>NC_135531.1:221742729-223088729 GCF_045843805.1 Urocitellus parryii
CCTTCAATTATGTACCTTCTAAACTCCTCTGTCATTTCAAATACTGTGCTGTCAATGGATTCTCTTATTATAATATCTTGGTTTGTTTGGGGCATTTTCCTCCCTTGTTTTTTCATGTTGTCTCTGTGTCTTCCTCTCTTTTAGTGCAGATCTGAGGTATTGCAGTTTCTATCCTATAGTCTTGTAGTTTCCCTGCAGGTTACGAATACCTCACCTTTAAGGGGGAGGTCAATGTTTACAGCACCCAATGCAACTAATATGCAGCCATAAGTCAATTAGCTTCTATTTAGACACAGTTTTGCTGCTATAAACAGAAATGACAAGTATGGTTATCTTCTACCATATAGCCAGTAAGTTTGCATAAAGGTTTATGGTTTCTAGTGGTGGACAGAGAGAGGGCAAAGGTAGGTTGTGATGTTTATAAGATAGAATGTGAGAATATGGAGGTATTGGATTATAGGATGAGTAAAGGGGGAATCAAAAGAAGTTGGCTGTTATCAGGAGAAAAAAAAGGGAGAGGGGCTGGGGTTGTGGCTCAGTGGTAGAGTGCTTGCCTAGCATGCTTGAGGCACTGAATTCGATCCTCAGCACCACATAAATGTAAAATAGAGATATTGTGTCCACTTAAAAAACTAAAAAATAAAGTTTTTTTTAAAAAGGGAGAAAGAGGTGAATCTATGCAAGAGTCCCTGTTGCCTCTGCAACAGGATGGTGACTGTAAGCACACCTAGTAGGGATACCTCTACTGGGCCCACAAGGACCTTGGTAATGGTCTTTCAGGGCATGGTTATTGTCTCCAGATGGAAGCATCCACGTCCCTAGTTGGTGGTGGCAGTAGCGTCAAGCCTGTAGGTACCTTGCTGTTGGGCTTTCAGGCCTTAGTGTCCCAAGATAGAATCTGCCCCAACTAAAGGTGGCAGAGGTAGCAGCGGAGGTAACCCAATAAGGCATTGGAGATGTCCCAAGATGGGGATGGAAGGATGGGCTGCATGATGGTGTTGGGTGGCCTGTTTGATGATGGCAACACTATAGCTGGAGCTGCAATGGGCAGCTGCCTCCTGGCCCTGTTCATTGTCCCACAGTGGAAATTACTATGTGGGAAGGGCTATGGCAGTGGCTGCAGGGTCCCAAGAGGGAGTTGCTTTGGGTGCTGCCACATGTTGGTGCAGGGAACCGCAGCGTGGTGTTCCTCTCTGTGTAGAAATGGAGTTCCTCTCTGGAGGCGGGGCATGGGGGCCTCAGCCTATATTTTTAACTAGTTTTCGTTAAAACTGAGAAATTATCCATTCTTAATGCTATATTTAAAAATATTTATTATACAGTTTATTTTAAAAGATTTGTATATATTTTAGATTTTAACCAATAATATTTATGAGTTATTTAATTAATATTCTAAATGTTTGTTTCATAGGTGTCGTGATGGGCAAAGGTGAGACTTACGTGTTGATGGAGAGAAATAAAGAATGTCCACATGCTTCTGCCCTTTTCAATGCTTTATTCATTCAAAGCACTCAATACAATTTTACTCTATAGGTTCTTTATCAATAAAATGACAATCCTTAATGCTAGGCACTGCAATAGACATAATCAATCCACAGCACACAATTCTAGGTTAATTCTAAGCACTGAAAACACACTTAATCATGACAGACATTCCCTCTGTGTGCTAAGCTCAAGTGCCAGATCTAAAGTCTCAAGCTCTAAGTCCAGCAGATGCACATTCACTCAGACCCTGGTGATTAGGTCAGGAACCAGGGGAGGTTTCTCCTGGGGTGGAGCTGATGGCCGGTTGAGGAGAGGGTCGTAGAGAGAAGTTGCAGTTCTCACTAGGGTCAAGATGTGGCTGTAGAGTTTGAGAGTGGTGAGGATGATGCAGAGGATCAGGCAAAGGATGAGAAGAGTTGGGATATCAGTTTTGGTCCTCATCAGGCTCTCTAGCATGTGGACATCAGTGTCAGCTGGCTGAATATCTGTTCATTTGCTCCATCATTTATACTAAATTTTGGGGCTTCTAATCACTCTTTCAATCCCTATCAGCTGCTACCAGATTTCTCAGTGACGACACTCGTCCTGAGGTTAAGGCATCTGGTCTGGTGGTTCCCTCCCTGATTTTCTTGCCTCTCACCCTTATCAGGGTGAGGGCAACATGACAGAGACTTCACTCTGAGTTTGTCAGGGTGGTGAGAAGTGACTTATTTATGTCAGGCTATGTCTGATGACCATGTTGGAGGGCTCCATACACATGCCTGGTGAGATTTCAGGTTTCAAAGTGGAGTTTTAAAATGGAGTTGCTTAGGAGGCCTAAGTCCATCCTTACATTAGGCTATATCATAACATCCATTTACTTCAAAAAAAAATTATTTATTTTTGTTAATTTTTATGTGGTGCTAAGGATCAAACCCAGAGCCTCATGCCTGTTAGGCAAGTGCTCTACCACTGAGCTACAGCCCCAGCCCATAATACTCATTTTCTAATGGAAATGTTAGCCCTCCCATATAAAAGGATTGCATATAGCATTCTTTTTAATAAAGAAATTGTGTTATGCTTTCTGATTTATATTGTCAAGTTAAAACAAATATTGAGTACCGTTTTACCCTTGAGATTTTCTAAAAGTGACCACAGTCTTTTGAATCAGGGGTTGGGAGAGAGTGGGTCAATCCTAACTTGCTTTGGTGTGCTTGTTCTGGAATGGCACCATGGAGGCACTCTGGCACATCCCTGTATCAAGACCCACCCAGTAACCCCAGGCTCCTGTACCCACAGAGTTCAGTAGTCACAGACTGCATTTTCATGCAGCATCTGTGTTCATATGATCATTTTGTTACAATGGAATAACGGAAGGAAAGCATTGATGGAAATCACCCAAATCTTTGCATAAGTTCCAAAATCCATGGAAGCAAAACTGCAAAGTACATAAAATATATACCCTTTTCTAAATTTCCCACATATACAGAACCTTATGTTGCTCTTGTGTACAAGTACGTGCCTAGAAAATTATAAAATAATGAACTGAGCATGCCCATCAAGGCCCTGATATTCATATGCTAGGCACAACTGGGACTGAGGTGTTTGGAAGAGTATAATGTGAAATAGTGTTTATGTTTCTTCTTTTAAAGGAGATTTGAAGCAAATATGATATGATGATCGTTAATTTTAGGTATTCAGGAATGTAATATTCTTTGTATGAGTCTTACACTGCATATCGACATTTCTGTATCACCTAATGACATCATGACTGTCTTAGTTTGTGTAAATATGTGCTCTGATATTCAGACAAGTAAATTGCTGGCAATACTTTCTCACCACCTGTCTCCATTGTGAAGCAACCTGTGACTTCATTTAAAAAATTTCTCAATATAAACGAAAGGCCACCTAGTTCCAGTAACTAGAAGCTGGCTGTCCTTCTTAGCCTGAACTCCCTGGGTGTGGTCCAAGGTGCTAGGTATATCTGAAGGAAGAAGGGGTGTCCTGTTAGCAGGTGAGTGGCCCAGTAGCTTCTGGCTCCCCTCCTCTGAAACATTGGGCCTGGGAGGCTGGGGAGGAGCTCCCTTTTTTACCCTGATAATTTCTTGAGTGTCCTTGTGCAAATTTTCCACTCTATGCTGTGTACAGTTTGTACAATGACACAGGGACCTTGCTGGATTGTGGAGGGTTCAATTTAGGAACAGCAGTCAGAGGTTCCTCTAGTGGTTTCTTGTCTCAGTTTGGAAGTCTGCTCTGTTTGGCAAGTCCCCAATGGCCCAGAAACCTTCACCTTACTGCTAATGTGGAACTTGGGCCCTGATGGCTGGTGGGGATAGTTTGGCAAGGATTGGGAGCCAGAAGTGAGTGTGTGGCTTCACTCATTCTACCCTTAGTACCAGAGGGGTGCTTTTTTCTCTGAATTGTTTCTCCCTCTTTTTTTTAGCTGTAGAAAAAGACCATTAAAGTTTACATTGATCCTCATCATGTTGACTCCAGAGCCAGGAGGGAAAGAACTTGGTTGGCTGTGTAGATGTTGTATGCAGATCAGGTGACCAGGCTCTTGGCAGAGCAGATGGGAACAAAGGGGTGCAGATGTGCCCAACCCTACCTGGACCTGGGGGTTTCAACTTTGCTTCTGTCTCAACTCTGCTCAGTGTCCCCAGACTCCAGGGTTGTCCTCAAACCTCACCCCAGAAAATGGGAATTCCAGGTTGGGTCTCCAAGTGCATTTTTTTAATACTCAATATTCAGTGCTGTTTGTGTTGTACTGTGCAGTGGTGTGTGTGTGTGTGTGTGTGTTGGGCATTGTGTGTCTCATAGATGTCACCATACAGAGTGACTTCCTGGTTCCTATAGATTAATACGTTCTCACTCCCACATATTTGACATACAAAATAAGCTGGGAAATATAGCATCTTGAGAAAGGCATGGAGTGCTGAAATTGATGGTAATTCCACAAGATTGTGAAAATTCAAAGAAGCCTATTGCTTGCTTCAAATTTATTGGCATTATGGAATCATATGTAAAATGAAAAACACAAAATGTTACCTTTGTTGTGTATCAATCAATTCAGTATTGCTTGCAATTTACTGTTTGTTCATTTGTGTGTCAATCTTTAAATGTCTCCCTGCAAAGTAGAATAATTTTTTATTTTTAAAATATCTTTCATTGGTAATCATTACACAGTGTATACATTACATAATATATACCTTGAATATATATATATAATCTTTTCCAGCTAAACATCTAAAATAAATATCTTTCACTTACACAAAACAATTAAAAAGTAAATAATTATTTTTCTTAAGATGAAGTTTTTATTTTTGTTCAAAAATAAAAATCATGAATTAGATTATTTTAGTTAGAGAAAATAATTTAAATATGTGTTGGCCTTGATTGGTAAAAAGTCTTAATATATACCCATGTAAATTTAAATGTGAGTATCTTTCCAGTAACTTCCTAATCATCTTTCTTAGTCAACTCATGTTGTTAAAAGAAATTATTCAGTGGTCCCATGCAACCGAGAAATTCATTATGTAATGCATTTTAAAAAGCAGTAGATTTCTTTAAAAATGCACAGCTCACAAAGGAACTAAAATAGGGAATTCAGAATGCACAAAAGTTAAGACGTGGGGCTGTAGCTCAGTGGTAGAGCACTTGCCTAGCACGGGTGAGGCACTGGGTTCCATCCTCAGCACCACATAAAAAGTAAATAAATAAAATAAAGTTATAAAAAATATTTTTAAAAAGTGAAGATGATGCATTTGAAAGTCTATTTGAAGGTCATTATGATAATTGCCTGGTGTAAATGAAGGGAATACCTACCTGATAACTTCTGTGCCAGGAAGTTGAAAGCCTGCTCACTCTGCCCACTAGACTCGGACAGGTAGGCAGCCTGGAGAAGGATAGACTTTTTCAAAGGGACAGGAGGGGTTCGGAGTCTTTGACAAGACAGGGGTTTCTTCTGTCCTAAAGTAATAAATTGAAAATTGAACTTGTTCTTCACCTGATTATCAGGCACTTCTAAATACTGTGTGATATGCGCCACCTGCTCAGCTGATAGCCCTCTGCAGGGGCTTTCCCCAAACACTCTCTGGCATCCTACCTGATGTCCCAAGATGCCACCACTAATTCTGCACATTCTCTGTGTTTATTTTCTTTCTAATTCTGTTTTAAAAATTTTTAATCATTTCTACTTCGTTTTATTATGTATTTTGTAATACAAATATTTGTGAGGGTTTTTGGCAGTTCTGGGGATCAAACCCATTTACACTTTACTACTAAGCTACATCCCTAGCATACCCGTCTCTGTACATTTTGAGACAGGGTTTAGATAAGGGGCCCTGGCTGGCTTCAAACGTGGAGTCCTCCGGAAGTGCCACCAAGTCTGGCTTCTTGATTTCTGTCTACTATCATGGTTTTAGAACTGAGAATAGTGCTGGACTTATAGAAAAAAAATGCAGCTAGTATATATTCATTAAAGGAATTAAAATTTGTATTTCTATGCAGATCAATTATTCCACTTTCTTTTTGTTCTTAGGATGTCTGTGTATTTAATGAGCTTGTGGCTTTCTCACAAGGCATTCTTCCTGGAAACAGCAATGAGTATTCCTCATCTCAAGAAAAAAAATGTGGATTATTAAATTTCTGATCTAGTTTTTCAACCAAAAGGAGCAATATCAGGAAAAATATTAATTCTAATGTAAAAATTCTGTTCTGCAATTTACAGAACTTCAAGAACTGTTATTTCTGCATCCTGTAGTCCTAATAGCATTCTCTGTAATAGTCACCATCATGGTGATTCAGCCAGAAGCACCCAAGTACCAGGCTCCATTAGGGTCCAGGGAGTGAAATATACCAATAGAAAAGAGCAAGTAGACCTTGCCTATGTAGATCACCCCCACCGTCTTTTTTCAGATTGAGAGTGTTAACAGAAGTATTTGTAATTGGGACCTAAGATCTACAAGGGTAAAAGTGAGAAAAGTTAAGAAATTCCCAATTACATGTATCATCTTCATCAAAGATTTTAGCCGGATTTGGGAAAGCTGCCGCAGTCTTGGCTGGGCACAGAATCACGAGCCACCACAGCTTTGTAGATTCAAACAGCAATTCTTTATTCCTGAACTCACACCGGCCTCTACACACGTTCTGGGGAAATCCAAGTTCTGCCGCACAATCCACGTCCCAAATACTTTCTGAATCCCACGAGAACTCAAGGGAAACTCAAGGATCGGGCGGGCGTACCTGAGGCAGCAGGATACGCCCTATTCCTAGCAGGAAAACCTTAAACCTGGAACTGCCCTAAACCCAGATTGTCTTAAACCGGGAACGCCTTAAACCCAAATTATCCTAAACCGGGATACTTCCTAAAACCTGCAGGATACACCCTAAACCTGCATCCACCCTCGTCCTTGAGCAGGGTCACCTTTCTCAAACATACATGCAATGTCACAGCGAATGTCCAAGGCAAGTCCATTTCCACGAGTCCTTCCTCTAAGCAACATGAGGTATGCTGGCAAGGAAATTTTGATGCGTCATTCCTACTTGGCAATGGCCCTCAGCAGAAAGCAAGGTGGATCTTATCTTCCCCGTCCTTGTATTGTAGGCCTGGAGTCCTTCGTGGCTGCTTGACCTTTTTTTATGCCACCCAGGAAGCAGTTCCTGCCAGAAACATTCAGATTGTCCAATGTCAACAATGAACAGCAAGCGTTAAGGCTTATAAAAGACAGGGATCCTGGGTTCGAATTGGGGTTTGGATGAGTTTGTGGCTGGTAGGACTGGAATGTTCACAAGACCACTTGAATTTTGACTCAGGTTGGAATATAGGAGTTTCCTTTCTGCTCTAGCAGCTCTTGGTGAACAATGCTGGAGGTTTTGCCTTCTTCATGGGCTTCTGGAGCAATGTTGTCACATTAGTGACAGTGCCCTCTGTGTGTGGAGGGCTGTTTTTAGCCGGCTTACGTGTGTCCCACTTGGTGCAATCTGATCAGGTCATTAATAAGACTAGTGTTTGATTGATCTGAGGCAGATGATGAGACACCATCCCAGGTCAGAGGCAGGCTCCTGCTATGTGTCTGTCCTCAGCCTGGTGCCATAGGATCTGATGTCTAGTCCAATGAGGATTTCTTTTGTGTTGAAATGAGGTGAGAAGGCAGTGTGTTTGCCCTGTGCTTCCTTGAGGAAAGGGTGCTGGGGTGAGTGCCTACTGAGCTCAATGACTGGAAACCAGGGAGGGAAAGAGAAGGACTGTGGCTAGGTAGGCAGCCCTGGGGCAGCATACAGAGGCTTTTCCAAAGTGCAGTCCTACGAGCCAGGCAAGTGGTATGTCTCAGTCTCATGAGACATTTCTGGCATATTCTTTGCTCAATAGATTTTAGGTCTGCTGCTGGTTATTACAAATTGAGATTTCCCCTGGTCTTTTGATGCATTTTCCTTTCTGGTTGGCAGGTTCCAGGTATGAACACATAAATGACAAGTAATCCATGCCAAATACCAATAGAATAGAGTAAGTAGACCTTGAGAATTGGGAACCCTAGGTTCTGGGTGGCACAGCTTTTGTTACCTGAAGCTTGTCATTAGGTTGCTTGTGCATAGCCACCCTGAGGTGAGATAGGCTTCTAGTTCTTCCTCAGGACACCTGCTTCATGGTGGTTAAGGGCTCTTTCCTGCTTCTGAGATGGGTTTCCCTTTCTGGCACAGGCATTGCCCCAGGGCCTCCTGACACATCCTGGGCTTTGCACCTGGGTTTGCCCCTCACCCCTTCTGCTGCTCCCCATGCCCACGCTCCTGCCATCTCCACCTGGGCTCTGTGTCCTCTTGGGAGGAACCCTCATTGCCCGGGCAGGAAGACAACCTGTGTTTGGAGTGAAAGTTGCTGCACTGTCCTTCAGGCCTCCCTCAGTTATCCCTGGGTATCCTTCGGGTTGTTTGTTAATTGTAGCAAGAGTTTCATTTTATTTACAGTATGAATAGGTGTGTGAAAAATTAATATGGAGTTTTACTTATTGATGAAGTTTAAAATAAGTAAGAGGTTTGGGCTGGAGCTGTTATATCCTGTACACAATCTCATTGCTGTAAATTAGGACTTACAAATTTCAATAATCTCTTAAACACACACACACACACACACACACACACACACACACACACACCAAAAGTTCTTTTATTTTATTTTAAAGATATATTCAATTTATTCTAACTTGGAGGGGGCATTAAACCCTTGACATTCAATTATGTGTGCCCTGGATGCTTGTGAGAATGCCCTTAGACATCCTTCAGAAGTCTCTTGAAGCATTAAGAGCTTTTAAACCAATCATATTGCAAAATTTAATTCATTTTCAGAAAAGTGCACAGAACAAAATGTGCTCAGCTCGCTGCAACTGTCACCTGCATGAGCACCCCCTTGTTTAGAAAGAGGGATTGGGGTATTTTTTAGTCCACCAACTGCAGTTTGTTCCACTGGAGTAAACTTTATTTTTGGATTCTTTATGCAAATAAATCTCACAGTGTATACTGAGATTAATTTCAGTTTTTAAAGTAAGTAAAATCAAGGTGCAAAATTGATGGATTAGTAGGAGACTAATCCCCATGTAAACTTGGGTGATTGGCTTTTCATTTCTGTCTAGGTGGGAACTGCTTAAGGCTTCTTGGTCTAAATCTTTCTTGATCCCTTGCCAGTGGTAGCTAGCACCTGTCTAAAAGGCAAGGCTGCTTTGTGCCTAGAGGCGATTTCATTGATAGGAGATTATGTTTCTATTATTATTGGCTTGGTGGATTTACAAAAAAAGGGAAATAATTTTTTTCATTGTATTCTTATATTCATATTTTTATATTTTTATTTTCTTCTGAAAATTTAAATTGCCCTAGCCCCAATTTGGACACTTCAGAAGACTGTAGCTCATGTAAGTCATGATATTGTTAAATGCCCAAATAAATTTGTACAAATTATCCAGTTTGTAGCAAGAAAATAGTATAGTTTTTCTGTTAGGTTTTCCATCAGAAAGCCAAAATGAAAGGAAAAGATATTCATTTTTCTGTTTGAAAGCATTGTGTCAGTTCTTAAGTTTGGCAATGGTAGAAAGCTCTATGACGGGTCAGCCATTAAACTCACGGCTGGGAGGGTAGATTTCATCAAAGTGACATTGGTACTTCTTTTTGTTTTTTTGTTTTTTTTCAGTTCTGGGACTTGAACCTAGGGCCTTGCACATGCTAGGCAAGAGTTCTACCACTAAGCTCCCAGTCCCTCTGGAGCTTTTGAGGTGGAGTCTCTGGAAGAATTATCCGGCAATGGGAATGCATTTACAAATTTCTGGAGGAATGATTTGTCCAATGATCATGGAAGGGTCCAAGTTTGCAGACCAGAGATATGATTAAGACAGATTCTGGTCTAGTGATTTTCAGCCCTGACTGCACACTACAAACATTTTTGGACCTATAAAAAAAAGTCTGATGTTCAGGTACCACAGGCCAGTTTATTATCAAGCCTTTAAGGAAGGGCAGGGTTCAGACATGGGTGTGTTTAGAAAGCTGTGCTGCCAAGGTTGAGATACATTTCTCTTTGTTTCCAGCCCCCAAAGACCAAAGCCAAATCTTAACACCTTGATTTCCTAACACCTGCCCATACATAGTAAATACGTCACTATCCTCTCAGGAATTAGCTCATGGATGCAATAGGCCTCCTGCTTCCCCTCTCCTCCTCCTCATATCAGATCTGTCAGTCATCAACTCCTTTGGACTGAATTATTTGTAAGTGTAAGGACATGCTTAAGAGTCAAGTTAAAGCCAGGCTGTCTAAGTTGAAATCACTCTACCACTTAGGGAGGGTGGTGGGGGCCGTAGGGATTGTGTATAGAAACTTATCAGTCTCAGCTTAGAGCATTAGATATTCTCGAGGATTAATGAGTAAATGTGGTTAAAGCATTTACATAAGTATATGCAAACTAAATATGTGTAAAATACATACATATGTACAAACACATAATATAGATAAAATTAGTAAATATCTAAAGGTGTCAAAACATATACGATACCTGGCACAGCAAGCCCTCAAAGCAGGCTGCTATAACTGCTTTTTAATTGTTCTCATCTGTCTTCTCAAATCATTTCCTTCCTCTGTGTAGCTCCTGCCAATCCCTGGTTCTCATTGTCTATAGTTAAATGGAAAGAGTGAAAGATTTGAAAATGAAGACAGTAGCTTTCCGTGTGTGAGTCAGGAGGAATAGGAACAAGTTAAGGCTGAAGAGGACTTGGGTGATACACAAATGAAATTAGTATTGCAGCCAAAGATATGCTTTGATCCCATATTCAACCTATTCAAGTTACCCATTCCCAAGAACAATAAGTCTAACAGACTAGAATAACTAAAACAGGCTACATTTGGACTCAATGAGAAAGGTTTAAAAGAAGAAACTGGTTAGTTTTAGATCTATTTTTATAATTTGCACAATTTTAGAACAAATAGTTGCTTCTTTTTATTCACTGTTTGCATGCCCTGCCTTATTGAGGAGATGACCACAGTACTGAAAACAGTTCTGAAGGCATGTCTGGTAGGTAAGATCTGTTTCAATTTCATTAATTATAGAAATATAATTAAGCATAGGAACCTTTATTTTTGTTTTGAAGTAGTGTGCACCTCACCTGCTAATCATTACTTGAGGACATATTAATTACTACATGGTGTTAGAGAGTGCTTGCATGGTAAAATAATCCTTTGCTAGGAAGCAAGATGGCAAAGCAGGCTGAGCCAAAGACAGAACTCAGGGTTTATCAATCTTATTTTTTAAAATTTTTTTGAAGAACTAATTCTTTGTTGTATTGATCATATCTTTTGTTCTTTATTTTCACTTTCAATAATTTTGGCTTTGATCTTTATTACTTCTCATCTTCTGATTTTGGAGTTAGTTTGCTCTTTCTAGGTTTTCAGGTGGAACATAAGTTTATTTGTTTGAAATCTCTCTATTTTTTTACTTCAGGCTTTCAATGCAGTGAATTTTCCTCTTACTATTGCTTTCATACTGTCCCAGAGATTTGGTAATTTGTAACTTTATTTTTATTTGTGTCTAAGAATTTCTTAATTTCTTCTTTTGTTTCTTTTTAAAATCCATTCTTTATTTAAAAGAGTATTATTTAATCTCCATGTGGTTTCTATTATTTTTCTTGCTACTGATTTCTAGTGTCATTCCATTATGGTATGATAGGATGCATGGGATTATATTAATATTTTTTATACTTTCTAAGACTTATATTGTAACCTAGAATATGGCCTATTTTGAAAAAAGTTCCATTAGCTGCTGAGAAGAAGATATAATCAGCTGTTTTGGTGTGAAAGATTCTGTAGATATCTATTAGGTCCATTTGATTTATAGTATTATATAAGTAGGATATGTCTTTATTGATTTTATGCTTTGATAACCTCTCTATTGGTAATAAAGGTGTGTTGAAATCACCCAGCATTATTGTATTGGGGTCTACCTGGAATTTAATGTCAAAGAATATATTTTTAATCTAATGGAGTGCATTGATATTTGGGGTATACACATTTACTATCATTATATTTTTCTGTTGGCTCATTTCCTTTACCAGGAAGTAATGGCCTTCTTTGTCTCTTCTGATTATTTTTTACTTGAAATCAGCTTTTTCAGATATGAGAATAGCTACTCCAGCTTGTTTTTGGAATCCATGTTCAAGGAGTATGTTTTTACATCCTTTTACCCACAGCCTATGAGTGTCATTGCCTATAAGATGAATCTCTTGCAAACAGCATATCATTGGATTTTGTTTTTTAATCCATTATGCTAATATGTGTGTTTTAATTTGTGAGTCAAGGCCATTTATGTTCAGTATTATTATGAATATGTGTTTGTAGTTTGCTTTCATTTTAAATTTTAGTTATATTTGATTCTGTCCTCTCATTTAGATGATTGATCTTCTATTGATCATCTATTTGGAAGTTGGGGGATTTGTTTTTGAGTTCCTCTATGTGCAGTTTATCTTTGAGAATTATTTGTTTTGATGGGTTGGTTGTCACCTGTTCTTTTAGTTTATCCTTGTCATTGAAAGTTTTTATTTCTCCATAAAATATGAAAGAGAGATTTGCTGGATAGAGCAATCTTAATTGGCAATTATTTTTTCTTTCTTTGTGTTTGTGTGTGTGTGTGTGTGTGTGTGTGTGTGTGTGTTGCTAGGGACTGAACCCAGGACCTTGTGTGTGCAAGGCAAGCACACTACCAACTGAGCTATATCCCCAGCCTAGCAATTATTTTCTTTTAGAGCCTGGAGTATCTCATTCCAGGTCCTCCTTGATTTTAGTGCCTGAGTTGAGAAGTCAGAAATGAGCCTTATTGGTTTGCCTCTTAATGTGACCTTAAGTTTCTCTCTTGCAGCTTTCAATAGTCTTTCCTTGTATTCTGTGCTAGGTATTTTAATTATGATGTGTCTTGGAGAGCATCTCATCTGATAAGTCTATTTAGGGTCTTGTGTGCTTCCTGTATGTGTATGTCTATCTCATTTATGACATGAGGAAAGTTTTCTGTGGTTATCCAATTGAAAATGTTCTTAATTCTATTAGCTTATATCTCCATGTTCTTCTCTATCCCAGTGATTCTCAGGTTTGGTCTCTTGATCTTGTTCCATATTCTTTTATATTCTGGTCATGTTCTATTCTTTTTTCTCTTTAGTGTATTCTGTGTACTTGAGTCTATGTATCCTGTCTTCCAAGCTTGAGGTTCTGTTTTCAAGGGCAGAAGTTATGTTTTCTATGCAATCTAATCTGTTGATGATGCTTTTAAGTGAATTTTTTATTTGATTTATTGTATATTTCATTTCCAGGAATTCTGTTTAGTTTCATTTTAACATTTCTATTTCCTTATTGAAATGGTTTTTTATCTCCTCTGTTTGCTCTCTTAATTTAGTCCTTGGACCTTTTTGTAGTTAATTGAACATTTTAATAATCAGTTTTTATGATCTTTTTCTGAAATTTAATCCACTTCTATTTCTGTGGGAACCTTTGTTAGAGAATTATGAGATTTGGGGGGGACATTTGTTTGTCTGTTTCCTCATGTTTTCAGAGGTCCTGGACATGCATATCAATTGAGATGGATTTCCCTTCCTCTCTTATATGCAGGTCCTTACATGTGTAGTTCTTTTTTACGTTAGAATTTATCTGGTTTTGACAGGTGAGTAGATATCAGGGGAGCGGGTAATCTGAAGTTCCTCTCTGGTTGTTCATTCTTGGAGCATGATTTTTGCTTCTCCAATTCTATGATTTGAAGTAATGTTTAGGCTCAGGTGGGGCTAGATCATGTGTGGGGTAAAATTCGATATTGTTTGGCTGGGTCATTTTTCTAGGCAGCAGGATATTTTATCTGTAATTTTGAAGTGACCTGAGAATCACTGGGATAGAAGAGAACATGGAGTTCAAGGTAATGGCATTAAGAACATTTTCAATTGGATAACCACTTTCCAGAGGTAGAACCAGTAATAGCAGTGATGTCAGTAACAAATAGATCGTTTTAAGATAAATGTCTGGTGCTACTTTGACATCTGTAACATTAATTACCATCTAGGTAGGAATGGTGGGGTCAGCATTTAACATCAATACCAGCAATACAAAACTGTGAACTAGATCAGGCATTTGACATCAAGTGTCTACTATGTTGTCCCCTGTATTAATAATCACATCGATGAATGGAATATGAATTACATAAACTTTGTAATTGTATTATTCAATGAGGTTATGGTTTCTTAAGTAAAAAGAAAATAGTCTGGAAAGGTGAGAAAAAATTTGAAATATTTTTTAAAATGCCACCAGAGGAGAGGTAGGAGGTAGGTAGCAGTTGTTAGCACACTGAGGAGTAGGCTTCCACTTTGTAAGTCTGGTGTTGAGGAGCTGTTGGGAAGTGCATCCTTCCTCTAATCCACCATCTTCTCTCCCCTTAAATGTTGTTTTTTTGAAGCTGATTCTCTGTTCAAATCCTGGTTCCTGGAGTGCCCTGATGGTCCTAGGGATCAGAAGCCTTGTGTGATCCCAGGCTGGACTACTATCTTTGAGCACTGTCTGTACCTTCTTGGCACTGGTGATGGCCCAAGAACCTTGTAGAATATATTGAGGAAGGAGAAGTGCCTAGTTACCCCTAGGGCGGCTCTCCCATGACAGCTCAGACTAAGCAGATAGCCAGGAACTGGACATTCTAGGTGTGGCCCCAAGTGAAGGCAGTGTTGTCTACCTGAAAATTGTTGCATTTTTCAATGATTCACATCCATCACTACAGGAAAATAATTGTTAATAACAGTAGTGAACATTCACATGTCCTTTCTTAGAGCCAGGCACAATTCCTATGTATAATTTAGTTCTCATAACTGTTGGGGATCATATTATTCTAATCCCACTTAACTGAAGAAATCAATCGTAGAGAGGCTTAGTGACATAATTAATGTGAGGGCCCCCAATCATGAAAATAGTGGCCAGTGTATATAACAGGGAAATTTTCTGAGGTTCTCTTCCATAATATATTTTAATATGATGGAAATGTGTTTCTTCAAAAAAATCATCATTGAGCAAGTCCCAGGCCCCAGGGATACAGTTGTATTCTAATAGGGTGAGAATCAGGAGACAGAAATGCCACAGTGTATAATGTGCTTGGTTGGGAGGGGATAACCAAGTCTTAAAGGGCAACAAGTGGTTGGGTTGGGCAGGTGCTTGTTATGCAGGTGACCAAGAGAGCCTTTCAGATTCAGTAAGATAGTAAGGATGTCAGGACACGAGCATCAGTGGGAAGAGGCAGTAAGAGCGAAGTCCCTAGTCCAGGAGTGCTCTTGCCGGGTGGACAAACGGCAAAGCTTGCCTGGAGGGGAGGCTGACAATGCTAGCCAGAGCTGAGATTCTTCAAATATTGTTAGAATTTAAAAACATCTGACAAGACACGTGAGTGAGTTCCTTTCTTATCTCAAAACTAATCTCTCTTTAGTCTGGATAAGCAGGAAAGGGCTGATGCCAGCCAACTGTTTTCCTGAAGATACCAAGTCTCTGGTGATGTTCTGGACTCCATGTCACCCTGGGTAACTCTTGAATGGAGCTGAAGCTGTCCAAGTGAGGTGACTCTAATGAAGAGTCCCAGCCCCTGCCCACAGGTGGGAAAAGCTTCACCAATGATTCTCCCCCTACTCAGCCTAAGAGGCAGGCAGTGTTCTCGGACTTTTCTTTTGGTCATTCCTCCTATTCTACCCCAGGTCCATGTGAGGTGGACATGAGGATTAGGTTGAAGGATGACAAGGGAGTGGTTGCTGCTCTGGAAAAAGACCCAGTGGAGACTGACCTGCCAGAATGGGGTGCATTGAAACTGAGAAACAAGATTCAAATGTATTTTCATGTTTTAGATTTGCATTAGAATTCAACAACATGACAACATGTCATTGCATTGACTCCTTGGGATATTTACATGTCCATTTAAAGTTGCTGTTGGTTATGCAATGCTGGTGGCTCTTAGGGTATTCAGTGATTTGCCAGGATCAATTTGGGTCTGTACATATGTGAAGATAAGTTTTATAGCAAAGAACGAGAGGATTAAATTTTACCCATAGGTCATTGCAATTCAGGTATGAACTTATATTTTCTAAAATAATCTTTTAAATTCCAATATTTCTCAGTGTCATATACCTTTTGCATTTTTAGTCTGGAGATATGTATTTATTTAAAAATTGTATGTGAAATTATCAATCACATTTATATAAGTAATACTTTTCTCTATCTCTTAGGATTAATGACATTAAATCTCACTCTAAACACAGCACTACTGAAAATGAAAGTATCTTGATTATAAAATATGATTCTCTGATTTACTTGAGGAAAATGACAACATTTATATAGAGGGTGTTTACATAATATATAAGTACTTTTTTCCCAGAAACAAAATTGAACAAGTGACTCCCTGGATCCTTTCCTGGGGACAGTTTTTGTAAGTAACTATGAATATACAAAACGTAATATTATCTGTAATTTATTTTTTACATAAAATAACTCTAAGTATTTCAGAAGAATATGAACTAATGTTCAGTTCATTGATCTTATGTGATTGTTTGGATTATTTTTCTTTAATAATGATACTCCTTTCAAATGCTACAGAATTTCTTTAGTGTTTTTGGATGAAATTAAAAACAAATACTTTAAAGAAGTCTTCTCTTAAGGAAATATGAGGAGTAAATATGTGTTCTCATCTGTCCAATATGGACAGGTAGTGGACACGGAAGGAAATTGCTAGTGTGGGGAAACTGGCTAGTGTTTAAACTGAGCAGAAAAGTCAAGGTCAAGTTTTATCATAGGAGAAGGGCTGGGTAAAGCAGGTATCTCTCCTGGCTCATGTTTTATTTTTACACCTTTATTCTTGGGTGGATTTTTTTTCCTATGTAAGAAAGATTTCCTTGAACTTTGCCTTTAGGAAACCTAAAATTTAAGTTGAACTCTACAGCTGTTCTACCAAGAGAGCCTGGGCTAAAGGTTACATTAACCCACCAGCAGAATTCAAACAATATACATAAAATGTTAAAGGAAAATTTGTGAAGATGAAGATGAAAACATCTGGTGCGTGGAAACAAACTGAGATGTGGACCGGTGTGCAGTAAAATAGTCACATTCTATTCACATGGAGGGCATGTCTTTGGTGCACATGTGTGACACTCAGGCTCAGTTAATTTTTCTCATATCCTTTAGAAGAAAAGTGTTGGTGCCACCTGGGTGCCTGGGGCCTTTGGCTGTAATGTCTATGAAGGAAAATGTTGGGAGACCCAAGTGCCCAAAGCACTGACAGAAGTGACAGCTTCTGTGGCCAGTCTCCTTGGATCTCTTGAAAGCAATTCCATTGCTGTGCATTTGTAGGAGGAAAGGGAGTTTCAGAGCAGGCAGGGACACACACTTCCTGGAATCCTGTAGTTCTTGTTGCCTTTTAAAACTAAACTCTATTTCCACCTGCAGAATATTTCCAAGTCTGCAAAATCCTTCTATGAAATTAGCGACAATCAAGGAACTTCTTATCTGCCAGAAGTTATTGCAGAATGGGAGGAAATACAGACTGATGAATGAACCAGAAGCTGAACTTCCTCCAAAGGTATAGAATTTAAAAACCAACTTGGATGAGTCATGGGATATCTGTTTATTTGTTATGATATCTTGAGTTTTTAAAAATAATGCACCATAGTCTCACTTTTTATTTCCTTATTTCTGAGAATGCAATTGATTTTCCTAAACTTGCACTTTTATGTTGTTGGATTTCAGAAATAATCACCAACCACTGCAAAATGGACTATTCAGTCTATTTTACTTAAAAAAAATGTTTTTAAACTTTTCCCTAACAATTTTAGTGTCAAAAGAATGAAAACATTTAGTTGAATTTGAAGTCACATAGGCCATTAAATGTTAATGGAAAGGAGTAGCTAACAGATATTGAGCTCTTTTTTTTTTCTTCATTTTTTACTGGAAGGCAGTTGAGAAACAGTTTATGGGAAGAAATTGTCATTAAATTTACTCGCTGTCCATGCCACAATATTTGTAAGTGATTTATCTTTCTTATAAATGACTAACTTATTTTAAAAAATATTTTCATTATTTGCTATGAGTGTGCATAATTGTTTACCTGACCTACAGGTCTTTGTAGAGGTTCCTTTTGTACACATCTTTTTGTTTGTTTGTTTTCTAGCTTATGAAAAGTTGAAAATATGTTTCAATTTCATCAAATTAAAATGTGTGCCTCTAGAGAGAGCTAATGCAATGGTCCATGATGTGTGTTTTTATTATAAAGGCTCAGTCTTATATAGCCATCAGATTGTTCTTAATCTTCCTTAACTTGAATCAGGACAGGCCTTTATAATTTCCAAGGGCCTTTTTGCATCTAATGTCAGTTTAGCTAAAAAAAAAAATGCATTGAAGAAATGAACGTGCAAAGGAGTTGGGGATCTGCCCAACTGGCACACTGAGTCAGTGGTAGAGCCTAGCCTGGATCTGTTTGTCCATGGATCCTGATGCTACTTCTTGTCCCATGGCATGGTACATGTAATGGTTGGAATCTTATAGGTTGAAGCTCAGTCTTTTCAAACTGATCAAGTCCTGGCAGATAGAGCTGGAGAATCCTAAAAAGCAAATTGTATCCTTGCCTGAGAAATGCCATTCACTTTGAAGTGTTTGCTGAGAAAAGTGATTTATAGCATTTGCTGCACAATGGAATCACCTAGGGAGTTTTTAAAAAGACTGTGCCACCAGAAATGTCGGCTTATTGCTCTGGGAGTAGCCTGGCCTTAGGACTTGTTAAAAGCTCCCACAGTGATGGTCATGTGCTGCCAAGATGGAGAGCCCTACTGGGAGAGGGCATTGGTCATATTGTATTTGGGAATCAACCCAGGAGATGGTCCCCAGAGTTCTTTTCTCACAAAAGATTGATGACTGGAGGGTTTCAGCATTCTAGTTCTCTTACTAATTGTGTGCTCTTTGTTAAGAAAGTTTCTTGCCAATAAAGGGGGGATGTTCACCTAGGATTGCTGTATGGATCATGTAATAGTTTGGGGGTTCTCTGACAGCTGTTGCCACTGTTTCAGCATCCGTCTGTTTATGAGTTTTATACAGTTAATACTCTGTTCAATAAATGTTGATAAAAGTATCTATGAGAAGTCAGCCTGGATAAGAGTATAGAACTGAAAAAGGAGCAAGTCACGGTCCTTTCTCTCAGAAGACTCTAGTGCAGTGGGAACAATGGTACATACACATAAATAATTTTCACATAGTGTGTATTATCACACAGGTGGGGACAAAGTGAAGTGGGTTTCTAGGAACATGGGTGACATTCGTTTGGGGCTTAAAGGTGAGAGACTGTCTGGGAAGAGTTGATCCCCCCTGGAAGGGAAGAAGAGGGCCCCAGGGAGGAGATGAGAATGTATCTGGGCCCTAGGATAGTTTCAGGGAAGGGGGACCTTTGGGGTCTTTGGGAAGGTCTTGTGTTGAGGAGTGTTTTGACTTGGTTTTGTGAGCTCTTTTCATCTTTAAATGTTGTGAGGATCCCTGATGTTTGCTAGTGACCTGGAATAGAAAGAGAGAGGAGCCCACTAAAGGCCATCCGGTCATTATGACAAAGCCCAGTGCGGTAAGGTGATTTGTTCATGGATATTCCTGATAGCTTGCTCACTGAAGACAAGCAAAGCAGGTGGAAGACAGGGGGACCTCTCTGCAGTGATGCAGAGAACAACAATGGGGTCAGAGGTGTGACCTCTCAAGTTCCAGTTCCTCCACTTCCTAGATGAGAGCTTGGGAAAGTTCATGAGCTTCTCTGAGATTCTTTATCCAAAAAAATAGCAACAAGAGAGAATTTGTTGTGGTAGTCAATGAGAGAAGGCAGCTGAGCTTACTCATGTTCTCTAAATGTTGAATCAATTCCAGATTGGAGAACGCTCTCAGCAAAAGGTGGTGGATGTGTGAGCACATGTTCTAGTTTTCTACTATGAAGAACAGAAAGCAAGAGAGGTCTCCAAAAATTAGGCTTCAGAAAACAGGGCTGAGGAACTAGAGCCTGAATGAAGTAGAAGAGTTGGGTAGAGTCCAGATGGGCCAGAGGCAAAAGCAAAGTGGGTGTGGGGTTGAAACGTGGGGTTTCCAAGGTCAAAGTGTCAGTCAGCATTGAACCACTGATCCTTGTGTCATTATTCCACATCTTGATATTTTATATTATCAACTGATGAGCCATTGTAATTTATAAAAATACGTCTCTTCTTAAAGGAAATTGTACTTGTAATAGTTCCTTCTCAACTTGAAGAGTTATTCTGGAGTATATCTGATACAACCGATAGAGCTTAAATTACTTTTGGTTGAATGGCTTCTGAGGAGATTGCATGGATGGTGGACATGAGAGAATTTGTGTTCCATCCCTTGAGTATGAATAAACTAGGTGGTGTGCTGGAATGGGTGCAGCAGCTGGGATGGGTAAAAAGTGAGAAAGCAAGTGCAACTGTTCTGTGACTGTGACCTTTAAAAATTTTGATGAGAGAACAGCCAGAGGTGCTACAGCATCAGTGCTGGTGCTGGTTCTATTGGCGTCCTCACTCAGATCCCTGGAGGGCAGTGGTCTGTATAGCGTTGTGGGAACAAGTCAATAGCACAGTCAGTTTTGTTTAATTTTAACAGCTTCTAAGTTTGCATCTTAAATACTTCAAGGTAGATGAGGAGTGTTGATACAAGATCTCTTCCTCCACCTGGGAATAGATCTGTACTCTGGCTGATGACCTAATTTCCCTAACTCTCTCTGTGGGATCTTCAAATAATAGTACCCACTCTGTGCCATCCTGGCCTTGGCATGAGACTGCATTTCCCATTTAATATGTTGGTGCTCAGAAGCCCTGTAGCAGTCCTTCTATTGTAGAAGCAACTGAAGAGTGCCCAGGAGGACCCATTCTAGAAGGATTCATAGGGTAACATAAGATGCCCCCTCAGCCTACTCCAGTAAGTCTGAGGTAGACCTCTGATTCCACTTGAAGGAAGTTTTTGGAACAACACTCATGTGTATAGTGAACACATTGTGAGTCTTAAAGGGCAAAAACAGTAGGTTGGAAGTAAGATCTCTGAGTTCTAGTTCTAACTAGAACTAGCAGGCTTCATATGAGAACCTGGGACAGTCCCTCAACCCGTGTGGTCTGCAGTGTCCTTGTCTGCAAATAGCACTCAGGCCTCTACTGCCAAAACAAATGTTTCATAGAGATTATTTTTGCATCACTTGCATTTTGGATTATGTACTTCAGATCTTTCCTATTATTACAGATGATCCAATGTTGACTACAAATTGTTCTAGAAAGCTGGGTATTGAAAATGTTTGGGCCATTATATCCTCCAATGTTTTTATTTTGTTGCGTAAAAAGTAATGACATCAGGGTTATGTTAAGTATTCTGCCTATCTTTCTTATCCTTTAAATACCTTGGAATCCTTCTTCAACTTATTTCTATTGTATCAGTGAAGTTTGGGGAGGGACAGATAACCTTGGTAACTATCCTTGGTGGTCCAGAGTGAGTGCTGTGTGCTAGCAGCAGGATGATAGACTTTCTTTCTAAGACAGATTCTGTACATTAAGGGATATATTTCCTGTCATATCTTTATCTCTAGGAATGAAATCATTTTGGAATGTTGCCGCAACCCGGCTAGACACAGAAACACGAACCGCTCAAGCGGGAAACAAAGCTTTATTTTAAAAAAGCCTCTAAGCGATCCCTCTGTGTCTCACTCGCAAGCCGGTGGACCCACGTGTGTCACCGGAACTGGGTGCCTGCACCTCCCCCGGGTGCCTGCACCTCCCCCGGAAGTTCCCTCCTACTATCTTTCCCCAACCAATGGGAACTCTCCCATTACATGAGTGACATGAGTAACCTGAGTTAAACAGCAGGAGTCCAATTTTCATATGAATGTAGAGCTTAACATAATCATAATCTCAATGGTTAGCTGGTAGTCACCTAAACCAAAGGTACCGTCTATCAATACTTTTGCTGTGGCTCCTAGCAGAATGTTAGTGATTTGGATATATAATCACCTATAGTATTGTAATGTCTTGAGGGTCCTTAATTCAAATTCTGCCAGTAGTAAGGTTAGCTCAACCAGAAGAAAAGGTAAAACTAGAAAGACTATCTTAACAATAGGGCTAATATTTATGTGACCCATAGTTTGAATAGGTAAGCACATCCCCTTTTGTATCATACAATGAAGTGGGGGGAAAAGTGTTTTATTCTTCTGTGTTCACTCAACAATCAACACAGAATATTTTTGTGATCACATATAAGAAGATCATCCCATTCTAATCAACCAGTTCTCCAGAAGATTCTCCTGTTGCACACCAAACAACCATTTGTTGAGCTGCAGGCAATCCCACAGATGTTTTAAAATTTCTGCATAATAAGCCTGTATATTTGACCTTGTGTATTAATGCATCATGACATTTATGTTGAAAAAGCAAATTCATATTGTCTTCACTTGTGACTTGGACAGGCATACTTTCTTAGTTCTTTGAGTTTTAGGAGTTTTCCATTCAAGATTTTGGCATCCTCTTTTAGGATCATACTGGAAATACCAAGCTTTCTCAAGTTTCTATTGTCCTCAAAACCACATTACTTTGTCCAGTTTCTCTTGAAAGGTCAGTAAATGTCAAGTCTCTGTTTCATTTCAGCACTCTAAATGAATGAAACAGTCTTCATAATAGGTTTGCTTTTGCTCAGATTTTCTTGCAGATTGAAGCTGCTCCATGACTCTTAAACAGTAGAATAGATGCCAACATCCCTCCAAATGAGAAAAACAAAATTAAAACTACAATCACATTTTTTCCATCTACCACATGGGCAAAAATCAAGTTTATTAATCATGGTATGCTATAAAATAAATCTTCATAAATTGTTCACAGATGTGCAAGTTATAGATGTATTTTTTTCCCTCCTGAATAACTATTATATAAGTGGAAGTATGTACTAACATATTTATGATTAATTATATATGAACTGGATAATTAGTTTTGCAATTTTATCACTAATTTTATTTTTGTACTCCACAACCATCTTTACATACAACTCATTACCTTAAAATTTGGTATATTTTCTGTTTCTAAAATAGGGACTCGTGTTGGGTGTAATCGATTTTTAAAAATGGCCAACAAGTATTCCCATCCCTACACATCTACTTATTTCATGATGTGACTTCTCAACTCCGCTCATTAACAGGCAATCACTTCTCCTGTTCCTGGAGTCTGAGCTGGTTTTATGACTTGCTTTGGCCAATAGAATTCTCCAGAAGCAATGTATGCCTTGTTCTAGCCTCGACCACAAGATTCCTTGCTGATTTCAAGAACTTGCTTGTAAACTTGCCAAATGACTGAGCTTGGGTAGCTTGGTAGAAATCTGAAACATTATGGAAGAGTAGAACCAAAATTCCCCAGCCAACAATGAGCCAGCCGCAGTCAGCTTGGCAGCTTGATCACAGTCAGGAGTTAACCTAGATAAGACCAGAAGAACCACTCAGGTTGCTCCAGCTCATGGCACTGACCCTTAGAATCATGAATTAAATAAATGGTTATTATTGTAAATGGTTGTTTTGGAGTGGTTTGTTAGGCAGCTAATTACTATTCTCATTTAACCTTATTGTAAGTTGCCTGACTGCTTAAAATTTTTGAAATCCTTCCAAGAATACCTATTATTTTTGTACTAATGTAATTTTATTATAAAAAAATGGAAAAATAATGAAATGCAGGAAGAGTAAAAGTAGTATAACTCCTGTTAAAATGTTTGTGTATATCTTTCCAGTCCGTTTTCTAAATACAGACACATTCATATAAAATTTAATGTATCCTCTTTTTAAATAAAAAAAGTGTGTTTTGGAACATTCCTGGAAACTTTCTTCCTATACTTGAAGTCCTAGTATTTTTAAAATGTACATTTATAGTGATCAACTTGAAAATACTATCAGTTTAAATACTGAACTTCAATTAAATGGTATTATAGATTATAAATATTACTTGCATATTAGCATTCCCATCAGTAATGTATAACAGTGTTTATTTTACTGAACTCTACAACACACTATATATTTATATTGAAATTAGATACTAACTTTGCCAGGATTAGTGACAAATATTAAATATTAAATATTAGTCGGGCTTTTCATCACTGTACCAAAAGATCCGACAAGAACAACTTAAAGGAGGTGAAGTATTTTTTGGCTTGTGGTTTCGGAGGTTCAACCTATGGCTGGCCAACTCCATTGCTCTGGGCCTGAGGTAGGGCAGAGCATCATGTGGAAAAGGGCCTGGCAGAGGAAAGCTTCATAGCTCATGGCAGCTGGGAAGCAGAGTGGGGGGAGAGCAGGATCCAGGGATAAGATATAATCCCCAAGGATACCCCCCACTTACCTATAGTTACCACCCAGTAATCCATTCAAATTAATCCGTCAAATGGATTAATCAACTGATAAGGTTACAGTTCGTTACCTACATTCCCTACCTCTGAACCTTGCTATATTGGGTACCATGCTTCCAAAACATCTTTTTGGGAGATATTTCTAGATCCATACCTTAACATTCTACCCCACAAAGTTCATACTCACTTCCTAATTCAGAATTAGTTCATCTCTAAGAATCCCCATAATCTGAACAGTTCCATCGCTGCCCAAAAATTCAAGTTTAAAGTCTTCTCTGAGACTCCATGCTCCTGACTCCAAACACCTGTAAAAATAAAAAATGTTGTATGCATTCAATATATAACAGCACATAGTAAACATTCCCATTTGGCAACTGAGGTACACTGTGGTAAGATGTGATCTCCAAAGGTCTTGGTCGGACCTGCCCCTACTGCCTTGTCAATTGCAACCCATGTGGCTTGTCTGTTAGGCTGACTGTCCACAGCCAGCAGCTTTTCACTGGTAGATGTTCAATGTTCCTGCCATCTGTTAATTCCTGGGATCTCCATTGCAACTTCAGTTTCATTCTCATAGCTTCACATGATGCCCCTCAATGGCTGCCCCAAAGGATTCTGACTCTTTTACACTTGGCCTGGCCTCGAAGGCCTTCTTTTTGAAATTTTGGTGGAAATGTGTATGACTTCCTAATTCCAGCATCCTGTATTCCTGCAGAATCACAGCCACATGGACAATGCCAAGATCTGCTGCCAGCTCTAATAGGAGCTGGGTCTCTTTGGTTCCCAGCTGCAGCAAACTCTGTATGCCTGGATAGCTGAGCCTGGTGAAGTAAATCCTGGGGTAACAATTCCTGGATACCCCTATGGGGGCAGGGCATCTATCTCTATCTATCTATCTATCTATCTATCTATCTATCTATCTTTCTATCTATCTATAATTTATTTATTTTTGGTACTGGTGATTGACTCCATGGCACTCAATCACTGAGCCACATCCCAGCCCTATTTTGTATTTTACTTAGAGACAGGGTTTCACTGAGTCCCTATACATTTTTATGGGTGGTTTCTTCTCCAAAGTTTGCTTTTACACCCTGAGGCTGCCCTGGTTGTGGTCTTGATGATTCCTGAGATGCCCCCAAGGCATGTTTCCTATTTCTCTGGGTAAAGTACTTATCTTCTCTTTGGTGGTGTAATCTCTTCCACCACCACATCTTTCTTGGTCCCAGTTTTAAACACATGCTTTTCTGGCCAAGGTGCAAGTTTTAAAAATCTTTCTTCTCTGATTTCTGCTCCTAATTCTCACAGTAAGCTTGGCTTAAAGCCTCCAGCAATACCTTACCACTGCCTAAACTCTGTGCTAACTTGGAATTTCCTCCACCAGATTAATTAGTCCATCACTTTTAAATTCAGCATCACAGAAAGCCTCAGGGCATAGACAAAATGTTGACAAGTTCTTTGCTAGAATGTAGCATGTGTGGACTTTAGTTCAATTTCCAAGAGTCCTCATCCCCATCTGATAGGAACACACTGTAATGTTTAAATTCCTATCGGCACACTGTTCTTCTGAGATCACACCAGAATTGCCCTTTCAGCTCTGCTTACAAGATTCTAAGGATTCTCCAGCCTGCTTCTCAAGACTTTTCCAAACTACTCCTGCACACTAGTTCCAAAGGTTTCTGAACCACCTGGTCAGGTTAGTCATAGCAATGATACTACTTCTCAGTACCAATTTTTCTGTTGGTCAGGTTTTTGTTGCTGTGACCAAAATACCTGTTAAAAACAACTTAGAAGATAAAATGTTTATTTTAGGCTCATGGTTTCAGAGGTTGAGTCCTAGGTCAGCTGACTTCACTGTTCTGGGTCTGAGATGGGGCAGAGAACATCATGCATGGAGCAAGAGTGGTGAAGGAAAGCTGTTAGCTCATGGCAGCTAAGAAGCAGAAGGAGGGAGGGAGAAGCCAGGGGCACAAGTACAATTCCCAAGGGCACACCCCAAGTGACCTACTTCCATCAACCACACTCTGCCTGTCTGGAGTTACCACCAAGTATTCTCTTCAAAATATGAATCCCATGTTATGGTTTGGATATGAGGTGTCCCTCCAAAGCTCATATTGAGACATGCGAGAAAGTTTAGAGGTGAAACAATGGGGATATGAGAGCTGTAATCTAATCCACTTGAGTAGATTAACTGGGTGGTAAATGTAGGCATGTGGAGTGTAGCTAGAGGAGGTGGTCACTGGGGGTCTTCCTTGGGGGCTTGTATTTTGTCACTGTTTCTCGGCTTCCCAAGTGCCATGTTTTGAGCCATTTTCTTCTTCCACACTCTTTCGCTATGATGTTCTGCCTCACCTTGAGCAGCAGAGTCAGCTATCTATGGGCTGAGACCTCTGAAATTCTAAGTGCTAAAGAAACTTTTTCTCCTCTAAAATTGTTCTTGTCAGGTCTTCTGGTTGCACCAGCAAAAAAAGCTGACTGAAACATCCATCAAATGTATTAATTCACTGATTAGGTTACAGCTCTCCTACTCATTTCACCTCTGAACATTTCTGCACTCACACATGACTTTTGGGGGCCCATAATATTCTCACCATAACCACAAGTGTACCATTATATAAGCTTTAGGTGAATATAATTCAGCCTCCTATCCAAATACTAAACATTCCCATGTACTCCAGAAAGTTTTCCCATTCCCTCCTCAGTCAATAGTCACTCTCTCCCTTCAGAGGTATCCATTTTAATTTTCCCTATTCTAGCATTTAATGAAAATGGAATTATGTCACATATATTCTTTTGTTTAAATTTTATTTCATTTGTGATACCATCTTTGTAACAAACACATTCTCTGTGTTATATCTATGCATTGCCTCCATTTTCTCACTCAGTAATATTCCACCATATCAATGTGGTGCAGTACATTTAGCCATTTTTCTGTTGAATATTAGCTGACCCATTTCAAGTTTGGGGTTACTGTGAAGACAGTTGCTATGAACATTATTGTCCATTCCTCTTCTTTTGTATACATATGCTTTTTTTCTCTTAGGTAACCACCTGGGAGTGAAAATCCTAGATTATCAGGTAGATGTATGTTACATAAAAAATTGCAAAAACTTTTCAAAGTAGTTATACAATTTTACAGCCCACTAAAAGTATAGGAATCAGAATCTTTTGCAGAATTTGGCATTCTTTATTTTTATCCATTGTGGAGATTTATAGCCATATTATTTTATTTATCTATCTATTTAATTATTTATTGGTACTGGGGATTGAACCTAAGTGCGCTTAACCACTGAGCCACATCTCCAGCCCTTTTTATTTTTATTTTGAGACAGGGTCTCACTAGGTTGGTTACAGCCTTGTTAAGTTGCTGAGGCTGGCTTTGAACCTGCAAACCTCCAGCCTCAGTCTCTCAAACTGCTGTGATTACAGGCATTTGCCACCACACCTGGCTGCAATCCAATTTTTTATTTCATTAATTTGGGAAGTAGTTAACATATTCAAGTATAGCTCAAATTTCAAAAGGTACTAAAGTTTTATCTAAGTAAAAGGCAAAGACTTTACCCTACCACCCGGTTTCTTATATGTTCTTTCAAAAATAAGTCTATAAAGATCAAAGTATATGCAAGTATGAATCCTTTAAAAAAGATTTTTCACATGAAACTATATATCTTTTCTGCAGTACTAGGGATTGAACCTAGGGGCACATTATCACTGAGCTATATTCCAGATTTTTTAAAATAAACATTTAAAATTTTTTAAGACAGTGTCCTGCTAAGCTGTTGAGGCTGGCCTCAAACTTGCAATCCTCCTGCCTCGGCCTTCTGAGTAACTAGGATTACAGGTATGTACTGGTGTGTCTGATGATATCTTGTTTAACCTAACCATTTTTCAGATATTTTTCATCTCAGTATCTATAATATTTAACCAGTTCTCTGTTTCTCTACATTTAGGGTGCTCCTAGTCTCTTGGTGTTATTAAAAATGCTACAGATGATTTTCTGTGTCCATATGAAGTTGTACATGTACAAATGTAAAGTCTTAAAAGTGAGATTGGTGAGTGTGATAGCTATTTGTCATCCATCTGGGTTATAGTATCCAATTATTCACTCAAACAGTAGGCTAGGTGTTGTTGATGAGGTACTTTGTAGATATGGTTAATATTTACAATCATTTTAGGCCTCATCCAGTCAGTATAACTCTTGAGAATAAAAACTGAGGTATTCAGATAAAGGAAGAATTCATCTTAAAGATCGTCTATTAACTCCTGCCTGGATTTGTATAGCCTGTTGGCCTGCCCTAATTTAAACTTGCCAGCCCCCACAATCATGTGCACCAATTCCTTAAAGTAAAACCCTTTATATGTATATTCTTTATCCCTATATCCCTTTGCATCAGCTTAATCTGGCAACAGTGAATAAAAGAGTATGCTCAAGTTTCATGGGTAGTAGTAGTCCTCTAGAGGGGATATACCAATTTATACAGCAGGAATAATACTTAAGAGTGCCTTCTCCTATTACACCTTCACGGACATAGTATGACACCAACCTTTCTTCCCTCTGATGAGTCTGATGGAATCTTCTATTCATTTTAATTTGCAATTCCATGTATTAGTTTTTTTAATGTCTTAGTCTCTCTAGAATATATTATCTTATTTGATAGGAGAAAGACCATTATTTCTCCATTGTGTAATTATCCCAGTGCTGTGAATTCAACAAATCATGCATTTTCTTACTCTAAAATGTCACTATTGTCGTATACTAAAAATGTATATATAAAAATTTCGGGTTCCACTTCATAACACATCTCTGTTCAAAGGATATTAATAGTTTCATGGGCATACATCTCATTTATTGTTTTGGCTGTTCATAATCCCTTAGTTTCAAATGCTGCATTTATCATATTCATTTATATATGCATACACACGTTCATATTTATATGAATCTAGGTGTGTATGTATGTATGTATATATATGTAAAATTATGTCTGATTTCACATTTTTCATTTCATTCTGTTCTTTTGTCTCCTAATTCTAGTTTGAGTCCCACAATCATTAATTTTTATGCATATTGTATATGAACACTTTTAAATGTTATTTCTGCTGTATAAATTGTTACAGCCTCCCCTCCCCAGAGGACACTTGGCTATTAATACCAATATCCTAATTTATTTTTCAGAATTTTAATAGGTATTTTTTCTCATAGATGAATATTAGCATAGGATTTTTTTTTTATTATAGCAGTTTCCCGATAATTACTTACATTTTGCAGTGTTGGCAATCAAACCCAGGGCCTCTCTCATACTTGGCAAGTGCTCTACCAATGAGCAACACCCCCAGCCATAGAATAGTTTTGTTTCTTTTTTCTCTTTTGAGTTTTAGTCCAAAGTTGATAATTATGCAGATTAGGCTGTGGGAAAATGGCCTATTAATAGTACTAGGTTTTTCACCCAGTTTTCACATGATTATTTCAGGCAAATTTGTTTCTCTGAAAATATAATTGTATCATTTATAAATAATAATAAATTGACACCATTATTTTCAGTACTCTATTTATTTTTATTTAGATGATTAATTGTATTGACCATCTCTGAAAAGACAAAATTACACAATTGATTACCCTAATAACTTATTTGTGATTTAGTGAGAATTTATCTAAATTTTGTAAATGAAGTATAATGCTAGTGAATATATATGTATAAATACTTCTATGTTTGGATGTGGCAGAAAGAATTTTCTTGGTTTTATACATATTTCATTTTTATTCTACTAATGTTGTCTTCTGTATCCAGGTTTATGTAACATTGTATTTAAGAAAGGATAGTCATAGGATCAAGGAAGCAAGCTGGATTTTAAAACTTCTGTATTTATGTTGTTCAAATTCATCTACTAATACAGTGATTTTTTACCATTAAAAATCCCCTACGGTGCTTATTAAACACAGATTACTGTCCTCCACTCATAAGAAATTCTGATTCTTAGGTATGGCATGGAGCCCAAGGTACTCATTTCTGACAAACTTTCAGCTGCTGCTGCTGATCTACAGAGCACACTGTAAGGAACACTGTACTGATTGACAGTCAGATGACTTGCCCAAGGTGCTCTTGAGCAAGCTGACTCAGGTCTGTATTGTTGTCTAAGCATTTCTGCGTCCTTCAGAAGTCTCCCACATTTTACCCAAATCCTTTCTCCCTTTGCATGTTGGGCATTACATATTGTTGTACTGTTAATTAGTGGTTATTATCAAGTACACATGCCTTTTTTCATTTTAGTATATTGTATGGATAATTGTCCCCTTGATCAGCAGTAACAGAATCTTCTTTGTAGTTCCAAAATCTGGTTTTCACATAGTATTCAAAGGTACCTTAGTTGTTTGTCAGTGTGTCTTCTCTTTCATTCCACCATGCTAACTTATTTCATTGATTCTGTGGCAGTCAGCAAGAAATAGAACACTTCTGAGCCTCCTTGGTAGCTAAGCTTAGTCCTGTGGTCAAGGGGATAGTTATGGTTTGGATGCGAGGTGTCCCCCAAAAGCTCATGTGTGAGACAAATCTTGAAGGTTTAGAGGAGAAATGATTGGGTTATGACAGCCTTAACCCAAGCAGTGAATCAATTACCTTGTGGAATTAGCTGAGTGGTAACTAAAGGCAGGTGGGATGTGGCTGCAGGAGATGGGTCATTGGGAGCATGCCTTTGGGGTATACAATTTGTATCTGGTGGGTGGAGTTTCTCGGCTCTGCTTTTTGATCATTATGTGAGTCGCTTCCCTCTGCCACACTGTTCTGCCTCACCTTGAGCCCTACAGAATGGAACTGGCTGTTTATGGACTGAGACCTCTGAAACTGTGAGCTCCCAAATAAACTTTTCCTTCTCTAAAATTGTTCTTGTCAAGTCTTTTAGTCACAGCAGTGGAAAAAAACTGTCTGAAACAGTGATTAAGAAGTAGGTGCAGGGGCTGGGGTTGCGGCCCAGAGGTAGAGCACTCACCTGGCATGCATGAGGTACTGGGCTTGATCCTCAGCACCACATAAAAATAAATAAAATAAAGTCCATCAACAACTAAAAAAAATTAAAATAAATGTTTAAAAAATATATATAAAAAAGTAAGTGCAATATGGCCTCTTCCAGAATCTTGCTTAAGAGACACCTCTGGAATACCCTTTGTGTCCCCTTTAACCTTTTGTTAGCTTGGATGAGTTGCCACCATCATGAACCTAAAATTAAGGACACACAAAGTAGAAAATAGAAAGATCCTAGGTCTCTGTCACAATAGTATGCTTTACCCTGGACCATCTGACCAGAGCTCTACAAGAAAGTTTTGTATAAGAAAACTACTAATTTTTATATTGTTTAATTGGTTATTACTTTGGGTTTTCTACATTTGCAGCTGAATCTAATCTTAACTAAATCACTGGGTAATTAGAAATGGTATCTAAATAGTTAAGTTTTAGTAAAGAATCTGTGTTCCAATTCAATGAACCCCAAGGTCTCATTTTTGTGGTTTGTAGGTTGTAAATATTCAGTTTCTTCTTCCTTATCCTGCCAATGTGTTCATACATTTAATTGACCAAAATATGTTCTCATAAATCCACTAATTTAGTACATTCTGTTTCTATTGCTTCATAATATATAATATGCGCAAGCATACATAATTATATAGTTATATGCTTCTAATATAGCTAAGTAAATGCGTTCATTTATAATTAATCTAAAACTTTACTCTTATAATAGGTATTAACTATGATTTCCCCATCTACTACATGAGTCTTTTAAAATTTCTTCTCTTCCGTGAAAGAATTCTGCCTCTACTCTGTCCCCCTTCCTATTTTTCAAGGCTCCCCACTCAAAGAAAAGGCAATTATGTATACATTTATGGGTATATATTTATACACTCTAACTTCAATCTCATCATGTCCTATTTTTTTATCATTTGTTATTGTTATGTTTCATATTGGTCAAGAACAAGTATTCAAAGGAAATGAGTATGTTCCAGGTATAAATTTTAATGTGTGAAAAAGAAAAGTGACAATTTATGTTAAAATTTCATATGAGAAGCTTTGAAAAAGAGAATAGTCTGTAGATGCCAGTTCTCAGGTGTTAACTGAAATTACTCCTCTTACATTATTTATATTTCATGACCACAAATATATTATAAACAAAGTCATTGGAAATTACCAAAGGGCAGTAGAGATCCTCATTAGGTTTATATCAACATTTGTTCTATTTCTTCTTTGCTTATTATCAGTTCTAGCCTTTATATTTGATAGGGGAAAATAGACTTATATGACACCAGACTGTTTACACAAAGTGTTGCCTGTGTCTCTCGAGACTGCAATGTTTATCCACCAAGCTTGTGTGAGGTGAAGACTTGGAAAGACATGGAAAATGTGTTTTGGTCACCTAAAAGTCATTAAACATGTCAGTCATGTGCTACAGCCTATTCCCACAGCCATCAGCAGGTTCTTAACTCTGCCTTCAGTGACTTCACAATCATGGCTTGCAATCAGTCAGAATGGGGATATTTACGCCAGAGAAACTGCCCAGTGCTATAAATCAGAGCCCTTTTCTTTCCAAAGAGAGCCTGATGTAAAACATCTACCAGTCCACCATTGAAGGGATTTATTTGAAGAAATTTAATTGGTGGGGTGTGGCTCATTGGTAGAGCACTCCAGTGGCACCCACAGGGCCTGGGTTCCGTCCCCAGCACCACCAACAACACGTGAATCTGTTCGCTGAAGATGTACACTAACTCACCAGACTTATGTGAATTAAGTCACCATTCTTATTAAGCATAGAACATTTGATTAACTGTCTTACACATGTAGAAAATTTAAAATAACCTCTGACGAGGCTTTTCAAAAATTTTTTCTTTATGCTTGCTTTTTCCATCATCTCTATTTCATGGTTGTTATGATTTAAAGGTAAGATACATGTGTGACAATGCAAGAGGGATTAGAGTAGAAATGACTGGGTTTTGAGAGCCTTTACCCCATCATTGAATTAATCACCTGATGGGGATTAACTGAGTCGTAACTGAAGGCAGATGGGATGTGGCTGGAGGAGGTGGACATTGGGAACATAACTTTGGGTTAAATATTTTATATCTGGAAAGCTGAGTCTCTGCTCCCTGATCATCATGTGAACTGTTTCCCTGTGCCACACTCTTCTGCCATGATGTTTTGCTTCTCCTCAAGTCCCAAGGAATGAAGCCTAGTGTCTATGGACCGAGACCTTGGAAATTATGAGTCCCCAGATAAAATTTTCCTCCTCTAGAATTGTTCTGGTCAGGTCTTTTAGTCACATCAGTGAAAAAGCTAAAACAACCATTTTATTTTGATCTACTTGATCTATAAAAACAAACAGAAATACATTAAATATTTCTGCTAATAGTTTTGTCAGTTTCACTTCTTTTCTGACATTCATTTATTTTAAAGGTATATGATTTAGTATATACACAAGTTATTGAATGTTATATTTTCATTGTGGCTTCTATGTTTGTTCAATATAAAGTTATTATTTGCTCCATTTAATGATGTTAGTTTTGAGTTCTACTTTGATTCTAATAATGTCATTTTTCTTTGTTTTACCTTTTGTCTATAACTTTATTTTGGACCTCTTTTGATTATGTTTGTTTTAATTAGGACTTTTATTAAAGCTTATATGTGGAAGTGGTTTTTTGACCCATTTTTTTAGTAGAATTTAGGCTATTTGTATCTGTTGTGAAATGGATACATTTGAGTTTTCCTTTTTTTATTTTTATTTTTATTATTATTTTCACATGCTGGGGGATTACATCCAGGGGCTCATGCATGCTACCACTGAGCTATATCCCCAACCCTCCTTTTGTATTTATTTACTGCTTTCTTGTTAATTTTTTAAAAGTCATTTACTATACTGGGTTAGTAATTTTGCTTTATTCCCAAAGAAAACACCAGGCCTTAATTTCTAGGAGCTGTAAATACAAAGTGTCTTTGCAGATAGAAGATTATCCTGAATTATCCTGGTGAGCCCTTAATGCAATCAAAACAGTCCTTATAAGAGAAAGATTTCACACACACACACACACACACACACACACACACACACACACACACACACACAAGGAAACCTGGAGGCAGAAATCAGCATGATGAGGCCACAACTTGTAGAATGCCAGCAGCCACCTGAAGCTGGAAGAGCAAGGAGTAGTTTCTCTGGAGACTATGGAGGAAGCATAGCCTGCCAACATGGTAATATCAACCATGTCCAACTCAGACCTCTAGAACTATGAGAGAATAATTTTTTTTAGTTGTTTTAAGCCATCAGGTTTATGGTAATTTGTTATAGTGTCATAGGAAACTAATAGGTACATCTAAATTTTTTGAAAATCAGGCTGGATATATCTTTTTCTTCCAGTGTCAACATTGATCCCTATAAATTTGGTGATTTTGTGATAGGAAAAAAATTAACTAAAAACCATTTTTTGTCACTGGGGTTGTAGCTCAGTCGTAGAGCACTTGCTTCGTACATGTGAGGTACGGGGTTTGATTCTCAGCACTACATATAAATAAATGAACAACAAAAAAAGTCCATCGAAGTCTAAAAAATATATTATTATTATTATTATTATTATTATTATTATTTTGTTATTTCCACAGCATTTTGGTTTTGGTTTGATTTTTGTACTGGAGATTAAGCCCAGTGCCTAGCATATGTTAGGCAAGCACTCTACCACTGAGCTACATCCCCAGCCCATTTTTTAAGCTGTATTTTGAGACAGGGTTTCACTAAGTTGCCTAGGCTGGCCTTGAATTTGCAACCCTCTTGCCTCAACCTCCCTTATCTGACTTTTGTTTGGTTTGATTTTTATGGGATTATCCAGGTCTTTAAATTCCAAATGTTAATTTATGTTTTATATGCATATTCATAACACGTTGTTGTTTTCAAATGTTTATTTATCATTTGCTTTTAAAACCATTATGTTTGCATAAATAGTTTAGACATCAACTATAGGTTTCATTAATTTCCACTAATTATTTGAAGTACACTTCCATATTTTATTTATACTTTGGGCTATCTTTTATAGGAATAGATTATTTATTTATTTATACATTGATACATAGCGGGTACTAAACCCAGGGCCACATCTCCAGCTCATTTTTTTTTGTTTGCTTGTTTTGCTTTTAAATTTTGAGACAGGGTCTCACTAATCTGCTTAGGGCCTAATCATTTGAGGCTGACTTTGAACTCCTGATCCTCCTACCTGAGCTCCGGAGCTGCTGGGATTATAGGTGTGCACAACTGTGCCCAGCTTCAAGGGAATAGCTTTTAAAGGTGTATATGGCATGGCTGGGGTTGTAGCTTAGTAGTAGAGTGCTTGCCTAGCACATGTGAGGCCCTGGGTTCAATCCTCAGCACCACATAAAAATAAATAAATAACGGTATTGTGTCCAACTACAACTAAGACATAAATATATTTTTAAAAAGTGTATATGATAAACTGGAAAAATGTTTGCAGCTAATACTGTAAATTATGCTTATCTCCCTTTTTGTTGGCTTTGAGTATACTCAGGAAATACAGCCCTCGGTTTTTAGTTGTGGACTAGTGTTGTCTGAGCACAGAGTTAGTCTCAAGTATGAAATGCCAGGTAAAGTCTGAGTTGGGCAAATGATTTGTCCAATATTCTCTGTAAGAGCAAGAGTTTCTTAATGAACAGAGGCAAATAACTATATTACCATGAAATGTAAGAGGACTCCACAAAAATACTCTTATTTGCTACTTTTGAATATGCCTTCTCATTCAAGCAAACTGGGGTTTGCAGTTATGAAAAGAAGAGAAGGAGTGTTCATACGTGCACTTACACATATACAAAGACTGGAACACAAAAGAAAATACTATATAATTTTTAAGTATAGCTAATTGTCCCTCATCAGTTCACTCAATACTGTGAAACACTCATACTCCTGGATTTTGGATCACCAGTCTGCTGTCACGAAGTTATGTGCCCCTGGACTAAAGAGAGGCCTGGGATTCTGGCCTATGTCCTTTGGCCCAGTCTGCAAGTGGCCTGATGTTGCTCAAAATCCAGCCTCCAGGGGTTCCTCACTGAGAGAGTGCACTGTCTTTCCGAGGAGGCTCTCACACTGTGCTGTGTTGGATACCGATTTCTAGCTAATACTTTACAGCAGAACCTCCAGGAAAGTGTTAGAGGAAAAGAGAACAACCTTGTAAGGACACAACTAACTGACAGTGGTTAGTTTATTACTGTAACCAATAAAATTAGAATGGAAAAGAAGGGCATTCCCTATTAGAGTGTAGCATGTTAGCATTTCTCAAGAAAGTGACTAATATTTCTTCTGAGGATAAAACTGTATCATGGATGGTGAGGGTATTTGATGCTTCTCTAGGACTTGCTTTTCCATTTTGGAAAGCATATCATTTCTAAAACACTTTTTACCAATATGAAGTATGCTTTCACTTACAAGTTCTTCCATGAAATTCTTAAGAGTAATTTGAACTAATTAAGAAATATGGATTTTTAAAAAATGTGGAAGCTGGGCATGGTGGTGCACACCTGTAACCCCAGCGAATCGGGAGGCTGAGGCAGGAGTATTGCAAGTTCAAAGCCAGCCTCAGCGATTTAGCAAGGTCTTAAACAACTTGGCGAGATCCTGTCTCAAAATAAAGCATAAAAAGGGCTGGGGATGTGGCTCAGTAGTTAAGTACCCCTGGGTTCAATTCCTGGCACCCCTCCCCAACACACACAGCAAAAAGAAGGAAAGAGGGGGGGCATGGGAGAGAGAAAGCGAGGGGGGAGAGAGAGAAAAAGGAAGAAAGGGTGCATAAAACAACCCTAAATATTAATGATATTCTTCATTAATAAGATGAAAGAACAGGGCTGGGGTGGTGGCTCAATGGTGGAGCACTTGCCTGGCACATGTGAGGCACTGGGTTCAATTCTCAGCACCACATAAAAATAAAGGGGAAAAAAAGATGAAAGAACAAATGTTTGTGATTTTTCCAGGGTCCCTCTGGGAAATCTCAAAGGTAATTTTAGTTGAAAAAGACATCCTAAAAATGCAGCTTATTTATTTGTTCTAAAATTTAGGGTCTGATCTTAGGAAGGCAAAAATTAAAAGTTATTTGAGTAATCTGGGCCACTTGACAAGCTAAGATTATGGGAGCCTGAGATCAGTACCTTGAAACGTCAGCCTGCCCAACAAGGTCTTCTTTCAGTAAATTTAAAAAAAAAAAAATGACAGAATAGGAGGTTTTACAATTCACAAAGTAGAGTTTTTTTTTAATTGATCAGCACACATAGTTTAAATATATATATATATATATTTTTTTTTAAACTATGTGTGCTGATCAATTATATATATATATCTTGAAAGAAGAGTGAAAACAACCTATGGAAAAGTGGAAGGACAGAAGACAATGACAAGGGCTGTGATGCAGGTGTGCTATGTTGTCTATCCCCGCCCTCTCCCCCACTTGCAAATCTCTAGTCATGTGTTTTCTAATTTTTGTTAATCTTTGTTTTTAAAACAAGGTGATGCTCTTATATGATGCTGTCTTCCTGGTCAAGTTTGGTATAGGCAGGCACCTGGTTCAAACTGCCTCAGTTACAAAATTGTGCCCTGCTAGACATAGGTAATTGGACCAGCTCCCAAAGTCCCTGCAACTCTTCCAGCTGAAACTCAGAGCTACAGGATGATATGTCCATGGGGAAGATACAAGCTATATATTTGGGAGCCTACAATGCATGCTTTTCCTCCAGTATGAACAAAGTCATTTCTTCCTGTGAGAAGTAATGCCAACACTTGGGGATGCAGAGATGGATGAAGGTGTCTTGGGGAGGGGATTCCCTATTTCACCTGTTCCTGAGGCTGCCCCCCCCCCACTTGTCCATGAGTATCTCATATATGTGCTGATTCCCTTAGATTCTGTGAGCAGCAATCTCTGCTTTGAGCTTAAAGGGGCTTTGTCACTTGCAAAAACCCAAAGACAAACCTCCTATTTCACAGATTTCTTAGGGGTTGCCTTCTAATGATTGTATTCTGGTTTTCAATTATTGCACAATTCAGGTATCTTAGCTCCTCTTCAAGATATTCACATTTCTACAAGTCACGCCTGTAGAAAGCTATTTCTGTTAAATACATACAGTGCTTGTGAAAACAATTCATTTAAAATTTATTGGTAATTTGAAAATTACCAATTACCAGTGTTTGTGGCATTCCAGTTCCCTACCATTATGAAATTCAGAAAATGAACATTGTCCCCCCTACCATATAAAAACAGATGTGATGGTTCATAAAACTTGTCAGACTATCTTTTAGTTAAAAATTCTGTTTTCTTAAATAAGCAGCTATGAGGACACCCTGTTAAAACAATTCTTTTACAATTTATTTACTTGTTTTTTCTTACTATCATGATTCCTTAATTAAGCATGGGTAATAGGACATCATGAAGATTTCTTTCTTTCTTTCTTCCTTTCTTTTCTTTCTTTCTTTCTCTTTTTTTTTTTTTTTTTTGTACTAGGGTTGAACCCAGAAGCATTCAACCATTGAGCCACACCTCCAGTTCTTTTTATATTTCATTTAGAGTCAAGGTCTCACTAAGTTGCTGAGGCTGGCTTTGAACACACAATCCTCCTGCTTCAGCCTCCTGAGCTGCTGGGATTATAGGTATGTGCCACTATGCCTAGTTCCTGAAGATTTCTTAACAGGATGGTACGTTGGTCTATAGGATATAGGGTATATGAAATTTGGACGGCATGTGTCTTTGAAAAATAGCAATGTTAGAATTGGTTTGTAAAGTTTAAGGAGACACACACCCCTTTGTACGGTGAAGCACTTGCCTTTATATTTAGATAGATTGGATTTCCGTGCACTAACTCTTCTTACTCTTGGGTAATTTGAAGCTAATTCATTATGAATAATGGATGACACTTTCCTTTCCATGTGTCCTATTCATTACAGTGACCAGAGAAGGACAGATATGCTCAGATGCTGCTAATATGAGGTTGTAGCCCAAAGCAGACAATTACTAAGGCTGGCTCTGGATGAGCCTGGTTACCTCCACATATGAACAGGCACAAGTTTTAGGGGTTCTTGCATGGCCCTGGGTCAATCATCTTTTGCCAGGACTTTCCTTAGATGTTGTTAGATTTTTGATACTGAGTAAAGAAATAATTACATTTGCTTAAATTAGAATAATTGCTAGGAAGCTTTCCTATTACAGGCCAAATGTTAAACCAGTGTTGGAGAAAACTGTGTTGGTGGACAGAAAACTTTAAAATCAATTATATTCCTATGTCCTGTTTTTCTTTGTCCTACCTAAAGATTTGCAGAAGTGCTGAGAGTCTGTGACTAAAACAGTTTCTTCCACCTATTTAACACAAATGCTCTTTGACCTATAATGGGGTCATGTACAATAAACCTACTGTAAGTTGAAAATGCCTTAAATTGAAAATGCATTTAGTACACCAAATCTACCAAATATTTTGGCTTAGCCTAGCCTACCTTCGATGTTCTCAGAACACGTTAGCCCACAATTGAGCAAAATCTTCTAATGCAAAGCCTATTCATGATAAGTGGTTGAATAGCTCACATAATTTATTGATGCTATATTGAAAGTGAAAAATAAAATGGATATGTGGGTGCTCACTACTGACATACAATTAATGTTCTTTAAAGTGTGGCTTCTACTGAATGTGTATCACTTTTTTACCATGGTGAATGGGAAAACATCAAAAGTTGAATCATCATAAGAGAAGGACTACATGTGATGGCCTTGATCTGTCAACCTAAATAATAGTCATGAAAAGATCCCCCAAAGAACAATAATTTTTTTTAATAGAAAAGCATCATAGTTAGAATATGCATGCTGTAGTAGACTGAGCATATTCAAAGAGGTTGACAGAAGGAGAAGTTCTTAAAACTCAAAAATGAGCTAGATTACATAAGTTATGTTTGAAAAGAAAAGCCTTGGCCACAAGAATTAATACCAAGGGTGGTGTCAATTGAACAGACAGTTGTTGGGCAGATGTCCTTGCAGAAATATTTTTTTATGTAAGATCATGGTGGCCTTTGTGCAAGGTTGTGGCTCTGACAGAATCTTTTGTGTGATATTTATTGTCATAGGCAGTCATGCATGAGAACCTTTTCTTCATAATCTCCTGGCTTTATTGTTGTTAGGGTTGACACAAATGAATCTGTTTTGATTCTGACAACTTTCACACATCTGAAACCAAGGAGCCCTAGGATGTTTAAAACAGTTGGAATGACCTCATTGCCAGGCATGTGCATCAGTGAGTTCCAGAAAAATGCTGGTAGTCCCCAGAAGAATCCATCATCATAAAACTTCTCCTTCCTCTATTATTCATTATGAGATTGAGGGTGTATAAGCTAAGTGGTTTGGAAAGATGCTGAAGAAAATGTGGTCTTATTTTGTGGGCACGTGTCCATAATATTGTTATGAAAGCTTTTGCCTATGAGTCACTCTTAGTTTGCTTCTTGGGTCAAGGACATTTCATGATATTTTTAAAGCTGTATTTTTATTTATTTATTTACTTTTTATGTGGTGCTGAGGATTGAACCCAGTGCCTCACACATGTTAGGCAAGCACTCTGCCACTGAGCCACAATCCCAGCACTCATGATGGTTTTTGAGCCCAAGAAGTCTCCAAGATCTCTCTTCTATTTCCTGGGCCTCTAAAAGATCACAATTCAGAGGAAAGACCCTTGATGTTACTAACATCTATTAATTAGTCCCTTTTCTGTTGCTATAAGACAATGCAACAGTTTAGGTGCTTCATAAATAAAAGAGGTTTACTGAGCTCACAGTTCTGGAGGTTTAGGAACATAGTATTAGCATCCTGGAAAGGGCCTTCAGGCTATGTCACAACATGGTGAATGGCATCATGATGGGAACTTTTGTGAAAGGGAGAGATCATGTAGTGATACCAGAAGCCAGAGAGATTCAGGGGCCGGGCTTGCTCTTTTTAATAATAACCACTCTCATGGGAACTAAGGAGGGACCCAAAAGAACTGTATTAATCCTTTGCCAAGGCACCACTCTGAATACCTGATCACTTCTCTAGGTCGCCTCTTAAAGGTTCTGTCACCTGCTAACTCTGTCGTCCTGGGGACCAAGCTGCTAGAACATGAACTTCTGGGAGAACATACTCAAGCCATCACCAAACCATGGCACTATCTTTAGTGGCCTAACCAGAATTTGTGTATTAAATCTTTATCAAGTGAGACAATGTATGTTCTCACATATTCTGTGAAATTTCTTATCATTAATACATAAATATCTACCACATTGATTTTAAATAGAGTCAACCTAAAAATAGAATGTGAAATTATTAGTTTCCCTTTAACTAAATTTTCATCATCAAAACTTACTATTCTGAAGGTGAGAATTATAGTATTAAAATACTGGTAGCTTTTTAATCAGGACTGTGGGACATGTAACTGTTTATTTTTAATCAACTCCACGACATGATTTTCTGCAGCAACCCTTCTGCTGGTAAGGCAGTTTGTTCTACAGTGAAGTTGTTTGGATTCACTTAATTATACTTAGGCAAAACAAATTAATTCTGTGTGCCCTGCTTTTAAAATTTTTCTGATTAACAGAAAAACACCATACAAAGATCATCTTCTGGTTTTTCATTCTATGCATTCGTGTGTTCAGTTGACTTGTTCTGCCTTCATGGCAAGGCATCAGTGGATTTCACTTGTATGTTGATGTAAGTATTACATTTCATATCAAAAAGCCAAGTTCAACAAATAAAAATTGTTTCAGTGGATTTGACGTCATATTTGAACTTAAAAATAAACAAATGAATAGTCTATGAGAAAAGGGGTAACTACAGTTCAAAAGATTAGGAAAAAAATATGTTTAGGATGGGGGTGTAGTTCAGCAGTAGAGCACTTGCCTGTTCATGCACAAGGCCCTGGGCTTGACTCTCCATACTGCAAAGAGGAAAGAAAAAAAAAAAAAGTTCTATGTTAAAATATTTCTGGAGGTTGTTTTGATCATCTCTATTGGTTCATTTTGGCCCTACAATCTTACAGATCTTTGGTGACATGGACTTTCCCCCCGCCCCCAGCATAATGAGTATGGAAGGTATGGCTATGATTTTAGGTTTGTTTATCAGTTCATTATAACTAACTTTTGGGTGTTTTTGCCCAAAAGATACCCCCCAAAATCTGTGTCTCAGTGATAAAGCCTGACATGGATTGATGTTTTTCACTAAAATGACAATCTTGGCTTGTTTACTTGTTACTTGTCTCATAAAGGCAGAAGCAGAAAGACACAGACAATTCACAGTCTATTGTTCAGCTTCTTGATTGCTGAAAATGTGGATACATATAATGTTTCACTTAATTATATGCTATATTGAGGATACAACTGTACTTCTTTATTTCCTTTTCAACTTCAAGGTATCCCTAAAACAAGGCCTCAAACACCCTGAAAGCCCATAAAAATATATTTTTATTTTATCAATTTATTGTTATAATATTTTGCTGAATTATCTCTCCTTAGTCATTGTTATAGCATATCACTTATGTTTTTATTTTTAGAAAGTAATTTTTCATTCTAAAATAGCTCACCCTTTGTTTGCATAACAAACTACCCCCAAACTTTGTGACTTAGAATAAAATAGTTTTTTTTTTTAATCTCATGGTTATAAAAGTTACAGATTGGCTCAGAGCTTGAAGATGTATGTGTTTCAGTTCCACAGATAGCATCAATGGATGTCACACAGGAGTGTTGTATTCAGCCAAGGGTTTGAGGGTCCAAGACATCTTCTCTTGTATTACTAGAGCCTTGGTGGGGGATAGTAGGGAGTCTGGGCTCAGCTGGGGCTGTTGACTGAAGAACCTACGCGTGGCCTAGACAACGTGGCGGCATCTCAGAGTAGTTGGCCTTCACTGGTGACTGCTCTGAGGGCTAGTGTTCGAGAGATAGGGCAGCAGCTTCTCCCCAGCCTCTGTAGTCACACAGCCTCCTGTCTGAGATGTTCTATTGGCTGAAGCTGTCACAAGCTCACACAGGTTCAAGTGGAGGAAACAGATCCCATCACTCCATGGGAGGAGTGTCCAAGAATAAGAATATAGAGTGATGTTTTGAAACGACCAAACCCTTCTTTAGGAGACTTATCTCCATGCCTTCTTCTAATTTTTAAAATATTTTCTCTTTCCATATGGACTCCTAGATATGGTGCTGTATTATGAAACCCTTCAGCTTTCGGTTCACTTGTGATGCAGTTTATAGTCTCAGGATCTATGTATGTGTATATTTCCCCCCAGTACTTCATGCCTGAAATAAGCATATTAGTTTCTGTGTTTGTTATGTAAAAAGCTGGAAATACTTAGAGCTCTCTTCAGTGGGAAAATAAGTCATTTAATAGTGGACCTTATGTTCTAGTTTCAAGACCAACCACAGATTGTCCTTAAAAACCAAAAATAAAAAAGTATAATTCCAGTTTGTTCCTAAGAAAAACATTGAAGTAGAATATTCTCAAAGTTCTGGCTTTTAACTTTATTGCAAATATAAATATTTTCTACTTGCAACCTTTTCTCTCAGTATTTCTCTATGAATAACAAAGTAAGCATTGATTGACAGATTAGGCCTGTTAATATACCCTTACCATCACTAAGTGAGCTGCTCTACTTCTATTTTTTTGACAGTTGAAAAATGACTGCTTGCCAACATTCTTAATGATATGTTGAATAAGAAATTTCAGTCTTCTATATGGTTTTCTAACCCCCCATTTTGTTTACTTTTTCCTCTTCTTTTCGACTTCATATTCATTGTGTTTATTAGGATGAAACAAAATGATTAGGAATTTTCTGTCTTCCTTTTGCAGGCCCATTTATGCTGGCTTAGTTTTATAAATTCATTTCTTAGAAAAGAATATTAAAGTTGCTACTGTTCTGCTTGCTGGTCCCCATAGTAATAGCACTGTCTCAGCTAGTCAACTCTGCCAAGGACAACCCCACTCCACAGGCCTTGAGCTCATGACCCTCACTCTATTTGGAAGAAGAGCCACACAACATCTTTATCATGTTCCGGTAACACAGGACCAGACGGCCCTCTGGAACACTATGTGTATCCCAACAATGTCTTCCAGCCCATGTAACACGTTAATCTCTCTCCATTTAATTAGTCTTCATTAATTTCTCTTGGGAAGATTTTTGTAGTTTTTAGTACACAGAACTTTGAGTATTTTTGTTTTGGCTTATTTATTTTTTAATATTAGGAATTGAATTCAAGGCCTCATGCATGCTAGGCAAATGTTCTACCACTGGAGCTACCTCCCCAGCCCTAGTTATTCATTTATTTTTGTTTATTCTATAATATATATATATATATATATATATATATTTTTTTTTTTTTTTTTTGAGATAGGATCTCACTAAATTGCTCAGGCTGACCTTGAACTTGGGATCCTGCTGCCTCAGCATCCCAATTAGCTGGAATTATAGGCCTGTATTCTGTTACTATGGTGATTTATGTTTTTAAAATCTCTAAATACTGAGTTACATGTTTGCTTTAAACAAGGACATTCTCTTGTATAACTATTTCACAGTTACCCACACTAGGAAGCTAATATTGATATAATAATATTACCCGAATTACAGACCTTATTCACATTTCACTGATGTTCCCACTGTTTTTATTTTCAAATATTATGGAAATTCCAAAGACTTTAATTTGTAGTTAACTTCTAATTTAATTCTATTATAACTGAAAAACACACTCTACATGATTTTAATGCTTTTAAATTTTTTAAGATGTGATTTATTAGGCTGGGAGGTAGCTCAGTGGTAGAGTGCTTGCCTTGCCCACATGCTCAAGGACTTGGATTCAATCCCAGCAACGCATATACACACATACTCACGCAGGGTGTTTTATGGTTTAACATATAATTTATATTGATAAATATTTTATGTACATTTCAAAAGAAGGTGTATTTGCCTTGTTAGATGGAATGTTTTATAAATGCCATTATTTGATAGTGTTGTCTTCTTTTTGATCAATGATTTTCTATTTATATCAATTATTGAGAAAGGAGAGTTAAAATCACCAATTATAATTTAAATTCCTCTACTATTTTTTTCTGTCATTTTGCCATACATATTTTGGATTTCTATTACTAAGTGCATACATATTTAGTGTTCATGTATCATTTAGAAGAATGAAACTTTATTCTTTAGGTAAAGGTCTCTATATTTTTGGAAATACTTCTTGTACTGAAAACTACTTTGCCTGATATTAATATATTCACTCTAGCTTTCTCATGATTAGGGTTTTCATAATATATTTTTTTCCATTTTTAAAAGTACAGCTTTATTGAACTATAATTCACATACTGTAAAATTAATCTCTTTGAAGTATACAAGGAAGTTGTTTTGAATGTTCAGAGCTGTGCAAATAGATTACTTCTTCATTGGTTATTATCAATAGCTATTCTTTCTATTTTTCCAGTGATTGCTCTAAGGTTTACCAAACACATATTTTATTTATAGCTTGTCTCCAAAGAATATACAATTTCTTGTATAATATAAGAAACTAACTTGCAACGGTATATTTCCACTTCCCCTCCCCTTCTTTTTCTATTAATTTTATTTCTAAGAATATGATATATCACAACCAAAAGGACATTGTTTTGGTTAAGAAAATCAATTATCTCAAGCCATTTAAAAATGGCAAAATGTATTTTATATTGTACCACATGATACTATTCATGACATTCTTTATTATTTCACCTATATTTGATCTTTATTTAGTATTGTTTTCCTTCCACCTGAAGAACTCCTGTTAGCATTTTTTGTAGTACAAGTTTGCAGACAAAAAATGATCTTTCAAGTGTGTTTTTTTGAAGATGTCTTCATTTTACTTTCATTTTGAATGATATTTTTGCTGGATTGAGACTTCTAGTTTGACAGAGTTGATTTTCTTTTGGCATTTCAAAAGAGGGTTTTCCTTTATCTTTGGCGCACATCATTTCCTGTCGGTGATTATTTTTAACTTCATACCTCTGTATGTCATGTATCTTCTTTCTTCCGTCTGATTTTAAGATTTTTTTCTTTATAATAACAATTTGATCATAATATGTCTTGGTATTGGTTTTCCTGCTTGGAGTATGTTGAGCTCTTCAGAACTCTAGATTTACATTTTTAATTAAATATAGAAAAATTTCAGCTGTTGTTTTTGCAAAATAAAGTTTTTTTCTGACTCAGTCCTTTTTCTGGGATTCTAATTGCACACATGTTGGAACACTTTATATTGTCCATAGGCAATATAGGATATGTTTCTTTTTTTATAACTATATTTATTCCTATTTATATTTACTTATAATTTAAATCCATGAAATCATTTATTTAAGTACACAATTTAATTATATGGCTTTGGTAGATTCACAATTTACTTTTAAGACATATCCAATACCCCCAAAAGAATCTTGTGCCTAACAGTCACTCCCCCTCCTTACCTCCTGCCCTGTGAAACTGCTTTTCTACTTTCTTTTCTTTTTTTTTTTTTTAATATTGTTTTAGTTGTTGATGGACCTTTATTTTTTTTTTATTTATTTGTGTATGGTGCTAAGAATTGAACCCACTGCCTCACACATGCTAGGCAAGTGCTCTATCACTGAGCCACAACCCCAGCCCCTGCTTTTCTACTTTCTATCTCTGTGACTTGACCTTTCCAGACATTTCATATAAATGCAATCTTATAATTTGTGTCTTTTATGTCTGGCTTCTTTTATCCAACCTACTATACATGAAGTTTGTTTCTTGATTTTTTTGTTTGTTTGTTTCTTTCAGTTCCTTTTTCTAGATCTAATTTGGTTTGGATGTTTCCCCTTGCCCTGTCTTAAAGTTCACTCATTCCTTTTATTTCTGTAGTGTCTAATATAACAAGTTCATCTAGTGAATTATTTCATTTCAGGCATTTTAACTTGCATCTCTGGAAGTCTGACTATGCTAATTTTTATTGTATGTGTTTCTTTCCTCACTGTGTACATGTTTTTCTTACATGCTTAATTACACTCTATATAGGTGATTGAAAGTTCTTATGTATTAATTTCACTGTCTGTCATTTCTGGATCTGATTTTCTTCTAATTTCCTGCTTCCTTGTAGATTTAGTAAATTTTATTTCATGCCTTCTGTTTCCTATTGAGTTTAGGAATTTTATTATTTTTGTTTGAAGAAGCCGAGGTTTTCATTCCTATAAGTAGTTAATTTATTGAAGATCCTCTTGGTTTTGGAGGCTTTTTGCTTTGGAGGGCATGTGTAATGTAATGTAGGCCTGATCTTAAAGCAGGTCCTTCCCAGCATGTCTACTGAATGTCCCAGTTGTCCAAAGAGGTCTCTCCACTTTGGCTCAGACACAGAACTTGAATATCCTGTGGTCCCGTGGTCCCATGGAAGCTCTAGTAAAGCTCAGCTTATGGTTTGCTGATAGTTTTCTTTGACCTCCCTGAGTCTCGCCCTCTGCATGTCTGGATCATACTCAGCCAGAGACTCAAAGGGAACACTCTGAAGATTTCTGGAGCTCTTATCCTGTGCATTCCCTTTTTGCTTGTTTCCGTCCCACACATTCCAGACACTCTGCCTTCCTAAACTCTGTCCTCTGAGTTCAGCAAGCCCATTGTGTTTTCTTGAGTTCTCTCTGTGTAACACGGCCTGGTAGGCTGTATAGAAGAATCTACAGTTGTGTATATAGAGAAATCTAGGTGGCCAGAATCTAGGTGGGCTCACCTTGCTTCTTTCCCCTCGTACAGGGATTGGTGAGGTATTACCTATAGGCCAACAGTGGAAGATAATTATTGCAAATATTTTTGCCTGGTTTTGTAGTGTTCCTATCCAGCACCAGTTCCATTATGTCAAAAAGAATATATGTATTCTAAGAGTAAATTTTAAAATCAGAAGCATTTTTTTCCTAAGAGGTGTCTTTTAAATTAAAAGAAGTAATTAAACATGATTTTTAGACGAACAAAGGGACATTGAGGTAAATAAGAATAAAATATGAGGAATCTCTAAGGTTTATAACTAGGGTTACCTTTATGCTGATCAGTAAAAAATAAAACTGTAATACCCAAATAGTAATGACAAGATTACATCAAGAGTTTTCAGTGTATGTCCCTCCAATTTTATCTCTACCTTCACCCTCCAAAGGTAAGTCATTCACTTGCAAAACATTTTTCATGTAAAAAAAAAACACCTTATTTATAAAAGGGGTTTATATTTGATTTAAACAACTTATTTGAAAATGTTTAAGTACACAAATTCTAAGTGGAGGCCAAGGATGGTGGCATACACTTGTAATCCCAGTAACTCCAGAGGCTAATGCAGGAGATCACAAGTGTGAGGCCAGCCTCAGCAATTTAGCCAGAAATTGTCTCAGAATAATCAATCTCTCTCTCTCTCTCTCTCTCTCTCTCTCTCTCTCTTTCTCTCTCTTTGCTTCTTTCTTTCTCTCTCCCTTTCTCTCTCCCTTTCTCTCTTTCTCTCTCTCTTTTTATCTCTTTCTGTCTTTCTCTCTTTCTTACCCAGGCATACTTTATCATGAAGCTAAGTTTCTGAGGATCTTGTTGTATTTCTGAGGCTGGCTTGGAACTTGTGATTCTCCTGCCTCAGCCTCCCAAATCACTGGGATTAAGGTGTGTGCCACTGCACCTGGGTCAAAATTTTAAAAGATTTTTTTGAAAGGACTGAGGGTGTAGCTCAGTGGTAGAACACTTGCCTAGCAAATATGAGGCCTGGGTTCAATCCCCAATGCAGGGGAAAAAAAAATCTAAATGGAAACTGTATTAGCTAGATTATTTCATGGGTTCAAAATAAAAGTAAAATCATTCCAGCTTCACTTTTTAACTTAATAATAGTGACAATATTAGTAGTAATTATAGCTAATATTTACATGGTCTTTACTATGTGCCAGATAATCTAAATTATTTTCATTTGTTAACTTGTTTAATAAGTTTATGAGGTAGATGTTATAATTTATTCACTCTGCAAATGGAAAAACAGAGCTTCAGAGAATTAATTTTCCCAAGGTCACATAGCTGGGATGATTCAAAAGTATTCTGAGTAAATTTTGGAAGAGGTGCCTCTATGCTAGCCAAAAAGAAGACTTCATTAGATGATGTAATCATTTAAATTTCAATCCCTTTTGATTGCTGGCTTAAATCCAAACTTACATGTAAGGAAAATCTTGCCAGATTAAGTCACTTGCCTGTATTCAGTGTATAAGATTTTTACCATCAAAATATCCTACAATTCCAAACAAAATTTAGGAAATGGGGCTACCATTCATATCAACAGTATTTCTTAGATTGAAACAACAGTCTCTTTTGCTAGGATATCTTATTTAAGATATTTTTCTTATTTGCTTAAATGAAACCAAAATTCTGACTTGGTTCACTAAAAGCAATTTTTTTATTTTCTTAAATGCTTGAAGACTGAGAGACCTGGAAAATACCTGTTCAAAATGTATTTTGAACTCTTGGTGAAAGATGAAACTTTCTTAAAGCACATAAAATCTTAATGCTAGAGGGCTCTGGCTGTAGCTCAGTGGCAGAGCACTTGCTTAGCATGCGTGAGGTGCTGGGTTCAAGCCTCAGATCCACATTAAAAATAAAATAAATAAAGGCATTCTGTCCATCTACAACTACAAAAAAAAAAAAGTTAAAAAAAAAAAAACTTGATGCTTGAATTTTATGTGTGTCAAAAACCCCAGGGGAGAATTGCTCATCTTATTTGGTAGAGAATCTACTAATAGAGACAAAAAGTAGTATTCCAAAGAGGGAATTAAAAAACACCCCAGCAAAGAAAGGGAGACTAGTTGGGGAAAGAGTGCCCCAGTGCATTCACACCTTCTTTAGAAAAGGAGGAGGTATCTCCTAGGAGCCCATCCCACCTACTGCATGCTAATTTTTTTTTCTTTTAACACCAGAATGATAAACTTTAATGGGATATAGACAGGATCTTTGAAATCATTTAAAATTCTTTTACTAAAATGAAACATCTTCAGATAACTTGATAATTCAGAGATAATCTATCAAATCACACAATACACAATGAACTATCCAATATGTTGAAAGTTCTTAATTCCTGATATTTTAAAACCATGAAAATATCCACACATTGTGACAACTCACTTCCAATATAAGACAAGTATTTTATGGCTGATGTGATTTTAACATTCTGTTGAACGTATCTGGGATTCTGGTTGCCGGACACTATGTTCTTAAATCCATTCTGGGCTAATTAATGATTATACATTTATCTTGGGTTGCAAAACAGTAGGATGTACTGGCTGACATTTCCTAAGGAAGCCAAACACCTTCCAAGGGAATATCAAAGGCAGTTCTGAGGCAGGTACATTATTAGACATCTCTGTGATGATCAGGCAGGGAATATCTCTTAAATACAAGACTAGAAGGGAAATATGAGAAATGTCTTTGAGCCCAAAAACAGAAGTGAAGAAAAGAATCTTTGCGACTGTGTTCCTGGATAGGGGTACACTGACTCATTGAGGTTAACTAAAACACAATAATACTAAAACATGGATAATATAATTATAATATGATTCTACATGGAAATTCTAGTTTATGGAAAGAAGAAAAAGGAGAAGGAGAAGGAGAAACTAAGTTTTCTTTTCTTGATTTGTTCTAATTAGTTATACATGACAGTAGAGTGAATTTTAACACATCATACATAGGGGTTCTCATTCTTTTAGTTGTAGATGATATAGAATTACAGCAGTTGTGTAATCATATATGCACAAAGAGTAATGTCTGATCATTCTATTCTCCTTCCTACCCACTACCCCCTTCCCTCTCCTCACTCACCTTTGTCTAATCCAAAGTAACTTTATTCTTTCCTAGCATCGCCCTCCCCCTATTATGAATTAGCATCTTCATATCAGAGAAAACATTCAGCCTTTGGTTCTTTGGAATTGACTTATTTTCCTTAGCATGATATTCTCCAGCTCCATCCACTTACCTGCAAATGCCATAATTTTATTTCTCCATTGTGTGTGTGTGTGTGTGTGTGTGTGTGTGTATTTTTTATCCACATTTTCTTTAGCCATTCTTCTATTGAAGGACATCTAAGTTAGTTCCATAGTTTAGTAATTGTGAATTGTGCTGCTATGAACATTGATGTGGCTGCAACACTGTAGTATGCTGATTTTAAGTCCTTTGGGTGTAAATTGAGGAGGGGGATAACTGGGTCAAATGGTGATTCCATTCCAAGTTTTCTAAGGAATCTCCATACTGCTTTCCATAGTGGTTGCACCAATTTGCAGTCCCACCAGCAATACATGTGTACGTTTTTCCTCACATCCTCACCAACATTTATTGCTGCTTGTATTCTTGATAATTAACATTCTGACTAGAGTGAGATGGAATATCAGTGTAGTTTTAATTTGCATTTCTCTAATAGCTAGAGATATTGAACATTTTTTCATATGTTTGTTGATAGATTGTATTTCTTCTTCTGTGAAGGTTCAGTTCCTTTGCCCATTTATTGATTGGGTTATTTGATTTTTGGTGTTAAGTTTTTTAAGTTCTTTATATATCTTGGAGATTGATGCTCTGAGGTGCATGTAGTAAAGATTTTCTCCCATTCTATAGGCTCTCTGTTCATGTTCTTGATTGTTTCCTTTGCTGTGAAGAAGCTTTTCAGTTTGATTCCCATTTATTGATTCTTGATTTTACTTCTTGCACTTTAGTAATCTTGTTAATGAAATCAGTTTGTAGGCTAATATGGTGGAGATTTGGGCCTATTTATTTTCTATTAGGTGCAAGGTTTCTGTTCTAGTGCTTATGTCCTTGATCCACTTTGAGTTGAGTTTTGTGCAGGGTAAGAAATAGGGGGTTAATTTCATTTTGTTATATGTGGATTTCCAGTTTTACCAGCACCATTTGTTGAAGAGGCTATCTTTTCTCCACTGTGAGTTTTTGGCACCTTTGTCTAGTATGAAATAACTGTATTTATGTGGGTTTGTCTCTGTGTCTTCTATTCTGTATCATTGGTCTACATGTCTGTTTTGGTGCCAATACCATGCAATTTTTGTTAATGTGGCTCTGTAGTATAGTTTAAGGTCTGGTATTGTGATGCTTCCTGCTTCACTTTTCTTGATAAGGATTTCTTTGGCTATTCTGGCTTGCTTATTTTTCCAAATGAATTTCACGATTGCTTTTTCTGTATCTAGAAGAATGTCATTGGAATTCTAATAAGAATTGCATTAAATCTGTATAACAATTTTGGTAGTATGATCATTTTGACAATGTTAATTCTGCCTATCCAAGAACATGGAAGATCTTTCCGTTTACTAAGGTCTTCTTCAATTTCTTTCTTTAGTGTTCCATAGTTTTCATTGTAGAGATCTTTCTCCTCTTTTGTTAGATTGATTCCCAATTTTTTTTGAGGCTATTGTGAATGGTGTAGTTTTCCTAATTTCTCTTTTCAGATGTATAGGAATGCATTTGATTTATGGTTGTGAATTTTATATCCTGCTACTTTGATGAATTTATTTATTAGTTGTAGAAGTTTCCTGGTGGAATTTTTTGGATCTTCTAAATATAGAATCCTATCATCAGTGAATAGTGATAGTTTGAGTTCTTCTTTTCCTATTTGTATTCCTTTAATTTCTTTCTTCTAATTGCTCTGGCTACAGTTTCAAGGACTAATGCTGAACAGAAGTGTTGAAAGAAGGCATCCTTGTCTTGTTCCAGTTCTTAGAGGGAATGCTTTCAATTTTTCTCCATTTAGAATGATGTTGGCCCTGGGTTTAGCATATGTAGCTTTTACAATGTTGAGATATTTTCCTACTATCTCTAGCTTTTCTAGTGTTTTGAACATGAAGGGGTGCTATATTTTGTCAAATATAGATAATCACATGATTCTTGACTTTAAGTCTATTGATGTGATGAATTACATTTACTAATTTCTGTATGTTGAACCAAATTTGCACCCCTGGGATGAACCCCACGTGATTGTGGTGCACTATCTTTTTAATTTGCTTATGTATGCAATTTACCAGAATTTTATTGAGAATTTTTGCACCTTAATTTTTGCATCAGGAATATTGGTCTGAAACTTTCTTTTCTTGATGTGTCTTTTTCTGGTTTTGGTATCAGGGTGATACTAGCTTCATAGAATGAGTTTTGAAGGGTTCCCTCCTTTTCTATTTCATGAAATAATTTGAGGAGTATTGATGTTAATTCTTCTTTGAAGATCTTATAAAACTTAGTTGAGATTCCATCTGGTCCTGGATTTTTCTTAATTGGTAGGCTTTTGATGTCATCTTTTATTTCATTGCTTGAAATTGATCTGTTTAAATTATATATGTCCTCCTGATTCAGTTTTAGAAGGTTATATGTCTCTAGAAATTTGTTGATGTTTTCAAGATTTTCTATTTTATTAGAGTATAAATTTTTGAAATAGTTTCTGATTATCTTCTTTATTTCAATAGTATCTATTGTGATAGTTCCTTTTTCATCATGAATTTTAGTAATTTGAGTTTTCTTTCTTTCTCTTCATTAATATGGCTAAAGGTTTATCAATTTTATATATTTTTTCAAAGAACCTTTTGTTTTGTCAACTTTTTTGAATTATTTCTTTTGTTTCAATTTCATTGAATTTAAGCTCTGATTTTAATTTTTTCCTGTCTTCTGCTTTTGGTGTTGATTTGTTCTTCTTTTTTTAGGGCTCAAATCTGTAACATTAGGTCATTTATTTGTTGACTTTTTATTTTTTAATGCAATTAACTTTCCTCTTAGCACTGCCTTCATAGTGTCCCAGAGATTTTGATATGTTGTATTGCTATTCTCATTTACGTCTCAAGTATTTTTTAAATTTCATCCTGATTTCTTCTGCTATGCATTCGTCATTCTATAGCATGTTATTTAGTCTCCAAGTCAGGCACTTCTCTCCCAGCTGGTCCTGCAAGCAGCTGGATTGGAGGGAGTGGGGAAGAGCTGGTAGGTTTACCCGACCAGTATTTCTCTATGTAAATTTCTCTCCATGCTTGATTTTCTCCTGGTCACTTAGGCACACTCTCTGTCACACAATGTGGGTTTTCCAGGCTCATTTTTCATGCCAGACTCAGGTCTGCCGGTAATTGGCTCCCCAGCTGTTGGCCCCCATACCATGCCTACAAAATAGTTCCTTCTGCTGTCCTCCATGCATGGCCCAGAGAGAGATAACGACTTCACTCCCATACACCAATACTGTGCAGCACAGCTTACTGTTTTTTTGAGCAGTGTCTCTGATCTCTAAGCTCTCTGTACCCCGACGCACCTCAGTCTTCCCAAGAATGGGGATTCCTTTAATTCCTTTATTGTGTTTACTGTGTTAAATGTTCTGGTTTGCACCTCCAGCTACTACTGTGGCTGTGGGGCTGGGAATCTTTCCTATTTATTTTATTATACAAGATCTCCTGAGTCCTGGATCTGTTTTGAGTGTTCGATATTAAATTCCAGTAAAGTCCCCCCTAATTCATTCACTCACCTTTTGAAACGTTGCCTGTCTGCTTTTCTCGGTTCACTCCATGGAGCCCCCAGGGAAGTGGCCCCTCTATTTCGCCATCTTCCTACACTAGCTTCCATTCACAATCAAACAGGAAAGGAATGCTCCACTTGAGTGGGCGGAATCTTCCAAGAGACAAGTTAGGGTGGATTAAAAAGGCCTATGAATTCTTCCAGCAACATCAGAGACCCTCTAGACCTGATTTGTCAGGAATATCTGAGGCATCTCTGAGGGGCCCGACCGAGGAGCATACCTGGTTAGCACTGTAGTCATGCCTAGGTTACTTCAAGGGATTGGATCCAGGAGTCCCCACAATTGGTTAAATCCTGGATGTGGAACCATGGCTATAGAGGACCAATTGTATTTCCTCAGGAAGTCCCTTTCATTTGGGTCCCTAGAGAACATGGCTGAGAACACATACTGATTACATCTAAACTAATATCCAACATGGCCTAGAGTGATCTACCCACACATCTCCCCTTAATGGGATGATACCAATGAAACATATCTCTTTTTGAATCTCTGAGCATTGAAGATAATTTGTAACCCTCTCCCAATACATAATAGCTGAACATAAAAACAATATACGCATTTTACATTAAAGAGACAAAAGTTTCTTTCTAAATTTTTAGATTGCACTATTCTGATAAATTCACAGAAGGTAAACTAATTTTTTCTCTCTTTTTGATGCCTCAAGCATGAGTTTAGTTTGCTCATTAGTGATAACAGCCCACTGGCCAGCTCAATTGTGAAAATTTTCTGTATGTCTTATTTTTATTTTACTTTTGAACTTTCTTGCTTGTCATTCTCAACAATAATACAAGATTGAATTGTTGTATGAGTGTGTAGTTAGAACTAAGATAATAAAGCTGACTTCTGCAAACTTTTTTTTTTTTGACTGCTGAGATCTTTGGCAAACTTTTATATAAATCTCAAGCTATAAAAGAATTCCTGTAGCTCTCTTGCTTCATCATCATAAAAGTCCTGTAACCAAAACCAGGGTTTAGAAGCCAGAGAAACAGACCCTGGAGTCAGACTGGTGTTGTGGTGGGTAAGGCTTAGCATAGCTTCTGGGAAACAAGGAAACTTTGCTGTGGCAGTGGATACAGAAATATCAACTAGCTACCTGTAAAACTTAGATTCCAGAGAATTGAAACACAATACAGTGAAAGAGTAAAAAAGCAGAGAACCAATTTACATATTAATACAGAACTGATGCCTCTCTAATTTTGTGATATTGTTAATCCATGTGCAGAAATGAACATAATTTTATAATTTTAAAATAAGGGAGTTAGATTTCTAAGAATAGCATTCTAATTGAAATAATTATAATATTTCAAATCATTATGCTTTAAATAGGTATCCTTGAAAAGGTAATTTTGTGACAATAATGGAAATATTTTAATTTTCCAAAATCTAAACCAAGAAAAAAAATCCTCATTGCAATTGTGAAAGTGGGTTATCTCATTTGAGCATGAAATGATCTTTTGCTGTTAATTTAACAGCTATTTAGTCTATTATGTATAGAATTGTATGCAGAAAGCAATTATTTGCAATGCACTTCTCGAAACTTTCTAAATGAACAAAAAAACTTTCTGCAACTTGGTAAACAAAAGAGTTAATATTTACAAATATCTATTTGTGTTGAGATGTCATGAGTTTGAAATTGCTAATAAAAAATTGAGTCTTACTGGAACTTAAATATATCTTTAAAATTTTTATTTACTCAAGAGGTGTTTTAAAATGAACTTCACTGCTTTCATCCTTGAATTAAGTTTTGTTTGGCAAGGGCTCATTTACCCAAGTGCTCATTTACCTGAGTTTCTTGCCAATTGGTGTATTTCTAAAAGTAGGCTATTTATACAAAAGTGCAGCATGAGATATCAGACTATAGCTGTCTTTGTTGAGCTAAGCATCAACTGCTCAGCCATACTTAGGGTGCAAGTCATATCAAATTGATTTCCTTTTTCCCAAGTTAAATTACATTTGACTTAAACCCCTACATGCCAGTAGGGAAAGAAGTTCTACAATATGCTCTTGGGGGTGGGGCCCTGTTCTCCTATGCCCATCCAAAAATTATGAAGCCTTTTCATTCCAACAGACAGAGGTTCCCCCCACCACTTTCATTTCAATGTGGGAAAGAAGTTTGTGTCTCAAGATGTGCTGTTACCTTGTGACCATTGTTCCTCTCTGCCAAAAGCTGACTGCTTAACTCTCCAGAGCCACAGGGAAGTCAGCCTTTACCAGCATTTGCTACAGATCATTGTAAACTTTCAAAGCAGGCCACATCAGCAGGTGGCTTCACTTGGCCCAGGTGCCCTCCCTGGATTTGCCAGACACCATCTAAGTGCCTGCTCAAATGGATTATTCTGCCGAGAGGTGCTGTGCTTGAGTTGATCAGAGGGTCAGTCATCTCAGGATAGGCACCCCTCCCTCTTTCCATTTTCAGACATTCTTAGGTTGGAGAGGGGCTTGGCCAGCCTTGTATCTTCCCCAACTCTCAGAACACAGAGCGTGCATTCCCAACCCTTCTTGGGAAAAAACAGAGCTGGGGGGCTTTTCAAAGGACCCAGATTATTGTTACTAGGAAATACTTTTTCTGCTTCCCTGATCAGTCACCCTGCCCAGGGTCATCGAGGGGGATTCTTTGGCTGCTTGCAACAACCACATCTCTGCTCCCACTACCAACAGCAAAACAGACACTGCATCTCCAGTGGGTCATCCCCTTTATATTCATAAGCCTGAAAGTGCATCTCTATTTTTAAAAACATCTTCTGTTCCCAATTAATGATCTGTGTGTTCTCTTGGGGACTTGGTTAGAAATTTTGGATGAGTCCTTAGGTGGGAGGATGGAGAACAGTGCTGACCAGCAAAGCCCTCTGTGATGATAGAAGCATCCTGCATCTGGGTTGTTGAATGTGGCAGCCTCTAGCCACTCTTGAAATGTAGCATGTGCAACTGAGAAACTGAAATTTTAATTTTACTTGATTTTATTTATTTACATTATTGTTCTTGTTGTTATTATTTTGGTACTGGGATTAAGACCAGGGTTGCTTTACTACTGAGCGACATCCTCAGTCCTTTTTATTTTTTTATTTTGAGACAGGGTCTCCCTAAGTTGCTTAGGGTCTCACTAAGTTACTGAGGCTGGCCTCAAATTTGTGATCCTCCTGCCTCAGGCTCCTGAGTTGTTAGGATTTCCGGCATATACCATTATGCCCAAGAAATCTTACTTGATTTTAAATAATTTAAATAGCACAAGTAGCTAATAGCTACTACATTTGGACGGGTAAGAGTATTTGCCTTAATTATTCCTAATGAAAGAAATTAATCAAAATTCATTTCCAGAGTGAATATTTTCCCAAAACTCTTGAGTTTAAATGTGAATTTAATAGACTCCTCTTTTTATAAAGCAAAACAAAACAAACACTCCATCTGGTGTTTAAAATAAAAACCTGAAAAATGTGTGGTTTTTGTTCTTTTATCAAAACAAAAGCTTGTTACAAACTTAAGAACCAGATATTTTTGCTGGATGAGCCTTACCCATGAGCCTTTCCCTCTTCAGCACAGCGTGGCTTTTGTAAGTTAAACATTTGCAGTGGTAACATAAATAATTTCTTTCCAAAATTAACACACACTGATTCTGACTGCAGAGACAGTCCACCGCTCCACCCTCCTCAACCTATCTTTCTGTCAACATGATCTGTACCACAGAGAGGTTCATGAATGGATTCACTTATGAATTGTGCTTTTTTGCCTCTTAAAAATAAGACCCTACTGTGTAGAAAAATTAAAGATTAAAAATAAATGTGAACTCATTTTTTTTTTTTTAGTCGACATCTTTGAAAAACTTGCTTTCAACTGAAATAGGACTGAGTTTGGTTTATAGACTCACCCAACAGACTTGGGCTTTGGTCCTACCCCAAAACTCAATATATATGAAGCTCAATTGTCTTTAGTAGGAGGTATTTTAATTTACCACAAGGCCACAGTTCTGCCCACAGTTATTTTTAGAAGCACTTTCATATTGGACAATTGTATCCTCTGCCACAAGGGCTAAACTTAGTTGCCAAAATCCATTTGTCTTCTCTGACACTCACTGGGCCCCCATTCTCTGAAATTAATTTTTAAATGTCTGACCACTCAGGCATAATTCCACTGTTCAAATATGCATTTTTGGGTAGCTGAAAAGTGAATGTTCAAAGAACATGATTCACTTTTGATTCTGTGACAAAAAGGCTACAGAATTTCACGTGGAGAAAAAAAAATCTGTATTCAGAAAGTCTAATTTATGCAACTTGTTGTCAATGGGTCTTTTAATATACAATGGGCATACCCAAGTCTTCAGAAAATTGCTTTAAAAGGTGGTTCTGAAAGAAACTAAATAGAATGGCAATTCCAAATTAGTTACTAGTTTGCCTGTTGAAATATTTCTACTCAGATGAAAAATTCTAGCTGATTTAAAGAATATGATTTTTCCCCTCAACTTGGTAATACAGGAGCCTAGGACATGTGCTGTGACTATAACAATAGATTATTCAAGAATCAAAACCTATGTAAGTCTATATATAGTCTATACAAGTATCATGTAAATCATGCTTATTTGAAAATCCTGCTACTGAAGGAGAGTTGTACATCAGAGATGTACCAAGGGGATATGCGAGTAAGCAAATGCCGGGAAATTCAGGCTACTGCCTTAGGAGTTTCCTCCTCTGGGTCCAAACATTAAAAAGAATTACGCACTGAAGGAAGCATACTTGTACCAAAAGGTAATAACAATGCATCAGTAGCTTGTCTCTGAGTCCAAATAGGGATTGATTAAATCTCTCCTCCACACAATATGGCTAGGGACAAGCACATGAGAAAAACGTAGACATACATTATTTATTCCCGTTGTACTTAGCACAGTGGGATCTATGCCCTTTAAAAATTAACTACTTAGAGACTGAGATGGATAATTTGGAGCCAATGACAGATTTGTTCTACAGAATATATTCTTTGTCTTCACCAAAGAATGGACAAAAATAAAGGGACTCAAATCACAGCAAGAACTTTGCCTAAGGAGAGACATAAAGTTCCTAAATGGAGTAATGAGATATGAAAACAACTCCCTGAGAACTGGTATAATCTCTGTCCTTAAAATATTTCAAAAAATAGGGTGCTCCCAGCTCTCTGCTGGGATGCTATAGGTACAGCTTCTTTGGAAATGGGCTATATACTGCAGCCAGGGCTGACAATAGTCATATAAGTTGAGATGTAGCTGTTTTACTCTGTTCATGGATGGTCCTACTGTGTACCTTGCTACAGGCCTTGCTTTGCAATTGAGCCCAAAGTGCTGGATAATTCTTTGTTGGATCAAATGAATGAATGTAGAAAGAAATGAAGGCTTTAGTTTCTATTGCTACAAAACAATAGTATTCCACATACAGCAGCTTAAAACACAGATATTTGTTGTCTCACTTGTCCACAGATTAGTAATTTGGCTGTGGCTTAGCTGGGCAGTTCTAGGCCAAGGTCTCTCATGAGGCTTCAGTCTTAGGCAGTGGTCATCTGAAAGCCCGACTGGCTCTAGGATCAGCTTCCAAGATGTCTCATGGTTCTGGGTAGGAGGCCACAGCCTCTCCTGGCTGTTGGATCATGAACATTCTCACCACATTATGGTAACAACATTTCCATAGAGCAAATGATCCACAATAGCAAGTCTAAAGTTGCCAAGGTCTTTTATGTCCTAATGTCAAAAGTCACACTCTGTCATTTTGCAACATGCTCTTGAGAGTTTGGTTACACAAGTGAGCCCTATTTGGTGTGGACGGGGACAAGGGGTGTGAACACCTGGAAATGGGCATTTTTTATGATTTTTTTGACTGTTCTAAAAAACTCTCCTGTTGTGGTGGACTGGACCCTGGAGGACTGACAAGACTCCTCTTCACTAAAATGGTAAGAAAGGATTCAGCCTGCAATTGTGGATCTCTTGGACATAGTGGATTTTCATTTTGTTCAAACTGGGTACACTTCCTTCCTTATGGTAGGAGCAAAAGAAGCACCCAGAACCAAGACCTTTACACCCTCTATATGCCTTTTTGCTGCTTTGGTTCCTATTTAACCTTGTTTAAAAGTCTTGATAATTCCACGGGCTGAGCAAGCCTTGTAAATGTCATAACACACACAGAGTAAAGGGAGTTGTCATTGTAGAGGTCATGAGATTTATCTTGGGAGCATGTTACTTCCTAAAGAATTCCAATGGATGGATGGGTACGGCAAGGGACAAAAGAGCCACTGAGGCAACTGGAAGCAGAGACTAAGCTCCTGTAGGAGTTTAGGCACCAAAGAGGCAAATCTCAAGAAACAGAGAAATGAGAACTTCTGAGTAGAGATCCCAAATTTAGATATATCTGGATTTAGACCAGAGAAAATATCAGGAGTCAGAATTCAATGTGTAATGAGGAAGAGTAAGAGGTAGTGTACAAGGCTTAAAGCAGAGAAGGAGGGAGGGCAGATCCCAGGGTGGGAAAAGAAACCAGGCTGCCAAGCCCCAGCCAGTGCACCCTGATTTGGGTCCTCTGCTGTTCCAAGTGTCTGTGCTTGCTCCACCAGACAGTAGAGATGGCTTAAAGAGCAAGGTAGCTGGAGGAGTTGTAGGAAAAAGTTTAAAGGGAAGGACCCCCCCCGCCCCGCCACAAAGGCCACCCTCTGTAGACAGTTGGCTACCACCCTGGTGTCATTCTGGCCCCAGTTCTCCCTTGCATTTCCACAAAACATTACCTCAGCCCTGCTCTTGACCTTGCCAGGGTTTCACATATGACATCATGCTACTGCTTCTGTCACCACGGGATTCTAAAAAAATATTGATTCACAACCAACATGAATAGAACATAAAATCAATAAGCATTAGGGTCCAGCACAGTCTCTAAAAATGCCACCATTGGAAATATGTAAAGAATGTATCTTTTATCAATTTAAAAAACAACTGAGGAAATTAGGACATGGGCTGGCTATTATGCAATATCAAGTAATAATTAGTTTTCTAGATGTGACCACAATAATTGGTGCTTTGAGTTCTAGAGGCCTGGTCTGGTGTCTGGATATAATCTCACTGGATAGACAGTGAAATGATTCTGACACAATTTTCCTAGGTACATAGGAATATACCACAGTGAATACTACCATCATGTACATCCACAAGAATGCAGTCCTGATGAGAATAAGATATATTCTATGCTTGTATAATTTTATCAAAATGGATTCTACTGTCATGAATAACTAAAAATAACCAATAAAAAATCTATAAGTAAACAGAAGAAATATCAGTAGAGTTGAGGGAAGGGGACAGGGGAAAGGAGGAGGGGAGGAAAAGGAGAAATACTGGGGACTGAATTAGAACAAATTATATTCCATGCTTTTATAATTTTGTCAAAATGAACCCTTTTGTCACATATAATTAAAAAGAATCTACTTTTTAGAAATCGAACAACTCACTAGAGGATCTCTAGTTTGTAACGACTTTGATATGCAACTTCTTTCCCATGGAGCAGACACCATGTGTTTTGACACCCTCATTCAAGGCACAGTTCTCATCCTGATTCCCCTCATCTTGCCCTGCCTCACCCTCTGCCCTTGTAGCTCTTATCAGTCTTCTAACTCTTAACACCATTATGTAGTAATAGCCTTGTCTCAACCCTTAGACTGGAAATTGGGTACTGCACTTCTGGCTGCAGTAGTTTGCTTCCTTCCTCAACTATAGCAGAAACTCTTCTTCTAACTATGTGACATAAATTTTCCTAATATTTATTTTAGGACCTTACATCTTGGTTCAGAAGAGGCGGGATATTCTTGCTGCATTATTCACAAGTATGTAATGAGAGCATCTCATCAATGACCACATGGCTTTCCCTGAACTTTCTGAAATATTTCAGCTTTTCTTTTTCTATAGCAAAGTCCATGCACCTCTGTGGACCACCTACTAAAGCCATTTCCTATCTGCAGGATGCATCCTATATGTACCTTTTTGGTTGGGCAGAAATGACTAACATTCATTAAATCCAATGAGTGAGCAAACTTATCCTGGCTTGCAAGGTCAGCCCCATTCATTTCTCTTTAATAACTTACCAATCATGTTACCTCAGACATCCACCTCAACATTCCACTATGTAGATGATCAAATTATGTCATACCTTCTACCAAATGTTTACACTGGTTCACTGTCTAATAGAAAATACTTCATGAGTGCCCTGACTTGATAAACTTAAGCCTCACATATATAACTTAAATTCCCAAATTCCAACATAAATTTTTTGGGGTACTGGGGATTGAACTTGGGGTCACACAACCACTGAGCCACATCCCCAGCCCTTTTTTTTTTTTGGTATTTTATTTAGAGACAGGGTCTCACTGAGTTACTTATACACATTGAGATTGGCAAATTTTTCACCTTGCTAATCCATAGAGTCAGTGTTCAAAATACAATTCCCTAATTGCAATTGTGGGAACTGAATATTTTGAACTGAAGATCAGAAAGACCTCAGAAACAAATTCTTTCTGACTTCCTCCTACCCTCCCATACCCCACCCCTTTTTCCCCAAAGCAACTCATAAAACCTGAATTATTATTCTCCAAGGTGGGTCACACAAACTAGACTCCCTTTCCCTCTTGAAGACCCTCATTCCTGCTCCAGACCCAGGAGAAAGAAATGCTATACAGGAGGCCAAGAAGAATCAGAAGGGCCAGGTCTGGTGGGGACTTTAGGTCTACCACTGTTAGATCACAACCTTTTATCTACTCATTTTTCTACACAGCTCTCCAAGTATCACTAACATCACTAAACCTAAGTATAAAGATAACAGCTTTCCCTGGATCTTTGGGTCTTCATTTCTGAAGGCTCTGTGTCACATAAAACTTAGGTGTCTTGTTAGGCTTTTCTCTTGTCATTCTGACCCTGATGATGGGGGCTCTCTATGCCCCTGTAATAGTGAACTCAGCAAACACAAAAGCATTTTGGAGAAGCAGTGCTATGAGATGATATAATTCATATTGGCTACTTGGTCAGGAAGAATTCCAAGCAATGCTTTTGGGTTTGCTCATTTCTAGATTCCTCCTTCCCCTGCATCCTGGGCCCTCTTGCTCCACTGGAGCTCCTTGGAGCAGCATAAACGGAGGCCCAGGCAAAGAGAAAAAAAAAAACTTAGCCATTTTCAGAAACCTAGAATATGACTTTTATTTGCCTCTAACTGAATTTGATTATAAGTATTTACTAAGTTTATTTATCTATAACCCATCTTACTAAACACTAGATTTCTGGAAGGGATTATTATTATTTTTTTTAATGAAAGAAATAGTCTTATCCTCAAAGAACTTTCAGTTTCATAAAAATCTAAACATATAATTATGGTACAACAGAGAAAACTAAGAAATCTGAGACAGTCCAAAGGGTCTTAGGGGAGTTGAAGAAAGGAGACATTTGGGCATTTGGGTATCAAAGGGAAGGTGTGAGACTCTATTTAGCATTAGCCTGTATGATTTTTTTTTTATAGTAGCAGTATGCGAGGCACTGGCCAACTTTTTCTGTAAAGGGCCAGATAAATATTTTATATGGGTCACATTCACTGTGTGTCGCTTATTTTTTGCTGACTCCCCTTTCACCCCCTTCCTCTTTTAAACATATAAAAAAAAATGCTTAGCTTATGGGTTGCACAAAGACTGTCTACAGATCAAATCCCACAGGATATTGCTTGCCAACCCTTGTGCTAGGTCATATGAGCAAAAATATGGATGTAGAAAGCTACTGTATATTTCCTTTGACCGAAGGCAATGAAAGTTTGGGGAGAGAGAGTAGAGATGGGATTGGAAAAGTTGGTGAAAGCTCTGTCATTCAGAGTCCTGGATGCCAGTATAAGCTCACCAGGCAGAAGAAAGAAGCTGAAGGCCTCCAGGCAAGGAAAATATGACAGAGCTTCAATTTAGGAAGATTAATTTGATGAGAGTAGGTAGGATGTCATGGTGTGGGGAGAAGGGGAAGGACATAGGAAAAAAAAGAGTTTAAAGTAGATGATTGTTATGGTAATTAAAAGCAGGAGACAAAAAGGGGGACCTGGTGCCTTTTGATTAAGGGCTGAAGTAAGCATATTGTTATGAAAAGTACATTTGCATAAATAAAGCCTGGTCTATGAATGCAAGATCTGGTGGAACCAAATGAATCTTGAATACAATCATTAGTCACTGTCAAATTTTACTCCACAAACTGGAATTCTGATTCTTAGGCTCTTGAAGGCAGCAAAATAAATTCCTATCAAACTGACACCTGACTAGGTGGGATTCTGTCCAAGATCTCACATCTCCTGATGACCCAGTGTTTGTTAAAGACTACATGTCATCAGAGATGGCCAAGTTGCAGGAGAGGGACAGTCAATAGTCATGCATGAAAACAAGATTAGAGGACAAAGAAAAATTCTAATGCATTTCTTAAATATGAAGAAAACGACTGAAGTGAAAATAATTGGAATTAATTCACAAACTAAAACATCCTTAAATTCTCTTTTGCAAAACTTCGCAGAAAAAAAAATGAATAAAAACTAAGATCTCACAAGATCTGATATCGCGAACCAGCAATCTAATCATCTCAACTTTCTTGTCATTATTGGGGTTCAGAAAATAACACCCCAAAGTCTGATGTTTTTGCATGCCAAATGCTTTGAATAGAAGGAGAAACAAGGTCTGTCTGACCTTCTGCCTTCCATGTCCACTATTGTCTTTTGCCCCCTTTTTGCTCCCAAAGCACAGGAAGGGGCTCTGTCTAAAGTTCCCCTATCTATCTAGTCTGGATGGTCTAGAAGATTAACTCACAGAAAAAAAGGCTAAAATTGATACCATACTCAGCCTAGGTAAACTCTGTCCAGACTATTCTCTGTTCTTCAGAACCATTCATTGACTTTTTAGACACCTGTTTTAGTCAGTTTTTTCACTGTTGTGACTAAAAGATCTGACCAGAAAAATTTTAAAGGAGGAAAAGTTTATTTGAAGGCTCACAGTTTCAGAGGTCTTAGTCCACAGAAGGCTGGCTCCATTCCTCAAGGCTCCAGGTCAGGCTAAACATCATGGCAGAAGAGTGTGGTCAAGGGAAGCAGCTTGTATGCTGATCAGAAGGGATTCTACTTACCAGATACAAAATATATACCTTAAAGCCACACTCCCAATGAACCACTTCCTCTAGCCATACCCCACCTGCCTCCAGCCACCACCCAATTAATCCCATCAGGGATTGATTTCACTGATTAGATTAAGGCTATAACCCAATTATTTCTCCTCCAAACCTTCTTGCATTGTCTCACACCTGAGCTTTTGGGGGACACCTCACATTCAAACCATAATAGTTCCTAAAAATCATTTGCTCTTTCTAATATTGCCTACAGCCTCCACTTCCTGGTCCCCTATGTAGAGAGTGTTTAAGTTTCAACCATGGGGCCCTCCTTTGAGTTTCATACTTTCTGACACTTGTGCATTTCCATGTTGATAGGTTCATGTGCTTTTTCTTCTGTTGATCAGTCTATTGTAGGTGTGCTTTATAGATTCAAATTACCAAAACTTGAATAAGAGGGAGAGTCAAGTAAATTTCTACAAAGTCATCAGAATTTTCCTCTCTAGAAAGAATAGAGACTAAGTGCCAATGCTGTTTGTCCCCTTCTGTGAATGCCGATGGACGCTCCTTTGTACAACTCTAAAAACTCTGCTTTGAGTCAGACATCTCCCTGAACGGAATGTTCCCCATCAGGATAGAAAGAACTTCAAGGGAATATGGAGTAAAGGGAGAATCCTAAATCTATATATAATAGTGAAAATAGTTATTTTGGTTTTTTTTGTTTGTTTGTTTTTTTACTACTGAGCTACATGCCCAATCCTTTTTTATTTATTTTTTTTATTTTTTTATTTTTTTTTATTGTTGGTTGTTCAAAACATTACACAGTTCTTGATATATCATATTTCACATTTTGATTCAAGTGGGTTATGAACTCCCATTCCACCCCGTATACAGCTTGCAGAATCACATCAGCCACACTTCCATTGATTTACATATTGATATACCCATGTCTGTTGTATTCTGCTGCCTTTCCCATCCTCCACTATCCCCCCTCCCCTCCCCTCCCCTCCCCTCCCCTCTTCTCTCTCTACCCCCACCACTGTAATCCATTCCTCCCCCTTGTATTATTTTTCCCTTTCCCCTCACTTCCTCCTGTATGCAATTTTGTATATCCCTGAGGGTCTCCTTCCATTTCCATGCAATTTTCCTTCTCTCCCCCTTTCCCTCCCACCTCTCCTCCTTGTTTAATGTTGGTCTTCTTCTCGTGCTCTTCTTCCCTAGTCTGTTCTTAGTTACTCTCCTTATATCAAAGAAGACATTTGGCATTTGTTTTTTAGGGCTTGGCTAGCTTCGCTTAGCATAATCTGCTCTAATGCCATCCATTTCCCACCAAATTCTATGATTTTGTCATTTTTTAATGCAGAGTAATACTCCAAAAATAGTTATTTTGAAAAGATAAATAGAAACCAGGAAGTACTCTGAACACACTGGTATATATTTGAGAACTTTTTCTATGAGCTAGAAGTAATTGAGTCTTTTGGGACATAAACCAGAGTAGTGTTCTAGAACGTTCTGGATGGTTATTTTTGGCTGTGTGGTAGAAACAATCTGTAATACTGGAAGGTCATTCCCCCGTTACCAGAGCCTCAAGGGCAGAGGATTTAAAACACTTTCCTAGGTAGGTCTAAGCAACTCCCAGCCCCTACTCCTATACTGAGAAAGTTTGAATTTCATTTAATGAAAACAGCTTCCTTTCATACATCAAAAAAGAAAATTGCAGCCTAACTTTAAACTTTAAATGTGATTGTATTTATTTTTTCATTTGGCCCATATAGCTAAAAATGGCAAACTGAAAAAACAAACATATTTTTCATGTCACTGTTTGCAGCCTGTGAATTTGCAGCAGCACAACAAACTCATTTCAAGTGCAGAAATCTCAAAGATGTGTACCATTTTAAAGAAATAATAACACAACTTTCAATGTTTAAGATACTGTAAATTACATGGAATGATTGATGGGGGAAGTTTTGTGCTTGTAGCCTAACGGGTGCAATTCTCCAGAATCTTCCCAATTCTCTTTGTATCAAAGATATTCATTGAAAATCAGTACATTCATTATTCTCTATTGAGTATACTTGGCCACCAATTACATGAAAATGTATTATAAAGACAATTGCTTTTCACCCTCATTAACCAACTATTAGGAAAAAAAAGATTAGAAAATCATTCATCATTTTATTAATTCTACAACAGCCTTTCTAATGAACCCTCTTATCAAGTTATATGTGAAAAAAAAGTATTTCCCTCCTTATTTTCTAGTGAATTAGGCAGCACTCGAACAAAGAGAGAGAGCCTCCAGTTATGAACACATTACAGCATTCATTCCCCTTGGACTTCGAAGGCTCTTCAATATGGAGAAGGGATTAAATCCCGCCTTTCCACCGTTCCTTCTCACAGGCTTTATAGAAAATGTAATTGAACTTGGCACTCCCTCCTAGCTCTTCTACACAAAATTCACTATTCCTTTCCGAGTAATTGCAAGAAAGCTGGCACATCCTTTAGTTTGTGTGTCGTAGCTTGAAAGGAAAGGGGAGTGTTCTCAGACATCTCTGCAAACCCACAGGGAATGGGGCTAGGGAACCAGGGAAGATGGCACCTGTGGCTTTGTTTCACCCCTTCCTGCTGGTGGATTCCTGCTGGGATCTCTCTCTGTGCCCCAACTCCTCATTTGCAGCTGCAGCCCAGCTTCTCTCCTTTTGTGTTCATCAGGGTGCTGTATTAACTTCCATTCCTGTTACCTATCTGGGTTCAAGGCTGGGATTTCATGGCTGGATTTCTGTCTGAAGTATCTTGTTATCCTCTGTAATAATTTGGGATTAGACTAAGAACATGGAGCTTTAGCAGGTCTGATAGGACCAGGGCTATTGTTATTATTAAAGTTTATTAAATAACTTATTAAAGTTTCTCAGCTGCCTCCCCGTGACCCCTTCTGGTGCTGGTCATGAAACCAGGCCTTGGGCACACGAGACAAGTGCTCTTCCACTCAGGTGTATTATATCCCCAACCCTCCTCAGCTGCCTTGTTAATCCAGTACAGGTTGATAAAATCCACTCAAATCCATAAAATTCAGTCATTGACAGCCAGGAGCAAGACACAGAGGACATAGAGCTATATAGGATGGACTGCAGAGAACCTCATAGAAAAATAGTAATCTGAGACAGGTGGGATTGTCTGAAGACAAATTCAGATGGCAGTATTGTAACAGAGCTGGGGCCTTCCAGGAAACTGAGGCAACATGAAGACCACGGCCCCCTTCAAACCCTGATTCTTACAGTCAAATCAGAAAGATTTCAAACATTTCACTGAGAGTAACAGGCATGAGTTTAGTGAAGGGATGAGAAAAGGGAAAGGGGGACACCCTCAAGGGAGGGAGTGGGTCCTTTCAGGAGAGGGACAACATGCCTTTCCTGCACTCCAGTTTTACTGGGAATTCCAGAAGAGTTTCCAGAGAGTACCACCCAGGTCCACCTCTTGATTTTTTATTAACAGTGAGATGACATCAGACTTTCAGGTCCCCACTGCTATGACAATTCTAGGTCTCCTTGGCTCTTGTTGAGCAGTTCTATTTGGATTTTTAACCATATATTCTAACAGATTTTTAAGGTGAGGAAGAATTATCCTCATCTCCCTGAGTTTCAGGATCTGGTCACAAAAGTCTCCTGTGTTCTTCCCATTGACATTATTTCAGGTCTGCATTTCTCCTGCAGAAAACATGTACTTTGCTGAGGAAAGTGACACATCATGCCCACTTAGGCCAAGCAGGCTGCTGGTAAATTGCTTCTTGGAAAAGAAAGCATGTGGGAGTCAGCACAGTGGGCCCACTTTATAGAATTATTCTCTTAACCTCATGTTCCCACCATCGTCTCTCTCTTCCCTAAAGGTATCAGAAATGTTTTGAGAGGACTGTCAAAAGTAGTTTGGCTACAGCAGTGACTCACCTCAGAATTACCTGGAAGGCTTTTTAAAACACAATTCCTGGGTCGTCTCACCTACCTGTACCTCCAAACTTTCTGACTGAATAGGACTGAAGTCAACTGAAAAATTGCATCTCTAACAAGTTTCCAGGTAACGCTAATGTTCCTGGTTGAGGAATCCCACTTTGAGAAGCCCTAAGCCAAAGATAGCAATGCTTTTCTAGAAAGACAAGTCTGAAAGGATGAGTAGAGAATAGCTCTGACAGTCAAGCTCTGGAGTGTGGGTTTTATTGTTTGGGTTATGAAAGCTCTGAAAATTCTTAAAGAAGGGTTGGATTTGAGAAACAAGAGAGGTGTTTTAGGAAGAGTACTCTAACCACTGGAAAAGGAAAGGACTCGAATGATTTTTACAGTAGGAAAGGCCCAAGGTTTTTGGGGCCCTGAATGTAGATGTGGAAGAGGGACTAAGAAAACAATGGAGATGCCCCCCAAACTCCACACATTCATTCTCTTTTAAACTAAAATGAAATTTAAAATATACTTGCACAAGATTTATAAAACATTTAACTAGTAAAGCTTCTAAGATAGTGACCAGCAAAATTTAGGTCAAGAGGCTCACTAGAGAAGCTTATTAAAAATGAAATGTGGCAAGTTTTGTGCTCCATTTGTGTACAATGAGTTGAAATGCATTTTCTGCTGTCATGTTCAACTAAATAGAAAAAGTAAATAATAATAATAATAATAAAAGATGCAAATGTGTTCTAAGTCTCTACCAAAAGAAAGAGGTTCTAACTGATATTTGTATACCCCATTTTGGACCAGCATTATTCACAGAAACCAGAACATGGAGACAGCCCTAATATCCATTAATGGACAAATGTGTAAACAAAATATACACATTTGTGGAATTAACAATGGAATATTATTCAGTCTTAGGAAGGGAATTTTGATACATGCTACAATTTGAATAAACACTAAAAACATTATGCTAAGTAAAATATACCAGGCCCCAAACAAAACTATGATGAACTTACATGAGGTTCCTAGAATAGTCAAATTCTTAGAGACATTAGGAGGAAGACGTGTTATCAATGGCTGGGAGGAATGGGGAGTGAGTGTTTCTTGGGTATGGCGTTTCAGTTTGGGATGATTAAGAGATTGTAGAGGAGATTGGTGGTGATGGTTGCAAAACAATGTAACTATACATAACGCTACTGAATTGTCCATCTAAAATTAAAACAGGAAAGTGATAGAGTGCCAGGGATCCCAACTGCAGCAGGACCAGGGAGATCCAGGCCAACTGATTCGCGCGGCCTGCCCTGCGGCTACAGAAGGCGTGGCGCCTCAGTGAAGCCATTAATTAGCAAGCAGGGAGGTTAGGGACTGCCATTAGGTGGAATCCTGAGAGCCAAGCCCACACGGACCCTTGGGCCGAGCAAGGGATCTCAGAAGGGGAAGGAAGCGGTACAGTCCCATCCCCCACAGCGGACACTCCACCGAGGCAGTCAGCGGCCACCATCTGGTAAAGCTGAAGGATACACAGCCACTCTCCTTCAGAGTTCAACATCAAAACAGGTTGGTGTCATTCAGCTCACCCCCCAGACAGCGGGAATTCGCATAAAATCTCTCCTAGGCTTGCTGGGAGAGGGAGTATCAAGCTGAGCCTCCATAAAGACTAGGGGGAAACTAGAAACACCTGACCTCCAACCCCTCCTCCCAGAAGCGGCCAAAACGAAACCTGGCTAGCCAGCGCTGGGGGAGGGGCAAGCAGAAAAAATCAAAGTGATAGAGTGCCAGGGATCCCAACAGCCTGCAGCAGGACCCGGGAGATCCAGGCCAACTGATTCGCGCGGCCTGCCCTGCGGCTACAGAAGGCGTGGCGCCTCAGTGAAGCCATTAATTAGCAAGCAGGGAGGTTAGGGACTGCCATTAGGTGGAATCCCGCCAGCCAAGCCCACACGGACCCTTGGGCCGAGCACGGGATCTCAGAAGGGGAAGGAAGCGGTACAGTCCCATCCCATCCCCCACAGCGGACACTCCATCCAGGCAGTCAGCGGCCACCATCCGGGAAAGCTGAAGGATACACCACCACTCTCCAACAGCTTGCAACATCAAAACAGCCAGCAGCAGGACCCAGGAGATCCAGGCCAACTGATTCGCGAGGCCTGCCCTGCGGCTACAGAAGGCGTGGCGCCTCAGAGATGCCATTAATTAGCAAGCAGGGAGGTTAGGGACTGCCATTAGGTGGAATCCCGCCAGCCAAGCCCACCGCCCACGCCCGGAACAGGCCCAGCGACCTGCCAGCATGGTAGTCACGACACCCCAATTGGAATAGGGACAGAACAGAGCCGCCTTCCACTCCCGGAACAGGCCCAGAGAGACGCCAGCGTGGTAGGCACGTCACCCCAATTGGAGTAGGGGCACAGCCGCCGCCCGCACCTGCAAGGGAGACTTTTCAACTATACAAGAGCAACATAAATAAATAGGGGGTAAATTTCAAAAACACAACAGTTGCACCAAGCAGAAAGAAACGCGAGCAGTATGAAAAGACAAGGAAAGAAAGGACCACAAGCAATGCAGGTCAACTCAACTTTAGAAGATGTAATAGCTGCAACAGATGGAATATCAGATACAGAGTTCAGGATATATATGCTTCAGATGATCTGGAGTCTCAAGGAAGACATGAGACAGCAAAATCAGACAATGAAAGATCACATTGACAAACAAATCCAGGAAGTAAAAGATCAATTTCACAGGGAGATAGAGGTAATAAAAAACAAACAAATAGAAATTCTAGAAATGCAGGAAACAATAAACCAACTTAAAAACTCAATTGAGAATACTACCAGCAGAGTAGATCACTTAGAAGAGAGAACATCAGACAATGAAGACAAAGTATTTCATCTGGAAAAGAACATAGACAGCTCAGTAAGTCTGCTAAGAAACCATGAGCAGAACATCCAAGAATTATGGGACAATATCAAAAGACCAAATTTAAGAGTCATTGGGATAAAGGAAGGCACAGAGCTCCATTCCAAAGGAATAAACAGTCTATTCAGTGAAATAATACGAGAAAACTTCCCAGAAATGAAGAATGAGACAGAATCCCAAATCCTAGAAGCCTACAGGACGCCGAATGTGCAAAATCATAAGAGATCCACACCTAGACACATTATAATGAAGATGTCCAACATACAGAATAAGGAGAGAATTTTAAAAGCTGCAAGAGAAAGAAAGCAGATTACATTTAGGGGTAAACCAATCAGGATAACAGCTGATCTCTCAACACAGACTCTGAAAGCTAGAAGATCCTGGAATAACTTATTGCAAACACTGAAAGACAATGGGCTCCAACCAAGAATCTTGTATCTGGCGAAATTAAGCTTCAGGTTAGAAGATGAAATTAAAACCTTCCATGATAAACAAAAGTTAAAAGAATTCGCAGCTAGAAAACCATCTCTTCAAAAAATCCTTGGCAAAATATTACAGGAAGAGGAAATGGAAAATAACATTGAAAACCAACAATGGGAGGTAGGACAGTAAAGGGGGGAAAGTACTCAAAGAGGATAACAAATCAGGTTTAGTAACATCAATAAACAAATATGGATAGAAGAACAAACCATATCTCAATAATAACCCTAAATGTTAATGGCTTAAACTCACCAATTAAGAGACACAGGCTAGTAGAATGGATCACAAAACAAGACCCAACAATATGCTGTCTACAGGAGACGCATTTGATAGGAAAAGATATACATAGACTGAAGGTGAAAGGTTGGGAAAAATCATATCACTCATATGGACCGCGGAAACAAGCAGGAGTGTCCATACTCATATCTAATAAAATAGATTTCAAGCCAAAGCTAATCAAAAGGGATATAGAAGGACACTTCATACTGCTCAAGGGAACCATACACCAACAAGACATAACAATCATAAATATATATGCCCCAAATAATGGTGCAGCTGTGTTCATCAAGCAAACTCTTCTCAAGTTCAAGAGTCTAATAGACCACCATACAATAATCATGGGAGACTTGAACACACCTCTCTCACCACTGGACAGATCTTCCAAACAAAAGTTAAATAAGGAAACTATAGAACTCAATAACACAATTAACAACCTAGACTTAATTGACATATATAGACTATACCACCCAACATCAAGTAGCTACACTTTTTTCTCAGCAGCACATGGAACCTTCTCAAAAATAGACCATATACTATGTCACAGGGCAACTCTTAGACAACACAAAGGGGTAGAGATAATACCATGCATCTTATCTGATCATAATGGAATGAAACTGAAAATCAATGATAAAAGAAGAAAGGAAAAATCAAGCATCACCTGGAGAATGAACAATAGGTTGCTGAGTGATCAATGGGTTTTAGAAGACATCAAGGAAGAAATTAAAAAATTCCTAGAGTTAAATGAAAACACAGACACAACATATCGGAATCTATGGGACACATTGAAAGCAGTTCTAAGAGGAAAATTCATTGCTTGGAGTTCATTCCTCAAAAAAAGAAAAAACCAACAAATAAATGATCTCATACTTCATCTCAAAATCCTAGAAAAAGAAGAGCAAAACAACAGCAAAAGAAGTAGAAGGCAAGAAATAATAAAAATCAGAGCTGAAATTAATGAAATTGAAACAAAAGAAACAATTGAAAAAATTGACAAAACTAAAAGCTGGTTCTTTGAAAAAATAAATAAAATTGACAGACCCTTAGCCATGCTAACGATGAGAAGAAGAGAGAGAACCCAAATTACTAGCATACGGGATGAAAAAGGCAATATCACAACAGACACTTCAGAAATACAGAAGATAATCAGAAATTACTTTGAATCCTTATACTCCAATAAAATAGAAGATAGTGAAGGCATAGATAAATTCCTTGAGTCCTATGATCTGCCCAGATTGAGCCAGGAGGATATAGACAACCTAAACAGACCAATAACAATAGAGGAAATAGAAGAAACCATCAAAAGACTACCAACTAAGAAAAGCCCAGGACCGGATGGGTATACAGCAGAGTTTTACAAAACCTTTAAAGAGGAACTAACACCAATACTTTTCAAGCTATTTCAGGAAATAGAAAAAGAGGGAGAACTTCCAAATTCATTCTACGAGGCCAACATCACCCTGATTCTGAAACCAGACAAAGACACTTCAAAGAAGGAAAACTACAGACCAATATCTCTAATGAACCTTGACGCAAAAATCCTCAATAAAATTCTGGCGAATCGGATTCAAATACATATCAAAAAAATTATACATCATGATCAAGTAGGATTCATCCCTGGGATGCAAGGCTGGTTTAATATACGGAAATCAATAAATGTTATTCACCACATCAATAGACTTAAAAATAAGAACCATATGATCATCTCGATAGATGCAGAAAAAGCATTCGACAAAGTACAGCATCCCTTTATGTTCAAAACGCTAGAAAAATTAGGGATAACAGGATCATACCTCAACATTGTAAAAGCAATCTATGATAAGCCACAGGCCAGCATCATTCTGAATGGAGAAAAATTGAAGGCATTCCCTCTAAGATCTGGTACAAGACAGGGATGCCCTCTCTCACCACTTCTGTTCAACATAGTCCTCGAAACACTGGCCAAAGCAATTAGACAGACAAAAGAAATTAAAGGCATAAAAATAGGAAAAGAAGAACTTAAATTATCACTATTTGCAGATGATATGATTCTATACCTAGCAGACCCAAAAGGGTCTACAAAGAAGCTATTAGAACTAATAAATGAATTCAGCAAAGTGGCAGGATATAAGATCAACACGCATAAATCAAAGGCATTCCTGTATATCAGCGACAAATCCTCTGAAACGGAAATGAGGACAACTACTCCATTCACAATATCCCCCCAAAAAATAAAATACTTGGGAATCAACCTAACAAAAGAGGTGAAAGATTTATACAAGGAAAATTACAGAACCCTAAAGAAAGATATAGAAGAAGACCTTAGAAGATGGAAAAATATACCCTGTTCATGGATTGGCAGAACCAACATCATCAAGATGGCGATATTACCAAAAGTTCTCTATAAGTTTAATGCAATGCCAATCAAAATCCCAGCAGCATTTCTTGTAGAAATAGATAAAAGAATAATGAAATTCATATGGAATAATAAAAGACCCAGAATAGCAAAAACAATGCTAAGCAGGAAGTGTGAATCAGGCGGTATAGCGATACCAGACTTCAAACTATACTACAGAGCAATAGTAACTAAAACAGCATGGTACTGGTACCAAAACAGGCGGGTGGACCAATGGTACAGAATAGAGGACACAGTAACCAACCCACAAAACTACAACTATCTTATATTTGATAAAGGGTCTAAAAGCATGCAATGGAGGAAGGAGAGCATCTTCAACAAATGGTGCTGGGAAAACTGGAAATCCATTTGCATCAAAATGAAGCTGAATCCCTATCTCTCGCCATGCACAAAAGTTAACTCAAAATGGATCAAGGAGCTTGACATTAAACCAGAGACACGGCATCTGATAGAAGAAAAAGTAGGGTATGATCTACATACTGTGGGATCGGGCTCCAAATTCCTCAATAGGACACCCATAGCGCAAAAGTTAACAACTAGAATCAACAAATGGGACTTACTCAAACTAAAAAGTTTTTTTATCAGCAAAAGAAACAATAAGAGAGATAAACAGGGAGCCTACATCCTGGGAACAAATCTTTACTCCACACACTTCAGATAGAGCCCTAATAACCAGAATATACAAAGAACTCAAAAAATTAGACAATAAGATAACAAATAACCCAATCAATAAATGGGCCAAGGACCTGAACAGACACTTCTCAGAGGAGGACATACAATCAATCAATAAGTACATGAAAAAATGCTCACCATTGCTAGCAGTCAGAGAAATGCAAATCAAAACTACCCTAAGATACCATCTCACCCCAGTAAGATTGGCAGCCATTAGAAAGTCAAACAACAATAAGTGCTGGAGAGGATGCGGGGAAAAGGGCACTCTTGTTCATTGCTGGTGGGACTGCAAATTGGTGCAGCCAATTTGGAAAGCAGTATGGAGATTTCTTGGAAAGCTGGGAATGGAACCACCATTTGACCCAGCTATTCCCCTTCTCGGTCTATTCCCCAAAGACCTAATAAGAGCATGCTACAGGGACACTGCTACATTGATGTTCATAGCAGCACAATTCACGATAGCAAGATTGTGGAATCAGCCTAGATGCCCTTCAATAGATGAATGGATAAAAAAAATGTGGCATTTATACACAATGGAGTATTACTCTGCATTAAGAAATGACAAAATCATAGAATTTGGAGGGAAATGGATGGCATTAGAGCAGATTATGCTAAGTGAAGCTAGTCAATCTTTAAAAAATAAATACCAAATGACCCCTTTGATATAAGGGGAGTAAACAAGGACAGGGTAGGGACGAAGAGCTTGAGAAGAAGATTTACATTAAACAGGGATGAGAGGTGGGAGGGAAAGGGAGTGAGAAGGGAAATCGCATGGAAATGGAAGGCGATCCTCAGGGTTATACATAATGACATATAAGAGGAAAGGAGGGGTAAGTCAAGATAATACAAATTGAAGAAATGATTTACAGTAGAAGGGGTAGAGAGAGAAAAGGGGAGGGGAGGGGAGGGGAGGGGGGATAGTAGAGAATAGGACAGACAGCAGAATGCATCAGACACTAGAAAGGCAATTTGTCAATCAATGGAAGGGTAACTGATGTGATACAGCAATCTGTATACGGGAGTTCATAACCCACTTGAATCAAACTGTGAAATATGATGTATTAAGAACTACGTAATGTTTTGAACGACCAACAATAAAAATAAATAAATAAATAAATAAATAAATAAAATTAAAACAGTAAATTTTATGTATATTTTACCATAATTTTTAAAAGAAGATGCAAATATCTATAGCAGTCCTCCATCTAGTTATCATTCAGTTGGTCTAGGTTGGCCCAGGAATCTGTACTTAACATCTGGTCCAGGGGATTAAAAAGCAGGCCTTGGAAGACAATGCCTCTATCTCAGCTATAGAGAAAAACAGCTCCCCTGAAGTCTTTTGTGATTGAGGGTATAGTGTTTTGCTTAATGGTAGAGTTTTTCAGATACCTCTTAGACCAGAAGATCTCCTACCTGAGGCTAAAGATGTTCATAACCATTTTCTGACTCTAAGAAACCCAAAGAGCAGCCTTCATCTGGGGCTCCACTCACCATCTGAAGACAGCCACAGGGGAGAGTCACCCCTCCTATCTTTCTTGTACTGCGTGTTCTGTGCAATAATAACTGCTGGAGGCAGAAATAGAGCAACATAAACACAGTTAATGAACTTTGTGCTTAAAGTAGAATGCCTTCTTTTTTATGTCTTGAACTTTGTACAATTATTGACTGACTGAGAGCTCTCCACAATGAGTATTAATTAATATGAGACAGGAAGCAGCCCAGCAGGAAACATAATGGAATATAGATGAGGATGATGGGGGTTGGAGACCTGGAAGCAGGATAACAAATATGAACATGGATCTGCATTAGGACCCAAATAGAATCAACCTCAAGACCATAGAGCTTAATCCTCCCCAGCCTGAACTTGTGCATACAGAATTCTAGTATAAAGCAGGTTTACTTCTTGAACCTTTTCAAGAACTGAAAATTCTAAGATCAAATATATTTGACTCTCTAGCCACTCCAAATAGTAATTTAGGGAGAAGAACTCTGAGCTCAGAAGAAATCAGAAAGGCAGGAATCAAAAAAGAAGAAATATATGTAATGTGCAAATTATATTTCAATAAACTAAGCTTTTTTTTTTTTTTTTTTTTGGTACCAGGGATTGAATTCTGAGGTACTCTACCACTGAGCCATATCCTACGGGCAGGGTCTCACTGAGTTGCTTAGAGCCTCGCTTTTGCTGAGGCTGCCTTTGAACTTGTGATCCTACTGCCTCAGCCTCCCAAGCTGCTAGGATTACAGGCATATGCCACCACACCTGGCACAAAATGAATTAAATTTTTTTTTTTTTAATTGGGAATGGGGTATAAGGATAATGTCCCGGTAAATCTTAGGTGACAACTTAGGTGAGCCATGGAGAGCTCAGATACGTGGTCAAACATTATCATAGGCATTTCTTTGAAGGTGTTTTGGATGAGATTGACATTGAAGTCAGCAGACTTTAATGAAGTTAGATTTACCCCCATAATGTGGGTAGGCTTCATACAATAACTTGAAATCCTACATAGAAAAAAGAATGCCCTGCGACAGCAGGAGGCGCTTCTCCAGCAGAGAAGCTTGTGCTTGGACTTCATCTGCACCGTCAGCTCCTCCTGGTTCTGTGGCAGCCTGCTGGACTATGGATTTGACCTGAAACATAGGCACTCCTTGGTTTTCATCCTGTCAGTATGTCCTGCAGATTTTAGACTTGTCAGCCTCCACGATCATGTGAGTGAGCCAACTCCTTGTAACAAATCTCTTCCTGTATGTATGCACACATATGCTGTTGGTTCTGTTTCTCTGGAAACTCTAATATAGGTGATAGATGAGCTCTGTAAATATTTCTAAAAATTTTAAAGGGATAAAATGTATGATTATGGTGGCTTTCTAATAGGTCTCAAATTCTTTGACATCCTTCTAATCAAGAGCTGAGGTTAATTTCAGTGGGCTTGTGACTGCTTTGAGCAAAAAATATGGCACTTTGTGGCTTCTGAAGCTGCATGATAAAAGTCATGCAACTTTCACCTTGTTCACTGAACACACCAACTCAGAGCCCTGTGGGGCCATGCAGGAATTCAGAACACTTCAACTGCCACGCTAGGAGGAAACCCACATCACATCAAGAGATCCTGTAGAGGTTCCCTGGCAACAGCCTTAACCAAGCCCAGCCTTCAGACTGCCCTGACCCAGATGGCAGGCAAGACAGTGAAGGAGCTTGCAGATGGCTCCAGCTCCCAGTTATTAGGATTTCCCCAGATGAGGCCACAGGCACTCTGAAGAGGAATGAGTCATTTCTGAATCCCTGATTTGCAGAATCCATGAATTTACCAAATTATTGTGTACTAATATGTAACAAATCCCACTGTTATGTACATCCGTAATGCATCCATCAAAATTGTGGGGGAAAAGGAAATTTCTAGAAAAGTAAACCAGATTTAACCTAAATCAAGCAGAATGAATGAATTGAGAAAGATTATAGAATAAAGTAATGAAATTGAAAAAAAAGAAAAAGCAATAGGAAAAAAGCAATACAAATAATAGCTGGTTCATTGAGATATTTAATAAAGTTAGTATGCCACTACTTGCATTTCCTTTATAGTGACAAAAAAATGCCTATAAAGGAAATGGGAAGTGGAGGGACATCACACAGACATCAGCTCTCAAAGCAGTCCCATGTGTTCCAGAAATTTACCCTGAGGATAGCTTATGACGTCAGTGTGAACACAGTGATGGATTTCAGAGCCATGCTATTAAGGCTTATCCCCCAGATTCTGAAATCTGCAAAGAAAATTCTCATCAAAGTACCTTGACATAAAAAACCAACCAAACAAACAAATACAACTCTGTTGTGTTAGAAGAGAACAGATAAGCCATCAAATCTAATCTCTGGTCTCTCATGTCCAAAAACAAACAAATAAAAAATCATAAAATACATTCAGTCAGCTATATGTGGGAATATGGTTTATCAACTATGTGACATAAGACTAAATATCATTTTTGTTGATCAGCATTAAATTTCTTGGATGTGAAAATGATGTTGTGGTTATATAAAATGTCTTTTTAAAGAAGAAATATGCTAAACCAAGTGTGAAAAATTTAAAACTTAATTTGATATTGTTAATAAATATGGAATAAAAAATTATTTTAAAAGACAAATTGTAGTAAATTATGTTTTTGTTTTTGTTTTTTATCTTCAGTTTGGGGAATCTTTTAAAATGTCTTTGTATTATTCTGAATTGTTAACAAAGCCAGAAAAAGACTCCACTTTTCTTGAATTTTGTGTTCAGTATTGACTTAGAGTTTCCATTATTGATTATCTCATTTATACATACTTTGACTTTGCTTTGGTTGTCTATAAAACTCAGAGTGGACTTGTACTTTAAAATGAACCAAACAATGGGACTGGGCTGTGGCTCAGTGGTAGCACACTTGCCTGGCATATGTGAGGTACTTGGTTTGATTCTCAGCACCACATATAAATAAATAAAATAAAGGTCTTTCAACAACTAAATAAAAGATTTTAAAAAATGAACCAAACAATTTGAGAATAAAACCATCTCAAAGATTGGAAAAAATCTATTTATTTAGCTTAATAAAACAGTTAAAATTTTTAAAATCAAATAACTTCTTAAATTATTATCAGTGACTTTTCTACCTAGGGAATCTTTAAGAATACATCTGTTGTAGAGGAGAGAAACTTAACATCTGTTATATATTTGTTAGTTGTTAGCAAGTTATAAATAATTAATTTTGAGGAATATTTTCTGTTTTTCTCAACTTTTCCTTTTGTTATATTTATAAAATACAAAAATTTTATAAATTCATGCAGGTGACCTTATTATCTGCATTTGAAAGTACCATCAAGTACTGTTGCATATTTATCTGATTGGGGAGAAGAAGAGGTGAGCATAGCCTTTTTATGATCTCACTACTCTCAGCTACTAAGAGAAATCATTAATATTATTCAATGCAAAAAGAAATTAAGCCCCATCACAGGCAGATTTGGGCCTCAAAATTATTGAGTGAAAAATTATCATGTATGAATTACTATAGGATAAAATTTATTATCTTATAAAAAGAGTTGCATCATAATTATGAGTGATTTATAAAATGGGTTCCTTGAAATCAATTCAGCTGTATTCATAAAGTTATATAGTGTATCAGTTCACTGCATCTTGTGATGAACACTTAAAAAGTTAATTATATGGGGCTAGGATTGTGGCTCATCGGTAGAGCGCTCGCCTAGCACGTGTGAGGCCCTGGGTTTGATCCTAAGCACCACATAAAAGTAAATAAATAAAGGTATTGTGTCCAACTACAATTAAAAAATAAATACTTTTTTTAGAAAAAAAGTTAATTATATGTGTAGGGCCTGACCTGTGATTCTTCTGGTCCTGGGGTGCAGTAAGATTTGCCCACTTGAAACAACCAGGTAATTCTGAAGAATGGAAAAGGTACATACACACTAGAATCCAAAAGAATTACTTCTGAGTTTACAGAGCCTTTATGTCAGACAGAAAGGAGATAATTCCCTAAGTGTTGAGATACGCATGATTTCATTTCTAAGGATTTTTAAATGTTTAAACTCAGCAAAGTCTTTTCTGCATTTTCAATTCTTAAAGAAACAAAAAGCAAAATAAACCCAAAATCTAGGATTGAATAGTTTTATTTATTCTTTGGTGTTATTACACTTGCCTCTTGCTGTAATTAAAAATATTGTGAGAATGACTACATAGATAAGTAAACAAAATAATCCAGGCTACACAAAACTGGTTTTGTTTCTTCCTACTTCTATTTAATGCATGAACTAAACGAGCCTTTCTTCCTGTCTACTCTTTTTATAAATAACTTAGTCTTGGGAATTCTACCCCCCCCCCCCCCCCCCGCCCCTTGAGGTCTCAGATGACTCCCATGCTCTGTTTCATGTCTCACGTGCTCCTCTGATTGCTAGACACAGGGGATGTTTAAGGAAGGCAAAAGAACGTAAGATTTTAGTAACAAAATCACATTAACTCCTATCACATGTGGACTTTACATAGGGAGGGGAAAAGAGCAAATAAAAATGTTGACTTCAAGAAATGGTGAATTTTTAAAACTGTAATTTTTAAAGAATTATTATTAGTATGTTAGGAATATATAAACACTTTGATTCTTACAGGGATGAGTAATTTATTTTAATACACTGACTGGGACTCATAAACTTATTGGAGCTCACAACTCATGCCCCCTCCCCTTCTCTTCCACCAAGTGGCCTCCTGATTGGTCCCACCTTGAGTTCAGTCTCTGGCAGTTCCTGAGCAGTGTCCGGCATGGCCAGGAAGAGTGGCCAGTGACCTAGCCCCACCTTGTGGTGGGCTTGTGTTAACTGTGTCTGGTGTGGACATGCTGAGTGCCAGGAAACTGAGTCATCTTCCTAACCTTCTCCTTCTTAGGTCTCAACCCAGTGAGTTACCTAATAGGCCACACTCCCTTTAGGCCTTCAGCACTTCCCCAAAACTCACCTGCCTTGATGGGGTTGGGATTCCCATTGGCTTCTGCTACCAGTCAACCTGTTTAGCTTGTCTATCACTGCATAACCAAATACCCTCAAATGTAGTGGTTTCACAAAACCATGGTTTGGTTCACCCACTTGTCTGGTACCTCAGTGCTCCCTGTTGTCCCTCTCTCTCCCTGTTCCTCCACCTAGGCTCATCCTGAAGGGCCTAACCACAGTACTGTGGCTTCAGCTTTTCCTGGAATAAAGTGAATTCCTTACATTGGCCCCTGGCTTCCTCAGAAACAGTGTTCCAAGAGATAGAATTTGGAAGGTATTAGTGTTGTAAGATCTGGGCTCAGAAATTGGCACAACATCACTTCTGGCAAATTCTTTTGATCAAAGAAGTCACAAGGTCTGCCCAGATTCAAAGGTAGGGGACCTGACACCACCACTCGTTGAGAGAGATGCTGAAGAGTTTGAGGCCATCTGCTATTCTGCCATTATCCAAAAGCCTCCATGGCTTTAACCACTGGCAAGAGTTCTGCTCTAGTTGAGGGGAGCATTAGAAGCAACCTGATGTAGCCATACCTGACTTAGTTTGTGCTCATGCTGTATCTAACAGATCATCTAATGGTTGCCTAAACCACTCTTTTAATCTCACTGCACCTTTTTGGCACTGTGCTTGAACTGGGAGCAGCCTCTGGAACCAGCTGTAGTATTCTGGATTCCCAGAGAAAAAGGCCCAGATGTATGTATGTGGGAGTGGGAGTGGGAGGGGTGGAGTGTATGCACATGCTTACCCTAGAGACCCAGGGAGCTGATATTTAGCTCCAGTGCAAATGCAAAGACCTGAACATGAGGACAGCCCCATGGTGTGCTTCCCATGGCAGGCTCAAGACTCAGCAAGAGCCAAGATTTCAGCTCAAGTCCAAAGGTGGAAAAAAGTTGATGTTCCTGTGCAAAGGCATTCAAGCAGGGGGGATTTTCTCTTATTCAAGGCAAGGTGAGCCCTTTGTTCTGTTAAAGCTTTCAATTGATTGAGGCATCTTATATCAAGGGGAGCAATCTGCTTTACTTTAGTCTGCTAATTTAAATGTCAATCTCATCCCAAAACACCATCATAGGAATACCCAGAATCATGTTTGCACAAATAACTGAGCATGCTGTGGCCCAGTCAAATTATACCATAAAGGCCACTACTGCACCAGTGTCCCTGCAGTCTCCTTAGCCCTTGCCTCTTCCTTCCTTCTGATGCGTGTCTTCCCTATAATGACAAGCACTTCTGTGTCTGAGCTACCAGAGAGCCATTTCCTGTCTGAGCCTTCCAACAGTGGTGCCACTGCTTTTGTCTTGTGGTATGTTTATGAGGATCATTATTTAATAGTCAAACCAGGTACATATCATGTTCAGAGTCCCAGGTGTCTCTGTGGGTATATGTGAATGAGATGGTGGCATGGCAGGGGGGTGGTGGGGTGGTTCACTGAAGTGTCTGCAGGACAAAGAACTAAGGGATATCAATAATTACAAAATGCTAATATTTGCCCCGTGCTTTATAATTTAGAAACAACTTTCATCTGCCTTACTCCCTGCTGTCCTTGTGATCCTGATAGTGGGTATTATTACAAAACCTGCTCTGGAGAAGAAAATATCATTAGTAATGACAACACAGTGGCTCTGTGATCAAGTTCCAGGGTCGCCTTTACTTTTACCACTATTCTTCACTGACTTACGTTCACTCATTTATCCCACAAATATATATTGAGTGTTGGGTGCTGGGGATAAATTAGGGAGAGAAAAAAAAGATGTGTCAGTTTCTCATACAGCACATGGTCTATTATAGGAGACTGCTTGCTAATTAAATGACCTCACCAATCAATATAAATTTAGAACTGTGATCAGAGTCCTTAAGGTAAAGTATGCAGCAGTATGAAAGCGACATTTGGCTTAATCACTAAGGAAGTGACCACTCAATTGTCACCAGAAGGACAGACATTTCCTACAGTAAGGGACAGCTGAGGAATCCACATTCCAGGTGGTAGGAGCAGCTTTTGCAAGGGCCCTAAGAAATGAATGTACCTGGAGCACAAGCCCAGTAGGGTGGGTTCTGTTATTCGTTTGAACCCCAGATGAATCAACAAAGACCAGAAACCTGCTGATACAGCCAGATAGTGGAGAAGCCAGACTTTGAACTGAGCCCTGCTCATTCCTCACATCTGGCTTCTCCTTGCAAACCTTGCTCTTGAGGAAGATTGGGGAACAACATGCTAAGTGAAGGAAGCCAGACTCTGAAAGTCAAGGGTCGAATGTTTTCTCTCAGATGCAAAAGTTAGAGTAAAATAAAAGGGAAAAGGAGAGGGGGAACTACCATGAAAATAGAAGGGAGATCAGTGCAACAAAGGAAGGGGATGGAGGGAGGAAGGAACTGCAGAATAAAAATGGCCAAATTATGCTATGTACATATATGAATATGTGAATTTCAACTTTAGGTGTATTTATAGAGCCCTATTTTTAAAAATGCTATAAATAAGTAGAAGGAAGACAGTAGGGTAGAGAAAGGGGAAGAGGAGGAGAGGGGAGGGACCGGAAAAGGGAAGTACTGGGGACTGAAGTGGAGCTAATTATATTCCATGCTTGTGTGATTATATCAAAATGAACCCAACAATTATGTATAACTATAATGCACTAATAAAAATAAATAACTTCAGAAGCATCTCTTTCTTTTCTTTTTCTTTTTAATGTAGCCCAGATGGAATAGGAAAAATACATCTAGGCAATGAATATCACTGCAACTCTGCCTGGAGGAGTTGCAGGAGGACATGAACTGGGAATTTCAAGTGAGGGAGTTGAGCTCCTGCAGAAAGCTTGGAGAAGGGGTGACTGGGATCCAAGCAGTGTGAGAGGCATTATGTGATTAGGTTCTAAATTTGAAACAAGAGTAGGTCCATCAGCTAATCAGTCCATTCACAGCCGAACATGAATCCAGCGTTGGGGCAGTCTAATCGGTCACACTTTCCTCCCTCGTCGTCTTTAGAGAATGTTCACCCCAGCAAAGCAGTTCCACTTTCATATCCTCTGGAGGGGAAGGCTGCATGGGCTCAATGCCTTCTTAAATCCCTAGTGATTCATGAAGCAGTGGGTCCTCTGAGTGTGTCATACCACAAAGTATTGGGCAAACTCAAAACGAATGCCTAAGGCTCTTTGCCTCCCAGAGGGAGAAGATTTTGTACCACATGCTCCTTTTGGAAGTTGTTAAAGGCTAAAGAAAGACTACACTGGTCAAGAGGAAACACCAATGTGTGCATAAAGGACACGAGAATGCTGATATATCAAAGGAAGAGACAAAGCTGTAGGAATTAATATATTTGGAAATGAATTTCATGTCTTCATTATATGGAAGTGCTCTGCAGTCATGAAACCCAGATCATGCCCACAGGTGGGGAAAACTAGAGGAACCCCAAGCAGAAAGCCTGAAAGGTCAGAGAAGATTCTCAGAACAAGTCCAAGTGAGCCTAACAATTTGGAATGAAGACTTAGCTTCTTGTATCATTGGAACAAATGGTGTGTGCTCTATGTAGAAGAGAGGTAATTCCAAGGGCAGAATCTGGAAATGTGGTATAAAGGAAGATAGGTGGCTTCCTACAGAACCCATCTGGCTTGAGCTGATTTTTAGACTTGTTTAGTCTACAAAGGGACTGACCTCCCCCTGCAGGTATGTAAGGATTTAGTAGATGGAAAGAAGTGCAATAGGAATAAAACTCCTAAAATAGCATTGGTTCACATGCACATTTCCAGATTCTATTTCAATCCCACTGAATCTGAGTTTAGAAACAGGGAGGACCTGGCAATATGAATACTTAATATATTTTTCAAGGATCTAAGCAATGAATGAGTTAGGTAAAGGAAAGATGCTTGCATCTGACTGCAACCATATGAGTTCCCGGCCCCCCCATGCCCCTACCCCCTACCCCCTCCCGCCCCCCTGCCAAGTGAGAACCACCCAACTGAGCCCAGTCAATCCACAGAACTGGTAGAGATTATAATAAAGTGTTGTCTTGATCCACTAAATTTGAAGTAGTTTATTATGCAGGAATAGGGAAATGAAACACCTTCAAAATTCAAAAAAGTTGTTCCTGATTGTCAGGCAGCTCTTAAATCTTGTAACTTGTTTCCAAGAGCGCTGTGGAAAAAAAAAAGAACATGAAGGATGATGGATGAGTGGTCTATAGGATCAGGTCTGGAAGTGGGATCTATCACTGCCACTACCAGGAGCAGAACTCATGCACATGGTTACGCTTGACTGTAAGGAAGGTTGAGAAATGTAGTCTAGCTGTGGATTTAATGAACAGCAGTCAATCTCTCATGAACTAAGTTCCTCCTAAGTAAGTACCTTTCTCATTGTGTGTGAGGCAGAAACAACTATGCTAGACAAATAACAATATGTCAGTTTGTTCCAGTTCAAACAGTGCTCTCATATCGTATTCTCTCTCCTTTCTGCTCCTCCTCTCCAATATGGTATCTGGGGCTGGATTATAAATAGATAGCCTTGTGGTTTGAGATTAAAGGTGCCTCAGATCAGCTGGGGATTCTAAGAAAACTTCCTGTTTCACATCTGATGACCTGGTTCTTATTCTCTGCATACAGTCTGGTCCTGTTTGGCATTTATGGATGTTATACTCTCAACCTCAGCTCCATAGTTTGTCCTTTGGCAGGCTCTTAATTATAACCACAGGTTCATGGTGGTTCAGTGGCCCTCTTAGGACTCAGTGAGTCCTAAGTGAGGACATAGTGGAATTTCTTCCTCCCACCCTCAAACACTCTGCTTATAGGCTTTGGAGAATATGGAGCTTTTTGGCTTGGACCCACTAGCTTGGACATGATATACAAAGAATGGTAGCCCAGGGCAGCCTAGAAGAACTGAAAATAAATGAAAGGGTAAGCCTCAGACTTCAGTGCAATCTCTCAAGCTGCCAGATGTTGAGTCACAGAAGACAGGGCCTCCTCTCCCATGGATCCATCCTACAATGTGGCACTGCCGTGCAGGAGATTTACATAATCAGAATACATCATTATTGAGACTGGGTTTTAAATTCAAAAGCATAGAAGGCATGTACATTTAGACAAAATTATGAATTTAAATAATTTTAAAATCTGAATAACTTAGAAATCACAATATAACAAGAAAGGGAGACAAAGGCAACACAAACGTGTAAAACTTAGCTGTCACTGAGCAGACAACAGATATTTTCTAAAATAGATAAAAAAAAGAAGGATATGCTTTTAGCTCAAAGTTAACATGTTCAGTACCAGAAGAACAAAGACAAACACCAGAGTAGCAATAGTAACAGCAAAATTTTGGGAAATGGGAGTTGGAATGGAAGGTGAGAGAGACACACACACAGATTTCTATTTCAGAATTTCTCTACATAGTATTTATTTTAAAACTCACAGCAGATAATACCTTAATTAGAAAATACTAATACTGAATTACAAAATAAAACAGAGACATCTTTGTCAATGAAGAAATGCTTAGATAAAATATAATATATTTATTAAAATGAACATAGATCTTAGAAGAAAAATGTAGTACATATACAGTAATTTCCCCTTTATTTTTGGGAGATATATTTGAAGACCATTGGTGGATGCCTCAAACTGGATATAATGCAGTTATGTATATATTGTGTTTTTTCATCTACATATCAGTGATAAAATTTATAAATTGGTATGAGAAATGAACTACTCTAAGTCAACTAAAAATAACTAATTATATAATAGAACAATTCAAATAATATACTATAACAAAAGTTATGTGAATGTGGTCTCTCTCTTCTTATCTCAAAATTTCTTATTTTACAGTACTCTCAGCAATTTCAGCATATAATTTTTTCTTTCCTTATTAAGTGAGGAACTCTCACTTTTTCAATCAAAGGAAACACTTTAAGGCTTCCCCTTGGTATACTGAATTGCCAATCTCATTATTCTTGTATTTTGGAGCCAAGTAAAACACAGGCACTATGATACTCTGGCAGTCTGATAACCCAGACTGCTAATAAATTACTAAGGGATGGAGACATGTTCACTCTGTGACTATGCTGGACAAAGGCATGCTTCACATCTCAGGTGGGATGGAGCTGGATAACTCAAGATTTCATGATGCTGCTCAGAATGGCACTATGTAACATTTAGGAATTATTTATTATGGAATTTTCCATTTAATATTTACAGACCCTGGGCAATTGAGATCATGGATAAGAGGAGACTACTATATATAATTCTACATACAGGAAAAAGTACACAGGGCTTATCTGAATTCGGAATGTAGAGAAGGGAAGGCTTTTATATGTTTTACACGCTTCTGTTTTTTTTTTCCTTTTTTTTTTTACTTCTTAAGGACCAATACATGTCTTCAATATTATGAATTATATGAACTAGTTAGAGTTATAATTTTAAACATGAGCTTGCATCATGGCACTGCCCCTTGCCAGATTTGTAATATGAGAACCATGTCACTCCTTTGTCCCTCAGTTTCCCATCATTATACAAAAGAACTCCCACTCCTTGTACTGTGGGACCCACAAATGAGCACAAATGGGTTCTAGCAGTTTGCAAGGATTCTATACAAATTACATCCTTTCCTCTTCTTCGTCTGTTCCCGAGGAGAAATGGCAGTCTGGGTGACTCAGGAAACGGGTGAAGTGGAGGGTGGAAAAGTGGAGGGTGGAGTACTTATACACGTACTTATACACGTGAAAAACAGCTTTCACGTGTATAAGTACGAAACCAGCTCTAACTCCTCCGAGAGAACAGCCTGCCCCTTCCCCACAAGTATCTTCCTGCTACCACCCCATCCTTTCTCTCATGGATTCCTCACTATTTATTTTAACCCATTTATCTGTATAAACTGTTCAGAGGATAGGAATAGCCATTTTTGTTTTCCCTAATTCATCACATTAGTGAGTGATTACGGAGTGATTCATCGAATTAGTAATGGTGAGTGCCTGACCCATTGAATCCCTGAAGCTAGAGACCCCATTTTAAAACTTTTCTTCAGTGCCTAACCTGATGCCTGCCACAGGGTAGCAGTGTATGCTGAAGGACTCCAGAAAAGACTTTCTTGGTCCTTTCCATCATATGGTATTGCTTCCGTGCCAGGATCATAGCTTATTAAGACAAAAAGCATTATTTTGGCTTTAATAAAGTACTTTGAACTTAAATGTCTGATTTTTTGTTCCCCACATTTTTTATTTGTCCATCATATTTGTACATAATAGTGGGATTTGTTGTTGTGTATTCATACATGCATATAATATAACAATAATAATTTGGCCAATAAACACCCCAACACTTCCCCCACCTCCATCCCTGCCACTCACCCCTTGGTCCCTTGCGTCTACTGATCTCCCTTTGATTTCCTTGTGGTTCACCCCCATCCTTTTTTCCACTTTTTCCTCTCTAGCTTCTGCAGTGAGAGAAAACATACGATCTTCAACCCTTGACCACCGAGGCTGACTTACTTCACTTGGCATAATTGTCTCTGGTTCCATCCATTTGCCTACAAATGACATAATTTCATTTTTCTTTACGGGCTGAATAAAAATCCATTGTGTATATATGCCACGTTTTCTTTATCCTTTTATTCACTGAAGGACACCTAGGCTGGTTCCATAGTTTGGTTATTGTGAATTATGCTGCTGTAAACCTGGTATGCATGTATCTCTGTAGTAAGATGACTTTAATTCTTGAGGATAAATACTGAGGAGTGCTATAGCTGGGTCAGATGGTGGTTCCATTTTTAGTCTTTCAAGGAACCTCTATACTGACTTCCACAATGATTGTATTGTACTAATTTACAATCCCACCAACAGTGTAAAAAGTGTTCCTTTTTTTCCACATCCTCTCCAGCATTTACTATTATTTGTATTCTTAATGGATGCCATTCTGACTGGTATGAGATGATATCTCAGCATAGTTGACTTGCATTTTCTTAATTTCCAATAATGTTGAATATTTTTTCATATAGTTGTTGGGCATTTGTATTTATTCTTTTGAGAAGTGTCTGTTTAATTCATTTGCCCATTTATTAATTGGGTTATTTGATTTTTTTTTTGCTGTAAAGTTTTTGAGGACTTTACATGTTCTCGATGTTAATCCTGTATCAGAAGTGTAGCAAACAAAATCTTTCTCCCATTCTGTAGGTTCTCTCTTATATTCTTATTTGTTTCTTTTTTATTGTTGTTGTTGAAAATATTCTATTCCTAGCAAATGGTGTATTTTGGATTTTTATTTGTTCTGTTTCGTTTTTCAAACATGCATTTAATATGGAAGTTAAAAATGCACAGAAAAAGGAGAGGAAACCTCATAGTAACATAATTTGGGGATATCCTTACGTGTATCACCACTGTACTGTTTTTTATTTTGTTGTTGTTTTTAAGACAAAAAGCATTTTCAAGGAAGTTTGTTGGAAAGCATTTGAGATGCATTTGCTTATTGACACAAATGCACCTCTAATTGGTCAGAATCCAGGCCAAGTTATTGGGTTAGTGATGTGTAAAAGGAGGGGCACTTTCAGTCACTGAATTTTTCTTGTTCAGAGTATTGACTACTTTAAGCCATACTATTTCTGTTACTCTAAAATTCTGGCTCTTGATAACTCTTCTGAGTATTTTTTATTGGCCTTACTTCTGAGGAAAAGAGATTAAGATGATGGTATTTGGATGGAACCCAACAATCTCAATGTTTTAGTCAGCTTCTTTTGCCATTGAGACCAAAAGACCTGACAAGAACTATTTTAGAGGAGGAAAAAATTTATTTGGCATTCATGGTTTCAGAGGTCTTGGTCCAGGGATGGCCAGCTCCATTGTGCTGGGACTGAGGTAAGGAAGAGTGTCACAGCATAGATGCATGGCAGAGGAAAGCCCTTCAGGAGGCAGAGCGAGCTCTGATCACCAGGGACAAAATAATATTTCAAAGGCATGCCCCTAGTGACCCATCTGCTCCAGCCATACACTCTACCTGCCTGCATTCACCACCCACTTAATCCATTCCAGTGGATTAATGCCCTGATTAGGTTAAAGCTCTCATAATCTAGTCATTTCACCTCTAAACTTTCTTGCATTATTTTACACATGAGCTTTTGGGTAACACCTCACATCTAAACTATAGCACTCAACAACCAAAATCCAGTTCTGCCTCAACTGTGCGCCACACTCCCTATCTCAGTGCCCAGGGAAGGTATTTGCAGTTTTTGCATGGAGAACCAAACCACATCTTCTCTTGCCATGAAGAACGTATCCCCATCCTCCATACAGACCCTAAGGGAACTAGATTTGGCCATGTTGATGATGCCATGGGAGACAGAGACCTAAGGAGGAATACACCATAGAGAGTGGTCTGGCTTCTTCCCCAAACAGCTTCAACTGCTCTGCCCTCTGAATTTCCCCTGTCCAGAGAGCCTCCCACGCAGAAACAAACCTTCCCCCACCCATCCATTAGCCCCACTGTTCCTCCTTTATGGAGATGTAGCCAGGGAAGAAGCAGAGCAGGGGAAGCAGTGAGAAGACACTAAAGGCTCACAGGCTCCTTAGCTGGACTTCTTGGACTGTGGGTGCTGAAGAAGTGGGGGCCAAGGGAGGGACTTGATCTGGCTTTTAAATCCAGAGTTGTTTAGGTGAAGCCCAGCACGACTTCCTGTCATCTCTAATGTCTCTTCCCTACAGCTGACTTTGGAATTGCTTGGCTCGGCTTTGTTGCCATGATAATAATTGTAGTAATTTTCATTCGTTGCTCCTTATTTGAGCCTAATTGCCACGGAGTACAATACAAATTAGGCACATCATTTAACGTGCCATGTTAACTTCAGATTTTTTTCCCATTATAACACTAGATTTGGTTCACTCGGGCATATTATTGCTCACATGACTTGGTCATATGCACATTTTTTAAAAGAGGGAAAAAGACATATTTTGATAAACCAAATCAAAGCTGGGATGACTCAGGAAGGATTGTGACCAATACTAGGAAAGCTGTTTTCTCGTTTTCCTCTACCAAACCATTCATTCTATTCTTTTTCTCCTAGTCATCTTTTTCTGCTTCTCCATGCACATGGCAGAAGATGCTATTCCGTGGCAGGATCCTGAGTTTATGTGACCTCTCTTCAGGTAGCCAGCCTATACTGATGGCTGTTGGGGTCTGGTTTCAAATTTCCAGTAGAAAAAAAAAATACCAGGCTAACCCAAATTGGTTAACTATTTCTAGGCCAATCCACTGTGGCCAACTGATGAGTGAATTAGTTCAGGAAGAGCTTTCAGGTGTTGGCATTGGGGGTTGTAGGAGGGGAGAGCTTCCCTTTGTGAGATTTTCTATAGGTGCATAAAATCTGCCTCACAGGGTCATGGTGACTGTTGCAAAATTCAATGTTCACAGAATACTTTGCACAGATCTAGCACATAAAGAGCACCAAATACAGTATTTATTGTTATTACTGCTACCACTTTGGATCTTTAAACCTTTCTTTTCTTTTTTTGCTCTCTCTCTCTCTCTCTCTTTTTTTTTTTTAAGGGTGAGAAGGTATGACCTGAAAATCTATAAAATCCACATAAATATGTATACAATAATAATCCAGTAATCACAAGGAAATTATCTCAAAGAATTTTATTTATTATTTTCTCCCAAGCTCTTAATAATAGATATTTTTACACTTGAGATCCAATTTGAGCAAGCTTTGAAACCTGGCATGTAATATTTCATGTATCCAGCAGGGGGCAGGCTTCTCAAACATAAATGCTCTGCGCTGCAGAGGCATTGCTCTACGAAAAACAGGTGATTCTAGCAGCTGGGTTATAGAAGCTGTTGGCTTTCAAAGTCAGTATGACCTTTAAGAAATGAAAGAAATAACAAAGAAACATTTTTAAGATCTTCACTCCTGGCTGTGTGACCACAGTGGCTCCTTGCCCCCAACCAGCCTATCCTTGCTTTAGCCTCTGCCCACTTCTTCCAAGCTACGTCTTTCTATTTCTCCTTTGATCCCCTCTCCCATGAAACCTATCCTCAGAAAAAAAAATAACTGTGATTTAAATTTTAAATAAATAAAAATCTGCTGGATTTGGTGGTACACCTGTAATCCCAGTGTCTCAGGAGACTGAAGCTGGAAGATCACAAGTTCAAGGTCATCCTCGGCAAGTTAGCAAGGCCCTGTCTCAAAATATTTTTTTAAAGGGTTGGGTAGTAGCTCAGTGGTAGAGCATCCCTGGGTTCAATCCATAGTACTGCAAAAATGAATTAATTTGTTCAATAATTATAAAAATAAAATTTAAATTCTGGGGACTTAGTTAAACTGCACAAATATGATAGGATTAAAAATGCAACTTGGGTTTTCAGATGCTTTAGCAGGACTCATATTGAGAGAAGTGGGTGTTAATGTTTTAAAGCAAGAACATGGAAGGTAGATAGGCCAGAGTTCAAATCCTGGCTTTAGTTAAATGCACATTACTAGCTTTGTGACAAGTCCTACCTTTCTAATGCTGGATAGGTTACTAAGTTTCTTTCTCCTCATCTGTAAGAGGTGGATGACAACAGAACCTTTCTTAGGTTTCATGAGTGGGGGAAATGACCATTACATGCACAGTGCATCATGGCTAGCACATAAGACATCAATATAATAATTGTTATTATCATAAAAGGCTTGCTCTAGTGATCATACATTAATAAATTATATAGTTTTATGATTCTATATTACTTTATTCTATTTTTATCCTGGTCCCATCTTATCCCACATGTTAGACAATTTCTAGGGTATTGCCTTTAGGTCTGAGCTGCAGGAGAAGATGCACTTTAAATGCACACTGGCATATTAGAACACAGAGGAAAATGACCACGAGGGTGAAGGGTCTGCACACTCTCATATGAAACAGAGTTGCAGGAGTTAGGGCCATTGAAACTTAAGAGAGCATGATCCATGGGGAATGTAAGAGCCATCTTCAAGTATGTGAAAAGCTAATCCCCGGAACAGGTGGGTATTGCATTGGTTTCTGTTCTCTGTCCAAGGCAACACACTGTTTCTTCCTCAGTTTAGTTTTATTTCTCAGCTTTTGGGGGTGGGTCTGATAATGTACTGACAGACCCAGGGTTACAAATTCTCAAGGGACATTGTTCCTCCTGAACACAAACAAAGATAGAAAATCTCCTTATTGTCTTCCTGAGCCAACTGGTACATTACCCCTGATTTGCCCTTTCATTGTGTGTACAATCCTTGCAAGAACACACCTTCTACAGGCATTGCAGTGTTCTATAGGATCTAAGCCCTCGCCCTGCCCTGGCCTGTACATAATAACCAAGCCTCTACCTTGATAAACCTGGCACTCCCACCTGGATTGATGTAGCATCTACACAAGGGCTCGCTGCAATAATTTTTTGTTTCCTGTTTATTTATTTATTTATTTATTTTACTTTAGGGGATTTCTGTACTTCCCCCAGCATCCAGCTATGTCTTAAAAGAGACCCATTTTACTAGAACCAGAATTTCTGAGTATTTTGTGGCTAGAAGGTTTTCAGCTGTCTAGTTTATACATGCCAGAGGCAGAAGTGAGTCTAAACACATTCAAGTAAGCAAACAAGGCTGTTTCCTGCTCCCTTTAAGAGGGGCCTTGGAAGTTCCTGAGAGGCAGGTGTAAGCTCTCCACTGAAGGAGGCTGCTATGGGGGCTGCGGAAAGGAGGAAGCGGCTGTCCTTTGGACTGTGAGGCCCAGGTAGTGCAAACCCTGCAGCCAGCATGATGCCATCAAGGACAGTCTCACATTGGGTAATTCTAGGCCTGAAAGAACTGTGTGATTTTCCCAACAATATATTTATTTAGGACTAAATAGGCCATCGGGCAAGCAAACAAATGCTCAGAAGAGCCCTTTTCTGAAATCTCTCTCCACAGAATCAATGAACTCACTCCTGTAAAGGAATCTGCAGGCTTCACCCTGATTCATTGTATTAGGGAATGGAGGGAGGAGGAGCCAAGAGCACCAGAATTATTGGGGTCAACAGAATATATTGATCAGCAAAGAGCCGTGGTCAAAAATGCTGCTTCTCCTTCTGCAAACTCTGCTCATGATGCTCATCCTAGACTCTAGTTCTGTCATGTTTTAGAGGTCTTTCCCTTCTACATACATTTTCTCTGTTACAAGAGTCCTCTGGGTTAGAGATTAATGTCTCCATAGCACTTTGTCCAGGAACACACCAAAGAATGTAGATAATACAGGATGTGACTTCTTGTCTTCAGTCCAGATCATGAGACGCCAGTTCTTTGGTGTGAATTGTGGTCATTCTCAAGTCTCTGGTTGTCCTGGCCATGGCAGCAAGCCACCTCCTTTGGTTGACTTCTTTGGAGGCTGTAGGTCTCTAACACAGATTTGCTGTCTTCACTTGTCTGATTCTAGATATGAAGGCCAGTGAGAGGAGTCTGTTGGCTCTGTGACTAAATGCGATGACTTTGATGCCGTGGCGCTAGATCATAACCACAGTCGGTCATGCTGGAATCACTGGACTAACATAAAAAAAACCAGCAGATGACACAACGTGAGCTACCAGGGAGACAAACTAGGGCTTGGGCCCCGACTCTCTGCTCCTGTTATCAAGGTAAGTACAGCAATTATTGCAGCAGATGGAACGTCTTGAAGTCCTTTAAATGCAGATTTGTAAAGTAGTATTCAGTGGAAGTCTGTGAGACCCTTTCACCTCTTTTCTATCACTAGTCTCAGGTAATTTTATGCATTCATTACAGAGGATGAAGTGCTATGTGAGGACATAAGAGGTTGCTAGTATCTGCCAGTCTTTTCTGAGGCTACTTCTCTCCATAGTCTAGATCTGGTCCCTCTCTACAATACAATGTTTTGGATTAATTTCTTCCCTATTAATTTCATGCCATGGAATCAGGGCTAATTTGAAGCTCAGCCTGGATTCTGGTTCAATGTGTCAATGAAATGTTAAAAATACTCCGTCAGGTTTTCCAATTGTCCACACTTGTTCTGGTCATAAACACCATTCCAATACTTTCCCCTAGAATCCACAGAAAAACATAATGAGAGTGAGAAATAATTAGAGAGAGCACAGAATAGAAGAGGCAATTCTGGATAAACACAGCAACTAAAGCCAATAAATCAGCTGCCCTGTCACCTCTCTGGCTTTGTTCCTGCAAATATGATGGTGTTGTGAAGTGCTAGCTAGCACTGGTGTGTGCTTTTGTTCTCTATTAAGAGAGTGGGATATACTCATTGTAGGAAATAAAGAGGTTTGTTTAAAATGTCATGACTTTCGAAACAGTCATGTGATAAAGATGTGAAGTCCAAGATCTCAGTCATTTCCTTTCAGCGGAGAGTTATCAGAGGCAAACAAAAATCGATTCAGCAGTATAAATATTGTATAAATGACTTTCACGAGGGTGATAAGCTTAGCCCTATCACATTTACCTCAGCTGAAAATCCAACTGAGAGATTAAAACACCAATTACCTCACCGCCACACCCAGGGCTAGAAGTTTTATTACAAGGAAGTCAATTGATGCCAGGTGAGAATGTTAAATGAACTCAATAATCTTAAATTGTAAACATCAGTATAAATTATTGGTTTTTTTCTTTCTATGAAAACTTATTTTCAAGCTCTCAGGTGAAAGGGTTTAGGAGCAAAGGCAACCCAGGAGAAATAAGCATCTCTAGCTCCCAGACTAGCCTAAATACCATTTCCTACTCCAAAAGAATGAAGGCTTCTGCAAGTGGTGACACACAGTTACAATTTCAGTGACTCGGGAGGCTGAGACAGGGAGGATTGCAAGTTTGATACCAGCCTCAGCAATTTAGTGAGACCCCTGCCTGAAAATAAAAAATAAAAATAAAAGAGGCTGGGGATGTGACTCAGTGGTTAAGCATACCTGGATTCGATCCCCAGTACAAAAAAAAAAAAAAAAATGAATGAGGACTGGCTAGATAAACAGGTCATTCCACATCTGGATCAGGAAATAAGGTGAACGTGGGATATTGTATTTTTTTCAGAAAGTAAAGAAGCTATCAAAGACTAGTGAGGGCATGTTAAAAGGGTATAAAAACCAGCTTGAGGCTAGAGTAGGGAGATGGAGAAGGCACTCAGTAAAGACTAAAGCAGGAGGCCTAAGACAGTCCAACCAAATCCTTCTGTTTGGTCCTGAATAATCACCTTTACTAGGTCAGCCATTTCCTAAGAAGTTGCTGGATGTGGGTAGAGACTTGGAAGAGGGAGCAAGCAAAGGAGCATTGAGTCCTAATCTCCTCACACCAAGGGAAGGAAGCAGAGAATAAAAACAGAAATGAGAGGTGGGTGGCAAAATAAATGCTGTATGACTCATTGCTACATAGTCCGAGACCAGGAAAGACTGGAAGATAGGGTACCAGAGTAGAAAAATATTCTCTTAGGCTCACCCAATTGAAAACTGTTGGAAAACTGTTGAAAAGACAGATAAAATTTAAGACACGGAGGGCTTCTTAAAATAGCCCAAATACTGCTTAAAACCAAATCATGAAAAGAAGGTTGGTGGTGGGGGACAGCCATCTTGTGGAGTCCTCAGCCAACCAGTCATGCTCCTAAATCAGCTATAATTATTGTGAAAGGCAGAGCAGAGGAATTTACTTTTGCCACCTTTGGGGTTAGCATCTTCCCACGCCCAGAGAGCTGCAAATTAAACCACAGGGAAGACCCCTACAGTGTCCCCTCTTGAGAATTTAGACAGAAAGAATTTCTAGAAGAACCACTACTAGCTTAAATCTCAGAAATCCTCCCTCCCTCTTCCTTCTCAGTATGAAGGCAGTTGTAAGAGGAAGTTCATAGCATTGAACTTGTACATTAAGAGAATGGAAAGTCACCAAATAAAAAAAAAACCTAAAATTATAGCTCAAGGCCCTAGAAAAAGACCAAACCAACACCAAAAATCAGTAGAAGACAGGAAATAATTAAAATAAGAGCTGAAAGCAATAAAATTGAGATTACAAAAACAAGTCAAAAGATGAATAAAACAAAGAGTTGTTCTTTTGAAAGAATAAACAAAATTGATAAACCCTTAGCCAAGCTAACAATACTCAAATTATCAAAATACAAGATGAAAAAGGAACTATCACCACAGCACTAATGAAATTCAAAGGACAATCAGAAAATATTTTGAAAATTTATACTCCAATAAGCAAGAAAATCATGAAGACATGAACAAATTTCTAGAGACATATGACCTCCCCAAATTGAACCAGGAGGACATTTAAATCAACTCAGATCAATTTCTAGTAATGAAATTGAAGCAATCATCAGAAGCCTTCCAATAAAGAAAAGCCCAGGAATGGATGGATCCTTAGTTGAATTCTATCAGACCTTTAAAGAAGAACTAATAACTCCTCAAATTATTCCATGAAATAGAAAAGGAGGGAACTCTGCCAAACTCATTCTATAAAACCAGTTATGACCCTGATACCCAAACCAGAAAAGGACTCATCAAAAAACTTCAGACCAATATTCTTGATGAAGAGAGATACAAAATTTATTAATACAAAACTGGCAAACCACATAAAAAAATACACCAAAAAGATACTGCTTTATGATCAAGTGGGATTCAGCTCAGCGGAACAAGTTTGGATCAACATATGGAAATCAATAAATGTGTCCACCACATAAATAGACTAAAAGATAAGAATCACATGATTATCTCAATAGATGTAGAAAAAGCATTTGACAAAGAACAGTACACATTAATTCTTAAAACAATAGAAAGGCAAGGGATATTGGATAGCAGAATTAACACTGTCAAACTGGCCATACTATCAAAAATGTTATACAGATTTAATGCAATTCCTATTGAAATCCCAATGACATTTTCCATAGACATATAAAAGGCAATCATGAGATTCATTTGGAATATTCAAAGCAATCCTTTGCAAGAAAAATGAATCAGGAGAAATCACAATACTAGAAACTTATATTATACAAAACAGATAGATAGACCAATGAATGGTACAGAATAGAAGTTACAGAGACAAACCACATAAATATAGTTATTATCTCATACTAGACAATGATGCCAAAAACCTAAAGTGGAGAAAAGATAGCCTCTTCAACAAATGGGTGCTGGGAAAAGTGGAAATGCATATGTAGCAGGATGAAATTTAACCCCTATCTCTCACCCTGCACAAAAATCAACTCAAAGTAGATAAAATCTTAGGTACTAGAATAGAGACCCTGCACTTTCGAGAAGAAAAAGGAGGCCCAAATGTCCAACATGTCAGCTTGTTAGTCCTTAACAAGATTCCTAAAGCACAAGAAGTAAAATCAAGAATCAATAAATGGGATGTATTCAAACTAAAAAGCTTCTCCAAAACAAAGGAAACAATCAATAACATGAAAAGAGAGCCTATAGAATGGGAGAAGATCTTTACCACATGTGCTTGAGCTACAGCATTAATCTCCAGGATATATAAACAACTTAAAACACTTACCACCAAAACCCCCCAAATGACCCAGTCAATAAATGGGCAAAGAAACTGAACAGGCACTTCACAGAAGAAGAAATACAATCAGTCAACAAATATATGAAACAATGTGCATCATCTCTAGCAATTAGAGAAATATAAATCAAAACTACATTGAGATTCCATCTCAGTCCAGTCAGAATGGCAATCATCAAGAATACAAGCAATAATAAATGTTGGTGAGGATATGGGGAAAAAGATACATTCACACATTGCTGGTGGTACTGCAAATTGGTCAACCACTATGGAAAGCAGTATGGAGATTCCTCAGAAAACTTGGAATGGAATCACCATTTAACCCAGTCATCCCACTTCTAAGTTTATACCCAAATGACTTAAAATCAGCCTACTACAGCCATATCAATGTTTATGGCAGCTCAATTCATAATAGTTAAGCTATGGAACAATCTAGGTGTCCTTCCACAGATGAATGGATAAAGAAACTGTGGTATATATACACAAAGGAATATTAATCAGCCTTAAAAAAGAATTAAATTATGACATTTGTTGGTGAATGGATGGAACTGGAGAATATCTTACTAAGAGAATTAAGCCAATCCCAAAGAACCAAAAGCTGAATGTTTTCTCTGGTAATATGGATGCTAATTCACAATAAGGGCAGAGGAGAATAGAGATATTTTGGATTAGACAGCATAAGAGTGAAGGGAGGGGGGAGGGTATAGAGGTAGGAATGATAGTAGAATAAACCAAACATTATCACCATTCATGTATACATGATTACATGACCTGTGTAACTCTACATCATGTACAATCAGACGAATAAGAAGTTATACTCCCTTTATGTATGATGTGTCAAAATGCATTCTACTGTCATGTATAACAAATTAGAACAAGTAAAAATATTTTAAAAAACAAAAACAAGGGATAGAAGGAACTTACCTCAATATTGTAAAGGCTCTATATGATAATCCCAAGGCTAACAGTATTCTGAATGGAGAAAAACTGAAAGCATTTCCTTTAAAAACAGGAAGAAGACAAGGATGTCCGCTTTCACCACGCCAATACAACATAGTCTTTGAAACTCTAGCCAGAGCAATAAGGCAAGTGAAGGAAATTAAAGAAATACCAACAGGAAAAAAAAAAGAGCTCAAATTATCTGCTTGCCAATGACATGCTCTTATATTTCAAACACCCAAAAAAATTCCTCCAGAAGATTTCTAGAGCTCATAAATAAATTTAACAAAGTAGCAGGACATAAAATCAACACCCGTAAGTCAGTCGTATTTCTATACTTCAATGATGAGTCTGCTGAAAAAGAAATTAGGAAAACTATCTCATTCACAATAGCCTAAAAAAGTACTTGGGAATTAATCTAACAATTAAAACTGTAGAACACTACAGAAAGAAACTAAAGAAGACCTTTGAAGAAGGAAAGACTGCCCATTTTCTTTTTTTTTTTTAAATTAGTTCTTTTTAGTTATACATGACACTAGAGTTCTTGGATAGGTAAAATTAATATTGTCAAAATGGCTGTACTACCAAGCTGTGTAGATTCAATGCAATTTCCATCCAAATTACAATCTTCTTCACAGAAATAGAAATTGAAGTCATGAAATTCATTTGAAAAACTAGGAGACCCAGAATAGTCAAAGCAATCCTTGGTGAGAAAGTGAAGCAGGAGGCACCACAATACCAGACCTCAAATTGCACTACAGAGCTATATCAACAAAAACAGCATGGTATTGGCCAAAGACAGGCACAAAGACTAATACAATAGAACAGAAAACACAGAGACAAGCTCACATAAATACAGTTATCTCATTATGAACTAAGGTGCCAAAAACATATTTTAGAGAAAAGGTAGCCTCTTCAACAATTGGTGCTGGGAAAAGTGGAAATCCATATGTAACAGAATAAAATCTATCCCTCACCCTGCACACAAATCTACTCAAAGTGATCAAAGACCTAGGAATTTGACCAGAAACCCTGCACCTGCTAGAAGAAAATGTAGACCCAATACTCCAACATGTCGGCTCAGGAACTGACTTTCTTACAAGACACCTAATGTTAAAGAAGTAAAATCAAGAATGAACAAAGAAGATGCATCAAATTTCTTCCTCACAGAAAACAAGAGCATGAAGAGGAAAGCCTACAGAATGGGAGAAAATCTTTGCCACCAGCTCCTCAGATGGCAGGAGTAATCTCCAGGATATACAAAGAGCTCACAAAACTTAACACTAAAAAAACCCCAAATAACCCTACCAATAAATGTGCAAAGGAAATGAACAGACACTTATCAAAAGAAGAAATATGAAGGCCCAACAAATATATGAGAACATATTTGACATCTCTAGCAATAAACACAAATTAAATGTATACTGACATTTCATCTCACTCCAGTGAGAATGGCAAATATCAAGAATACAATTAAAAATAAATATTGGTGAGGATGAGGGGAAAAGGTCCACTCATACATTGTTGGTGGGACTGCAAGTTAGTATAAGCACTCTGGAAAGCAGTATGGAGATTCCTCCAAAAACTAGAAATGGAACCACCATATCCCAATGGGACCCAGTTATCCCACTCCTCGACAGAAGTATTTAAATCAGATACTACAGTGACATAGCCACATCAATGTTTATAGCAGCACAATTCACAATAGCTAAGCTATGAAAACAACCTAGGTACCCTTCAACAGATGAATGGATAAAGAAAATATAGTATATATACACAACAGAATATTATTCAGCTATAAAGAAGAATGACATTATGGCTGGTAAATGGATAGAAGTAGAGACTGTCATGCTAAATGAAATAAGCCAATCCCCCCCAAAAAATCAAAGGTCAAATATTTTGTCTGATAAGTGGGAGCTAATCCAAAATAAGGGGAAGGGGATAAAAATGAAAAAAAAAAAAGTAAGATCAGAGGAGTAAACAAAGGGGAATGAAAAGATAGGAGGAGGAATGGGGTAAGGAAAGACAGTGTAATGAATCTGACCTAAGTTTCCTATGTACATATGTGAATATATCCCAGTGAATCTCATCATCATGTACATCCACAAGACACTACTTTTTAAAAATCTATAAGAAAATAGCAGAAAGATCAACAGAGTACGAGATGGGAACAGAGGTTGGAGGAAGGGAAGGGAAGAGGAAATATTGGGGACTTAATTAGAACAAATTATATTCCATGCTTTTATAATCACACCATAGTATATTCTGTTGTCATGTTTAATTAAAAAGAACCATTTTTTTTTTAAAAAGAAACCAGCTTGAAGGGGCTCACTAAGCTAAAGATGGAATTGCTTTAACATCAAATACATAGACACATGCAACTCCATGAGCTGATGATGATAAATATAGTGTTAAAAAGAAGCTCATGGGGGCTGGGGATGTGGCTCAAGTGGTAGCATGCTCGCCTGGCATGCGTGCGGCCCGGGTTCGATCCTCAGCACCACATACAAACAAAGATGTTATGTCCGCCGATAACTAAAAAATAAATATTAAAAAATTCTCTCTCTCTCTCTCTCTCTCTCTCTCTCTCTCTCTATCTATCTTAAAAAAAAAAAAGAAGCTCGTGGTTATTGGTGAAACAGCTAATAGTTCTAAAAACTAAAAAACCATGATGAGAACATTCATTCTGCCTTTTTAAAAATGTTCTGTGTTACTGGGTACAAGTAAGATGATGTGGAAAAGATCTTTATAATTCTAACAAAGGCAGAAAGGAGAGAATTGAATATCACTTTGCAATCTCATAAAAATAATGGTTGTGGGATGTCACATCAAGCACTGTTGCAACTATTAAGTGAAAGTCTGTCTAATGGATTCAGACACCAGACAACACACAACAAAAGACAACAACTAATTAGAACAACAACAACAACAACAACAAATGATGTGCAAGACCTGTATACTGAAAGTAGTAAAATATTGCCAAGAGAAATTAAAGCAAACCTAAATAAATAGAGATATACAATGGTCATAGATTTGAAAACTCAATATTGCTAAAATTTCAATTCTCCCCAAATCAATCTATAGATTAAATGCCGCCAACTAATCCAAATCACAATAGGTTTTTTTTTTCCTGTAGAACTGACAAGATGAATCTGAAATTCATATGGATGTGCCAAGGACCTAGAATAGTTAAAAATTTGAAAAAAAAATTGGGGAGAGTAAACATGACCTGATTTCCAAATTTATACAACTACAGCAAGGCAGTATAATATTGGAGTCCAGATAGGCAAGTAGAACTGATCAATGGAGCAGAACAAAGAGTCCTGAAACAAGGCTCAACTATACATGAAAAACTTACTGTTAACAAAGTTTAAAGCCCATTTCTTGGAAAGATATATAGCCTTTCAACAAATAGCTCTGGTAAAAGTGAATACCCATATGCAAAATAAATGAACTTTAATCTATATCTCATATCATATTCAAAAATCAACCCAAAGTGGTAATAAACCTAAGTGTAAAACCTCAAACCATAGAACTTCTGGAAGAAAATATAGAATAAATGTTTTGTGGCTTTGGGTTATGCAAGATTTCTGACACATAGTACCAAAATCACAGACTGAGAGAAAATTTTTCTGAATCATGTATCTGGTAAATGACTTCTATCAAGAATATGTAAAAACTCTCAAAACAAGAAAAAAATAATAAAGAAGCAAAAGATTTAAAAGACATTTTACTAAAAAAGATACATGGATGGCAAGTAAGCACATGAAAAGAAGCTTGACAGCTGTAGTTTGTATTCAGGACAATTATAATTCAAACCACAATAAGATACCACCACATATCTATTTAAGTGGCTATAATTTAAATTACTGCCCATACCAAGTGTTGGGAAGGAAACAAAACCCTCACACACTGCACATAAGTAAAAAGTAAAAGTTGAAAATGTTTATCATATGTATATACCCATGTAATCATCACAAGAATCAGGATAGTGAAGACACCTGTCACTTCCAAGTTTACCTATGTCCTTTATCATCTTTCTCTCCCACCACTCCCTGCTGCCTTTCCCCTGGTCCCTGGGCAGCCACTGTAACTTTCTCTATTACTATAGATTACTGTGCCTGTTTTAGACCTTTATATCAAAAGAATTGTATAGTATATATGCTTTTTGTCTGGCATAATTTCTTTTAGATTCATCGGTCTTATGTATATGAATAGTTAATTCTTTTTCATTGCTGAGTAGTAATGTTTTACGGAAATAACATAATGGGTTTATTTGCTCACTTGTTGATGGACATTTGAGTTGTTTTCTTTTTTATTCTTATAATAAAGCTGCTATAAATATTCTTATATGACATATGCCTTTCTTTGAATAAATACTTAGGAGTGGAAGCATGCTTCATATGGTAGGCGTGTATTTGGTGTTCTCTGAACCCATCAAACTTTTTTTACCTTATCAATCACCTATTAAGACAAGGATTATTACTCCTCTTTTAGAGATGAAGAAACTTGAGTCTTAGAGATGTCATGTAAAGCTGGGGATGTAGTTCCATGGTATAACACTGGCCTACCCTGTGTGAAGCCCTGGGTTTGACCTCTCACTCAGAGAGAGAAAGAGAGAGAGATGTTATGTAGGTTTGCTCAATGTCCCACAACCAGCAGGTGGTAAAACCAAAAATAAACAGTTCTCACGACTGTACACCCAGAGAAGCTGCCATCATTCCATAGGTATTCTTGAAAACCTAGTCTCACCACTAGGTTGACTTTCTGGGATTGATATGGTATTACTACAGACCTAGGAGCTTGGAAAGCTATTGTTAGGACAGGAGCTTTAAAATTTTACTAGAGGAAACATTAGTATTACAAGATGGTGTGTGGCCTGAGAGCTCCATGATCAAGAATTTTGGGAAGTCTATACCCTTAACTCACCTTCTGAAAATGTATCACATTAAAATACGAAGGATATGATAGATTCTGTAGTAATAAAACCCATTTTTTCTCGCCCACAACTTTTAACCAAGAGTTATAAACTTTTTAATGATAAAAGTGCTTTAAAGATGTAATGAACTTTAGTGAAGTTTGAATTTGAGTTGCCAGGTCAGGATAACAACACATTCTCCTTTTACTTGGCTCTGTCAGGCATCGTGGAAAACACCCGTGGAGCCACAGGTCTCGGTGAAGTAAAACTCGAATGCGAGCATCTCTTTGTGCCTTCCATACAGTCTGCCTGGATATCAGAACCAAATCATTTTATTCTTATATTGAATTGAAATCTATTGGGACTTGTTAATTTCAAGCTGAGTTATTCTTTGACATTTTGAAATTCACCAGAAGAAAAAAAAATTCTCCCAGCCTCTTCAGAGTTGATGAACAAAGTCCTGTTTAAGTTGTGAGCACTGCTCTTGAGGCCTGTAGATTAGGAGGCCTCATGCAATTAGATGAAGTGGAAGTAGTTAAGAACAATTTGTTGATCTCAGTGGCCTTTTCTCTGCAGGGACCAAATTCTATTAAAGAACTGTAAGTCCAGATTGTATTTATGCTTTAGGAAGTCACTGGATTTTGATTCAGTCTGCTTAGATTGCCTCTTGAACTTACTAATATCCTTATTTTTGAGTGTGATTTATTTTTCCTTCAATAGAGGAATTTGCCCCCAGATCAAAATGGAGAGCATTGAAAAATGCAGAAGTAATGAGCTTGCCAATTTTTCCTTTCCATCTGCACTGTCTGTGATTTTGCTTAGGGATGAAGAGTCAGGCAGGAAGATGGGTGAAGGCTGCCTAGAAACCCTCCAAGCACCTTTTACCCCTTGGGATCCATTCTTAGTTGCTGCCTCCTGATCTATGACTAGGGAGGCTGGCCTTCATGGACATCATCTTTCTTCCTCCCTTTTCCTCTGACTTCTGACTGATCTGTCAATGGAAGGAACTCACAGATATTGACTGTCATGTTCTTTCTGCCTCCTCCTGCACCCTCCTTGACTGCTTGGCTGGGGCTGCCTCCCTCAGCACAGCCCCTGCACGGCACCTCTCTCCACAGCCTTACAGCTGCGCTCCAGGTCCTCCCTAATTCACTTCACCTGGCCCATAAAATCCACCTGTCCACCTGGAATGGACAGGATGTGTGGTGTTGCTACTCGCAGGGCCCTTCACCATTCCTCTTGACCCTGCTCCTACCTCTGTAAATAGTCCCTTTACTCATGACCCCATGAGTGTGCCCTCTGACCTATACCCCTGTTCTACTGCTAAAATTCCTACCAAATTATTGAGCTTTACATTGAGAAGTTGTGATATGAAAGTGTTTCAAATTAGATATCCTTCTTCTAAAGGGGAATTTTTTAGAAAAAGTCAAAATTTAAGGTACTTGGTATTAAAATGGTGAATCTTAACTTTTCCTCAGCAAGCTCAGGGAAAGCATTTTAGTGGCTTACACAGGCTGTCAATAGTGCCTCTTTTCTTCTGACTTCTCATGCTCACAAGAACTTCTGGAATATTCTGGCTTTGACCCAGGCCATCTTCTCACCCTGCACTCACATTCGTAACTCTTCAGATGAAGGACGAGTTCAGTTTGCTCCCCTGGTTTCAAAACGATGGCTGCTAACTTGAGGAAGGTCAGAGGATCTGGCTCTGACATGCCACACCTGCTTTCAGATTCTCCCCCCCCCCCCGCATTTTCTCTCTGTTTTCTTCCCCACCTGTTATTTTTTTTCCATTTTTTTTTATTTATAAAAGTAGTATTTCTTCCTTTCCCCTTCCCCCTTGTCACATGGTGACCTGTGTCCCAGGCCTATGACTCTGATTCACTCGTAAAGTGTGTCATAGGAACATGTAACTGATGGGAGCAAATATTTAACATAAACATTATATTGGAATGGATGGAAAGTTTCTTCCTTAAATAACATATCTTTTGGTCTAAAATCCATAAGGCTTTCTTACATAATTAATATAATTCCTGATCACACTGGAGGGGGAAAATGTCCCCTCCAGTGTGATCAGGAACTATATTAATGATCATCTCCAGTGTGTCAGGAGTCATACTTGACTGGTAGACTTGCTTCTTTACTTCTGAGCTACATTTCATAGTGCTGCCATTAAAATAAAGATAATTGTAGCTCTTTATTCTGTGTGCCTGCACACACACACACACACACACACACACACACAATGGTTTTTGACTCACCAAAATCTGGGCATGCCTGTGGGAGTGTTGCATATTTAAATTATTTAAATGTCATCTGTCAAGTAAGTTCTAGTGCAAAAAAGGTTGAGTACAGCTGCTCCAGGAGGGCAACCAATAGAAATCCTATTACTGCAGGGAAATCCCCCAATGAAGCCTTGATAAGATTTGGGAGAGAAACTCTCTATTGTAATAGTTACCTCACATATGTGGATCTTGAATGGGTCTTATTTGGTAAAGATCATTTTCCCCTTCAATCTGTTTTTAAACCCATTTTTTCCCCCTGTAGCATCTGAGTTTCCAAGCAGGCTACGATTGTTAACTGGTCCCATTTGCTTCATCTCTTACTTCCTTTCAAGTGGATTAAAGTAAATTAGCCTACTTTTGGTCTTTTGAATGCTGCAGTCTAGGCTTTCTGATGTTTGACAAGCATAACCATTTATATGTAATGAGTGTGTTCGCATTAATTGTTTTATTCAAGTAAAATGTAGGATGCAATGTAGTGGGGCCCAGTACTAAGATGAGGCATCATCTGCACTCCTTGGGCAGAGGAATATACTAACAAAAGTCTTGGGGACTGGGGAACTGAGCTTTTTGTTATTATTGTTTGAGTTTTTAGATCAATGCTTCTTTCCTCACCCTTGATTTTCATGGTTTTCAGGTTTCAAAAGAATAGGTGGAGTTGAGGAAAAAGAAATTACCAATGTGCAACTGGAGATTATTTAATTATTTAGCCTTTTTTTTGGGGGGGGGGGTAGAATCTCCTAAGTACATATCAACTCACTATCTAGAATTAATGTTTTAATGACAAATTTAGAGAATATTTAAATCTTCATTTTTGTATGCAGAATTATTCAACTTGGTATTCAAGTATAGAATGCTAAGTCCTAAATTGAAAAGCAGTTGAACAATGGTTTCCAAACTGGAGCATATGGGTTTTCTCCTGCACAGGAGGACGCCAGGCATTGCATTTCCAAGAAAGTACTTGTCAGGGTCTGGCTTGGCTGGCTGCAGCCAGGGCTGGGAAGAGCCAGCTGTGCAAGGAAGGCCCTGACTGAGGAGGGCCAGCTGGACGGCTCCATCAAGCAGCAGGCTCTGGGAAGGGTCTCACGTGGTGGGCAGAAGACTGTGTGAGGGGGCCACATTACAGACAGGAGGGGCTTGTCAAGAACAACAGTTCACATCAGAGACAGCCAGCAGAATACATCTCTGCATAAGCACTGCTGTGGGAAGTCAGGAACAGACAAGTTTCAGGGAGCACATGGCAACTGGCTACACAGGGTGTGCTGTCAGCAGCTGGGCCTTGGTGTCAGAATGATCTGGAGCATCTGCTGAGAGGGCAGCAAGGCCAGTCCTGACAGCATTGGCACCGGGAGGTGGAGCAGGTGCAAGACCCAGAAAAGACTTACTAGTAGAACTGGGTAAAGAAAATGGGAATCAGTTCTCAGAAATGAAGCTGGTTATAAAAATGAGGTATGAGGGTAGAGTCAGAGAAGCAGCAGAGCTAGTGATACAAGATCCAGAGTTTCAGAACAGAGCTGTTATTCATTTCTACTTAAAGTCTGATCTTATCCTAAAACCCGGGCTGGGTCTACAGACACATAGAAACTTCTTTCTCAGCACTCAAAAAAATAAGAAAGCAATTCAATTCCCTGAACTTCTGTATGATACATAGTATTCTTGGAGGCAAATGACAGTAAACCCATTAAAATTAGCTTTAAGCAACCAGGATAAAAGAAATTTACAGGCTTATGTAACTGGAAAGCAAAGGATGGAGCTGGCAGTTGTTTACAAACCCTTTGGATCCAAGGGCTCAAATATAGTCCCTTAGATCTCTTACCTCATCTTTCATTTCTATTGGTTGGTAAATGATTATCTAGGAAAACCATGTATATGTATACATACATAAGTTTATTGCAAATTTTACTAACATAAATGACGTACAGCATAACTGACTAATTTATACGTGGAATTTATGTTTATTTTCTCAGTTGTTTATTTCATTTGACGTATTTTAATATTTTGGTTCTGCTATCTGCTACATTATCTATTCTCACCAACTTTGCTTTACTTGTATATTGTAATTCTTTATGCTTTTTATGTCTTCTCTGATTTTTGTTAAACTCTGGTTTTTGTAGCAAGATAGATTTCTGTTAATGGCACTAGACGCTTCTTTTCACATTGCCATTCATCCACCAGATAACTCTCTTTCACTGTGACTTCAAACTATTACAATCCAAACACATGCACCATTGACATGCATAAACTGTGTCTTATACATGAAGGAATCATAAAGGACCCATGTCCTAAATCCATTATACTTTGGTCTATGAACCATAGTCCAGAAGAAAGTCTATGCAATTAATATGATTAGGATTTTGTTTCTCCTGAGAAGAAATAGGATTAGTAATTTATGATGTTGACTATGGTTCTAAGGTAGGTCATAGGAAGATCTGCAAATTCCTTGTTCAGAAGATAAAAGACACCATATTATTGCGATATTCCTATGAGAAATTCCTTTTCTGACTTGTAGTTTAATAAAACAGAGATGGCAGGGTACTATAATACAGGTCTATAATTCCAGTGACTTGGGAGGCTGACGTAGGACGATCCAAAGTTCCAGGCCAGCCTTGGCCACTTAATGGCCACTTGGCTGCTGTTTCAAAATAAAAAATAAAAAGGGCTGGGGATGTATCTCAGTGGAAGAGCCCCCATGAGTTTCATCCCTAGTATCACAATAAATAAGTAAAAAATAAATAAGTTAAAAGGGCCAGGATATAGCTCAGTGGCAGATTGCTTGCTTGGCATTTGTGTTTAATCTCACAAAAACTAAATAAATAAAAGGGAATGGAATAAAAAGTAAAGCAGAGAGACCAGCTGGTTGAGTGTTTCCAGCTGGTGTTACCTCCACAGCTCAGCATTCCCAGCTCAGGGCTTTAAATTAAAGGGATGGAATATGTTCCTTCCTCCTGGCAGCATTCAACCGTGCTCATGGGTCCTGTGTGTTCGGGTGTGGTGGTGGGGGTTTGGAGAAGACTTGCCATCCGTAGGCCACTCCTACTACTTCCCGGCACCTCCCCTACTACACACAAAGGAACTTCTCAAGAAATACTACTAGTATTCTATGGTGCCCTGGGGAACCTCTCAGGTTGACAAAGCTCTAAAACAAAGTAGGTTCCAGGCTTGTACTAGTTTTTCTTCTGGTTGGATGCTGTGACAGTCCTTTATGAGCTAACATGGGTTTTGTGTCTAGCTTGCTGCCGAGTGTCCTCTGGTTACAAGGTAGCAAGAATGGGGGCTCCATGTCAATGTCTCAAAACTAGTGTCTTGCCCAATCAGGTTGTAGGCTGGTTCTTGCTAATCGTTCAAGACTGTATCCATTTTTAGGTGCCCTTCCCTCTGTCCCAGCTGTTATCTTTTCTGGCACAGCTTTCCATCATCAGAATTCCTCAGGGTTCCTTTGCACCTGCAGAGGTCTCTGTGTTGCCTCCCCATTTACTTTCTTTTTTTTTTTTTTTTTTTTTTTTTTTTTTTTTTTACCTCTTTTTTTTTTTATTGTTGGTCATTCAAAACATTACATAGTTCCTCATACATCATATTTCACAGTTTGATTCAAATGAGTTATGAACTCCCAATTTTATCCCGTATACAGATTGCTGTATCACATCAGTTACCCTTCCATTGATTGACATATTGCCTTTCTAGTGTCTGATGTATTCTGCTGTCTGTATTATTCTCTACTATCCCCCCTCCCCTCCCCTCCCCTCCCCTTTTCTCTCTCTACCCCTTCTACTGTAAATCACTTCTTCCATTTGAATTATCTTGTCTTACCCCTCCTTTCCTCTTATATGTCATTTTGTATAACCCTGAGGATCGCCTTCCATTTCCATGCGATTCCCCTTCTCGTTTCCTTTCCCTCCCACCTCTCAACCCTGTTAATGAAAATCTTCGTCTCAAGCTCTTCGTCCCTACCCTGTCCTTGTTTCCTCCCCTTATATCAGAGGAGTCATTTGGTATTTGTTTTTTAAAGATTGACTAGCTTCACTTAGCATAATCTGCTCTAATGCCATCCATTTCCCTCCAAATTCTATGATTTTATCATTTTTAAATGCAGAGTAATACTCCATTGTGTATAAATGCCACATTTTTTTAATCCATTCATCTATTGAAGGGCATCTAGGCTGATTCCACAATCTTGCTATCGTGAATTGTGCTGCTATGAACATCGATGTAGCAGTGTCCCTGTAGCATGCTCTTATTAGGTCTTTAGGGAATAGACCGAGAAGGGGAATAGCTGGGTCAAATGGTGGTTCCATTCCCAGCTTTCCAAGAAATCTCCATACTGCTTTCCAAATTGGCTGCACCAATTTGCAGTCCCACCAGCAATGAACAAGAGTGCCCTTTTCCCCACATCCTCTCCAGCACTTATTGTTGTTTGACTTCCTAATGGCTGCCAATCTTACTGGAGTGAGATGGTATCTTAGGGTAGTTTTGATTTGCATTTCTCTGACTGCTAGCGATGGTGAGCATTTTTTCATGTACTTATTGATTGATTGTATGTCCTCTTCTGAGAAGTGTCTGTTCAGGTCCTTTGCCCATTTATTGATTGGGTTACTTGTTGTCTTATTGTCTAATTTTTTGAGTTCTTTGTATATTCTGGTTATTAGGGCTCTATCTGAAGTGTGTGGAGTAAAGATTTGTTCCCAGGATGTAGGCTCCCTGTTTATCTCTCTTATTGTTTCTTTTGCTGAGAAAAAACTTTTTAGTTTGAGTAAGTCCCATTTGTTGATTCTAGTTGTTAACTCTTGCGCTATGGGTGTCCTATTGAGGAATTTGGAGCCTGCTCCCACAGTATGTAGATCATAACCAACTTTTTCTTCTATCAGATGCCGTGTCTCTGATTTAATATCAAGCTCCTTGATCCATTTTGAGTTAACTTTTGTGCAAGGCGAGAGATAGGGATTCAGATTCATTTTGATGCAAATGGATTTCCAGTTTTCCCAGCACCATTTGTTGAAGATGCTCTCCTTCCTCCATTGCATGCTTTTAGACCCTTTATCAAATATAAGATAGTTGTAGTTTTGTGGATTGGTTACTGTGTCCTCTATTCTATACCATTGGTCCACCCGCCTGTTTTGGTACCAGTACCATGCTGTTTTCGTTACTATTGCTCTGTAGTATAGTTTGAAGTCTGGTATCGCTATACCGCCTGATTCACACTTCCTGCTTAGTATTGTTTTTGCTATTCTGGGTCTTTTATTATTCCATATGAATTTCATGATTCTTTTATCTATTTCTACAAGAAATGCAGCTGGGAATTTGATTGGCATTGCATTGAACTTATAGAGAACTTTTGGTAATATCGCCATTTTGATGATGTTGGATCTGCCTATCCATGAGCAGGGTATATTTTTCCATCTTCTAAGGTCTTCTTCTATGTCTTTCTTTAGGGTTTTGTAATTTTCATTGTATAAATCTTTCACCTCTTTTGTTAGGTTGATTCCCAAGTATTTTATTTTTTGGGGGGATATTGTGAATGGAGTAGTTGTCCTCATTTCCGTTTCAGAGGATTTGTCGCTGATATACAGGAATGCCTTTGATTTATGCGTGTTGATTTTATATCCTGCCACTTTGCTGAATTCATTTATTAGCTCTAATAGCTTCTCTGTAGACCCTTTTGGGTCTGCTAGGTATAGAATCATATCATCTGCAAATAGTGATAATTTAAGTTCTTCTTTTCCAATTTTTATCCCTTTAATTTCTTTCGTCTGTCTAATTGCTCTTGCCAGTGTTTCGAGGACTATGTTGAACAGAAGTGGTGAGAGAGGGCATCCCTGTCTTGTACCAGATCTTAGAGGGAATGCCTTCAATTTTTCTCCATTCAGAATGATGCTGGCCTGTGGCTTATCATATATTGCTTTTACAATGTTGAGGTATGATCCTGTTATCCCTAATTTTTCTAGAGTTTTGAACATAAAGGGATGCTGTACTTTGTCGAATGCTTTTTCTGCGTCTATCGAGACTATCATATGGTTCTTATTTTTTAGTCTATTGATGTGGTGGATAACATTTATTGATTTCCGTATATTGAACCAGCCTTGCATCCCATGGATGAATCCTACTTGATCATGGTGTATAATTTTTTTGATATGTATTTGAATCCGGTTCGCCAGAATTTTATTGAGAATTTTTGCGTCAAGGTTCATTAGAGATATTGGTCTGTAGTTTTCTTTCTTTGAAGTGTCTTTGTCTGGTTTCGGAATCAGGGTGATGTTGGCCTCGTAGAATGAATTTGGAAGTTCTCCCTCTTTTTCTATTTCCTGAAATAGCTTGAAAAGTATTGGTGTTAGTTCCTCTTTAAAGGTTTTGTAAAACTCTGCTGTATACCCATCCGGTCCTGGGCTTTTCTTAGTTGGTAGTCTTTTGATGGTTTCTTCTATTTCTTCTATTGTTATTGGTCTGTTTAGGTTGTCTATATCCTCCTGGTTCAATCTGGGCAGATCGTAAGACTTAAGGAATTTATCTATGCCTTCACTATCTTCTATTTTATTGGAGTATAAGGCTTCAAAATAGTCTCTGATTATCTTCTGTATTTCTGAAGTGTCTGTTGTGATATTGCCTTTTTCATCCCGTATGCTAGTAATCTGGGTTCTCTCTCTTCTTCTCTTCGTTAGCATGGCTAAGGGTCTGTCAATTTTATTTATTTTTTCAAAGAACCAGCTTTTAGTTTTGTCAATTTTTTCAATTGTTTCTTTTGTTTCAATTTCATTAATTTCAGCTCTGATTTTGATTATTTCTTGCCTTCTACTTCTTTTGCTGTTGTTTTGCTCCTCTTTTTCTAGGATTTTGAGATGAAGTATGAGATCATTTATTTGTTGGTTTTTTCTTTTTTTGAGGAATGAACTCCAAGCAATGAATTTTCCTCTTAGGACTGCTTTCAATGTGTCCCATAGATTCCGATATGTTGTGTCCGTGTTTTCATTTAACTCTAGGAATTTTTTAATTTCCTCCTTGATGTCTTCAATAACCCATATGTCACTCAGCAACCTGTTGTTCATTCTCCAAGTGATGCTTGATTTTTCCTTTCTTCTTTTATCATTGATTTTCAGTTTCATTCCATTATGATCAGATAAGATGCATGGTATTATCTCTACCCCTTTATATTGTCTAAGAGTTGCCCTGTGACATAATATATGGTCTATTTTTGAGAAGGTTCCATGTGCTGCTGAAAAAAAAGTGTAACTACTTGATGTTGGGTGGTAAAGTCTATATATGTCAATTAAGTCTAGGTTATTAATTGTGTTGTTGAGTTCTATAGTTTCCTTGTTTAACTTTTGTTTGGAAGATCTGTCCAGTGGTGAGAGAGGTGTGTTGAAGTCTCCCATGATGATTGTATGGTGGTCTATCAGACTCTTGAACTTGAGAAGAGTTTGCTGGATGAACACCGCTGCACCATTATTTGGGGCATATATATTTATGATTGTTATGTCTTGTTGGTTTATGGTTCCCTTGAGCAGTATGAAGTGTCCTTCTTTATCCCTTTTGATTAGCTTTGGCTTGAAATCTATTTTATTAGATATGAGTATGGACACGCCTGCTTGTTTCCGCTGTCCATATGAGTGGTATGATTTTTCCCAACCTTTCACCTTCAGTCTATGGATATCTTTTTCTATCAGATGCGTCTCCTGTAGACAGCATATTGTTGGGTCTTGTTTTGTGATCCATTCTACTAGCCTGTGTCTCTTAATTGGTGAGTTTAAGCCATTGACATTTAGGGTTATTATTGAGATATGGTTTGTACTTCTATCCATATTTGTTTGTTAATGTTACTAAACCTGATTTGTTATCCTCTTTGACTACTTTCCCCCCTTTACTGTCCTACCTCCCATTGTTGGTTTTCAATGTTATTTTCCATTTCCTCTTCCTGCAATGTTTTGCCAAGGATTTTTTGAAGAGATGGTTTTCTAGCTGCGAATTCTTTTAACTTTTGTTTATCATGGAAGGTTTTAATTTCATCTTCTAACCTGAAGCTTAATTTTGCCGGATACACGATTCTTGGTTGGAACCCATTTTCTTTCAGTGTTTGAAATATGTTATTCCAGGATCTTCTAGCTTTCAGAGTCTGTGTTGAGAGATCAGCTGTTATCCTGATTGGTTTACCCCTAAATGTAATCTGCTTCCTTTCCCTTGTAGCTTTTAAAATTCTTTCCTTATTCTGTATGTTGGACATCTTCACTATAATGTGTCTAGGTGTGGATCTCTTATGGTTTTGTACATTCGGCGTCCTGTAGGCTTCTAGGATTTGGGATTCTGTCTCATTCTTCAAGTCTGGGAAGTTTTCTCGTATTATTTCATTGAATAGGCTGTGTATTCCTCTGGTTTGGAGCTCTGTGCCTTCCTGTATCCCAATGACTCTTAAATTTGGTCTTTTGATATTGTCCCATATTTCTTGGATGTTCTGTTCATGGTTTCTTAGCAGACTTGCTGAGCTGTCTATGTTCTTTTCCAGTTGAAATACTTTGTCTTCATTGTCTGATGTTCTCTCTTCTAAGTGATCTACTCTGCTGGTAGTATTCTCAATTGAGTTTTTAAGTTGGTTTATTTTTTCCTGCAATTCTAGTATTTCTATTTGTTTGTTTTTTATTTCCTCTATCTCCCTGTGAAATTGATCTTTTACTTCCTGGATTTGTTTGTCAATGTGATCTTTCATTATCTGATTTTGCTGTCTCATGTCTTCCTTGAGACTCCAGATCATCTGAAGCATGTATATCCTGATCTCTCTATCTGACATTCCATCTGTTGCACCTATTACCTCTTCTAAAGTTGAGTTGACCTGCATTGCCTGTGGTCCTTTCTTTCCTTGTCTTTTCATACTGCTGGCGTTTCTTTCTGCTTGGTGAAACTGTTGTGTTTTGAAATTTTCCCTCTATTTATTTATATTGCTCTTGTATAGTTGAATAATCACCCTTGCAGGGCATGTAGTGGCTGTGATCCTCCTCCAATTGGTGTGATCCGTCTACCACGCTGGGAGGCCCTAGGTCTGCTCTGCTGGTCGGTCAAAGGTCCGCCTACCCAGCAGGTACGAGGGGCACCTCTATCACTCCGCAGGTTGCTGGGCCTAACCTCCCGATGGGTCAAAGGTTCCCCTAGCTTGCAGGGGGCTGCTCCCGGAGCGAGAGCTAGGCCTCCCGGGGGAGCCCGGATGGTGGAGGCCGACTGCCGGTTCAGGCGGGGTGGGCCAAGCCGCACTGGGTGCCGGCGGCTTGCAAACGCGGCTGGTATCAGCAGGACTTAACTCCTGCACCCGCTGCGGGGGCACCTTTATCGCCGAGTAGCTGCGGTCGCGTGGTTGGGACCCGGGCGGGTGGGGCCGCTTCTCCCAGGGCGAGAGCTGGGCCTCCCGGGGGAGCCCGTATGGCGGAGGACTGCTGGTTCAGGCGGGGCGGGCCAAGCCGCTCCGGGATCCCGCGGGTTGCAAAGGTGGCTGGCGTCTGCAGGACTTAACTTCTGCACCCGCCGCCGGTTCGGGCGGGGCGGGCCAAGCCGCTCAGGGTTCCCGCGAGTTGCAAAGGTGGCTGGCGTCTGCAGGACTTAACTTCTGCACCCACCACGAGGGCACCTTTATTGCCGAGTAGCTGTGGCTGCCTGGTTAGGAACCGGGCGGGTGGGGCCGCTTTTCCCTGGGCGACAGCTAGGCCTCCCGGGGGAGCCCGTATGGTGGAGGACTGCAGGTTCGGGCGGGGCTGGCCAAGCCGCTCAGGGATCCCGCGGGTTGCAAAGGCGGTTGGCGTCTGCAGGACTTAACTTCTGCACCCGCCGCCGCTTGGGCAGGGCGGGCCAAGCCGCTCAGGGTTCCCGCGGGTTGCAAAGGCGGCTGGCGTCTGCAGGATTTAACTTCTGCACCCGCCACGTGGGCACCTTTATTGCCGAGTAGCTGTGGCTGCCTGGTTAGGAACCGGGCGGGTGGGGCCGCTTTTCCCAGGGCGAGAGTTAGGCCTCCCGGGGGAGCCTGTATGTCGGAGGACTGCCGGTTCCGGCGGGGCGGGCCAAGCCACTCAGGGATCCCGCGGGTTGCAAAGGTGGCTGGCGTCTGCAGGACTTAACTTCTGCACCCACCAGGAGGGCACCTTTATCTCCAAGTAGCTGAGGCCACCTGGTTAGAAACTGGGCGGGTGGGGCCGCTTCTCCCGGGGCGAAAGCTAGGCCTCCCGGGGGAGCCCGTATGGCGGAGGACTGCCGGTTCGGGCGGGGCGGGCCAAGCCGCCCAGGGATCCCGCGGGTTGCAAAGGTGGCTGGCGTCTGCAGGACTTAACTTCTGCACCCGCCACGTGGGCACCTTTATTGCCGAGTAGCTGTGGCTGCCTGGTTAGGAACCGGGCGGGTGGGGCCGCTTTTCCCAGGGCGAGAGCTAGGCCTCCTGGGGGAGCCTGTATGTCGGAGGACTGCCGGTTCCGGCGGGGCGGGCCAAGCCACTCAGGGATCCCGCGGGTTGCAAAGGCGGCTGGCGTCTGCAGGATTTAACTTCTGCACCCGCCACGTGGGCACCTTTATTGCCGAGTAGCTGTGGCTGCCTGGTTAGGAACCGGGCGGGTGGGGCCGCTTTTCCCAGGGCGAGAGTTAGGCCTCCCGGGGGAGCCTGTATGTCGGAGGACTGCCGGTTCCGGCGGGGCGGGCCAAGCCACTCAGGGATCCCGCGGGTTGCAAAGGTGGCTGGCGTCTGCAGGACTTAACTTCTGCACCCACCAGGAGGGCACCTTTATCTCCAAGTAGCTGAGGCCACCTGGTTAGAAACTGGGCGGGTGGGGCCGCTTCTCCCGGGGCGAAAGCTAGGCCTCCCGGGGGAGCCCGTATGGCGGAGGACTGCCGGTTCGGGCGGGGCGGGCCAAGCCGCCCAGGGATCCCGCGGGTTGCAAAGGCGGTTGGCGTCCGCAGGACTTAACTTCTGCACCCGCCGGTTCGGGCGGGGCGGGCTAAGCCGCTCAGGGTTCCCGCGGGTTGCAAAGGCGGCTGGCGTCTACAGGACTTAACTTCTGCACTCGCCACGTGGGCACCTTTATTGCCGAGTAGCTGTGGCTGCCTGGTTAGGAACCTGGCGGGTGGGGCCGCTTCTCCCAGGGCGAGAGCTAGGCCTCCCGGGGGAGCCCGTATGGCGGAGGACTGCCGGTTCGGGCGGGGCGGGCCAAGCCACTCAGGGTTCCCGGGGGTTGCAAAGGTGGCTGGCGTCTACAGGACTTAACTTCTGCACCCGCCACGTGGGCACCTTTATCGCTGAGTAGCTGTGGCTGCCAGGTTAGGAAGCGGGCGGGTGGGGCCGCTTCTCCCAGGGCGAGAGCTAGGCCTCCAGGGGGAGCCGCCTGCCGGAGCGGCTGATGGTTGGGGGACTAGACCTCTGTGCCCGCGTGGCCTTCCAAGATCCACTTCTCTGGGGCAACCTGTCACTTCGAGTAAACCTACCAGTTCACGGCAGCTCTCCTCTTAAGGAAGTTATGGTAGAAGTTCCTCCGTAGCTAGGCTGCAGCTGTTTCGATGAGTCTTTCATATCCCGTTAAAGTGGAGACGTTGGAGACGCTGCTTCCTCGCCGGCCGCCATGTTGGATTCCCCTCTCCCCATTTACTTTCTATGGGAGATTATTATCGCTGACTTTGTTAGCATTTCACTTTGTAGAACTTCCAGTCTCTCTTTAGCCATTTCCCTCCTACTCTCAGACAATGGACCATGCCTACCTTCATTTGCACATCCTGCAAGCTGCTTCCTCAGGAACCAGGGAAATGACTAGTCACCCTCAACTCTGCCCCTTCCTTACTGGTATGTCATGGGACCACTTTCTCCCATGGTTCCTGTCACATCCTGTTATGGTTTAGATGTGAGGTGTCCCCCCAAAATCATGTGTGAGACAAAGCAAGAAGGTTCATAGGAGAAATGATTTGAGTTGTGAGAGTCTTAACCCAATCAGTGAATTGATCCCTGATGGGATTAACTGAGTGATTAGCTGGGTTGTGGCTGGAGGAAGCGGTTCACTGGGGGCATGGCTATGGAGTATATATTTGTGTCTGCCAAGTGGAGTGTCTCCTTCTCTCTCTGCTTTCTGATCATCATGTGAGCTGCTTCCCTCTGCCACATTCTTCTTCTGTGATGTTCTGCCTCACGTCAAGCTCTGAGGAATGGAGCCAGCTTTCTATGGACTAAGAACGCTGAAACTGTGAGCCCTTAAAGCTTTCCTCCACTACAATTTTTCTGTTCAGATCTTTTAGTCACAACAAAGAAAAAGCTGACTAAAATACACCCATATGCCCAGCCTGACTTTCATGTTAGCCAGGAGCACGTCCAGCACATCCTTGATTTTGTCTGTATCCTAACAGAAGAGCAAATGTCAACAATTGAGCCACTGACTAACTAGACGTGCCTCTGTGGATGGACAGAATGGCTCCTCTACCAGTATGACTTTCCAGCCCTGCGTTGCTAAACCCAACCTTGTTACTGAATCTTTCTGAATTTCACACAGGGTTTTATACTTTCTTGTCACATTTCTTCCATTAGATTGTTATTTTTTTAAAAAACCTAGATTTCCCTTCAATGCCCATTCCAGTTGATAATTCCATTCCTTTGGCACTCTGTACCCAACGGTGGCACATTTACTCTTCTTTGTGAAAAGATCAAGTTCATTTTATCTATTACTTGTGCTCTATAAAACTTATTTTTTCTCTATATTCCCAGCATTAACAGCATTAGTTAGCACATGATAAATAATCAATAAATATAGGTTTAATAGAAATAAGTTGATATAGACACATATGAAGCCTTAATTAATTTTAAAGATTATCTCTCTACCTTCATTTTATTGAATATATTCAGGCTCCTTCCTTGTTGTTTCTCTACATATTACAGGCCTACATATTTTGGATTTATAGATTCTGGCATTTGAGTTTGCAACACTGCCGTGATCCTGCAGGCTTGCTAGGATTTAGAATTGTCTTCTCACCTCAAAGAACAATAGAGCATTGCAACTCAGGGAGCCCTAAATAGAAAGAACCAGGTTTCCCATTATTCCTTTAGGACAAAAGATCACTTGCATTATTTGAAGCTGCCATTTGAGAGATTGATCCTGCTTTCCAAGGAGGGGGTCTTACATTTTTGAGGATGAAGAAAAAAGGAGGACAGAAGAGAAACAGAAATATGAAAACTCAGAAGTTTTATTCTAAGGTATAAACAATTCACTGTGGACAGTGTTCCTATTAGAAACCAACAAAGAACTTTTATAGATGAACCAAGAAAAACTTGAAGACCCAGGAAGAATGGTTCTTCCCACTGAGATTGATGGAAATGAATGCAATGTACAGAACGGGACAACTATCCTTTTATATTTGGGAATGAGTAGTTAAGTCAGAAAAAGAAAGATCACATTTTAAAATAGTTTAAAGAAAAAAATGAAAGATGGAAAGAATAATAGTAATATGACAAGTGTCTATTCAGAGGAGCAATTGTCCCTCAGTATCCATGGATGGTTGGTTCCAAGGCCCTAGTAGACACCAGAATCAGTGGATATTCACATCCCTTTTACTGAATTGTGTAGAGTTTGCATATAATACCCCCCCAAAAACACACACGCATCCTTTTATATACTTTAAGTCATCTTTTGCTTTCTTATAACACCCAATACAATGTAAATGTTATGAAAATATTTTTATACTGTATTTTTTAGGGAATATGACTACAAAAAAAATCTCTACACAATTCAGTGCAGGCACAATACTTTTAGTTGAATGCATAGAAAGGAAATGATATACTGTTTGTGGAAGGAAAATGCTGTTTTCTCTTGCTTTTCATTTGCAAACATGATAACAACCGTCTTTCAGAGTTACATATTTTTATTGACTAATTTTCTAGGAAAATATTGCATTTCAGAGCAATTAAGTTATTGGAAAAAACTGAAAATATGAAATTAGAGCTATTTTTTGTTTGTTTTGGTTATATTAGGGATTGAATCCAGGGACTTACAAGCTAAGCAAGTGCTCTACCACTGAGCTACATTCCCAGCAACATAGAGTTCTTAAGTGAAGAAACATCACCTGTGCCAATGCCAAAATTTGCTGTTAAGGCAGGGGTAATAATCTTCATCAGCATTTTCAGCAATTTCTCATTTCCCTTCAGTGCTTGGCTCACTGCTCTTCTTGAGCACTTTACTTTAGGAGGCTCATTGTAGCCTATTAACCCCAGCACCCGGTCTCTTCAGTCCTTATCTCTAGTCCAGATGTGCACACACCACTTCTACCCCATACCTGTGATATTTACTGGGTAATTTCCACCTTAGTATCATGCTGTGACCTCAAATTTTTCATCCAAATGCATCCTCTCTTCACATTACATCTGCCAGGTGGAATTTCTCTTTAAATCATCTCTTGGTATGATTTAAATATTTAATTGGTTTGCAAGAAGCAAATGGAAAATATTACCAGGTGCAGACAGGGAAGTATATGATGCACACAGGTACTTTCCTTTCTTCTTGAGAACCTCCTCTTCTAGCCTTGGATCCTGAGCCTTGGGATACATCTAGAAGTATAGATAAGAAATTAATCATAGATTTTGCTTCTGGAGAGAGAAATTAGGTATCTGAGCAAGGGGGGGAGAGACTGACTTGTTAATTAAACTCTTTTATATATATATTTTTTTACCATATCAATTGATTGATTAATTGCAGTGCTGAGGATCAAACCCAGAACATTTGCGTTTATTATTTACTTTAAAAATTAAATGTAAAAGTATGTGTCCTGTAGTCAGCTGGTCATCCTTTGTTCAGTCAAAAGATATTTATTGAGTGGCTACTGCATGTCAGACACTGCTGAATAAGTAATGCCCTCCTAGTTATTATTGTAATAAATATACCCAACAAATAAGTAGATGAAAAGTCACCAGCTAACTTTATCCACTCACATCTACTAGGATGGCTAAACAAACAAACAAACAAACAAATACCATACAATAACAAATGTTGGAGAGGGTATAGAGAAACTGGAACCCTCATACCCTGTTGGTAGGAATGTAAAAGGATGTGACTATTATGAAAAAGAGTATGAAGTTTACTCAAAAAAAGTAAATTTGAGTAGGGCTTGGTGGCACACACCTGTAATCCCAGTGGCTCAGGAGGCTGAGGCAGAAAGTTCACGAGTTCAAAGCCAGCTTCAGCAAAAGTGAGGTGCTAAGCAACTTGGTGAGATCCTGTCTCTAAATAAAATACAAAATAGGGCTGGGGATGTGGCTCAGTGGTCAAGCCCCTGAGTTCAATCCCTGGTACTCCCCCAAAATTTAAATTAGAGTTATTATGTGATCTGACAAATAAACTTCTGGGTTATACCCCAAAGAATTCAAAGTAGAGATTCAAAGAGAGATTTTTGTTCACCTATGTTCATAGTCGCATTATTCACCATAGCCAAAAGGTATCCACTGATGGGTGAATGGATAAATAAGAGGACACACGGTGGAATTCTATTCAGCCTTAAAAAAGGAAGGAAATTCTGACACACGTTTCAACATGATGAACTTGAGGACATTATGCTAAGTGAAATAAACCAGCCACAAGCAGACCATTATTTATAAGGTGCCTAGTGTGATCAAATTCATAATAAGAAAGTAGAATGGTAGCTGATAGGCTGGGACTAGGGAGGAGTGGGGGTTGATGTTTAATGGATACTGATATCCATTTTACAAAATTAAAAGAGTTCTGGAGACAGCTGGTGGTAATGGTTGTATGGCAATGTGAATGTCCTCATTGCCATTGAACTAGACACTTAAAAACAGTCAAGAGGGTAAATTATAAGTTATATATATTGTAGCACAACTTAAAAAAAAAGTAATAAGGTAATTTCAGAGAGATGAAGTAGTATGAAGCAAACAAAATAAGGTGATTGGACGGAAACAGGGTTGGCTAGATAAAGTGGGCCAAGAGGCCTCCCAAGGTTTACCTTTGAGTGGACAGGTATATTGTAAATGAGTGAGCCAGGAGGAGGTCACATCAAGCCAAGGGAGCTGCCCTTTGAAGGTCCCTAAGTGACCAAGAGGTTGGTGTGCATGAGGGAAATTTGCTCTGCAACACAATATTTTCCTAGAAAATTAGTCTATAAAAATATGTAACTCTAAAAGACAGTTGTTACCATCTTTGCAAATGAAAAGCAAGAGCAAACAGTTTTTCCTTTCCACAATAGGTAGGACAAGCATGTCCTTTTACCGGGCAGCGAGTGGCAGTGTGACTATACAATTCAAATCAGCAGCTCACCAACTGGGAGCTGACTGCACTCACTCCCCTCGTTATGAAGACATTTTAATTACTCTTATAACCCCAAAAACCAAGATTAAAATTTCTTTCTGATGAGCCTTCTTGGGAGTCTAATAGTAGGAAAGTGTGAAGGCCTGAGGCGTGGGATAATCCCAGATGTCCAGAAATGCAGAAAGTATGTGCAGGTTTGACTCACTTTTGAGAGTCAGAAGACCAGCTTTTGAGTTTAACCTCAGAAAATTTCCGACTGTGTGACTGCTGTCAGGTCTCGCTCAACTCCTCCACCTGTCAGATGGGATTCACGATCACAGTGTTGTTGTGGAGCAAATTAATCATGAATAGCTGGTTGTGAACCAGTGTTATTTCTATGTTAGTTACTACTATATCAATGATTTTCTGGCTCTGTCCTACTTCACCTTAGAGTAGTTCTAGCTATCTCAAGGAATATCAAAATAAAATTAAGGGACTTTTTTTTTAGGAGAAAAGATATGACATGCAGGAGTTTATTGAGTAAACAAGGGGAAAGAATGGCATGATGTCAAATATCAACATTGGCAATTCTAAGAAGCAGGACCTGGGGAAAGGCAGACTCTCAGAGCTCATCCACAGTCTATGAGTAAACTGGTCAGAACTCCTCCTAGGCATGGCCTCCCCTGATCACAGTATGAGAAGACCTGGGCCTCCACTTAGCTATGATTTGTTGGTGACAGAGAAGAGAAAGGCTTAAGCAAGATGAACTGTTGAGATTACCTGAATTTATTTGTAGCCTGAATTTTACATGCCCCAAAGAACTTAGCAGATGGAGGGAATTGAGAAACATTAAGCAGGTTAAATGGAAAACTCAATTTAATTCTGCACATGCTGACCACAGAAGAATGTCTTTTGAGATTCGGGAATGCTTTAGCAATCTTTAACACATTGCAAATGATGTTCTTAATTGCTATATTAGCTTCCACCTTGAGAGTCTTTGGAACTTATTATAGCATGAAGGGGTTGTCATAGATACATCTAAGAATATTATCTGTGGAAAAATATGCTTTGAGAAAAGCGTGATGGGATATAGGTGTTAACCCTGGACAAATGATTCTTTCAAGAAGTGTGTGTGGCAGCATATGGCTGACTCTTTTTTTTTTTTTTTCCTTAGTTGTCAATGGACCTTTTTAATTTATTTATGTGCAGTGCAGAGAATAGAACCCAGTGCCTCACACGTGGTAAGCAAATGCTGTACCACTGAGCTACAACCTCAGCTCCTCATGGCTGACTCTTGATTAGAAAGTAAATTTCACGAAACAGGGACCATATCCATATTGTTCACATTTGCATCTCCAGAGTTTGTCCAGTATCTGGTGTATAGTCAAAAATAGTTAGGAGAAAAAAAAAGTAAGTTAATTAATTACTGAAATGAGAATATCAGCAATTTCTTGTGTTTGCCTTCTTTAAGGAAAAGTGATCTTTCTTCCCCAAATGTAGTTCCAATGCCCCTCATTTCAAATGATGGTGGTGATTCCAACAACCCTCAATCAGAAAACTGCCTAAAGTTGTGTTGAATGGAAAGGAGGAGGCTGAGAGGTATGAGAAGATCATTCCTCTGAAATGCAAACCCTCTTCAATCTTCTGTTTCCAGGCTGGGGTTTTAACTCAGCAGTAGAGCGCTCACCTAGCAGTTATAAGGCCTTGGGTTCGATCTTTAGCACCACATACAAATAGATAAGTTAAATATAAGTTAAATAAGTTGGTATTGCATCCAACTACACCTAAAAAATAAATATTAAAAAAAATTTCATCCTGGGAATCTGTGTTTTCACCCTGGAAGTGTTTTCAATTGGGGAATTGTTTGAACAGATTTTGTCCACTGACCAAAAATATGAAGCACTACAGCTTTACAAAACTGAGGCCATAAGCAATGTAATTGGGCCATGAGCAAATAAACATTGAATATAAATTTTTATAAAACAATAGTGGGTAAATATATCTCTGTGGAAAACTATGCAACAGTCTCTTCTACTTTCCTATCTCTCCTTTCTTTTAATAAACTTATGGGTTTTTTTTTAATGACTTCTGTGCAGCCTCTAGATATTTTCTAGACTTTTCTGTATCCCTTTTCCCATTTGATTCTTTCCATCAAAAACAAACCTTTCTCTAGTTCCCTTAGGATCTACTTTGTACCAGTTAATCATGAATGGTAATAGATTAAACTAGTCCCATTCTATGAGTCATGCACCCTAAAGCAGTATCCTTACTAGAAAACCTTAAGGAATAATTCTTCTGAACCTAGGTCAGAGAAATTTTGGGGGCGAAGTAACTTTTCAGAATCCTGAAATGTTTGCCCAGAATGCACAGGGACATCTAAACTATGAAGCAATAATCTTTCAGGAATTAGACTTCTTTATAGAACTCATCTCTCTAAATTCTTTACCACTGGAAGAAAAATGTTCTGATTAGAATACTTTTGCACAATTACATTCTTTTCCTGTGAATTAGACCATTCCTTACATTTTTCATAAGATAAGCAAACCCACCTACTAAGATTATTATTATTTCTGCCAAGATTATATAGTTCAGAAAAGTATTTTCATAAAGTTTCCCAGGAAACTAGAATGCTGGCAAGATATCATTTGGAACAACATGAAAATAAGGGGCAGTGGGAAGAGGCAGAGAGAATTTTCCAACAAAATTTCAGCAGAGTCAAAAGAATATAACTGAGGTTCTGCAAAGGCTGGAACTTAATCTACACCAGAGAAAGGGCTACAAACACAGAATGCGAAGGCAAAGGCAAAACACTGCCAAGCAGAGGCGGCTGGCTGAATAGGGAAAACAGCAACATAAAGACTTAGATGTGAACTGGTGGAGCTAAATAGTAATTAGTGACTAGATATTGTGCAAAGACGTAATTAATATTCCCATGTTACAAAAGAGCACCTGCAAGGCATTGCACACTCAGCCCTTTAATGAGCATGAATTCATGTTGGGCTAATAAAGGAACAGGAGAAATTATGCCTGTCATCTGCTTTTTTTAAAAAAAAAATTTTCCTGTCATTCGCTTTTAAGGCAGGTTGACAAGCAAATGCTATATTGCCTTTTATTTATTTTTTCTTCCCAAGTAATTTCCCAGGACCGTTAATTCCATTCATCCTCTGAGATGGCATCTCAGACTATACAGGTTAAGGTTGTCATCAGCTAAGTATTTTTCCATCATATATGTAGACTTGATGTTGTTTGATACAACAACAAAAACTGAGAACTACAATGGAGGAAAATTTTCCTTCCTAACAGTTAACTGTTCAACAAAAACACATTGATCATGAATTTCTGCTTTTGAACCCAGGACACAAATGATGTAGAAATAATTTTTTTTAATCTAACATTTGCAGCACATTTTAAAGACATCAAAAACCATATTATCTTTAATGCAAATGAGAGTTGATGGAGTATTAGTCTACAGCTATCATCTTTGTTATTTATTTTTAATGGGCTTGGTTGGAACATATTCAGTGACACTTAGCATAGTAGCTATCTTTAAAAAGAGAGCAGATGGGTTCAATATCAACCAAAAACTGAACTTAACAATAGTTTTAAGCCATTTGTCAAAAAACCAAAAAGTAATTATGGCAAACAAAAAGTCATGTCAGAGAAAAGAAAGGAGACATGGAAGACTACAAATTTACTCATTCTCAGAATGATCTTGGGTTTGCAATAAGCAATTTCTTTAAAGGCAGCAAAAATTAAAACTAATAATGTAATCTACTTGGCTTACAGCATTGCACTGTACTTGAAGCTTTGTAGCAAATTTTCAATTATACTATAAATAAACTAGAAGCTATTTAGGACAAGGGCTTATGATAGAAACAAATTCTTAATAATGTGAAACTTTTGTAGAGTGTGGCAAACGGAATAATGGCCACCCCCAAATGGCCAAGTCCTAATCTCTGGTATCTGTGAGTATGTTACCTTTTATGGCAAAAGGAACTTTGCAGATATGATTAAATTAAGGGTCATAAGATGGAGGTTGTGATCCTGAGTGGTTCAGGTAATCCCATTGTAATCACAAAGGTTCCTGAAGGAGGAAGACAAGAAGATCAAAGTCAGGAAAGGACCGCAGATGCAGAAGCTGGAATGATGCACTGTGTAGAGGGAGAAATGGGTCCCCATCCAAGGACCATAGGTGGCCTCCAGAGGGTGGAGAAGGCAGGAAGCAGATTCTCAACTATAGCCTATAAGAGGAACACAACCCTACCCATACCTTGATCTTAGCCCAGTGAGACTCAGATCAGACATTAGACCTCCAGAATTATTAATTTGTATTGTTTTAAGCCAACAAATTTCTGGCAATTTTTACATTGGTAGGAAATTAATACATAAAGGTTATAAAAAAAATAAAATGATCTCTTTATTCCTGCCTCGCACTGAGGACCATCATAAAATTCTGCTTTGCTCCTGTTTACATATAGATTTATCAACACACAACTTGCAAAAAAATGGGGCTATCCTTTAGTTTGCTTTCTATCTAGATTTCTCTTTTTTTCTCTTTTTTTCTTAATATTGTGTCATTGACATTTCTCTAAAGCCTGCATATGAAGTGTCATCATTATCTTTGGGTTGGGTAGGTAGGTGCTATAGTATAGTTTGTCTTAATGTGGCCAATCCAATTTGTAGATATTTAGGGTGACATTTTTCCTCTCATTTATTTTCTACTACTATAGGCAATATTTTATGTACATATGCAATGAGTGAAAATACTTCACCGCCATCATTAGAAAAACTCTATGATAATTCAAACTGCTACTGTGATATATATATATTTTTTACCAGCACTTTGTTAGTAATCTTTGAGTCATTTCTGAATTCTCTTTTTAACAGGGTTTCCCCTACATTGCTGAGGCTGGCTTGGTCTCAAGAAATCCTCTGTCTCAGCCTTCCAAGGAGCTGGGAATATAGGCACATGCCACCATGCCCGGCTTATTTATTCTTCACAGCGTATTGTGTTTTAGGTTCCCTTGGAGATGATTATTTAAATTTTTACATAAAATTTGAGATGATTATTTAAAACTTTACATAAACACCAAGGGTATTGCTCACATTACTTAAGAGTAAAACCAGAAACTCCCTGATTTGATTGTTTTGAAAAGAACTTGGTCAAATGACCAAAGAAAGGAACTAAGTCAAAAGAACTAGCTGAAAGAATGGCCAAGGAGCTGAAAAGCCAGCTCTGAAACTACCAAGCCAGAACCCTGGCCATAGTCACATCGGCAGACTGTCCCTGCCTTGGCTTCATTGCTGAGCACTTGCTATTGCAGTGAACACACAGGACTCAGATGCTAATATCATGGCCACTCCCCTGGCCCCATGCTTCCTGTCCTCTAGATGGAGAAAGGAAAGCTGTTGCCAGAGTCACTGGATCCATAGCAGTTTCTTTGTGTCACCCACTTCCCTTTGAAAATCTGGAGCAGCTGTGTCTCAGTGGCTAAGCTCAATCCCAACCATGGCCCTAGATACCAGGAGCTGGGAAAGCGAGTCCTTGGCATCTTTAGCTCCTACGGTAGGGAAATAGAGTGTGTCTTCCATCCAACCTTCAAAGGGAAGGCTCCCAAGACAGAAGAGGGCATTCAGAGGATAGGCAGATAAAAATAACTATAAACCTTCCCTGTGTATGACAGCAGCTCTTTAGCTTCTTGACTTCTTCTCCTACAGACTGGCTGCTAGGCTTAGCTACTCTTCTCTTTTTTGAACTAAAAGTAGAGGTATAGTGAGTCAAGGCAAGCAAGAAACACATTTAAACATGGGAAAGACTTCCAGCTCTTTTTAGTTAATGTTGATTTATTATACCTTCCAGATGACAACTCTAAGAAAAAAAAAAACAACTAAAATGAAACGATATACTGTCTTAAATTTGCTTTGAAATTGGATGGAAAGGCATTAAGAAGTTGAGGTGTAGATGAGATTGGCCATGTGTTAATAGTGGTTGACGCTGGGTAATGGATACTGAGGACTTATTAAAGTACTCTAATTCGATATTTATATGAAAATACACATAAAAGATGGAAGAAAAGGAAATTATGGGAAGTCATATTTATTCATTATGGATATAGTAATTTTATCTCCTTGTGCCTGTTTTTTTCCATAGGTTATTTCAAAAGTAAATGTGGCTTTAGCCTCTGAAGGAAGCAGCTGCAACAACGTGGCTTTCTACTATTAATATTGTCAGTCTCAGACATTTGGTCAACAAACTCAAGTTTGCCCATGTTTTTACATTAAAACTTCCTTCTAAAGCAATATTCACAAAACTCACAATTTCCTCTAGTCTGACCTATTTCAATGTCCCTTCCAAGAATACTAATACCTAGGTAACAAAAGCCACCTAACCATACTAACCATACTGTTCAAAAGCCACCTAACCATACTATTTAAAAATGCAAGCTGGGCGCTGTGGCACACGCCCATAATCCCAGAGGCTCAGGAGGCAGAGACAGGAGGATAGCGAGTTCAAAGCCAGCCTCAGCAATTTAGCGAGGCGCTAAGCAACTCAATGAGACCCCATCTCTAATAAAATACAAAATAGGGCTGAGGATGTGGCTTAGTGGTCAAGTGCGCCTGAGTTCAATCCCCGGTAGCCCCTGCCCAAAAAATGCAAACACCTCATCTTCTTTTCTCATTCTGATGTTTCTTATCCTACTCTTTTTTTTTTCTGCATAGCAGTTGTCACCTTCTAATGCTATAAATCAATCTATCTATTTTTTGTTTTTATTTTCTTCTCACTAGAATGTAGGTCTATGAGGGCAGTGATTTTAATCTGACAATTTTATTTGATATTTACTTAGCATCTCAAACAAAACCTGGTACACAGAAGAACATAATAGATTTTAATTGAAGGAATGGTCTACTCTGTCAAATACTATCATCAGAGTAAAATCCTATTCCACTCACTTTTCCATTCCACTGGTTTTGGGGGGACTTAATTTTCCTGCAAGTCTGTTCTTAATGTTTATTTTAGCTTTGTTGTACCTGTATTTTCTCAGGAATTGAGCATTGACAACATGCTATTCATCTTCTAAGTGCCCCTGCCCCATTTTCTCCCCTAGTAGACTGCCATTTTTCAATAACTACTTTATTGACCTTCTGGACTGATCACTGTTGCTTTTCTGTGGCAAGAAGACAAGCCAAGGCAGTGGGAATCCAACCGTCTGTTGCATCTTCCTTTCACTGCCAAGAGAACCCCAGTTTTTTAATATTAGAATTTAAAACAGAAGTTATAAAGAAAAACACATTCATTTTAAAGGAGTTTGGATTAGGTAGAGAAAGGGGAGGGAATGAGAACAAGATGCAATTATAATAGGGCAGTAACAATTGTTGATAGTTTTTGGATTATTTATGTCTAAGAAACCATACCTAACACTTAAAGTATGTTACTTTAAAATCCTCACAGTAACCATAGGATGATATACTGTTGTAGTCACTGTTTTGTGGATGAGGAGGTGAAGTTTTCCAAACTTCAGAAACTCATTTAAGGTCACACAGCTGGCAAGACACAGGGCCAGTATGCAAACCCCAAGCTCTCTGATACCTAGTCTGTGAGACCACCAAGCTATCCTGATGCTTTGGAAAGGAGAGACTCAGCCATGCCTCAAAGGGAGATTTGAATGAATTGCTCCAGCTTAGACAATCTTATTCCCACAATGGCAAACGAGAGGATAGCTTTACAATCCCTCACTCATTAAGTATTTTCTGAGCCCCTCCAAAGCACAAGGCTGTGAGATGGTCTCTGAAAAGCATACTAGACACAATGTCTGTCATCAAGTCAGAGTAATAAGATACCAACTTAATAAAAGGTAAGGTGCAAAGGAAATATTAACAGCTTAATTCATTCAAACAAGATTGGCTTTTTCAATAAAGCTCTGTATAGTAAATAGTATTCACATGGTCTGAGTTCTGTCCTTGAAGTATGGAAGCAGCCATAGACAAAGCCTCAAGGAATGAGTGTGGCTTTGTGTTAGTGAAAACCTGAAGACAGCGTATGGTATGCTTCTAAAAGGGCTTTTGGGGAATTAGTGCTCTGGGAAGTTCAGAGGTAGAAGAAGAAAGTGCAGATTAAGAAGTAAAGAGGAAAGGATGGAGAAGGAGAGAGAATCGGGACAGATGTCATGGAAACCCAAGGGAAGTAAACGATGTATGTGATTTGCTAAAGCTTCAAGGATGGTGAAGCATTCCAGTGAGCCCCAAAAGATGAGAAATTTTTTTAGAAAATGGAAACCTGATAAGGAAATCATCACTTAAGAACCCACTGAACCATTTGAACAAATCTGGAAAAGAGACTCCTTGGGAGAAGCATGGTTTTGTGTGCAGACAAAGCTGGCACTGAGCATCTGCCCTTGGAAGCAACGAGGACAGGTATGCACCAGCTCCTGCCACCTCCTCCAAGGTGGGGCATGGCTTTGCCCACCTCTCCTGTCCAGACCTGCTGGATGCTTTCTCCACCCACCTAACCTCTTGTGCAGCTTTCTTTTCCTTGTTGCTTTAGATTGTGACAAACATTCCTCTCTCAGATTTTTTTTTTTAAATCTTAGAGCAGTGAACTTGTGCTATTTTTTTAGACAAATCCGTTTTTTCACATCAATCAGTGAGTTTCATTTCCCCAAAGAGTATTTTTTTCCCCTTGATTTTTCAATTTCTCTGCAGGAAAACATAGCCAATAAGTTACACTCCTAGGAATTTTGCCTTTAGTTGTTATTTCATTCACAAGCAGTTATTTTACATAATTACGGAATGTTAGCACAAGAAAGACTTTCAAGATCATTTAGTCTAACTCATTCATTTTACATTAAACAGAAAAAAAATGATGGTGAGGAAAAATGGAGAATGACTACTAATGGTTATGGAGTTTCTGTTTGGGGCCATGATAATGTTCTAAAATTGATTGTGATGATGGGCACACAATGCAATGAACATTGGATTGTACACTTTGACTGGTGAATTCTATGATATGTGAATTATATCTCGATAAAGCTCTTTTTCAGAAGCATAAATTCTAGCGGTCTGATAATGTGCAAATAAATTAAATAAAAATAAAATGAGGCCCAAAGCAGAGAAGGAGACTTTCTAAGTCTTCATAATTCTCACTATGCAGGACGGTCTCTTTAAAGAAAATTATAATTGGAGCTGGGGCTGTAGCTTAGTGGTAGAGCACTTGCCCAATATGTTTGAGGCACTGGGTTTGATCCTCAGCCCCACATAAAAATAAATGAATAAAATAAAGGTATTGTGTTCATCTATAACTAAAAATATATATTTAAAAAATTTTTAATTATCCTTTTGTATTGGTAAATACAGCATAATTATAAATAAATAAATAAAGCAAAGGTAAGTATAGAAATTACTCAATGGACTGAATGAACATCATTAGCACAAAAGCAGCAATGCCAGACCCTTTCCAATCCTCTTTCCAACACCTCCATCCCAAGGAAGTGTGACTTTATATTTTGTGTTGTGTTCAAATATTTATATCATAAAATTTACCATTGATCAGTAGCATTAAAGTATTTATGCTATTGTGCAGTACTAAGCATCTCCAGAGCTTTTTCATCATCCCGAGCTGAAACTTTGTACACATTAAACAATAAATTTTGGGATATTTTTTATTAAGAATTTCCCAGATTTTCTAGAGTTCTAGTCTCTCTGAAGATAAATAGTTTTTAATGCAGCATAGCTATTTGTGCCCATATCAGTAGAAGGGAGAAAGGTTGGCAGTCGAAAATGGAAACTACTTAGTGTACTTTGAGTACTGAGAGGATTTTGAACATGCATGGCAGCCTTGAAAGAGAATTAAGGCAGAAACTGAGTCTGGATTAATATTCTAAAACAGAGAAAAGCATCTGAACAGCCAGCATTGGGGAGTCAGCTCTGTGGAAACAAAGCACTTGCTACAGAATGTACCAGCCCCTGGGCTTCTTCTCTGTTCCCTAATGTTGGGAGCAAAGATCTCTTAGTAACTGATTCCAACAAGCTACTGCAGAATGCCCTTTGCAGTTGAAAATGTAACCTGTAGCCCCAGCTTCTCATCTTGTATTACTCTCCATGCACTTATGGAATGTTCAGGGCTCTCCCATCTGGTAGTTTCTCATTACAAATAATAATCGCTAATTTTCTCTTGCCAGTTATACAAATAGTGGAATCTTTTCTTCCACCTAGAGTCTAGGAACCGAGAAAGGTACAGGAAGGTTAGTGAGAATTCCATGAGGAGCCAGAGAAGAACTACCGGAAGCTGCAGCTGGAGGCTGAGGTAGGAGGGGAGTTGGGTGGAAGCAGCTGGAAGTGTGTGCCCCTGCTGCACCATCGTCCCCACAACCTGTGATTTCCAGGGAAACCTAATTACAATGATTGTCAATCTGAATAGAGAGAATATCCAAGCACACAGTCATATTCTTATCATATTGCCCTCGATATATTTGCATATATTACCATTGGTCAGTAGCATTAAAGTATTTATGGTATTGTGCAGCGCTAAGCATCTCCAGAGCTTTTTCATCATTCCAAGCTGAAACTTTGTACCCATTAAACAATAACTTTTGGGATATTTTTTATTAAGAATTTCCCAGATTTTCTAGAGTTCTAGTCTCTCTGAAGATAAATAATTTTTAATGCAGCAATTTGTGCCCATATCAGTAGAAGGGAGAAAGGTTGGAAGTTGAAATATAAGAGTGAATATAAAAAATCATACCAATCATGTCAGTATCACAACAACTCCATTCTGAAGTATTTTTTTCTCTGTATTAATTATACTAAGGCCACGAACTAAAAAATCAAAGATCTAAGCCAATTTGGAGGCCACTCCTATTCTGGATTGAGGGACTGTATCCCTGGGTTGGACTACTGTGAAAAATAAAATTTTCTCTTCCTCCTCAAGCATCTGAGACTCCATCTCCATGATGATAGAGATTGATACCTGAAGAAAATAGAAATTGTAATTATATTTGTTAATGAATCTCAGGTCTCCTGTTGATCTGAAAGTCTGTCGTCACTACCTTCCTCATTAATACTATTAAACATCAACTTTTTTGAAATGAAGGGCCTCTATGGGGACCCTCAGTTTCAACCTTATTGTCACCTATGATAATACCATTACCTGGGTCCCCGCGCTGCTCCCATCTGTCAGACTCCAAGTCACATTGTTTCCACTTCTTAGGGGACTCTTCCATCTGCTCTCCTTTTGTTCCCACCGCCCCAACCCTGTTACTCACCCAACTCACTATAATAACCTCCTGCCTCTCATCTCTTCATTTTTCTTTATTTTTTAGACTTCTTCATTATCAGAGTTTTCTTTCTTTAGGAAAAACAAATAACCAGAACCCATTATTGTGCTTTCTTTAGGCTTCCCACTTTTATAACGTGTTCTTAAGCTCGTCTTCTCTTGCCTCCCCCAGATTGCATCATTATCACCACTGTTATTATTTTTTTTCTTCAAATGACTTAGTTTTTGGCTATCTAAACTAGCCAGGAGTCAATTTGGAATATAGTTTTCAAATTTTGATCTTCTTGAATCATTGCCTTCAACCATCCTCCTCCTGAGAAGGAATAAAAATGTATAGCAAAACTTCAGTGTAACAGGGGTGATGAATAGCAGGTGAAATCATCAGGTGTGGCCAACTCAAGATCAGATGGAAACATAAAGGTCCAGAAATACTTAGGGAAGCCTCTATGTCCGAATAAAGGAAGTTCAAATAACGCTGCAATTCATTGTTGTGGTAACAATTGATATTGTGGTTTTCCTTCTTTGTTCCAATGTCTCAGACTTTGCCAACAGAGTCAAGGAAGAGGATCTGTGGTGTTAGGCTACGATTCATCAGGAGTAACTGCTCAGTCAATTGCCTCTACACATCCGATGGTCAAGCTCAGCGTACCCTGGGACCAGGTCTTTATTTGCATTCTGTGAGTTTGGGGCATGTAATTTTTATTTTGAAAGACGGAAAAGTGCTAAATTTTGAATTCCATTATAGACAGTGCTCAATTCTCAATGACCAAATGACCATTTTCAAAAACTTAGATGATCACTTTCCTTAAATGGCAATCTTCTTTTTTTTTTTTTTTTTTAAAGAGAGAGTGAGAGAGGAGAGAGAGAGAGAGAGAGAGAGAGAATTTTTAATATTTACTTTTTAGTTCTCGGCAGACACAACATCTTTGTTGGTATGTGGTGCTGAGGATCGAACCCGGGCCGCACGCATGCCAGGCGAGCGCGCTACCGCTGAGCCACATCCCCAGCCCCTTCTTTTTTTTTTTTAAGACTAAAACTCTTGTATTATTTATTTATTTGTCATGTTACAAACAAAAAAGACTCAGAATAACAATTTCACTACCAGCTCATCTGTAGAACTACAGAAATGAGTTCAAAATTTGTTTGAGCTCTGTTTGTCCTTATGATATATCCCCTTAGGAAATTATAATGAAATTAAAATCACATGAAATAACTCTTGTCTGGTTGTGTCCCACCCTCAGGCATCGAAGCTAAGTAGAGAAACAGTGACATGAGGCTACTGAGGAACAATAAATAGATCTTCAATAGAAACTTTCAATTTTTTAAAAAAGGAAAAATTTACCTGGTTTTTAAGTATATATTATTTTATAGCTTTAACCTTAGAAACAGGTAATATTTTACTAAATGATAAAATAAAATGAAATTTAAAAGGGCAATTTCCAAAAATAGAACACAAAATTAAAATGATCATAAATGTATAATCAGTTGGTAATACATAGCAATCTTTTAAAACAGAAATCTGTTCCTGTCACACACTAGCCCCAGAGATTTTGCTTGTTTGTTATTTGGTACTGAGGATTAAATTCAAGGGTGCTTTAATACTGAGCTGCATTCTCAGCTCATGTTGGTTTTTATTTTGAAGCAGAATCTCACTAAGTTGTTTAGGGCCTCACTAAATTGCTGAGGCTGTCCTTGAACTTGAGATTCTCCTACCTTGGCCTACTGAGTTGCTGAGGTTACAGGTATGTGCCACTGCACCCAGCTCCCAGATATGTTTTTTTTTTTTTAAAGAGAGAGTGAGAGAGAGAGGGGGACAGAGAGAGAGAGAATTTTAACATTTATTTATTTTTTTCTTAGTTCTCGGCGGACACAACATCTTTGTTGGTATGTGGTGCTGCTGAGGATCGAACCCGGGCCGGACGCATGCTAGGCGAGCGCGCTACCGCTTGAGCCACATCCCCAGCCCCCCCAGATATGTTTTAAAATAAGGATCAGACCTTACCCAATTGTAGATGCTAGAGAGAAAGTCTAGAGAAGGCTAGTGGCTTGGGTCTGATAGTGAGCTGAAGGTGTCCATCAGGCAGCAGGATGAACAGTCAAAAACTCTAAGCCTGAAATGGGGAGAACTAAGGCCAAGCCGGAACTCAGAAGGATAGACTGGGATCCACATCCATCTCTCACCACCCCCAACCTTGATAATGTAGGAAGTGTTCAGAAGCTATTAACCTTTGTTGTGGAGATGCCTGTGTGTCTTGCCTAGGACTTGGAGAGGTGGAAGGAAGAGATCAGGCAGAGCTGACTGTCACCAACTAGGTGAGCTCACAGATCGTGACAATGTGTGTGAGCTGCAGAAGCACCTGGCATCCTATAGCAACTTTCAGAGCTGCTGTGTCCCTTTGTTCCACCTTCCAAATCTCATGCTTAAGTTCCTGTGACCATACTAAGTAACCCAAATCAAACATGAAACCCAGACTGAGGAACATGGTCCCAGTTTGGCTAGGTTGACACAGCACAAAACACCCCTTCCCTAATCAGTCTATACATTCCGCCATGGCAGGAAATATATTTTCTTTACATGCCCAGCACCTAAAATAACTTTTAACACATAGTAAGTCCTCAATAAGTTATAATCCAAAGGATGAATTTTTAATGAGCTAAATCTGCTTTTATCTATGAACAAAATAAATTTGTAATCCTTTGAATTGCAACTTACCTAAAATTTAATTATAAATGTTAAAACTGACAAACTTTGAACATGATGGTATTTTAACAAACTTAGCTACTGTTGGTAGCCTAATAATTGGTGCATGTTTGCAAATAAAATTAATTTAAAAATGTCACTACAAGCAAAATGTAGCTGTTACTTTTCTTGAGATGTATACTAATAAGGAATCGGGAAAAAATGCATTGACAATTCTCTAGACTCCTTCTTAAGATCTAAATGATGGCCAGGCATGGTGGTGCAAGCAGCTTGGGAGGCTGAGGCAGGAAGATAGCAAGTTCAAAGCCAGCCTCAGCAAAAGCAAGGTGCTAAGCAACTCAGTGAGACCCTGTCTTTAAATAAAATACAAAATAGAGCTAGGCATGTGGCTTAGTGGTCAGTACCCCTGAATTTAATCCTCGGTACCAAATAAAAAAGGATCTGATTGTTGAGAAAAAAATGAGATTACCTTTAGTCAACTCTGTGAACTTCAGCATCTGCATTGAAAAACTGTTAGTGGGGAAGAAGAATCAGAAAACAGAAACTATTTTATTTACTTTCTCAGATCCTAAATAAGTCAAAGTAATAAAATTAAATGTGAATGCTTAAAAGGGACACAGGCACTGCTTTTAATACCATAAAACTACATTAAATAGATAAAAGCTTTCTATGTAAATCATAAGTAAATTGTATCTAAAATGTGCTGATAGTTAAAAGATAGTATAAGTTCTAGAAATAAAATAATAATCACTAGTAGAAATCTATCAAATATTCATCACATTAATGGTTTTTTTGATCTTTTTTTTAGAAATGATCATGTAAATGGCTGTAGAGAAAGCAATCTCAAAAGTATAACACTTATTCCTTAAAAGAAAAGCTCTTAGCAAATTAGCAACAGAAGGAAATTCCTTAACATGACAATAAAAGGATATCTTCAAAATCCTTCAGCAAAAATGTTTAATGATAGAACTTTAAAAATATTTCCACTAAAGTCAGGAGACAACTATTCAACCCTGTTTTCTAGGAGTCCTAATTAATGTAAGAAATGAGTAACATAATTATGATAGATTGTATCAGGCTATTAGTCAGTCAGTTGTGATTTGGGAATTTAAAAGTTAACTACATTGTCCATTTTTGAAAGGAAGAAACAAACCTGTCATTATTTGTAGATGAAATGACAATCTTATCAAAATCCAAAGCAAGGAGTGGTAAAACTATTTCAATGACTAAGATAATTCAGCAATTTTTTTTCAGTAAGATAAAAGGTGAAAATGAAAGAAATCAAAAAAAGAAAAGGAAAATGAAAGAAATCAATAGTTCTTCTTTATACAATTTTTTTTTTTTTGGCGGGGGGTACTGGGGATTGAACTCAAGGGTACTCAACCACTGAGCCACATCCCCAACCCTATTTTGTGTTTTATTTAGAAACAGGGTCTCACTGAGTTGCTTAGCTCCTTGCTGTTGCTGAGGCTGGCTTTGAATTCAAAATCCTCCTGTCTCAGCCTCCCAAGCTGCTGGGACTACAGGCATGCACCAACACTGAGCCCAGCTTCTATACCATTTCTTTTTAACTGGTTAATCTTAACAACAGCACAAATTACAAATGTTGAAAAATTAATTTTCAAACATTAGATTTTTAGAGCTATGGTTGTGCTCAGTGGTAGAGTACTTGCCTAGCATACACAGGGTCCTGGGTTCAATCCTCAGCACAATATAAAAATAAATAAATAAATAAAATAAAGGTATTGTGTCCAACTACAACAAAAAAAATTAGATTTTTTAAATTGAGAAATAATAAAACTTTTTTGAAGGATACTTTAAGATCCTTCAAATAAGAATAAATAAACATTATGTCCAAGAATAAAATGGCATCGTATTATAAACATATCTCCTTAAGTTAATTTGTAAATTTAATAAATTCCAATAATAATTACAAAATGCTTTTCAGTAAAATTGATTACCTGAATCTGAAGCTCAAATAAAATGTCAAAGTACATGAAGAGCTAAGACAATTTTTACAAAAGAAATATAATACATGTTTCTTACATAAGACAAAATAACACCAACCAACAGGGAAAAAAGAATAAATTTGACTACATGAAGATTAAGCTGTCTACATAGTAACTTTTATAATACCTTTAAGAAAAATTAAGAGGGAGGTGAATGACTAGATAGTTTTTTTAAAGTACAACAGTTAGTAAAATACCTACATCATGTATGTAGAGCCTCTACAAATCAATAGAAAAGTGAAAATTCAACAGAAAAGGCAAAATTCATGAGCAAGCAAGTCACAAGAGTCAATCCACATGGCCAATAAATTCATGAAGTGGCATTGAATGGCATAGATTTAGGAAAACATAAATTAAGACAATGCTAAGATGCCATTTCCAACCCATGCTAACAGCAAAATTTCAAATTCTGAAGCTATCATTGTTGGTTGGGATATGGAGAAAGAAGTCCTCTGCTGGTAGGAGTGTAAACTAGTATGGAAGCTTTGGAGCATAACAGGCAGCATCTAAAATTGAAAATATACCTAACCTAGAATCCATTGATTCTATTCTCAGTGCAAACTATATAAAAGCATATGTATTACAAAAAGGATAAACATCAAGGAGATTCACAGAATCACTGCTAATAGCAAGTAAGTAGAAAACCCTTCATGCCCATAAATAAGGAAATGGGTGAATGAAGCATATTATGTCCATACAATTCAATACTTGGTGTCAGTTAAAAATGTCTAACTTTGTAAATATCAGCAAAAAAAAAAATAGAGATCAAAAACAATGCTTTAAAAGATCAGCAAGTTAAGACTGAATTATACAGTATGATGTTATTCCTGTATATCAACCATATATAAAAGAAAATACTACTGCAGGTAGTTTATGTTTATCTCTTCCATGCACATCACATTAAATGTATAGGATTAGTCTGTGTAACTTTTGTCTATATGTAGATATGTTAGGCTACATGTAGATTAATGCACTTCTATTCCAGAAAAGACTGGAAGACAATAAACAACACCTCATATAGCAGAAGAAAGGAGTCCCTAGGGTGGGGAAGGATCAGTCCTGGGGACAGAGTTTAGAGGAGACTGACCTGTATCTATAATAAACAAAAGACTGAGCACCCACGATATAAAATGTTAAATGTTTAATTCAGAATGATTAACATTTGTTATATTACTCTTTGTAATTTTTCTCAAAATTAAGCACAATTTTTCAATGTACTTATAAATTCTTTCTCTCCATGTAAACACGCAGATCAAATGCCCACAGAGTCTTTCAAATTTTCTATCCTAATAGTCTCTGCCTAGAATAATCAGATTATCTTTCTGAATGGGATTAGTTGGGTATGGAAAAGAAAATAAATCAGAGTCCAAAGGCCAAGTTCATGGTGGAGAATTCCTTCAGTTCTTTCAGAAGAACCTGATTTCTGTGGTAGTGAAGTGGGCGGATGAGAGAGAATGGAGAAAATGTATCCTCAGAGACTCCTCCCCACACTGCCTCAGAACCCTACCCATGGTAGAGCATGCCTTCCTGAGCAGAGAAAATAACAAAAGAGGCAGAGGCACCAGCTTCCCCCGGGGCTTAGGCAAGACATCATTGGCAAGGAATTCCTACATTCTTTTTGTGAATGACTGAAAAAAAGAAAGGTGAAAAGCTCTGGGGAGGCAGAATAAGAGAAGGAGAGCAAAAGATCCCTGTCCTGAAATCTCTCTTATGCTACAGCAGTCTGTGCCAACTCCAGATTCCAAGCAGTAACCGTTGAGCATCCATCATATATTGCTATGGGATTATAGAGCTTCTCAAAAGCCCAGAGATGTTTAATCCACTTGTATTTTTCTAAAGTCTTCCAAATATTTAAAAAGTGATGAAATACCAAAATAGACATATAACAATTGGATGATATGTTATTTGTATGTTATCTATGATTCACGACAATGCTTTAAGTACAAATTTTATAAACTATAGTTAGTTACCACAACTACAAATCATGAAAAAATATGAATTCATTGTGCCCTGCGGAAGTCTATTCCAATGATTATAAGGACTGTTAAGTTCTGTAATGAATGTGCTTGTCTTTTTTAGTCCTCTCAGAATCTCTGTGGTTGTAGATATGCCTCAACGGAAGCTAAGGTTTAAGCTCTACCAATGAGTCACTCTGTGAAGAAGAGGTCAAGGTCTATTGGCCTACCTTTGTGCCCTCTGTGTTAGTTAGCTTTTCATCACTGTGACCAAGATACCCAACAAGAGCAACTTAGAGGAGGAAGTTTATTTTGGCTCATGGTTCCAGAGGTTTAGTCCATGGTCTGTCAAGTCCATTGCTCTGGGCCTAAGGTGAGCCAGAATATTGTGGCAGAAGGGTATGGTAGAGGAGAGCTGGTCTATTCATGGCAGCCAAAAAGTAGGGTGGGGTGGGGTCGGTGTGGGGGAAGAGGCTACAGGAAAGATGCTCTCTTTTAGGGGATGTCCCAGTGACCCACCTCCTCCAGCCATGCCCCACCTACCTACAGTTGCCACCTAGTCAGTTCATTCAAACTAGAATAGACTAATTAAGATTCAGCTCTCACAACCCAATCAGTTCACCTCTGAACATTCCTGCATTAACATTAACACAGGAGCTTTTGAGGAACACCTCATATCCAAACCATAACACCACTCCTCCCCTCTCACTTGTTTGATGTCCTGCTCTTGAGGGTCCCCAATCAAACTCTAGACCACTTGAGAGGAACAAATGTGTCTTATAAATCATGTGACAGGATGAGAGAAATGAGAGGGGCTTTGGCTAGTTCTATGATGGAGTGGTACATCCTATAAGTCAACTGGATGGGAAGGACAAGTTCAGAAAGGATGACATAAAGCAAGAAAGTACCAGAGGATGCCACGGTCCAGGCAGGTCAGATGCTCCATGAAGAGACTTGTGCCTGGTCTAGCTACTCTGGACAGAGCTAGTGGCCTGTGGATTAATGGAGGGGAACAGAATGAGTGGGTGGGCTGAGCTCTCAACTACCATCTCAATGTTTTATTCTCATATCACACTTTTCTAAAGGCTTTTCTCCTAAGTCTGAACAACTGTCATACTAACTTTTACTTTGAAGAGTTGTTGAAGTAAGTGCCATTATGAGGGAATATGCCTAAAGACAGTGGTAGCTTCCCCTGTTATCCTTCCACCCCTGAGAATGCACACCCTGATATCACACAAAGTTTTTGGCTTAATGTCTAAGGAAGGCAGAGCAACAGGAATCTGGTACTTAGATTCACAGAGGGCATAGAACATGAGTAGAGTGAAGGAATTAGGAGTTCTGAACAAAGAGATTGAAAAATCCCAACTGAAGGAAAATGCAAGATGGCAGTTTGGAAGAAGACTGCATTCCTAGTTTCTCTTTGGCTTGGGATTCAAGCAGTGGGAGTACTGCTCCTCAGTGAGGTGGGTGGAAAAGGGATTTCACTAATATTCAGTATTGGACAGTCAGAGTGTCTCAGAGACTCAGAAATTTGGGTACATTATACAAAAAAAAAGCATATATTGGAGTCAAGCTGGTTATGGTAGTGGCAGCTATAGTGGGGCTGGTTCATAACAGAGGGAGGGAGAACACAGAGAGAATTGAGAATTTGGTGTGAAAAAACTTGAGAATAGAAAAGAGGCTTGAATTTAGCCAATCTAGATTCTCTAATGACAGTAGTAATACAACAAAGCAGAACCTCTGGGACACTCTAAAGGCAGTTCTAAGAGGAAAGTTTGTAGCTATAAATGTTTATGTAAGAAAATCAGAAAGATGAGACAGAAAACAAAAACAAAAACCACCTAATGATGCATCTCAAGGCCCTTGAGAAAGAAAACAAATACCCAAAACAAGTAGAAGGAAGGAAATAATTAACATCAAAGCTGAAATCAATGAAATGTTGAATTTAAAAAAAAATACAAAGAACTGATAAAGCAAAGAGTTGGTCTTGGAAAAGATAAACAAAACTGATAAGACCTTAGCCAATCTAACGAGAGAGAGAGAGAGAGAGAGAGAGAGAGAGAGAGAGAGAGAGAGAGGACTCAAATTAATAAAATTAGAGAAGAAAAAGGAGAAATCACCACAGACATCACAGAAACCCAGTGGATCATTAGGGACTACTTTGAAAATTTATGCTCCAAATACATTGGAAAACCTAGAAGAAATTAATACATTTCTAGACAAATACTATATGCTAAAACTGAACCAAGAGGACATAGAAAACCTAAAGAGATCAATAACTCACAATGAGATAGAAGCAGTAATAAAGAGCCTTCCAATAAAGAAAAGCCTAGGACCAGGACCAGATGGGTTCTCAGCTGAATTCTACTAAAACTTTAAAGAAGAACTAATGCCTATACTTCTCAAACTATTGCATGAAATAGAAAGGAATGAAAACTTCCAAGTTCATTCTATGAAACCAATATAACACTTATACCAAAATCATGTAAGGACACATCAAGGAAAAAAAAAATACAGACCAATATCCCTATTGAACTTAGAGGCAAAAATGCTTGATAAATTATTAGCAAATCATGTTCAACAACATAGTGAGAAGATTATACAACATGACCAAGTTCTAGAGATGCAAGAATGGCTTAATCTATGTAAATGTAATTTATCACATAAATAGAATTAAGGACAAAAATCACTTATGTGGGAGACCAACCTCACACGTGACTGAGTCACACTCCCCGGCTGGGTGCTGAGGTGCTCAGTCACCCTTCTTGGGTTCGAGGGTCAGTGTCTTGTGCATGGGTGTGTCTGGCTACAGCCCCATGGGTGAAGCTATGCTCACTTGTTACTTTGTAATATAACCCCTTTCCCTGTTTAGATAGAATCTTCCATGGAAGTGCCTTGTGTATGTCCCCTTCTCTTACTGTGCCCTTGGGTGTGGCCTACCCAGATATCAGTCAACCTGCTGACAGTGGACATCATGAAGATAGACTCAGCCCTCTGGAATCTGACCCCTTGCCTCATTTGAATAGCTTCTCCTCAATAAAAAGGGTCAGCGCATGCTCTGTCTCTCTCTTCCTGCGGACCCTTAGGGTCAGAGGAGCCGTCACTGCGACCCCAAAGAAGAAGGTATTTGTGTCTCTTGTGTGGTTATTTTGTGCAGCCCAGATAGCCCAGTTCAACTGGAGTAACCCCTAAGCCTTTTAGTTGCGAACTGAAACCCGGCACACTTAGTCATCTCAATAGATACAGAGAAGGCCTTTGACAAAAGGCTGATAAAAACACTGAAGAAACTTGGCATGGAAGGAACCTACCTCAAAATCAAGAAGGCTATATATGAAAAACCCAAAACCAACCTCATAGTAAATGGGGGGAGAAAAAAGAAAGCATTTCCTTTAAAATCTGGAACAAGACAAGGATATCTACTCTCACCATTCCTATTTAATATATTGCTAGAAATTCTAGCCAGATCCAAGAGGAGGAAACAAAAGAGATAAAGATAGGAAAGGAAAAAAATCAAATTAGCACTGTTTGCAGGTGATATGCTCTTATACCTAAAAGAAACTCACCAAAGACTATAGCTAATAAACAAATAGGCAAAGTATAAGGTTACCAAATCAACATAAAAAATCAATAGCTTTCCTATATACCAAAAATGAATTTGCTGAAAAGGAAATCTGGAAAACTATATCATTCACAATATCCTCTAAACAAACAAAAAACCCTGGAGATATACAGATTTAATGCAATCTCCATCAAAATACCAACAACGTTCTTTACTGAACTAGAAAAAAAAAAGCCCTAAAATTAATTTGGAAGAATAAAAGACCCAGAATTGCCAAAGCAATTCTAAGCCAAAAAAGCAGTGCCAGATGCATTGCAATACCTGACTTCAAATGATACTACAGAGTTATAGTAACAAAAACTGCATGGTACTTGCATAAAAATAGACACATAGACCAATGGCACAGAAAAGAGACAAACCCATATAGTCATCTGATCCTTGATAAAGGTGCCAAAAATTTACATTGGAGAAAAGGCAGCCTTTTTAACATACAGTGCTGGAAAAACTGGTTATCCATATGCAGAAGAAGGAAACTGGATCTTATCTCTCACTCTGTACAACAATCAACTCAAAATGGAATCAAAGATCTAAGAATCAGACTATAAACTATGCAACTCCTAGAAGAAAACATAGGGTCAACACTCCAGTTTTTAAGCACAGCCAATGACTTTCTCAGTAGGACCCCTAAAGCTCAGGAAATAATGCCAAGAGTTAATAAGTGGAATGGCATCAAATTTAAAGCTTCTTCACATCAAAGGAAACAATTAGGAATGTAAAGAGAGATCCTACAGAATGGAAGAAAATCTTTGCTAGCTACTCTTCTGACAGAGGATTAATAACCAGAACATATAAATAACTCAAAAATTTTTACACCAAAGAAAAAACCAAGTAACCCAATTAATAAATGGGCTAACCAATTAAACAGACCCTTCTCAAAAAAAGAAACACAAGTGGCCAACAAAGACATGATAAATTTTCAAAATCATGAGCAATTAGGGAAATGCAAACCAAAACTACTCTGAGATATCTTCTCACACCAGTCAGAATTTCAGTCATCAATAATACAAATAATAATAAATTCTGGAGAGGATGCGGAGGAAAAAAAACCACTTTTATACTATTGGTGGGATTGCAAATTACTACAACCACTACGGAATTCAGTGTGCAGGTTCTTCAAAAGACTAAGAATGGAACCACCATAGGATCCAGCTATACCACTCCTCAGTATTTACCCTTAAGAATTAAAGTCAGCATACTTCAGTGATACAGGCATACCAATTTATAGCAGCACAATTCACAATAGCCTTTGAATGAGTTCATTAGAGATGTGCACATAATGCAAATGTGCATAATAACTATGGAACCAGCCTAAGTGTTCATCAATGGATGAAAGAATACAGAAATGTGGCATATATACACAATGGAGTTTTATTCAGCCTTAATAAAAATGAAATTATGTCATTTGCAGGAAAACAAATGGAACTAGAGACCATTATGTTAATCGAAGTAAGTCAACCTCAGAAGGTCAAGGGTTGTATGTTTTCTTTCGTATGTGGAAGCTAGATAGAAAAAAGTAAAAGAAAGATGAAAACCAAATAGAGGAAAGGGACCAAGGGGTAGGGAATAAGGTGGGAGGGAAGAAATGCTGGGGAGTGATATTGGCCAAATTATCCTGTTTGTGTATTGTGTGCTTGTACAAATATGTAACAACAAATCCCATTATTATGTACAACTATCATACACCAATTAAAAAATATAACAAACAAATAAAAATCCCACGCCAGAGTCTGTAAGGAATGGAATGAGGATCTAAGAGTGGGGTACTAGCAGATGAGGGTGGAGCTTGACATGCAGTGCTAGAGTTTGGACCTGAAATGTCCCCTGGAAACCCATGTATTGAAGGCTGGGTCACCAGCCTGTGGTGCTTTTGGTAGGTGGTAGAACCTTTCTGATGTGGGACCTCGCGTAAGGGAAGTTAGGTCATTGGAGGTGTGCCCTTCAAGGAGAAATTAGAACCCCAACCCCTTTGCTTCTCTCTTTGACTTCCCAACAACCATGTGGTGAGCAGCCTCCTTTGCCATGAGCTACTGCCAAGATGTACTCTGCTGCCACAGGTCCAACACAATGTGGCCAAGCAGACATGGACTGAAACCTCTAAAACTCTTAGCCCAAACAAACATGTCCTCCTTCTAAGGTGATTTATCTCAGCTATTTTGTCATTGTGATGAAAAGCTAACTAACACATTCAGCATAATTCTTCCATATTCCCACAGCACAATCCAGAGGTGGTCTGAATATGATACGGGCTTCACAAGCAGGTAGAGGAACCAGACAATGTTCATCACATGCACATCTCTAATGAATTCACTCAAAGCAGAAAATGCATCACCAGGCCTCTTCTAGGTGCCCCACAAACAAAATAAAATGTGATAAAAAGTTTAACTAAATTCTAGAAAGTCAGAGCCTAAATAGACTGTATATAAATAGACTGCTAGATAATCTAGCTGAAGGATATTCTCGGTCATTTGTCATTTGACCTTTTTTTTTTTTTTTGGTCAGTCTGGAAAACCAGAATGATACACTCTTACTAAAAGAGAACAGAAATGCTTAAGTCATTTCATTCCTGAGAAATAATTTATGTAAATTACAACAAAGAGAAAGAATGAGTGCACAAGATATTCTTCTGTCTTGGTCTTTTGCACAGTGGATAACAAAATTGTTGCATACTTGCTACTTTGTTATTAGAAATTCTCCCTGGATGCCCCAAGTGAGAGAGGGAAAGTTGCAGCTGTATGTCGTCACTGCTGGGAGGCCAGTCACAGCATGTCTACACTGGATCTTGATGAATCTCTTCCAGGCAGCCACTTCTAACTTGGGGAGGAGGGAGGAGGAAGGGAAATGGCAGATGAGTAGGGAACACCCTCTAAGCATCTACCAAAAAATTTGCCTGCAAAAAAGGGAGTCAATATGTATTACAGAAAATAAAGAGACTGATTAAAAAAAAAAGACTGAACATAAGAGCAAACTATTTAAATTTATTTGGATCCCGATAAGAAAAAGGCAGTCTTTCTTGACTTTTGGCTGGAAAGTCCTCTGAGCACACTGGCTCTGAATAAAAGAAAAGCTATTTTTTGCACAGTCACAGAAGACTTTGTTTCTAGTCAGAGATTAACAGAAGATCCTCCAGCAGCTTCAAGTTTCTCCTTCTGTGTCATTTTGGATTGCTGTCATCTCTTCCTGACCCCATTCAGATTAGTCACTGTGAGCAGATTTGAGATTTTATGTTTCTTCCCATTAGTCTTATTAATTTCTAATTTTTTAAAATATCATAAACTAAGAATAATAGAAAATCAAATGATAGTAAAGGCTTTAACATTTTTTTTCTAAGATGATGGTTTTGGGGGCTGCAGATGTAGCTCATGGTCTGTTTCTGCAGTTTCTTCTACCTAGAATCCTCTGATTTTACATTCCAGCAATGCACTGATATTTCATCACATTCGTCACTTCAGAAGGAGAGTAAAGGAGAAGGATTTCCATATAATTTTTTTTGTAATTCAATTATTTCAAAATAACCCATGGTCTTAATGCCTTGGTAGAAACAAATGTGTGACTTGATAAAAGATGAGCTCTTTGAGGCAGTTTTCCTATTAAAACCATCATCATAATTGGTGATTGAATCAAAGATTTCACACATGCTTGACAATATATATAAAAAGCCTTAAATATACTCATTTCTCAGATCTAGTATTAAAAAATGGCAGCAACCTCAGTATATCTCTCTTTTATGAATTTCTACTCCTTTGCCATAGCAGCCATGGCTTTGGGCATCCTGTTTAGGATTCCAATAAATGTTTTATAATCCTTATAGTTTATATATTGAATCACTTTTGGAGGCACACATATCCTCTGAGCCTTGACCAAGGAAGAGTCTCTATTTTTTTTGTGTTAACTTTTTGTGCTGAAACCCAAGGAGGCAAGTGCTCTACCACTGAGCTACATCGCTAGTCCATATCCTTATTTTTATAGGCTACAAAGCAGGGATCCTAATAATACCTACTCCACCATATTATGTAAAGTAGATGATTTTTTATGCAGAAGCCTGGGACTGACTAACTGGTTGGAAAATTTCTGTAGCTCACTCTGCAATTGAAGATCAAATTCTTGATTATCTGTGAAGCCACTAGTAATATTAAATTTCTAGTCTGTTTCCCGAATGCTCTGTCAAGGGCTTATGAAAAGCAAAATCATATGTGGTCAGATTCCATGAAGACCTGATGGGGACTAGAAAATTCAGGAAGGCTAAGGCAAAAAAGATACAGCTCTAAGGGGATATCTTCTCTCATTTCTGCCCATTTTTGCTACAGGGTGGCTGTCAGCATAAAAAGGCAGGTAACAGCCAACTGAGCCTGGGGCATTCATTACCCTTTTCTTTGGGGGTGTCGGGAAGATCATCCTAGGCAAGGAGGAAAACTCAGCTGTCCTCTAGACTGTCAAAAAAGCTTGGATTTTCATTCCTCCTCCATGCCTTACTCCTACTTCCTAGTGTTCTGGGTCTAGGTGGATTTATCTTGGGACGAAGAAACTATGGAGATGTATTGTTGCTTTCTATCTGTCGACCTCATCCCTTTTTAACTTAGTTGACACAGGGTTGTTGTTTTGAAGAATTGACCATCACAAGGAAAGAGGTCTAACAAAATAAAAACACAGAGAATGAATTGGATCACCGTTTCTTTTATGATTTTTCTCTCTACCTCCCTCTCTTTCTTTCATTACTCTTCCCCCTTTTTATTTTTTTCATTCAGTAAACCTGAGTTCTGTGCTGGTCAGTGGAGTCTAGAAGTAAGGGGCATGTTTTTCTTCCCCTAATTTATCTGTTGTTCAGCCAAACACTGTTGTCACTGCTGCAATTCATAGAACATAAGCCCCTAGGTACGTTTTCTGGCTTCAGTCCAGGGTATGCTAAGGCTTGTTTCCTCTCTTGTAAGCCTCTCTTCCAGCTCCTCAGTATCTGACCTTACTCCAAACTCATTTCTTGTAGTTGCTCCACAATGCACCTGCATTACTCTTAACTGCCACCAGGTGGTATCTAATGCTGGTGTCCATTGTTTATACCCAATATTGTAAAAAAATAGTGAAGTCAGTTTTGCTTTCACCATAAAAATATACCATTAAAACAAAATATGAAGTGTTTAAGCATTTTCTAATCACTAAATCGTTCCTAATGTCAGCTAACATCTGTATCCTGCTTTATGATTTGCCGGGTGTCTTCAAATTATTATTTATTTTGATGTTTCCAATAGTTGTTTAAGGTCAGTATGGTGTTTTAACTTGCCACACCATACATTTGGCAGAAAGGCTAGATGACATGGCCAAGGCCACACAAGTACAAAGCACTATAATAGGAAAGTAAGGCTGGTCCTCTGATTTTATACCCAAATAACCTGTTTAACACCATGCTGCTGTTACAAGGTGAACAGAGAAGAAACACCATGTACACATCCTGCAAATGCTGAACCAGAGTCCAATTATAAATCGGTGCTCATGGTCATCTTCCTTGTTGCTTTCATGCAGCTGTTGATGTTAGGTCCTGAGTGTGACTTCCACATTTTGGTGTTGTGGCTGAGACCCACATAGAATTCATCCGCCCACTTTGCTGTTTTACATGAAGTGATTATGCCATTGTGACCTTCAGTTTGTTTCCTGTGTAAGATGCTCTTTCTATATTGTCTAATGTTCTACAAGAAATTGGCCCTCGCTTCATTTTCCTTAAACAAGGAGCCCTAAACATGACACACATCTAAACTGATATGTTAACACATGATTGTTTCTTCCTCTGTAAAGAAAAAAAAAATTCCATAGTAACCAGGTTGCAACATTTTTCTAGGATGCTCAGCTATTATTACTGTTTTTTTCTTAAAGGCCCAAATCCAGTTTTTTTCCTTATTAACAATTTAATGATGCTTTTTAAATGATTTCCTCTTGAACTAACCCATGACAAACTAGTGAGATTGTAAGTGTACTTGGGGAAAAGCAATTACAGCAATTTTTGTATATTGAGCACTCACTAACAGACACTCTGTTTATCATTTAAAATTTCTTACAAGTCAATTAATGGTCACAGAAAAACTTTACACAGTAGATACTTTTATTACTATACTTCCCAGGCAAAGAAACTGAGACTTAGAGAGTCTGAGGAACAAGAGACCAAAGCAAAGGATGGAGCTGAGATTTGAAGTTGGATCTGTCAGAACAGATTTGGGTTTGGGTCTCCCTGGCTCTTTTTCTGCTCACCCTAAGGCTTCCTAGGCCTGAGGGTAAGCCAGCCTGATCCTTCATACTTCTACCTAACTAACCAGTATCCATATTGGGCTCCTTTTACTTTCCATTTTATGAATGGGAATGTGTTCCAGCCATCATCACTCCATCCTGGATGCTATTTTATAGCAGAGAAGTTTGTGCACTGCAGCCAGGAGGAAGTGGGTCTTAGAGGATTCATGCTAATGACCTAGCCTATAATATTGAAGTTTCAGGGAGTTCTGATGTCAGGCACTTACCCTCCTTATTCCTATAATCTTAGGATGTGGATGAGGAAAGAGGTCTCATTAAAGGAAGGACATTATGTCCTTAAAACACACCTCTGAAGTTGTATATTAAAGATAAAACAGTTATTGTAAAAACTTTTAGCTGTCTCAATTGTATTAACACCATAATTTATTCACTGACTACTTGTGAGCCAAGGGCAGTGCTGGGGATCACAGACACAGGAAATGGCACAGGAGAAAAGACATTATCAACAATATTTATTCATCATAAACTTATTGGATATCTATGTATTTGTTATCATATCTGTTGCCAGAAATTAAAAAAAATATATTACTACTTATTTCCTTTTTCTAGCAAACTTCCAGAATGGAGAGGAAGAGGACACAGAGTCAAAAAAAATCTGCTAAGTGTTGTAATAGAAGTATATTTTAGGTGCTATGGCTTTAAAGAATGCTGTAGACAGAGGCGGTGACATTTGCTTTGAGTCTTGAATGAGGAAGAAGAGTTTTCTGTTTGAATGCACACCTTTCTTTTTAAGTTCTGGGTGCTTTCTGGGCTGCAGCATTACAGGCTCTAGGGTTTCTAGACCGGTAATGAATTGAACCATAAGTTACACTCACCTCAGCCTATGATGTTGTTCCCTCAAGCCTCTCAGCTCAGGTGAATTCGGGTTCCCTGACTCTGTTTTTCCAGTTAGACATTCTATAGCTCGGCCTTCTCCCATCCCTACCCACAGCCCCACCAATTTTCTCATATTTCAAGGGTTGATTAAATCTACTCCCCCCATAACCTTCCTTGTCTGTGCCCAAATTCCATGGTATTTCTCATCTGTAAATTGAATTTGACCAGCTAATTAGAGTGTAATTGGCCCAGACTGAGCCAATCAGAAGTATTCACCACTCTGAAGTGGAAGCATGGAATCTGGGGAGGAAGGAGGAGCAGGGATGGTGGCCTTCTCCAAGTCTGGTTCTCCAGCTTTATTGGAGGATTGGGGCTAAAAATAGCAGATTTCAACATCGTGTAAAAACAGGAAGCCACTTAAAATGGAATACAAGGCCGCGCTGGGAATGGCTCAGGGCTCCTCTTCCTCCTTCGAACCTTGCCTCACGCCAAGCTAGTAAGACTCCTTTCTCCTCAGTTCTCACCCACAGAGGGATTTGGGGCAGTATTTTTGGATGCTGCAGTGTTTAAGGGGGGATGCTGACATTTGGGAGGGGCAGAAATTCTTGCTGCCCCTCAGTGTGCAGGACAGTGCCACACAGAGAAGAACTGACTGCCATCTTATGCTGTTTTCTAATGTCTCCTGACATTTATGCAGGTTTAAAAAAAAAAAAAAGAAGAAATGAAAGAAAGCAAAGAAATCCCTGTTATACATAAACAAAGTATCTGGGGTTTTTTTGAGGGAAGATTTTAACTGGTTTTGGAACTTACCCAAGAGTCCTTCCCTGGTTAGGGACATCACATCAGGGTAACAACCAGGCTTGTAGTGTTGTCAATCAATGCACAGGAGGGCTCAGTGCTCAATGGTCCCCACTGAACTAACTGGATTCTGAACATAGCACAGCAGCTGACTTCTTCATTATGGATTCTCTAGTGTCCTCCGGGCTGTGAGCATTTGCATATTGAATACAAATCGCTATGTATTTTGTAAATTGCTTCCTTTTTATTTCTCCTTTAAACTATAGTTAGAGAAAGATATTAGATTTTTGAAAAAGATTATTTGAATTTCATTTCAGGATAGTTCTGGTGACAGTCTAAATCACATGACATAAAAATGAGGCATTTGATCTAGAAGGGTCCAGATCATGACCCTAAAGCCCTCCCTTACTTTCCCATAGTCTTTTAAACCACCCCTCCCCCAATATGCTTATTACTAAAGACCCTGGATATTCATACAGGTAAGACAAGATCTTGTTTAAAATTATCTAAGCCTAGAATTTCACTCTGTTTTACATATAAAAATAAAATATTTGGGATTTTTTTAGAGGAAAGATTCTGGTTTGGAATTTAGGTTGACATTCATTTTTATTTTTAAAGATAACAGCATACTTTTCTTTCTGTTTATACATAAACACCTTTAGAAAATGGCTGTATTCTTGACAACCACAACATCTGGGGTTGATACTTATTGAAGGTTTAATGACCCATTTCAAATGCTATTGGGGAGGGGGTTTAAAAGATCAACTTTTAAGCTCCTGGGAGCTCACTTTCTTTTGAGGCTTAATTGGATGTAAAGAGTGTGTAGTGACCCAGTCCACACTCTTAATGACCACATGAGGGAATAAAACTTTGCTTTGTGTCTGGATGTTTCAGAAGATTTAAATGTAAGTTAGCACCAGATTTGAAAAGGAGAAAAGAAGAAGCATTCTGTTCTGATATTCTGTTATCAACTGGTTGGCAAACTTTTGAGCAGAATGAGGTACATGGCTTCATGGTGAAGTACAGAGACTCCCCAGGATGAGGTGTCCTTCCCAGCCATTCCTGTGCAGAGTGCTGATGAAACCAACAGTGCCCAGAGGCTTCCTTAGCTGTTTCGCAGCTCCTCCTGAATGAGGATATTGATGAGGATAACATTTCAGGGAGAATGTTTAATTTTGTATCTTTGATATATAATAATTGTACATATTTATGGGTTATAATGTGATATTTCAATTCAAATACATATTGTATTTGACAATCAATTCAGGGGAATTAGTAGATCCATCACCTTAAATTTATATCATGTCTTTGTGGTAAGAACATTCAAAATCTTATTTCCTAGCTATATGACATTTACAAGACATTATTGGTAACTATGACATTAACAAGCAAATACACAATTGGTCCTTACCATATTTTACTAATGGTCCATAGCTGCTGCTTAGTCCTACACGTTTTCCCCTGGAAACTGAAGTGCATCAGAGAAAAAAATGCCTTTTCCAAACCTTATTAGCTTGGTCTTCAGAGCCAAATATCTGAAGATTTTCTGCATTGACTCCACTTGTATGTCCTTAATGGGGAGAATTGTAATTTTAAAGAAACCTGAGTTTTTGATCACTTTGAAACTGAGTTAACATAATTTCCAAAATCAACAGTTTGAGACTTTGATTTTTATCAGCTCAAGAATCCTTGACAGAAGACCCATGGGAATGACACAGAATGTTATGAAGATTTTAATCAAGATGAGATAATGCATATGAAAGTGAACCATGACATCCTTCATGAAGGTAAAGCTCTTTAGGATAAACCATGAATGATCATTGACTTCTAAGAGATAATTTAACATGATTCACAAACAATAAAATAAGTATATTGTGAAGCTCTGTTCTCATATTTTAACAGCTGCTCACTGAAAAACCGGGGGAGGGGGAGACTCTGAAAAGAAGAGTCAATGTGTCAGGATGTTAATTAGGGACTGTTTTTTTTCCCCCAAGATAGATTTTATCTGTTTGATTTGGAGTTAGCCAGACATGACCTGAGCAACCAAAAAGAAATGACCTTTTTTTTTTTTTTCAAATATGCCTCCTTCATGTGCTGGAAATATTTGCTCAAGTTGTGATGCAAGTGTGTAGGACACACCCGAGAGCTTTAAAGAATCCTACACTCAAGTGTCAATTACTGCTCTATTCTTTTCAAGCAGTTGAGTCACTTGGTACCCTTCCATCCTTGTCTGTCTCATTTTCTGTTTTCAAATGCTAGCCAGAAAGTAGCTTGGAGCTTTGTACCTTCTTGTTTTCATGGCCCTCCTATCATTCTCTTTCTGTTTCCTCCTTATCAGTTTCATAACTTTGGCCTCAGGGATGTTTTGCAGTCCTCAAATCAACTTGCAGCTTCTAAGACTGCTGTGCAAAGATGGATTGTGCTTTGTGAGAACTACCTAGGCCTTGATGTGGTACAGACACTTCCCTTGTAGAAGGCAGCAAAGCATAATAACTTGTTTTCTTGACTCATACATTGACTCAAAGATTCATTATGCATGGTATTCTGGGGATGCTGGGAAACAAACAGGTTGGCCTTACTTCCTGACCTTAAGGAACTTGTATTACATAAAATAAGATGAAAGCAACATGACCTAAATGCCATAGAACTGTACTATCCCATAGAATAGCCATTAATTGGTTATTGAGTATTTGAAATGTAGGAGTCCTAATTGAGATGCACCAGAAGTGTTAAAAATGCACCAGATTTAAGAGTGTAAAAAAATGCGAAGCACGTCAATATTTTTATATTGATTACATCATGATGTGACAAGGTTTGGGATATATTGGGTTCAAGTATTTGATTAAAATCAATCTCATATTTTTAAAAAGTTTTTTATATGACAACTAGAACATTTAAAAGGACTTCTGTGGCTTTATTATTTCTATTGGACAACTTTGCTACTGAAGTTTAGAAAGAAGTGTGGGAGGCTGGTGAGAAAACTATGTGAGAGGAAGTGACGCTGAAGCTCAGTTTTCAGGATGAGTAGCTTTAGATATGCTGAGTGCAGGTGGACCTCAGCCATCACCAAGAGGCAATGCTACGTAATGGGCAAGGCATGGTCATTGGATGACAGGTCAGCTCCTCTTACTATAAACTAGTACAGTACTATGAACAAGAAAAAGCCCCCAGTCTGTTTTATCTAATTTTACTAGTCTGTGGGATATCAGCAGGATTAAAGAATGATTTAAAGTATATTAAAATGGCATTTAACCCCAAAAACCTTTTCCTTGGATACTGTGCCAGAAACACCACCTTTAAGGTCTTGCCTCTCTTTTCACATTGTTGCTTATAAAATAATTGCTTATACTCTGAGTAAATCCTAAATACTACACAGCATATATTCAGGAACAGAGAAAACAGTATTGCTTGGTTTGTTCTTCACCATCTTTATTCCATAGCTGACTTTATCATATTTTATAACTTTCCTCTGTGTGTGTGTGTGGCAGGGTAGAATCTTACAAGTAGAAAGGGACCATTGTCTTTCCTTATCCTGTTGAAATCTTTTGGTCATTGGGAACCCCAGGAAAATATTCCAAGCCCTATATCTTCCTACAACAAAATTGTAGATGACTCTGGAAACTTGAGCAAATTCTGAAGATGCTTGACTTGCAATTTTCTTAGTGATGCTGGACAAGTTTGGCATATCCCCAAGTTCCCATTAAAGCAGTCTGGCTTTATGGCATCCAATATCTTACTGAAATATTCCAAGAAACTAATATTAGATCAGCCTGTGATAGGTTACTCGAAGGGTAATTGGAAAGAGAATTATAACTTCACACAGAAGCTAGCCTCTGTTAGGGACTGGGCTTGTCACAAGATGGTGAGCAAATGGTTGTGAGGGGCCCAGATATGATAATGGCCCCAACAGATTTATTCTGTCTTCCTTTCCAAGGCTCTGACTATAGGTCTTTTAAGAGGATTTCCTTTAGAGAAGTAAAACAAAACCTACACATGACTGTCGGTTCAAGTGCACACCTCACAGACTTCTGGCTTCTAACTCAGTTTCTTGTGCATTTCAATTTCTGTTTCCCCTGATTATCTGTTAAGAGAATCAGAAGAGGGTGTATACTGAGAGCCCTTATTCACCTTGAAGTTTTGCTTGCTAATTGCTTTTTTCTATTATAATAAACTAGCTAACATTGAGCACTTATTAGTTCTTTTAATCCTCATCACATCACTAAGGATTAGCTATGATTACCCCATAATTTAATTATCTGTTGATGAAAGAGAAATTACTATAAAACTTAGGGACTTACAACAGTAATCATATATTATCTCTTACAGTTCCTGTGGATCAGGAATTCCGACAGAATATAATATTTGTTTTTGTACCTTGAGCTCTGGAGTTTCAGCTAGAAAACTGGAAGACTGAGCCGTGGGATCACCTTCTATCTGGTAGTTAATACTGGCTGTCAGCTGGGGTCTTGGGTGGGGCACCCATGCATGGCTTCTTCATGTAGTGTGGGCTTCCTCACAATATGGTGACTGGGTTCCAAAGGCAATGTGGTAAGGGGAGGGGAGGCATGCAGGGTAGAGACGAGGAGAGAGAGAGAGAGAGAGAGAGAGAAGGAGGGAGTGTGTTATTTTCAGACAAGACTTATCTGGGGGCCACACCAGGCAGTTTCAAAGTTCAGCCTAGTTCAAGGGAAGAGAACGGAGACCTCTCTTTCTTGATGAAGGAATGTCAATGTCACTTCATTAAAACAGCTTGTGGGATGCTATACATACCAGTGCAGCCATCTTTTAGAAAATATAATCTGTCACACATCTATATTTTACAGATGAAAAATCAAAGGCTTAAAAAGGATAAATAGTTTACAATCATGCAATTAGTAAAAAGAAAAGCCAAAACAGAAATCTGGTTTCCAGAATTCATTTTCTTTTTAAGAATCCACAAGATTATATTTTCTCCTACCTCAATTCTTTCCAGTTTAAATTTTGGATATGATAAATTTAAAATAATATATTTCAATTCTCATGATAAAAACTGTGCTGCAGACATCATAAACCTTGAGTGACAGTGGTAATATGCTATCACAGTAATATTTATTCCCAAACTACAAGTGCTAAACTCTCTAATAATTCAAGCACTGTTTGCCCTAAAGTGCTTCCCTTTCTTTCGTACTATTCCTATAGTCCCAAAAAGAGTATATCTCACATGCCCACAAAACCATCTAGCCCTCCACATACTAGCTGCCATGTCTTTATTTCCTCTGCCCATGGTGAGACTGCTGAGAACATTGTGGCAAAAGAGTTTGGTCTTCTCCCTTCCAGCAGTAACTAGGAACCCTGGAGAGATTGTTTTGCATAGAGATGGGAGCAAAGACCCACATTTCTCTTCTGGGACACACTTTGTCTTATCTCCTATGAAGAGAAGTAGTATTGTTTTTCCCAGAGAGTAACAGGGTCCATGAAATCTGATCCTTCTACTTTATCCCCACATCATTCTCATTGCCTGTCATTGATGCTAATAAAATAGTAAAAACTGTTCAGCCCACCCCATCTCTAAGCTATCCAGGATAAGGCAATTCAGCCTTGGTCTCCAAACTCATTTCTGCCAGGGTTAGGAATATTTATCTTTTCCCTTTTCAACAAAAAATAAATGAAAGCACCTGCAATAAAGTGTACAAGAAGAAGCTTAGCTCAACAAGAACATAACAACGTAACAAACATAAACTCTTGACTTCTATGGCTAAACATAGGTCCCCTGATTATTAGTGACCTCATGGTGTTTCTGCCAAAACAGTAGATGGACATTTACCTTTCACTGGTGTACCTCAAAGAACAGTGAGATAGTTTTCCCAAAACAAAAGAGGGGCTAGTCTAAAGAGAAATTCATTTTTTATTCACTGCTCAAAGCTTTAAAAAAAAAAAGGAAAAGTTTCTCAGGTCTCTTTTTATGCTATCAAGATATCAAGGCCACCCGGGGCCACAGCTTCAGAACTCTTTGCAAACAGGGAAAATTCTTCCTAAGATATATCCTAGATATGGGAGATTACTAGAAGAGAAGTAGCAGAAGGCTTTGTGTTCCACTGTTGTTCTTTTCCTTAGGGTTTTAGGAGTATAATATTATTCCTATTAATAGTCGTGGTAACAGTGAGGAGGAAGAGAAGGAAGAAAAAAGAGATGATACCGTTGGGGAGAAGTAGTATATTAAATTATTAGTAAGTTCTGGGCACTAGGCTAAAGGATATAATCTAGTTCTTTCAATAGCTGTGTGAAGTCGATACTGTGAGGTATATGTGTAGAAATACTCCAGTTTTTCAGATGAAGAAACTCAGACCTAAAGATGTAAAGACCTGTTCAAGACCTCCAACTTGTTGAGGTGAAGGTGGGATTTCTACCAACTATTTTTGCTTCTTTTTATGGTTTGTGTCCTAAATCCCTCACCCCAAAGGCCCTTGTGCTCCAGGTTTGGTTGCCAGCCTGTGGGGTTAAAGTGATGGAACCTTTAAGATGTGGGGCCTAGGAGGAGGAGGTTAGATCTTTGGAATCATGCCCTTGAAAGGGATGTTGGGACACTGGTTTCTTCCTCTCTCTCTTTGCCTCCTGAATGCCATGAGGTGAACAGTTTTTCTTCACTGCACACTCTCCACCATGATGTTGTCTTGCCACAGGCTCCAAATCAGTGGAAACAACCAGCCATGAATTGAACCCATGAGCCAGAATAAACCATTCCTTCTCCTAAGTTGGTGACCTCAGAGATTTTGTCACAGAGATAAAAAGATGACTAACACACATCTGAACTGCTAGCCATTGTTTTCCTAAGAATTGTCCAATGTGACCAAACTTTATTAACCACTCACTATGTGTGTAAATCCATGCCAGGTTCTGGGACGACAAAAGTAATTTAAGAGCTAGTCCTGTCCTGAGGGAGCCCATGGTTTGATGGAGAAGACAGCACAATGGTGGGGATCCTCTTATTTAGGGTCCTCTGATAATATCAGACAGGGAGAGATTTATTCTAATTCTGATGCAATCTAGGAAAAATTCCAGAAGGCGATTTTTGAGAATTAAATTAGCTTACAAATACATTTTTGATTGGTAGAGGAGAAAGAAGGAGAACCACATTCTTAAGGAGGAAAGAGTATGAAGGGGAGAAGAAAATGTCTGTTGAAATGCATAATGTGGAGAGAGGAAGGTTGAGTTGTTGGGTTGGTTGGAAAATTAGATGTTTGGGCAAGAGTCTCAAAGGACAGATCAGGAATGAGAGATGGATATCAATCATGATGGGCCCTGCTGGCCCCAAAAGGAGTCTGAATTTGTCCTACAGACAGGAGGAGGAGTCATGTAGAGGCTTCTGCATAGGAGAGAGGCAGAATTATATTGTAGGTGTCTCAGATATGGGCTGGTTCCTATAACCCCTTAAATGGATGGATCTTCTGGATTCAGCTTACATACTGCCAAATTCGTTGGGGAAGCCCCAAGGGAAGGCCACAATCACTGGGCAGAAATCCATGAAAACCTCATCTTCCACCTCCAGGGTACTGTTTTGCTTCCCGGAGTTGCATTTTTGTGGCTTTGTCTTTCCAGTAACTCTCATGTTACTTAGATATTTCCCAATGGTGCAGGGAAAGAAAGAAAGGTTGAGATATGTGCCTAAGTTTCAACCAAACATCGTCATTTCCGGAGAGGGCAAAGGTTCATGAAAGGGAAGAGTAAGTATGGGAAGAGAGCAAGTCCTCCGCAGGCCGGAAGGTGGCCTGAGGGAGGAGGCATGAGGGAGAGCTACTTCATGGATAAAACCTCCCCAGACAAACCTCTCAATAGCATTTGCTCATCCATTAACTTCATAAAATTTAATTGACTAATTTTGGGGGGACAGGGTTGGGGATCAAACCCAAGGCCTCACACATGCTAGGCAAGCATTCTACCCCTAAGCTACAGCCCGAGCCCCTGATCCTTTTATTTTTAGCCTTGACAAATTGAAACAAAATTCTCATTATTTTTAAAGCCTAATTCATTAAATTTGTCTAAAGATTCATTACTCCTTTTTGATACTAAAGAGAAGTGGCTCTCTCCACTGAGACCTATAAAGAGTTGAATCCTAGTTACTTTGCATTTCTGAGAATGGTCTGGAGTCTGGGAAAACAAGGCCTGCTATGACTATATTATCTCTTTACCTTTGCCAACCTTGAAAAGCCTAAGCTGATGACTCTATCTGCTGCTTAATAGGTAGGACAGGGTGAGATCTTGCAAGAAAATAGAGCAGCCTTTTGCCTCACTGAAAATTTCTTCTTTCAAACTGACCAATTTGTAGACAAATTCCTCATGGGCTGCCATAGTTCACCTGAGGTGCCATGCAGCTTGAAATAGTCCATCAGTCAAAACAGTTGTTGGCTGACTACTTGATTACAGTGGCATAAAAGGCATAGAAAGCCATATCCCCGTATTTAGGTAAGTTAAAATTAATCAAATACTTTGGACATTTGGTCAATACTTCTGAAGTTTATAAAGTGTCTCAACTGTAGACATTTGACCTTTCAAATATGGGTCTAAGTGGAATCCGTCCTACTATTCCAGAGACTAACAGCTCTAGAGGGAAAAGACTTTCCTCATGTGTCTTAAGTGTATGTACCAGACTATACCAACCATTGTGCTCTATGATTCAGCTTTGTTTTTAGACAGATCTTATGATGGTGCAATTTATATTGCATTGTGTCCTGTGTGTGATAACAATGTTAATTTGAACAGCCTCTGCAACGGCCAATTTTGTAATTTTGAAGAGTTGTTTTATTATTATTAATAGTATTAATTTTACTATGTTATTATTATCATTATTATTATTATTAACTACACTGTGAGCCTCAGCAACTGAGGTAAGTACACCCTCTCTTAACCTCGTTGGGCCCTTGATATGGGGAACCTAATGGAATTCCTCAGCCCCAGCCTAAAAAGAAACCACCCCCGGGTTTGGAAGATGGGTATGTATGAGCATGAATTGCATATCTGCATTTAAGTCCTGTTGTCAGCATCTTCCCTGAAGCACTCTGCAACATTTTCGTATTCCTAAAGTATTTAAAGTGTGTGTGTTAGCTTCCCATTGCTGTGACTAAATACCTAAGAAAATCAGGGTTTCAGTCCATGCTTCTCTGGTTCCAATGCCATAGGCCTGTGGTGAGGCTGTACATCATGGTGGAGGGACATGGCAAAGCAAAACTACTCTCCTCCATGTGGCCAGGAAGCAGAGGTGGGGTGGTAGTGGGGGTGCTGAGGACAAAATATAGTTCCCACAGGCACATCTCCAAAGCCTTACTCCCTTCAGCTAGGTCTTAACCTCCTATGGTTTTCATCCTCTCCCACTGGTCCACTCAGATTATGAATCTATCAATGGATTAATCCACTGATGAGGTTAGAGCCCTCAAGATCCAACCATTTCTTAAAATCCCCACCTTCCAACATTGGTGCTTTGGGAATCAAGCCTTCAACACATGAGCCTTTGAGGGACATTCCAGATTCAAACCAGGATAAGACAGTCTTTAAGCACTTGTTAAATCTACCCTAATTGAGGTCTATAGATTCTGTGGAGAGACAGCACCCAGTAGGTTGAGCTGTGCACATTTACAGGCCAGAAGAATGACACCAAAGGTTCTGGGAGCTATCCTGCCCATTGCTGATTTTGTATTCCACCTTGACTGAGTCTAGTCAAGTTCACCTGAGATGGACAGTTTCAGTGTGAAGGTTTGTGTGGGCACATGTGATTTTAGCTTCCCACACATTTATTCTGGTTGAATACATGGGGCCTGTAGTACTACACTTGGTAACCAGACACTTTCCTAGCTCAGGTTCCAAAATGAACCTTTTTTTTTTCCTTGTTAGAGGAGAATACATTTGACAGTAAAAAAAAAAAAAAAAATCTGTCTTCCACTCATTTAATAATGATTTAATGAATAGTCACCATCTGCCAAAGTGCTGCCCAAGCTATGGAGTAAAACAGATGGTGACCAAGACAGTCAGGGCCCTGCCCAGCCAGAGACACAGCCCCCTGGTGAGAAGAAGGTAACAAACAGGTAAATAAGTAAACTATGAGAAGATTCCAGATGGCCACATGTATCACACTAAAATGGGGTGATAAGATAGAGGAAGCACTCCTAGAATTTATGGTCATACTTGGTTCCCAGAGGAAGTGACATATGAGCTCACACTGTGTATGTGTGTGTGTGTGTGTGTGTGTGTGTGTGTGTGTGTAACATTTAGAGCTTTTGTACTATCCCATAGCTATATGGACATACCTGATTCAAGAAGAATTCCACAGAAAATAATAGTTCCCTGGATAACACTCATCTATTATTTAAGATAAACAGTCTTGTGCATGATTATTTATCTCTCAATTCAACCAATATCCTCTGAGGACATTTGATTTCTACTTTTGTGGAAAGGGCAGGTTACTTACTGGTGGGAAAAGTGTCAGGGTTTGTTGGTGGTTAGAGCTTAGTTAGAATGGCCTAGTGTTAATTACTGTCTTCTTCCTCCTTTTTTTTTTTTTTTTTTTTTTTTTTTTTTTTTGTGGTGCTGAGGATCAAACCAGAGGCTAGGCAAGTCCTGAGCTATATAGTGTTCAGTAATACTGAGCTACCCTGTCTCCTTCCTTCATTTTTATTGCTATTAGTTAGCTTTCTGTTACTATAATAAATATCAGAAGTAATTGACTTACCAGGGGAAAAGGTTCATTTTGGCTTCCAGGTTCCATTCCATGATCTATTGACCCCATTGCTTTGTGTTTATTATGGTGGCACATCCTGGCCAGAGCACAAGGCAGAATAAAACTGTCCGCTTTATAACTAGGAAGTGAAAGAGGAAGAGGAAAAGACTGAGGTCCCCCTATCCCCTCCAAGGGCCCCAAAGACATGAACACTTCCCTCACCTTTTGAAAGTCCTACCTCCCCTGCTCTCCAGGTGACTATTGTTTCTTCTGGAATTCTTGGATTAGGTAGCTCCATATGGCTATGGGATGCAACAAAAACTCAAAATGTTGGCACACACTGTGAGCTCACATGTCACTTTCTCTGCAAAATGAGATCTCTATCTAATTACCCCATTGTATTGTCTTCATGATACATGTGGCCATTTGGAACCTTCCGGGAGGTTTCCTTGTTTACATGTTTGTTACCTTCTTCCCTCAGGGAGCATGTGGGCAGGACCCCACAAAAGTCCTGCCTTCCCTTGGGCCTTTCTGGGGACCAAGACTAACACATGGGCCCTTGGGAAACACTCTAGATTCAAATTATAACAGCTATAAAGACTTTTTTTCTTGAAGGTTCTTTTCAATAATATTGATTTTGTAAATGACCGGTGAATATTTGTCTTATTGTTTTACTGTGACACTTGAAACTTTTCTCTCTCTTTGGCTGCCACTCCATAGCCAAAAAGTATGAGAAGTACTTGTGGAGTGGTGGTTGACTCAGTATCAGTACATGGCCAACTGCTACAGATATGGGGAATTTCTAGGCTTTCCATGAGGGAATAACTGAACCACTGCAGGTAACAAAGAATTAATTTTGAGGGATATTAAGCACCCTTAATTAGCCCATTTGAGTTTTGTTTCCCCACAGGAAAAATATTCTTATGGCAACTTGCCACGTCAAAGCTTTTAAATTTCTCCGTAACTTAGAGCTGAAGTCAGTTTTACAATGCAAATGAGGACTACAAAAATCTTTTAAGCCAAATCATTCATAAGCATTTAAGAAACTCCAGGGCCTCTGGATTTTGTTAATAATTTTGTAGCAATCACTGGGGAGGTCTTGTGAAAAATATATAGCTGGTGAATTCAGAGTGCCTAAATCTTCTAATAACCTACATTTGTGCAGATTCTGAAAGCTCATTTTTTTTCTAAATCCCGATTATGCTGTATTTTAATTGCATTGTAAAGTTTAAGAGAATTTAGAGATCATAAAAATTCAAGACAAATAGCAGCAGTTCAGTCTAGACACATTCATCACAGGAAGTTGATCGCTTACAACATCACATGTGATGAAGGCAACAGGAGGTGTTATCATTTATTGGCCTCAGATTCAATTAAATGAGATCAATTAATTCTTTGGAATATTTATGATAAGATTCTGCTACTTAAGCATTTATGTGCACTGAATTTAATTTAACAACGACAGTGGGTTGATCTGTTTGGTTATTATGTAGATTTATATATTTTTTAGTCTTAGAGGAAAGATTTTTAAAATTATTTGTATTTGCCAAATGTGAGCATATAGAGACTAATTTAAATATATAATAATGATTGACAGTAATGATTATTTTAGATTTGTTATGAACATTTGCCTTAGATGTACATATAAAGGCAAAATTAGTGATGAACAATTATTGCAAGGTTACTTTGAAATCCTGCTCTTTCTTAGATCCACACATGGGAACAAACTTGAACTCTAGCAACTGATCAGGGAAAGGAAGAACATAGTCATTTGATCTAGAATCAGTTCTCAGAGAGTATAAAGTGATTTCTGATGTCTAATTTTCCACTATTAAAAATAGCACAGAATTATGTTCAAAGTACTAAGGAGGGAAGCTGGTAATTCATAGAATAATATTCAAAGTGCGAGAGAAGTGGAACTGCCATTATAACCATGTGGCTTGAGCCCTTTGATTTTTTTTTTCCCCCTATGGGAATCTGCAGGCAGCTCTCAACATATTCTGATGTGACCCTTGGAACATCAGTACTTGGTATAGTGTAAAGTAGGAACTGCTTTATTTCCTTGGATTTAAAATTTTTCTTTCTACTTTTTGAGCATATTTCTGTCTGACAATAATTACTTCCTGCTTTTTCTTTTCCTTCTTCAATATTTTGCTTTGTTCCTTTTTTCCTCCTATCCTCTAAGACAGCAGAAATCTAGAACAGAAGATGTCCTCAAGTATTTGTGCATTGCCTTATGTTCAGACAATTGAGTTTTTGTTATCAGAAATCTTGGGTAACAGGAAAATGGGGCAAGAGGTTAGGTCAGGTGTATAAAGCCAAGAAGTATGGGGATCTTGGCTTGCAAACAAAGTATGTACAGACAGCAGGCAGTAAAAGTTCTACAGGGCAAGGGTGTGCATTTGATATGAATATATAACCTATTAGGGGGTCAGAGACATAGAATGGCAAATGATTTGAATGTGAAACAGCAGACATATGACTGATGAGGACACTTTAAAAATGGGGAGATTTCTGCCTGAGCCACTTATCTATCTCTTTATACACATCCTGTTGAACAATAAGCTGTATAACAGCAGTGCTGTGTTTCTTTTGCCTGCTGATATTTTTAGCATTGAGCTTTGCAAAATATATATGTATTTGGTATTTGGAGATATACATATATATCTCCAAACTTGGTGCTCTTAACATGTATACTAAATGTTCCCTCAACATAACAATGTTCATCACCATCCTGATTGTTGTTCTCTGGATAAATTCCATTTAAAAAAAAAGGATTTCTTTTAAAATATGGCCTCCTCAGTGACTATAATACTTTCTGTTGAAGACATGGAAGTAATTGAAGTCTGTAAACACTGACCCATAATGTTTGACTTGCCTATAGCTACAGATTCTAACAAACAAGTAACAACAGAAGAAGAGGTAAAGGACAATTTGAATGCCTGTCAAATCTCTATTTTCTTTCTTCTGCCCTGTTCATTCATAAATAAATGAATGAATGAGTTCTGAGACTGAAGTTATTCATCCTAGGGTATTGTAGTCTGGGATCTGGAAGTGAAAACACAATACCTCCTTTCTCTCCTCCTCATCTTCTGCATTTTCTTCCTCTTCCTTATCACCAGAAAAATAATTGGAGCTCATTTTATTTGGAAGCTGACAATGTGTCACGTGCTGTTAAGTGCTTTATATTCATTATATTGTTTGAAACTCACAAAACCCTCTGAAGTGCTGTTTTTTTTTTTTTTTTTTTGTACTGCTTTAATAGGAGATTGGGGCACAGAGGTTGTTTACCTATCAATGGTTGTGTAACTAGTGAATAGTGACTCTTACTCTAAATACAGGTGTTTAACTTGGAGCCCATATTTTCAACCATTGAACTATACAGTGTTCTCTGTTAGCCACAATGTCAAGGTACAAATAAGTTTAAATTGACATTTTTTCAGTAGTTGGCATGAATATCCATGGTCCACTTTGAAGTTAGGCCTACCCCTGCAGCTTGCTTTGGCCAATAAAATGCAAGCATTGGAAGCAATGTCACTTCTGGGTAGAAACTTTAAGCACCATTAGGTGATGTATCATGCATCTTTTTCTGTAGTGGTAATCATGAAAGTGTATTTAAGAGAAATTTTGCTGCCGTGAATCTCTGATTAAAATGAGGCCCCTCCTAATTCACATTGGACATCTAGTCTGAATGAGAAATAACCTTTTCTTGCATCAAACCAGTGAGTGTTTCTTTTTTTTTTTTTTATTACCACAGTAGACTAGTGCTTATCCTGATGTTTCTCATTCCTCTGACAAAGAATCTGAATTCTTCCCAGACTTGTCTTCTTAAAGACATTAGGCATTCTATAAAGGTGTAAAAATTGTGTTTAAAATTACTTTAAGATTCTATAAGAATCTAAAACTTTATTAAGTCATTGATAAGATGATACTATATGAAGGTTTAAAATAATTTTAAAATCACAATTTCAGTGTCATCATTAAAATGACCTATTTTATTTGCTATTAGATGATTGATCAATAATAGTTTAACGTATTTCTTTGTACTATTTCCTTAAAATCTTCTTTATTTATCATACTTTCTTGCATAATTTCATTTTTTTTTCCTTTTAGGCTTTCATTTTTCCCCCTTTTGAGATGGTTAATGTAAAGTCTTTGAGGATGAAATAAGTATCCCTAGAATGAAATAATTGAACAGGATCAACTTCAAAGACCTTCAGAATACAATGTCCACCTGGTGGCCTGAACAGTCCGTGATAGGAAGCTGGCTGCTTCACTGGGGATACTGATTCATTTTCAGCCAGCTTTAAACATTTCTTCTATGAAAAAAAGAATTAGCCTTTTAGGTATTTTGACCAATTGTCCTAGGTTATTTCCTCTAAATTTACTCAAATGAAGCCAAAATGTACCCTTCTGACAATACTTCCAACACTGAAAGTCACATATCACATCTCCCAGTGATCATCCCCGATGGTTGGCAAAGCCTGGACTTAAATATATATGTATTTGGAGACATACATACATATCTCCAAACTTGGTGCTCTTAACATGTATACTAAATGTTCCCTCAACATAACTATGTTCATCACCATCCTGATTGTTGTTCTCTAGATAAATTCCATTTAAAAAAGGATTTCTTTTAAAATATGGCCTCCTCAGTGACTATAATACTTTATGTTGAAGACATGGAAATAATTGAAGTCTGTAAACACTGACCCATAATGTTTGACTTGCCTATAGCTACAGATTTTAACAAACAAGTAACAACAGAAGAAGAGGTAAAGGACAATTTAAATGCCTGTCAAATCTCTATTTTCTTTCTTCTGCTCTGTTCCATTCATTTTGTTACTTGTCTGGCTCCTAAAGTCATTTGAGCTTGCACTCCCTACTTTTAAAGAACATGGCATGTTCTTGGCATCCACAGATTTAATAGTTGTACTTCTTCTCAAGAAACTCCACAGCTCTGTGGCTCAGACTAACTTCTAACCTCGTTGTGCAATGAATCTGAATTGTCTATCCTTTAGAACTACTATTTAGCATGAAGGAATTTAGCTAATGAATGCATCTAGATAACCAACCAGCTTCTGTATCTAATGTGGCCTTTCTGTTTCCTGCTTGTTTTCACATTTTTGTTTTGTTTTGTTTTATGCAGGCAACAATATGTATTAAGGTCATTCATGTTATGACTTGAACTTCAAGAGTTTTAATTTTTTCTGTTATCTACAAAGCCAACTGATGGTTCCCATGATGTCTACTTATTAATTATTTTTTTCAGAAGTATAAGCCAGTCTTTTTATGTCTAATTTGAAAGAAGCAGAGAATTCTCTACAAATTGATAGAAAAATGGTTGATTATTCTGCAGGCAAGTTCTTTTCTGTTGTTGACACAGATGTAAGGAACCCCTGGGTGATATGGAATATCACTCAGATGTTCCTAGTGCCTTTATGTAGAAGTGATTAGTCACATGCATGGTGCTGTTTTGTTCAAAATAACATGACTAGACATGAATCTTGACATTGAGTTCTAGATCCATCTGGCCAACATAAAAATGCTATCCCCACTATGAATAAATATGTTTTTATATATGCAAACTAAGTAGATTTTGCTAGGCTTTTCAAGATCATGTCTTTACTAAAGATTTTCTAGAAGATATACCCCCAAAGCTTTGATGAATTTGGAGTAATACAAATTTTGGTTTTGGCATGTGGATACAGGGAAATTAGCTGGTAGAACAGACTAGCAAAAACTGGCTTAAGGACGTATGGAAACTTACTTGATTTGATCATTTCATATCGTATACATAAATCAAATTGTCCCACTGTACCCCACAAATATGCACAAGATTACATGTTAATAAAATATTTCTTGGCAAAAATAAAATGATTTTCTAGTAGCCATGGGTATGCTAAGATGGAATAGATCCATTTGTTAGGTTGTGAGCTCCCTGTCATTAGAGATGTTTAATCATAGTTTGGATGATCACAGAGGATGAATTTTACTCAGCACATTAGGTCCCTTCCAGTCCTGAAATACTATGTTACTTTTTAAAAAAATTTTTAAATTTTATTTTGTTATATATGACAGAAAAATGCATTACAATTCATATTACACACATAAAGCACAATTTTTCATGTCTCTGTGCACAAAGTAGAGTCACACCATTCATGTCTTCATACATGTACTTAGGGTAATGATGTCCACCTCATTCCACCATTTTTCCTACTCTCATGCCCCCTCCCTTCTCCTCTTCCCCTTTGCCCTATCTAGAGTTCACCTAATCCTCCCATGCCCACCCCCAACCACATTATGAATCAGCAGCCTTAAATCAGAGAAAACACTCAGCATTTGTTTTTTTGGGATTGGCTAACTTCACTTAGCATGATATTCTCCAATGCCATCCATTTACCTGCAAATGCCATGATTTTATTTTCTCTTAATGTGGAATAATATCCCATTGTGTAGATATACCACATTTTCTTTATCCATTCATCTATTGAAGGACATAGGTTGGTTCCACAGTTTAGTTATTGTGAATTGTGCTGCTATGAACCTTGATGTGGCTGTGTCCCTGTAAGTATGCTGGTTTTAAGTCCTTTGGGTATAGACTGAGGAGTGGAATAGCTAGGTCAAATGGTGGTTCCATTCCCTGAAATCCTGTTTCTATAATTCAATCTAATAATTCAATAACTTCAAGAAGTATTTTAGATTATTTACTCCTCCCACAAATTAGCCAGATAATTGGTTGAGATTTCTTTTTCTTTGATTTGCACAGCAAAAATTAGTAGAAGTCAGGCTTTCTGGCTAATGATTCAGATGTCCTGCCCTCTAAATGCTATTCACATATACATGCATGTAGGAAATCCAATAATGGTTGGATGGAATATATCTGTTAAGTTATAAACATGTAACTATAGTGAATTTAATCCCTAAATGGACAGTGAGTAGTTAAATAATCTGGTTTGTTCTTAATTTCCTTTGGGAGTTTTATAACACAATGGCATGTGTAAAATTTTAATAGGATTGTGAAGCAACATTGACGTTGGGGAGGTTAACATTTAAACAGATTTTGATTATAAGAGACAATAGAAAATCTAGCCAGTGACTTGGTTTTCTAGGAATAACAGAGTAATTGATGGTTTTAAGTATCAGAAAAGGTTTTTCAGAGGTAGCAACTATTAGGGAGAGGATGGGCAGAAAAATCTTTAATACTTGACATCCATAAGAAAGATTGAGCCTGGGAGAGAGCAAGTCCTGCTTGAGAATTTTGAGCAAATAATGCATACTCAATATTCCCGTTTAGACTTTACAGCTAAACTCAGCCTAACTCCAATGCTGTGAGTTAAATACTCATGTTTTTTTTCCCTTAAGTTAGCAGGATATGCAAAGTGTTCTGCACTGCCCTAGAACCTCTGCATGCTGCAAGAATGAATCCTGTCTACTTCTTGCTCAAACCATTCCCCCACTCAAAATAAAAAAAATCCCACTCCAAATGAAACTACAAGAGACAGGTGACTGGACAGAAAAAAACAAAAAAAACAAAAAAAACAAAAAACCGAGAGTAGATTTCAGATGGCTTTGCTAACAACAGCAAGAAAGTTTTCAATTCCTGAGGAATGACTGCAGCATTAAAATTTTGTGGTATTTCTGTATTATTCCCAGTGAAAACCAGATTCCTGAACATCAATGAATTCAGTGTTTAAGTTCAATGCTTACTTTTAGCACTGCAAGTGTTTTAAGCAATAAATAACTTTATTTGTATATATATATATATATATATATATATTTAAAAATCCACAATAGTTGTGTGTGTATCATGTACCAGGCAAAGCATTATCAAAGAATTGCTTCTGTGCTGTAATCATAGATAAAATAAGTTCTCACTAAATAAATGGAAGTTTCCCTTTGCCTCATACTAACGGCCATTTGCAATCTTGTGTATCAGTCATATTTTATTGGCCTCACCAAATCTTTCTTTTTACCATTCATTGCTCAGGCCTTTTCAAACTGTATTCATTCTTCATAGTCTGATTCCACTTCTGCCTCTTCCTTGAAGTTCCCTTGACCTCTTCAAAACAGAATGTCTCCTTCCTCCTTTCACAGGGAGCCCTTGTTATCTGCTGTACTTGGGCACTTATCCTCTAATATCTAGTGCCATCATGAGTGCTGCTAGTGTGTATTGCTATTTGTCTGGCTTTTCATGTGAGCACATCCTGCTCCCCGAATAGATTTTGTGTTCTTTCTGTAGAACAAGTACTGTAATTTTGTGTTATGCAACTCAGTGGAAATTCATTGAAACTTTGGGCTATCCTCCTGCATCCAAGAAGTGGAGATTCCTTGTTGTGTGAATTCAAATGTCCATGGAAGAATGCAAATGTGGGTGTGTACCTGAGAATGTGAAGTGAAACTTGGCTTTGTTGATACTTTCCAATTGCCTGGAAAAGAGGGTGTATTCTCATGTGCTGTTTCATATTCAGGACATGAAGTGATCTTTCCTAATAGGCAGCATAGGCAGTGTCACAACCCGCAACAAATTTTTTCACCTTTTCTCTCTCCTGTCTTTTTTACTTACCAGCTAACTCTTCATTTTCTCACAGAACTATATATTTTTTTTTTCTGATGCATAAAGTTCATTTTGTTTTCTTGGGGCAACAATCAGAAGTCTCACAAGACTTATGCATCTCTGAACTTTACTCAACTCTACAGGCTTTTTTATTATCTCTTGTGTAGACCAAGTTCTGCTTTTTCTAGCTGTACAATGAAGCAAGGGGTCAAAGCCCTGAGTTTAAAATCCTTGTGTACAGGGTCCACAGAAAGACAGCCCTGACCATATCCCTGTATCAGAACAAGCACTAACTTGTTGATCAATCAATAAACCCCTGGATCAATAAAACGTGCCCAAGTAGAGTATTTTACTCTTTGTGTTTCAGAGGTAATAATTTGGATGGGGCTGTTACTTGAAGGAATACGCTAGACACATACAAGTGGCTGCCGCACCATACTTGTGCACAGAAGCAAACAGTTTACAAGCCCTTTCCCATTTCTTATCTTATTTGAGCTTCATTACAAGTGACATAGGTAAGACAAGTACTATTGTTATATAACTTAGACAGGATGACTTTAATGTGCTCTTAGAAACTAAGCGACTTGTGCAAGATTCCCAGATAAGTACTGAATCCTCCTTCCAGTGCCCAACAAAATCCATCTTTCAAAATGTTCCTGAAATCCCACCAGCTTCTCAAAGTTGATGACTGCTCTCCTATTTGGCCTCTATAGAAAATTCTAGGGAAGCAGGAACGAGGGGGAAGGAGGGTGAAATAGAGAAAGAGGGAGAGGAACCAAGGGAACAAGTTACTGAGTTGGTCATATCCTTGAGAAAAGCTCAAAGTACCACAGGATAATTTCAGAGAGGCTGATTGAAGCTATGGTGTGTTCAAGGGACAGGGGAGGAAAAGGAGAAAAAATTTATTCATGGCTTCCATTGCCTATGATCAAAGTTCAGGTCCGGGGTCATTAACTTGCCAACACACACTGCTGTACACTGAGAAGGAGCTTCTGGATAGCACAGAAGCCCTGAGGTAGGAGTCAAGGCACCATCAGGCCATCCAGGATGGAGTGACATTGAGAAACAAGGAGGGGGTCTGGCTGGCTTGGAAGGCCAGGTTCTACCATGACATGATCTTTTGCCACACAGATTGGGACACAGCTTAACAAACTCATCTCTCTGGCCTATGAGAATGTAGTTGGTCCAAAGCAACTTTCAGAGAGTCACAAGTACACAGACTAGAATGGGGAAAGAGACATCTACTCCTCAACAAAGACTCACTTCAATGAGCCTCCTCGCCACCCACAAAATGGACCAATCCCTTCTTTATGCCACACTATTCTTCACATGAGTCTAACATGGATACATAAATATTCAACACAATTACACAGACTTTTCTCCTCATAGAGAAGATTTTTTTTGAGGTTAGAGTAATGTTGATTCATAAATTCATAGTTTTTTGGGTAGCTACTACGTGGTGGGAAACATTGGTTAAGTGCTGGGGATACAACCATTGATAAAAGTAGATTTTTAACTTTTGAAGTTTACCTTTGTGTGTGGGGGGAGGAAGGGAGAGAGAATAAATAGTAAAATATGAATTGTGTTGATGTATGCTTTGGGGAGTGAGTGTTGTAGAACAACTAAGGTAGTAAGGGAAGGCTTGTCAGAGAAAGTGACATTAAAGAGCAGGCATAGATATTTGAAGGAAAAGAGTTCTAGGGACAGAGAAAACCAAAAGCTGTAAGGCATGGAATGATGTGCTCCAAGAAAGATGGAGAGTCCAGCCTGACCACAGCAGAATAAGGGAGAGGAAAGAGCAGATGAAGTTCAGAGAGTTAATACAGAGTCAAATTTCTGAGAGCATTGTAATGACTTTGGCTTCCCTTTGGGGAAGGATGGAGAAGAACAAGCTCTTAAAGTGCTAGAGTGATCTTAACTTTCAACAGGATTACTCTGGCTGAGAATAGACTGTGTAGAGAGGGAGGTGGAAACTGGAAGTTAGGAGGTTAGGTGAGAAGTACTGGTGGTTTGGATAGGATGGTAACAAAGAGGTGGTGAGAGATGGTGAGATTGTGGTAATGATACTGACAGGACTTGTAATGGATTAGAAAGAAAGTATGAAAGAAAGAAAGAAGGAAAAAATGACACTCCACATTTTTGGTCTGAGTCAAGACTACAAGGATGGAGAGATTTATCGAAGAAGATTTGCAGCTTGGTGGTTTTTATAGACATTCAGGTGGAGTTGTTGAGTAAACAGTGGATTTAAGAGTCTGAAGTTCAGGGAAAAGTTCATGGCTAGAGATATAAATGTAGGAGCTATTAGTATGACATTGAAAATCATGAAGAAAGCCTTGAAATCCTTGAGATAGGAATAAGAACAGCAATTGAATGAGTACAGTTAGAAAAGTGAGGAGGTCAAAAGACTGAGTCCAACTTTTAAGGATTAGGAAGATGAGGCGTAACCAGAAAGGAGATGGATCAGAAGGCAGGAGAAAAACCATGAGTGTGGTTTTTGGAAGCTAAGACAAGGATGTGTTAAGAGATAGGAACTGATAACTCGACCAAAAGCTACTGATAGAGGTGTTGAGAACTGTTATACACTGACTTGTTTGTGTCCCCCCAAGATTCGTATGTGGAAAGCCTAGCCCCCCCCCCCCCGTAATGGTATGTGGAGATGGAATACCTGGTAGGTTATTACCTTATGAAGGTAGAGCCCTCATGGAACAGGATTAACGCCTTTGTAAGAAGATAGAAAAGGAGCTTGCTTCCTCTCTGTCTGTTTTCCACAATGGGAGGATACAAGGAGAAGACAGCCATCCATAAACCAGGAGGAGGGCCCTTGCCAGATGCTGAATATGCCAGCACCTTGATTTTGGACTTCCCAGCCTTCAGAAGTGTGAGAAATAAATATCTGTTGTTCATGCCACCTAGTCTAAGCAGACAGCTCTAAGACAAGAATTAAACTTTGTGTTTAGCAGCTTGGAGATCACTGGTGACCTTGAACAGTTTCAGAGCAGTGCAGGCAGCCAATTGCTCAAATGAAAGTTCCAAAGCCAATGGTGAAGAGAGAATTTAGAGGCAGCAGTATAGACCATTCTTCAGACCATTTTAAAGGGAAGGAATGAAAAGATGGTAACTGGAGGGAGAGGAAGAGTAACAAACTGTGTGTGTGTGGACACCCCCCCCCACACACACGCATTGGAAAGTAGAACTTGTGGTAGAATCAGGCAGAAAATGAACGATTCTGAGAAAACTGAACAAAGTACCCCCTGGAAGCAGGTGTACACAGGTCACTGAACTAACCCACACCAATGCATGGTGGGAGTGTAAGAACCTGCGTTAGGCCTCACGGTTCTATTGCCTTAAAGGTTTTAGATTCAAAAGACAGAAATAATGAGTCTGGCAAACAGAGTGGAGGTTGTCTCATGATCTGCCAAGTCAAAATGTGGTCTAGCAGCATTTTCAGAGAGGTTAGTTGAGAAGGGTAGAATTACAGAATGCTAGAGTTGCTTACCATCATCATTATTACCACCATCAAACAGCAATTAATAATCATAGCAATTAAGTGCCTACTTTCTTGTGCCACCTCATAAATGAAAATAAAAGGAACTGGTTTGAGAAGCAATAGTATAATAAGCCAGAAGGTCAAAGATGGGGGAAAGACAGGCTTGCGGCAGAGGCAAAAATCTCTTGCCAAACCATCTCTTGTCCCAGTGCCTGATTTTCACCCTTCTCTCCAATCGCTGGAGTGAATGATCCTTTTCCTTTTACTTCTGTCTCCTTTGCCTTTGAGCCCCCTACTTCTTCTTTTGCTGTCTTCCTTCAGCGCAGGGCCGGTTCCCGAGGTTCCCAAGCTCAGCCTCAGTGCTCACCAGCCTCCCCATCGCCTCCCAGCGCTTGGGAAGTGGACTAGAACCCTGAAACTACTGTGGGGCAGGAACCGGCGTTCTGAGCATGTGCAAGCAAACTTGGGGGCTGGGGCAGATTTTGGGGGGCCGGTACCAGGTCACTGCCCTAAGCTCAAAGCGAGAGATCGGCGAGCGCAAGGGTTGGCAGCGCTCCCGCGAGCTGCGGCCCTGCGCCCTGGGCGCAGCAGCTGCGCCCTGCCCTCCTGGCGTGGGCGAGCTGGCCGCGTGTGCCTAGCTGCTTGACGCGAGGGCGAGCCAATCAGGGCGAGCGGCCCCGGCTGCCATGTGACAGGCGAGGCGGCCCCTTTCCCAGCGCGGCCAGAGGGAGGAGAGAACCGGGGCTCGCCGCGAGCCTTCGAGAGCAGCGGCCGCAAAGGAGGCGGCAGCAACGGCTGGCGGGAGCCGCGGCTGCAGTCTCGGGGCCAATCCGGCGCGCATCCCTGAGCGCCCTGCGCTAAGGAAAGCTCGGTGGGTCGCGGGAGCCGCAGGACAGGGGTGGACAAAGCAAGATGGCAGGAATCTTAGCCTGGTTCTGGAACGAGAGGTTCTGGCTCCCACACAATGTCACCTGGGCGGACCTGAAGAACACGGAGGAAGCCACCTTCCCGCAGGCTGAGGACCTCTATCTTGCCTTCCCACTGGCCTTCTGCATCTTCATGGTGCGGCTTATCTTCGAGAGGTAAGAAGGGCAGGAGCACCTCCTCCCCTCCCCCTGCACGCGAGCGCGCGTAGACACACACACAAACACACACACACTCTCTCTCTTTCTCACACACACACACTCGCGCGCACACGCACACTCGCGTGCTCCGTGGCGCACGCCCCCGTGCCCCGCCGTTCGCTCCCACACCGCCCAACCTTTGTGTTCCGGGAGGGGTTGCTGACCTCTCTGTCTCACTTGCTTTCTGGGAGCCTGAGAAGGTCTGGCTTGCCTACGGATTTCCTCCAGGGTGCCGGAGAGGGCTGCGGGGCATTAGGGTCGCCTCCCGCACTCCTCTTTAGCTGTCTCTCTCCTCCTGGCGGCGAGGGCAGCTGAAGGAACAAAGGTGAGAGGCTGCTGGCCTCGGGACGCGCTGCACTCCGCGAGGCTTGGCCCTCTCCATCCGCGCGGCACTCCGCGTTGCCAGGCTGGGCTTCCCTGCCAAAGCTCAGCTCCATCCACCTGACAGCCAGGAACGTTCGGGACGCGCGGCCCAGAGCGAGGAGGAACCGCACACACTTCCAGATCTACACTCCCGCTACTGATTGTAGGGAATATGCTTCAGAAGTATTCTCCAGGGTTGCCTTGGCTTTTGGTCGCCTTTTGGTTTCCATGTGTGATACTTAACATCAGGCCCTCAGTCTTTGGAAATAGGTGACAATAACATTCCATGTTATTAGCAGTTTCCTTATAAGAGGCTAGGACAGTACAGGTGCATAGCCTGCAAAATGACCATATGAAATTGATATCCGTGGCCTGTTAATAATCATGAACTTCTTCTTGGCACCAGAACACACTTAAAATAATTTAAAGAATTGTCATATAAGTGTTGGTGTAATTCTTCAATTTGGTTGGCTATCTCCATTGTATCACTAACAAACTTGTGTTACTCTCATTGAAATCAGGCTTAGTTAATAGGTTAGATCTTGCCTGCTGTGCATTCTCTGGGTATTATTGAAACAAAACCTAGCCAGAGGCCCACACTTCTGTCTTTTTCATAACTGAAAACATCACCTTCCCCTTTTTTTCTCTTTTCCCATTCATAAAGGAAACCATGAATTTCTTAGATCACAAATTCTCACTTCCAGGTTTAGAATAGTTCAGTGGTAGAGTGCTTTTGCCTTGTATTTGAGAGACCCTGAGTTTGATCACAGCACCTTAAAAACGAAATAAACCCCACAAATTTCCACTTCCATGCCACCTCTCTACCCTGCCCCCAACCTACCTTGGTTTTGTTTCTTAAGCTTTTCTTTTGGTATCCTGTTTGCCTGAAACCACTACTGCAGACTGCAGAATATATCAATTGTATCATTTGTTGCTGGAAATAGAAACAAAGCTTCATGGAAAAAAAAAAGTATCTTTTGTTAAAGGAAGGTGTATTTTTCAATAGGCAGTATTGTTGTCAGAACTATCAGCTCTTCCCATGCTGAAATGGACATGCACAAAGGGAACAGTTTGAAGACCCTCCATATTAAAATGATTGGAATTTGATACAAACTTGACATTGATCCTACCCAGTACTGAGATTTATAAGGGAAAAGAGGGTGTATTTGCAGGTTAAGAGTTGTTCCTACAGCTTATGTTTACTTGAAGAAAATAGGAAGTCATGTCTAATCTTGCAGTCTCTCCAAAGACAAGCAGGTTCTCAGGACCAGCAGGTTGTTCGGTGTTGGCACATTGTAAAGGCTTCATACACAATTGCTGAATAACATATGATAATTTTTGCCTGATAAATTCTGGTTGGATTCATTTTTAGGTAGTAATGCATCTGAAAGAAATCTTCAGTTTTATGTTTGGAAGAACAAAAGCATGGCAGCTGGTGAACTGTATGCAGAGTGTTGCATTTTCCTGACATTCTTTTCCATGGTGGTTCTAGGCTGTTCATTAAGTTGGAAAATATTTTTAGAGAATGGAGATCGTTTTGTATTTATATTCTATCTTTAAACAAAGAAACAAACACTGATGCTATAGTTATAATCTGGAAGTTCTTTTTTAAAATTTATTTTAATATATATTTTTTTTGTGTGTGTGTGGTTGGACACAATACCTTTGTTTTTATTTATTTATTTTTATATGGTGCTGAGGATCAAACCCAGGGACTCGCATGCACTAGGTGAGCGCTCTACTTCTGAGCTACAACCCCAGCCCCCCCCCCCCCGAAGTTCATTTTTCCTCTTCCTAAACCTTTTTATCTGCCTTTGCACAACCCCATGAATTGACTTAGGGTTTACACAGGGGTCAGCTGCTTTCCAAACATCAGTCATAGCAGATGTCCTCACATTGGTATGTAGACAGTTGGTCATTTCCTTTGGGCCATTGATCCAAATAGAAGTGGTTTAATGTGGTTTAATGGCCTGTATGGGAAGTGAAAGTTTATGATTCCTGTTCAGAATAATAATCCAGTATGGTATATGTACCATAGGATGCAACTGACTTCTGGAGGAGTGGCTACTTTATTTCTTTCTATAGTTGTCTTTTTTTTCCTTTTCTTTCTTTTTTCTTTTTCTTTCTTTCTTTTCTTGTTGTTAACTAGGGATTTAACCCAGGGGTGCTTTACTGTTGACCTACATCCCTAGCCCTTTTTATTTTTTGAGACAGGGTCTCACTAAGTTGCTCAGGGCCTCACTAAATTACTGAGGCTGGCCTTGAACTTGTGATTCTACTGTCTCAGCCTCCGGAGTTACTGGGATTACAGACATGCACCACCACACCAGGCTCTTCCTATAGTTATAACAGTCACTTTTTCTCTGAAAAAAATCTCAGGGTATAGTTGCATCTGGATTAAAAATTCTGCATGTTTCTATTCTTCTCAAATCCAAATGACACATTCTGTGATCCAACCAATGGTGTTCATCCCAGTAGTGTCCAACAAGAGCTTGAATAAGTTTTGCTGAGTCAGCCAATATTGTTATCACTAATAGGGCCCACTTAAAGTACCCTTTTAACATGTTGTGCATAAATATTGTGCAGTATTCTAAATGGTCAGCATTATTTAAGGAAGCCTGTTATGAATTCCTTTGTAAGATGAAATGCTTTTGTAATAGTAACGATTCCTTCAAGATTCTATTCTGCTTATGCTTTTACTGTTTTATTTCAAAGCTGAGAACCTATTTAGGAAATATTTGATCATTTAAGTTTCTTATTTCCAATTAAATGAGGTCAGTAATACCCTTGTTAAGGCTAAAATTATGGATTTGAATGCCTTCTTAATCTTTATGTATTTGTCTTTAGAAAGAAAAACACTCATGAATTAATTGAATTGGGCTTTGCCAAGCTGAACAGCTTTTTCTGTTTTCACTCCCATGTTGGGGTGTGGACAGTGGAGACACTAGTGGCCAGCACATGCCACTTTGCAGCAGCATATGGACAGCAATACGGGAGCCCAGCATGACTGGTTAAAAATGGAGCAGCCAAAGGTCAATGACTTTTGGATGAGTCTATGAATACCCCAGATCTTGGTGGTTTTTAGCATAGCCTTTATACTATGCTTAACTCTGGGCAGGGACCAAAAGGGCCAATTTAGATACTACTTGATTGACAGAGCAAAATATTTCTTGTTTAAAAAAGGAAAAAAAAAAAAGAGAATGGCTTTTCTTAGAATGGAAATTATAGTGTATGCCATTTTATTATGTTATTGAGTTGATGACAGAGAACAAAATATTATTTATTATTGTAGCATTATCCTGTATTTTATTAATTTTCTTGATTTCATGCTTGTTTAAGCTCAATAAACCATTCTTAGGAATTATTAATAAATGCTTCTTCCAACTCCACTTTGTTTTCAAAAATGTGTTTTGTTATGGTATTCCTAAATGTGGGATTCAAGTTCTGCTGATTCCCTGTTTGGAAACAAATTATTTGTGTCACTGTTGTAAAAGGTAACTTTAATGCATTTTCTTCTTTGTGAGCTTGGGAGGGAGAGTTGCAGAAAGTATTGATAGGGAGTCAGAACAACCAAGTTGTAGTCAAAACTTACCTCATTCTGGGGCAGCCTCCTAATTTATCTCTGCTTATTTTCTCATGTACACAATGAAGCAAATGGCCACTGTAATCTAAGGTTGCTTTCCCTCCCGATTCCCTGAATCCTGTGAGTCCTCTGTATTTGAAGCTTACTAATTATTATCTCATGAGACTTTTGTGGCAGGCTAAATGTCATGTTTTAGCAGGCAGAAATAAGTCCTCTCAGAATAGTTTTTTTTTTAATAGAAATACTCTAGGCAATGGTTTAGTTTTTATTATTTTAGTATTTTTGAGTAAACATAATCATTTGGGATGTTGTCATTTTTGCTTTGAAAAGCTACAGTATTTTGGAAAACCAACAAAGAAGATTCATCAAAGAAACAATTGCTTCCTTTTGTCCTTCCTCTTTATATGAAACCCAGAGCAAAACTGACACCTGACTGGGAAAGAAATGAGTAGCTCATTCCTGACAGGGTGACTGTTGGAATGCCAAGCTATGTAAGGAGCATCATCTCTCTTGTGGTTGACTTCATGGGCTGTCTAGCCATTCAGCCCCCAATGATCTGCTGTCCCCCAAACTTCAAGGAATAGTACTGTCTTATTGTGGGACAGGGAATGTCTGGCCAGCGAGCTTTGTCTCATCATTTACCTTACCAGCAGCCTTGGGTAAGGTACTATGGGACAGTTGAGAGGAAGGGGAAGGGAGAAGAGAAGGGAGGGAAAGAGGAGGGGGAGGGAATGTGTTGGGGGGGGGGAGGAGTGAGTAAATGACTGCCAGGAAAAGTGGGATATGAGGTAAAGTTCATTACTGAAGGATGTTCCTATAATGTGCCCTGTAATGAGTAGACTGATATCTTCAGATGTATTTCAAGAGTTTTTGATAACAGCTTATTTACATTGTTTTCTCCTGTAGTCATTGCTGTACATGAAATTTGTAAATCTATCATTGTAATTTTTTTCCATTTTTATTGGTGCATTAATTTAATTGTACATTATGGTGGAATTCATTGTTACATATTCATACATACACACAATATAACAATAACAATATAATTTGACCAATATCATTTCCCAGTACTTGCCAGTATCCCTGCCCTCTTCCTCCCTCTGGTCCCTTTCCTATATTCTACTCATTTCTATTCTGTTTTCATAATATTGCCACCACCTTTCTTTTCCCTTTTCCTCTCTAGTTTCCACATATGAGATAAAACAAACAACCCTTGACTTTCTGAGTTTGGCTTATTTTGCTTAACATGATGTTTTCAAGTTTCATCCATTTTCCTGTAAATGACATAATTGTATTCTTCTTCTTGGCTGAATAAATTCATATATATCTATATCTATCGATCTATATATCTATATTTATCTATCTATCTATCTATCTATCTATCTATCTATCTATCTATATCTCACATTTCTTTATCCATTCATCCATTGATGAGTTCCTAGACAGGTTCCATAACCTGGCTATTGTGATTTATGCTGCTGTAAACAAAGGTGTGCATATACCACTGTAATATGCTGATTTTAATTCTTAGGATAAACATGAAGGGGTAGTCTAGCTGGGTCATGTGATGGTTCCATTCCTAGTCTTTTGAGGAACCTTCATAGTGGTTTCGATAGTGATTGATAAATGTACCTTAGGTAATCAAATGATCATAGGATTCATGTTAAGACTGGATCCTGCTATGCAAGAGTCTGGTGTAAGAAGCAAGAATTGGGTTCACACACCCATAGGTTGCCTCCTACAGCTTCTGATTGGGCTAGAAAAAATGAATTACAATGGATGTTTTGTTGGTAAACAACCTAAAGTGAAAGGGATCGTATTCTTTGCAGAATTTCAGTACAATTTTTTTCGTTTCACAAAATAAAAGGTTTGCATTTACAGGGTAGCTATTCATAATAGGTTGATTTGGGAATAAATCATGGATTTAATATATATCCATGATTTATTCCCAAATAATATATATATATATATATATATATATATATATATATATATATATATATATATATATAAAACTTTACTTTTAATGAGAAGTGCCATAGAATGGCTGAGGAGGTAGATGAGGTAACTTTATACCATCACAAATTACTTAATGGTATGTATTATAAAATTCACACCCCGATTTCATAGGACTTTTCTGTTGAGGGTATCTGATCTCTTTAGATAGGGCTAGATAGTTTTCTCCTGGATCTCTAGTTTGTATTTCAGAAGTGATGGTCTTTTGTGATGGGAAAGGGCAGGTGGCAAGGGAAGGAAAACACAGTGTTATGTGAATTTCTTCCATCAACATACTAGGCTTATGGCTCTGTCTGACATCAGTGCACCTTCCTCAAGCTTTCTTCATGTATTTTCCTTACCTGATTAAATTTTTTTGCAAGTGGTAGAATTTAAGTACATGAAACCTTTAAGTGATTATTACATATGCTTGACATTTCTTCCTCCATTACTAGGCAAAACCAGATTTTCTAAAGCTATTGATTTTTAAATTTTTATAGTCAGGACTTTCAATTTTTTCTTTTGATCCTTTCTTAAATATTCTTGAGTCAGGATACTGGGGTTCCACATTTTGTTTGATAATAGCTGGTTGCTTAATGCTTCTAGAAACTATTTTTATTTCTTTCTTTTTAAAAGGTAAACAAGATCACCTCTTAAAACACAAGTATCATTCTATATTAGTGATGCCCTGAGAATTTTTATTTCTAAAACTTTACTCTTAGGTTTCTTCCTTCTTCCCACCCCTTTTTAAAGCAATTTTTTTTGTTTGCATTCTTTCTTGGCACATCATTAACTGTGCCAAACACTATGCTGTAGCATGAACGAAAACAGGAGGGTGATCCTCATAGTGTATTAGTAACACTGTGGATGATTGCATGCCCAGGGCACATGTTCCAAAACTGACACAGTGCTTGCCACTTATTTTATTTTTGACTGCTATTAATGACTGCCATTTTTAATGAATAACTTTCCAGTTTTTGAAAATAAAAGTAAAAAAATAATTTTAGTCTAAATTTATTACTTTACATGGTTTACTTCATTTAGAGCTCTGCCATTCCCTGTGAGGTAGCTGCCCATTTTTACCCAATTTTACAGATGCAACCAAGGGTTGAGAATTTAGGAAATGTACCTCACTTTATACAGCTTAAAATAGCAATGTAGGTATTTGGGACTTGGTTTCTTGATCTAATAATTTTGGTGATCTCCTAGTTTGAATATTATAAGATAATACACACACACACACACACATACATGCGCACGCGCACACACACACTATATGGTTCTATATATAGTCTGTTGTCATCTAATGATATAATTTGAACATTTTCCATGTAATAAAATTTATTTAAAAATGTTTTCACTGACTACATTATTCTATACAGCAGATATATTCACTCACTTTGTTCCTATATATTGTTGGAGACTTAGGCTATTTTTAGTATATACATCTCTCATTTCCTATTGATTTCTGAGGAATATTTCCTAGAAGTGGCATTTCTAAGCCCCAAAGGATAAATTTTATTGTCCCCCCACTTTTTTTTGCAGTATTGAGCATTGAACCCAGGACCTCATGCATGCTAGGCAAACAATTTACCACTGAGCCATATCCCCAGCCCTATTTTAGTGCTCTTGATGGATGCAAGTTACCAAATAGTTGTGCAGAAATGATATACCCATTTGTAAGTCCTTATCAGAATGCAGATTGTTATCATTTGAATAAATTTTTGCTTTGAGAGTTGAAAAAATTATTATTGTCCTAAGGTGGAATATGTTTTTATATTACTCAAGATGAACTTGTTTCAAATATTCATTAGTTACCTGTATTTCACTTTCTCTGAATTTATGTATATTTTCCTATTGAGATGAGAAGATGAGGTTTGTCCTTTTTTTTTTTTTTTTTGGTGGGAAAGTGGTTGCTGACATCATTATATCCTACTTCTTTTTTTGGGGAGTGGGGAAGTAGGGGAGATTGAACTCAGGTACACTCCACCACTGAGCCACATCGCCAGCCCATTTTGTATTTTATGTAGAAACAGGGTTTCACTGAGTTGCTTAGTATCTCCTTCTTCTTAATGGTCTTGACAGATCTGTTTCTTTGGTCATATGATTACTCCCATCCATTTCTCTTTGCCTTATTTCTCTCCAGACTTTAGGAAGGAAGCTTCTCAGACTCTACACAATGGGAGAGATGCCGTCAGGAGGATGAAGTAGACAACCTCCTGACTCTAGTATAGAGAGTGAGGCAAGATCAAGGGCTGGGTAGAAGAGTGAGCCCTCAAGAATAAATGATTTTAGCCAGGTACAATGGCATACATCTGTAATCCCAGCGGCTCTCGAGGTTGAGGCAGAAGGAGTTCAAAGCCAGCATCAGCAACTTAACGAGGCCCTAAGCAACTCAGTGAGGCTCTAAGCAACTCAGTGAGACCCTGTCTCTAAATAAAATATAAAAAAGGACTGGGGATGTGATTCTGTGGTTAAGCGCTCATGGATTCAATCCCCGGTACCCAAAAACAAACAAACAAAGAATGAATAATTATTATGAAGGGAAACTTAGATAGAGCCTAACTCCTGTACATTGTCCTTCCAAACTTTTAGTTTAAAATGACTTAATAGATTAATCCTTATGAAAATACAATTTAAAACCTTAATGAGGTAACATCTCATAACCCTGAGGGTGGTTGTATCAAAGCAAGCAAACAAACAAAATAGAAAAAAGCAAGTGTCACTAGGATGAGGACAGATTAGATCTCTTTTGCACTGTTGGTGGCAAAGTAAAATGGTACAGTGACTATGGAAAATAGTATAAATGATCCCCCCCCCAAATTAAGATAGAATTACCATGTGATGTCATTTCACTTCTGGTTCAAATCTGTAAAGAATTGAAATCAGGGTCTTAGCCATGTTTATAGCAGCATATTTCACAATAATCAAAAGTTAGAAGCAACCCTAATAGTCCATGGGTGGATTAATGGGTGAACAAAATGTGATAGATACTTTCATCTCAGTCTATATAGGCTACTATAACAAAATACCATGAACTGAATAATTAATAAATAGGAATTTATTGCTCACAGTTTGGAAATTCAAGATGCCATCCAATTTGCTGTCTGATGAGGACCCGTTTTCTGGTCCACAGATGGCACCTTCTTGCTGTTTTTTTTTTCCATTGTAGAAGTGGTAAGGCAGTTCTCTGAGGCCTTTTATATGGGCATTAATCCTATTCATGAGGGTCCAGCCCTGGTGACCTAATCACTTCCCAAAGACTCCACCTTCTAACACTATCACACTGGTAATTATGTTTGAATATAGGAATTTTGGGAGGGGGTCCCAAACATTCAGACCATAGCAACATACGATAGAATATTATTTAACATTAAAAAGTAATGATATACTTAAAAAGAATTAAGATTGGAAGTTTTATGTTTTATGTATTTTACCACAATAAAAGAAAAAACAGTAGAAGTTTCACTGACTTAAAAGAAAAAGTCACTTACTAGAAATAACTCTCTTCATTTTCTAAGCATAGCATTTTTCTAGTTGGAGCACATGTCCAAGTCCTCTTGATCTCAGTTTTCTCAAGCACTTTTTAAAAAATATTTTAGTTTTTGGTGGACACAACATCTTTATTTTATTTTTATGTGGTGCTGAGGATCGAACCCAGCACCTTGCGCATGCCAGGTGAGCGCGCTACCACTTAAGCCACATCCCCAGCCCCTCCCTTTTATTTCTTTTTTTAATGCACAATTCTCTTCAGATGTAAGAGAGCACCTCTTCTTTCCAGAACCATTGGTCATGGGTAGTCGGGAGGGGAGGAGAAATGGAAGGAAGGTTTAATATTCAGATAATAATGGGAGCATCCTGGGGCCTTTTCGGAATTAAGAGGAGAATGAATGGAATATCAGAGAGATTACAGAATTTAGGATTAAATCCAAACATTTCCCTGAATCATCTGTGCAACACTACACTGGAACCAAACAAACAACTTACCTCATTGATAGTGCAATTTAATAAATGAAAGGGGGCGTGTACAGAAAAGGAGAGCTGGGTGTGGTTGTAGAGGATCCCTGGGATTCAAGAAGGCATCCTGGTGAGCACATAATCCATTTAAAGTGAACCAGGATAATAGGATAAAGTTCTCTAGACAAGTGGCCTAGCCCACAGATGAGTCCTGGGGAGCTTTGGGTGGGTCATGGTCAGATTTGACCTATCTCCCTGTCTTTCAGTTTGATTTTATGTGCATTTTGTAAGCAATGATTTCAACATTTGAATACTGGAGAAGATAATTTTCCTCAGAAGCTGCATATTATAAAGACAATCAGATGATAAGCCTTGCCAGGCACATTATAGAACGGCAGTTTTTGATGTTTATTCTAAAGTATACTCATTGTACAAGACTCTCTTTTCTGTAACTCATCTATGAGGATATTTTGGGCAGTTGGTTTTTACCTTAAAGAACTTTCTTCTTCCTCACCTCTGTCCTTTAAAATGGACTGCTCTTGTTTTGCCTTTATTATCTTAGAATTGGATTGTGAGGTTGTTTTTTTTTTTTTTTTGATTACTTTTTGGGTAGGGGTGGGGTTGGAAATATACAAATGTTTTTTCATTGCAGGAGAGATACATTCCTTTACTAGGTAATCCTTTTACACAGTGACCTAGGACTAACATTTGTTTGTGTCATGCCATTGTCCCATAAATGTCACATCTTATCTTTGAAGTTTCTGCTAACCAAGATATCCTTGCCCTCCTGAAACTGTTGCTGAGAGTATCTTTTCTTTCTTTTCCTCCATTTTTCCCTTTTACTCTATCCTTTCCTTTCTCCTTCCTCCTTCTCTTCCTTCCCAGTATCACTGGTGCGGATCCTCTAAAGTCACTGGGAAGTTTGGAGAGAAGAGGAACAGCCTACAGTTTGGAGTGGGGGAGAGGATAGAGAAAACCACTCAAAATCTTGTCTGGGGACAGTTTGGCCAGTGTCAGAGTAAAAGCTGCCAGCTAGTCTGAGTGGCTCTGTGGAGCTTGTTTTAATAGATCTCCACTTCACAGCAGAATGAAATGACTTAGTCGTTTAAGTACAGTGACAGTTTGGACACGATAGGATAGCTTGAGTGAAGGAAAAGTTGAGAAAAAAAGCAATCAGTCATTTAGGCATTATGGAGAGTAGGAGATCATTAATAAAGGCTTTGTGTGTCAGTAGGTATGTGTGTATCTTTGAGTGCTTGGGTAGGCTTGATGTTGACTGTGCATTTAAAGTATGTTATTGCTTTGTATGTTTTATTGTAAATGTATATTCCTAACTAAAATTAAGAGGAGAATGAATGGAATATCAGAAAAGTTACAAAATTGGGGATTAAATTCAAACATTCCCCGGTGTCATCTGTGCAGCAGTGGATAACATATTCTGTGAAATTTGGTATCCTCACTTGAAGAATGGAGAATATGCCTATGCTGTAGGATTGGAGGACTCATGGGAAACTGTATTTAAAGGGGACTCAATGAAAGTACACATTGTGTAGAACATACTTGATACCACAGTGTAGGGTTTAGCACCTACTTGAGAAATTATGTTGTGTAATGTGATTGAGTGTGCTGGGTGGACAGGGGCCCGGGGAGAGGGAGCAGCTTGTGGAGGCAGTAGGGCCTGTTTATGTATTTGATCCCGGGACTGGAGGATTTGCTTGTTCTATTGAAGAGTAAATATTTAGAGTATTAGGCTTTGCAGCACCAATCTCTTTAGCATGGTGCCTATTTAAGGAGTAGAATGCGTCGGAGCCCTTTTCCCCTCAACTGTTCATAATGATGTGGATTGTGCCCAGGGAATCTGCTTGTATTTGGTGGCAGAAAAAATATTTCTAATAGTGAGGTTTTAAACAAGAGATGGGCAACTGTGTGTGCACTTTGAGCCCAACACCTCTGGGTTCTGTGCCATTGGAGAGGGCTCCTGAGAGGATGGTCTTCTCCTGGATAGAGTTTTCTAAAGAAGCTGAGTTTCAGTGGAGGAAGCCTTAGGCTGATACCCCAATCTACCTCCCACCCCTAGTCTTGCCCTGAAAGTCCTCTTTTATTGCAGATGGTCTCAAGGGAAAATGGATTAGTTCTTCCCTCACTGGTAAATGGCAAACATCACATTTGGCATCACGTTGACTTGAGACCTGGGCTACATTCTGCTCTTGCCACTTACTGGCTACAGGTCTAAAGAGCAAATTAACCTAATCAAGTTCACTTTCCACCTGAAACCCATAGAGTTGCCATGAGGATTAAATGAAATAATGTGCGCATTGTGTTGAGGACAATGCACAGCTCACTGAACGAGCGAACACTTGTTCTTCAGGTTTGTCCCAGTCATTCACACACACCTACACACAGTCGCCTCCAGCATGATTGATGGGGTTCTTATTTCCAGAAATGAGACCTTGCTGGCCTTACCTTTATGTGATCAACATGCACGTCAGATCCATTCTTGACAGACCCAGTGTAGGGTTGGCAGTGAAGTCATTTGAGTTTACTTTCTCTATTATCTTCCCTCTTTCTATTTTCTTTTTTTCTGAAGAAGATTCTCATTCTTCCAGTGGTAACAGGCAGAAAGGTAACCGTGGAAGCTTAGTGAAGAATGGAACCCCATCTACCTCATGGTCATGTGATGTACTTTGCTGAGGTTGTGCATTCATATTTAGACAACTCAGAAATACTTTACCTAATGAGAGCCTTGGGACTGATATTTATTGATTTCTTTGAAAATTTTAATTCTAGGAGATTACTACCTTAATATGATCCTTAATAAAAAAGAAATTGAATCGAATAGCATTTATAAAAAGGCAAACATTCAAAATTGACTGAAAATACTACATCTATGCATTTTTTCCTTAAGAGGGACAAATCTACATCCCCGAATTTGAACTTCCATTGATATGCATGTGGCCAACCTGCCTGACCAAATTAGTTCAAAAGGGATTTGCACCTGCTTTCAACTGTAGGCATTTTTTCAGCTCTTTATAATTTAAAATGTAAATAGCCATGTAAGTAATTTTTAAAATATTCCAATTTTAAGGCATCAATGGAGGGCATTTTAAGATGATTAAATGTGACCTTTTTGGTAGGTTGTCTTTTAAATAAAGAAGTAAGGCAAAGATGAAACCATACTGCTCTAGACTGACAAATTGCCAAAAGCTGCCTCAAGTACAGTTGTAGTTTAATAGAATCACAGACACTGTACTTAGAAAGGAAATTGAAACTATTTATTAAAAAATGTACCATCTACCATCGGTCAGACAACAGTGGTGTATCAGAACTGTCTGTCCTGGGTGCATACAACAAGGGGTGAATTTTCTGTAAAGGATTTAAAAAAAATAAAATAAAATTGACTAAGTTAGTTTGCCTTTTATGAGCACCACGTGAAGCCAATTATACACATAGGTAGGATGAAAATATGTCTCCTCTGCCCCCCATGCTCATGAGTCCCGTTCCCTTTGGAACACCACTGCCAGGTCCTGTGTCAATGCACCAATGATATAAGGCCACACTTGGGGAACTACTGACACAGATTAAAAACAAGCAGAAAACTTCCACCTCACGTTGTGTGTTACATGTCAAGATACCAAGGCCCAGAGCCTTGAAATGTCTAGCCCTCTGCAGAGCGTGGCTGCTGTGGAATCCCCGGTACTGCTACTGTGAATGACCATCCGTCCAGAGAAACCTGGAACGCTTGTCACCCTGTCTGATGGCTCACTCTAGGAAATCTATGCTGGTCACCAGCCAGGGGCCTTTTCACAGTCACGGCCTGTGTGTGATGGACTCAGGGTGGTATAGGAAGAAGTGTCCTTGGTGATCCAGGTGTTTGGCCCACCCCCTCTGCACAGGTGCCACATTTCATGGCTTCTTTTAAAAGGCAATCAAAGGTCATCCTATTAAGTGTGGGTTGGAACTCTGCAGGGCAGAGTGCATTCTGCAAGTGCCCAGGGCCAGTTCTTGGTGTGCAGATCCCTCTCTTAGCATGTTGATCCTGTGTGAGAGACTGTAAACTTCGGTTTTCCTCCTACCTTCATCTCAGTGTATGCTAAGTGTCTTTTGTGAAGTACCCACACTTCACCAGCTGCTTGTGACATTGTAAAGGGACTGGGGAGAGAACAAAAATAGCTGTGCAGGTGGTGGTTGTGAACCAGATGCTCCTTCTCAGGAGGGTGCTGGCAGTCAAGTGGTGCGCTGCCTGGGTTTCATGTGCGTGGCTTTCTTGAGTTTTACAATGTGTGAAACTTACTTTTGCTAGAGTCAGATACCTGTGGCTGATTTGAAAGAGCTAAGTTCCTGAAGTAAACAAGCCAGTGTAGTTCACTGTTATTTTAGAGTTGAGCCAGGGAAGTGATAGGGAATTCCAGCTGCTGAGAAGTTGCCTTCCTCAGTTGCAGAGCTTAGTGGTGGATTTCTCTCTAGGCAGGAAGCAGGCTGGCCAGTGTGGGTACCTGTGCTCCCGCCTGGCTGTCCACCCTTGGTGCAGTGCCAAGTCCTGAAGGATTGGGTAGAGGGTACCTGGTCACCAATTCAGGACTATTGCTTGCCTCTGCTTTTGATGGCGGGACTCATTTGCTTGATGTTTCCACATCTTCCCTTCCCCTCTTCCTCAGAACCTACTCTGTCTTCAAATCTAAAACATCTGGCTGACTGGCATCTCCTGACTGGGAAGGAATCTCCTCTCCTTAACCTTCTCATCCTGAGCCCTGGTTACCAGCTGTGCTGTTATTAATCACATTTGCTAGGGTAATAGTGAGTTTGAGGCAAACCCGCTTAAAAGGATAGTTACTAAGAGCTTTCCCTTCAACTTACGGAAACTTTTTAAATATTTTTGATGTTTAGAAAAAAACATAATAAAGAGCATGGAATAAATGTTCTTATTGCTTCAAAGACAATCTCGTGGTTTAGAATTCTTTTTCTTACTGAAAAAGGAAAACATACTCCACAATTTTGAAACAACAGTTTCTTGTTTGGCAAGCAGTGCCCCCCCTCTAATGTTCTATTAAAACAGAACCAAATGCGAGGAGGCTTCCTCTTCATCAGTTCCCATTTCATTTTCCAGCCAATGTCTAATCCTTTACTCAGGGTTCAGATCTAAGGAGTTTTAGTCCTTTCAAATTATCTAAAGCTTTTCTAAATGGGGTGTACTTAACTGCTAGAAATTTCTTACTGCCCTGTTTTAAAAGCCCATCTTTTAATGAGTCAGGATGCTCCTCTGAAGGAGAACTGTAAAGTAAATAGTATATGATGATGTATTTTGGATGTTGACAACAAGTTATATTTATCATTGTAGGTGGAACTAAACACAGTATTTTGGTCCTGAGGCTTAGCGTTCAGAGTTCAGTTTTGTGGGGAGAGAAGCAGGGAGAGGAGAGGAGAGGAAAAATGAGAATATGAGAGTGTAGACAATAAATGTTTCTGCCAGTGTATATGTAACAAAGGGACCAGAGAAGCCCTGACTTTGGCCATCTTGGTGGAGCCCTGGTTCAGTTACCACAATAGCCTAGAGGGTATCAGTTGTAAAGCCAGATTTTACATGTGTAATCACTTGTTCAACAAACATTCATATGCCATTGTGTTAGTCTACATGTGTGACTTATATGCAGAAGCATGCAGGAAATTCCTCCTGAATGTACAGCTCATTGAATTATCACAACAAAGTGAAAGTACCAAGTGTTCAACGAGTTAGAAACCAGGTCAAGAAACAGAATAATTATTAGTATCCTTCCCACTAAGCCTCCTCCTGCCTGGTGTTTAGCTACTTTTATAAGTTAAGGAAAAATTATTTGAGGCATAAATATAAGATACAAGGACTTCATCTGTGCAACAGAACTCACTATTCTACTTAAGGTCATTAGTTCCTGTGGAGGCAAATGAGAACTCACGTACTTGCCACAATGAACCTTTATTTTCTCTCTTCTTGTTAAGTTCGTCCACATGCTGTGTGTGTGTGTGTGTGTGTGTGTGTGTACGCGTGCACGCGCATGCACTTATGTAAAAAAGTCTGATTTTATATTTATCTGTTAAATACAATAAATAAAAAATTATTTAGAAAGGAATGGGAAGAGAATGTCAGAATGTGAACAAGCGAAAGAACCAGTCTCAACACCCATTTTCTTTCAAATCTTATTTAATTACTTTACTGAGACTGTTTTATAAGGCTAGGCATTAACAGGGGCAAAAATGCTGTGCTTTTATATCTTTTTTTTTTTTTAATAAGGATGTTAACAGGGATATGTGTGTAAGTTTGTTGACATTTTTCTGGATCCTGTTCCTTGATTGTAGGTGGTATCACACAATTGGAAATCAAAGCTATCATATACTTTGGATGGCAAAAGCCAGGGATTTTGCACACTAAGTATTGGTTTGTGACATTGAACTATTCTGTTTGCTTGAAAATAATATCCTTAACACAGCACTTTTAAAATTGTACTCCCCTTAAAAATACATATCTCTTTCAGTTTTTCTTGTTTATGAAGTTTCCTATTCTGTCTTTGGAGATAGCTTCAATTTCATTTGTTCTCTTCTTCAGAAGTAGCAATTATACATGTGTTAGATTTCTTTTGCCTTTCATGTCTCGCATCTTCTCTATACTCACTTTTATAATTTTTTATGTGCTTTTATTAATTTTCCTTACACCTAATTACCATGTATCTTTTTCACGTGTTTTTTCTGTTGCTCTTAATGTTTCTGTGATCTTATTTAGTCTTTCCCCTCTTTTGTCCTGTGTGTTTTTGTTCTCTAACCATTACTTTCTGAACTCTAGTATCTCTTCTTTGACCTTTTAATTTATGTAGTTTTGAAGCGCAATCATGTAGTCTGAGTTTCTTTATAAGTTTTTGTTCCTGTGGGTAATTCTTTTTCATCTGCTTTCTACTTAACAAGTTTGTAATTTTCAGGTATAGGTTGTACTGATTCCTGCCCATACCTTTTGATACAAAAATCAACAGAAAATTTTGGATTCTTTTTTTCTACAAAGTGGGTAACCTAAAACAAGCTTTAAAATCTTCTATTGTTTTTGTACTCAGCATAATAGATAGAATGGTGTTCTTAAAAAAATATATGTCATTGATAAAATCATCAGTATGGTTTGCCATCCTTTTTATATAAGTCTTAAAATGTTCATGGCATGGCAAGGTTAAAGTCCAAATTTCTCAAAACTTATTTGAAAGCTGTGGGGGTTGTAGTATATATATTCTTCCAAATTGTGCAAGTTAAAGATAAAGGGTTTTTGTTGCATTAATTTTAAAATGGAAGTAATGAATTTTTTTTCCAGTTTCCTTAGAAATGTAACAACATAATATCAATGAATCTCTGAATCGGTATTATTTCAGCAGTAACACTTTGTTAATTTCTAGCATGTTAACTTTATTTTGAGAATTTGAAAAATTTCAATGTTTAATTGATTAGTAATGCTATAAAAAGTCATATTTGAGACATTTTGAACATTTAAAATTATAATTTTTCTTCTTCCATCAAAAAAAAATTGAAAAGCACATCTACAGTCTCATTAGGAAACTTCTAAAGCAGAAAACAAAACAAAACAAACAAACAAAAAATGAGTGTCCTTTTCCATTCTGATTCCTCCATCCAACTTTGTTCCCTAGATGCCACCAGTATTGGCAGTGTGTGTTGTGTGTGTGTGTGTGTCCTTTCAAAATTTTGTCAATGTATCAATGTATTTGCCTATGTAAATATGCATATGTAAATATAAACTTTGTTTAAAACATGTATGCTGTACTCTTAAATCCTGTTTTGAAACTTGTCTGGGTCTTTTTTTGTTGTTCATTTAACATCATGTCTTAAACATTTTCTAATGCTGGTTAATATTGTACAGACACATTATTCTTTTATTTGCAACACTGGGGATTAACCCTCTGGGTCTTGAGCATGCCAACAAAGTGCTCTCCCACTGAAATACATCTCCAATCTCTAATCCCTTTTTAAATTTTTATTTTGAGACAAGGTCTCACTAAGTTGCACAGGTTGGCCTCCAGTTTACCATCTTCCTGCCTTAGTCTCCTCCCAAATTGCTGGGATTACAGGCTTGTGCCATCATGCCCTGCTACTCTTTTTGACATGATAGTACAGCATCCCATTATTTGGGTGTTTCATAGTTCATTTAATTACTTCTCTATAAATACCGTAAACAATGCTATAACTTCATTCTTGTGTAGACGTCTTTGTACTTATGTGTATTTATTTGTTTAACATATAGAAGCAGAATTGCTGGGTCAGATGATGTGCAAAGTTAAAAATTTAAATGTTGCTGGAGCCTTTCAAGAAAAATTACACCAATTTACTTTCCCTACCCACGCTGTACGAGAAAACCTATTCCTCAAGCGCTTTCTACCCTGCTGCAAAATGATGTAATTTTGACAAACTGTCTTAATCTATAAAGACAACATCTGTTTTAACATGATGGCTTATCCAGAGAACAGCAGGTTGGGACTCTGGCCAAGGGGGAAATTTAGTAATATCTGCCTTGAAAAGACATTTTGCCACTCTTTATCTGAGAAATGGGAATGATCATCATAAAATACATTGAGAAATTCATTCAACTTTGTAGTTCTGAACCTGGTGATATTTCTTGCAACCATTCATTTAACAAACATCTCACATATTTCCAACTCATTGCCTTGAGGTTACTTAACTGACAGGCATGGTGAATGATTTGTTATATTCTCTTACAGTGAATAAAAGTCATAAATATATTAAATGCTCTTGCCTTGCTCAAGAAGTCATGAATGAAGGATGTCTCTTCTTTGTATGGAGTTTCCTAATCATTTGTTTTCAGAGTACTTATCTTATGATTAAACTATTCTCATGGTAGAAACATTTCCATTCCAATAAGTGAGCAAGCAATAGGTGATCAGATTCCACAATAACAAGGATTCTAGAACTGAAGAGAAATATTTAAATCTATAATTAGTTTTTTTTTCTTTTTTAAATATAGCTGCCTGCCAACACCCCTACTGCCCTGTCATATCATCCTGTCTTGCTTTATCATTTTTTCCCCTGTGTCATACAAAGTCACCTATAGTTACCATGACACAACATCATGAATACCTGAACATATATTTCTTCCAAGAATGAAGGCATCCAAGGGTGAATAACTAAGAATATCTTTTTGAAAAGAATTTTGATTTGTGAAGTTTATTTATTTTTCTTCTTTTTGAAATGGATAGCTTCAAAGCTACAGAAAACTTTCTTATTGCTTGTAGATTTGATAGAATCATGAGGTCAAGGAAGACCATATATTTAGATTCAATGATTTAATGGATATATAAAAGAATAAGGCAGGCTAAAGCTGGAACTCAGTGGTAGAGTACTTGCCTAACATGCATGAGGCACTGGGTTTGATCCTCAGCACCACATAAAAATAAATAAAGGCATTCTGTCCATCTACCACTACCAAAAATTAGAAAAGAATAAGGCTAGAGGCAATGGTTTTATGAAAAATGTTGATTTTATGCAATGTTTTTCCTGGTATTTTGTGGAAGTTATGTTCAAATGTTTTAATGGGGAAACCATAAATTTAAAAGAAACAGCTAAGTAGTTGTTCATTATACTCTTTCTTGGCTTTGAGAAATCAACATCAAGCACATTGGCTTATATGTCAGGCCAGGAGACTCATTTTCATCAGGCAAACACTTCTCAAGACTACCATCTCCTGCCCCTGATGTGATTGTGTTTACACTTTTGTGGGTCATGTTTGGTCTTGCAGCTTGGTGGCTCTAAATCAGACATTTGTTATTGCAGAGTAAAATTATCCTCTCAGATGCAAGTCCAGACTTACCATTCCTGTGAGCTAAGTAAGCTTCAGGCAGTGAATTGGAAAGCATTTAAATATATGAAATATTAATTGTTAAGAAGTGCACGGTGCAAGTCTTAGGTTCAAATTAGTAACCAAAATAAATCTGTATTATTATTATTCCTATTTCTCAGGTACAGAAAGCATGGCTAATCCTCCTTGAATCTCAGCCTCCAGCCATTGCATGAAACCCTGAAACTCTCTTTGCCCTACCCTGTTGTTGTCAGTTGTCTCTGTATGATTCTTGGGAAGGTAGTTAATAAAGAACAAAGCAACACATGCATATTGTGAAGAAGTGTCAAGCAGTGAAACAGGGTGGGTAGAGGATGAAAAATCAAACTGTCTCCCTTAGAAACAGCCATTTGCAACTGCTTTCTGGAATGTTTTAGCATTCATTGTCTTAGTCAGCTGGGGCTGCTATAGCAAAATGCCATAGATGGGGGGCCTTAAACAACTGACATTTGTTTTTCACATTTGTGGAGCCTGGTAAGTACAAGTTTAAGGCACTGGCAGATCAATGTCTGGTACGGGCCCTCTTCTTTGTTTGTACATGGTCATCTTCTAGCTGTTCACCAACATGGTGGAAGGAGACGGGGATGGGGCATGAGAATCTCTTTCATGTCTCTTCATTTAGGGGCATTAGTCTCCTTCATGATGCCTGTGCCCTCATCTCTGGTCATCTCCCAAGACCCCAACTCCTAATTCCAGCATTTTGGGGATTAAGGTTTCCACATGAATTTTGGAGGGACACATTCAGTCCATAGCAATCTATGTCTTAATACATTTTACTTAACACACTGTTGCTCTTTTGTACTTTTTCTCAAACACATTTTATAGAAATATTAAAATATCAATCTTTTCTTGTAAATGGTTGTGTAAATATTAACATTAATATGATACATGTAGGGTTGGTTTTTTTTTTTTGTGTGTGTGTGTGTGTGTGTCTGTGTGTATGTGTGTGGTGCTAGGGTTTGAATCCAGGGCCTTGTTTATGTTTGTTGGATGAGTGCTCTGCTACCCCTTCCCCAGCCCTGATACAAGTTATATATATGTGTGTGTGTGTGTGTGTGTGTGTGTTGTGTTTGTGTGTGTGTATACACACACACATTTTTTTGGTAAAAATTTAAAAATAGTTTTCTTTTGGGTTTAGGATGGACACAGTACCTCTATTTTATTTATTTATTTTTATGTGGTACTGAGGATTGAACCCAGTGCCTTACACATACTTGGTGAATGCTGTTACTGCAAAGCCACAACCCGGGCCCCTGTGTCATATATTTATTATTATTTATTTAATCACCCTCCTGTCACTGGTTTGTTAGGTCATTTCTAATTGCATGCTATTGAAAGCAATGTCACAATGGCTACTTTTGTATGTATGTCTTTGTTTACATGTGACTTACTTGAGGATGAATCCCTATTAATATGAAATTGCTGGATCGATTTGAATTTTGATAGGTCTTGTCAAATGTTTCTGCTAGTGGGTCACACCTGTTTATATTCCCACTCACTGAAGGAAAGTTTCTAGCAGGATAACTGAACTTTCAAGTGTCTGCCAACAGACAGTGTGAACAATGGTATCTCCTAAATTTGCCTTTATTTTCAAGTTTAGTACATTTTCATGTTTTAAAGCCATTTGTATTTAATTTTATGTGAATTACTTGATATTTTTTGCCTTTTTTTGAAAGTGTCTGTTGTCTTATAAAGATTTTCTATAAAGAAATAAAGAAAATTGCTGCTTTTCATGCATACTGTGAATATTGCCTTTATTTTTTTTATCTGCCTTTTGTCTTTCATTATTTCTTTTCTGGGATGACAATATTAATTTTTCTGTGGTCTCATTGATCAGGTTTTGCCTTAAGAGTACTTGGTCTTGAACTGGTCAGTTTTCCCAGAGGGCAGCCTTCTTCTTGCCTGCCTCAAGGTCTAGGTAGGAGGAGACAGAGCAGGCATTCTGAGACACAACAGTGGAGGAGATGGAAGATCTTATGGAGTTTGCAGATTGTCACTTAGTCTTCTGGTTTGGTTAGTATGTTTAATGTTCCAAAGGTCAGGTCCTCTGATTCAGCCTCTTTGGTAATACAGCACCCATTCCCTTCTGGGACTGAGGAGAATAGTCACCTGGTTTGGGGAGCCAATCTGGAAATGTAACTTTGAACCATCTCCCGCTGAACACTGCATACCAGCCTCCAGAGATAGCTGGTGCCTAACATCCTGGATGTTTCAGGCTTTCTCCACTCTGCATCCTCCTACACAGTGTGGGCCTCTGACCAGCAGCCTCCTTGCCCATCTCCAGGGAGCTCACTAGAAATGCAGCACTGCAAGCCCCACCCTAGACCTGCTGAGTCTGAGTCTCCAGTCGCTCCTCATCAGCAGGTGGCCCTGTGGGCCTGAGCCTGTGGCACTGCCTATGTGCCTGTCAGGACTCCTGATCAGTGATCACATACTCATCTGTTTTCCATCTTCCAAAATTTTGGATGACATCTCTGATCAGTTATCATCTTTTGTCCTTTTGAAGTTTTACCTTGTCGATTCTGTATAGCAGTTTTATTGAGTATTCAGAAGGTCTTAAAATATTTATTTACTAGGTTTAATGAAAACTCAGTATTTAATGGCTCCCCCTCCCGTATGTGTGTGTGTGTGTGTGTGTGTGTATATACACATATATATGGTCTTTTATGTATATAAGTCTGGGGCCCAACTTGCATTAATTTTTATATAAGAAAAGAAAATATCACAAATTAATTTTGGTATCAAAAATGACAACTCCAGATTTAGTTTCCTTTCCCTACTGCCTACCTAACCAGTTGTCCTAAAATTATTTTTAAAATTCTAATCTATCATATTCTAAATTTCCATTGTATTTGGACTGAATTTTAACTTTATAGTCTCTTAATCTTTGGTTGTGATAATTTCTTTTAATTTTTTAAACACCAAGTTTTGAGTTAAAATAAGCCACTTCTATGTTTCCCATTTATTTTAATCTTTATTTTTACTTATTACATTTTATATTTCCTTATTCATTTACATGTTTTTATTCATACAGAGTCATTTATATGTTTTTATTTATAACTAGATTTTTAAAAATTAATTAATTTTGTGGTACTGGAGATTGAACCCAGGGATGCTCTACCACTGATCTATACCCCAAGCCCTTTTAATTTTTTATTCTGAGACAGTATCTCTCTAAGTACTAAGGATCTTATTAAATTGCCCAGGCTGATCTTCAACTTAAAATTCTCCTTCCTTGGTCTCCTGAGCCTCTGATATTGCAGGTATGTGTTACTATGCCTGGCTCTAACTAGATTTTTAGATACACTAAATAGATATGTCTGTGTGTATATGTGTGTAATGTAATTTGAAAAAATTTATCGACTTTATATTCTTTTTTTCACATTAGGCAAATTTAAAGTCATCCCTAGGAGAATCCATTTCTCCTTATTTTTTGGAAAGTATATGATATAAATACTAATAAATGCAATGTAAAGTTTTACTGTTTGTATGTGCTATAGTAGGTAGCTCCAGTTCTGTGTTTGCTTGTACCCCAACTGAGATGTTAAATGCCCTCTTTAGTCCTCATTAGTAGGTCAGCCCAAAGTAGGGCTCTTATATTTTGAGTTCTACCACCATTATTTGTTAGAGCTGTGACTTTGGGCAAGTTAAACAACCACTCTGATTCTATGAAATGGAGATCATACTGAACTTTCAGATAGTGAGGATTGGAATTAAGGAAGTAAAATACTTAGCTGAATCCCTGGCTCATAGTAGGCATTCAACTTATGGGTTCTGAGTCTCCAAACTTATAAGTTGATATGGATGAATCTTTCCGAATGCTTTAATCAACAGGGGCACTAAGTTATTCATTCAGATCTTCTACTAGAGTGGCAGTTTATAGGGAATCTTCGTAATAGCCTTGCCTGAGAGAGAGAACATAATTGACTTTCAATTGCCCACACTAATGGAAGGGACAAATGGCCTGAATAAGTAACAGTAGATAATATCTGAAGTCTTTAAACATATCTGGGAATTCATTTCATAATTACTTCTGTAGAATACAGTAATAGCATTTCATAGCTGAAAGAGAACTTTGAAATTACAAAATCCTTTAATTTTACAGATGAGAAAGCAGACCTAGAGGGTTAATGACTCACTGAAGATCACCTAGTGGTTTGATCTTAGTGGCAGAGTTAGAATCAGAAATCGATACATTAACTCCCAGTTCTTGGTCCTTTCCTTTATTTACCTTTTAAGATTATGTTTGCTTAGGTGCATATCCAAAGCCAGCACAGTGCATGAAAACTAATGTCTACATAGGACAAGGAACATATACACCTGAGGAATAGAAACACTTTTGAGCTTCTGAGCTCTTTCAAAGCCAGATAGTCTCTGACTCACAAGCATACCTTCCACGGTGTAATATTGGGGTGTGGGCCACTGTAATCATGGTGAGAATTGAGGACTGTGGGAGGTCATGCTTGACAGAGTGAACGTACCGCCAAGTCAGAATAGAATTGAGATGTCATAACCCTAGGCAAGCCAGAGGCTGTAGGAATAGAAAGGGTAGAGTGCAGATGTCAGAAAGATGGGCAAGAATAAGGAACTAACTCTCTCTCTCTCTCTCTCTCTCTCTCTCTCTCTCTCTCTCTCACACACACACGCACACACACACACACACACACACACACACTAAGGACCACACACATATCCTGGACAAACGCCCATGTTTAGAGGTCTGAAACCACTGGTGGGATATGGAACAAAGCAGGTAGGAATGGAGCACCACTCTGACAGATGCTGAGTACCAACTTGGACTTGGCTCCCAGAGAGGTACCCTTACTAGGGACCCTTGAAGAGGCCATGGAGAGGCACAGTTACAAGCCATGAGTAGCAGGCTGATTTTGTAACTGACATTTTTGCCTGGAAGGTTTTTGATTTGCTGGTCAACTTGGATAACTAGCTGATTAGGGTTATATTGAATGGAAAGAATAAATCAATTACTGACTCATCTTTGTTAGCTCCATGTCTGAAGCCAGCCTTTAGAATATTATAAAGCTCTCTAGCACCTAGAGCTTCACCTCACAATTCTACAAAGTGATTTTGCTCCCACATTTGCTGTTGACTTTAGTAAAGAGAAAAAGTGTTTAATCTGTTATATAAGTAGGAAGAACATTGAAGTCATGGCCACATTGAAAAACCAGTTGTTTTTCCCCAATATGGGTTTACTTATTGAGCTAATAAGTCATTCATATGTAAATATAGACATTATGTTCTTGGTCTTGATGAATTTGAAATAGTACCAGCATGAATGCATTTGATTTAGAAGTACTTTCAGCTTAGAAATTATTTCCCTTTAGAAAACAACAATTTAAGTTAAAGTTGAATTTTTGAATAAGCTTAGAGGAATCTTTAAAAACATTGTTCCAAGACCCTCATAAATTCTGTAGTGGAGTCTGTGATGGAGGCTACTATGAGCTGGATATGGTTTGAGTGTAGTCCCCAAGGGTTTGTGTGTTGAAAGTTAGTCCCCATTGTGATGCACGTCAGATAGAGTACTAATCTCCAGGATATATAAAGAACTCAAAAACTTAACACTAAAAACCAAACAACACAATCAATAAGTGGGCTAAGGACCTGAACAGACACTTCTCAGAAGAGATATATAATCAATCAACAAATATATGAAAAAATGTTCAACATCTCTAGCAATTAGAGAAATGCAAATCAAAACTCCTCTAAGATATCATCTCACTCCAGTCAGAATGGCAGTTATTAAGAATACAAGCAACAATAAGCGTTGGTGAGGATGTGGAGAAAAAAGCACACTCTTACATTGCTGATGGGACTTCAAATTGGTGCAGCCAATCTGGAAAGCAGTATGGAGATTCCTTAGAAAACTTGGAATGAAACCACCATTTGACTAAGCTATCCCACTCCTTTGTCTATACCCTAAGGATTTAAAATCAGAATACTGTAGTAATGTAGGCACATCAGTGTTTATAGCAGCTCAATTCACAATAGCTAAACTGTGGAAACAACCTAGATGCCCTTCAATATTGAATGGATAAAGAAACTGTGATATATATATATATATATATATATATATATACACACACACACACACACACAAACACACACACACACAATGGAATATTACTCAGCATTAAAAGTGAATAAAATTATGACATTTACAGGTAAATGGATGGGGTTAGAGAATATCATGCTAAGCAAAGTAAGCCAATCCCCCCAAAAAACCAAAGGCTGAATGTTCTTTTTGATAAGTGGATGCTGATCCATAATGGTGTGGGGCATGGGAAAAATCAATAAACTTTGGGCAAAGGGGAGAGAGGGGAGGGGAAAAGGGATAGGGACAGGAAAGATGGTGGAATGAGATGGACATCATTACCCTAGGTACATATATGACTGCACATATGATACAATGCTACATCATGTACAACCAGAGAAATGCAACGTTGTGCGGCAATTGTGTACAATGATCAAAAGGCATTATGCTGTCACATGTATAAGTAAATAATTTTTTTTTTTAAAAAAAAGAGGGCAGAAACGTAATCACACTGTGGTGTTTAGAGCTGGGGCCTGGGGAGGTGGTGTGGATTAGGTGAGTTGATCAGGGTGGAGCCCCTATCATTGAATATTTGTGGCTTTAAGAGGTAAGCAATCAGAAGAGGCATATACATGCACATGATCTGCCTCTCCCATGTGATGTGCTGCATGACCTTGGGATTCTGCCAGCAGAAAGGTCATCATCAGATATAGTCCCTTGATCTTGACCAGAGCCATGAGCCAAAATAAACCTGTTTCTTTATAAGTTACTCATACTCAGGTTACAGAAAATGGACCAGTACAGAAGCCTCAGAAAAGCCATAAATTTTGATTTGTAGAATTTGTAGTCAGAGACAAATTGCTAAAATAAATTATAACATTCAAACTTGAATCTCAGTGTTATAGGGAAAAAAGTTAAATGGGTTTTAAGATTACAGCTGGAGAATATTGAGTGATAGTGGTTGGTGGACCTTAGAAACTAAAATAGCTTTTGTTGGATTTATCTTGACTTAATTGAAATGAATTTAAATGAATGTTAATTTCTCATTTGCTCACTGGATTTAAATAATCAGTTATGGTGGATTAGATCAATGCACTCGGAAGCCAGTGGGACAAGGGCCACCTGCAAAGACAAGCAAGCACACCCATACAGTTGTCAAAGTCATTAGCTCATGTGGGTTTCACTGCAGTATTCACAGAGGCTGAGAAGCCCCCCACCACGTGCCAGAATGTCAGCTTCCTAGAAAATGCACAGTACGAGTTGTTCCTTTAGCTTCTAAGATGAGTCATATTCTGAGTGGTCTTCCTTCTGTTCTGCTGTAGTGCATAATTCATGCAGAAATATGATTTCAGCTGTGTCAACTTCAAAGGGTTGCAATCAGGCATATATCTGGAAGGATTTGCTCAGAGGCAAGTTCTGTTTCTCATTTATACAACTGGAGACACTGAGGATCTTTGATCAAACTAGTGGCAAGGGACTGAGGGCAGTCTTTCAACTTCCAACCTTATTTTTCAGTCTTTTGTTTTCTCAAATTTCAAGAAGCCCTCCAGAATGATGGCTGTGGACATTTGACATAATTATATGGCTTAATTTTTGCAATAGCTAATTTTTAAAATAAAAATAAAAAGTGATGATTGGAATAGCTGCTAATAAAATATCTGTCTCCTAGGAAGTTTTTTTGATGGTTTAATCCATCGTGAGCTCTATCATAGAGCTCAGTAGATAATGGGATTATATCTGTTGCATAAACATTCAACATATGATGATCTGGACAATATAAAAAGTCTGAAGGCAGGAGTAAAGAATGGCAGTATAAGAACTGCTCAGTCTACTAGAGCAGTGGGATGGCAATGGTGATGTGTGGTCAGTATTAGTGACAGTTGTGCTATGTGCCAAGCACCATTCTCAGAGCCTTATGGAGATTTTCTCATTTAATTTTCCCATGAATTTTGCAGAGTAGGTACTACTACTTTTACTTCTATTTTGGAAATGTGGATATTGGGCTTATGGAAGTACAATATGTTGTCCAAGATTACACTGCTAATACTTCTTTTATGAAGCCCTCTTAGGGACCTGTGTTTGGATTGGAGAGTAGAACGTCCGTCGTTGTACCTACTGGCTGGCTAGATTGGGACAGTGTGTTGGTTACTGGTTTTCAGAATTCAACTTCCTCCCATGCAAAATTGGACATTGAGGGAGTACCAATCCTTTTTGAGAGAGCTTTCCTTGTTTGTTTCACTCCCATCAGAAAGCAAACTTGGTTCAGAGTTGGCACTGAACATGGGTCTTTCTCCTGGCTTAGGGGAACATTTGGAAGTCTTATCCTTGCATGGTGGGGATGCAGGATAAAGAGATGAGGTTCTTAAGCAGCCATTCTAATAAGAGATTGAGGAGCTCTCCAGAACCAGACTTGACTTAATAGGGTACAGTCAACTTTGAGAAAGGAAGGCAGTTCCTGTTTTCATATTTATGAACCTCTATTTTAGTGGGTAACTTCACCGGGCATCAGAGTCACTTGGAAGGCCATTAGTACAGATGACTGGGCCCCCACCCCTAGAATTCTTATTCAGTCGGAGTTAGAACTGGGTTAGAACTGAATTTCTAAAAAGTTCCCTGACAATATTGCTGCTGGTCCAGGGACCACACTTTGTGAACCACTTGTCTAGAATATCTGTATGCATCCAAAATATTGTACTATTATGTTCCAAGCTCAAAGGCAGAGACCTTTCTTAGTAAAAGCATAATCAGAAAAAAAAATTAAATGCCACTAAATACAACAAAAGTGCTGTTGTGTTAGTATTAGGATTTTCATACATCTTAAGAAGCAGGGAGAAAGCAACCGCCCACTGTACCCACATCAGTAAGGTGAACTGGACCTTTGCTGACACAGAGTCACACATCTTCCTGAACTGAGAGCTCCTCCTTCTTAACATCTGGGAATGTTGCATTCCCTGTTGAGGCTGTTTTGGGAGGGATTTTACACTCATCTATTTATATTTACATCAAATATGTATGGAGTTTTTCTTTTTTACTATTTCAATTAAGAATAGGAGCTTTTATGCCTTTCACCCCAAATTTGTCTCATTGGAGGCATTTAACATTGAAGTGCTGATGTGCAGGTATTTCTAACCACATGAGGAGTCATGGCAAGCTGCCCTGGATCCAGCCTAAGGGGATGGGAAGAGGGCTTTTTCTACAGGTAAATCCTTGGAGGCTGAAATAATGCTTTATATTCTCTCACAGAGGGTTACAATGCTTCTTTACGAAAATAAAGAAATGAATAGCTAGACACATTATAAATTAATGAGTAAAGAAGGCATCGAAAACAACAGGCAGACTTTCATTAGGTGGTTTTCTATTTCAACCATTCTAGGTTTTCTGGGAAATGAATAGAAAGTAAAGTTCCTGTATACAGCTACCCCCCTAGCTCTCTTATTATTATCTTCTTTTGTTACGAGCCAATATTGACACATTATTACTTATACTCCATTGATAACATAGGGTTTCACTCTAAGTGATAGATACATTCATACATTTTGACAAATGTGTGTCATGACATTCCCACCATAGGCTATTGTACAGAATGGTTCACTGTCCTAAAAATCTCTTGTGCTCTACCTATTCATCTCTCCCTCCTTCACCATTGATCTTCTGAACCCTTGATCTTTCACTGTCTCCAAAGTTTCATCTTTTCTGGAATGGCATTATCACTCAAATAGAGTGTAGCATTTTCAAATTAGCTTCGTTCACTTAGCAACGTCCACTTAATGTTCTTCCACGTGATTTCATAGCTAGATATTAATTTTTTAATGGCTGAATATGGATCTTCTTCAGTTTGTTTATTCATTAACCTATTGAAGGATATCTTGGTTGCTTCCAGGTTTAGGCAATTATGAATAAAGCTGCCATAAACACCTCTGTGCAGATTTTCATGAAATAAGTTTTCTACTCTTTTGCAGAGATACTCAGAACCCCATTGCTGAGTCATATGGTAAGAGTATGTGTAATTTTTATAAAAACTTGCCAATGTCAGAAGTTATGTGCACGCCTATAATCCTGGCTACTCAGGTGGTTCAGGCAGGAGCATCACATATTTGAGGCCAGTCTCAGAAACTTAGTGAGACCCTGTCTCAAAATAAAACAAAAAGGTCTGGGCATATAGGTGAGTGGTAGGGTGCCCCTGTGCTCAATTCCCAGTTGAGAAACAAAAGAGAGAGAAAATTACCATGCCATTTTCCCAAGTGGTCATACCATTTTGCACACATTCTCATCAGCCATGGCTTAGTGTCCTTTGTTCCACACCCTCACCAGCATTTTTTGTTTTCAGAGTTTTGGGTTTTAACTGTTCTAATAGCCATGAGTCTGCATTTTCTTAATGGCATATGATGTTGAACATCTTATCCTTGGCCTATGCTATTCACAATTTTTGTGTCTTCTTTTGGGCAAGAAGTCTGTTTAAATATTTTGCTCATACTTTAATTGGATTGTTTTCTTATTGTTGAATTTTAAGAGTTCTTTGTATATTTTGGATACCAGTCATTACTTTATCAGATGTCTTTTATGCAAAGATTTTTTTCTCTGTGGCTTTCATATTTTCCTAATTGCCTTATGTAGAACAAAAGTTTTGAATTTTAATGCAAAGACCATCTTATATATTTTTTCTTTCATGGATTATGATTCTGGTCTTATATTTAAAAAGTTACTATCAAACCCTAGGTCATTTGAATTTTTTATAGGAGTTTTATTGCTTTTGAATTTTACATTCAAATCTTTGATGCATTTTGAGTTAACTTTTGTTAAACATGTCTATATAAACTACTTTTTTAAAAAAATATAGATTTCATCACAGTTTGTTGAAAAAATGCTTCTTTCTCCATTGAATTGCCTTTGCTCCTTTGTCAAATATTAGTTGACTATTTGTGTGGGTCTTTTCCTAGACTCTTGCTGTTTAATTTTTTTTTTTGTAGATGACTCAATGCCTTTATTTTATTTGTTTATTTTTATGTGGTACTGAGGATCAAACCCAGTGCCTCATGCATGCTAGGCAAGTGCTCTGCTGCTGAGCTACAGCCCGAGTCCACTGTTTTTTTAATTTTTTTTAAATGACATTGGAGTGCATTATGATTCTTATTACACATATAGAGCACAATTTTTCATATCTCTGGTTGTATGCATAGTTTATTCAGACCAATTCATGTCTTCATACATGTACTTTGGATAATAATGATCATCATGTTCCACCATCATTTCTAACCGCATGCCCCTTCCCTTCCTCTCCAACCCCTCTTCCCTATCTAGAGTTCCTCTATACCTCACATGCTCCCTCTCCCTATCCCACTATGATAATGCTAAGTGAAGTTAGCCAATCCCAAATAACCAAATGCCGAATTTTTTCTTTGATATAAGGAGGCTGATTCATAGTGTTGTTGTTGTTGTTGTTTTTAAACAGCAAATGTGTAACAGTTGCTTTGGGTCTCCCCTCCATCCTCCTTACAGCTCAGTTCTTACTTATGCCCCTGGCTACAGATGGTCTCTGCTTCTTTACAGTTAGCAGTTCATTCCTCCAAACACTCCTTATGTTGCAATGAAAGGAAAGACCAGTATTTCACTTCCCCTTGTCCTTGTGCACTTATTTATCACTATCTTCCACTGTTGAAGTCAAAGCTATTCTAGGAAATGAGTTTAATAAATTCCAGAGTCCACTTACTTTTTCGGTGGTTTCCAGGAATGAACTGTATCATAAAAGTGAGGAATGCATACATTGATGAAGCACTTATGTCTATTGTATTGCCTCATTTTTAAAGTAGAAATAATGCTACTCTTACCCACAGCAGAGTGATTTTTGTCTTTTTTTTTTTTAAAAAAAATCAAAGGACAAAATATCTCATGTATTTAATAGATGAGATAGGACAGTGATGACCTACATTCACCAAAAGGTTCAATTCTTTTTCTTTATTTTATATTTTCTCCTGAAACAATTCATTCCCCCTCCCATACACACATTTTAATCATTACAGAAAACTCTGCATTGATGGTGCTGATCTGTATGTTTTAGACAACTGGTGAATTTTCATTGATGAAGTTTCCATCTCCTTGTTTAATTTCCTTTATCTCTTCTCCATCTTAAAAAAAGGCAGAAACTGATAGAGTTCCTGCAAAGCTGTAATTTCATAGAGAGAATATTTAGGCAAGGGATATCTACAGGAATAAACCCCAAAATATTATTTTCCTCAACATAATGTAAGGTGGAGTAACAGAAATGATCCATTTAATGCTGGTGCTAATTTTTAGAAGTCTAATACAATTATGAGGCTTATTATCTGTATACTGTATAACCTTATGTTTGCTTTAGGTACACTTACCCAAAAGTATACGTTTAGTTACTTCTGAAAAAAAAATGTTTTTCCTCAAGCTGCTTTTTGAATTCTCTGTTCCCCAGCATTGTTCTCTAAACCACCTAAGCTATAACTTAGGAGAATCCCATGCTATCCTTAAATCCTTTAGAATCTTCTGGGCATACATGGAGCTTAACACCATTTTCCAAACATTTAATTCTTTACATATATTTGCTATTGATTAAAACAAATAATTGGCTGGATTAATGTTATCTGTCTTATATGGTAAATTCATAAAGGGAAGAGTATGTTGATATATTTTTTAAATCATTGATTAACAACATGCTTTATACTTTGGAAATAGCTTTATAAGCAATGAGGGAGTAGCTAATATAAGTAAATATGTTAATATAGAAGAATTAAAAATTAGGAGAGGCAAATAGAAATTGATTGACATTCATAGAGCCATTCTATCTTCCTTGATTATTGTTCATATGACATAACTTTTTACCCTTTACTTTTAATGTCTGTAGCCTTTGTATTTAAAGTGGGTTTTTTATAGGTAGCATATAGTTGGTTCTTTTATTTTGAAAAATTATGACAATCTCTGTCTTTACATGGATGTGTTTATATCATTTACATTTAGTGTAACTATTATAATAGATATAGATATGCCATTTTATTGTTTTCTGTGTGTTCCCTCTGATACCTGTTACTCTTTCGGTCTTTTCTGTCTTTTTTTGTATTATTTGAATATTTTATTTTATCTACTGACTTTTTCCACTCTTCAAAATTTGTGTGTGTGTGTGTGTGTGTGTGTGTGTGTGTACTCTAGGAATTACAATATCCCCAACCTTTTAGTCTGCTTAGAGTTAATGTTGTATCACTTCAAATAAACTTACAAATATAGTCTCCTTTATCATCTTCCATTTACCAATATTTTTCAGTCATGATATGTATTATATCTACATGTATTGAAAACCCCACCAATGGTCTGGAGGAAAGTTAGTTTTTATATTTACCAGGGTATTTACTGTTTCTGTCATTATTTAACTTGAGCATCCCAGTTTCTTTCTGGTTGTCTGAAGCACTCCCTTTAGCATTTCTTTTGGAGCAATTCCACTGAAAATGAGTTCTCTTCATTTTCTTTCATCTAAAAAGCCATTATTTAACTTTCTCTCCTGAGTATGTTATTGATGAATATAGATTTCTAGGTTTGTAGGTTGGGTATGTATGTATGTATGTATGTATTTCAGCACTTTGCAGATGTTGTTCCACTGTTTCCTGACCTTCCTGGTTTGAATCTTAATTCAAATTATTCTTCCCTGTGTATAATGTGTAATTTTCTCGAGCTGTTGTGAATACTTTATCATTACTTTTGAGAAGTTGGTTATGATGTGTGTAGGTGTGATTATCTTTGAGCTTATTCCCTTTGGAGTTTATAAGCTTCTTACATTTTGTGTCTTTTAATAATTGGGAAAGCTTCAGCCATTATATCTTCAAATAGTTTTGCCACATTTTTTTGTCTTCCTATTTAGAACTCTGTTAACATAAATACTAGGACTTTTGCTGTTTTCCTACAGGTCTCTGAGGCTCTGGTCATTGTTTAAAAAAAAAAAAGTTTTTTCTCTTTGCTTTTCATTTTGAATAATTCCACTGTCTCTTCAAGTTAATTCTCTCTTTCCTCTGTCATCAAATTCTTCCCTCTCTCTCTATCTCTCTCTCTTTGGTAAATGTTTTTGCTGAGGTACTTTACCACTGAGCTACATCCAGTGAATTTTAATTTCAGATATTTTCTATTTCTACAATATCCACTATATCCTTTGGTTCCCTTTCTGCCTTCTGATTTTCTTTTTCTGTTTTTCTGTTTTCCATTCATTCCATATCATCAAGGCGGATAGGTATATATCTACCCTTTGGATCATCTCAGCATTGGAATCTGTGTTTTTCTTCCATTAGAACTGGTCATGTATTACCAGTTCTTTGTATGTGGAACAAACTTGGATTGCATCCTAGTCATTTTGTATGTTATGCTGTGTTGATTTTGGATTCTACACTAATCTTCTGAAGAGTGGATTATTTTGTTTTGTTTTTAGCAGACGATGAACCTAGTTAGATTCTGACTACATTTCTGTCTCAGTTCAGTTTTCAAAGCCTTTGTTATGCTACTTTGGATCTGTCCCACACATGTGCCTCTCGGGAGTTCTTCTGAGACTTGGGCTATGGTTTCATACTTAGTTCTGTTCTCAAAGCTTTTGCTGTTCTGCTTTGGATCTGTGCATGAGTACACAGCTCAAGGTAAAGTCAGGAATTGTGCTGGTTCATACTTAGGGGATTCCCTTTACCTTTTTCTTCTCCATGATTTTCCCCACCCCATCCTTCTTTGCCTACAAGGACTCCTTTCCTGTGTTCCTGTAGCCAGAAAGACCAAGTTTTATTTGGAGTGTGAGCTACTCCCAGGGATGAGATACCTTTTTGTTGCTGTGGAACTCTGTGATTGGGTCCTGCTTAAGGACAGAGCTATCAGAATAAAAGTGAAAAACAAAACAAAAAACCCACCAAAAACCCCCAACAAACACAACTGGGGAATTTATCTCCTTATAGGTCACTTCTCTTGGGTTAACTCCTCTTCACATTTCCCCTTCTTAACATTTCAGTCTTCAAGTAATTGTTTTTGTATTATTTCGGTAGCTGTTGAGCATTATGAGATCCTTCTGCTAAATCTATAGAGGGCATCAATTTCTGAATTAAGCCACAACCTGAGTTTGTTGCACATCTCTGGCCCCAAGGACCCAGGTTTTGCTGTGCCCAGAGCTTTCATGCAAGAGAAAAAGCTTCTTCTGAACTTATCCCACCATGAGCTCCCTACTTTTCATTTGTTTCTGCTTTACCAGGATTTCTATGCCTCAAAGACAAGAATGCAGGGTAACAGTGAAGATGATCCTATATCCCAGCAGACCATGAAAAGAAGATTCCTAAAGTGTAAAAAATTTGGTGGCAGAGTAACTTAAGGCAGCAATTTTCTTCCGTTCACAGTTTTTAAAGTTGTGTAGTTAAGCATTTGAACAGTGCGGAAGTTAGAGATACTGAAGTCTGTGTATTTGAAAATCTGCATATAACTTTTAAAAAGTTATTTAAGATCTTTATTGACAGATGATTACAGTTTGTTAACTTTTTTTTTTTTTTGTACCAGGGATCAACCCAGTGGTGCTTAATCAGTGAGCTATATCCCTACCCCCCTCATCCCCCCCTTTTTTTGATTACCCAGAATTGAACTCAGGGGCACTTGACCACTGAGCCACATCCACAGCCCTATTATTTAGAGACAGTGTCTCACTGAGTTGCTTAGTGCCTCGCTTTTGCTGTGGCTGGCTTTGAACTCATAATCCTCCTGCCTCAGTCTCCAGAGCTGCTGGAATTAAGGGTGTGCGCCACTGCACCCATCCTGTTGACTTTTTTTTTAAAAGTTGTAAAATTTTACTGCAAATTAAAAATGAAGCTTTAAAAAATCTGACTTGACATTTAAGAATAATTTAAACACCTGTAATAGTATATTGAGAAAAAAATAAGACTTTAAAAAAATGTTTTAAAAGCTTGTCATTGCCAAAAAAGAGATATCTTTAGATAAAAGTTATAAAAACCTCATGGTTAATAGATAGTGCAGATAGTTCTAGTTATCTGGTCAACAGGCAAAAAGCAAGCATTTAAGGTCTTCAGCTTTAATCTTTTGTTATTTCTTATGGGAATTTCATATTCATTTCTTTTAAAATGTTTTTTAGTGCTTCTTGTTGGATGGCTGAACTGCATGCGTGATGGTAGAGAGTTAAGCCAGCATTTACTCAGTTTTGCTCTGATCAGCTTTGGTGAATCGAATCTTCAGCTGGGAAATTAGCTGCCCTTGTCTCTTTGTCATTTTGTGGTTTAGGATTTGCATCATTCATTGATGTTGCCAGGGACCAACACTGAGGTGTTGACCTTGGGTCTCATCTCCCTGTCTTCTTCATTGCAGTCCTCTCTAGGTGTCTTTGGCATGGAGGGCCCTTGTGGAATTGTGGTCCATAACCCCAATACATATTCTGTCTCATTGATCCATCTTGTTTTCCTGCTGGGACAGGAGAACAGAACTCTCTATCATCTCTCCTTGTACAAGACGATTGAAATTCTGTGGTCATTGCCTGTAGGGTCTTTGCAAAAATAAGGTGGGAACCTTCATTTCCAGTAGGGACTGTGTTGTCGGGTCTAGTATTTGGGAACACTCTCTGCTTCCTCTTTCCCCCCACGCCCACTTTGGCAACTCTGCTGGTAATTGCATGGAGGATCCCTAGGATGCTGAGAGTGTTGATAGTGGTTACAATCTGCAGCGTGTTTACTGCCTTGAAGTGGAACTCCACCAGGGCTGTAATATTTGCTGTCTTGCATCCTTTTCTGTTTTAACATTATCAAATTCCAAAGTCTCCATCTCCTACCCTGCTGAGACACTTCCTGGGGTAATTCTTTATTGCACTCTGCTGTACAAATACATCTTCTTTGCTGCCCTTCCATATCTGTTATTTACATTGAACCACTTTTCTGTTGCCCATACCTTCCTTGGGATGACCTTCTTAAAGGTGTGAAACTGAGGCTCCCTGTGAATTGTCAGTGATGCCAGGCTTGGGCTTGGTGTAGGCATATTGTCATTTACTATCGTACAATAGGGACAGACCTATAATAGTTAAAATTTATTGAAACCCTAGGCACACAAAGACCCCGCACAGCATTATTTGCAGCAGAGAGAAGTGTCAACAAACATTAGGATGCAGTATGAAATCATAACTTTGAACCACCTCCTTTGCTACTGCAGTGAGCTCTAGTGCTGAGAATCTGGGCTTAGATGTGTGACACTGACCACAAGTAGTTTGTCTCTGCAGTAAATTGCCCATTGCAGTAAAATGTGATCTCTCTCTGTTCTCACGTATTATCAATGTATATAATTCATGCCATGTATGAAATATGTCAATGGGCTCTTTGTGTCACCGATAAGGCCTCCAGTGAACAGCAGTCGAATAGTAGTTAGGTATTTGGGGAGTTAGAAGTTATAGGCAGAGTTTGCTTGTAGCTGCATGGAGAGGACCTCAGAGACATCCGGTCCAAGCAGCTCTGAGGTCAGGGCAGGAATGCAGTTATCAGGTTCTTGTACTTCTTTGTGGCGAGCGTGATTGGGCTGCTTCAGGAGCTGCTGCTGCATGTTGAGTAGGGCCTTTGGTGGCAGAGGGGGCTGCTCAGCGTTCTTGGGGGTCCCCTCCAGTTCTACTACCAAGTGAATTCTGCAGCTGTAGAACTTCGCCTATGACTTTGACTTTCCAAATACTTAATTACTAATAGTTTATTGTTGGTCAGAAGCCTTACCAATAACATGAACAATGAACAAATTTTGTATGTCATTATGTATTATGTATAATAAAATTACATGAGAATCGAGAGAGATCATTTCATTGCATTGCCTCGTTTAGGGGAAAGAGGAACTGCTTGGTGGAGACTTGCAACACCTGAGCTCACTGCAGTTGCGACAGGTGTCTCCAAAGTTACTACAGTACTACAGTATTGCTGGCTGGTGATTGTGTGCAGTTATTATTCCATGCTGCATCTTTGCATTTGCTTACATAGCTCTCAGAAGTTTGTTTTTTAAATCAGCTCCAATAGCCTCTTAGATAATTTTATTTGAAAAAACTGAACTCTTCTAGCTTTTTAAATAAGATAGCTTGTGGAAACGCCTACTTGACCCTTGGAATGAAGTCATGAGCTATACGTTTATTCTTTTTGCCTCCCATTTCCTTAACTCTTTAACTTCTCAGCTTCTAGGATAAGCAGCTGCAGATTAACAATGATAGGAATCAGTTTTAGATTAATGCTATTAAACAGTTAAGTACTACAGACTTACTGTGGGCAGACTACTTGGTATGAAGTGATTATTGTCAAAAGCGATAAGATAAAGCCCCTGCATTTGGCAAGCAAAACATGCACAACAAGTACTTAAACTTTTCACAAGGTAACATACAGAAATGATTAAATTAATATAATATTAAAAAGATATCAACAGGTAGAAGGGATCTAGGAGAAAGTCAGGTGGTTTGTTTCTAACAGGCAGACTGGTGTCGGGGCTGCTCAAACTGACAATGAGGTCTGCTTCTGTCCTTTGCCTCTCCTTTTCGAGTCCCAATGGGAACACTGCTAATTATTTTCCAGGGTATTGTGAAAAATGGATGAGAGCTTGATATGTTTGTGTGTTAATCCCATTTCCATCATCCTGTATGCTTCTGTGTTAATCTATATCCCATCCCTTTTTGACTGTGGGCATTTGGACAATTGTATTTAAATTGTCATATATCACTTGCCCCTTATCAGCCCCTGCTGGTTGGAAGGTAGGCATCTGGGAAGGCAGAGGTGGGATCCATCTTATTCTCCAGTAGATTCCCAATGAATAGCTTATGCCTTCTGTGGAGCATAGTGATTAAGAGCCCAAACTCTGGTCTTGACCGATTCAGTTTTATTAGCTCTTTGACCCTGGGATTGTTACTTAACTTCTCTGCCTCAGTTTTCTCTTCTGTAAAATCAGGACAAAAATGATATCTATCTCTTTGGGTTATTATAGGGATCAACAACAACAGAGAAGAACATTAAACTTGGAACTTGTATCTAACATCATAAATTCATGTAAATGCTTGTTAACCAAAATAAATAATAGCAGTTGCTCAATATTACAGGAAAGAATGCACTAGCCTTTATCAATCATCTTTGGTGAACTGGGTGAAAGATGTGTTTGCAGACATGACATTCTTCTGGAACATTCTTGTCCTTTGCTCAGAGTTGACTATTGCTGTAGCAGACTGTTTGGCACATGGGATAAAATTTTCCTCATTGAGAAAAATAAAACAAGAACCATAGCTTTACACTTGTGATAGTCTGACTCTCAGATTGCCGACTTTTACTTTATCTGAATTAATTTCCTGTATTTTCTTGATATTATAATAAATGCAGTGAGAGGAATATGTTATGAAATGGACCCCTTTCTATTCTACCTATCTCTGCTAGTCAACATATGGTCAAAAGTAAAGTGTTTTATTTGAAGGCAAAACATAGCTAATCATCTAGTTTTAAGCATTTTCAAATGCTTAAAGAGTTAGAAAGGTTGGTCAGAGTTGCAAAAATGTGAAGTTCATTTTTTTTTTTTTTTGCTTTCAGACTGTCCCTGTCCCTTGGGGCCATTATGCATAGTACTTACTCCAAGGTTTATGTAGAGAAGCCAAGGTGTAACAACAGATAGCAAAACAAATAAAAGAAAACTTTCCCCAGGGGCAAAGGGCTAGTCATAGTAATTCTAGAACCTAACTGGAGTGCCTAATAGTATTTTTGAGTTTTTAGCACAGTGGTAGGAGTGTTGAACCTTGACATTGAGAAAATTAAAAAGCAGTTCTTTTGCAAAGTAAATATGACTCATATGCACACTGTCATTTCCGGTGTGTTTTTACTACAGTGTCTTAATCTGTTGCATAATCCTGTATCATTGTTTCCATTTTGCTTTCTGCCTTGTATACACATCTAGTACAGTGGCTATTTCATTTAATTTATTTATATTCATCTAAAATTCAATAGGTACAGGGTTGTCAGCAGTACCTAAGTGTCTATCTCCACCCACGCCCTGACCACCACATTTGTCTTCCTGGAGGAAAAGGCTTCTTATGTGTATCCGCTGCATTTATCACTTATACACATTCTTTCTCTGACCCCCACTCCCCCTGCTGAGTGTTAATCCCATATGAACTGTTCTGAACTCTGCTTATCATGCACATTAAAGACTATTCCATGCTGGCACACACAGAGCTGCTGTGTTCTTTAAGCCAGTTGATTAGAATTCCACTTTTTTTTTAAACAAATCTTCCACTAAACGACACTGAAATAGTTTCCATCATTTTGCTCTGCAAAGACTGCTTCAGTGAATAACCTTGTCTATATAACATGTGACACATGTATGATGGTGTTCATATAATGGTTTAAAAAGTTATTTGATTGACAGCAATTGGAAGTCATGATTTTTTTTGCAGAATAGCACCATGATTAGTAAGATATATGTAAAATGACTGAAGGTCTGTTCTAGAGATTGTCTGATACTTGGATGTGAGTACAGTGAAATGGTATTTGTCACTCCGGGTTTAAGACAAAAATGGTTGGACTCCATGAGAAGGGTTCTTGTCTGTTGATTTCCCACAGTGTATCCAGCACCTGGGACTCTACTGCACACGATTCCACTCCATAAATGTGTGTTGAATTGATAATGGGCATGTCACTTTGTTTCTGAGTCTTACCTGACTTATGTGTATCCTCTACATTTATCACTTACACACATTCTTTCTCTGATCCCCACTCACAGGTTTGCTGTGGGAGTTCCATGAATTATATTAATATTTTTTTTAAACATGAAAGTACTGAATATAAGAAATTATCATTTTTTGTATAACACTCATATCATGTTTCTCATTTGTTTCTAGTAGCAGTTCTAGATTTTAAAAGAATCTAGAATAATCGGGAAACATGTTTCACATTAGAATTTTCTAGATTAGCTTGAAGTTTTCATGTAGGTTCTAAAAGGAAAACTTTCTTTCACCTTCATGGCCAGTGGAGCTTGATAAACCCAATCTAACTTTTTTTTTTTTTCTGACAATTTGCAAACATTATTAGCAACATTGATTAATGTGCATAGTGAGGTATTTAAATGATAAGGCATTTTCTTACACAAAGTATCCCCAAACTAGTGTGTTTATTGCTGCTATTTGTAGTTTTCTTCTTGTCTTCCAGGCTGAGAGCTGTCAAGTTATGCTACCAATACACCTGTACTCAAAAAGTTCCCAATCCAGTCTGCCATTTATAATCCAGTATAATCAGGAAAAGCTGATCCAGCTATTACATAATTTTGTGTCTCAGGTATAGGTCAAGTGCCATGGATCATAGTCTAAAGGGGGGGGCGGAGAATCTGTGGAGAAATACTCTGGGAGGAGTCAGAATACTTCTTAGAGCAAAGAAAGTATGGTACACACAGAAGGATATTCTTTATATAAAAAAGGGAGACTTAGTTATATATTAGAAACAGGTATTTTTTTTTCCCCAGAGTAGAGGAATGAACTTGGATTTTAAATATAACAAATATTGATGGAACATCTTCTATGTGGCATAGGTAATTAGTAAACCATGCATAAATCAAAGTGTCAGGTGCTGATAGGTACCGCAGAAGTGAGCAAATAGGGAAGGAAGGGGAAGAAGGAAAGAGAGAAAGGAAAAGAAAAAGAAAAAGGTAGACCCGTAGGTATGTGAATTTACACCTATAAAGGTGAGAGTTGTGCAGGTCAGCTTTTTCTGCAGGTGGTCAGGGAAGAACTTCCTAGCAAGGTGACCTTTAAGCAGAGACCTGGAGGAGGTCTGAGGAGCAAAAAGCAAGTGTGATGGCCCCAAGGAAGTAGCAACAGAACCAGTCTTCAGGGAAAGGAAGGGGTCCGTTTGGCTTCAGCAGAATGAGCAAGGTGGAGAGTAGGAGCTGCTATTGGGTAGGGCAGGGCTGATCCCATAGAGCCCTGGGGACCCTGGGAGGCCTTTGTCTTTTGCTCTGAGTGGCAAAGGAAACCACCACTAGGTTTTGAGCAGTGAAGTGACATGAGCTTACTTCCTGGCTAGGCTAGTGCATGGAGGGAGAGAGTCAAGTGACATCCAGAGGAGAGAGGGTGGTGACTTTGAAATGTCAGAATCTGAAGATGCTTGGTGACAGGAGATCATTGGGGAAGGTCCTCATTAATAATGAGGAAGAAACCAAGCACATGTAGTCCCAGCTACTCAGGAGGCTGAGGCAGGAGGGTCACTTGAGCCCAGGAATTCAGGGTTATTTGGGAAACCCTGTCTTAAAACAAAACAACCCTCCACCCCCCACCAAAAAAAAACCCAAAATAATGATGGGAGACAGCAGCTGATCCGAAACGGGAGGCTTCTGGCACCACGTCCCCTGCTCTGCCTGCCCCAGGAGCTCTTCTTTCAGCTGATGTCTTCACTTCTCCATTGCTTCTCTGGCAGGGGAAACCTTATCATGAAAACCGTAATGTGGGCTTAGGTTTCATCAGCATCACATTCCTGAAAACAGCTCTCATGCTAAAGTGTATGCCATCCTGTGAACCCCTTCCTAAGGTTACCAGTAACCTGCTGGTCAAGTGTGGTGGTATCCGTTCCTTCCTGACCCCTCCACCTCTCCTCAGGATTTTATTTTGTCCCCAACATTTTATTCATTCTTTCCTGATCCTCAGCCTTTTGGTGTGTTTCCAAGGTTCAAGGTTGTGCCCTCTGCCCTTTCCTCTTCCTTCTTTACCCACACTCTTGTGGTGATTCCGTTACGTCTGTGGCTTAGACCATCCTTTGGCAGGACTCACATCCCCACCATCAGCTGTGCGTGAGCTCTGTGTTGGTTTATGTGCCTTTAAACTGACTCCCTGTCCCCTTTTCTCTCATGGAAGCTTCTTAACTCAAAATAGAGCCCATCCTGACACATTTATCTGTTTCCTTTCTTTTCTGAATCTTATAGATCCTTTTTTTGGAACGTCTTTCAGGTTTACACTTTCTTCTTTCTTAGAATAGGTTCTCCACATCCCTGGCCTCACCGTCTTCTTGGATTCCAACCATTGCCCACGAGTAGCTAAATTTTCCTCCAGCCTCCCTCTGTTCCAAGCCTGCTAGCATAGCAGCAGCAGTTCATGCAACAGCTGCAAGGACAACTGTACTGTTGAGTGCATGTTATATGCCAGGCATGACAGTGAGGTATTGGAGATACAGACAGGCAGCAGCCCTGCCCTCAGGGGCTTACACTCCAGAGCCCTAACAGACTCTGAACTACATGAGTAGAGGAATATCTAAATTTGATGCTAAGGGAGGAGGAGAGGCAGGAAGAGGAAGGGAGTAAGAAGTACCACATTGGGAGGGAGTTTGCAATTTAAAATGATATGGTCATGAAGGGTTCACCAAGAAAGTGACTTTTGTTTTTAATTGAGATGAAATATGTGTAACATGAAATCTATCACTTTAATCATTTTTATTGTAAAATATAGTCACAAAATCTTCACTTTTTTGTGCAACCACTTGTCCCTTTCCAGAATCTTATTGTTACCCCCTAACTGGAACTCCATACCTCTAAGAATGCTCCTTATTCCTTCCTCCCTTCAGCCTCTGGTAATTGACATTCAACTTGCTTTCTCTGTGAATTCAACTATTCTTTGTACCTTGTGTAAGTGGAACAATGCAATATTTGTCTTTTGTAATCATTATTTCACTCGGCATGATGGCCTTAAGTTTCATCCATGTTGTAGAGCGTGTCAGAATTTCCTTTCAAAGGCTGACTAATATTCCATTGCATGGATATACCACATTTTGTTTGTCCATCCATTTGTTGATGGACACTTTTGGCATTTGTGAATAATATTGCTATAATCATGGATGTATAAAAATCCATCTGAGTCCGTGCTTTCTATTCTTTGGTGTATATACCTAGAAGTAGAATTGATGGATCATAGTAATTCTATGATTAATTTTATTCAATTGCCATGCTGTCTTCTACCTTGACCGGGCTGCACCATTTTACCTTCTCAAGAAGGTGACTATCAAGTGAAGACCTAAATAAAGGTGGTGTGGTAGAGAAGAAAGTATTCTGGGGTTGAGGAGACTTCACATGCAAGGGCACCAATTTGGGAGTGGCTTGCACAAGAAAGTCTTAGGAGGTGAATGCATCTGAAAGGGAGGAAAGGTTAGAGGGAGAATGGGCATTTAAATTGTGTAGGGTCTTAAATTGTGTAGGGTCTTGTAGGTCACTGTAAAGACTTTGGTTTTGCCCTCAGGGATGCGGAGAGTCCTTGGAAAGTTGTATCATGTTTATCTTTTTCCAAACATACTACCATTAGTTTAAACTCACCTTCAGGTCAAATCCCATCCTTGTTATTTCCTGACTGATGGGGTGCTAGGCATACACTCTGATATTTGGTTTTTAATGCTAGTTTCTTGATACAGAGCTTCTAATTCCTTGGAATTTTCTGGGACTTTTGTTCTAATGAGGCATGAATATCAATAAAACTTCCCAAATGCTTAGCATTCAGTCCAAACTGCTGTCGTTGTTCCCCCTGCCCAATTGCATACACCTTAGCACCCCATGAGCTTGCTGTTCTGTTTCAGGAGCTGTCTTGTCTTCTACCAGTTATACTTGTTTCTACAACTGCCTGTGCTTTCTTCTATCTGGGATTTCCTCACCCATTTCTCTACCGGTTTCATCTCATCCATGTATCTATTCTGAGTTTTTCCTCACTTAATTAATGGTTGCTCTTAACAGTCACTGCTATTATTTAGTTAGAAATTCATTTTTGTCACATGTTTTTATCTCTCCAATGAGGTGATAAGATCCTAGGTTAAGAGTCATTCTTTGGGTGCTTTTGGTTTCTGGGTAGTGATAGGATAATAATGGACAATTATTATTTATATATGTAAACCACCTCTCCAGTAAAGGGGAAGTTGGGACACATGAGCACAGAGCTCATGCACAATAAATGCTGGTGGACGGACTCAAGCTATACTCGTACATGAGTATAGTTATGGTGGTTTATATAGTTGATAGAATTATGTAGGTGCCAATTGTGCTTGTTTCACTCCTATGTCAAAACTAGCAATTTTTAAAGCACAAACGTAAGGGCTGTCTATATATTTGCTGTAATGAATTTTTAAAAACGAATTTACCATCAGAGAAACTGAGGCATGCTGATTAAACATTTATCTATTTATCAGGGCTTCGGAGAAAAGCAGTGAGCCAGGAGTTCTTCCTTTTAATTTTGAATTAATGAATTAAATGAAATGCTGTGGGGAAATTAACAATGGTTGGCGAGCTTTAAAGCATTTTAATACAAGTACATTCAAAATACTCACATCTGACACTGCAGATACTGTAAGGTTCAAATATGAAGTGTTTGCTAGCTCACATCAGATTATAATTTCTGGCCAGTCAGGATCAACTTTAGACCCCAGTCATATGCCATTATTTTGTGCTGAAGTATATGGCCTATAAATGATTCAGTAGGTTGTTATTATGAGTAAGTCCTCCCTATCAACATCTTTATATAACAAGCATTTTGTGTCCACCATTCCCAGTAGAAAATTACCAACATTTTGCCACTGTAGTCTTTTTGTTTGTTTGTTTCATAAAGGAAATGGAACAATCCAGGTCAAATTCACTTGATACCTCATCTCCGGTCCGATTCTCCACTCCCATCCTACATAATGGATTCAGAGCCTCTTACAAGTCTATTTCTTTAACTTTGCATATTCAGATATTATATTTATGAATTAAATACAGTATCATTTTATCCATTTAAAAAATTTACACAAGTAATTGATGCATATTATAGTTATAGTATAAGCTGCTTTTCATAGAAATTCTTTGGTATGGGTCTAAGTAATCTATTTTAACTTCTACATGGTAATTCTATTTTACAAATATGATGTTTTATTCATCCGGTTTTTTTATTGATGAATGAATATTTTGTGTATCTCTTTGATTATATATTAAGCACTTTCTATTAGGAATAGCCTAACCCTTTGGTATTTGACTATTGGTGACACATTATTTATAGAGTACCTGACAACCAAGTGAGACACATCAGGATAGAACAGTACTGAAGTGGGGGGCAACTGTCGCAGGCATTGAGGGGTGCAGTTGGTGCATAAAGCCCTGCTGTTGCCTGAGCACTACTCTGAATCCAGTTGATGAATCAGATTCACAGGATTCATATAAAAGGCCTAATAGAAACTCTGTCATAATTTGTGACCACTTTGGCTGTTTCCGCTTCTGATACTATTAACCAAATGACTCTTTGTTTCTTGCTTTCTTTCTTATCTCTCTCTCTTTCTTTCTTTTTCCTGTGCTAGGAATTGAAACCAGGGCCTCAGGCATGCCGAGCAAGTGTTCTACTTTTTCCAGCCCTTTTAATTTTATTTTTGAGAGGAGCTTACACTAAGTTCCTCAGACTGGCCTTGAACTTGTAATCCTTGTGCCTCATCCTCCCATGTAGCTGGAATAACAGGTAGGCGCTGCTCTTCCTGGCCAAAATGACTCTTTTTGTCTTTTTTCAAACTCCTCAAGAACAAGGAACTAATTTGTCAGCCAAAAATACAGTAACTTTCACATGGAATAAAGCAATGTATCACTTAAAACAAATTGAGTCAATCAGATTGCTAACTTTCAAAATGTAAAGTTTTAGTGGCTAAAAAATTAGGCTCATTTTCATATTGATATTTTTCTCTTCAATTAAATAAATTGCCTAAGTTTAATAATGTACATATTTTCCAATGGATTAATTATTTTCAGTAATTAATATTGAAATGATTCTCAGCTTACAGAAAAGTTGACAAGTAGAACAAAGAGGTCTTAAATTCCCTGGTTCCTCAGTTGTCAATATACTCTATTTGCTCCACTTTTTGTATTCAAAATCTCTCTCTCTCTCTCTCTCTCTCTCTCTCTCTTATGATATAGATATGAGATGTCCCCCAAAACTCATGTGTGAGACAAAGCAAGAAAGTTTAGAGGTGAAATGATCTGTTTGAGTCTTAAGCTAATCAGTGCATTAATCCACTTGAATGGATTAACTAGGCCATAATTGTAGGCAAGTAGAGTGTGGCTGGAGGAGGTAGGTCATGGGAGCATGCCTTGTGGGTATATATTTTTTCCCTGGTGAGCAGAGCTCTCTCTGCTTCCTGATTGTTATGTCTTGAGCTGCTTTCCTTGGACACACCCTTCTGCCATGCTGTTCTGCCTCATCTTGGGCCCAGAGCCAAGAAATCGGCCGTCTATGCACTTACACTGAAACTGTGAGTGCCAAATAAATTTTTCCTCCTCTAAAATTGTTCTTTTCAGGTCAGGTGACAAAAAAGATGACTAAAACAGTGTGTGTGTGTGTGTGTGTGTGTGTGTGTGTGTGTGTATGACTCATTTAGTCTTTTTCTTAACCTTATGAGAACAAGCTACAAGTGTGAAGTCCCATTACCTCTAAGTACTTCAATGTACATTTCCCTCAAACAGGAATGTTCTTCTATAAACCATTATACAACACTCCAAATCAGGAAACAAGCCTTGGTACAGCGCTACCATTCAGTTCATAATGTCAACATGGGTGAACTCAACAATAGATCCTTTTTCCTTCTGGTCCAAGATCCTGTCCAGGGACATATTGCATGAATTTTCACATCTCTTTAGATTCCTTCAGTCTGGAAAAGTTCTTCAGTCTTTTCCTGTTTTTTGTATCCTTGATACTTTTGAAGATCATAGGCCTTGAATTATGTAGGTGAAGGGTTTTTATCTGGGGTTTCCTTATGAACAGGCTTAGTTAATATATTCTCAGTGGAAGGTACAAAAATGGTGTTCTGCTGTTCTCACGGCATCAATCAGAGCCCCAGGATGCTGAGCCATGTTTAACCTTTATCACCTGTCATACTGGTATATGCCTGGTTTACCCATATTAAGCCCACTATTTCCCTATTTGTAACTGATGAGCATTTTGTGGGGGAGATTTTTGAAGGTCTCTTACCAAAACTCACTCCGCCAACATCCAGTGATAACTCTCACCCAAATCAACTATCTTTGTGATGATGGCAAAATAACACCTCTTCTTTCCATCATTCTTTTGGATTTACAGTCATCAGATATTTCAAATTTGATGTTCTTGATTTGTGTCTTAGGTACTCTAGAGAACAGGTGATTGGTACATTTAACACATATATATTAAATGGGCTAATGGCAATTGTGGCATCTATTCCTTGACAGTTGCCAATAAAATTATATCACTAAACACAAAGACTCTTATTTCTTGATTTTCTTCTTTGCTCTCTTCTGTCCTTCTGTGATTGATCCTGATCTGTTGTGTTTCATTCATACTGTAAAAAAAAAAAAAAAAAAGATGAGTTCATGTCCAAGAAAAGGCAAGAGCTTGTAAGTCCTTTTCCATAACTGATGGCCATAATTTGGAAAACACTGATTTGCAATAGGATTTTCTACCTCAGTGTTAGAATAAATTCATAACCACAGGGCATATGGTATTGCATTAGGAGTAACAGCAAGATCCAGATAAAATAGCAAAGCCTCCTGATTTGAAACAACTGAGTCGGGCTTAGTTAAAACTGACAACTGGTATTTGAAAGGTCAAGTTTCTCGCATCCTCAAGCAACACACTTCTCCATTTCACTGTCTGCCCAGACAAGACTTGAGTGCACATTCCCATCTCTGCCTCTAAGTTACTTCTGCCTTTCTGTAAACACCTTTCTTAAGATACTGTAGTGTCTCAAATCAGATTGCAGACAAGTCACAGTGACAAAGAAGATGACTAAAACAATATGTGTGTTTGATCTTTTGTCTTTTTATTAACTTTATGAGAACAAGTTACAGATGTGCTTGGGAGGTCATTTTGATCCTCCAGGTGACTTTGATTTTGAGTTGATTTTGGAGTTTCCTAAATGTTAATCCCATTTTATTTTCGTCATTTGTGCTGTGCACTCATACTGGACATAATACAGTTCAGACTAATTCACTCTTCTTCCAAGTCTCTCTCCTTCTGTAAGGACTGATTCTATACCTTTAGTAGACTTCTTAAACACCATGTGACCTGATTAAATACTACTTTTTATTGGATACAATTCAAACATTCTGAAACAGTTTACCACAAAAAAACATTTCTTAAATTACTTTTTTGAAAACAATAACAAAACCCACAGGGACCAGCAGCCATATTCTTCCTTTTTATTGTAAAATGACCTAAGCTAAAAACATTGCCTTTCATTCCAATTCATTAAGAAGGCCAATTTAATTTTTGAATATATTATAAATATTTAGAGCACTTATTTTTTCAGTCATATTTTTCACACATTTATTCCAGACTGTGTATTGGAAAACAATGGATCTATGTATGAGCCAGGTAACCTTTTGGGAGAACAATTGCAACTAGACCTGTGTTCCAGTGCTGCTTCTGTCACTAGGAGGCTCTGACACCACAGAAGGTCATGCAGAGGGTCTCAGTGTCTCTATCTGTGATGAGAAGGTTGTATCAAATAATCGCTAAGGTCCCAGGTCTGTGGTCTAAATATATTCTTTTTTTTAAAAAAATTATTCTTTTTAGATTTACATGACAGTAGAGTGTATTTTGACATATTATACATACATGGAGTATAACTTATTCTAATTAAAATCCCATTCTGTGGCTGTACATGATGTGGAGTTTCACTGGTCGTGTATTCATATATGAATGTAGGAAAGTTATGTCCGATTCATTCTACTACTTTCCCATTCCCACCTCCCCACCCTTCCCTTCATTCCCTTTTGTCTACTAATCCAAATTTCTATATCCCCACCCACCCATTGTGTGTTAGCGTTCTCATATCAGAGAGAACCTTTGTTGTTTTGGGGATTGGCTTATTTCACTTAGCATCTCCAGTTTTATCCACTTACCAGCAAATACTATAATTTTATTTAAATGTATTCTTTTTAAAAAATTATTTTGTCTTAATTAATTATACATAACAATAGAATGTACTTTGATACGTCATATAGAATGAAGTACAATTTCTCATTCTTTAAATATATTCTTGATGGGGGCCAAGAAGATGATAACAATAGATCTCAGTATTTGTAAAGTACTTAGTGTTTTAGCTATACTGACCTAGTTGATGTAGAGACTGCTTGGAGGCAAGACCAGAGGATTTCTGACAAAAGATAGCTGTGTTTAGATTCACCTGTTTTAGTGTCTATAGAAGATAATTTGCTGATAAAAGAACATGAAGAAAATATGAAAATAGAAACTTAAGCTCTTTTGTGATATTTGTCCATACTGTTTATTTCTTTATGTATAAAAAGAGGGTAATTATAATAACCTGTCCCAAATATATAATTTAAAGAGAAATTAGGGAAAAGATGTTATATTTAGTATATCAGTATAGATGTGGTACTTTATATTTTATGATAGTTGCTTAAAAAACAGCAATTAATTCCTGTAAGAAAAAATGTTTGCAACATGATTTATGTCCTATGCATATTGTTGGATGGAAAAAGAAAGATACTTGTTTTACCAGCATACTTATCCTCCAACAGATTCAGGTAATTTATGTAACCATTTCCTTTAATTATAATGTTTTTCAAATACAGATACAGAAAAAAAATTTCTATGCAAAATGTGTAAGATTCCAGCATAGTTGATTACTGAAGACATTGCCTAGAATTTAATACTATATGTTCAAGGAAGCATTCATTTTAGTCCTTATGGATTCTTAAGTGGTTTAGACAGTACTTTTAACATCATGAATTTTAGTTAACAGATCCTGTAGGCTCATTAGAAGATAATTTGCTGATAAAACAACATGAAGAAAATATGAAAATAGAAACTTAAGCTCTTTTGTGATATTTTTTAAAAATGGGAATTATAATGATATTTCTATCTTAGCTAGTTTGAGAATTTTGGGGAAATCACAGTAAGACATTTTTTTCCTTAAAAAGTTTTACAAAGAAATACTTGTGTATGGTAAAACTAATTATAGCGGAGAAGAGCTTACTTATGATAAAAAGCATTTTTTTTCAATTATTTATTAAAGTTTTAAACATAAAATATTAAAAGAATAGTATAAGAAACATGAATTTTTTTCATAGATATCCAACAATTTTTATCTAGCATTTTGTTGTTTGCTTTCTCTCTCTACTTATATCTATCTATCTATCTATCTATCTATATATGTATATATATATATATATATATATATATATATATATATATATATATAAATTTAAAACACATATATGCACAAGCTTACATATGGTTATTCCTCAGCCACTTGGATATAAATCGAAGATATCATATTTTATCCTTATTAAGTATCTTCTCAGAATAAAAAACATTCTTCTCCTTCATAATTGCAGTACCAGATCACATAGGAAATTAATAATTATATGGTATCTAACAACCAGTCCATATTAAAATTTTCCAATTGACCCCCAAAAGACCCCTCCCTGTTTTTAGAAAACATGGATCCCATTAAATTTTCTATGATGCTTTTGGTTGTAAATAGAGTAAACCACTTTAAGTTCTTTCAATTTCTTCTGCAAGTTACCTCCAAGTCACTAAATAATGTGCTGCTATGGGTACTTCTTAAATAGTCAGTTGACACCTAATCTATTGGCATTCTGCTCTGAAAGCCAAGGATTTAACTTTTTTTTGTGATTTCTGAACATGTTTCTCCTCTATCCTTATGTAGTCATTTTATCACTAGTTGTAGTTAAATCAAGAATTAGTGTTTATATTGTCATCAATATGTTCTGAAACACCAAGAGCTTCCATTCCATTTTCTTTCTTGTTCAGCCTTTACCCCCTTTTCCTGGAGTTTATGAGGCTTTTAATATATATTGCTCGCTTTCTCTGTTATCATCATGACTGTCATCATGACCAACCTTTATTTAAGCTCTTTTGTGATATTTGTCCATACTGTTTATTTCTTTATGTATAAAAAGAGGGTAATTATAATAACCTGTCCCAAATATATAATTTAAAGAGAAATTAGGGAATTAGAAATTAAGGGCTTAACGTGCCAAGTAATGTCCAAGTATTTTAAATGCATTAACTAATCCTCTCAATGAACTTTGTCACAGGGATTGTTACAGATGGAGAGATTAAAAACAGAGATAAATTACCAACTTGTCCATGCCACTTAAGCACTAAGTGGTAGAGCTAGGATTTGAACCAGGTCCTTTAGTTCTGGGGGCCTTGCTCTTTATTCTGTTGATAACATTTCTCTGTAGATTCAGGCAGTGGTAAGTGTTCCAAATCACCTTCCTTTTTTCTGCCTTCATGCATCTTCTCGTCCCTGTCTAGACCAGTTTGTTTTCTTGGTTGGAGTCACTGTTTCCTCCTTCCTATGTCACCTTCTTTCGAGATTTTATTCTACATTTTGCTAGAGCACATCCATAAATGACTTCTTAAGAAAGGGTGTTTGAAAAATAAACGTCCTAGATCTTTGTATTTCTTCCTTTTTGTTTTTCTTGACTATCACCTCCCATGAATTTATAGTCTGACTGATTGAAGATTGGGCAACCTTCGTTTTCACTTAAAACTTTGCAGCCATTGCTCTGTCTTCTGGTTTGCCTCCTCCTTGGCTGGTGAGAAGTCTTCTAGATCATCTGATTCTCTTTCTCTTCTATGTCTTATTGGTGTGTTGAAGTTTCCCAGTGTTGGACAAGAATTGCTTTTATTGTTTTTTTAATATGCTGAGCATCTGTGGGCTCTTCTAGTCTTCTAGAAACTTCAGTTTGGGCAATATTCTGGTATTATTTCTTTGAAATGTCTTCTTTTGATAAGACCCTGTTCTTTGTTCTGGAAATAAAATTCTTTTTGAGTTTGCTGGAGCTTTTCAATTCTCAGTTTGATTTTTTCTTTTATATTTAAGAAGTTCAGTGGATTAGATATAGGGGAACAAAAGGAAGGGAAGGTTGACAGGAATAGGAAAGAGAAAGACAGCGGAATGAATCTGACATAACTTTCCTATGTACATATCTGAATACACCACAGTGAATCTCCACATCGTGTACAACCACAAGACTGGGATCCTAATTAGAATAAGATGTACTCCATGTTGGTATAAATATGTCAAAATATAATCTATTGTCATGTATAACTAAAAACAAATTTTAAAAATAAAAAAAATAAAAATGGGGGTAAAATTTATACACAATAAAAGGCGTTCTTTTTAACGTACTGTTCTATCAGTTTGGCAATGCATTTAGTAGTGTAACCACCATGATCAAGATGAACAGACAAATTCAAACCTCTTTTTCTCTCTCTCTTTCTGTACACACACACACACACACACACACACACACACAAATATTATTAAGTCTGAAAAAGAAAGGCTATTCTGATACATGCTTCATTCAACATGGGTGAACCTTGAGGATATTATGCTCAGTGAAATAAACCAGTCACTAAGGACAATTACTGTATGATTCCATTTGTGTAAGGTACCTAGGGTAGTCAAATTAACAGAGACAGAAAGTAGCCAAGGAGAGGGAATAGTGAGTTATTGTTGAATGAATACCAAATTCTTAGGTTTGCAAGATTAAGAGAGTTTTGGAGATGGATGGTGGTGATAGTTGTTCAACGATGTTCTCAAGACCTCTTAACTACATTTAAAAATAGTTAGGATGGCAAATTTTTGTTATGTATATTTTATCATAATGGAAAAAAAAAGATACAGGAAGGTCTCATCATGTCCCCTCTAATTCCTCCTTTCTCATTTTTCAAAATCAATGAAGTTTTATTTTTGTTTTTTGGTCTATATTCTGGAATATTTTTACTTTATTTTAGAGGTCTAAAATAAAATGGGTTTCTTGTAAAATTTCAGCAATCATACTAAAGTTTTTTTAATGTTTCAAAATGTTTTAATATTTCCTAGTTTTCTTTTTACAAAGATCCTTGCTTTTGTAGCATGGATACTAGGAGCTTCTTGAATTTCTGGGAGAATATTAATTCAAGATTTTTTTACAGTCCTTTTATTTTGTTTTGCTTTTGCTGGAAGGTCATTTTATTGTTATTGATTTATAAGTGTTTTCTCTCACGTTTATTTTGCAGTTATTTCTTTGAATGGTTGGTTCTCCTTGGTTATCCCATATATTTGAAACTGGGGCACTCAAGAGTAGCCAGGAGTTGTGTGTACAAGAATGAGTGAGGTCTGTTGAATTTTTGAAAAAAATAAACTTTAAATTTTAGAGTGGTTTTAGACTTACAGGAAAATTGTGCTGATAGCAGACAGTTCTCATGTGTTCCTCCTATTGCCTCATCTTATGTTTATTGTCCGTTTGCTATAATTTGGTGACCCAATGTTAATGCATAATTGGTGACTTACATGCATACTTTATTCAGAATGCCTTAGTTTTTATATCTTGCTTTTTTTGTGTGTTTCAGAATCTCTTCCAAGCACCACATTACATTTGGTCACATCTCTTAGGATCCTCTTGGCTGGAACAGTCTGTCGCCTTATTTTTTTTTTACAATCTTAACAGTCTTGAAGGGCAGTGGTCAGGTATTTTATAGAATACCCCTTGGTTAAGATATGCCTGATGTTTTTCTCACGATTGGACCAGGATTATGGGTTTGGGGAGAATAACCACAGAGGGAAAGTGCCCTTCTTGTCCTGTCATATCAAGAATATGCCCCACTGTTGATGTTGGCCTCACCTACCTCATTGAAGCAGTGTTTGCAAAGTTTCTCTGCTGTAAAATTAACCCCCCTTTCCATACTAGAAAGAAGTCACTATAAGAAGAGTAGATAGTGACCTCTCTGCTTGGTCTTCCCTTGTTTCCTGTCCCCTACCTGTTTTCCTCTTACGCTACTCCTGATGCTTTTGGCATCTGGGGGTAAAGTAGTTCTGGACCAGTGCTGGGCGTGAGAGAGGCAGAAACTCAGAGCTTCTCACCACCAGCAGCTTGACCCCGCTGTGTGAGGTGCCATGCCTGAAACCCAAAAGATCAGAAGCATCCTGTGCTTGGAACTGCATTGTTATTTTCAGGCACAATTTCCAAGAAAAGGAAAAGGGTAGCAACTTATAGGGTCATTATTTGTCATTTTCAGTTTTGAACATGTCCTTTGAGGAGTCTGGAAAAAATGAAAAAAGTTTTTCTAAAAGCTTTTTGGTATTTTAGTTCCTGATGGCCTTAGTTAATAAGGCTAATATTTAAAACCACTATCTGTTTCCCCTGGTCTTAAAGAAATGTTGTAATTTAAGCACTACTGGAAAAACAGACATGTCCCTCATGCCACCTCCCTTCTTAGGGTATCATCTTTCCTTTTTCCAATGCTGCCAGCTTCATCTCTGAGGTGGCTTGTTATTCCTAAATTTATTTATTTATTTTATTTCATTATTTTTATAATAGAGATTGAACCTAGGGGAAATTTACCATTTAATACATCCCCTGACCTTTTTATTTATTTATTTATTTATTTTATTTTGAGACAGGGTCTTGTCTGAGTTGCTGAGGACCTCACTAAGTTGCTGAGGCTGGCCTCAAATTTGCAATCCTCCTACCTCAGCCCCCTGTGTTGCTGGGATTACATCTGTGGGCCACTGTGTCCAGCTTGGATCGAATCATTTATAATGATAGTTCTCTCCTTTTTTGTTTGCAAAAAGGTTTAGACAAAGAAAAAGGCACAGGTGAAAAACACGTCCTTTCATCCTGGGGCTCAACTCTCTCTCTCTCTCACACACACACACACACACACATGCACATGTAGACACACCCATGTACACACATACATGTAGCACATGTATAATCTTATTTTTTAAAAATCTGAGAATATGGAAAATACTTACAAATGACTATGGGGAATATTTATTTATTGGGCAATATATATATATATATATATATATATATATATATATATATATATTTTTTTTTTAAGGACTGGGGATGTAGTTTGGTGGTACAGTGTCCCAGGGTTCAATCCCTAGCACTGCTTTAAAAAAAAAAGTTGCTTGCTTGCCAAATGTGCTCATCAAAACCACAGAAACAGATTTTATAGAAGAATCTGAGTCTTGTGGGTTAGTCATACTTCTTGGGGGTGTTGTTTTTTTCTTTTAAGAAGTAATTCCAGATGAAGAGAAACAATAGGCAATAGAAAATGAGTCAGTTTTTAGTAGAAATTAATTTCTTGGGGGAAAGGAAAGAGAACCCTCTAGAATAGTTGTAGAATCAGAAGGGCCCTGTGAGATCTTCCAGTAACTTATTTTCACATTTGAGTCATAGTGAGGCAAATGGTTGATCAAAATATCAAGGATGACCTTGGGTCCACAGGAATGAAATGAAAATGTAGCATTTTAGACTTTCTCCATGGATTCACTTAATTATCTTACAGAACAGTTCGGTTGTCCATGTTTGATCATTGCAAGACAGCACAAGTCCACAATTTAACAGTTCAATTCAGAAATTACAGATATATATATATATATATATATACATATATATATATATATATATATATATATATATATATATATATATATATATTTGCCCATTACATTTTAAAACACAAAAACATGACCATTTTACTTAAACTAATCTGAATGTCCAAGTCTAGGGTATAATTACTCATGTAACTTGGGATCCTTACATGTAATTTTTGATAGTTTAACCATTGTCACTGTGGGGGAAGTTATCATGTGAAAACTCTTTTAAATTTAAAGATGATCTTGGTCTAGAATCTTTCAATTACAATTCTGATCACCAAGGCATGGGCGGGGGTAGTTGATTTGGAAAGTAGGGTCTACTTTAAGTTCATTGCTAAACATGTCAGCAGAACAATGATTCTCTCATTTTCCAGGGCTTCTGGTTCTTAGGCTTTTGTTTCAGTAGAAAAGTTATTGGCCCTGTTATAAAGGCTAGCTTGACAAGTAAGTTTGAGAGACATGCTTTTGAGCATTACAAGGAACAGAAGGAATGCAGTATTTTAGAAGTTAGGATCAGCAGGTTCCAACTTGCTTGTGAAATTGGACTACTATTTTTAAAAGTACAAGGAGTGCCAAGAAGAGAATTGGAATGAGGCAATTTTGCTGGAGATATTGTCTGTACCGTAGTTACACTACTCTGTAACTTTCTGGGATCCTGTCCCTGGTGATAGACAGTTTTGGTGAAACACCAGCTCACTGAGATGTTATATACTATCCTTTTCAGTATAAAAGAACTGAAGAGAAATTAAGAACTCAAACCCTTTTCATTGAACAGTGTCCAAGTAGAGTTGGAACATCAGAATTCAACAAATGTTTATATTGACAGCTTAAGCTGCTTCTTGAGATGCTAAACAATGGGCCAAGCCTTCTATTTTCAATAGTTTAGCCCCCTCTTAGGTAGTTTCCAGAATTTTCAAATTAAAGTCATCTTACTATCATGACACATGCACACCCATGTTTATAGCAACACAATTCACAATAGCCAAACTATGGAGCTAATAGGTGTTCATTAATGGATGAATGGACAAATAAAATGGAGTGTATATACACAATGGAGTTGTATTCACCTTATGGCTCAAAAATGAAATTATGGCATTTGCAGGAGAATAGATGGAACTAGAGACCATCATGTTAAGTGAAATAAGTCAACCTCAGAAGATCAAGGGTGGTATGTTTTCTCTCCTATGCAGAAGATAGGGAGGAAAAAGGAAAACAAAGGTGGGGGTGGATCTCATGAAAAACAAAGAGAGTTCAGGAGAAAAGGGACCAAGGAAAGGGACATGGATAGTCAGGGAGGAAATACTGGGGAGTGATATTAGCCAAATTATGTTGTGTGCACCTATGAATATGTAATAGGTACAACTAAAATGCACCAATAAAAAATGTGGGTGAACTACCTTTGTTTTCTTTGGGTAGAGATTTGCCAGGTGGTAATGGGATTGGTGGGGACTGACTGGCCCATGGGAAGAATGTGGAGCTAAGCTATCATAACATTTCTTTCTACTGATCTAGTTACCAGATTGACCTACTATGGAATAGAGTCATAGAGTAGAAACGAAATTGAGAGACCTCTCAGGAAAGTCACCTTGTTTCTGCTTGAACGTGTCCAGCATCAGACAGCTTAATAATCAAAGTGCTATATAAACCACTAAGATAAATAATAACTATTATTATTATTTCATGTCTGTGATAGTAGATTACAATAGCAGGAACAATTTTATGAGCATCTGGGTCACTTCAGGTGTCAGGTACATTCTTTCGTTTAATCCTCATAATGGTCTCATGATATTGCAGCAGTGTAGTACTGGAGGGCACAGAAAATCTCAGCACCATGTTTGCTTTTCATATGACAATTGTCAAGTTATTTAACCTCTCTGTGCCTCAGTTTCTTATTTTGGTAAAATGAGAAATGTTGTTGTGCCTGAGTTATTTTGAGGATTAAAAGAGCGAGCAGACGAACTTGCTTAGAAGGGTGCAGGAGCAGAGCCGTGTTGGTAACTATTTCCACAGAAAGAAGGAAAGAAATACTCACCTTGTTATTTAGTGTTGTGACTAGGCCTGGAAGAAAGTGAGACTCAAAACCAAATCTGCCCACCTGTGAAGCCTAGAGCTCACCTCAGCCTTTAAACCTAGTGCTTCTCCTGTATCATGGTAGCCTGTTTGATTTCTGGACAAATCTTGTGCAAGTCCCTTTTGTATTAAATTGAATGCTCACCTCTTTTAGTTTTGTGCTCTTGATCTCAGGCCTATCAAAATATAGTTCTGTGTCCTAAACTAGAAGAGAAAGAGTACAGTCTAAGACTTTCTCTGTCCTCTGTTAATATTAGCTGAAAGAGCTAACTGTTTAGTAGATGTTGTTTGAATTCTGGAAATCTTGGGGTCTGGAGAAAAGAGAGGAACACCCAGTTTGGAAGACTCTCCTATAATCTTAAATGAGCCAGAACTGGGAGGGTTGGTTCAAATTTTCTTTTCCTAGTGAAGGTCTTGCTCAGGAGAAATGACTTCTGGGTTGAGAGGATGGTTATAATTATAAGGAGAGGAGGGTGGTGGTGTGGATGTAAGTGTTCCATCCACCGTGCTAAGGGCACATCAAGGGCTTCAGCACCTCCTGTTTTTTGGCTTCTGGGGCAAAAATAGCGTCAATTTCTGTGGAAATGAGGAGACGTGCGTTTTTGTTTTTGTTTTTTAACTGTTAAAGAAGGGGAGTGCTCCCTCTACTTTTTATTTGACAGATTTATATCAGCAAGTTCATGTAGCCATGCCTCACTACAGATTTTTTTTTTTTTTTTTTTTTTTTTTTTTTACTAAAGAAAAAGTTAAGCTACCTGCCCTTAATGCACTGAAGTGGCATGATAGGGAATAACAGCAAAGAGCAGAGAGATTTTTTCATATGAATAATTCTGCAGTGAATGACGTTCTGTGCTGAAAACACCCACTTTAAAGGACATTAAAGGATGTGTCATAACTTAGTCATTGTTGTTTATATTGTTATCTTTCACTTACTTTCCTTTGGGAATCTAGTTTAGGATCCAAACCTGAAAATTCAGCTTTATTTTTCCTTCTTCATGCTGCAAAGCTGAGCTGACTCCACCACATAATTGAACATTTGATTATAAATTGTCTCATCTTTGTTTGGACCTGCAGTCCGATAGATTTCTGGAAGATGGGAATACTTCTTTGATTGTCCACCTTAACTACAGGATAGAGTTCATTGTCTTCTGAAATCATGTTTGAACGAATGGTGCAGTAAGATCATCCTGAAAACACTTCAAGAACTTGCAAACAGCTTTGCCTATATGTGAGCAATGAGTATTGAAATCTGTGGAATTTCTGAACATTGCACAGCTAATGCTTACTTGACTTATTAAATACTCTGCTGGAAGTGTGTGTGTGTGTGTGTGTGTGTGTGTGTGTGTGTGTTTTCTTCCTGACTCCTGCCATTCTCTACTCTCTTCTTAGGACAGATGATCTGTCCCAAGGGCTCAGTTCTGGGTTCCCACACACAGCTCTCCAGCTCTGTGTTGTGACCTCTTGGTTGCAGCCAGAATTCCCCTCTCACATTCCTACAGCTGCATCCCTAAGGCCTTTGACCACTTACATTCTCCGCACCCCCACAGTTCCAGCTGTCACTAAGCATTGACAAACTGAAAACAGATAATTTCTCTCCCCACAGAATGGATGCCTAGGTTTCCTTTTTCCTAGGAGTGCCTCTGCCCCTGACTGATGGTGCTCCCTTCCTCCTTTATGCTTCCCCCATATCCTCTCTCTTCTCACGACCCTTCTTCCACCTCCACACCCTTAGCGTTTTACACACCATCAGTGGTTCTCAGCCCAACTGCATGAAAGAATCTCCTGGAGAGCTCTTGACAATGTCAGTGGCCTCATCACACTCAACGTTAAGACGTGTGTCTTGAAATGCTCCAGGAGATTATATTATGAAGCACTGTTGAGGACTGTTACAGTAGATGTTCAATAAACACTTTCAACTGATACTCAGTAATTTTATGTGCATCATAATTATGGATTACAATTTTGTTGCTGGTTGATTTTCACTAGACAACTAGGTTTGGTAGTATTTTTCAACTACCAAAATTCCCAGTTTTCCTTTGGGAATCTTCATAAACCTTAGAATCTTCATAAACCATAAATCTTTGGGAATGCTTCATAAGCCATAGAATCTGGGCAATACTCTGGCATATGGAGGAAAATATATTGGGGAATGAAGAAGAGACTTCTTTTTAGAGCAATACAGTCTTAAATTCTAGTTAGGGAAGACAGGGGTGGAAGGGAAAGGGAGTGGGCAGGGGATTAGCAAGGATGGTGGAATGTGATGGACATCATTATCCAAAGTACAAGTACATCCAAAGCCATGAATTGGCGTAAACATACTTTATATATAAAGATATGAAAAATTCCACCATGGACTGAACCTCTGAAACCATAAGCTAAAAGAAACATTTCCTCCTCTAAGTCGTTCTTGTCCAGTATTTAGTCACAGTGATACAAAGCTCTGTGTGTGTGACTAACACACACACACACACACACACACACACACACACACACATATATATATATATATATATATATATATATATATATATATTTCTTTTTATTGTAATTACTAAATCACATTTGGAAGAATTAATTTAGGTGTTACTCTTCAGAGACTAGATCTGATCTGATGGAATTTGAGAGTGACAGGGCTGTGCACTGATAACCCTGGAAAGGAGCAGGAAACTCCAGATGGTTTCCAGAGGTGGGGCATAAGCAGAATGCTCTGGTTTAGCGATCAGCATGGTGTCAGTGGGGAAACCAAAGCCATTATATTTTTTCCTGTTGATTAGATTGTTCAAATTTGGGCCATAGTTTTTTTCTCTTTAATAGAGGGGGAGAGAAAGAGGGCACCTATCTGTAGGCCTGATAGATTTGTAAGGAGGATCCTATGAGATGAAGGTTGTGATGGTGGCTTTGGAGAACTGGCAAGCACCAGTGATGGCACCAGGTGGGGATGGGGAGGATGGGAAGATAGCAATGGACAGTTCCAGCAAATTACTAATTGCAGCTTCTTGGGTGCATTTGAAATGAGGCATTTCCAGGCAGATGTCTTGGGTTTTTCTTCACTGAGTCAGAGGTAGAAGATGACATGTTGTCATGTTAAACTAATACATGACATTAGGAGGACCAGAAGTTGAAAATAATTCTGCCTACAGCTTGGGAGCTCCTTGGGAGCTTGAGGTTTCCAAGGCCTGGGAGCCCTGAGATTCCACACTTCTGACAGGAGCAATGGAAAGGTCTAATTAAAAATGGACGCGTCTTCAAGAAGCTAGCAGCCTTACGGGGCTTTACTGAGCATAATTGTCCTTGAGTGGAAATGTAAGTTATAATTTGTTAGAAGCAATTTTTCAAGAGTAAAAGAAGAAACATGTAGAAGTTTTTACTGCCTTTTCAGCTCCTTCAACAGAAACCTATTTTGGTAAATGTGTTATCTTTAAGGTTCCTGTGCTGGGAAGTGATTGATTTGAGAACACAGTTGGAAAGTTTATTGTGAGAATGATATTTTTTTGGTGACTGTCCCTGATTTTGATTCTTATAAAATTTTACCATTTTCTATGTTTGGACACAGTCAGAGAGCACTGGTTTTGAATATTAAAAAAAAGTCATGAACCTATGGAAATTATAGTCCCAGACTTTGAGATCCATTAATAGGCCCAGGTGGCAAAGAACTGGGTAGATGAACAGATTTTTATGAGTTTTTCAACATAGCTTGCTACTTTATTTAGGGTAAACTATGGCTATTTTGTAGTTATAAAGTTTCTTTTAAAGTACATTTAAAATTTTTTCCTCTTTGTTTCTGTGAGTCTAATCTTTTATGAAAAAAAATCTCCTTGTTATTTAAAAAAAAATTAGTAAACTGAAAGTATTACTATTCACTGGTGGTTAGAAGTGGCTCTTCCCTGAAATTTAGGTAAATTTTTGAATACCAAAATTTTAGCAAGAAATACAGCGACTAAAGAATCTCAGAGAAAGTGGCACTCGAGATGGGCACTGACATTTTCAGCATGTGCGGATAGATAGACAGCGACCTTTCAACATCTGTAAAGTCAACAACTTTGGGTTGACTTTGTATAGTAGGTGTTCAGAGATACCAAGAGCATTTGTGTGTTTTCTAGATACCTGAATCGATTAGACTTAATTAGGTAACTCTTAATGAGTGCCCAAGTATTCGTTATATGCCAGAAATGATAGTAGCTACATTAGTATTGCTTTTGACTGAAAATAAAAATACTTGATTGACATAGGCTAAATGGAAAATGATCATTTGCTTAACAAGGAGCATATAAGTCAGGGTTCCAGTTTTGATGCAGTAGCTCTACAAAGTCAGCGGAGATTGGTTCTCTTTCTGCCTTTTTGCTCTGCTGGTCTTAGGATGTTGGCTTTTTGTCCATGAGCTATTGCCTCTTGATCCCATTATGGATCCCATTATACTGCTGCTCCAAGCAACACTGCCTTCTCTAACAAGGGATGAAGAAGAGGTGAGGCTCTGAAAGAAAAAAAAAAATAGTTCCTTTATCAGGGAGAAATTTTTCTCAGTCCCTTGCATACCCCGGTGGACTTATTCATAACTGCTAAGGAACCAGAGCAAGCAAATATTTGGAGAGTGAAAAATCTGATTTTCATGGTTGTCTGAGACTAATCCTAATTCATAATTAACTTTCCAAATAAAAGAACTATTTCATTTTTAAGAAAGAAGGAGTGCCATTGGTGAGTGGAAGGCCAATACTGGGTACCATGATGGCATGTTCAGGGCTTTCAGAGGAGATAGAGAATGCAAGAGCCCTGTCACCTATAATCCCACTACCTGATAATGAGGACAGGACAGTAATCAAATGACCATAGTGTTCTGTGGACAAAGAAATATATCAAGGAGGCACAAATACATCACTATTAAAGGAAGATTTAGCCAGAAGTACAGAGACTCAGAGTCTCGAAGAAGGTGGCACTTGAGATGGGTACTGACATTTTCAGCACGTGCAGATAGATATGCAGCGACCTTTCCACATCTTCAAAGTCAACAACTTGGGCTGACTTTGTATAGTAAGTGTCCAGGAGAGTGATCAGTGGGAACATTGGAAAGCATTTGAAATTCAAACATGCCATGCTCTGCCATTAGGCAGCAGCAGACTAATGAAAGAGTGATTTATTGTGCCCAGGAGGTCTGCCTGCTCTGTGCCAGGGCCAATGCTGGCATGCTTACCAATAAGCCAGCCTTGCTTGGTGGATGAGCCTAGCTCATTCACACTCATTCAGTGATTCAACTCATTCAGTGGCTACCCTTGGCTGCATTTAAAGTTGAATTTGGAGTTTGTGTTTCTGAAGTCTGTTGTTTACAATGTATAGACATAGAGAACATTTTTTTTTTAAGAGAAAGAAAGTCTCCAAGGACCTCAAGTCACAGTTTTCAAATTCCTTAATGTGATGTGATAATGTTATGCAGCTTAAATGAACAGTGACTGGCATAGAATGCTGATGATTTATATTAGCTTCATTTTGAGTGATGTGTAATAAAACCAAACCAAGTTACTTTTGGCACAGAGGAGTCATTGAGCTAAATTTTGAAAAGTAATTAATGAAAAGATAAGGTAATTGTGGAAGAAATGGGGCTAAATCTTAGTCTTCTCTATATTTTTATCCAAATTGTCCCCTGCTGCTCCAGATAGTGGTCACTGAAGCAGGACTGGAGACTCAGGTAGAGAAAGAATTGAGAGATCCAAGTGGCCTTTCAAAGAATAGCATTAGAATAGGCAAAAAAAAAATCCAGGTAATAAGAGAATAAACAGAATCATTATCTTGATGTAGCAGTCAGGATTGGAGTGATGAGAAGCCCAGGGAATGATGGGGTGCTAAATATTTCATGTTAATGTAGCTTGTGATGGTTGACATGGATTTTCAGAATGAAAAACAGATGATAGTTTCATTATTCTTTGGGCTAATATAAGAGTTTTTGTATAATATATATGCATAAACACATACATCTCTATAAACAGGATTTATTTTAGCTTAGCTACTGTGCCATTATCACACCAAGTAAGAGAAATTGTATTTCTGATATAATATTAGCATGTATTACTATATGGTTTATATGTGTATTATGTATCTAACTTATATGTCTGTATCTATGTCTATGTCTATGCCTCTGTATAGACATTTTACTGGAAAAAAAGAAGATTCAGAATATCACAGCTGGTTTTGAATGCTATGGGATGGTCATGTGGAAGAAAGCTTGAGATTTGTTGCCTAGTTAATAAGAGTTAGGCTTAGTTCTAAGGAAGAATTTCCCGAGTGCTGACCACAGTTGAAATAGACTTTGATGGAGAATCCCCTCATTCCATGAGACGGGCCCATTCAAGGCCAGGCTAATGCAGGGTTCTCCAGCTTCCGCACGCATTACAGTTACCAGGAGAGCTGGTGAAAACCTGTGTTGCTGGGCCCTAACCCCAGAGTTATGACTATGCAGGGCTGGGGCTGTCCCAGAATTTGCATTCTCCTGGCTTGTCAGGTAAGGCTGAGCTGCTGGTCCAGAGAGCACTCTTTGCAGAGCGTTGGAGACTAAACAAAACATGCTTCTTGAACTATTCTGTGCATAGGAATAATTTGGGGATGTTGTCTAAACACAGAATCTGATTCAGTTGGCCTGGGTCTGGGTCTGAGATTCTGCATTTTTAATGTCTGCCTGGGGATACCAATGCACTTGGTCCATCGACTGCACTTTGAAGAGTCCTTTATCATATGAAGAAGCCTGAGGAAATCTGGATATGTGAAATCCTATACAACTCTGGTCCTGTGAGATAATTTTATTTTGGTAAATTTCTAAAAGGAACAAAGAAAAAGTTGACTTTTGCTTTTCTAAAAAGATTTTTTTTCAGGGTAAAATACCCTTTTCTTACAATTATCATACTCTAATTATTACATTTTATGACCCTTCTCTGCAGGTCTTTAAATAAGAACTCATTTAACTTGCTCTTTAAGCTTTTGCCCTTCAGGAAAAACAAAAATAAAAAAACCCAATCCCCCCCCCCCGCAAAAAAAAAAAAAAAGCCTCATTGATTGAATCCACTACTGAGTTTTAAATGGAAATGACTTTCACATTCTTTTATTTAATTGAGCTCTGATGTTTACTTGCAGATTTGGCTACTTCTCATAAATGCTCCTATCAAAGAATTTTGAGGGCATAATATCATTATGTATGTTCAAGTGATTTCTAATGATGCTGCTGGGGTTGTGGCCTTGGAAGGATTTAAAAAAAAATCAGGAGAATACTGATGCTTTAAAAAATAACATGGATCTCTGTCCATTGCTTGGGTAATGCCAGGTTGGTTGCTGAAGAAAATGAAATGTCCTTCAGGAGGAAATTCATGTTTCCTTATTAAGAGCCAAATGAAGATTTTACTGTTTGTTTCTTATGAGTCAACTGTGTTTTGCCTTTACTGGCTTCAAAATTTAGACCTCTTGTGGGGACCGCTACTTGATTTTCATCTACTGAGCTTCCCTTCCTTTTTAAGTTTAGGTTTTCATGATGGAGATATTCTCATAGAATCAGGAGCAGTACATGGAGATAGTCTCATAGAATTAGGTGCAGTTCTTATACCAACTGAAGTACCAGATAAAACTCTCAACAGGAAAGGCTTATTATTAATATGTCTTCAATCTTTTGAAATGTTTTTCTCATACGTAGGGAGGGCAACTGTCATGTGCGTGCCAGGAACTTCACACCAGTGTCTCATTTAATCCTTTCAGAAGCCGTGTGGTCTAGGTGATCTAGTTGTATCCCAGGGAAACTGACTCAGGCAGGCAGAACAACCAACTGACCCCTCACAGTTGCCGATTACTCAAATCAGCATGGAAACCTAGGAAGTCCTGTCTCCAAAGCACTTCTTTTTATACACAAAGGCTTCCTATCACAAACAGCAAATTCTTTGGAATGGAGATATTCTTCATTCTGGGGTCAGAGAGGAGCTTTTGACGGAAGAAGGAGAAAATAAATGCCCCGGTCAGTCAGTATTGTCTCTTTAATTTCTTAGCCAGCAGACACCAACAAACTTTATCAGCCTGTGCTACAAAAAGCAAGTGAAGAATGCCGCCCAGTTGGTAGGAGCATTCCAACTGAAGGCGGTGAGCGTGTGAAGAACACTTTGTACTGATTACTAAGCCCTCATCTCTCAGCTCCAGACCCATCCTTCAGATTTTGGTTGCAGTATTAGAGCTGGGGCTCTACCACCATGTCTCTACCTTACCTACTCTTGCCCTGTACTTAGGAGGTGCTAGAGGGAGGGGGACCAGATAGGCCTATCCTGTTTGCATCCTTTCCTGAGAGTGTTACCTCTGCAGCCATGGGTCTTTTTTTTTTTTCTTTCTTTCTTTTTTAATAGGTTTTTTTTTGTTTGTTTTTGTTTTTTTTTTTTAGAACAGTTTTAGGTTTCTAGCAAAATTAAGTGGAAGGTACAAAAATTTCCCATGTACTCCCTGTTCCCACACAGGCGCAGCCTCCTTTATTATCAACATCCCCACCCAGAGTGGCACATTTGTTACAATTCATGAACCAACACTGGCACATCATTCTTACCCAGAGTTCGTAGTTTACATTAGGGTTCACTTTGGTGATGGACCTTCTGTGCGTTTGGACAAAATTATAACATCATGTAGCTTAATACATTTTGTGATGTTCTAACAAAATATCGGTCTCTGGGTAATTCATAAAGAACGGTAATTTGTTCCTCATAGTTCTGGAGACTGGAAAGTCCGGGATCAAGGCAATGGCAGGATCTGGCGTCTGGTGAGAGCTGAGTGTCCACTTCCAAGATGGTGCCTTGAGCATTGTGTTGTCTGGTGGGGAATAACTCAGTTCCTCACATAGCAGAGGGGAAGAACAAGCAAGCACAAACCCATCTTGTGAATCCTTTTTATAGCCTCATTAATCCATTCCTGAGGACTCTACCTAAATACCTCCTATTTAGTCCCCACTCCCAACACTATTGCCTGGGATTAAGTTCCAATACATGAGTTTCTGGGGGACATCTTTACACCATAGTACCAGGTATCCACCATTAGGATGTCACACAGAGTAGTTTCACTGCCCTAAAAGCAGCGGCTGCTCTTCACCCAGCGGAGGTGGTTTGTGTTCCATGATTCATTTGGTTTCTGACTTTGTCCAGCATCCCCAGGAGCCCTCAGTGTTTCCTCTCCAGTTGGGGGCTGCCCCCTTGTCAGGGTCTGAGTCCAACTGTGGGGTTCCTTTGCAGCTTCCAGTTTTTACCCTCTTAACCCTGGGCCTGCTCTTGCTTCCTCTGAGACATCTCAGGGGCTTCCTTGGGGTCTTTAAGTTCTCTCATACCAATTTAGCTAGTTCCTTGTATTAAACCTTTCTGTTGAAATAACTTATGGTTTCTGTTTTCCTGATGAGACCCTGACTGATCCATACTTCAAAAATCCTCTGAAGTGTGTGCTGCGACCACATGCTGCTGAGAACACACACTGCCCATTGCTGATATGAGAGAGTTGGCCAGACTTGTAGAAGAGTTTGAGGGATTTATGAACAAATTTGTTAGGTTCACTTTTTTATTTTAGTTGTAGTTGGACACAATACCCCTATTTATTTTTTATGTGGTATTGAGGATCAAACCCAGCGCCTTGCACGTTCTAGGAGCCTAACAATCCATCAAGTATGGGTAAAGAGCAGGTAAAGCTTCAGCTTTGTCTGTAGTTTTGTGACATTTTTTCTGCACCTCAATTTCTTTAATTTTAAATCTTAAGTAGTGCTAATTATGAGGTCAAATGAAGTTAAGAGAATTAAGAATACTTGTAAAAATTAGGAGGTCTTGAATTAGACTTTTATGATGCTCAAATAATATTGTAATGCATGCCATCATTTGTCCCTCTGCCTTTGCTGAAACCATAGAATTCCTCAAATAATAATGGGATGAGGGCAGTGAGTGGGGCAGAGACATGGCCACCCAGGACCTGCTTGGTTCTGGGGTTGTGCTCAAAACTGATTTTGCTGGTGCTGAGAATCCACTTTCTTAGTTACTCTCCGTTTCCATTACTGTGAAGGATGCCACCTTCATTCTGTCTGATTTCATCTCTTGTTCCTTTATTCTAAGACATGCCGGTTGTAGATAGAGGTGTTAGGCTATCAGATTCTTCTTGGGAGAAAGTTAGTATGTTCATCAATTATGAGTTTTAATGCAAACCTTTACAAAACTGTCTTTTAGGAGTTGCTGGTGCTGTTTTGCAAAATTCCACAGAGTCTTTGTATTATTAGTAATCCTCCATAAGAATGAAAGGCACTTCACTCATTAGACACTACACACAACCCAGGAATCTTGAGTGGTAGATCAAGAATAAAATAGATACCATTCACAGATGAGCAAATTTTTTTGTGGTTTTGAGGCACCAGGGGACAATCTTTGTGGTATTTTGAGTATACAAAAAAAAAATGTTCACAGACCCATGATCATGTGTCACCAACTGAAAAGTCAGCTCAGTTCTTAGAAGAGAATGACAGATGTGTTGGCCTGCCCCTCTGCTCCCTAGTTTTTAGTTCAAGTCACTGAAACATTGGAATCCTTTTCTCATTTGTAAAACAGTGATGATAATATCTGTTTGCTTATCCCTTGGGGACATTTTGAGGGATTGACTGAGATAAAGCGTGAAAGTGCTTTGTGAATGGTAAGGCACCTGGCAAATGTAGTGGAATTAAAGGATTAATGCATTACAGCGAGGCTCGGGGCTCTCCAGACGTTGCATTCAGTTTCAGGGCCAAGTTTGAAGTTTCAAGATGAGTCTGTGTGTCCCAGAGCTCTTAGGTAGAGTCTGCCCACAGGCTTTGAAGGTCTCGGATGCCTAGACGCCATCAGAGCTGGGTGACAGGAGGACAGTGACAGGGAAGGTATCTGTGAGTGCAGAGGGTACAGCTAAAGGGAATTCTGAGACTTTCAGGCATAACTCCTGATCTCGGTGACATGTCCAGAGCTGACAGAGGGCTGGAAGCAGTAGTTAGAGATGGAGTTGCCAAAATGGCAGTCCATGAGGTAAAGAGACCTCGCCAATGGCGACAGATTCTCTGCAGGCGCAGTCACAGCCCTGAGAGAGATTCAGAGAGTGTCCTCCTCAGTGCATAAAGAAGGGAAGATTAAGGGGAAGGCTGATGCATAGATGTGTGCTATCCCAAAGATTTGTTGACAAAATTATAGTAATTTTTTCTGTTTGTTCTAATCAGCTTTACATGTCAGAAGAATGCTCTTCGATCCATTGTATACAAATGGAGCACAAGTTTTCACTTCTCTGATTGCACATGAAGTAGGGCCACACCATTCGTGCAATCATACATGTACCTAGGGTAATGTTGTTCATCTCGTTTCACCATCTTTCCTATCCCCATGCCTCTTCTCTCTTCTCTTCTCCCTTTTGCCCAATCCAAAATTCCTCCACTCCTCCCATGCCCCTTGGCCCCCATTATGGGTCAGCATCCACTTATCAGAGAAAACATCTGGCCTTTGGTTTTTTGGGACAGGCTTACTTCGCTAAGCATGATATTCTCCCAACTCCATCCATTTACCTGCAATTGCCATAATTTTAATTTTCTAAGCACCATAATATGATGAAAATATCAGCCAGCCCATAATGGTAATGCCTTATACTTTCCTGAACTACAAAGGCATTTTCCTATGAAAATATTCACTATACATTTTTCTTCCCCTTTAAAAAAATATTTATTGTGTATGCTTATGGTATAAAAGTTGTTATTGGGTACAGAGAGATAGTAAAAAGATTACCACCATAAAGCAAATCAACATATCCATCATGTCACCACAACCACTTTTTTCATTGTTGTTTTTGTGGTGAGAACAGGTAAAATCTCATGTAGCATGAATCACAAATACAATTCAATTTCATTCCCTACAGTCCTCTGGCTACGCAGTAACTCTCTGGATCTGTCTACACTGCGTATCTGCTACTTTTTACAGCTTTTTCTGTAAATATCACGATGTCTTTTGTATGTGGTTTTATGTAAAATATGGGGGCATGATTTTCATTGTTTAAACTAAAGACATAATTTCATTGAATTTTATGAGCTTCATCTTTTAACAGCCCTTCTGTGCTTCTTGAATAGCTGGAATGAACTCATGATGAAACATGCAAAGTCTAGGGTACTTTTTGTTAGAACCTTGGAAATGTGTGGCAAGGAGAAGCATTTTTGACATTTCTTTGGTCAACTTGGGCTTTCCCAGCATCCCAGCTCTCAGTTGATGACATTTGGTGGTCTTTTAGTCACTGATCTGCTCATTAAATGAGGTTAGTGTGAACTAGAGTGACCGATCCCTTTATTACTGCTAGTTTGACTTAAGTGTGTGTGTGTGTGTGTGTGTGTATACATATATACACATATATATATATATATATATATATATATGTGTGTGTGTGTGTGTGTGTGTGTGTGTGTGTGTGTGTGTTTTTTGGGAGGGCATGGGGTACAAGGGATTGAGCCCATGGGTGCTGAACCTCTGACCCACATTCCCAACCTTTTTTATTTTTTATTTTGAGATAGGGCCTTGCTAAGTTGCTTAGGGCCTTGATAAATTGCTGAGGCTGACCTTGAACTTGCAATCCCCCTGCCTCAGCCTCCGCACCGGGCTAAGTATAGTTTTCAGAAAGCTGTATGTGAACTTTTAAAAACAACTATCACCACCACAAATCTTTGCCAGTGATTATTCATTAATTAAACCAGACATTGGCTAGGGGGTCTTCCACTTCCTGGAAGCCTAGAATAACGCTCTATTTAAAAGAAAAATACATAAAATACTAAAAAAAAAATAAAGTTAGAAAAGAAAAAGATCAATGAGGAAAGGTTTATAGGATTCTGTCTGTTTATTCTGGAAGAGAGAAGAATGCTGTGTTTCCAAATACTGGAGGAAGTTATGAACGGAACCATCTCTCTAGAGGGCTGAAAAAAGAGGAGAGGAGTTTACGTTTCAGCAAGCAAGAAGGATGCAGGAAGAAGATTTTTGAGTCAAATGTGATGAAAACCTAAAATAGAACACCAAGGGAAGATTTTGTTTTTCTTTTTCATTTTGAAATAATTATAGATTCACAGGAAATTGCAAAGAAGTGTACAGGGAAATGTCCTGATCATTCAAAGGAAGTTTTTGAATCATCTCTAGAGAAAATTCTGGCTTGGAAGGAGGAAGGAGGCTGGGCCCAGTGACATAGAATGCTGCAACGTTTTCTGGCCTCCTCACAAAGTGTGACATTCCTGTGCTTTCCCATCATAGGTTGTTGACCCTTGCAGCCTGGAGCTCCTCTTGATACTTAAATGTGTGCTTCCTGTCATCAGCATTTAAGAAAAGCCAGGGCTTCTGAGAACTTGCCAAAAGTGGGGCCTGTGGTATGAAGTTTATGCATTCTGCCAAGGCTCACAGAAAATTTGCCAAGATTTTATTGTCTTTGTTTTATAAATGTAGCAATGACAGCTCACAAAGGTTGAACAGCTTTCCAACATGTGCAGATCAGGTAGGTAGGTGTACCCAGGATGAGAGTTTGCTCAGAAAGAACTGTCCTTTTAATTATATGGTTGCCACCTAGAAACAAATTCACATTTTCTCCTAAGAATCAAATTGTCTTCTGTCTGCATCCCACTTTGTATGCCATCCTCCCCTGTGTTTGGCTCTTTCCAGTTGCGCTCGAGATGCCAGTGATTTAAAAATGTTTCCCATCATGTGACAGTGTAATTATGATTTTCATTATATAGATGAGGAAAGAGGCAAGTTCCATGGAGTCTGCAGGTGCAGGCAGAAGCAATTTCTTTTCTGGTGGCATTTCAAATTCTCTTGGTATATTTATTTAATGTTGGTAACATTTTTTTTTCCCCTGGAGTCATTTCATCCAGTTGCATGGTATCCTATTGGTGCACCCTTTGACTTAAATGCCATTCTTTTTTCAACCTGATGAGGTACCAGAATGGCCTTTTATTTTTATTCCACCTACTTTTCTCATCCTGAGTCAGTCACATTTTTTTTTTTTTAGTTCTTTGCTTAAGGAGATCCACAGAATTATCTGAATTGCAGCCATCTCAGGGCTTTCCATTGTTAAATTTTTGTTTCATAGGATTTTACCTGGTATATTAATCAGCTTTCCCTCACTATAACAAAGTAACTGAGGCAACTAATTTTATAGAGAGAAAAGGTTTATTTAGCTCCCAATTTTATAGGCTCAAGAATACAGTTTCTTGCTCTGGCTCAGTCCTGGTGAGGGATGCCTTTTATCATGGCAGACAGCAGTGGCAGCAGCACAATTAGATGATCATATAGGAGGACAGAGAAAGAGGTTATGCAGGGTCAACCTTGTTTCTTTCATAACAGTTCTCTCTTGAGAATTTAAGGGGTCAAACATGAGTTGCATCATGCACCCACCAACCTCTTTGGGACATATGCAGTATTCACACCATAGCACTTGGGATAGAGACCATCATTTCAACCCTATTTTGAAAAATGCATGTTTTTTATTTTCAACATTAAAAATTGACGCACTCATTTTAAGGTCTTAAAAAATCTGGAAAAGCATAATAAAGAACACTGAAGTAGATCATAATCCCATCATCTTGCAGCAAACACAGTTAACCTTTTAATGTATCTTCCATTTCTTTTATATGTCAGAAATTTGTATATGTATATAAATAGTGATCATATAAACTAGCTTTACCTCTTGTTTCTAAGCCCTTTGCAGTGAAAATTTATTGAAAGCATGTAAATGTTATTTAAAATAAATATAAAGTACATATGTACAAACTTCTTAACAGAAACGTATCAAATGCAAATTAAATCTTTTTTTCTTAGCCCTCAAATATTATCACCATTAACAGCTTCTCACTGTTAAAATTCATGTTAAAAATTTAAACTATGAATAAAGAAGTTTTATACTTGTTACTGTTCCATTTTACTTTTACCATTGTATCTTGAAACACAACAAAATGGCTTCATTTTAACATCCTCAGAGAATTCCATTGTATATGGAGATAACATAGTTCATATGTATCTTTCTGATAAATATTTATTTCTTCTCTTTTTTGCTATTTCCAATAAGACCACAGTAAATTTTCTTTCTAAAATACTATCTAGCTAGGAATGCCTGCGAGGTCTTAGGCATTTTAACAATTTGCTAAATACTGCGAAGTTGCACTTTAAAGTTTGTATCAGTTTAGTGACTCCCCCGAGTACCTTTCTCTCCTCACTCTTGCCATAATGAGATTTATTAAAATGTAAATGTCATAAGCCAAGGATGTATTTATTAATGTGTTTATTAATTTTTATTTTTTTAAATTTTATATGATATATTTATTTACCTATAACTTTTCTGGACAAATAGCAATTACACATTTTTAGGGAGTTGAGTGTGATATTTTAGCACATGTATACAGTGCATAATCAGACCAGGTCAACTGGTATATCAATGACCTCAAATTTTTTTTTTCAAATATTTATTATTTCTTTTTGTTGAGAACATTCAAAATCTTCTCATTTTGAAAGATCTATCTGTTGTTGTCAACCATGGTTACTCTAATTTGCTGTAGTACATTAGAAGTCACTTCTCCTATCCCACTGTACCTCTGTACCTGACCCTGGACCTCTTAACCTCCCACATCTTCTGAAGCTCTGGTACCACTTGCTGCTCTGTCCTCCTATGAGATGAGCATTAGCACCAACATGTAAGTCACAATGTGTGGTATTTGTCCTGTGCCTAACCTTTTTTTTTTTTTTTAAAAAAATGTGTTTTTATGTCTTTTTTTTTTTTTAATTTAGTCAGGGTGACCATTTTTCACATGTGTACAGTCATTTTAAACTAAATTTCCATGAGCAAACAATAGGAATTCTTGTGTCTCCAGATCTTTCTCAGCTGTATTTAGCAGAGCCAGCCTGCTGGGTGTGGTGTGCTGTAGCTACATTTCTTGATGAAGTTAAATATCTTATATGTTTACTGAAGTTTCCATTTTTCTTTTTCTGTGAATTAGCTATTTATCATCTTTGGCTCATTTCTCTATTGATTATCAAAATCCTTCTAAGATAGGAGAATTCCGGTAATAGAAGAATCTAGAGATTTCACTCTTCAAAACTTTGTGGCTGATTTCTTCAAAGTTCTGGAAATGTTAACGCTCAATTCAAGGGGTAGCAATAAAGCAGATGGATGAATGATAGTTATTCTGTGACGACAGCATTATTTCAGGGGTCAGCATAAAGAATTTAATTCTTCCAACTTTTCTTTGCTCTAATCATCTATATTGTGACACTATGTTGGGACTTTTACCAGAGTCTGTTGGTTAAAAAGGGCCCAATGATGGTTTCCTGAGGTCCTTCACAATAACAAGAAATTAGAACAATAATACACCCCATGGAATCACTAAAAGCCATGTTTTTACAAGGATATGTCATTTCCTGAGGGAAATAGTCACAATAGGAAAGTAAACAGATTACTGAACACCTATGGTGTGATGCAGGCTTGTTTGATAAAAATATGGTAAACAAAGTATTTTTAAAAGTTGGCAGAGTTCATTCAGTCAAAGGCCCCAAGAAACATGTTAATAAAGTTAATAATGGTTATCTTTGGGTGATGGCATTCCTGGCAATGTTTAACATCATCACAAGTCTTTTTTGTTATTTCTACACTTTGTATAATGTTCATCACTTTAGAAATCCAGAAAAGTTGCAAAATGATGACTTGGTAGAGTTTTCATGGGTGGAAAACAGACTCTGTTATTGTTTGTACTTATCCTCCCCCTGTCCATAATTCTCTTTTACTACAAGGTTCATTAGGCTTTTATAAGTTACACCACCTTTGGGGGGTTTTATTGGTCACTGGGTTTCACTGTTATTCAACAACAAAGCAAGCACAAAAGACATATAATGCTAAATCCTGTGATATAACATGTCAACTGTTATTTTTCAGATTTTATTCTATCTCCCTATTTTATAAATATCATTTCAGTATATATTATTTTTAAAAGTTAACATTGTTATAAATGTTCATGTTCTGTGTAGTTTATGTAAATATCCTTTTTATTAGCTATATTAAAAATATTTCAGGGTGTTCTTGTACTCTAATTGTTTTTAGCATTAAATGTTGGAATCATCCTTGAGTTTCTTTTTGAAATCACCTCTCTTCCCAGGTGATTTTCTTCATCTTATGGCTTTATACCATCTGTAGGTTGATTTAACCAAATTAATGTGCCTGGGTCAAGCCTTTCCTGAACTCCAGGCTGCCTCATTGCCACCTGCATAGATAAGCCTAATGGCCTAATAAACATAACCCCCAACTTCCCACACTTCACATGGACTTCACTGTCCTTGACTGAGTCCTCCCAGGTGCTCGGGCCCAAGACCTGCCATCTTCCTTTATTCCTTTCTTCCCCCTCTCATGTTCAATCATGAGTGGATCCTGTGGGCCCAGCCCTCACAATGGTCCTGGGTCTGATGATTTCTCACCGTGTCTTTGGCTGCAGTCATCTCCTGCCTGGACAATTGAGGTGACTTCCCAGTTGGCCTTGCTGTTCCCTTCCCCATTCACCTTCATTGCGTTCTCAGCCCAGGAGCCAGTGATCTTGTTAAAACAACATCAGATCATTTACATTCTCTGTTCAAGTGCTTCCGTGGCTTCCCGCTCTCAGGATAAAAACCAAGTCCTCAAAATGGCCTGCTGGGCACCACGGTGCCTCTGCTGGCTGTGCTCCACTCCACGTGAGTCCTCTTGCACTGGCTGACTGCATTCCAGCCACCCTGGCTCTCCTGATGAGCCTCAGCATCTCAGGCACACTCCTTCAGGGCCTTTGTCCTTGGCTGTGTTCCTTCTGGAATGTTCTTCCCCTGTGCGTCTTCCTAGTTTGTTTCTTTCCTCCTTCATGGTTCGGCTCACTTTCTCCGTGGGGCGCTCCCTGGCCAGCCCACTTGAAGTTGCACCCCTCCCTGGTACCGCTGTGTTTCTTAGGTGGCTTTATTTTTCTCTCTAGCATGTTTCACTATCTGACCTGACATGTACCTCTTTATTTATTTATTTTTTTTATCTCAAATGTAAGCCCCATAAAAGCAGGGATTTTGTTCACTGCTGCATCTACAACACCTAGGGCAGGGCTGATACCTCAAAGTTGCACAATGAGTCACTTATTAAGTGAGTCATTAAGCTGTTTACCATTGCCTCCTATAGTCCATGTTGCGTGAATATCTTTACAGTTGTGGCTTTTCTTCTTTGTTTGAAAGATTTCCTTAGGTGGATACTTAAAAGTGGGATTAGTGAGCAAGAGTGTATGGCCATATCACAATGATCTTAATGCTTCTTTTCGTAGATGAGGGAGAGGAGAAGACATGATTTTCTTTTTTTTTTTTTTTTTTTTTTTTACTTCTAGATTATGTTAGAAGCAACTGGGTTTAAATCTTGTCTAAGCTACTTAACTAGCTTTAATACCTTGGGCAAGCACTTGACCTTTTTTGAGCTCTAGTTTATAGAATTGTAAAGTGGGATTAGTATTTACTTTGAAGAGTTTGTGTTGGTTTAAAAGAAGGCTAAAACATTATAAAGCATTTGGCATATAGCAATTGTCCATAACTATCAGTTCCCTTTCTCCCTCTTGGCATCCCTCTCTTTCTTTTCCTGAAACTGTTATCTTAGATAACATTGTAGCCTATGTGGATATTCACAAAGCCTATGGGTCCTGTGCGCACATCCACGTTGACTTTTAAACTCTAGCCCATGCCATTCTCATTGGCTCTAACCTGCAGCACACCCATGACCAGAGGAAGGTCAGTGTCTAAGGTTTTGTTTTTATTTTTTGAATCTAAAACTTTAAAGATGTTATTTCACTGCCATTGATCCCTCATAATTTCCGACAGGAAATAAATTATAAGTTATTTTCCCCTGAATATAGTATGTACTTTTTCTAGTGACATAGTAATAATATCTTTATCTTGGTTTTTATTGGTTTGATTCTGATTCATTCACATTTTCTCCTTTTGAACTTCTTGAGTCCCTGAATCTTTTGCCAGATTTGAGAGGCTATGATTTCTTTGAATATTTTCTTTTTCTTCCTGGCCATTACGTTTTATTCCTGGGACTCCAGCTACCCCTATGCTAACCTTTCAAAGTAGTTCCACAGGTCCTCAAAGTATGTTTGTTTGTTTTTCCATTTTTCTCTTTCTTCTTTTTCAGATTGTGTGGTTCCGGTTCACTGAATTTTTCTTTTGCATGGTTAGTCCCCTAAGAGTGGATTGTCTTTTCTTGGCTCTTTATCAGCATACCTGATTGTGTCCTGGACATGGCAAAAGTTATATTGTGGACAATTTGGATTCTTTCCATTGTTTTGGAAAGCATTGATGTTTCTATTGAGACGCAATTTACTTAGACTGCAGCCTGTCCTGCCTGCAGTGGACAGTGCCTTCAAGTCTGAGATCAGTTCTTGAAACCTTAGCTATTGGTTGCCATTGGTTTCCTTGTACATTCATGGCTCAGAAGTCAGCCAGAGTCATGCCTGGTCTATACCCACCCAGACCTAGGGTTTGCTTCTCTGGCCTTTTCTTTCTGTGGTTCTCTGATCCCTTTCCGCTTCCCCCAGCCTCCTTCCCTGGGTCCTACAGCTAGAAAGAAAGTGTGTTCTTCTATCAAAGCTGTACCTGCCACTGTGACTGTCTGATCTCAGGGTAGAGCTGCAGAATAAATCCATGAGTGAGCAGGCAGGGAGTACTTTCTTTGCTGGTTGCTGGCTCCATTCTTGACTCCCGCCTCCTTTCTAGTCTCTTTGCTTTTATTCAGTCTCCAGAGCCCTTGAGTAGTGAATGTTTTGTGGCTTTCTTTTGTGTGTGTGTGGGGGGGGTGCAAGTGAGGGATGAAGTAGTTGTATTGTGCAGTTTGAGTAGAGTTTGTGAGGAGTTTTCAACAACAACAGAACTTCCCTTCCAGGGATTTTTTTTCATTGAAATCTTTATTGAGATAATCGCAAATGCACATACTGTGGTAAGAACTGACATAGGGAGATCTCACATTCACTTCACCCAGTGACTCCTGATGATAACATTTTACAAAACTTTAGTTTGATGTCACAACCAGGATAGTGACACTGATACAATTTACTTACAGTATTCGGATTTCTGCAGTTGTTTCTTGTATTTATTTGTGTGTGTGTGTGTGTGTGTGTGTGTGTGTGTGAGAGAGAGAGAGAGAGAGAGAGAGAGAGAGAGAGAGAGAAGGGGAGAGAGCCATTGATTTACCACTGTACAATTTTGTCATGTATAGGATTTTATGTCCACATCATCGTGCCAACCATCTGAAAAGTGCAGGAAATGTTACAGTTGGAAAGGACTAACAATTTCCAGCCATGTTACCTACTGAAAATGATAGACTGTTTTTTTTAAGTGATTAGAACAATAACACATACCCCATTAATAATAATAATAATAATAATAATAGTTATAATAGTAATATTATTATTTTAATCTCCTTGCCCAGGTTGCAAATGTCTTTGAATGTTGAGGTCACTTCATGTTTTGTGTATTCCTCTCCCCAGAGCACTGCCTGGGGCTTGCTTCAGTATGTTGTGCAGAGACCTTCAATTCATATATAAAATACAAATACACATTGTTCAGTAGAATTGGAAAGTAGGAATGTTTTAGATGTTTTCTCTGCTTTTTAACCAAGACCAGTATTTTTCAAAGTTTGTATCCTTATTATATTTACTTTCAAATGTAGCACATGAAAGTACTTTACAGATGTTTGATCTTTTGAAGGTAGTGTTGCTGCCTTTGATAAAAAACGTAATTAAGTGGGCACTTCCTGGTGGAGGTAATCATCAAAGCTTCAAAGTGCACACTCTTTACAACTTGGTATGTGTAGGTAGGTTCATCACCCGTCTGTTTCTCCATCTCTGTCTCTTTCTCCATCTCTGTCTCTTTCTCTCTCCAACCATTCTGTTTTTCCTTTAATTTTTAAAAAATTGTTCTAATTAGATATACATGACAGTAGAATTCTTTCCAACCATTCTGACAGACAATTTTTGTGAACTTATTTCTAGTAGGGCCAACATAAAAAAAAAAATCCATCTTTCTCAAATGGACCATGACAGAATGTGATAACATTCTGTCACAACATAGGTTTTACTTGAATCTTTTCTTTTTCTTCCAGTACTGGGAATTGAACCCAGAGGCCCTCTATTACTGAACCAACCCCCAGCCCTTTTTATTTTGAGACAGGATCTCACTAAGATGCTGAGGCTGGCCTTGAACTTGCCATCATCCTGCCTCAGCCTCCCTAGTTGCTGGGATGATAGGCATGTACCATTGCACTTGATTTTATTTGAAATCTAATATGCTGTTTGAGGGGAAAAATAATGCTAGAGACGCATTAAATTATTTGATAAGTAAACACACATAAAACATCTATATTTTCATATAATCAAGCATACCTAATAGGAAGAGTTATATACCCTTCCTTTCTTTTTTCTCTCATTGGGGATTTGAGATCAACTTTTTCTGCCCATGGTATGCAGATTTCTAAGACCTAGAAACTGAGTATTTGGCTTTCTGTACTGGATAATTTGGAAAGAGTACCTAGTGAGGCATGGCTGTGCCTGCACAGGTACTCTTGGACATTACAGGAACTTGGGGATTATAGAAATGGCATCTGGTATTGAAATAGTTGGTGTCTTACTTTCTGAAGTCCAGATGACACTGAGCAGATGTGATATTCAAGGGAGTTAAAACACATGGTTCCTTTGGGAAAGTTGTAAGGTACCTACCTATGGTTGTATTTTAGCTGAAATGTTCACTTATTCATCCTTCAAGTATTATCAAATGTCTGCAGTGTTACAGACTTGTAAATAGAAACGTCCTATGATATGGTAACTTCTTGCAAAGAATTCAGATGGTTTGATTTATTGTGCATATGCACCAGGGTCCATTTAAACTTTAAAGGTCTTCAAACTTTGCCTTGAGTTCTATTCTTTTGAACTTGTTCATCTCTCCTGACACATACAGACCCCTTTTCCCAAAATCTTCATAATTTGGGATTCAGCCTCACCAGTAAATCAGAATGGAGAGCTGATCACGGCATTGACCTTTCTGGAAAAAAAAGTGTGCCCTGCTCTGCCTGGGGTTTAAAAAGATGAAATGTTCAATCATTGTTAGACACTTTGATTTTTAGAAGAAGAAAGAGGACCCTGTCCCTGTTCTTGCTGACATAGACATTTGCCTAGGATCAAAATCAGCAGGTTATCAGAAGGATGCAGATGACAAAGCCCCAGAGGGAATTTGAACACAATGTCAAAGACGAGGGCACGGGATGACGAGGAGGATTTAGAAGAAGCCACCTTGTATGGGTAGAAGCAAACCATTGGAAGAGTTGATTTTTGGCTTTTTTTTTTTTAACCAAACTAGTCATTACATCATTTTTTCATTTTTTGCTGGCCTTCAAATCTTTTCACACCTCTCATTTTACATTATGATGAGAAGGCAAATAACCAGACAGCAGGAAGTTTGTTAAGGCAACAGTTTCTGGGCTCTGCTATGCTCACTACCCATTAAATTTCATTTCCATTGCCACTGTAGCTACCACCTCCGCTCCCTGATTATTGTTCATAGTGAAAATTTGGGGCCATTGGGAAAAGAATGTACTTCCTATCAGGAAGATAGGGATATAGATAATGTGTCCCAGAAAAAGACTTTCATTAAAAAGGATTAAGAATACCTCATTTTAAGAATAATCCAGTTTCTAAAAGATTTATAAATTCTTCCCACCTTTGTTGTAGATAACCCAGTAAACAGGTATTACATTGCATTTTCTGTGTATACCTTTCCTGGTTTAAGCTCACACATTCATAATGTTCTTATTTTCATATTTAAATAAGTATTTTCACTTTGCTTGAATAGGACCCAGTATATTATATCGTTCTGTGTATTGCGGCCTCATTATACCATTAAATTAAAAAATTCTCTTTTGTCTAACATTCTTTAATCTCTTTGAGTACTAATAAAGAAGTCTCATGTAAAATTTACTCATGATCCATTTTGTACATTTATCCGTTGTTGCTTTACAGCCGGGTCACCTTTTATATAACCTTAAATTAGTTTATGTTAGTAGAAAATGTCCAGGTCAGCTACTGAAATGAGTATTTAGGGAAGCTTATTTCATGAAGTTTAGTCTAAAACGACTCTCAAGCTGTAAATGCTTTTTCCTCTCCATGGTTTTGTCAGAGATGTCATCATATCTCAGGGGCCCCAGGCACTTTTCACCCAGTTTCCTTCCATGCTTCATTCACAAAAATGGCCAGAAACGAGGCTCACACTCTTGTTGACATGAGCATGTGCTTAGGATGAAAAGGCATAAACACTTCACACTTTCAACTTGTCAAGGGCATCGTGCCATCTGATGTCCTTCACTACCCCTTGTGAGAAAGCCATAAATAACCATAAAGCTGAGACGGGGGTTGAATACAGCACACTTTGATTATAGTGACACAAATGGCCACGTTTATGACGAGGGGTGATCAAAAGTGCTCTTTCTGCAGGTGTAGTCAGGTGCTTGGTAAATGATTTCTTATAATAAAAATAGAAGAGGACTATTGATAACGTGTTAGAAAGAAGGCTGTGAGTCATTTAAAAATCATAGTTTGTTTTGTTTATGTTTCATTTATGTACTTAAATTTTTATCTGGTAGTCTTTTGATCTGTTGATTCTCATTAGAACTGGAAAATGGGTGGGGGTGGGTGGGTGTTAAATGTTCTGTTTATTTAGTTTTCTTTTGGAGATGGGGTCGCCCAGGCTGGTCTTGAGTTCAGAAGCTCAAGTGATCCTCTTGCCTCAGCCTCCTGAGTAGCTGGGACCAGGTATGCGCGACCACACCTAGCCTAAATGTTTTAAAAAGATTTCTTCTTTAGAGTTACTGTTGGGGGACTAAAGAAAAGAAAAACAGTTAAGTCTATATTATAGTTACCCTGGTAAATGCTGAAAATGTACCCCCATAAAATCCTGCCCGCAGTTTATTGACATGATTGAGTAATGTTTAACTGGTGGCATTAAGAACTGCCATAGGAAGAATAACTTCTGACTTTCTCTCTTCATTTTCAGATTTGTAGCCAAACCATGTGCCATCGCCCTCAACATTCAGGCCAATGGACCACAAATTGCCCAGCCCAATGCCATTCTGGAAAAAGTCTTCACTGCGATTACAAAGGTATGAATGTTCCTTTTGAGGTGTGATTGCCACCACCACCTTCTCAGGCTGCAGTCAGACTCTGCTCTCTGGATTTTGAGAATCAGCTTTTTTGCCTGGTACCTGAAGGTGGTTTCTCAGAGAGAACACAGATATTGTGAATGAACCCAAACAGTAGCCACTGAAAGAAGGCGAGTATGTTCTAGAGCAGCTTGTTAACTCCCAAGTTGTCTGTGACAAACAGTCTTGATTAGATAACACCCCGTCCAAGTCTGTGCCTCTTTCGGTTTCAGGAGACATAATGCAATACAGATAAGGCCTGGGTGGGACTCCGCAAAGGTAAAGAATAAGGATTTATGCCCATGAAGAAACAGAACCTGTTTGCTTAAAAAGTCTGTGTATTCTGGGAGCTGTAATAATTAGATGAATGCATGATTAAAGAAGAAAAGAATTGCAAGGTGAAAAGTCAAGAGAGTTAGAAATGAAGATATAGAGAAATAGAAGAGACCAGATGCCCAATCAGGTAGGGGTTCCAGCCTTCCACTTTGGAGTAGGGAGAGGAAAGCAGGGGAGGGCAGAGGAGAGACTGCCTCTCCAGCTCCCCACCCCATCTTGAAGAACAGAGGGGAGAGGAGAAGGGAGAACCAGAAACCATCAGCCCAGAGAGGGAAGCAAGTAAAGCAGTCACCGCAGCCATGTATCTACTCTCTCTGCAGATCTTGCCCAAGTCTTCTCTTGCTCCTGCCTGAACAAGAGCAGAAGCATGACATTCTTTGAGAAGAATTCTGTGTTTGGATATTAGATGATTCATTTCCCCTTTTTCATTTTTCTGCAAAGCTTCATTATCCAGGCTTCTAAGATGTCATCTGATAGTGTTAAGAAAAATTCTCCTTTTTGGGTTTTTGTGAGGCTAACCATTAGTAGTGTCTGTTTCTTAACTTAGAACTCTATTTTTTGGAGGAGGGGGATTGAACTCAGGGACACTCAACCACTGAGCCACATCCCCAGCCCTATTTTGTATTTTACTTAGAGACAGGGTCTCCTGAGTTGTTTAGTGCCTCTCCATTGCTGAGGCTGGTTTTGAACTTGTGATCCTCCTGTTTCAACCTCCCCAGCTGTTGGGATGTGCCACCAAGCCCGATTTATTTTTCAACTCTTAATTCAAGTATTGACTCTTGTTTATCGTCTTCATTCCTACCAAAATTCTCTAAGGGTTTCCTCTCTATCTTGTAAACAATTGTATTTTTTCTTGGGAAAAGTATAAAAGCACCTCTATTTTTTTTTTTTTTTTTTTTTTTTTTTTTTTTTACATCTCTGCAAGGAAGAAAAAAAATAATGAATGGAACTTCAGAAAAAGCTCTTGGTAGCTTTGAGGGATAATTTTAGATTTCCATGTTCCAATCTCAAGGGATACATATTCTATGGTATTTAAAGGAAGAAAATATTTAGAAAAAAAATACCTCATGTTTTCATTTAGTGTATTGATTTACTGCAGCAAGACATTTTCTCTCTTTGTACCAAACAGATGTGCAGGGAATTATTCGGGTTTTCTTTTTTGGTGTTGAGAATTGAACCTAGGGCCTCATGCACACTCAGTATGTGTTGTCTCCTGATATAGACCCCAGCCCCCAGGTGCATTTTTTATTGCTGTTACAGCTCATAGGTATTTCCCTGTAAATGCATTAGGTATGCAGTATTCTAAATGAATAATAAAATTAGTTTTTTATACAAAGTTTGTGCAGGACATCCTTTAGATGTCCTGCAGTGGACATTCTTTCTCACTTGCCTTATGCTTATCATGGTTACTGGATAAATTTCCCCTGTAAAGGTACTAGAAAGGTTTTGCAGCTAGGTTTACTTCACTGGAGCTTATTTGCTTCTAGTTCATTTTAATGATCGTAGTCTCTTGTTTCCAAGGTGATGCCTCTGGAAATTTTTACATGATTAAAACAGAGGCCTTGTGTTTTAAATATAAATGCAGCGAAAGTGTGAGCTGTTTTTCCTTGCATTCTTTGTGGTTCTTTGGTCTGATCTGTGATATTAAAACAGGTTGTCTGGGCTGTGGGTGTAGCTCAGTGGTAGAGCGCTTGCCTAGCACATGTGAGGCTCTGGGTTCTATCCCCAGCATCATATAAAAATAAATAAATAAGAAGGTAAAAAAATAATAATAAAAATAAAAACAGGTTGGCTGACTGCTGTACGAAGAGCACAACTTGGAGAATTCTGGCAAATTATCTGCGAGTTTGAATGATTGTCCAATGGCCTGACTGTGACCATGGTGCCAAGTGACCTTTGGTAGAAAGGCAGGGTTATCTTCCCCCAAGTTTGTAGGCATATAATCCCCCCAAAAAACCCTGAAGTCTCCTATGTCCAGGAAGGGTCACACAGATTTGGGGGAACAGTGTGGAATGAAAATGTGGGACTCCTTGTTCAAAAAGCACAGAAAAGTACCATTAAAGGTATAAAAATAGAAATTTGTTTTCCTTTTTTTCACAATTTCTCATTCAGTCTATTGAGGTACTTTTGTTTGCTGTGTAATGTCATGCTGCCTAGTCAAGAGTGGCAAGTACAGTTCCTCCCAGGTGCCCAGAGGCCCCACTCTGTGACCTCCTGTGCTTTCTGGTCACAGCTGTTGGGTTTCCCTTTTCTCTAGGCACTTGCAACTTACTGATCTGTGGCCATAGGAGTGGGGAGGTTGAGGCAGGCCTCCACACTGTCCATGGACCCACTGTCCCAACACACAGTGGACATGTGACCTCGACGAGCATTGCAATCTCCGTGCTCAGGTTAGGGCTGAGTAAGAGGCTCACCCCTACTGAGGTGGCTGCTCCTTGCCCCTCCTTCCATGCTCCCTCTCCTCCCCTTGCCTTCACTCAGGCCTCTGCTGGGGAGCTGTCCTCCCAGAGGTAGGGGTGGGGAGATGGTGGGAGTGAGGAGATGGGGAAGGGAATGACCAGGAGTCCATCTGGGGGGTAGGGTAGCTGTATAGAAGCTAAGACTCCAAACACCTGGCACATACTCCATTACTCCAGTAGACTTCCCTTGCAAAATAGAGATCCCATGATAAAATTATGAAGCATTTCAACATGGCATCCATGGAGCGTTAAACCACAAGTTGAGCCCTTCTGAATGTGGGGCATGCCCTGTGGAATTGTACTGGTCTACATAGCTCTAATCTGTGACGTTACCTGATAAATTTGAAGCTCTTACATCTTCCTGCAGCTAGTCTGTCTGTCTCTCTCTCTTTTTTGGTGCTGGGAATCCAACCCAGGTCGCATTCACAGTAAACAAGTTTTCTATCACTGAGCCTCCTTTTGAGATAAAATCAGTCAGTCTTATTGTCTATGTCTTTCTCCTCCTCTCTAACCCCTAAATCTAAGGTTTTCTAAACATCTTAGAGATCCTGGCCCTCTTATGAAATAGTTAGCAGCTTTGATGTTTGAGTCAGTCAGAACTGGGTTTGTATATTGGAATATCAGCTCCTGCTTCCTAGTGTTGTGGCTATCTGCATGTTTCTCAATCTCTCTAGGTTGCAGATATCTCATTGATAAAAATCTTTGAATAACTTACCCCCCCCAGGCTTTCATGATGACTAAATAAAATAATGCAGGTAAGTCATTCATTACATGACATAGCATCTGTCTGGGGCAATGTTTTTTCACTCTCATTTGCATAGAATCGCCTGAGGAGTGAAAATGCAGGTTGCTCTGTTATATTTAGAGAGATTTTTGAATCTCTAGCCTTGGGATAGCACCAAAGGACCACAGCTGTGGTTGTCAGTTTCATTCGAATAAACAGAATGATTACTTCTCTTTTGAGAATATGTTGAGCATGTGCTTTTAGCTGTGGTACCCAGAGTTGTCTGTGTATGTATGTTTTTAACATTTGGGGGTTTGAACATATTGTTTGCACAAATCTACTAAATTAATGACCTCACTTTTCTAATCAAATTTGTTCTAAGGCTATGGGGGTAAGAATATATGTCAACTATAAAGCCAGGTTTCATGATTTAGTGAGATCATATCATAATCCACTTGTGCCATATTTAGACTGTGTTTAAAAACTGTAGGCAAATTCCTTATCCCAGCCCTTAAGGAGACCATTAAATAATTAATTTTATCTGACCAAAAGATCACTGGGAAGGCTTGTGAGTTTTGAATATATTTAAAATATAAAACTAAGAGAGAAAGAAATATGAAGGGAGCTGGGATTGTAGCTCAGTGTAGAGCACTTGCCTAGTGTGTGTGAGGCACTGGGGTTGATTCTCAGCATCATATATAAATAAATAAAATAAAGGTCCATTGACAACTAAAAAATATTTTAAAAAATGTAAGTGTTGGTGACAGAACAGAAGGTTAACATTATATGTCCTCACAACGTAGACATGATACAAGTGACTATCGAGGGGAGAGGGAAGGCAGGTGAAGCTGAGTGAATTCACTGGTTGCATAATCTCTCATGTGGGAGTAGGCTTATCAGTCAAAGCTCCCAAATCAAATAGAAGTATAAATATGTTTAGTAGCACAAGAGTAAACTCTAAGAAAGATAATACTATTGACTAGTATTGGATATTGGAGGAGAAAGGGAAGAAGAAATAATGCTGGTTTTAGTTATTGCTCACATGGATTTATTAAAGATGGAAAGAAATAAAGAGACATGTAATTATACAGTTAGCCACCAAAACAAAAATTGCACATCAAAGGAAAGAAAAATAAAGCAAACTACGTAGTAAAATATTTTTAAAAAAATTGTGAAAATAGAAATCAGAACATAATGAAAGTAGAGAACTATAAAAAAAACACGTTATCAGTCACATCAGTGCATACAAATGGGTTTGGTTCATCTAGTAAAAAAATAATTCAGGGTTAGGTTACTGATATGGGTTGAATTATGCTCTGCCCCTCAATTGCATACATTGAAGTCCTAACTTCCTGTACCTTAGAATGGAACCTTATTTGGAGAAAGGATATGTACAAAGATAATTAAGTTATAGTGGGGTTAATAGGGTGGGTCTTAATCCAATATGAATGGTGTCCTTATTAACAACAACAACAACAAAAAGGGAAATTTGAACAGAGACATGTAAGGGGGGGGCATGATTGAAGACACACAGGGAGAAGATAGCCATCTACTTGCCCAGGAGAGAGACCTTGAACAGATTCCTCCCTTGTGGCCTCAGCAGGAACAAACCCAGCAGGCACCTTGATCTTGGACTTCTAACCCCTGCAACCCCAAGACAATAAATTTCTATCATCTATGCTACTCAGTTTTTGGTACTGTACCTTGTTATGGTAGCATTTGCCAACTAGTAGAGTTACAAACAAAGTATGTAACTTTGGGATGTCTTAAGGCAAAGAAATTTAAAATGTTAAAAATAAAAGTAAGGCAAATGTAAATAATAAAGGAAGTAGGGTTTCTAAAAGCATTAAATGAAATAAAGAGTTGTCTTTTTATTGCCAGAGGATACAATTCATAATGAAAATAGAAGAGTTACAAATATTTTATATGCATTAAGTAGTACACCTATATTTTCATAAAAAGGGATTATAGAAGAAACAAATACAATACTAAGAAATTTTAATTTACCTCTGGGTCATGACAGATAGATCCTGTGAACAAAATAGAATATAGAAGTTCCTTTGAGTATAATAAATAAAGAAGATCTAGGGGTACATTTAGAATTTTGTGTCCTGAATATAGAGACTATACTTTCTTTTCAAGTGCCTACCAAATACTTCCCAAAATTGTGAGTTATGTTACAAGTCTATAATAAGGTTTAAAAATTAGACGTAAATTAATAATATTAGAATAATAAAAACAGAAAAAAATAAAAAGGTATCTTGCTCCCAGGAATATCTGAGTGCTATATCTGAGTGCAGCACAATTCACAATAGCTAAACTGTGGAGCCAACCTAGATGCCCTTCAGTAGATGAATGGATAAAGGAAATGTGGTATATATACATAATGGAATACTGTTCAACATTAAAAGAAAATAAAATCATGGCATTTGTAGGTAAATAGATAGAGCTGAAGAATACAATGCTAAGTGAAGTTAGCCAATCCCAAAAAAACAAAGTGAATAATTTTTCTGATATAAGGATGCTGATCCATAATATGCTGCAGTTGGGGTTGGGGTGGGAGGATTAAATAAACATTAGATAGGGCAAAGGGGAAAAGGGGAGGGATGGGAAGGGAGGGCGCATAGGGGGAGGAAAGATGGTGGAATGCAATGGTCATCATTCCCCTAAGTACATCTATGAAGACACAAAGGATGTGACTCTACTTTGTGTACAACCAGAGATATGAAAAATTGTGCTCTATATGTGTAATATGAATTGCAATGCATTCTGTTGTCATATATGACAAATTAAAATTTTTAAAAACCCTCTATTTTATTTTATTTTATTTTTTAACTTTATGTGGTGCTGAGGATCAAACTCAATGTCTCTCACATGCTCAGCAAACACTCTACCACTGAGCTATAAGCCCAGCTCCTCTGAGTGCTATCTTAATCAACTCTTGATTAAAAACAAAATTCCAGACTATTTCATAAACAAATAATGAAAGCAGTACTTATTTGTGCCATGCCAAATAGTGCTCAGCTGAAAACTCATGAATATATGAAAAAATTGCCACTTTAAACATTAGAAAAAGAACAACAAAATAAATGGAGATAAGCAAGAGGCAGAGACAATAAAAATAAAAGCCAAAATTAATGAGTTAGCAAAACAATGGAATTAAGAAATTTTGATCTGAAAGCACTTCACTGGTTTAGTTTTTTGAAATAGAAAATCAGTCCCCTAAAGAAAAAAGGCTAAGCAAGCACAAATAGTGATATAATAATTGATAACCAACAGAAGCAGAGAAAAATTGAGGGACAAACAAAATGGGAAAACTTAAAAAAAAAGAAATTATTCTCACATTAAAAATAAGATATAAGGACGCTGGGGGTGGGGGCAGGAGTTTGCTGGGAGTAGCCTTGCTCTTCACCCTGCTTACTGTACCCCTTCACCTGCATGCTCCATGTCAGACATTGTTCTCACAGTCCATCAACTGATTTACTTAAGCCAAGAATAAAAATTCTTTTCATGATGAAATAATTATTCTAGAAAAATCATAATTTTCTCTGTGTACTTAAAAAACAAAACTGCAAAAACGTAGCCAGCTCAGATGATCTAACAAAAAAAAATAATTCTCTTTTTTATTCTTTCTTTCTCATTCTCACGAAACAATTATTGAACATATGGGCATGTTTTTTTTTTTTTTATTGCTCAGATGATTAGCATTGCTAAGGTGGGTTAATGCCTAAATTCACACCTAATGTATCAGAAATTATATTTGCCCTTTCTCTTTTTTGAATTGTATATATTTAAGGTATGCAATATGCATATCAAAATATGTTCCTATACAACACACATATATATATATTTGATATACATGGTGAAATGGTTACTGTGGTCAAGCAAACTAACAAATCTGTCTTGCAAAAGAATTCTAACATCTTCAAAGCTGTTTAATTCTCTTAAACTCTATCACAGCACAGAAAATTTGAAAAGTCATCCAAGTCTCTTTTGATGTGGCAATAAAACATTCATATCAAAGCCTGACAAAATTCTCAGCAGCCCTCCCCATCCCCGCCAAAATAATAGACACCAATCTTACTCACTAATATTGATGAACAATTTAAAATAAAAGATTAGCAAACAGAATCTAGTTTTCAGTGAGGAAAGCTGAATTATGGTATCACATTAAAAGAATTATTTGCCATCACCAAATAGAGTTTATTCTAGGATTGCAAGGCCTTCCCTGTATTGGATATTTTAAAAATAACCTATGTAATTCACCATATTAGTGCATCTAAGGTGGGCTGGATTGCAGGTAAATTGTTATAGTGCTTGTCCTGGGTTTGGTCCCCAGCACAGTAAACAAACAAACATCTGAGGAGAAAAAACAAAATACATGATGCTGCATGATTACTGAGTCCTAACATCTTTTTGATTAAAATAAAATTATGTGACTAGGGACAGGTGCTTTACATACAAATATATTTGTATCTCAGTCCCCATTCTGGCCTCTTGCTTAGCAGAAAACTAAAGGTATTTCCACTAAAGTCCAGAACAGATAGGAGTGCCTCTTATAACTATTGTTCTGTGTTGTGCCACATTTTACATTGAACTAGCACATAGGTAAGAGAAAGAAAAATGTTCCTGAAAATAGGAAAAAGGAGGCGAAACTATTGCTATTTGAAGATGTATCCATTGAGTTCCACTATAAACTAGGTCTTGATGAAAAAAGATACTGAAATGTTTCATTGAATATGGATCTTATATTCCAGTAATGGACTATTATGTGATTGTATCCATTGCAAAAGTATCACAAAAAATATGAAATTTTAATACAAAATCAGTAACCAAAATCCAGTAGCTCTCATATACATGCAAACAAGAAACAGTTAAAAGGTTATAAGAAAGCAACTTATTTACAATAGAAACAAGCAAAAAAAAAAAAAATCCACAGGAATAAAGAACAAAGTATGTGTAAGACTTGTATGAGGAAAGTTTTCAAACATTCTTGATGGACACAAAAAACAAATTGAATGATAATGTTATTTCACCCTATGTTAATTTAAGAAATTGGTATGATCTTATTTAAAATACAAACAAGTTTGTTTGTTTAACCACTTGTTCATTTTGAAAATAGACAAGTTAATTCTAAAACTCACACAGAAAAATAAACAAAGACTTCTGAGAAAACTGACTGCATATGACTGGCACATAGACAGTGAAGGAGTAGATTGGTTATTCTGTGGGGAAAAGAGGAGTGATGATATTGGGATTTAGGGTGGCCATTTGGAAAGAAAGAAAGTTAGATTTATAACTCACACTGAATGGCAGCATATCTTCTAAATGCAGTAAAAATGCCAATGCATCAAAACCTTGAGTGTATTAGATGAAAACATGGGAGAGTTTTAATAACATTTGGAATTTAGAAACTATTGCATTTAGCAACCATCTACAAATAAAAAACAAGCAAACAGCACATCAGCAAATTTTAAAACACAGATGACATAATGGTTAAAAAAAATAAAACATGCAACTTACAGTACAGAAAAGAGTGTAACCACCCTAATAAATGAAGAAATCCTACAAATCAATGAAGAAAATCCCAACAGATTAAAAAAAAATTAAGCAATAAGACATGACCATACTCTTTAGGAAAAAGTGAAATGCAGATGATTTTTAAAATGTATGTAAAGATGCTTATCTCATAAAGGGGGGAAAATCAAAGGTATACCAAGATACTATTTTTAATATATCAGGCTGAAAAAATAAAGAAGCTTGACATCTTGTTCTCTTAAAGAGACTTAGGAAATGGATACTCCTGCTTGTGAGAGTATAAGTTGATAAAATCTCCAGTGAGAGTACTTTCTTAATAGGGAAATAAGATACCAAAACACAGATGCATTTGATCAACAACTTTCACTTTGAGGAAGAGATCCCACAGATAAACCTGTACAAAATGACTCATGGCAAGCTTATTAACCTTAGCATTGTTTGTAGCAGAAGTTTGGATGCTACTTAAATGTGTGTTCACAGCAGAATGGGTAAGTAAATTATAGTACATCTCTACCATTCTACAAAAGAATAAGAGCATTTCTGTACACTGATATGGAAATATTTGTAAAGTGGAAAACACGAAGTCTAGAACAAAGTCCACAGTGTGACCATTTGTGTGATCAGGCACATTCAATTTTGCTTTTACTTATGTAAAATAACTGGAAAGAAACTGATTTAATAACTATGGTTCTCTTTTAAAGAAGGGAAAGGAGAGATTTAAAGAACAGGAACAAAGGTAAAACTTTGGACAATTTAAAATTTGTGAGGCATAGGAATATTGTTTCTATTAATAAATTAGAAAATAAATTGAAATTAAAAAATAGTTTATTTAGGGAAATGTTATAGCCAAGATGTGTTGTAGGCATTTTTGTTTTTGTTTTTCTTTTCCCTTCAATATTTTTTATTAGGGGAGACATGAGAATGTGGGTAGTGTCATTACTATGAGAAAGGGCTCAGGCACATGCCAGTGGAAAGTTGGCGAGTAACATTTATAGGCACAGGTCAGCAGATTTTGTACCCTGAGTCCACTAGGTGTGTTTTCTGGGTGTCTTGACTACTTTAATCAGCTCATGAGGCCACAACAGAATACCACAGACTAGATGGCTTAAGCAACATTTATTTATTCTTCACAGCTCTGAAGAGTGGAGTTCTAAGCTCTGGGTGCCCGCATGGTCCAGTTCTTGATGAAAGCCCACTTCCTCATATAGCAAGAGTTGGGAGGCCAGGGGAGGAGGGCAAGGGAGGGACAGAGAGAGAGAGAGCACATGCACGTGGGTAAGCACTCTGGTGTCTTTTCTTTTAAGTGTACTAATCGTTCAAAGGCTCCACTTCTTAATACCATCACGTTGGAGATTAGGGTTTCAATAGGTTAACTTTTGGGGGTAAACAAACCCCTTGAGTTGCTTGAGATGCTTTTAGAAAGATGTTATGTGTTTTGAACATAAAGGAGTGCTGTATTTTGTCAAATGCTTTTTCTGTGTCTATTGAGATGATCATATGATTTTAACACCGTGCTACAGGAACACAGCCACATCAATGTTTATAGCAGCACAATTCACAATAGCTAAACTGTGAAGCCAATCTAGATGCACTTCAATAGGTGAATGGATAAAAAAAATGTGGCATATATATACACAATGGAATATTACTCAGCAATAAAAGAGAATAGAATCATGGTATTTGCAGGTAAATGGATGGAGATAGAGAAGATAATGCTAAGTGAAGTTAGCCAATCCCAAAAAACGAAATGCTGAATGTTTTCTTTAACATAAGGAGGCTGATTCATAGTGGGATAGGGAGCAGAAGCATGGGAGGAATAGACCAACTCTAGATGGAGCAGAGGTGGAATGTGATGATCATTACTATCCAAAGTACATGTATAAAGACACAAATTGGTATGAATATACTATGTATACAACCAGAGATATGAAAAATTGTGCTCTATATATGTAATAAGAATTGTAATGCATTCTGCTTTCATATATAAATAAAAATAAGTAAAAAATTTAAAAAATGCCAACCATAAGAGAAAAAAAGGTTTTATGTGTATATTAGACACATAAAACTTGAGGGGTGGCCATCCTGCCTCCCTGCCTCCCCTTGCCCTTTTTTTTTTTTTTGGTACTGGGGAATAAACTCAGGGGCACTCAGCCACTGAGCCACCTCTCCAGCCGTATTTTGTATTTTATTTAGAGACAAGGTCTCACTGAGTTGTTTAGCACCTCTCCATTGCTGAGGCTGGTTTTGAACTTACGATTCTCCTGTCTCAGCCTTCCAAGCTGCTGGGATTACAGGCGTCCTCCACTACACCTGGCTCCTCCTCCCCTTTTGATTATTTTCTCTGACCATGAATATCAAAGCAAAAATAGAATAGAGAAATAGAACTCACTTGGCCTGCTTTTGTTGAATAGCAGGGCACACTCAAAGATTTTTGGCAGACTGCTCTCTAACATTGAAGAGAGATGAGAAAAAAGAAAAAAACTAATTTTACAAACATTTTCACATTTAGTTCTTACCATAATCACATTTAGGTTGATAAGTTATTGTTGTTGTTGTTGTTGTTGTTATTATTATTATTATTATTAACAGTGCTGGGGATTGAATCCAGGGACTTGTGCATGCTAGGCAAGTATTCTACTACTGAGCTATAGCCCCTGTCCTCAACCTTTACTTCTATAGATGAGTAAACAGAAGCTCAGAGAAGTGAATGGAGTTGAGGAATTGAACCTATATACCTGTCATTTCAGGGCCAGTTCTGTCCTCTCTACCTACTTTACTTCCTCAGGTAATGCATAGTATTAGAAAAAGACTTGATGTGGGATTTGTGGTCAAAAGGAATGACCAAGAAAATGAGTAGAAGAGGAATGTGTGAAGAATGGGGAAGGAGTGGGGAGGGAGAACATGTTTCATAGTAGAAATGGGACAGTAGGCATTTTGGGATTTTTTTTCCGTGCTTTTTGTTTGTCCTCCATTATCCAGATATGCAATAGGTATGCACAGCTTTCCCCCCAGTCCCCAAGAAAGTGAAATATTCAAATGGTGCCTCTTGGCAAGTTCTGCACTGGACTCCATTTCCTTGAAGGCTGATGGAGCGGACTCAGCCGGTTGGGTGTTCATCCAGTCTGAGTTGCCTCTAACAAAGAGCATTGCTGGGCTGGAGATGTGGCTCAGCGGTAGCGCACTCGCCTGGCATGCGTGCGACCCGGGTTCGATCCTCAGCACCACATACCAACAAAGATGTTGTGTCCGCCGAGAACTAAAAAATAAATATTAAAAATTCTCTCTCTCTCTCTCTCCTCTCTCACTCTCTCTTAAAAAAAAAAAGACAAAGAGCATTGCTGATAAGGAGAAGTGCAAGCATCAGAACAAGATTCATATTTTCCCATCTTATTTCATAATGAGTAACCTTGTGGTTATTTCTGTTCATTCTGCTAATGGAAGGCCTAGATGCTCAGTGGTAAATACAGAAATCTCAGTAGCAGGTATAAACAGGGAAACAATCAAAAACCAAACATGCACAAGGTCAGATCTGTTTTAAGGTGAAAGTGAAAGTGTATTGAAAATAATTTTTCTGGCTACTTGTTTTATAGCATCCTGATGAGAAGAGACTGGAGGGCCTCTCCAAGCAACTGGACTGGGATGTGCGAAGCATTCAGCGCTGGTTTCGACAGCGGCGCAATCAGGAGAAGCCCAGCACCCTGACGAGATTCTGTGAGAGCATGTAAGTAGCTTTTTTTTTTTTTCTTGAAAGAGAAACCTGCCTCTGTCTTCATGCTATCCCACAGGTGAAGAATAACAGATACATGCAGGATCCAACAGCCCTTAGAAAGCATGTCATCTGGTGGAAAGTAATTCAGGAAAAATGGGGGACACTTGCTTGTAAGATTTGAGATTTCTGCTTGGAACACAGTAAATAAGTTCACTTCCTAATGGAATTCCTGCAAAATAATTTAGATTGCAAGGGCCTACCATGGTATTTTAAACCAGACATCTTTAAAATATTGTATTACAAGTCATTACTTTTATGGAAGCTGAGAGTTTGAATTTTAAAGAAGGGATTTGGTCAAGACATGTTTCCACTGATAAAAACTGAGATATTAGAATATATTATCAGAGGGTTATAACAATGTCCTACATTGCTGAAGATTTAAGAAATGGCTATGTTCTGTTCCTGGGTGAGTTTAATGAAGCATGGCTCGAAGGTAGGGGACGGAATGAGAATCTCATCCATTTCCGAAATGTGAACTTCATGGTGTATAAATTATGTGTCAGTAGAGCTGTTAGAAATAATAAGACCACATAGAACTCTTCTAGCATACTGATATCTTCAAATGGTGATATTCAGTATACTTAGGAAAAATCAGAGGAAGAAATACTGAAGCATCGAGCACATCCCCAATAATGGGAAACTGCCTTGGAAGCCAGTACCCCATTTGGTCTTCACCTTTTAGAATACGGCTATTCCTTTGTCCAACAATTCTTTCTTCAGGGAGCTTTTTCCTGATACCTGTTCACTTAACAATAGAGCTGTCAGTATAAGAATCTTAATTTTAGACCCTTTCCATTTGGGGTGAGAGTTGCATTTTTAGGTTGAGAGCATAAAAAAAGTATTTTAGCAACTGCAATCTAAGATTTAGAGGGAAACTTAACATTATAGGAGAATTAATGAGAATCAGAATTCCTAAGCCTGGGTAAATACGTAGATCCTAAATAGGATGTTTAGAGGTCAGAATATTTATAAAATATAGAAAAACAACCAAGCTGATACAATCTGCAAAACCCTTCCTATAATTAAACTGAGCAGTAATTTATGGAAGGATTTATTCATCTGGGCTCGTGATCAAAAGCTGGATTTGCTTCCTGACCTGGTCCTGCTGTGTATGTCAAAGGCCTGGGCTCCCTCATTGAGCCATGGGTCTGAGGAGCAGTGAAGTTAGGCCTTGGTATATACCTACATGCTCAAAATCATGGGCCCTCTTCTCGTCCTCCAACTAACTTCTTCAGTAACTTAGTCCTACCCCTTCTATGCTGTCTCTATAGCAGTTTTTTTTTTTTCCAAATATGAGTGTACATAGGCATCAGTCATCTGGGGATCTTGTTAGATTCTGATTTACTTGGTCTGGAATGGCAGCTGAGATTCTGAATTTATAACCAATTTGCAGTGGATGCTGATGATGCTGGTCCAGTGGACCACATTTGAGTAGCAAAGGCCAACACTGGTCTCATGTCTGTGTCTCTTCCTTGACTATAACTGTTCCTGACCAATGTATCCCAATAAAAAGGACAGTCATAGTCACATTCAATTAAAAATATTTCAAAATGATTGCTAGAGGCATGGTAATGTGGAGGCCCAATGGTAGGGAGGAGGCAGTATATAAAGTGCACACTGTGATCTCTTCCCCCAAGAAGTTTATTATCTCTGTGTCAAAAAGATAAGACCAAAATCTTATGAGTTGATGATAGATATTTAAAAATAATTATATATGGGACCAGGGCAATAGCTCAGTGGTAGAGCACCTGCCTCACATGTGTGAGGCACTGGGTTCAATCCTACACACCACATAAAAAATAAATAAAGACATTATGTCCATCTACAACTAAAAAGAAATTAAAAATTAACAATGATTTTATATGTGTGTTAAGCGATTGGTATCAACATTCAATAATGAAGATTAAAAAAAAAGGACTATGGTTTGGAGACGTGGGGGTTGCTGGGATTACTTGGTCAACGCCAGTGGCCTTTGATTGCTGTGTTGCATGAGATGGTATTGATGAGCTCTTCTTTTTTCTCTTTTTCTTTGGCTTCTGGGTTGCCAGTAGATTCTTCTCTTTCCAAGGACTCTTGTTTGAATCAGTCTGTTTTTCTCCTGTGGTGTTTGATGTGCTGCTTCTCTAGATTCAGCCTCTCTTGTGTTTCTTACTCTACCTTCTATTCTCTGTGTAGAAATTATTTACTTTAACCATCTTCTTCCAGAGCCGCGTGTTTAGGGAAGATGTTTCTTCTAAGGTATCATTCTGCAACTCTGATATATTTCTATTCTTCTTGCATTTTCTGTATGCCTGTGTTTCATAACAAACAGGCTGGAAACCGAAATCAACGTGCCACCGGGTTCCATTAATTCTTTGTAAATCCACCACTATAGCACAGATCCTGATAGCTCCCATAGGTTTCCTTATTATCCCTCAGACTCATAGGCATTTGTTTGTTACCCTCCACCCATAGTGTCCTAAAATACTACTATCCCCATGTTCTGCTGTATTAAAACCTTGATGATTATCTTATAACTCTAGGATAAATATTAAGTTCCTTAGCTGATAATCAGATTCTGGCATTTGTATGTTTGATGTTAATCACTGCCGTGACCTCTTCTTCCATAAGGCTGTGTTTTCACTATCCGTGGTGCGTTCACTCCTGCCTCAGTTTTCAGTGTTCCTAGCCTAGAGCACCCACTTCCTCTGCCCCACGCATTTATCCCCTACTCATTTCTCAATTGTCAGGCCCTTTCTGAAGGGTGGCCTGACTGCTGGGTCTAGAGTAATAGTTCTCCTGACTCCTGTGAGCACTTATTGCAAGTAATGCTTTAATATTGAATCATATGCAATTTTGTGATTACTTAACTGTTCTTACCTGGCTATCATTGCTACCAGTTTTATCATAAGTGTTCACTGAAGAGCACGATGGCCATGCCTCGATCCTCCTCCTTTTTTCTTCACCTTTACCATCACACCCACACTCTACTGAATACATATTTATTAAATGACTGAATGTTAAAATGGAATTGTTCTGGAGGGAGTTGCTGATCTCAGTTGCCACTTGGTCTCAACACTGAAGAGTGCCAATACACTGACTTAGCATAAAATTTTTATAGGCCAATTTCCTGACTCTGAAAAGCTCTTTGGCAATTTAAAAGAAGGAATTCAAAGGAAAGAGCTGGGTGTGGTGCTGTATAGTCCTGGTGATTCAGGAAGCTGAGGTGAGAGGATCACTTGAATACATGAGTTCAAGACCAACCTGGGTAACGGCAAGACTCTGTCTCAAAAACAAATACCAGAGCAAACAAACAAACAAACAAATTCAGAGTAAAGAATTGGATTGCAAAGCAGAGTATTTAGAAAAATACCACAAGGGACAAAGTAGAATTATGTCAGACTGTGTAGGCACATGTATGTGACATAGTTATTTGTCTATAAAAATAATCTAGAATGGTTGTTCTTAACTAGGAAAGTATTTCATAATCAGTGAGTTTTTCAAAATTCACATGCAAGTTCCACCCCAGGGCGTCTGATTCAGTAAGATGTCTGGACATTTTCGGATTTTTTTGTTTGTTTATTTATTTGTTTGTTTGTTTAAATAAATGTTCCAAGTACATCTGTCACATATTTCTGTTTAAAAAGAGAGATGCCTGCTATTTAGAAATACTAAAAATCAAACTAGAAAGCAGAAAATTTAGTGATTATAACTATAGTACCAAACTATAAAGAGTCCCTTCAAGGAAATTGTGTTTCATCGCTCATCAGTGTATAATAGCACCCGTAGGCATGCCAGACAGTGCTGGTATGCATCTGCCAACACGCCCAGCGCTGGGCACACCCATCTAATGAAAAGCAACATTTGGTGAGTAATGCACAGAAACATGGCTGTGATTTCTTTCCCTGTCACTTGGTGTCAGTCATTCAAAGTTGTGTCACTTTTGATGACTCTTTCTTCCAGCAGCATTTAAATCCTTATTGGCAACTGCAATAGAGATTTTCAAGAGAGAGTGAAGTATTTATGACAATGAGATGTCATGTGAGACATTTTTGGAGAAAGTGATTCTGATAGAAGCCAGTGCTGGTTGGGATCATGCTGCAGCTTTGCCATACTTCTCCAACAGCTGCATCAGAGCTCTAGGTTTTGTTATTCAGGACCATATAAAATAAGCTGTATCTGAGATATGTATATATCTGCAAGATGAAGCAGGAAGAGGCAGAGATGTTAGGATGAATGGTTTCCTTATCTCGTTGTTTTTGAATATCATGTAGCATGTTTAATAGCACATGTCAGGGAGTTAAATATTATATATGGCTTTCACTTAAACAGTCTCCAGGTGCCTGGAAGTATGACTCCCCATATGATAACCTTAAAGTGTAGGGTAAGGAATATTCACATGTCACAGATTAGCACTGATTTATGTGAACTGAAGTTTTCTCCATATGGTACAGAAGTGATAGTGCCTTATGTTGTGTAAGATGAGGGCCCAAGATCCCCTTTCTTCAGGCATTCCAAAATTTAGAGTTTATGTGGAATAAAACTACCCCATATGCTTCTGTATTTGAACACTTCTGTACAGTGGCAAACCCTTTTGAAATCTTAATTCTGCACAGAAGTCTTATAGTTGTCAAATTTATGATATCACTGAATTCAGGACAGTTCATCAGTTCTCACTTGAGTCAGTTGCCCTCAAGCCACCTCTACAGGCTCTGTGAATACAAAGAGCGTTTTTTTACTTAGGTAAGTCACCTGCTGTTTTGTGACCTCAGAAAGGAAGTGGAGCCTGATGACTGGGTAGAGGAATAGGAGTGGGATTGTGCATGAAACCAGCAATTGAATCTCTCAAATCCTTGATTTCAGATCTGTTCTTGATCAGAGTAAATTATGTAGAGAACATCTTCACCAAGTGTCCATACCCAGCCACCTGTTTGTACAAACACTAACTTAATGTTTGTAAACTGTTTTCATACCTTTTATACTCAGGATGGATAAAGTTTTGCCAGAGAGGAAACTCAGTTTTGATTATTTTCTCCATTAGAATATGTTTTACAAAATTCATCTTTTACAAAATTCACTGCCAAAATTCTCCTGAAGATCAATGCAATATTTGAGGACGTATTATCTTCCAGAACAATGGGATCTTTCTTATTTCAGTATTAGGGTATGAGATCGGCAATGTTTAGATGCTGTTCCTATGCCTGGAAAAAAAAATCAGAAAATAGGAGAACCATGTCTTAGTTCTTGAAAAATTCAGTGTTGAGCTGTGCTATTGCTGTCATGGTGATGGGAGTGGACGTTTGCCCATTGATGCAAAAACAGTGCCTAGATTGGTGAACACCTGCTGTCATCCAAAGCACACAGAGGCCTACTTATTGCTCAGCAAATGTCTTAGCATTCAAGTCTGTTATTTTAAGCACTTTTAAGTTTGTGAGTTGTATTCAGGTCAGTTTTAACTTTGGGCTAGAGGTCAGCAAACTTTCTAAATGGTCAGAAAGTAAAATATTTTAGACCACAATTGACTTTGTTGCAATTACAGTTCTGCTTTTGCAGCACAAAAGCAGCCAGGGACAATGCAAACGTGTGTGGCTGAGTTCCAAGAAAACATTATTTATGGATACTGAAATTTGAATGCATCATTCTGGTGTGTCATAGAAGTATTTATTGTTTTTAAAATTTCAACCATTAAGAAATATAAAATCTCTTCTTAACTTGTGGGCCATACAGAAACCAATGGATGGTTGGATTTGTCCTGAAAGCCATAGTTTGCTGAGCTCCGCCTTGGAGGTACAATGCTCTTGGTGATTCTTTCAGCATTCCAAGAAAAAGATCATATTCTTACTGTGCCAGGCATGGTCAGCTACTTCTCAGAGTGCCATTGTGTAATAGAAACATTAGAAGAGATCTGGAACGGTGTGGCAGTCTTCAGCACTCCTGGAGTGTGGTGCCTGGAGAGTGTGCAGATACCTTGTGCTCACTGAAGCTGTGAGTATCTTCAAGGCAGTAGCATCTTCTTGACAGAAGTTCTAAAGACTGATGAACTGGACTGTGGACAGTCTACTCTTGCCTCAAATAGGCTTTTGAAGTTTGGCTCCTCTTTCTATTCTAGACCTACCATCTGTGGCCAGGGAACTCAGGTTTTCATTTAGATCAAGGCTCTCACATTCTCGGTTGGCATATGGCTAGGCCTCTCATTCATGTGTACTGGCTAATTAAGGAAAACAGATTTTTTTCTAAAAATATCAGACAGGCCATACCTTGGTCAAACTGACTGTATACTTTGTACTTTTGTGCTGTGCTCACATTTGACTGTTCAGTTGTTGTTGTTGTTGTTTAAGATACTAAATTTCTAAGACCTTTTTCATTTAATAATTTTCCAATAATTTTGTCCAACATGGAGTTTGATGGTGATAAAGAAGAGAAAATGTATACAGGAATAACCAAACTTATTAAGCCCTAATGTTCTCTATTAACACTCAGCTGTCATTTTAGGGAACCTGTTTTCCATTTTTCTTTTGTGTTTAATCTACTTTAAAAGTTATTTGTTTTTGTTTTAGAACAGTCATGTAAATCATTATAATTGATTTTGGTTATAAAGGATGTATAAAAGCATGTATAATGTTCCCCAAAAAATAATGGGATGAATTTACTCCACAGCCTACTACCCAGAAATAAATACTTGAATTTTTTTTTCATGTCTTCATACCTGTACTTTGGATAATAATGATCATCAATACTTGAATATTTTTAACTTACATAGTGTCATATATGTGTCCCCACAAACACGCACATATAGAGCTGTGTGCTCCCACCGGCACTTCTCTAGTTACGCTTTTATCAAAGCTGCCTCTTTAGAGTCCTGGAGAAAGTGGATTCATTATGTTTTATGCTTCATCTTTTGTGTCTCTAAGTAGCTTACCTCTCAGTGGCAGCACAGTCGTTTTAGTTGTAATGGGATGTCCCTTCCTCAGAAAATGGCCGTACTGTGCAAAATTGCATAATGAAACAAAATAAAATAATACAGGGCTTGTGAGAAAAATGAGTTAGGGGCATAACACTCAAACATTTCCGTAGTCTGTCTGTCTGTCTGTCTGTCTGTCTCTCTCTCTCTCTCTCTCTCTCTCTCTCTCTCTCTCACACACACACACACACACACACACACACACACGAATCTAATAAAAACAGTAGCCTGGTTTTATACATGCTAACTGGTTAAGAAATATTTCAACACATGGCACCTCCTTTTTTTTTTTTTTTTTTTTTGGAAAAGACCTGACGTTTGCTTGTAGAATGTGATGTTGGTATGCCAGTTTTCCAGGGCTGACCTAACAGAAGAGCACAGGTTGGGTGGCTTAAGCACCAAAACCTTATTTTCTCACAATTTTGGAGCCTGGAAGTCTGAGATCTTAGTGTTGTTGAGTTTGTTTTTGTCTGAGGTCTCTTTCCTTGACCTTTCCTCTGGGTGAGCATCACTGGTGTCCTTCCCCTTCTTATAAAGACACCAATCATATTGGATTAGGTCCCTACCCTCCTGGCCCTATTTAACCTTAATGACCTCCTTATGGGCTCTGTCTCCAGGTATGCTCACATAGAGAGGTACAGTTTCAACGACAAATTGGGGGCTTCACTGTTCAGTCCATAACAGTGTTGAAAGTGTTGCAGCTTGTGAATGACTGTGAAGTGGTGGAGAGAGGATGATCAGAAATCAGAGGGAAGGTTGTAACAGTAGATGGGTGTGTGTGCGCGTGTACATGCACACATGTGTATTTCCAGGCCATTTGGCCCAGTCCAGTGCAGTTTTCTGCATTCACCTAGTGCTTTTGGCATATGAAATCACTCATAAACAAACAGGGAATCTGTGTTATTCTTACACTGGAAGACATTCACGTTTTCAGAACATACCTGATAACAGGATTGTAGCAGGACTGTTGCAGTGTAGTTGTGAAAGGGTGAGCCATGGAGCCAGGCGATCTGAGTTTGAGTCTTCTCTCACATGAAGCCCCAGGATTTGGGAGAGTTGTTTTGCTACCCTGAGATTTATTTTCTTTATTTGTAAAATGTGCATATTAATAGGGGCTACCTCTATAAGGTGGTTGTACACTAGATGAGTTCAGATGTATAGAAAGGTGACTTGCACCTAGTAAAGGTGCAGTAAGTGTTAACTGTCTTTAACATCACCCTTTTCTGTCATTAGTCAAGCTGGGGTAACCTAAGCAGCAGCAAATAGTGATTAGTCTGTCATAACCCTCCATCCGAAGTGGGGTCCCTCAGAGCTAAAGCCCCAGAAGAGGCAGCTCTGGTTTTTGTCATTTGAGGAGGAGGAATTCAAGAAGATGCAAGAATAGGTTTTCAATATAGAATGAAGCTCTTTTACTCTGTGGAACCCACAGAGGCAGAATCCATGAGGATTTGCAGGACTATCGATTTGGGCATTACACACAGGAGAAAAAGATGCAAAACCACTGTGAGTTCAGAGGCTCAGCACCGTTGACTTGCTGCTGTGTAGCAGCATGACAGAAGTGGAAGAGAAAAGGTGTCCTACTTTGGCAGGGAGCGATACATGCTGTGCCCACAGAAGCCAAGGCTTTTGAGGCACCACATGAAAAATGTCAGAACACACAGTGAATGTCTTTGAACCACAGAGATTTAAAATTTGCCCAGGTGATTCAGAGAAGGACACAGCTTGCCTCTACCAGGAGGGAGGGAGGAACAAAGGCTGCTACTCAGTGGGACTGGCCTCAGTGAGGCCACCTCAGTTAGGTCCAGGACAGTCTGATCAGCCTCAGGAGGTCAGCATGGCTTTGGAGTTAGCTGTTAAATGTAATATTTATTGGTTAAAGAGGCAATCGATCTTGAACAAATTTGAGAGTAAAAATCAAATATTCCTGGCTCATGATTTAGCTCAAGTTATATTACCCTTAGCAAGGCATTTTGCATTGCCAGGTGCCTTTTCTGTAAAAAAAAGTTACTGCAGAGGACAAATTATGATTGAGGTGAATGGCTGGGCATCACATATATCATGACACTGGGGTCAAGGTTCATGGAATTGGCATTAAAGGCTCAGGTCTTGACCATACTGCCAAATTCTTTAGGCTCTGTTAACTCCTGAGATAACCCCTTTATTTAGCCACAGGTGTCCTGAAATTGCATATTTTCAGCTTTAATATATTATATAATAGTAGGTTTTCTTACACATATACTGGGCACTTAATGATGGCATGAGGCATAAAACCTGATAAAAGAGGGGAAAGAGATTAACTGAGGATGTGTCATATTCTGGATACAGTGATAGGACCTCTACATCTAGACAACAACTCTGTGTAACATGTTAGGTCCTAAAAGTCCTTCTTACCCTTGAAGGGACTGCAGAGGTGTAGTACCTGACCCAGCACCACACAGCTACTAAGCAACACAGCTTGGATTCGTACTCAGCTCTGCCTGCATTCAGGGCTTGTGTTATTTCAAATGCATAGTGTTAGCAAAAACTCAGGATTACTGTATATAACTGCATTCAGAGTAGAAATGGGCCATTTTGGTGTTTGTTATGCACACTGTAGCCTCCTCTTTCCCTCACCTGTTTATAAAACACTGGGATTAGATTTTGTGCTTTCTCCTTGCTACACCTAAAGCACTTTCAGTTGCTCTCTGCTCGAGCACTTGGAGGTTTGCTGATTCCACTGCTTGTATCTATCTATGCTATCAATCTGTTAGCACCTTAGGTTCTTGTACTGGATCTTGTTCATATTTTCATTCCCATGGTTTAGCACAGTGGCTGGTGCTCTGTGAGAACATGCCGCAGTCTGACTGGGCACAAATAACCGGGAGGTCACGAGCCACTTGTAGATTCAAGCAGGAACAACTTTATTCCCGAACCCACGCGAACTCCACCCACGCGAACTCCACCCACGTGAACTCCGCAAGAGCTCAATGGGAACTCCGTGAGAACTCAAAAGTAGCGGGCACCTGAGGCAGCAGGATCCGCCCCTTCTGGCAAAATGCCAGGCACCATCTTGACCTGGCCATGGCTCTCAACAAGACCACAATGAGTATCTACTGAAAGAACCAGTTGTTTGGACCTATGGAACTGGATTGACCATCTAGAACTAACAGATTGACTTTAATGGAGAAGACCAACTGAACCTTTCTGATAGTCCTGGACAGGGAGGCAGGGGTATGGGCTTTCCAAGGAATGACAATCTGATTTTTCAAGGATGATTTCTGTGGCCAGGTGGAGAAAGATCAGGAAGGTCTTTAAAGTTTGCTCCAGGGAGCAGAAATCATTGGAAGAATATGGTGTCTTTGGAGAACTCCAGTCAGCCTGGAGTGGGCAAGGAGGAAGGGGGAGCCAACAGGCAACTTGAGCCCTACTTGCCCAGCTGAGGCTGTGTCCTCTGAATATCTAGGTCCACCTGCCCTTCTGCTCCATAGTGTCCTTGCTTTTCCTGCTTTCACAGAAATCGTGTGTTTCCTAACTGCTCAACTCATTTAAGAATGTAACTGGCTTTGTATTATCAGTGCCTTATGCCAATGTCTGACTAAGTTAGAAATCTTTATTTTTTTTGTGTGTGTTAAAAAAAAAACACAAAACCTTACTTGTTGAAAATAAATCTCTTGTAAGTAGATATATAACAGAGATGGTTTCGAGCAAGCACTCTCCTGCCCCTGTGTAGTCTGCCTTCCATCCTTTATCTCATCTTCTGGAAAGGATAATGTTGAGCCTAGAATCAGCAATATGGCCTTTTCTCCCCTCTTCCCTCACTGCAGACATCCAAAGGAAAAGGAAATAAGACCAAATTAAGTTATTTTCTCATGATTGGCTATACCTCCTCTGTCATATTTTACAGAAAAGAAAATTAGGGTTTGGGACCCATGATGACTGTTAGCATACCATTAACTCAGCCCTCTGCAATGAAGGTCCACTGTTAAAAACATAAGACAAGGGGAAAATGAACAAACACCAATAAAAAACAAAACCAGGACATGCAGTTAGAAAAGCACGGGTATGCTTGAATGTTTCTGGGGACAAGTGAAGATTTGCAACCAGGAGTGTTCCAGAAAATCTGGAACAAATTATGTACCTTCAGGACTTAATTCACTTTAATTTCCCAAATGGTTACAGAAGACCAATTATGTGGCAGGGATGCAGTGCTGCAGAATTTAAAGACAAAAAGGACATATTTTCTCTAGAGTTCAGTTTAGGAGGGAGGGAGGGGAAGGCAGGACAATTTAGAAGGGAGCTATAGTGCATGTTGCTGTCCCTGGGCACAGGGTGAATCTTTGTAAATGAGTACTTGTGGGCCAGCAAACCAGATTTGAGAGCAATAAGTCTAAAACTTTGGCCAGTGTAGAGAGCTTCTTGTGAAATGTATTTTAGGCATGCTTTGGGGACAATTAATTTGAGTTTTATAGGCTGAATCATGACAGCAAGAACAGTATTCACCACTAATGACCCCTATACCATAACAAGTGAACATCTTCTAATAGGATTCTGCAGACCTTCCTACAATGAAGTACATACCATTGAGCCTCACTGTGTTCCTTATTGGTTTGGGTGTCAGCAATTCCCTGGCCCTGAAGTGATCTCTGCACCAAGACATTGGGTGACCTTGTGGTCTGGCTTCCAGCCAAACCCCTCTCTGAACTTTCTTTTAGTTCTCCCTTCTCTGAGGGTAGGTCAGGGGTGAGGGCAGGATAGGAGGGAGGCAGATGGGGAAGGAATAGTGGTAGTGCTTTTTGGCTTATATCAATCCAGAATTCTGAAGATTGGGATACTATTTTCAGAAAATAAATGGAAGTCAAGTGTGAAATATTCCCTGTATGAGGAGTGTCATTAGTATATGCCGTGATTTATGAGGTAAAACCTGAGACAGTGTCCCTGCAGCATTGGTAGATGGGCTCATGCAGATCTTAAGAAGTAGCCAAATACAGAATTTCTTCCAAAGTTGCCTTTTAGATGTCCTTTTCAACAGACAGCCTTGGTTTTCTTCCATTATTCATTGAGGTGTTTCTTCTCATCTATGATTTTTCTTTCCAATTCTTAATTCTAGTCATTGAAATGTGTCCATCTTCAACTGATCACAGTTCCTTTTGATTCTAGTTCTGAAATAGAAAATGGACTTATGTGCATCATTTATATTTGCTTGATTCAAAAATAAAAAAATTATTTTAGCTGGAAAGTAAAAAAGTATTTTATTTTTTACAAGAATGAATTTTATCTGAAAGTTTTTACATGAATGTTGGCTAAACCTTTGGTGTATTAAACCTAAGGGCTTCTCTTAACCTATGATTTTCTATTTTTTTAACAGTGGATCTTCTATTTTTTTCCCCAATGTGTATGATAAACATTTTGGAACATTTACTGTATGCTGCGTTCTATATGCATTGCTAAATAGAAATATAGGACATTTTCCCCCTAGATAAAGGACATTCTCTTTACTTCAGCCTTTAAACCTTAGTTTTCTTGTCTGTTAAACAGGATTAATAATCTCAAAAACTTAGTGGAGTTATTTTAATGATTAAATAAAATAATTTATAGAAAACACCTTGGATAGTGGCTAATGCATAATAAAAGTAGTTATTATTTTTTTAAAATCAATTCTGAGTCCTGTGTGTTAAAGGCTGGCGAAACTATTTGAATTCCACTACCTAGCCAAATATTATTGCAACCTTGTTTAATACTGGATGGTATACATTACTAGAATGTGTCTTATCTGGGTTTTATAATTAAGAGATATAATTATTTGGCAGATATAATTATTTTATAATTAAGAGATATAATTATTTGATTTTTGTAGAAGGAGCTAATCCCCATAATTATATTTCCTTTCCTTTCCTTAGAGAAACACTTCTTGGACACTGAGGTGAGAACATGGTTTTCTGGCTTTCTGACTTTTAAAGTAGCTCTTCTGACCACAGTTCTTCACTTATCTAAACAGCAGGGCGAGGCCCTTGTGGTGGAACAAGGAGGTTTGCATTTTTAGGTCAAGATGTTAGAGCACAAAGGGGCCCAGGGTGCCATGTCCCTACCTGTTTGTTTCTGCCACTTTTCAACTTGCTCAGCATCAGTTTCTTGGAACTTAATATGGATCCAAATAGTATTGCAAATTTAAGATGAGGCCATCCCTCCCTTCCCTCCTCTCTAGAGTTGTTCTCAACACAGAAAATACTTGTGCTTTGTGATCCCCTGTTAAATGTTTGCTATTATCATACTGATGATTATTAGGAGAAGCATGGTAATTATCACTTAAAGCACAGAAGGGCCTTCTCTAGGTGGACTCACTTCTTGAACAAATCTCAACTTTTTGCTAAGAATTTTGTGAAGATTTATAAGAATCCAAGCCTCTGTGGCTGTACGCTAAGTGGAGGAGCTGTGCTTCTTCGGGCCCCTTGGCCTTCACTCATGTTCCTCTGTTGCCGCAGCCTCAGATGCCCTTCCTCCTCTTTAACCCCTTGACAAATACCTGCCCCTCCATCACAGTGGCTATTTATTGAGAGACTACTTTATGCCAGGCACAATGCCGAGTGTCTAGTGAAGAGCAGAGACCTGGAAATGGATCCTTATAACCTGTGAGGTCTCACCTATTATTTGAAGGAGGCATCATACTGTCATTCTCCTTCCCCAAAGCAGAAACAACAATTTCCTAGTTTGTGTAACACCTTTACTACTAATGGCAACAAGTCGTTGCTCTTACTTATAGTTATTTTTATCTACTAGACTGTAAATTCCTTCGGGGAAGGAGTTTTCTTAACTCCCTTCACATACCCATCACCTAGGTCTCTGCCTGCATACAAAAGATGCCCAGCAAATATTTCCAGAGCATCACATGAGTGAATACATGTTTTGGGGCCAATAACTTTCCAGAGATGATTTGCCACGTATTTGTTTCATTTATTTTGAGTGCATATCATGTGCCAATATTTCCTATAAGTTCTTGGGATATGGTTTACATTTCATTGGGGAAGGAGACAGTAGATAGTTAAGTAAAATATGCAGCATGTCAGTTGGCTCCAAATACAATAGAGAAAAAGAAAGCTGGAAAGAAATATCAGGAGTTTGTATGTATGGGCCAGGGCATGAAAATTTAGGGGTGGTGGAGGAGGTCTTTCCTGAGAAGAAGGCATTTGGACCAAGACCTGAGAGAGGTGAGAAAACCTCATCCAAGGCAGAGGAGGATTAATTGTAAGTGTCCTGAGAAGGAGCTTACTGGGCCTGTGCAAGGGCAGGGTGTTTGGAGTGAGAGAGAAGTGGAGGGGGAGGTCTGGGAAGGTGACCACATCGGGCAGAGCCTGATAGGTCATTGAAAAGACTTTGCTATTTTGCTTGAGACTTGACACCTTTGGAAGGTTTTGAACCAAGGAGGGATGTCATCCATTTTAACAGGATCATACTGGCTTGATGTGTTCAGATGGGCTGGAGTGATTTAGGGATGTGCATAGAGACCAGGTGGAAGGCCACTGAAATAATCTAGGTGAGAATTCTAGTAGCTTGAACTTAGGTGTTGGCAGTGGAAATAATCAGAGAGCCAATTCAGGATTTCAACAAGATTTCAATTTCTAAAAATTTCAAACATGTGAAGGAAGGAAGCATAGTTTAGTGAGCACCATATACTCATCAGTTACATCCATTAATTAGCATTTTGACAAGTTTGCTTTACCTTTAGCTTCGCTTGCTGAACAAAGTAAATCATAGACATTGTCAGACTTTGTGCTACAGCATGAATCTTCAGAAAATGAGGCTGTTCTTTTGCATAGTCAGAACTCCATTATCATACTAAACTAATACACAGCTCATATCCAAACCTCCCCAATTCTCTTCCTGCCAAAGTCTTTTATATTTGTATTTCTTTCCAGGTAGAATTCAATCAAAATTTGGGCGTTAGATTTGGTACTTCTACCTATTAAGTCTTTCTCTTTCATTTTGACTTTTTTAAAAAATTGGAGTCACTTGAAATTTATAGAGAGTTTCAAGAATAGTGTAAAGAAACCCTGTATAAACTTCACCCAGGTTCACCAGTTGTCATCATTCCGCCATGCTTGCTCTCATAGTCTTCCTGTTTTCCTCTGCACAAGCTCATATACATAGATAGTGGGCATTTCCCACCTGGATGGATTTTGAAGGTAGACTAAACAGAATTTTCTGAGAGATTGGTTGTGTACTGGGAGAGTCAGTGAGGACTCTGGTGACCTTCAGGGTTTGCCTAAACGTTGGGAGGAAGGTGAGCCATGAGAAATGAGGGAGGAGCAGATCTGGCAGAAGCTTAGGTTTTGATTTTGGACATATTTAGTTAGAGGCACCTGGGATATTGGTGTGGATGGGTGCCACAGGCAGCTGGGTAGATGAACAAAGAGTTCAGGGAGGTGTAGCCTGAAGAAATAAATATGGCAACCATCAGTGAATAGGTGGCATTTCGAGCCCTGAGCCATGTGTCATTACAAAGACAGTGAAGGGAGATGGAGAACACATCTGAGTACAGTGCTCTACGTTAGAGACTGGAGTGGAGGAGGTGCTGATGAAGGAGACCATGAAGTAAGGTGACTTCGTAGAAGCCACGGCTGAGGCATTAAGGGTCAACTGTGTCTGACACTAGTGATGGGTCATGTGACAGCTCAGAAGTCATTGGAGTCTGTAGAGAGCAGTTTAAATGGAGAGGGGTGAAGTCTCTGCCTAAAAGAGTCTAACAGAAAAGGGGGAGAAAGAAATATGGGAACTCTTCTGAAGTTTATTATAAAAAGGAAATTCAGAAAAAGGGTGGGTAATTAGAAGAGGAATGTGGGGGTTAAGGGTATGTGTGGGGTTGGGGGAGTCTCCTATGTAATGTTGCTTAGGCTGGTCTCGAACTCTGAGGCTCAAGTGATCTTTGCATCTTCAGGGAGCTAGGGCTAGAGGAGAGCCACGAAGCCTGGCTAAGAATTTTTTTTTTTTTTTTTTTAAGAAGGGAAAAAAATGACACTTTTTTTTTTTTTTTTTTTTTTTTTTGCTGTTGAGAATGATTGGGCAGAGAGGGAAAAATCCAGGGGCGGAATGGCAAGGGCTGTGTGCTTGCCTAGGCAGGGGGGTGCTGGGCTTGTCACACAGACAGTGCATCTATAGTAACAAACTGAAGCCAGAGTACCAGGTGGCTTTAAGGTAGATAGAGGCACCCAAGTCCCTCCTGATTGCATTCATTGCCCCAGGGAAACAGCAAACTGACTGGCAGGGGTAGAGGGAGGAGTTCATTTGAGGATGAGGAGAAGGTGAAATAATCCTCTGGAAGTGACTTTATTAATTTCTCTCTATAGAGTATTTCTCTGTGCATGGGTGGTAGGCAGCCAGGGTTAGGGAAATCAGTAGATTGCATTTTCTAGAAATAAGGGGTGTAAGTGTCAGGAGGGTGTCATCACTCACAGGTCACCCTTAGTCCAGAAAGCCTCAGAGCTGGATGAACCTTCAGAGTACAGTGAATAACTACTGGCTGGAGTGCTGGGTCGTGGACAGGGCTCGGATTTGGGGACCCTGGGTCAGATGTTTGGTGCACCTTTGGAGCAGGCAGACCAGATTGGAACTGATGTCATCCAATAAACGCTTATTCGTTCTTTATCATTTCCACATTTGTATTCATAGGAGAGTAAGGGCAAGTCCCTCTGACCTTCAGTCAGTGTGTAGCTTTGGAAGATACTGAGGTAGGCTGACCTGGAGTGCCCATTTTGACTGGAATTTAAATAAAGTGTGTGTGTTAATTGAGCACCATCTTGTCTCTCTGTTCAAATCCCGTGAGCTGCAGAAGCAAGAAATTCTTGTTAACTGGGGTGATGCACCATCCCATACTCCCTTCTGCTCTGCAAATTCTGTCACATCCTGAGGATTCTTAAGACTGCCATATGCAGTTCTCTTGAGCTTTGGATGATTTGATGCATTGGACATTTTATTTCATTTATGCTTTTAATTTTAAGACATGCATCAAGATATGCCTGCAGTCAACCAGCTAGTTTTCTATATCTGCACATAAACAAGAGAGAGGAGAAAGAGAAAAAAGAAGCAGTCTGGTTTTATTTCTTTCTCAGTTTTTCTCTTTGTACTCTGCATGTTGTACCCTCATTAGGTGTTTTAGATCCAAGTCTCTCATTTTGAAAATAAGGCTTTCATTTGGAAGGCAACCAAATAAGCAAATGAAAAAACTGCAAGGGATGCATGTTTTGTAAAACCCAAGAGTATAATTCTTCTGGAACCTGAACAGTAATCCCAGGCCTCTGATAATTACCTCAAATAAAAGTTTTCCCTGAAATTATTAAATGTTTAATTAAATGTCTGCAAGATACGATTTAATGGCTCAACTCATTGTAGATTTACATGTAAATATAATAAAATTTTAATCTCAGTGGAACAAAATAATGGTTCTTTCAGTAATTTTTAAACTTTTATTGTGAAAATTTTGAAGTCTACAAGAGAGAATAGTGTAATGAATGTCCACATTGTTACCATAGTGTTTCATTCTGCCGTCCACTTATGAAAGTAATTCTTAAGCTGGAAGTTATAAGAATTATTTATAACCTTTATTCCTTTTTATAGACAAAAAATAAATATGGGATATGGGTTGATAATATATTTAATATGCTTGCTGGGAGGGCCTATAAAGTAGAGACTTGAGGCCTGCGAAAGGGTTTCAGGTTCTGCCCTTTGTTTCTCTGTGGCCTCCAGTTCACAGGGATCACCAGTGCTTCTCGTCTGGTTATCTTCCTTGTACCCTGTGCCTGGTGGTATGTGGTTGCTGGGTGTTTTCTGTACGCACTGTCCCAGGGCCCCACGCTCCCTTTCTCTTACATATGACTCATACTCCTCTCTTTGAAGTCCAGCTCAGGTACCTTCTCCTCTGAGGTTTCCCCTCCTTGACTACCCCTTATCTGGTGCAGGTGTGTCCACCTGGAATTCCCCTAAGTACCTGCCCCTCCCACCCCTGCCCCAGAGTTAAATCTAAATGGCTCCATAGGGTTTTTTGGTACCTGGAAAGTAACCCCAGGCCTCTTATAATTAGCTCAAATACAATTTCTAGATCTTGGCTGTCTGTATCCCTGATCTCATCTCCTCTCACCACTCTGGTGACATCAAGGTGCTCTCTCTCTCTCTGCTCAGCTTGTGCCTGCTTAGGGACCTTTGTAAGTGCTTCCCATTCTTTCTGGAACATTCTGCTCCACATACCAGACTGTGTGGCTGCTGCTTCTCACAGCTCCTTCTGAACTCCACTTCAACCACACCATCACCTTTCCTCCTAAGAAATAAGCACCATATCAACTTTTATGGTAAAGTTGTTCTTCATTTTACTCACACGTATACATTTATACCTGTATTCCAAAATAATATAGTATACTTTTGCCTGTTTAAAAACGCCACATATGTGGACTATGTATTAGAGTGTTTCTTGTGGAAAACATATGGTGGGATTTTGTTTTATTCAGACTGATAATTTTTGTTTTCTGTTTTCCCACCAGAGCTTAACCTTCCTATCTAACACCATCACTTGAAATGCTTTAAATCTCTGTTTTATTTTGTGCTTCTTGTTGCTTTGTCTATTTTATGTTTCTTTTTCTCCTTTTTCTTAACTGATTCCATTTCTACTTAGTTTTGGAATTAGATTTGATTTTTTTATTATTTGGGTGGTTACCCTAGAAATTTTAATGATTATGCCTAAGTTATCAATATCTAATGTTGATCCATCTTTTAAAAATGTTTTTTATTAGCACATTATAGTTACAAATAATAGTGGGGTTTGTTTTAACATATTCATACATGCATGGAATATAATTTGCTCCATTTCAATTCCTAGTACTTCTATTTTCCTTCCTTTCTTCCTTACCCCTGTTCCCCTTCCTCTACTTTATGGATCTTCCATCTATTTATTTATTGTTTGTGACTGGTGTTTTATAAATATATATGAATGTATTTATGTGTGTGTGTGTATATATATATATATATATACCGAGAGAGAGAGAGAGACAGAGAGACAGAGAGAGAGAGAGTTCACTGATATATTCATTTATGATATAGCATAATCTGGTCACTTTATTGTAAATTTCTTACCCTTTCTTGTCTCTCCTCTCTCTCCCTCAATCCCCTTTCTCTACTAACCTCCCTTCTGTTTTCATGAAACACCTCCCCCAAACCCCCATACCCTCTTGCTTTTATTTCTTTATTTTGCTCTGGTTTCTGCATATGAGAGAAAACAGTTGAGCCTGGCTTATTTCACTTAGCATGATGTCCTCCAGTCCCATCCCTTTATTAGCAAATGCCATTATTTCATTCTTTTCCATTTCTGAGTAAAACTCTATTGTTTATATACCGTATTTTCTGTATCCACTCATCTGTTAATGGGCACCTGGCTGATTCCATAACTTGGCTATTGTAAATGACACTGTTATAAATGTTGGCATTCATGTATCACTATAGTATGCTGATTTTAGTTCTTTTGGTTAAGTACCAAGGAGTGGGATAGCTGGGTCATAGGGTGGTTCCATTCCTAGTCTTTTGAGGAATCTCCATCCTGCCTTCCAGAATGGTTGTACTCATTGGCAATCTCACCAGCAATGCACGGGTGCACCTTTTCCCCACATCCCTGTTAGCATTTATTGCTGTCTGTAGTTTTGATGATTGCTCTTCTGACTGGGTTGAGATGAAATCTCAATGTAGTTTTGATTTGCATTTCTCTGATTGCTTGGGAAGTTGATTCATCTTTTACTCTCCTCCTGAGGTATTTAGAATAACTCTGCTGAGGTACTTAGAATATGTTATCACTATATACTCTCTTCTGACTTAAGCTATTTTTGTCATGCTTTTTATTCTGTTTCTAAAAGATGTTATTCACCTTAAAAAAAAACCTTACAGAGTTTATGTTCTTTTAGATTTGCACACACATTTACTGTTTTTTATTTTCCCTCATTCTTTTTTATATTTAGACCTTCCATTTAAAACCAGTTAGTATTTGTGTGGATATTTGAGTCTTATTAGGGATGGAATCTTAGTTATCCTTGTCTAAAAGTGAGTTTATTTCTTCTTCATCCTTGAAAGTTTTGTCTCTGAGTATAGAATGAAAGATGGGCAGGCATTTGCTTTCAGCATGTTGATGCGTCATTCCACTGTATTCTTGCTTCCATGATTGCTGTAAAGAAGTTGATGGTCAGTCCATCTTTCCCTGAAAAATAATGCCATTTTCCTCCTGTAAGCTTTGAGATTTCCCCTTTAAGTCTTGGTCTTTCTGTATTTCCAGTGTGCTATGTATAGATGTAATTTTTTAAAAAAAATATATTCTTCTCAAGAGTCTTTGGGCATCTTAAATCTATAGAGTTTTATCAGCTCTGGAAAATTCTCAGATATTACCTCATCAAATATTGCTTCTTCCCTGCCCTATTTTCTTCTGTAATCACAATTAAATGGTATTTTAGAGCATCATGCTCTAGCTTCCTGTGTCTTAACTTCTCTTTCATCGTATCCTTTCCCTGTCAACTCTAATTTTTCCTTCTCCTTTCTTTAAAAAAAAATGGTTATTCTATTTTTTTATTTGTAGAAGTTTTATTTGATCTTTTAAAAATCCACTTGGTTAGTTTCTGTGTTTCCTGTTCTCTGCAGATACTTTTTACTTGGTCTTTTGTTTCATTGCATAGAAAATATAGTTGCTTTATAATGTGATACACTGCTGATATTTGGTAGTTTGAATATTTGTGGGTCTATTTCTGATTCTGATCTGTGGTACCTTTTTTCCTTATGTACTTAAATTTTTGCTACCTATTGTTCTTAAAAAACTATGGGAGAAGGATTCTTGACTTTATCTTGATGTGTCTGACCTGCATTTCCTTATATTACCAGTCTACCCACCTTAAATCAAGGCCCAGTGAGCATAGGCCCATGGTCACTGCTGAAGATCTCATTGTAATTATTTTCCCATCCCTTTTTGCTTCCCTTCTGCTTAGTGCCCATGTGACTATCCCTGGAGTTTCTGAGTTAGAGCTAGATGTAGGTTTTATTTATGGTTCATACTCATCCTGTAGATATAATAATCTATTGGGGTCCCAGTTTAATATGGAGACTATCTTCTGTAATATCTTCCACATTGGATAGGCTTGATTCTTTCCCCTTTCCTGGGCTGCCAAAATAGAAACCCAGATTTTTTGCGTGTGGCAGATACCTTTAGGTCAAAAGAACTATCATGTTCTACTTCGATCCCTGGGTGCCCAGTTCCCTTAGATTTTTATAGTGAGAGCTGCTTATTATCTTGGCACCTTTTGGTGCTTTATTTATTTATTTTCAATAGAGAAGTTTAGTTTGTTTATCATCGGTTGCAAGCAGTTAGTCTGAATAGCCTTGCCTGCAATGTCTAGAAGAGAAAGAACTAAGACCTTCAATCTGGTGTTATGTATCGCAAAAACAACATCAGTGCGTGATGCATACAAATCTTCAAAAACTTTGAAGATAAAGATTTAGAAAACTAGGATTTTCACACAGTTTTGTTTTACATGAGAACATCATTTTAATATTGATGTAAAATTAAACAAGATCAGTTTGACCCTGTGTCCGAAGTGACTACCAGCTTCAACTACAGTATTTTCCTAAAGTGCATACAACAACAGCTTTAGGTGCCTGGAGCATAGTGATCCAATGAAGTAGCTATCTTTGCTACTGTATACAGACCTCGATGGGACATGGCCTTTCAGAGAAGTGAAAGATATAGATTTGCCAAAATTATTTTCTGGTACCTAATAAGCAATAACTGAAAAAGTAATTATTGCCTCATATATGTCAGAAAATAATATTGGCAAAGCTTGCTGTTGCAGATTAACACTGAGACAAATGTAAATTCAATCAGATTTAGCCGATTTGGAGAATGCTGCTTATGCGTAGGCCAGGCTGATCATTTTGCAGTGTTGAACAGAAAATCTTCCTTCAAGGATGGGGATCTCAAGTATAATATTGAACCTTAGATATATATATATATATATATATATATATATATATATATATATATATATATAATCAGTTGTTCATTTGTATAAATTCCTTAGGATAATGTTTGCCATATAGTAGATATTCAATAAATGTCAGTTATTACTGTTCTGAAAAAAAAGAAATATACATTAGTACCAGTGTTGTTTATGAATCAGTGAATTGAGACCAAGTGGAGACAGGAAAGAACAAGGGTGTGAGGATTGACAGGTATGTCCTTTTGGATGGAGACCACCAGGAAAGTGAACCAGCAAAGCAAGATGTGAAAGAAGAGAATTCCCTAGTGACATCCAAGAACAGGGCCAAGCCCAGGTGCAGCTGGTTTGGAGCCAGCAAGAGGCTGTTTAGCCTTCCTGGCTTCTTTACTGTTCACTGTCTCTTTGGACCCTGAGGAGAGGGTTGCACTTTAACCAAACACAATAAGCTGAGTCCCCTGGGTGGCCTCCCAGGATCATAGACCAAACCAGCCATTAGGCATTCAGAGAACAGTGCAAAAATACCAATGCTGAATGTCATAAGGGTGTTTGAGCTTTAGGGAGAGGATTAGAGGCAGGAAGCAGTAACTTTAGAGGACTGAGCTGCCAGGAATTTGTCAGTCACAAGGCTCCAATTCAGTTTATTCATATAATTTTACTTGCTCTCCCATTCTGATGAATCATTATTTGTCATCCATGGATATGGAATCCATTCTGTCATTCAATGAAAGAAATGCTGACTCTATGCAGAATACTTTCTTAGGCCTTATGAATATTCTATGGTAATTATTTTAATGGCCATTTGCCATCATGATCTGGTCTTCCGTCATTGTCTTAGCATAAACATTTATTGAATGCTTATTATGTACCTAGATCTCCACCAAAGTCATTTTGTTTAATCCTCATTATGCTCTTTGTGGGTAGATGGTTTTACCCTTATTCAGAAATGTCAATCAATTTACCCAAGGCATATAATGAGAATCAGGATCAGTGTGTAAGTGAACATGCATTCCTTCCTTCTTTTTCTCTATACCACTACTGAGATTGTGATTTAAAAGTAGATTTTAATGGCATTGGATTCCTGAGCAATTGAAGTTGCCTTTAAGATTGACTTTTTCTGGGGATGTGTTATTGCTCATTCTTCTTTTGTTGAGACATCATAGACATCATGAATACTGCCAGTGAGCTGCCATGAGACTGCAGTTTTTAAAGAAAAATGTTTTTGAGATTTCTCAGTTTCTGTGTTTTTGGTGTTTGCCTGAGACCTATCTATAGCAAATAACAGATCCCTTACTGTTTTTTTTTTTTCAATGATATCTGTCTACACAGAAAAACTTCATGGAAGAGTCTATGGGGTATGAGAAGGACAGTCCATGATTGACACGTCCATGACCAAATTGTAGGTGGACATGTGTACAACTTCTGTGGATTCACTAAGACTAGGGTCCTTTGTACTCTTTGGTTTTCCCTAGGACTCCATCAAAATGGTGAAGTGAAACCAGTCACTGGGCAGGGAGGTTGATCACACTATTTGAATTAAAATCTACTCATATACATCAAGACATTCTTTCATTGAAATTAAGAGGTGTTAATTGACTATTTAATATGGAGAATTTAGGCCTAGTTTCTTCTTTTTTGAACCTTAGACATTAACAACAACAGCAAAAAAACTTCAAGAAACGAGGTTTTTTGTTTGTTTGCCTTCACTTTATGACATAAAAAAATGTGATTAAGAGCAAGACTTGAATTATTTTCCTGTGAAGTGGTTGGAGGTGGTAGAAATATGTAAGTACAAAATCACCTCTAGATTTATGGCTGTCCGCATTGTCAGTTTTGGAGCTATCTCAGGGGAAGAGACTGATAAGAAAGAATTACCTGTATTTTACCTTCCTGTCCTAAGGATTTAAAAAAAAAACAAGTGCCAAATCCATCTGTGCTGTGCTGCAAGAAGCCAATCTCATTCTTCCACTTGAAATGGTAGTGATTATGCAAGAGGTTTGTTTCCATGTCAGGAAATGTGACTTCCTACTTCTCTGGGGCCCAGCCATTCAGTGGAGACACAGGCTCACAGGGTGCTGAACCAACAGCACCTGAGTCCAGATAGTGATGTTGAGACCAGATTCTTGGTCATTGTCTTTATTTTGGTGTTATTTTGATCATTCACTGTCTCATCCAGTCATAGTCACTGGGCACCTACTGTATGTAGGAACTGTAGGTACAGGAAGTAGTGATGAACACGGTGCAGTACCGCCCTCCCCAGAGCTCATGTTCTAGATTCTTCCCTTGCCAACTGTCTCTCCCTGGTCTGATGGTTAAGCTCTCAGGCTGTGAAGCCAGACCGACCTGGACTATAGTCTCCGCTCACTATGATGCCGACCAAGCCCAGGTTGCCTCAGGAGGACTCCCTTTCTCCATCAGTGTCATGGGTGGAAGGCAGGTCATGCAGGCAAAGGGAATTTCAGGGTTACTGTGGCATAGCCAGTGCTCCATGCATGCTGTCTGTTACCACTGTCTTTTCCATAATTGTTATGGCCATATTCTGGCCTTGGGATATGAGGAGAAAGGAAGAGTGTTTGGGATACATAGGAAGAATGTGGAATACAGAGGGAAGAATCAGAGGTTCATAAAACTACAGCTGGAGCCCACTGGGGAAATAAGTAGGGCTGATCCTTTGCAGAGCTAGGACCATATATCTTCCTGCGTAACTGCTTCCTTTTCTAGGTGTTGTTTTAACTTGATATTTTTTTTTTAGGTTCAGACATTGGATAGATAGGGAGACAAACAGTGTGATTTACCCTGAATCTTTTGCCACAGCTGTGCCTGGGCCAGGGCGCCCAAAGGGAGAAACAGAAGTTGTTCTTGTAGAAAGTATCTGTTATTGGGTAATCTTCCCAAATATTAAGCCTACAGGAAAGGTTGCAAAAGGACATTTAGGTTCTTCAATATAAATCATCTTGAGTGGCGTATTTGCTCGTGGTGAGTTAAGATATTTAAAAAAAAAAAAAAAGAGAAAGAAAAGGGAAGCTTACCATGTCTGCTGCTTTCTTTTTGAATACTCAAAGATGGCATTTTCACTTAGAATCAAAATCAGGACTAACACAGCATTTTTTTTTCCTTTGTCCATTGAAAAACATTCTTTAGAAGCATTTGTATAAAGCATTCCTCACTTATTCATTTATTTAAAGGAACTCATTTTATTTTCAGTGAAAATTGAAAGTTTGAGGTAATTGCAAATCAAATTTTGCCCAACCATATTTAAGAGGTGTACATTTATGTATTTTCCCCCTATACTTATGTACCTGCAGGGAAGTTTCAGACGGTTACCTGGTCTTCAAAAATAGCAAAGACTGTATTTATTGGAAGTGCTTTAACAGTGAAGTTACCCATCAGTAGACATGTAGACAAAATGATTATTTGAGGTCTATTCCATTTTCTCACTTGTTTTCCACAAAGTTTCATACATCGTCATTGGTCCTGGAGTTGTGACATTTAGGTAGGAATTCTGGCTATATCCCCAACTTATACGTGTCCCTGTGGTAATGACTTAACTTTTTTGAGCCTACTTCTTGAGAAATGGGAATATGTTACATATCTCAGAAGGCAGTTGTGGGTTCTAAATAGACCCATGTGTTCCATTTCTTGGCGTATCCTCTGGCATAGTATGGGTCCTTAGTAAATGTTTGTTGCCTTCTGATTCTGGTTTCTCCACAGGGTGCACATTACTCTTATCCTGTGGTGTCTGCAGAGTGTGGCTGCAGACTGAGTAGTATGACATCATTTTTTTCAGTGGTGGCTGGAATATGGCAACTGAGGTGATAGAGAAGGAGCTGAAGGGAAGAGCAGAGCAGTGCTGCTCCTTGCCCAGGGCCTCTGTGTAAGAAGAGTTTTCTTGGCCTCTCCCCAGATGCCAAGTGATGATTGTATCAGATGCTGCTGCTTCTCTGTAGCCTTTTGGCCAGAGATAGCTTTTCAGCGTCAGCTCCTGACTGTAGAAAACTCTCTTCATGTTTCTGGAAAGAGTTTGGGAAATGAAGCTTTGATGGATGTGTATGATATACATGAAAGTTAATCTGATAAATAAAATTGCCTAAATCAAGAAGCTTTCATTTTAGCCTATGTTTAATTTTTTTTTTAATTTTAAAAAGTAGAAGAAGTGATGGTATCATGTTATTATTATTATTAAAATTTATTGAGCACCTAGTGTGGGCAAGGTACTGTGCCAAGAGTTTTGCTTTTAATTTTTAATTGCAACATACACACAACATAAAACTCACGATCTTAATCATTTTTAAGTGTGAAGTTCAGTGGTGAGTGCATTCATATCATTGTTACAATCATTTCTACATCTGTCTCCAGAATACCTAATGTAAAACTGAAACTCTCTACCCATTAACACTGACTCCCCATTTCCTTCTTCTCATAACCACACTCTCCTTTCTGTTTCTATACATTTGACTACTCTACAGACCTTGCAGAAGCAGAATCACACAGTATTTGACCTTTTGTGTCTGTTTTTTTTTTTTTTTTTTTTTTGCACTTAGTATAATGTCCTTAAGGTTCATTCATGTGTGGCATGTGTCAGAATTTCCTTCCTTTTGAAGGCCAACTAACAATCCAATGCATGCCTATACTGTGTTGTTTATTCATTTGTTGTGGACATTTGGGTTGCTCATTTCATTTGGCTATTGTGGGTAATACTCCTGTGAACATGGATTGACAAATATCCATTCAAGGTCTTCTTTGTTTTACTTCTTTAGGGGGTATGCTCAGAAGTGGAACTGCTGGACTATAGTGGTTCCATTCTTAAATTTTTTTGAGGAACTGCCATGTTATTTTCGTATATGCTTCAATATTTTATATCCTCATCAACAATGAACAAGCATTCTAGTTTCTCTACCTCCTTGACAGAACTTTTAAACTTTCACCCCCAACCCCCCCAATAATAGACATCCTAATAAGTATGAAGTTAGGGGCTTTATTTTAAATGAATTTATTTAATCTGTTAATATCCCAGAGGAAAGTCATATTTTCTCCATTCCAAAGAAGAGCAAACAGAGGTGTAGAGGTGTTGGCTCACAGGCAAGAAGAAGAGCTGGGATTTGAGCCCAGGAAGCATGGTTGTGGGGTCTGAGATCCTACTATTGTGATTAAAATAGCAGAGAAATATTTGTCAGAACAAGGGAGCTTTTCCTCACCTCTAAAACTTTATATGTCTTAAAAAAATTTCTGAAAATTTTAGTATTTTCTTCCAAATGTGTCTGTATTTCTATATTTATATATATAGAAACATAATTTTTGAAGGGTTCATGCTTTATATTTTGTTCTAACATTTCTACCCAACTTCATTTATTGAAGGCACCTTTCTAGGTCTGTACATATGGATGTACCTCATTCTGATGAATGACTTCATTTGGCAGAAGTTTAATTGGTTAATCATTATTGACATAAAATATTAGAGAGCTTCAAGACACATTCTTATGTACATATTTTATGTTTTGCTTTTTTTTTTTTAGAACAAGTTTCTAAAAATGAAATTTCTGAGCTAAACATGTATACATTTCATGTTTGGTCTGTCATAGAGTTAAGAGCAGATTTAGACCACCAGTTGAATGAAGACCTAGCCAGAGGAGACTCTGACTCTCAAGTTTCTTAAACAAGTGCATTCCCTGGGAGAAGAGTCCAGAACTGATCAGATGCCTATTAGTAGCCCTGGAAAGGTTGCAGCTGGGCATGGCCAACGTCAGGGAGCTCAGCAAATCAGCTCAATATTTGACCCACTTCATTTGTCCAAATGACCGAGAGCTTTCCTGCTGTGAGGTTTCTTTGGCTTGGCCAACCAGCTGAGGTCATGGGCATAGCTAAAGAAATGAAATAGGGAAGCCTGTGCTTTTGTTTAAAAGTTATACGATAAAATCACTACCAAATTAAAAATACTTAAGTTAAACTAGTAGACATATGTATATACATATGTATATTTATATATTTATGTGTATGCATATTGTGCATGTTTATAACTCCGGCGTGTATTAGGGGAATGGTATTCCTATTCATGCAAGTTTTAAAATAAAATCGATTTTTTTTACTTCAATATGTAAGAATATGTAAAAATTATAGAATTTTGGAAAATAAAATTCAAAAGGGGAGACTATTATCATGTAATTAAAGCATAGTATTTTCAATGTATAATTTTATGCTTTTAAAAATATAGTTGTAGAGTCACATTGCATAAAAAATTTTATCTCCCACTGGGCTAAAGCACTATACTTGAAAGTGTACTATTAATGCTGGACATTGAGTTAAACACCCACACTATTAAGTTGCTTAATCTTTGCTGTGCCCATCTGGATTGGGTTCTGTGTTTGTTTTCTTGTTACAGAGAAGGAAAATGAGACTTAGAGAGTAACTTGCTTGTCTCAGTTTAAAACCCAGAAGGGGTATTACCACAAAGAGTGAATCCACATAGCTTGCCCATATTCTCCACCTGTATAAGGACAGGTGGGATTTGCATCTTGTTGCCTTATAGACTTTAACATCTCACAATAGAGCCTCCTCTTTTTTCACATTTGTTTAAATAGCTATATATTAGTGCAGCTAGTGACTATCCCAAGGGTTATTTCATTATTCCCTTGTTATCTAGGACAAGTCTAATATATTTAATATTTTAAATTTTAAAGTATTTTGAAGTATCCTTGGAATAGTGACAAGTCATTTAATTGCTGAATCAAAATAACTAATCTTCAAAAAGATGAAGTTGACTCTTAAATAATTCAAAAATAGAATTATTCATAATATTGTTGGTGCTGTTCCCCTTTGGCTCCAGAAGGTTGCAGGGCCCAAATAAATGACTTCAGCATTCACATCATGAAATTTCATGTTGTCCCTAGAGAAAAAATAATGTCTTCACTACTAACGAAGGAAAATGACTGACAGAGTTGATACCTATGTTGAGATTACTGGCATTTAAAGGGAATTGTTCTTTTAGCTAACTTGGATTAATAGTGCTGCCTTATATACAGCGTGTGTCATCCTTGAAGGGCTTTGACTAATGCTTATGCAGCTACCAACCTTAACACATGGTGCTCACTCTTCAAATCACCTTTGTTCATTCATTAAAACCTTCATTGAGGAAAATTTATTGTGCATAGTAGACTTTTTTCCACTGATACTTAAATTGTGCCATTTAAACTATTGGTTATTATGGGGCCCCTACGGAAAGATTTTCTTCCCCTTGAAAAGTGTCCCTTGATTTCGTTTGTTATAAAGATGCATAAAAGAAGATTCTAAGAAAGGTTTTTAAAGCATAAAATACTTGAATTCTGTGGCAAATAATTCAAAAGGAATAGCAACCTGGGCTTCCCCAAACCTTATTGAGTTTTTAGACGGGGACTGTGAAGAGAATTGTGGTTCTCCCCATGAAACTCCCCAGGTTGGGATATGAAATGGCATCAGGATTGAGATATTCTTTTAGGGCTGCCAAATCCTTATTTGTTGTGTTGGAAACTTTGAACTGGGTATCAGGTCACATATAAATAAGACAAGTGTGATGAAACTTTGGATTCAAGAGAAGGGCACGAGATGAGGATTTTTTAAAAATGTGCCAAATGAGAAAAATATGTATTATGTTAGATACTTGATTTTACCAAAGACTATATGGGCCTTCAGATGAGGCGAGAGAACAATGTTTTTTAAGAAAACATGAGGGCTTAAATATTTTTAAGAAAATATGAGGTAGTGTTCCAGATAGACCAGAAAAACAAAATCAACAGAAAATGGAAAATAGTAAGAAAACATATTGCAGCCAAGGAAAGACTTACATGAGTCTAGGGGGATAGTACTGGAGAGCCTGAGCCTGCCCTTTGGCTGCAGCTCAAAGGTCGACAGGCAGAAAGCCTAGACATGGATGCAGCTTATGAGGAAACAGCAGAACCTTAGCCAGAGAAGCATGGAAGCCATGAGTAGGAAGGAGATTCGATAGAAAAAGCACATAATCAAGATTGACCAGATCGTAGCATATAGCACAAAGGTGGGCATTGGGGTGATATTCCACACAAAGGGGGGAGTGAAAGGCTATGGGCTGTGGGAAAGATAGACCTCATGGATGGTGGAAGCTCAGTGTCCATGACCAGTAATTTATTGGATTGTACCTCTCCCCAGCAGAGTAGAGGAGCAGATTTTCTCAATTTTATGCTACTCTTTTTTTTTTAAATTATAGATGGACACAATACCTTTATTTTATTTATTTATCTTTATGCAGTGCTGAGGATCAAACCCAGGGCCTCACACGTGCTAGGCAAGCGCTCTACCCTTGAACGGCCCCAGCCCACTTATGCTACTCTTCAGTTAGAGGGGGAGCCTGCGAGGCCATCAGTATTATGACAATGATATTCATGCCTCTAATAACAGCTTCAGAAAGTGTCCTATTGGGGATATTATGCATATTGGTTCCTATAATGGCTGTAGCAATTGAAAATAAAGTTGCTGACTTCAGTCAAGACTCATTTATTATCTCACAGTTCTGAAGGTCAGAAAACCAAAATGGTTCCGCTGGGACTAACTCAGGGTGTCAACAGGGGTTATGGTTTAGATGTGGTGTCCCCCAAAAGTTCACTTGTGAAACAATACAAAGAGGAAGTGGTTTACTGGGGGTGTGGCTATGGGCTGTATATTTTTATCTAGAGAATGGAGACCTCTCTCTCTCTCTCTCTCTCTCTCTCTCTCTCTCTCTCTCCTTCCTGATCACCATGTGAGCTGCTTGCCTCGGTCTCACTCTACCACCATGATGTTCTGCCTCACTTCGAGCCCTGAGGAATGGATCCTGCTGTCTGTGGATTGAGATCTCTGAAACCACGAGCCCCTAAATAATCCTTTCCTCCTCTACAGTTGTTCTGGTCAGATCTTTTAGTCACAGCGGTGAAAAACCTGACTAAAACAACAGGGTTGCATTACTTCTGCAGCCTTCAGGGGACAGTCTGTCCCCATATGCTTTCCAGCTTCTAGAGGCATTCCTTGGCACAGGACCCTTCTTCCTCCACAATAGCCCCGAGGTGGCACCTTCAGATCTCTCTGATTCTGATGTGCCTCTGTTCATCTTCTCATCTCCTTCCCTGACTCTTGTTCTGTCACCTCCAATTTTCCTCTTACATGTTCTCTTCTGATTACATTGGGTTCATCCAGAACATCTGGGTAATAATAATAATCCAGATAATCCCAAATCATGGGGTGTTTCATTTAATTACATTGACAGAGCCTCCCTTACCATGCAAGGTAATATAGTCACTGGTCCTGGATATCGGGATGTGACGTCATGAGTACACAGTGGGGAAATAAAACGCCTAGTGTGTAAGTATTCTGACTTGGAACCCCAACTTCCTAATTAATACCATAATGGCAAAGGGACCAAATGAGGAGATGAGGGAGGCACTGTGCACCTGTTTTCATGTTTATACTTGCTTTTTCTGACTTTTGAATTTTTATATATTGTGGGGATAGTTCTTTTATTGGAATTGATCATTGTTTTGTAGGTATCCACACATATATGCATTCTGTCTGTGTGGTAGGATGTATGGCTTTAAGCAGTTTTACTGAGATTAAAATTTCTTGGTGCTCACGAAGTTCTTTACTTACATTATCTAATTGAATCTTTACAAAACCCACTGAAATAGACATAAGTGTTTCTATTTAAGAAAATAAGCTGAGGAATTGAGAGATTAAAAGAATTTTCTGTAATAAAATGCTTGGATTTGAACACATGTCTTTTGAATTTAAACTTTATTCACTTGGTCACAAAATAATGATTCAAAGCTTAACAATTACATAAGAAAAAAAACATAAAATGCAGAACAAATAAGCAAAACTACAAGATACAGAACAAATAAGCAAGATGGTGATATAAATTCATATTTTCTGCATATTTTAACAGTAAGCAGTAGGAAAGGACTTCTTTTTTCTGTTCCCTTGTCAATATCATGTACTTTTAAAAACTTCAAAAATTTACCAATGCTATATGTATAAGACTATTTTACTTAGTTTTTTTTATTATTTTTAGTATTATTGGTTTAAATTAATTTCTTCCTTGAACCACCTGTGTATGTCCTTGTTTTCCTATTGGGATAATGGTCTTTCTTCACATATACAAGAGATTAGCCTGTTCTTTGTCACTTACAATCATTTTAGCTGTAAAGAATCTGCTAAAATAATGTCAGGAGATTATTCTGGATTTTTTTTTTCCTTTTTTATTATGAATCTTTGTAGAATATTTTCCTTTTTCAAAGGTTCTGGTTTCCCTTTAGAATTAGGTAAAACGTTTTCTACAGAATGATTTGTATTTATATATAGCTCCAAAATCCCCTAGAATGCCCAGTATTTCCTGTGACTCCTAAGCCAGGCTAATATCTTAACTTAGTTGCCTTTTGCCTTCCAACTTGAGCCAGTCCTAGCCGTGACCATGAACCCTTTGTTACTCTCTGTGTCAAGAAGCAGTAGGAAAGGTGCTGCACATTGCCTTTGGTTGTACTTTTAACTTCTATCACTATGTGATATTTTTATTTTCTTTAAAAACTTTAAAAATTATTTTAGCTCTTATGCCTTTGGGTTTGTATTGATGTTTAATGTCATTTCATTTTATATGCAGACAACCTCCCTTAAATAGTTCCCCTTTAATAATGAAAAAGTGTTCTTTGTGAAAATATGGCTATTATACTTAGAAGAGGTACTTCTCAGGCAGTGTTTATAATATTTCCTGAATCTTTTATTATTAGTATGTTACATAAATCACTTGGGTGCTTGCTTGCTTCATTTAGTGACTCATTTATCAAATGGGAATACTTCTTATGAAGCAAGACAAGATGATTAGTGGTTAAGATTCATTCAAAAAATAATTACTGCATGCTTGGTCTGCACCAACATTGTCTAGTCTCTGGGGATGAGCAGTGGATAGAACACCTATCCTGCCCTGGTAGATCTTACACTCTCAGACGCTGTGTTGAGTAAAAGAGACAAGAGTGTGAATCCAAGCTTTGGTACTGTTTTTATGTGGCCCCAGACAAGGCATTTCACATATCTGACCCCCAGTTTTCCATGTTCATTAAATGAAGAAAGCAATGCAAACTCACAGTTGAACAGCTCATAGACAAGTAATGCCCTACAGAATATGGCACAGAATAAACCGTCAGTGGTGAGGATGTGGGGAAAAAGTTCATTCATACATTGCTGGTGGGAATGCGAATTGGTGCAACCACAATGGAAAGCAGTATAGAGATTTCTCAAAAAACTTGGAATGGAACCACCATTTGACCCATTTTCCACTCATTGATATATACCCAAAGGACTTAAAAATCAGCATACTATAGTGATGCAGCTACATCAGTGTTTATAAAAGCTCAATTCACAATAGCTAAGCTGTGGAACCAACCTACGTGTCCTTCAACAGATGAATGGATTAAGAAAATGTGTTTTATGTGTGTGTGTTTGTGTGTTGTGTGTGTACTCAATTGTCTACACACACACACACACACACACACACACATATAAAACACACACAGGAATATTACTCAGCCATAAAGAAGAATGAAATTATGACATTTGCCAATAAATGGATGGATGGACCTGGAGACTACCATGCTAAGTAAAATAAGCCCAATCCCCCAAAACCAAAGGCAGAATGTTCTCTCTGATGTGCAGATGCTAACACACTATGAGGGGTGGGGTGGAGAATAGAAGTTCATTGGATTAGACAAAGGGAAATGAAGGGAAAGAAGAGGAGGATGGGATCAGAAAAGACAGAAGAATGAATCAGACATTACTTTCCTATGTTCATGTGTGAATACACGACCAGTGAAACTCCATATCATGTTCAACAAGCATGGAATCCTAATTAGAGTTAGTTATACACCATGTGTGTATAATATGTCCAAATATACTCTACTGTCATGTATATCTAAAAAGAAAATAATTATTTTAAAAATTATTTTAAAAACTGCCAGTAGTCTTTGGTTATTTCTCTCATTTTGTGACAAAATGCTGTATCCTGATAATATAGTGCATGAACCATGCTAATGTTGAGATATTATAACGACACATATCCCTTTTTCTTACATTCTCTATTATTTTCTACTTAGGTCTTCCCTACCCACCTCTCCCATGTCCCACCTGTCACCCCTCTGTCCTTGCCCACACTCCCTGAAGCCATCCAAAGTCCTGCTCCACGTGCTGCCTCCTCTCCATCCTCTCATCTTTGAAGTGGCGGGACCTTTGCTGCACATTTCTTCTCATTTTTTTTCCCCTTCTGAACTCTGCTCCTCTCCTTTCCTCCTCCTTTATATGACCTTGCTATTCTTCCAAGCCAATCCAGGTCCTATTAATGCCATGAGCTTTCTCTACTATTCTTCCTCAGAGTTTCTTCCTGGCACCCCTTTGGTACTAGCAATCAGAACTACCTGTTTTAGCCATTATTTAGAATTATTCCCTACTTGTAGCTTGTATTTTAAGCATCGTTTTTCTTCCCACCTAGATTGTCTATATATGTAGGCTATGCTCAGTAGCTATGTGGACATTTGCTGAACTTAGGGTGGGCCTCGGGAATACATTGCCTAGCTGGTTTCAGCGACACACCTCTAACCCCAGTGACTCAGGAGGCTTGAACCTGTAACAGGTTCAAGGCCATCTTCAGCAACTTGGTGAGAACCTGTCTCCAAATTAAAAAATAAAAACAAAAAGACTGCCAGGCATGGTGGCACATGCCTGTAATTCAAGCAGCTTGGCAGGTTGAGGCAGAAGGATTGCAAGTTTGTAGCTAGCCTTGGCAACTTAGTGAGACCCTGGCTCAAAATAACATGGAAAAAATTATACTCCGTGAATGTATGATTATGTTGAAATGAACCCCAATGTTATATATAACTCCAATCTACTAATACAAACATTAAAATTTTTAAAAAGGAATACATTTGCTCCTTTGAGATTGAGAGTCACTTAGTGCTATTTGTGGGGAAGGGGTGAGGATGCAGGGATAATGGCTTGTGGCTCACTCTCAGGTTCAGCAAGGCATCTTCATGGAAAGCAACTATTGCCTCTGCTGGAATTGAACCCTTTGTCCTTATAGAGATGGAACTTTGTCAGACCATTTCATGGTTGCTTGTAGGAAACTGCAAGACCCAGTCTCTGTGGCTCACCCCAGTAGCCACAGGAGAAGCCCGGGAGTGTGCTGTTTACATGCAGTGTTTCAGAATAATTGCACCCCTAACTCATGATGGTGAGATATTTGGGAGAATATTTTTAGCCTGAAGAGAGGAATTGTTGTGTAGTCTGAGATGTTTTTGGCCTGCACTTTCCTTTCATGTGGTTTCTGCTTGAGTGTTCTTGGACTAATATTAGATTGAATGTTGAGATACTTGGAAAAGTATAAAAATCAATAAATGGAAGAAAGGGGTATAAATACCATAATTGCATTCATTCATTTCTCCTGAATGGCAGGTTGAGGCAGAAGGATTGCAAGTTTGAAGACAGCCTTTTTTTTATCTTAACCTGTATCTCCTTACATTGGATTATTTATAAAAAACAATTTTAGTGGACTGATTTGAGTGATAGCTTAAATTCAATATAGGGCTGATGGTCCTTCTTATGAAGAGTCCCTTTCACTAACATCATCATGATACACTCATATACATTGCAGCAAATGAATTTTAATGGTTTAAATTGATATTGCCCTCACCTTTTCTTTATATAGACATTAAATAACAGGTACGTTTGACTCATATGAATATTGCCTTATACTTGGCAAAACAGTTGTGCTGCTGTTTACATAGTTATTAAAGATTCCTGGAGGAAACTAACTAGAAGAATTTTTTGTTTTTCCTTTTTGGTAGATTTTATGGTATAATATAACTAGACTTAAGTGGATTTCATATTTCCCAGATGTAAGGGAAAGGTGCCAAAATAGCAAGACTTTTACAGTTATTATTATGAGACCTGCCAGAACTCACTATTTGTTGTTATATGTTCATGCTTCAGTCTGATGGAATTAAATTCTATTCATGAGCCACAAAGGGAAGAAATTTGGTGTATTGGTGGGTCTTGGTCTGATGTCTCATTGGGGCACTCAGGTCACTGCTGATCACAGGATCATGTGAATAACATCTTGATGGGGTGGAGACTAGACTGTGTAGGGGAGTTTGTAGTCTTGGGTAGTTTTTACCTGACTTTCTTCCAGAATGCTTTGTTTGGGGAATATAGATGAATGGCCTTGGCTGAACCTGGTATCAGTGGGAAAATGTGACATTATAAGAAACACTCATAGCTCATTCCAGTGGCTTTTTTTTCTTGCCTTCATTCATTGAACTATTGTTTCAGGGCTCAACCCTTTGTTATTACATAAATTTTGGAATTCAGAATAAATGCCTGGGTATTGCTACAACATTTTTTGTGTTTGTTTCTTCTAATGGAAAACCTGAGTGAGAATTCTTTCATCATAGCAAAAGTGCTAAATTCTACCTGGTCCTTTAGACTACAATGCTCTGTCCAGGATACCTTTCCTAATTCTTGAACTCTAGTACCTGAGCATTGAAGTCAGTATTCTGACCCATCTTTGACTGGCTTTCCCACTCCATTAACTAAGCTTCCATTTTTTCAACTGCAAGACACCACAGATAGGTGAAGGTAGGGCCTTCAAATATAAGGTAGGTCCCAAGTTTTCTAATAATAAAAAAATATTCTGGGGCCACCTTGAATATATAAGATTTCAGAGATGAAATAATATCATATGCATATTAATAGCATTAATTGATAATACACTTATTTATACATTTTTTTCTATTCACTTTTATAGAATAATTTACTGAAAGCCTCAATTTGCATTGTCTTTGATATCATTTGAGCTACTTCAAAGTCATCTGGGTCAAGTACTAAAAATGTGTTCTCTTCACTCTCATTTAAATTGCGTGGACTTTAATGTCTTTGGTACCCACATATGAAGTTATTTCTATAAAGTTTCCCAGACTTTAGCATTCATTTGCCTTTCTTTACTGCTTTCCCCCACCTCTTCTATAGGTATACATTAGAGATCTCCAAAATATAGCTATTTTCCATATTGCTTTTAGGAAGGACCTTTAAAAGGTTGCTTATAATGATACATAATATGGATAATTATTAGGTCATGACCCAAAAGACAACAACTAAATTTTTGTTAAATTCCTTCACTTTCTTAAAATAACTGTCTCTGTCAACTGACTACCATAAGCATTCAAAAGTCACATTGGTTGAGGTTGTGTAAGATTTGAGTATCTTCATGCAAAGAATACGTCTTTGTTAAAAGTGCCCTAGAGAATATTTTATAAATGAGAGACTGGAATATTTTATAAATAACAGTCTGTGTAAGGATTTGATCATGTGGCAACTCCTCTTTTGGGGGAAAGAGAAAAGAAGTCCTCAATAGTAGAGTGCTTGTCTAGCATGTGCTGGGTTCAGTCCCCAGCACCTAAATAAGTAATTAAATAAGTAAGTAAGTAAGTAAACAAACAAACAAATAAAATAGTGTTTTACTGGAAGGACAGGGAATTTAATTAGGCTAATGATTATCCCATTGTATATGTAAACCCTTTACAGTTAGTATGTGACAATCTGAGAATATGTCATCATAGAAAATAAATTAAAGGATTAATGAAAAAAATAGGTCTTAATTCCCCAAATACTATAAAAAGAAAACTAATGACTTTGCTTATAAGAGGTTTATTAATCTTTTCTTCTCCATTATGGAGCTCTCCCATAATCTTTTTAGTCTTAATTTCCTTTAAAAGGGGTGTCAAGTATTATAGTCATATGAAGCTGAACTCTTAGTAATATACACAATGAGATATTATGCAGCAATAAAAGAGAATAAGATCATGGCATTTGCAGGAAAATGGATGGAGTTGGAGAATATAATGCTTAAGTGAAGTTATTCAATCCCAAAAAGCCAAATGGGAAAAAAAAGATGGTGGAATGAGATGGACATCATTACCCTAAGTATAGATATGAAGACACGAATTGTGCGAATATACTTTGTATTCAACCAGAGATAGGAAAAATTGTCCTCTATATGTGTAATATGAATTGTGATAATTCTGTTGTCATATAGAACAAATTAGAATAAGAAATAAATTTAAAAGAAACTAAGAGTTTCTTTGGAAAATCTGATAAGTTTAGGAAGAGGAGGTGCACAAAGGAGAAGAATCTTGTTGGAATCTGATCATAACTCCCCTCTCTTGAGATCTTTTTCTGCCACTAGCAAGAGAAACACGTGCTAGAATAGGCTGGGGAGAGCAAGTGGACAGGTTGTAACAGCAACACCTGACATCTGTGGCACTCTATTTCTCAAGACCCTTTTGTGAACTCCATTAAATTCCATCTCACAACAACTCTGAGGTGTAGACCTGGAATTAGAGGGTTTCTTCTCTTCCTCTCCCTCCTGTTTCCTTTTCAACACTGGAGGAAACTGCGGCTCTAAGAGGCTAAGCAAATTGATCCAGGACACCTTGGACAGATGGAGAAATGGGAACCAGGCTGCTTCTCTGAATATAGTTGTACTGTGTGTTTGTGTGTGTTTCCTATCTTTCCAATTCCCATTTCTCGTTCTCATTCCTTCCTGGGACATTAAACCATAGTTATGAATGTGCTTTAGAGGTGGTTATCCTAGGGATGCCTCCCATGAGTCATTTCTTTTTGAAGAAGGGCAATACATTTTTAGCCTTTCTATATTTTCCTCTGAGGAGGTTTTTTTTTTTTTTTTTGCTATTGCCAAAAATGAGAATGTAGGACCTCTTAAGAACAAAGAGAATATGGGTATATTTTAAAATGAATATTGCCAGAGTAAATCCAACTGTGAGCTGCCAGAGTTTATTATCTGTTCCTGAAAACCTTCTGAATGTAAGCAGGTTACTACCTTTCATTTCCCCCCTCCGCAAAATTCAGTCATTTCAGATTAAAACCCATTGCTCTCAAGAGATAATTTCAGGAAAGAGATAATTTACTGACATTCATTAAAGATCTGTGTAGTCATGTTTGAAACCTTTATATAGGTTCGTGTATGCTTGAAGTCTTACACATGAAAATTTGAGGGCTTTATGAACCCTTCTAGACCATAAAGTACTCACTCTATTAAGAACTGTCTCTTGCTTATAATTAATATGTACCAATAAAAAGGGTACATTATCTCAAACTTCACATGTGGAACCTGCTTGACAGTCTTGGGTGGATTTAATTAAATGTCACACATGCTTACTGAATTCTGAATATGAGCAGGACGTGGAGCTGGTGATGTAGAGATGAGCTCTTTCCCTTCAAGGAGATTAACGCAAGAGTAATAGGCATAAGACAAGAGCAAAACTGACTCAGGAGCAAAGAGAAATGAGTAAATGCAAAAAGAGAAACATAAACTAAGCCTCGAAAGAGTTCCTGGATGGAGGTATATGTGAAGTTCAGAAAATCAGAATGGGCTCCAATGGTTTGTGACAAGCCCTAGAGCCAGTGTCGTATTGGGGTGGTGATAGGTGCAGGGTATGTAATCCAGTGGAGGCAATAGCAAGTGCAAGGGCATGGAAGCAGCTCAGTGCAGGGTGTGTTGGGAAACAAGGACTGCATTCAGAGTGGCTGGAGGAAAATGGAGTATGTGGCTGTGGACCTGGCATTTTCCAAAGAGCAATAAATGCATTTGTGACCTCTAGATGAGTTTTGATTTTCTTGGGGGAGTTGGGGAGGAAATTCTTTCCTTTCAAGGATTTTTGAAAGAAGGAGAGTAGCTGGCACACTGCTTCTACTATGTCAAGTTTGATTTGACAGAGATAAGTCCTCATTGTATCTCAGCCCCTCTCCTTTTATCCAGAATCTTCTTGCTGTCAAGGACCCAACTTTCAGGAGGGGTACAGAAATCTCAGCCCTGCTCTTGTGCTCTTTTTCTCCAGCCAACCCTCTGCTATCTTCAAAGAAGTACTTCCAGCTTCCTTACAAATTGATTTTGCAAGAGTTTAATACTTGATAATGTTTTAATGTGTGATTTGACCCAGGGATATTTGCATTTTTATAGCCAACAACGTCCTTAGCCCAAGGTTTCCCCCTGCCCCTAGGAGCAAGATTTTTAGATAATTGGCTTCATACTGGTGGAGACTTGAGACCAGCATGAGCTTTGAAGTCAGTCTCCCCTGGGATAGAGTCTGATTTCCTCTGGCAAAAACCTAGGACTCATTTGACTGGTGATAACACTTAGACACAGCGACCAACGCTCACTAACCTCTTTGGGCTGTCATAGCATTTTAGCTGGCACAATGAAGGTTCTATTTAATATGTTTTAGTTTCTTTATCCCTTCCTTTTCCATCTCATCATAAATTCTGTAAGCATTATAGATGACGTGGTGTCTGCCTATTCATAGGGAAACTTACCCAACTTCTCATTCTGCAGTTAGAAACTACCATACCCTCTTAAAGCAAGAAGAATGCCTCTCAACATCTGTGTTGTTGCTCCGGGCCCTTTTCATATATCCCCACAGCCCTGAAACATTTTCACTGTTCTGGCGCCTGGCATCTCATTCCTCTGAAATCTCAAAGGCACCTCAGTAGTATTTATCTCATATGTCATCTGTAATTGTGCTTATTTGTATATTTCTTCCATCTCACCGCTTGACCAGAGGTTTTAGACTTTACGTTACTTAAAGGCATCTCTACATTTCCTATGGCATCTAACACGGTGTCTCGCACTCCTTAAATTTTGAGGTTGAATTGAATTGATCTGGTGCCTTTGTAAGGATTATAAAAGTAATGACCAAGCCCATTTTTCTACTTCTGTGTGTCATTGAGCAAAGTTAACTACTATTCCATCTCTGTTTACCAATATATTACAAAACATCTCCAGTGTGTCTAGAAACACCACATGCAAACAGACCCCAGGGGTTGGGTCCCACTGCTCTGCAGAGCAAGTGCAGGATCATCACCCTGGAATCCACAGCTCTCTTATCAGTTTCCTCCCCGTCCCTACCACCCGCACTTGCTACACTTCAGCCTACGTCTTATGATTCATCGAGGCAAATTGGCTGAATGTACTCCTCTTCACAAAGGTGCATTAAAATATCTATTGTCAGCTGACAAGAACAGGTGGCTTTCTCTTATCACCTAAAATCCATTAAAAACGTCAGTACAATCTCCCACATAAGGTCACAGCGTACTCTGGGAAACAGTTTTGAACTAGTCCCAGTACAACTGTGACTCTCAAATCAACAGATCTCTTTCTTTACTTGTTGTTAACTCAGACTTTAATTTACACATATTAATAATGCCCATCTGCTGGTTGCTGGTGAATTTTTCTGAAGACAAAGACTCATAGTGAATTCTGAATAAACAGTTTCCCAGCACTAGCATTCCCACAGTCTAGCTGTCTCATTTTGAAGATAAAGAAATTGAAACTGCTCAAGGAGACACCAATTTCTTGGTCTTATCTTGGTCCCTTTAAAAGTCAAATTTAATTCACAGGTCTTATATTTTTTCATGCAAGCTTGAGCTTGAAAATACAGAAATAGAATATTTGAAATGACTTCCAGAAAAAAAAAGCACTGATGAAATAAAATTTACTGTCCTTCTAAACTATAAAAGCATAAATGCTTTAAGTGAAATGCTAAGTCAATGAAGCTGGTTTGGACGGGGGTTCTGAGGGCAATCCCTGCATTGTACACATATTTTAATAGTTGCAATGAGAATGAGGAAGGTGGTTGCTTATGGTGAGGATATTGCCAAACATGAGCATTGGCCTATTCTTTCTTTCTCTTTCTCTCATTTAAAAAATACAAGGAAATTAGTTTTCATAATCTATTTTAGATCAAGTGACATACTAAAAATGAATTTAGCAAAAATTAAGGAACATAGAAATATTTTTGAAATATATCTCTGAGCACAACTAAAAGTCACATAATTTACCTGCCTGCTGTAGGACTTCATAATTTTAGTATCTTCACTACATATAAAAGTGCTAACATGATATTGGCCCATTGGTGGAAACAATAGCTTTAGTTTAAGCCACGTCTTTATAACTTTAATAATTAAAAGATCACCCAGATCAACCTAGCTATGTGGTTAGACTTTTTACAAAGGAACTTGTAGTCAAATAACAATTTTGAGCAACCAGAATTATGCAGCGCTAGCATTCAGACTTTAAATTGAATAATTCACATGTATTGTTTGCTTTCAGGGAAGTGAGAAAAGTAATAAGTATTTATACATGCAGAGTGGTCAATGGATGTAAACTCATTTGAACTCATGAATCATAGGAGTTTATCAAGGACAGGGAAAATCTGATGGGAGTGAAGTTCAGGGTTGTAGCCATTCGTGCACAGCATTTGAGTTTGACCTTGGTAATTGCCGTTTGGGACTTGGGCAACATTTTACAAAATCCCAGCTCTAACCTCTCAATCCTGGAAGGTCACCATCCAAAGAAAAGTTTTTTATAATGTTATCATTTCAGGGAAATTGTTTTGGGCACATCTGAAGCCTGTTATAGCTAATTCATTCTGTGAATTTATGTTTGATGAAAGGTATAGATTGTCCACCTCCACGTAGTTCAAAGGGACTGGGGAAATCATCCCATCCCTCCACTTCAGCCTTCCCAGGTAAACGATCTCCCCTTCTACTAAAGGGGAAGCAGAAGCTTATACTTCCTGACCTACTTATTACCCAGCTGTTGTTCCTTGGACTTGAATGTTCCAGTGATGTTTGTAATACTGTGATGTTTTCGCTTAATATCTTATCATTTTGAGAAAGGGGAAATGAAATGTACTCAGAGGGCTCACTGAGGTGTGGAGAGTTGGGACCTTTCCTCCATATTTGAACATTTCCCTTTCCATGGCTGATGGGAATCATCTAAATCATCCTGAAAAGTCACTTACCTTGGTTAGTGAGAGATTTGAACGATCTGCTAGGTACTTCAAGGAATATTTGTAACATTTATGGAAAATAAGTACAGGAATCATTACCAGGAAGCATGTGGGTAGATTAATAACTTGTGTCTTTCAAAAACATAGCTTTGTAAAGGTCTAATTCCACATTACCACAGTAAGGTGTGTTTGGCTAGATTGGTATTCTGAAACAATTGAAAAAAAAAAAATCAAAGGATGATTTAGCTAAAAAGTGCCTTGATTTTTCGAGAGATTCTAATGTCTGTGGATATGCTAGATTTCACTGCCGCCCGTTTACCCCTCCACTGACAGTGGCCTTCCTTGGTGCTGTTTTAACATCAGCATCTTGGAAGGTCATTTCCTCTCACAGCTGCCAGTGGGACACCTGATTATATCTTCCATGAAGTGACAGCTTTAAAAGCAAAGCTAGGCCATCGTTGTTGGCCCAATGCCCAAACCACCGTGGCCTTTAGGAGATTGAAAGGGTAGAGCTCAGAATGAAGGCCCCCAAGGGTCCTGTGATCCTAGAGCCAGGTAAGTTTAAGAAATAGAATTTTGGCCAATGGGCCTAGTTTGTGGGCTGCTGTGTTCACCGTAGTCCATAATCTGTACACAAGTCTGTCTCTAGGTGTTCATCTCAGCATTTTATTGATTGATAGTCAGATCAATAGTGAAAAAAAAGGCTTTTCCATTATTAGTATAGTGGAATCATGCAGAACTGTTATTAGACAGGGGTTGAAATGAAAAGGAAAAAAAATAGATGCAAAATATGAGTGAGAAAGTCATTCTCAATCTCTGTGAGAAGACAAAACAAAGGTTTAAATATTTTTACATTACTTAAATCCACTCTTAATTACAGTACTTTAGTTTAGTGCTTTCCCTTAGCCTGATTTCCCTTCCAACTTGAAAGTCATAAACACTTTTCTTCTGTAGGTTGTGGTTACTTAAAAAGTTGTGTCTTTCAAAAACATAGCTTTGTAAAGGTCTAATTCCACATTACCACAGTAAAGTGTGTTTGGCTAGATTGGTGTAAGTATGGGTATGGGTGTGTGTCCGTGTGTGTGTGTTTGGGGTGTATCTCCAGCAGGGGTTGACAAACGTGTTTTTATACAACCTGTGAGATAAGAATGGCTTTTATATTTTTTTTTAATGGTTACATTTTAAATGGTAAATGTAGATACTGCATAATATCCTTGATTTTTGCCTCTTGACCCACAGATCTAACTGACCCTTCCTGGTGAAGTTTGCCAATCCATGGCCTTGGCAGTGATGTCATAGGCATATCTTCTGATTTTTATTTTGTTTAATTCTTTTTTTTTCTCTCCTAGTAATCAAAACTAGGATCTTTAAATACAAATGTCTTGTATTTTTGCAGTCTTTTCAAAGATCAATAAAGGGGAGATAAAGGGTTTGTGCAACGAATTAAAAAGTCAAACAGTTGTGTCCTAAACAATATATATAGGAAGTATGCAAAGAGAATGGAATTGGAGAATATTATCCAATTTAAATGAGTTGTCGCTGGGCTCATGTCACATGGAATATTTCTTAAGTGTTTACTTCCATCATAAAATACTTTGGGCGCCAGTTCCCTCTTCTTCAATGTTTGTTCTGTGCTTTTGAATGCATCAGAGAAGCCAGTTAGAGCTGATTCTTCTCTGGAGCAAATGGAGTAACTATGGACAAGCCAGGGTAAGAGACCTGCACCCAGTGAGAGTGGCTGGAGCTGGAGCCAAGGCAGGGAGCAGAGACAGTGTTGTTTGCTTGTTTTAAACAGTTTCATTCAGTATAATTTTATATACCATAAATTTACCTGTTTGCAGGGTACATCCAATGATTTTTTTAAGTTGGCAAATAAGCATTGCCATCCAGTTTTAGAACATTACCCCCAAAAGATAACTTGTGCCCTTTTGCCATCAGTCCCCATCCCCTTTCATCCCTAGCCCCAAGACAATTACTAGCCTATTTCCTGGTCTCCTTAGATTTGTCTTTTTTGGACATTTTGTGTAAATGGAATCTTCTGGTATGTAGTCTTTTGTGTTGACTTCTTGGACTTAGCATAATGTTTTCGAGTTTTGTGCATTTTATTGCTTCTAAGGGCACTTTGAATGGATATAACTCCTTTTTTTAATCCATTTATCATTGGGTAGAAATTTGGGCTGTTTGTGCTTCTTAGCCATTACGAGCATTATAAAAAATGTTGCTATGAACTATCACACGCAAGTCTGTCTGTGGAAGTATGTTTTCATTTCTCTTGGGGAGATACTTGAAATTTAGCAAATTCTGGATCATATGTAAATTTATTTTTAACTTTTTAAGAAACAATCATACTATTTTCCAAAGGGGATGTTGCACCGTTTCATATTTTTGCCAGTGAGGCTGAGGGTTTCTTTGTCTCTACATGCTCAAATACTTCTTGCTGTCTTTTTGATCACAGCTATTCTCCTAGGTTTGAAGTGGCAATCTCATTGTAGATTTAATTCATATTTCTTTCATGAATAATGTATCTTTTCATGTGATTATTGTCCATGTATATATTTTCTTTGAGGAAATGTCTGTTTACATCTTTGGCTAAGTTTTTAAAAATTAGGGTTTGATATTGAGTTTCAAGAATTTATTATGTATTCTGGATACAAATCCTTTATTAAATGTGACTTGCAAATGTTTTCTCCTTTCTTGGTTTGTCATTTATTTTCCTAATGGTGTCTTTTGAAGGGCAATGCATCTTGAAATATGAATTATGAATTCATAACATAGAAGTAGTTTATAATATTTTTCTCATTTTAATTATTATATTCCAAAACTGAGGTTTGTAGGAACTTGTGGGGTCAGTAGTATGGTTGGTGGCAGCCTCACCTCTTTGAGTAATTTTTTTTTCTTTTTTTTGGATATCCACACAATACCAGAGCTCGAGGTAGCTCCAGATGTATTTGCTGTCTATATTTGTTTGCTTCCCCGTTTTCATTTAGAGTATGACTGATAAAGTGATTCAAGGGAAGGAAGTGATCTTGGATAGTTGGTTCCATCTTTAGGACAGCCTGAGGCTTTCATCCTCCCAAGATTGTCAGGGCCAAGCAGTGGACAGCTTCTTTTATTGTGCAGTCACACCACTCATCCCTTTAAAAAATCTCTTTTCCTCTCAAGGTTTTCCTTTATGATATAAAAAGAATGAGAGGACTGGGGGGGGGGGGGAGTTGAATGTAAATGTCTTGAAGCAGTTAGGTGGCATGATGGGGCAGTCTTGCAAACTGGTGAAGAACCCAGCCCTGACTCTCTGCTGCTTATCAGACATGCAGCTCAGGCAAGTTGGTCCATCTTTCTGTGTCTCCTTTCATGTCTCTAAAAGAGGGATGATAATAATATCGACCTTGTGGGATTTTTTGTGAGGATTAATGAATTAGACATGAAAAAATGCTTAGAAGCCTATCTTAGTGGAAATTACGCAGTGAGTGTTATATATTTGTTGTTAAAATAATAGAGCACTCTTGTACAGAAAGCACAGGCTTCATTTAACATCAGACATTCTGTGGGCTGGGGTTGTGGCTCAGTGGTAGAGTGCTTGCCTGGTACATGTGAGGCACTGGGTTCAATCCTCAGCTCCACATAGATAGATAGATAGATAGATAGATAGATAGATAGATAGATAGATGTATTGTGTTTATCTACCACTAAAAAATATATTAAAAAAATAAAGTCAGACATTCTGGGCAACACTTTGAGTTTGGCTCCCTACTTCCATACCTACTAGCTGGTGACCTCAGGTACACTGTTTGTTCTCTGTGCTGCATGTTATTTCTATAAGGGGAAAATCTTGGCTGTCATCTAGAAGTGTTGCTATGATAGACAGAATAGAATTGCACATGGGAACACACTTAAGAGTGGCTAGAAGACAGACATTTTTATTGTTGTTTCATTATTGGTGTTAAGGTGGTCTGATTGCTAATAAAGAAAGAATCCTGAAACCTTCCTCAGATGGAGTGGGTGCTATAGGAGTTTCAGGAAGAGGGACAGCTTTGCAGAGAGGTGCTGACCAGACCTTCTAGGGGAGATAGTCTTTGAGCAGCCTATGAAGGAGATCAAGAGCAGAGCTAACACCTCAAGAGACACCCGCATTGGGCTAGTAGGGAGCAGAGTAAGTGTCTGGAGGTGGGATTTAATGATTGAATAGCTGGACTTCACTCATAAATGTCTTCAGAGTTGTTCTCTTAGGAATCTCAAGCTGGTCGTGAATAGGCCCAATTTTAGAGTTAGAAATCACTTCCAGGAATGCTGCCGGTTTTAATTATTTACTCCTTTAGCAAAAAGTTCCAATAGCTTGGCTTGGTTCTAAGAAAATCTGCATGCCATCCTTCCTTTCTCCTTATCTCCGTTCTTGGCAGTGCTGCTCCATTTAATGGAAGGTTCTACATGAAAGGACTTTTAGAAGCAGCAGGAAATAATGTCATTCTAAATCATGCAATGGAGCAAAGAAAAAAAAGCATATTTGTTACAAAGCCATCACATACCAAATATGTACAAGGGATTACAAGGAACCACTTGAGAATTGGTTTGCTGTAAGATGTGTATCTCTGCTTTGAATTATCTAATATCTATGTTCTAGAGGAATTGGAAATAAATTTTGTATTAAGTTGTTTTCCCATTAGCATATACCATTATTTGAGAGGCTTTGCATGCCCAATTTGCTAGAATAACTCTAGTTGTAAGTTTCTTATAGATTGTTCACCATGTACCCTACCTACCCACTCCCTAAGTCCTCCTTCCCATTTTACACTTCCAAACTTAAAAATTATAAGGAAAACTTTGGCAATATGCTGTGTATTTTTTGTAATAATTCCTTTTTTCTCATTGATATGTTTTTATTAGCCCTTTTATTTGAAAGTAAAGAGATCTATTAGAAACAAACTGTACCCTTATATACGCTTAATTATTTCAAAATCTTTTAGCTCCAAGTCCTTTTTAGGTTCTAACTGGTACCAGAAAAGACCTTGCCACCTTCAGCTCCCATCCCCATTAGCTATTTCTTCACTGATCCACAAAAATGAAGGAAGGACCTCCATACTCTTAATGGCAGTCCCTTTTCTACCTTGTGTTTGGGAGCCATTGATGATGTGTGCCCATTTCTCTCTACTCAGTACAACTGCCCGAGTCTTCAGAGGATTAGAACAATTAGCTCAATGACACTTTCTCTCAGGTTTGTATGCTACCTGCTCCTTTCCTGCTTTTCTACCCAGCCAATCTCTCTTCCTACCTCAACCAAAGGGGCAGATTGTTTCTCATGTCCATCCTAATGAGATTTCCAGATCCAACATGGCCCCTTGTCAAGAACATTCTGACATACAGGTTGGCTGAGAATATTAAAGCACTGGGACATTGGAAGTGTAGGTCTCTGAATTGGTAAAGGTTTATTCTTTGGTGACAGTGCCTTTGGCCATCTATCTGGACAGTGTTCCTTAAGATCACCAACTCTTCTGAGTTCTATAGGCATTTTCCCTTAATGATATTAGGGTAGGATGACCTTGAAATAAAGACTACTCTCTGCATTTGCAGCAAACTGGATTGCAGACAGAAAATGAGAAGGACTTCTTAGAATAGGTAAGAGCACAAAATTGTAGTGATAAGCAGCTTAGTAAGTTTTCATGGCCTTGAGGGAGACATCATGACATATTCATACTTACGTTCTCAGCACCTAGCACTATGTCTTGGCATTTACCAAACCCTTAATAGCTCATGCTTAATGAATAGCCATCTGGTTATTAGCACAATTACAAATATAATGTCTTTGATTTGACTTCTCTAATTTTGTTAGGTAGACATATTCTGAGAACTAAGCAAGAATTCATTAGATCAGTAGAAAATAAAGGTGAATTTTCATCCATGAAAATTCCATGCTTCCCTGCTCATTTTGTTCATCTGTATGTCTTTGGTGGTCCCTTTATCCACATATCATTTCTTATTTATAACATTACATTGCCATGGAAATCCACAGCTGTACTTTTCACATCCCAGGCTTACTACATTTTGTTCTGAACACTCTGGAGCTGATTGTACAATGTACAGATTTAATGTAGTAGCAATCTCAAGTGGTTTTGTAACATAAAACATTAAATAACTTTAAACTGCAAACAAGGGGGATAAAGTCAGTTAAATTCAGACACATACATTTAATAAAAAAAAAAGCAACTGAGTCTTTCATGTGGCCATTCAGAAAAATTTATTTATTTATTTGCCATACTGAGGATCAAACCTGGAGCTTCACACATACTAGGCAAGTGCTGTACCCCTGAGCCACATCCTTAGCCTGAGAGTTTCTCATTTGTAAAACTTGCTGCTTAACTGCTTTAGAAGAATGAAGGTTTCCTTTGAACCTGTATCTTCTTCACATCTGATCTGACATGTCTGTCCTAGAATCATATTCTGGTTTGGTAGTCTGTATAATAATTTAATTCAGAATTTCTTCTATTAGGTCTATGTAACATATCTGCTACATAAAAACAGGGATGTTATGAGTTATTGAGTACTTGCTATGTGTTGCATGCCAATTGTACTACTTAATGAATATTTCTTTATTTAATCCTTACTCTGACCCTTTGAAGTAGATATTATCATCTGACTTTGCATATGATGAGTAGAAGCACAGGGAGTCCCCCCCCCCAGCACACAGGCTCCCTGAAAAAATGTGGATACAGTCTTCTAACCAGGGGTGTGAACTCTGCCTCTCTAAAGCTAGTGTTGCCTAGAAGATTTAAAACATAGATTTGTCACTTAAAGCTGAAAAAAAATCCAATTGGTTGTCAGTTACTTAAGGGATAACTCTAATATATGTTGTCTTAGTGTTAGAACAATATCTCATAGGGACAAACACTTCTATGTTGGAAGTGGAAACCAGAGAAAATTTTAGGAAGATCATGAAAAGTTGAGTTGGATTAAAAAACTCAGGATTAGGTTATGGTTAAAAAAAAATGTATCAACATATGATGAAACAGGAATGAGGTTTGTCTAATCACTCTAAAGAGGTGAGCCTGGTTAGGCTAGGGCAGGAGTCGGTTAGCTTTCCCCAGCTAAGGAAGAGGTGAGGTCACAGATACACATAAGTTGCCCCTTGTAGAGGATATTCTGAGAAAGAGTATGACTGAGAATATAAAAGTGGTGGGGCATTGAGAGTGTTGGGCTCTGGACTGTAAAGGCTTGCCCTTTGGTGCCAGAATGTAGGCAATCGATCTGGACAGCATTCCTTAAGACTGCCAAGTCCTCTTGTTGTGTTTCTGTGTTTTGCAAGCTATTCCTTAAATATACCTTGGATTTCCTTGTTGATGTGTTGTTGGAAGAGGAACCCTCATTCATGTCAAAGCAGATTTTCTGTACCATGTGACTGTTTTGTTTTGTGGTTAGATTCATCCCTCAACAGCCTGGTTTAAATGGTTGTTTGTGGTGTTCCGCTAATGATAGCCCACCTTATCAAGAAGGATGAAGACTAGATGTGCTGCTCTCGGAAAGAGTCTGAGGAGATGGAGCAAAGGAAGTAAACAAAAGAGGTATTTCCAAAGTAGAATTTTGAGATTTGATAACTGATGGGATAAGTGGATTCAAGGAGAAAGAAGACTCAAGGCAAGGATTTGGGGGTGGATAATAGTGTCCTTGACAGGAATGGAAGACAGAAAGATGTATGGGAGAAAGATAACAAATGTTGGATTTGGGAATTGGAGACTGAGGTGGTCACATGATGGAGTGGTCCTATGTTTCAGTGTCCAGGTCTGTGGAGGCTGTCAGGCCCAGCAACTGCAGAACCTATAGGCAGTGGGCAAGTTCACCCAGAGTAAGGTTGAGCATGGAGCTGAGTGTCTCTAGTGTTGATAGATCAAGGACATTCTGTACAAGAGCAAAGCAGCAGTAATTCAAGAAAAGGAGAATGGCCACTTTTGTCAAATATTACAGGATCAATACATAGGACTTAACTAATGGAAACCTTGGAATGAGTTCTCAAACCCTTAGAAAGTTTGATTGCCTCTCCAGAAGAGACTTGAGCTTGCCAAGATCACCTGAGCTGACCCTGAGAGCATCAGAGGATGCCTGCAATGTTTCCTGATGGGCAGTCACGTGGTTGCTCATTATTTCATGATGCTGACTATTTTCTAAGTATAGCTTTCCAGTTAATATGTGTAATACCATGTGTAGAAGCTAGTACAAGAAATCATGATGCTCATTTCAAATGGGGAGTTCAGTCTGTCCTCCTACACCCATGGTGAAAAATGGTGTTCATTATTTAGATCATGACGTGCTGCAGTATGAATATAGCTACAATGTGGGCAACTTAACTCTTCCAATCAGTGTACAATTTTTATGATGCAAACCAGTCAGCCAAGAATTTCCTTGTGTGTATTGTAGCTGGGTTAGATTTTGTAAAATGGCTTATTCTCTTATGCAGGAGTCTGGGTTGACATTTGTTGGAAAATTCTCAGGATGACAGACTGTTAGTCCAATTATGTCCCTTTCTCCCAAGGGACATAATTTTTCCAAGTAGAAAATAATGGTTATTGGTCAGAATGCTGTACAACTACATTTGTTTGTAATTGGACAATCCTTGACATACACAGATTTAATGATATATGTATATGCTTATAAGCATACGTGTCGATGCACAGGTACATACTTACTAATACACAAACACACACACACACACACACACACACACACATACACATCTCTCATAATCAAAGCTCAAGAAGATGACACATGATTTTAAATGTGTGCATGGTAAGAGTGGTACATCAGGGCAGGTAAATTAATAGTGAGCCTCATCAATAACCCTAACATCCATTTCTGTCCATCTCCTTTTTTAAACTTAATTTCTTCCTTCCGGTTGAATTCTCCTAAAAATATTAAGAAACAGGCATTTTAGTCTTTATTTTCAGATGAAGAAACTCAGGAAATCTCTCACTGCAATTGTGGGCATGGGTTTGGAGCAACATGATGATCTCCACTTGTATCCCTGGGCAAGCTCCCCTGCTCAGTCTCATGTCCTATGGTGAAATGTGCAGTAGAATCTGTGGCAAGGAGTGGACACAAACAGGGAAGTAGAGAAAGGGAAATTCACTTCCTTCTTAAAATCAAATGTACTTAATTTTTGAAAACTTTAGTGTCACTGATTCCGATTTTCTGTCATATGCAATCACAACATCAGTGCTCAGCAAGTGTCACTTTGTCTCCAATCTGCTTTCCAATCAGAAAAACAGAATATCTTAGAGACTACAGAAGCACTTGATGTGTCAGAGATGCAGGACATGAATCTGAATTCTAGACTGTTATAAATATTTGGCAGCTTTTGCCTCAGGGACACACTTAAAAATTGTGACACTTGCAAGTGCATGCTTCAGAGTCATATTGACTAAATTTATTTGGGGCAGTGGGCAAGCCATGTTTGTTTTACTCCTTTTTAAAATCCTTACCTTAGAAAATTGTTAGCTAAGAACTTGTTCGCTTGTCTCTTTCTGATTTTCACAAATTATAATCATTCAAATGAGCTTAAATGGACTTTAAGCTTACAATGATAAGTTTAGTCTATATTCAGGGAAATTCTAGGAGTGACGCAATTTTATAGGAAGAATCATCTAAAAATGTGTTATTTGTGGACACTGAATTGTGGCAGATGCATTTTGAGTAGATGTACAACTAAGATGATGTCAGAAAGACTGAAGAGAAAAGACCAACGTCAGCGATGCTGAATTCTACCTTGCTGGGTGCTTGACAAAGGCAGCCAGAAAGAAAAATGAAAAGAAAAATGTGGATCCTGACACAGGGTTGAAGAAACAATCAGTATAATGTTAATAGAACCCAGGAACAAAACAGAGTCAAATGTAAAAATACTGAGCACAGTAGAATCAGAGTTAAGTACAAAATGTATGTTCTATCTGAAACACTTCCAAAGGGCAGTTTTTTTTTAAGATGAAATCACAGCTGGAATTTTATTGTTTCTCTTACGATACTATATCAGTGTGTGTGTGTGTGTGTGTGTGTGTGTGTGTGTGTGTGTGTATGTATATATATATATATATATATATATATATATAGACATGTAACATAAAATATGTACATATAACAAAATATACATAATATGTATTATACTCATATTATTTTCTAATTATATTTTCCCACTAAATACTATAATGTCTTCCATGTTAGCAGTTATAGCTCCAGATCATATTTTTTTATTTAAATTTTTATCTTAACTTTTTTTTGGGGGGGTGGGGGTACTACAGATTGATCACAGTGGGGTTTAACCACTGAGCCACTTTCCCAACCCCTTTTATTTTTTTATTTTGAGACAGGGTCTCACTAAGTTGCTCAGGACTTTGCTTAGTTGCTAAGACTGGCTTCAAACTCTCAGTCCTCCTGCCTCAACCTCACCAGTCACTGGGATTACAGGCATGAGCCATAATGCCCAGCTCTATTTTAACTTTTGACAGGTGATAAATTCACAAAGTACAATATTCAATAGTTAGGAAAGAGTATTTAGCAAAAATTTCCCTCCTATCCCTATTTCCTAGTTGCCCATTTCTTTTATTTCCTACAGTATTTTGAAGATCTGAAAAATGTTAGAGGCCAAAAAGCAAATGCTGGAATGTATAAATCATTTCCCTTAGCCAAACCTTGATTACTCAATCCTTAGGCAGTTTTATCTCTAAAGGTGTGACTGTAATGACAGGAAAACAATAAAATTAGTTATGATGTTTAGAAAGGATGCATGGAGTGTCAGCATAAAGAGCAAGTCATTGAAGGTTTCTAGGGATATGAGAAGGAAAAAGAATAATGCATTTTTAGTAAGCATAATTCTTATTTATATCATCTGTTAATGAAATATTTCAAAACACTGAGAATAATATAACAACCAGAGAGACTAAGATAACAAAACTCCACTGTGTTCTATCCAATCCTGCTTTTTTTTGGGGGAAGGGGATGGATACTGGCGATTGAACTCAGGGACACTGAGTTCAGATGGACCACTAAGCCACATCCCAGGCCTATTTTGTATTTTCTTTAGAGTCAGAGTCTCACTGAGTTGCTTAGCACCTCACTTTTGATGAGGCTGGCTTTGAACTTGCAATCCTCCTGCCTCAACCTGGTGAGTTGCTTTAGCCTTATTTTAAAGACTAAAGAGAATCATCCAGAGTCCTTGTATGTCCCTTCTCTATTCTCTACCCTTCAGAAGTCATTTCTACCCTGAATATACTGTTTGTATTTCCTTGTGATTTTTTGTTACATATGTATTTATGTATGCATATGAAAATTGTGTCATTCTTTTGCATATCATCAGACTTTATATGAGTGCTAAGTGTAGTTTTTGAATCAGTGATTCCATGAAGACTGATCAAATTAAGTTCACATTTGATCTGGGAACGCAAACTGAATAGTTTTGCCCTCCAACCTCTGTTACTGCCTTGTTAATTTTTTTTGCTTCTCAAACAAAGAAACAGCTGAGCCCTCAGCAAAGGAGGAAAACTTTTTTGGAGCCACAGAGTGAATAATTGATGGAGGTAGAATAATTTCAGGAAATGTTTGCCTCAAGGCTGGAATCAGGTCTGCATGATCAGTCCCTGGGAAGAATAACATCTTTCCCCCAGCTATAGTATTTCTTTGGACTCCTAAAGTAATACAAGTTTGAAAACTACCCTGGGAATTTAGATTGTATATCAGAGTTTCCTAAAAGAAATCCGTAATCTCACTTTTATTTCATTCTTTAAGATATATGACATGTTTTTCAAACTAGAGTTAATTTACTTTCTCCCTAGTTGTACTCAAGTAGTCAAATCAGTGTCAAGAGTAATCAGCCTGAACATAAACTGCTTGAAAAGGAGACTATTGACCTAAAAGTCATGCTTTCAAAAATATTTTCTGATGAATGAAACCAATCAGCTGGTCAATAAAGACTTCAGTTCTGCCCTCACGTTAAAATATGGTGTCGACTGAACTCCTAGAAACAGAGTAGAATAGCGGTTACCAGAGGCAGGGAAAAGAGAAGACTTTGGTCAAAGTGAACAGATTTTCAATTATAACATACATCAGTTCAGGGGATCTAATACACTGGTTAGGTGACAAATGTTTAAAACTATCTTGATTTTGTTAATTATTTCACAAAGTAATCAAATCATCATGTTGTATACCTTAAGATCACACAATTTTGTCATTTATACCTCAATAAACCTGGAAAAAAGATATATCATTAATATATATCCCCCATCCTTTTTTGGAGGGAGGTACTTAGGCCTGTAGGGCATGAAAAAGAAGTATAAGTCTGCATCATCAACACAGTGCAATGGGGTAGGAAGACTTCATTGGGCTTGCTAACTGCAAAACAAGGGAAAGAACTTGTTGTGTTTCACAAATCCTAAATGCAACCCACCATCCATACAAACAAAACAAAAGGTTGAAAGCAACAACTTTCAAAAAATAAATTTAGGTGTTGGTTTAATTTATAAAGTGTGATGTCTGTTCACTAATGAATATTATATTGCCTTCTCAGAATAGGCTCTCAGAATGGGTTATCTGATGTTTTATTTTTTCTTATATTTTTAGTTAGTTATCCCTTTCTAGTCTTGGAACCTTAAGGCCACAAAACCTGGAGATGTAGATAAAGAAGACCTGGTATGTAACTTGTTTAACCAAGTTCCCTCTAATGTAGAGATGAGACACAGTTCTCTGGGTCCTCATCCTAATCTGTAGAGCAAGAGGGTAGATGACCCCTAAGGTCTCTATCTAGCTGTTAAATAGTCTCTGGTTTGAGAAAATTAAAAAATGGAGGAGCAGATACTTCTGACTTGTGTGTATATAAATACTAAACTTACAATAAAGCACAGTAGTTAAGGCCACAACTGGGCCTTCCCTGAGCCGTTTCCTGTTAGGGTGAGCAACATACATTCACAGCACCACCTCTCAGTAGGATTCTCAGGAAGTCACTTCACCTGAAATGTGTGCATTGCATTATGCTGAGCAAGGAAGAGAGGGCACCCATCTCCTTTGCTTTCCTTCTGTAGCTGAAACAGGGACAGCAGCTCTCAGAATAGTTCCATTGATTTTTGTGTATAGTGGTAGGAGGAAGAGCTGTAATGTTGTTCACAGTAAAATAACTTATGTGTTAAAATCATTGATATTTAGTGCAAAAGAAAATGGTTTCTGGAATCAAATTGCCTGGATTTGAATCTAAAATCTACCACTTATTAAGTGTCTTTTGACAAGTTACTCAAGTTCTATCTTACATATAAAATGTGAATGACAGTTGAATCTATCACATAGGGTTCTCATATGTTGTAAGTGATTTACTAATTATTTAATATGTGAGACTCTTAAGGATGGTATCAGCACAAAGTAAGTGCTCAACAAATGCCAGCAATTACTTATATTATTGTATAACAATAGGTGAGCTCTAAAGAAAGCCAACTGAAAGTAAAAAGTACTTCTCCAAGATCACTATTCATATCAAGACTGAGACACCAATTACTTTATATTAAAACTTTGTGGAAGTGACTATATCTATACAGAAACCCCCTTGGAGTTTTTATAAGTCCAGTGGTAATTTACTGGAAAAGTATAAAGTATGTCTGAAATGCAGTTTTGTTCATATCTTTTTTTAATTAAAAAAGATCTTCAAACAGCCTTGACATACATATGTTTATTTATGTATTTATTTTTGTGGAATTCATTGTGGTAGATTTGTACATAGAAATAGCACAATTTGGTAGATTTCATTCTTCAATACTTCCCATAGCATTGTTCTTATTTTATAAAAGTTGTCAGCTATGAGTTTGAATAGAAAAATAGTCTACTTTGGGCTTAGAAGTAAAATGATAGGTGTACATATTTTAAAGTACCAATAAATAAGGTTCATTATAATTTATTTCTAAAAACATTCTCATTTTCCAACTGCATAATTTTGTGTCATTTGTAACAATTTCTAAGATATAGCAAAATAATTTATATTATACATTAAATTTTGTGAAAGAAAAATTTTCAGGCCATGCATATAAGCACGACTTCACTTCTCATATTTGATAAGAAATAAGCTATTCTTGTTTGTTTGTTTGTTTATTTATTGGTAGAAGGGTCACTTAACCACTGAGCCACATTCCTAGCCCTTTTTATATTTAGGGACAGGCTCTCACTGAGTAGTTTATCACCTCACCGTTGGTGAGGCTGGCTTTGAATTCTCAATCCTACCATCTCAACTTCCTGAGCCACTGGGATTACAGGTGTGTGCCACTGCACCCAGCTAATCTTGTTTATTTATATTTTAAGAAAATATTCTTTAGTTATATATGGACACAATATCTTTATTTTGTCTATTTATTTTTATGTGGTGCTAAAGATTGAACCCAGTACCTCACATGTTCGAGGCAAGTGATCTGCCACTGAGCCACAACCCTTGTTTATTTTTGTTTAGGTAATAGAAGAACTAAATGAAAAAAATTTCCAAGTTAATTCAATTTTAGAGAAAAGAATAACCATACTGTCATTTTTTTTTGGATTGTGACAGTATGCCCTAATTTTGCACTAAATAACAATATTTTTCATTACTTAGACCATTCCATTGTCATACCTCTTCCCTTTCTTGCTCATTTTGTATAGTTCCTGGAAATAGTTGATAAGTTATTTGACCAAGGACTAGTTTGGTTAATGTAGAATTAAATAAATGAAGGGAACACGTACTCTTAATAAAAACTCAGAGGTCAATTGAGGAGCAAGGTAATATTTGCTACCAGAAAGGCAAGGATAAATAAGACTCATTCTTAAGGCATTTAGAACTCACAAGCAAGTCAAAGGTTTGTGGCTATAATCAAAGATGAGGAAAGAAAATAACATCAGAAAGTTGCAGTGTTTTCCAGGGTTGCAGCACTAAGAAAACATGGCTTCGCAGAACAAGCAGCATTAGACATAAATCCTGAAAGAGGCTAGTGTTTCCGCAGGTGGAGGGGTAAGTGATAGTGTGGAGAAGGCCCCAGGAGGTAATCACTGTGATTTTGGTTGGTAAGCTTCATATTATTTTTAACTGCCCTGGTCTTGAAAAGAAGTAGCAGAGCAGTCCTCCCTAGTCCCCAGGTTTGTAAGCAGTCTGTTTGCATTGGTCAAAGTAGACTGCTCTCAACCTATGACGTCCACTAATGCCTACCATGTTAGAAAACCATTTTAGCTGAAGGCATTGTCTTCCGTTCAGGTGTGTAAAATCAGGCAGAGCAGCATAGCCTTAAGGTTAAGAGCCTGGATACAGGAATCACACTGCCTTCCTTCCATCCTGACTCCCCTTATTAGCTGTGTGGTCTTCAGCAAGTTATAAAACCTCTTTTGGCTTTTCTCCTCATCTGAAAAAAGAAGGTAGGGATGATGATGATAATGGTGCCTGCCTTGCTGTGTGAAGTAGCTCCATTAAATGACTTCCTATTTATAAATCACCTAGAATTGCTGGTGGCAGAGAAGAAGCACTTTACATAAGTGTTGTGAATGAGGTGACTTCTGCATTCTGCCCTGCCCTCCCTAAAATGGCATGCTGAGTTGAGCTCAAGATCCCCTCTGTAGTTAAGGATCCCTGTGCCATTTGGGTGACACCTGGCAGCAGGAAACAAGAGCCCAATGCCCTGATTTCCTGCTTTTATGGCACATTTGATCATTCTTGATTTTTAACAAAAAAAAAAAAAAAAAGAGTTGTTCAGCCTTGTTGTATAAGGATGATAAACCAGATTCAGTGGTGGTTTTTACTAGCTTCCTATTCTAATTTTCAGGTTTGATGGATATAAAAGGCTTCCACATCCAAGCAAATGCAGTGGAACATGCTGACTTCTCTAGGCAAAGGAGTGTGCTCTAATTCTACCAAATTTGAGAGAAACCAATTTTAGAGTCAGTGCTCAACGGCAAGGCCCCTGGGACCCTGTTCCCAACGGGAGCTGCTTCCTTGTACAATTGTTTTCCTCATCTGGAATCTTCCTGGGACTCTGTCATCCTTCTGAGCACCCACCATGGACTACTTAGCACTGACTTAGCTCCTGATTCTGCTAACTAAGCTATTACCCCTTCCCTTCTGCTTTCCAGGCTGAAGAATCCTCTTTCATCCTGCTTTCTTGTCCTTGGAAGTTCATGCTGTGCTTATCAAAACCCTTCTTCTGCTAGTTTAGTGGTATATTCATAAAGGCACTGAAGAAAATTTGTATTCAGTTTACCATTTTTAACCAGGAGTCATCTTTAAGTTTCTATAAAAATATTCCTTCATTGTTATTTCTCTTGTTATCAAATCAACAATGGCTTGAAGTTGTCCAACAAGAATGGATTTAATGCCTCCCTTCTTATTCCCTGTTTTCATTAATACAGTCTGAGGAATAATCCCTTGATTACTATTAAATATCTTACTTTATTCCTTAATAACAATAGCATTTAATTTGGCAATGAAATTTACTGCAATTATTTCACTTTACTAATGAAATATATTCTTTTGATTCTAAAATGATACCATTAGCATTCTTTATTTCTATTTGTATCTTAGTGGGTTGGAATTAGCCTAATTTTTTTAGTAAAGGTTAATGAGTGATGTCTTTTCTGAGCCTTTAAATATGAGAATATCTTTCAAATTCCTTTACAAATGAAAGGGAGTTTGGCTGGCAGTTGCTTTCTTTCAGTCTTCTCTTTTTCTGGCATTTGATAATCCAGAGGAGAAATTTAAGACCAATTGGACATTTGTTCCTTTGACAGTGACTCATTTTCCTTTGATTTGTGTGTGTTTGTGTGTGTGTGTGTATGTGTGTGTGTGTGTGTGTGTGTGTGTGTGTGTGTATATATATATATATATATATAATTAGTTGTAAATGGACACAATACCTTTATTTTTTTTTATTTATTTTTATGTGGTGCTGAGGATTGATCCCAGTGCCTCACATGTGCAAGGCAAGTGCTCTACTGTTGAGCCCTAGCCCCAGCCCCTGATTTGTGTTTTGACTTGTATTTGTTTTCCTTTGTAAATACTGAAGGATTTTCTTTTTTTTTTTTTCCTCAGCTTAAAAAATTTTTCAGAAAGGAACTTTGAATTGATATTGTTTGGAGTAAATTTAGTTCTCCTTTTTTTTCAGTTTAGGTTTTTTTTTTTTAATTTGTCAATTTGTCTTGGATTATTACTTCCCCTCCAGTTCTTCACTTATGTTTTCTCAGAAACAGTTATAATTGACTTTTTGTTGTTGTTGTTGTTCTTTCTGGTCCCTCAGACCTAGGATCTTTTTGCAGATGGCCTCATAGGGATATTTACCCTCTATACACCAGTGATTTAATTTTTCCTATGTGTTCTGCAATCACTTCTCCCCACTTGGATGATAATGCTACCTTTCAGTTTTAGAATCCATGTAATACTTCTTTTTTTTTCTTTTCTTTTCTATCTATAATTTCTTTTTATCTTACCAGAGGACTTTTATGGATTTATGGCTTTCTACTTTTGTTTTAAGAGGTCATATCTTCTTGTATCATATCAACGTTGCCAAATACATTTTTAAAAATTACTTTTGATTCCTAGAGGAAATTATCTTTAGGAAACTATAGATGTGCTTCCTTTGAAAATTTGCATGCTTGTTACTTTCCATATTCAGTACTGTTTAGTAGACCCATGCTGACTTTTAGCTGTTATTTTTATTCCTGAATTTGGAAATATTCAACCAGACCCTCTCCAAAAGAGAATACATGGGTTGTCCTTAGCCTCACTGTGCTCCTGTTTCTTAGTAAAAGTCCTTTTAGATCTCTGACCTCATAGCAGGGGGTTGTTTATGGACTCTGACCTATTTTCAATGGACTAGAAGACTTTCAGACATGTAAGTATCTCCAATGCCTTGTTCTCTGTTACTTTATATATGAGTTATATAAGAACTCCAACACTCAGAATGCAGCACTTTCAAAGATCATCTTGTCTCTAAATCTGCCACTGACACTGCCAGGGTGCAAAGTACTTCCCCTTCTTCCCAGTTGTTAAAATAAAGTTGCAATCACTAACCCATGGGGTGGGAGATTCTCCTGCTGCCTCAAGAGGCATCACCTTGCATGAAAAAGAGCTGTCTAGGTTTCTGACTGATACAGATTTTTACATTTCTGTTCAAGATGACAGAAAACAGAGAAAGAGAGATATGCAGATACATTTCCTACTTGCTTTAAGGATTTCAGCTTGTTTTTTGTTACCTCTCATCACATTCATTAAACCTCATTTTATTCTTTTACTGTTGTAAAATTATTCTAATTTTAGCAAAAAAAAAGTTGCTGGTAATATTTTCCTTCCTTGTATGATTGCAAACTTCTTTACTTTTTTCTCTTTGTGGAGATATTTTAGTACAAAGTTGGGAGAGCCTCTACCAGGGGCTGGTGGCAAACATTTAAAATTAAGTGTAGCTTATATGAAACTCCACAGGCAAAGTACTTTTTCATGTTACACAGCACTTTTAAAATCTTGCTTCCTGCAAATATTTTGTGAAAATATACTCTGCCTTGTAAATATTCATCATGAGTTGTTATTCAAATCATAGAGGCATCAGTGTTCCTGTAATAGAACCTATGTCTTAGGAAAACTGGGTCATTCTAGTGTTGAAATAAAATGTACCTAAGTAATGGTAGGAATTCCAATGACTTCTATAAAATTTTTATTATACATAAAAGCTGCCTGATCACTGCCTACTAACAGTAGTCTTAGAGCTGAAACAGCTGTTATAAATGATTTAATAAAGAAGTTACAAATTCAGTTGCCTCCAAGGACCAGAAAAATAAGGCAATCCATCAAGTAGCCTTGTTCAATGCAATAAGTAGAGGGAGGGACTAGAGAAAAGTAGAGATTACTGGTGCTACCAAATGCTTGAGTCATCATTACAATATAAACTCAATCTACCTTTAAAGATAGACTAAGGTCAAGGGATATTAACAGCCTCACCCAAAGTTAGGATAATCTATGTTCATAATCAGAACCAGTTATGTAATTTGTATGGCCTAATGCAAAATAAAACATGGCACCCCTTGTCCAACAAATAAGAATTTCAAAACAGCTACAGTACAGCATTTAAATCAAGCATAGAGCCCCACGTGAAGCCATCCCACTTCTACCTAGAATTTGACTCAAATCACTCTTATCTGTAACCACCAAGAAACTGAAATTGAAGATGAAGTTAAAGTTAAGTTTTTTACTTTAATGAATAAGCAAGCCATGTCTACTTACTAGTGGCTTTTATGTGCGGTTTTAGAATCCTTGCTTTTCTATTAGTGTTTGGAGACTTGTGGAATCATTTTTGTTTCCATCAGTTTCTACTGTTGTTCCTTGGATTCAGGCTTTATGAATTGTTGACTGTTTTCAACCCTGAAGTTCAAAGCTCTTTTCCAAAAGTTAGTTCTGATTAAAGTCCAGAATATGTGAAGAGTTGGTTAGTCCGTGAATGAGTCTGCCTGTGTCTCCCTTGGATCTCACTATCATTATTCCTTATTCTTATCTGAATACAGGTGTCATTTCCTCCAGATAATCTTGTACATCATTTGAATCATCTCCTAAGATCACCTTTCATTGTTACCCTATTTGAAATTTTTACATGGTTTACAAACACAAAAAGTGAATTGCCTTCTGATGGACTGAACTGACTGGTCATTTTCTACTTTGTTCATTTAAAACTCCTAAAAATCCCAAGTTTCCACTAACAGCATAAGCTCAGGAATCGTATGCAGTGAAATCCAGTCAGCTTTTAAAGGCACAGCTATTCACAGAGAGTACAGGAATAAAATTAGAAATTGAGTACTAGGGTAAGAGGGGGATTTTTTTGTAATAAATAAACAAACAAATACACACCTACATATCTTATAATTCAACATTCTTGAAACATTTCTATCATTTAAAATCTAAAGAAAACATAAAATGATTTTAATTTAAAAACAAAGTCTACCAGGTAGATGCAGTTTAGAAAGGTATGATTACTTTTAACAATTGTAATATTTCTTATTGAAATCTATATGACTTCCTGTAGCAACATCCACAAAGATGTCGATAAACAATTGTTTAAAAGACAAAAGAAACTTACCCAATTTTAGAATATTGAAGTTTTTATTCTTTTTTATGTTTTTATTAGTGCATTATAATTATATAAAATATTGGGGCTCATTTTTACATAATCATACATGCATGGAATATAATTTACTTCAATCCCAATGCTTCCCAGTTCCTTTCCTTCCTAAACAAACATGAACATTAGTTAAGTCACTAGTGTCTGAATCAGATAAATTATTTGAATATCTTCATATTGTTGAACTATATCCCTTCAGAGTAATTAGCAAGAGAAATTCACATGTTGGGGAAAGGGAAGATGAGAAAATGGGCAAATTCAGTAAATGAAAAAAAGTTATGAATGATTAATATTTAAAATATTTGGTGTAAGCCATGCACATATGTGTTCAACAGCTAATGCACAACAAGTTTAATCCCTGGAGAGGCAAATTTAATGGACTTCATTCACCCACATATTTCAGAATATATTATGAGACATATATAGACTGGATGTCATAATATTTTTTTTTAACCTTCTGCAGGTGGAGATTTTCATTTTACCTCTACGTATTTACTTACGGTGTCCGGTTCCTGAAAAAGGTAGGATCTGTCAAATTACTTTATATAATTCTTATATAACCAGAAGCCTACATCCCATTTTTAAAAAATATGTGACTATATTTTAAACAGTTATAACTGTCATCCTAAGAATTATTTGTGCATTTTTATTTGCCTCGCAAGTAATCTTTTGTGTTCTATTTTAGTAAATCATTTTTAGGCATATATCTAAGATTCTTCTGAAAATACTTTCTCTTCTTTTACCAGCCTGTCTTGTCCTAAGCATAATTTTCAAATAACTTCCTTCTTTGGTTAAGTAACAAAGTTGAACTAACCAAGTCATTACTCCGATTTAAATAACTTTAAGTACTTGATACATTTGTTTTTCCAGTGGAAGATGCTGCTAGTCCCATATCCATTCTAGCCAACTATACTTTTTTGCATTAGGAGCTTCATAAAACTAGCTGATGCTGTAAAGGAAGTTAGTTTCCACATCACATATCATGCAACTTGATATCAGTTGTTGCAATGTGGGTTATCACTAGTCTTCATGAGTAGAAATTGCTCTTTTAACTTCTTACTTTGCAATTAACAGGGCAGCACTAACTGCTGGTGGAAAATTCAGTTCCTTTCATAGTTGTACTTTCTTTGCCTGCTTTGCTAAATCCTGCATGGACTAGGGTACCTTAATCTATTAAAGTAATTCATTGTGGCTGCCATAGTCTTTTTTCCTAGTTATTTCCATGCATACTGCTACTACTAACAAGTAAAGCTGCTTAAATTTAGGACTCATGAAGAAGTACCTTCTGATAGTCATGTACATATTAGCAACAGTGATTTGACATAAAATGGAAAATTATCTTTAAATAATTTTATAAAGTGATATGATTGTTATCTTTATTACAAAAATATTTTTCAAATAGGACTTGTGCCAAGTAGCGTGACTTCCTAGTAAATCTTGTAAATATTGACATGAAAATTTCAAGTATGTTTTTACTTTTAAGGTCTGAGTTATCAGATGTAGTCTGTCTGTGGCAAATCCTATTATAGATAGTGGTTGTTTCCCATTATTATAGTTTCCTAGAGGAAATATCATTTTTACTCCTTATATTTTCCTTTGCCAATGGCACTTCTTTTTTCACTAAATAGGAATATATGGTGCAGAGGCCAGTTGGATAGATTTAAATGAATGAACTTTACCCATAAATAGGAAGAAATTCTCAATGGGATAAGCTAATGTGATGGAAACTGCATATTTTAGAACCTTGCTATTCTCACCATTCAAACTTATCTAGAAAAAAATAGAATACTGTAGGACGTTTATGCTTGTAACTTTACTATCTTGGAAGAAGAGATTGCTTTGGGTGGAATTTCAACTGATACGGGAGAGTGGTGTTTCTGGGGACCTGGGGTTGCTAACTAGAGTCAAGGTTTGGAATTCTCCTCTGGTTCTGTTGGTGAGAGGCTTTGGTGGTAATAAAGAGAAGATGGTGAGAGCTAGAAGCAGTTTTGCCCTTTCCCCCAGGTGGGCTTGATATGGTTTCCTGTAGCTATCATAGGTCAAGCATGGCTATCTGTCATCAGAACAGGAAGCACTCTGACATTTAGCTCTGGCTCACTCTGACCCTAAACAAAATGAATGGAACAAGAATAACTTTTCTCTTCCAGTCCTCAGTGGGTTGTGGAAGACAGTTAAGAGGGCCTGCTGATAGAATGTTTGCTTGGAAATGTTTTTTCCTTAAACTGTACCAGTTTTCTTTCAAATATCTCTGCTTATAACAAATGCTTTAAAAAGAAAAAGGAACTAGACATTGTTCTGGTTAAATTAATCTGTAATGGAGGTTTCTTTCTTTAATGCTGTCTAAACAGCACCTGTTTTAGTTTAGTTTTAGTCATAATGTGAAATAGAAATGAGTGCATAGAAACCATGTGACCAAAATACCTGTGGAGAACTTCATAAGCCATCTTGTCAAGCCCTCCATTTCATAGCTAAGGAAGCAGCAACTCAGAGAGGGCAGGTGACATTCTGAAGGTCACATAGCTAGCTTATTAAAGCCTGAACCTCAAATTAAACACACACTGCTGTCTCTTATTCCAGTGCTTTCTCTTCTTTTACCAGCCTGTCTTGACCTCAGCATAATTTCCAAATGACTTCCTCCTTTGGTTTAGTAACAAAGTTGAACTAACCAAGTTATTATTCCAATTTAAATAACTTTGAGTACTTGATACATATGTTTAAATATTTTTATCAACTGTCTTAGAACAGACAATGGTTTTATCCATCTACACCCAGAGGGGGGAAAAGTTTGGACACAGCATTGAAAATAAAATGATGTAATTAAGATTTTCAAACTACTATAAATACTTTGAAATCCATTTTCTTCAATATAGCAGAAAGTCTTTTATGTGATTTTCCAAAGAGTAGTAGAAATTTTTTTCACAACACCAGTGTAATGAACCAATGTGAAGAGGTGGATGCCTGTCACTGACACTCATTTTATGCAAAGTATCAGTTACTATTACCTGGACTCCTAGAAAAATGCCTGGTACCTCTCATGATTCAGTTTTCCTTTGCCTTTAGATAAAACAAACCTGCTAGGACTTATCTTCTACATGGAACTAAGTAACTGCCCTTTCTCCCCTAAAAGAATAAGGAATAGATTATACAGCATTTGCTTTACAGACATGTAAGTAAACTATTAAGTTATTGTTAGAGTGCTAGGAAATACTTAAATAGTTGAAGCCTGACCATATCATTTGCTCCTGTTATTGCTGTCACAAGTGACTGCCTATAAATATGATTGGCAGAGATAAGTACTTCTGTAAAAAGCAGCCCAGAGTTACTTAGTTACTTGATGTGCTCAAAAGTCCTAGCATACAATGGGCTTATACAAATTAACACGTTTTCTTAGGTCTTTAGAGAAACTACATATCAAGCCTTAGAAAATAGAATAAGTTCTCTCTGATGTACTGCATTTACTGTTTTTTTTCCCCTCATTTGTAGACAGGAGTTTCTGTTGGGTGAAATTATTCAAATAGTTTTCAATGGACTCCTATAATTAGTGTCACAGGAATACCATATAAATACATGTGCTACCAAGATTTAGATAAATATTTTTTTCTTGTAATCTACATGTTATGCTAATGTAATTCCAACTTTATGGTCATAAAGTGCATTTCATATCACAATCAATTCTGTACATGTGCATATACATAATTGAAAGAAAACTTACTCAAAATATACCTCTATCTAACTTCTGTAATCTGGGGGCACCTATTAAGAGACAAAAACCATAGGGGATTTTTAAGCATTACTATAATATCAAAAAGTCATTGACCAGAGGAACTCAAGGTAATTGACTCCCAGTGTGTGATGAGATAAGGAGCTTGCACACCAATGTAAATGAACCCACTTCTTTTTGAGAACATGGACCTGTGAACTGTAGCTGAACTGAACAGTGTGCCTCATGAAATAACTAATTTACAAATGAATATACACTCTGGTGTAAGCTCCTTTGTCATTGTGAATCTGTAACCAACATTTGAATAACCCATTGCTCTCTGCTTGGGCCATACCAAGGAAGGGCTCAGAGAGGTAGGAATGGCAGGGATATGCACCACTCTGAAGACCAAGGAGTCACAGGAAGTGGTTGCAGTTATTAGAACTTAGAATCTCAAAAGAAGGGCCATGAGCCCCACCAGTCTTCTGAGGAAGGGATGCAGCCCAGCTGGTGTCTCTGAAGGAGCACAATGATACTGTTCCTGGGAATGTGTAGAAACTGCAAACTGGAACCAACTGCTGCTACTGCATCCAGCTGCTGTTGCCACTGGGTGAGGATGCAGATGACAAGAACTGGAAGCAAACCAAAAAGAAGAGAGTCCTATTTTCTTCTTGCAGCCTCCCCCCTGGTGCTTTCCAGAGACCAAACTTGGCATGATCCCAGTCCCTCAGAGCCAGCAAAAGTGTGACTTGCAGAGTCCCACTTCTGAGGCTGAGAGCAGCAATCTCTGTAACTAGCTCAACCTCAGCATATTGCTGCATTCTGTGACGTGCGTCAATAAATTATTGTAATTTATTTTATTTTTAAAATATGCTACTTGCTGACTTTGTGACTCACTACTGGGTGAAAACCTGAAGCTGAGAAGACTGTGTCAGACTAGCCCTTTGGCCATTCCCTTGGACTTCCTGAGTACAGCCTGAACCAAGGAACAGCCGTCATGGTTTCACGTGGCGTTCTCTTCAAAGGTCAACAACAAAAGCTGCAGTGTTCCCCTGGTGTCATGCTTCAAGATGTTCTCTTTTGCGAATTGGTTAGCATGGAATCTTTCTGATATGGAAACACGGTTGTCATTCTTTTCTCTATTTGAGGATGAAAATAAAATTTGTTCATCTGTTAGAATGTACATCCATTTAAAATTTTCTTTCATCATTTTTAAAAATGTTGAAATTGCTTGGACAATGTTGCTTTTTTTAGGCAGCTTGAAATTTACTTTCTACCTGAAAAAAATGGCCCATCACATATTTCTGTAAGCAGTGCATATGACATAGACCTCTAACTAGCATTGGGGAGGGGCCGTAAAGATCAACTTTCCCACATTTCTCATTTCAGAAAAGAAAAAAATAATAATTTCAGAAGGGAGATTTGACTTGCCTGAGGCTAATCTCTTTTTTTAAGAATTTTTCAAATATTTATTATTTGTTTTTTTTGAGGCTATTGTGAAGGGGATAGTTTTCCAAATTTCTCTTTTGCAACAATGTATAGGGATCCAATTGATTTATGGATGTTAGTTTTATATCCTGCTACTTTGCTTCATTCATTTATGAGTTCTAGAAGTCTTCTGTTGGAATTTTTTTGGGGTCTTCTAAATACAGAATCATGTTGTCAGCAAATAGGGCTAGTTTGAGTTCTTCTTTTCCTATTCTTATCCATTTAATTTCTTTCTTCTTTTTAAAATTTTTTTATTATTTCTAATCAGTTATACATGATAGCAGAAAGCTTTTTGATTCATTATACATAAATGGAGCACAACTTTTCATTTCTTTGGTCTTATGTGATGTAGGGTCACACCATATGTGCAGTCATACATGTAGCTACGGTAATGATGTCCAACTCATTCCATCATCTTTCCTACCCCTGTGCCCCCTCCTCTTTCTTCCTTCCCCTTGGCTCAATCAAAGTTCCTCCATTCTCCCCACACATACCCCATTATGGACTAACATCTTATTGTCCTTAAGCTTTCTATATCAGTTTAAATAGAAGAAAGCTAGCAGTTCAATCATTGTTGCTTTCTTGTTGGTAAGTTCAGCTTACTCTTTAAGAATTGAAATTCACATGAGCATAGAAAAACATCTAGATAGAATGCAAGTTTAAATTATCAGTCTTGGCTTTGCCAGTTACACTTAATTTGATTTGCATTTAGGTGCAATTATGCTTTGCTCTCTGAAACCTTGTTTTTCCTATAAAACGGGAAAATGATGTTTACCCTGGTTCTCAGCTTGTGTGTGTTAGGTTGCTTTGGGAGCTGTAAAGTATTTGGGAATACACTTTGGAAAAATATTATTAATGAGGGAGAGGAGGGCTCTGCTGGCAATCATGAATGCCTAAGTCTCCTATAACCTCTTAACATGAAAATTTAAATACTGTATTGCTGCTGCCTCCTGGTTAGTGAGATACGTTGTTGTAACCAAACTTCAATGGCTACAGCTAGGTAAGCATACTTTCTGGAATAAAAATGATGGGACTAATTTAGGAAGTTTTCGAGTACTGCTTCTTACTGCATTTTCCTTTCTTCCTATACCCCACCTACCCTCTTGAATATTTTCTGATTCCTTTCATGCCTTTCATTTGCCTCTTTCCATTTTCCTTCTTTTTAAAAAAAATATTTATTTATTCGAGTTTGTTATATATGATAGCAAATTCAATTCATATTACACATATAGAGTGCTAATTTTTCATGACTCTGGTTGTACACAGAGTAGAGTCACGCCATTCGTGTCTTCATACATGTACTTGGGGTAATGATGTCCATTTTATTCCACCATCTTTCTTGCCCCCCTGCCTCCCTTCCATTCCCTTTGCCCTACCTAAAGTTCTTCCATTCCTCCCATATTCCCCCACCCCAATCCCCATTATGGATCAGCATCATCATATCAGAGAAAACATTCAGCATTTGGTTTGGGGGGTTGGCTTACTTCACTAGCATAATATTCTCCAACTCCATCCATTTACCTCTAATTGCCATGATTTTATTCTCTTTTAATGCTAAGTAGTATACCATTGTGTATATGTACCACAGTTTCTTTATCCATTCATCTACTGAAGGGCATCTAGGTTGGTTCCACCTTCTTTTTTGACTCATGACTTTCATTTTATCCAAGGAGTACATTCTGACACCAATGAGAAATTAAGGATAAAGTGATGTAGTGAAAGTCCTGGAGAGGAAGGACGAAGACCTGGGCTTGAGATCTAATTCTGCCATTAATCAGCTTTAAAACTTTAGGCAAGTCTTTTAATCTTCCTAGGATTTCATTGCTCCATAGCTAAAATCAGTAATTTTGACTAACGTAAGTAACACCACTCAGTTCATATTTCATGACTCAGTGAAGAATTTGAAACTGTGATAATTATAGTGAGCTGATAAGAACCTGCTTAAAAGATAAAGTGGTAATGCCGAATAATCAGAAATACGTTCATACATTTTCATCAGGCAATTGAATTTATATGAATCCATCCTGGAGGAAGAATTACACAGAAGCACAAAATATGAGCATGTAAAGTTAGTGATTATAACTTAAAAATATATATGAAATTACACACATAAAATAACAAATCCAAAACAGTTTAAAACAATCTTAATGTCTAATATTAGTAGAATCAATTAATTAAATTGTTATCAAAGTGACAATAGCATGCAATCAAAATAGCATGCAATTCTTTTAAAAGTAACTACAAAGTATCTATATTTACAGTCCTATTAAAATGTTGAGTAGAACTTTACTTAAAAATAAGCAACAAATTCATTTGTAGATTCTTCTATGATCATCATATATAGATAAATGAAGGCAATGGGAAAAAATGAACAGACTCCTTTTAGAGAGGTAGAAATATGAGTAATACTTTTCAAAATATGTTTAATAAATTCTTTTCAATTAAACAATTAAGTCTTAACATGTAGGAATTTGACTAGAAATGACTATGCATAAGTTTAGGTATACCTGGATAGTAAAAGAGCATGAAGCTGTGAATTTTTAAGAAGAAATTAAAAAATTAGAAGTTGGCTTCCATTTAAATGACAAAGAAATACAAACGTTTGCTAAAAAAAAAAAAAAAAAAAAAAAAAAAAAAAAAAAAAAAAAAAAAAAAAAAACCTCAGCTGTTGATATTAGCCTCTGTGTTGGAATTTTCTCTTAATCTTACACGATTGCATTCTCCAGAAAGCCTCACAGTGACTTTACCATACATTTTCTAAGGAGCTTTATTGTCTCCTGTATGATTCTGAGTAAAATTCAAGCTGTGTTTCCATAGAAGCTTTACATGGCCTGTGTTAGGAAATAACTTGAATTTTTCATTCTGTGTAGCACTTTAAATATAACTTTTGCCTGGCATGGTGCTATACGCCTGTAATTCCCCTACTTTGGAAGCTGAGACAGGAGCAAGTTCTAAGCCAGCCTGGGCAACTTCAGCAGATCCTCAGCAACTTAGTGAGACCCTTTCTTGAAATAATTTTTAAAAAGACTGGAGCTGGAGCTCTGTGATCCATAGGTTCAATCCCTGGTACTTCAAAGAATAAAAATAAAACAACAACAACCACAAAAAAACAAACCTTGCCTCACTCTTTTGGAATGGAATAATAACTTGGAGACATTGTTGGCATTGTGAACAACAGGATGAAATTTTGAATCACTGGTAGTAAAAATAACCCCCATCATAATAATGACAACTTACTGTATTAGACCAGGCATTAGGTGGATCAGTGAATTCATTTCTCATGTGCGGTGTGATTTAAGTTCTCATTCTTATAGCTGAAGAAACCAAGGCTCACATAGAATCAGCAATTTGCATGAGGTCACATAGCTATGCAAAGAAGGGCTGAGATATACACCAGGGTGTGTCTGGCTTTGTGGCCCAATTGTTACCAGTCTTCATCACTGGATCCACTGGGATGATCAGGATTGACCTTTTAATAAGAAAATGCTAAGGCTTCCCCCCAACACACACCTCTACTGGGGATTGAACCCAGGGCCTTGCTCATGCAAGGATGCTAGGAAAGTGCTCTCCCACTGAACTGTACCTTTGGCACCAAAGCTCTTTCTTGTGACTCTTACTTATATTAAGACAATAGAGTTAAACTTAAATGATTATATTCAAAAGGCCCAAATTAAGTAATACCCTTGCTTATCTGATTCCAATTGAAGTCATACTGGAAACACTGAGAATCTCTGGTCATTCCATTCTTAGTATTTTTGTATCACATCAAAATCATCCTCTAATTCTCTGACCGTGAATAGATATTTCCTTTTACACGTAAATATTGTGATCATGTGGCACAATTTTTTTTCTCTCCTTATTTGATACATATATACTTTTTCTCTCCTTCTATGATACATATATACTTTTTATAATAGCAAAACTATTAATACACTATTATAACTAATTAAAACAAATTTAAAATTACCAATTAAAAAATATACTATGCAGAGTAAGAAGCTGGTTGGGACTACTTAGTATTTTGTACATTGGGGAAAATACATTTTAGATGAAACTGTTCATTGCCCAGGATAAATTAAAACATGTTCAGGTGATAAAGGCATTCATCAGCACCGAGGTGAGGGTGTATAGCTTCTTGTTTAATGAAATACAGTACTTTAATTTTGGTCGAGTGACATTTTCTCTAAAGAGCATTAAGGATCTTTTTTTCTAAGTGGCTTTGCACTGCATTCAGGCCGAGTCTGGAGAGGATGGCATTTCACTGACCACTTTCTCCAGGCAGTGAGGCAGAAAGACTGCAGAAGCTGGAATGGACCTTTATTTGGGGGGCGAGGGAGGGTGAGGTGTGTTTGATCCACAAATACTCCTGCCTCACTGTGTGATGCTTGCTCTTCTGTCATTAGTATATGAGTCTCTGGATTCGGTGCTTTATCAAACCATGACCCTCATCTTTTCAGCTCACTTAACATACCAGCCTTGTAGCAACTCCAGAAACAAAGAAAAAAAATGAACTTATATTTCAGAGGCTACCAAAATAACACTCATTTAAAATATGTTCGTTATTCAACCCCTAAAGGCACAGACCTCTTCTTGGGAGCTTAAAGTGTAGCTCGATTATGAAAAACGTTGGTGCTCATTTATATGCTGTGACAAAGCTGGTGTCGAAGGCTTCCTTTGGCTGCAGGCAGTGTCGGAGAACTGAGTTGTATTAGTATTCATCCCCTGTTGCCACGGGGAGTAGAAAGCTAGCAACCCACAGGATAGCTCAGGTGATTTGAGATGAAGTATTGATCCCTATGTCAAAATCTGTACCCTCATATCCACTCTGCCTTAGCCAAATCATCACTGGGGACCTCTCTAGCTCTCAAAGAAAAATCAGTAGTACTGAAGTCAACAAGGAAACATTATTTTTATTCAAGTATGTTTTAATAAAATCTGGGAGCTAATGGCTTGCACATCCAGTATTCATCATGATAAAGCATTTTACTCAACAACAATAATGAAATGAGCCAGATGGTTTTTGCTTAAAAACAGCAGTTCTCAGGGGAAAGTGACAAGATGTCTATTCTGCTTGCAATACCAGTGTTCTTTCTCTATAGTGAAGGTCTAGTCTTGTCTGGGTATGTGTGTGCGTGTGAGGGGAATTGGGTATTGGAGGTGGAAGCCATTTAGGACAAGGACTTGATGCAGAGCAGAGCAGTGGACATTCCAATCAGAACAGATCATGCTCTGATTATAGCTCCGTGTGTGCATCCAGAGAAATGTTAGTTCCAGATCATCTGGTATTGGGTCTGTAGCAGTCCCCTGGAAATTGAGACTAATGGCTTAGTGTTGATGCTTTTCTCTGTTTTGTTTTCCTCCCTTTGACCTTATTAATGCAAATGAGAATTGGCCTGCCTGCCAGGGGCCATGCTTTATCAATTGAAAGCCTGGTGATACCAGTCACTTTGGAATGTCTATTCCAAAGCAGAGAGAAGGATGGTCATGGGCTCAAAGAATTTAGGTTTCCCTGAGGAAGTAAACAATGAAAAGAATAAAATATCCTTTCTTCCATGCAAAATTAATCTCTAGAGATAGTTTTTCTGGAGAAAAGAGGACCATGAGAGGAACTTGTTGGAGCGAGTGCTAGAAATGTCCTTGGTAAGGTGGTGGCCTAAGTGTACAGGATGCTTTGTGGTGTGTGGGTGACTCCATTGCTGTGGTGTTATCAGGGAGCATCAGATTCATTCTCAGGTCCCCAAACTGAAAGGTCAGGTATTTTCCCATCTTGGCACAATACAAGTTCACGTGGCATGACATATATTACAGAGTGGAAGATGATCATTGTACATTTCACTTTTCCTTCCTGTTGAGACTAGAGTTGTGTTGCTCAAGATTGTGAATTGGTACTAATATAGGGATTGTCTCTACAGTGACTTGGATACTAGAAGGCATTTATTAACCACAGCATAGGTAAAGAGTCTGTTTCCTGAGGCAGTCGCCCTATTAGGAGCTGTCATAGTCTCCTTGGAGGTTTTGTGTCTTCTCCATAACAGAGCCTTGATTAGGGAGTTAAGAGTAAATGATAGGGGATGGGGTTGTGGCTTAGTGGTAGAGCACTTGTCTAGTACATGTTCGATTCTCAGTATCGCACATGAATAAATAAAGGTCCATCAACAACTAAAAAAATATTTTTAAAAAGTAAATGATAAATTCTAACACAGTGTTTCTTAATAGATGCATAGTGTTTGGTATTAATGGGAAAATTACATTGGGCACCAACTATTCAATTCAAATGGGTGGAAACAGTAACTAGATTTCAATGCTGGGTGTATGTGCTTCTGTGTGTGTGCATATCTGGGTGAGTGTGCATACGTGTACGTGTGTATGGACACACACATCATTGGGATCTGTAACATGAAACAAGAAATAGCCCTTTTGACTTTGTTCCTAGTCACGGTCCCTTCCACCCCACCTGTTTTCTTCTGGAGCTAGTGGTTGAAGATGTAAAGAAATCAATAAAGCCGTGTTTTACTAATTAGCTTGATTTCATGTGAATTGTGAAAATGAGCTATATAAAAGCAAAATGACAAATTCTTTGGGTACAACTAAAGTTGAATTCTGTCAACCTAGTTTACAGGGACTGGTTTGGAGGGGTGGGCTTAGGCAGGCAAGTGATTTTCTGTTTCCTTTTCCTTGATGACAGGTTCTCTGGCCTCAGAGAATGGACTCCTTTATTTGATTTCTATGTAGTGCAAGAAAAGGAAAGGGACCAGAGGGTGGAAGAAGGGGTGGAGAGTACTGGGGCGATGGGCACAGGCCATGACGACCAGTTCTAGATTTTAGCTTCAGTTCAGTAGCAAGAATGAAGCGGTGGCAGATGATTGGACCAGAGCTGGGAAAAGGCCAGCGAGTTGCAGTGTGAAGGATGAATTAGAAGTCACAAAATCCAGAGGCATGGAGACCTGTGCTGGCCCAGCAGCAGCCATGCTAGCTGGCATCTATGGCACTGGCCCTCGTGCAGGTGAAACTGGTTCTTGCATAAGAGTTGTGGATAATACATTGAAGGATGCTTGGCAGAAGGCCGGTTTCACAGGTAAACCGTGTTTTGCATGTTTTGAAGCCTTGGGTGCTGAAGAGGTAAAGTTGAATATTAAAAGAGAGACGGTCGGAATGCTCCCAATGTACTAAAAGTAACTTTTAAAAGGAGAGAACAGAAAAAGTTAAAGTTTACAAAAGCCTTCTGTATCTGCACACCCCCCCATCCCCAGAAAGAATGACTGTTACTTGGCAAATAATGTGGATGTTTTCTTTAGGATTTTATTTTTTCCTCACAGGGGTGAGAAAACACTTTTGTATTCAAGGAGCAATTACATTTCAGTGAGGATAGGGAATATAAGATGTGGGGAGAGGGTTGCTCTTCAGTGTGCTTTTCCCTCCCCTCTCCTTTTATTTATTTATTTATTTTATTCTTATTTTTGTGTGTGTGTGGTGCTGATGCTGGGGATTGAACCCAGAGCCTTGCACATGCTAGGCAAGTGCTCTGTCGCTGAGCTGTACCCCAGCCCTTTAGTTTGCTTTCTAGAAAATTTTATGCTTTGTACAACAAACAAATTTACAAATATACTTTGGCTCTGTGGTATTTGGAGGAGAACAGATGGCTGATTTTAGGAAAGTCGGAAGAAGGATATCCAGCCACGACAGCCACAGGCTTCCTCGGCCACCTGCCTTGAGCTGTGCCGTGAGAGGCCCTGAGTGTGGTATTTCATTGATCTTCTGCCTCATCTGCAGAGATTCGTGTCGTCTTACACTATTTAAAAGAGAGGAAAACAGTGTCAGAGAGGTTAAGTAACTTCAAGTGGCAGAGCTGGTGTTTAGCCCCAGGTCATGTGATTGATTCTTCACCCACATCCATCCCAGTTAAAAGGCCTCTCTTAACAAGAATGCTCCACCTCAGTGTTCAGTCAACCTTAAAATGCAAACCTAGGCCAGTATATCATATTATGCCTTAATGTGGATGATTTATGTGGGAATGTGGAGAGTAATAATGAAAAAGAAGAATATTTTTAGCTTTCAAAGTGTTTAATTTTTACTTAAAAGTATACACATCTGAGGTTCTCCCCAAATCCCATTTTTTATATTTTTTAATACACTAGAAAGTAGAACATTTCACTTTGTAATAGAAAAGATACTCCCTCCCTGCCCCCAACCACCAAATCTGTTTTGCAGTGTTAGGCTTAAATGCCTCCTAACTGGGCTAACTCCTGTGGATTACACCAGTCTGTGTTAGGTTTCATCCTTCTAGCCACTACCTGCTAAGTGCCCTTCCTCCCCCATAATGCCCTGTGCTCTCCTGGTGACCTCTAAAGGGCTCTGTCTTACTGTGCTTGCCACGTGGTTTCCAGTGTGCTTCCTCTACTTACTATAAGTACCTCCAGCATAGTTCCTGAAAATTAATTCTCAATCCATACTTGGTGAACTAGATCTGCTCTTTGCCTATGAGGTAGATGAGGTTAAACTAATGGCATGCCATGTTAACTAAGCTGTTCTGAGAAATGAGCGAATTTCAAAAATAGAGAAGGGGAAAAATAGGGAACTGAACATTCTTTATTTTTAAAAGGGGGGGGGTGGTGGTGCTGCTTTTCCACACAATGATGCTTTTTCTGTGGTTGTTTACTTGTTCCTGGTTTAATTCTGACATTAAGGGAATAGATAGTAAAAGCAAAAGCAGCATCTGTCCATTTAGAGGGGCCAATAAATACATCCTCATTTTGCATTTTCTTTCCACAGACACTGGAGTTGGCATCTTATGAGGATAGGGGAAGGACAGGAATCACAGATGCCAAAGGGTGTCCAGTAGTCCCAGTGGAGAGCCAGATGGGAAGGTGCCCTCCTCTCCATTGCCAACTTGTCTCCACACCAGCCATGGACACAGCTTGTTATACATTAAGACAGCCTTCTCCTTTGCTCTGGACACTGAAAGTGTTTCCTTAATTGTTACACACTTTACATTTCTTTGGCCCTACCAACATCAATTCCTTCTTAAATTCTATAGCCTGACTCCTGAAGCCTTTAGATCATTAATTCATAGAGATCGTGGGGTAATTTAAAGTATTTATCCCCACTTTGTCTATTTATTACACTGAAGAGGCTGTATCTGGTTGCTTTTATGGATATCATCTGACTTCTAGTGATTTTTGGATACAGATGTTCCAGAAGTCTACTAGGTGTGTGCTGATGATAGCCACACGGACCATAAGTGAAGCCCTTCAGTTATTGTGAAAATCTCCTTCACAGGATTTCTGGATAATTTCAAATATAAATTTTGTTTGCCCTACTATCAGATAAAGTCATCTTTGTAAAACATCAGTAATTATTTGTTGTCTCACATCCCACTTCTATCAGTATCACTGTTCTTGAAGAATACAGAGGTTTAAAAAAAAAAAAAGCACAATTTTTTTTTCTTCTAGAATTGTGGAAATCCTGTCTCCAGTGGGAGTGAGGTCAGGGGGGAAGTGAAGGGGATTGGGTGGTGAGAGAAAAGGAATACCAATAATCAGATTTGCTAACTACCTTATAGCTAGCAATACTGAGATCACTAAGGAGAGGAAGCTTGACTTGCAATTTTTGCAGCAGTGTACATTTTAGTGGTGCAGCTTTGTACATCAATCCAGTTTCAGTTTTGCCAAGGCTTTTATGTCATATGAAGGTAGCAGTTTCTCCTCCTCTTTGCTACTCATTAAAGGAGAGACTGTCAGGGCCAAACCATATGTTCCTTTTCCAAAGTGGTCATTTATATTCATGTTACTGTCTCCTCTGCAGCCTTTGAGACCGTTGCACATTAATCCTATGAATTAAAGGAAAGGAAAAATAATTTAAGATTTCTTCAGTGACTTTAATCTCAATTAAAGCCCTGTTCCTTGTCTTCTGAATAGTGGCTGATATCCCAGTTATCAAGGAGTTCATGAAATAAGACCCGGTCATAATAGGGATGGATATTTTTTTTTACCTCTCTGTATGGTGTGTTGTTGTTGTTGTTTACATATCTCCTTTTCAAATAGTTTTGCCATTTCTCTTTCCCCCTCCTCTACCCTCCCTCTTTCCTTCTCACCACTATGCCTCTCAACTATACAATTATTCTCATATAATTAGAATTTATAGGAGATCTGAATTTTTAAAAATGTGGTGGTCATGATCTGCAGTCTCATTTGCAGATAAGCTGTGATGATGAACTTAGCTCTAGGGATGCAATCATTAGGGCCACCAATGCATCTGTGGCCAGAAGCTTCGTTAATTTGGTAATTTTTGGTCTCTGCTGCCAGTTGACCTCTTCATTTTTGCCTCTGTTAAGATTGAAAATCAAAACATTGCACCCGAAAATGGAGCACCACCTAATGACAGAAACAAGTTTATGAGTAACTAATAAAATTAATTTTGCAAACTGAACATCAGTTCACTTACTAATTGATTGCTTGATCATAGGAATTAGTCCATGTAGCCATTATCTGAGCTTGGCTTCTTTGTTTTCAATCTGGAAGCTCAAATATTTGATAAACTTTGTATTTCATTAAGGAACTCTAAATCCTAATTCCTTACCTACTAAATGTATGAGTGGTTTGAGGTACTAAAAAGAGGGAAACAATCATGACTTGCTATGTTTTTTGGTTTTTTTTTTTTACCTTTCCTTAGATTCATTGTTTTTGACATTTCACCATATCTGAGAATTCACAAAGAGGCAAAATGATAGGTAGGGTAACAAAATAAAACCAATTTATTGTTACATAAGTAACAACAAAAATATCCTGGGGAATCTGGCTCTTTCCGCCTCTGCCAGCCCTGAGTACACAGAAGCCTCTTGCATCCCCATCTAAAAGGAACCCTATTCTTCTTGTTGTTCATGCTCCAAGTCTCAAAAACTGTCAGACACACACTATGCCACATTCATGGAGGTTTGGGGTCTTTTATAAAAGTAAATGAGAAGGCATGTTGGAAAGATATGAAGATGTCTGTTTTAATTCTGTGGCAAAGCACCAAATATTCCTTCTTCTTTGTCCCACCATCAGCCTTTATTCATGTTGTATATTCAGACACATGGAGGGGATAACAATCCAATGAAGTCTAGTTTCTGTAAAGGCACCTGGGTAATAGCATCATCGGGTCATTGGAAGTGAGACAAACATAAAGGAAAGTTTTTAATATTTTTAGGAGAATTAAAGAAAATCATTGAAAGGTTCGTAAGTCCCTTAGAAGAAAAATGGAACACACTGATGATGTGTTTGTCAATGACTGATTTTCAAATGAAACCCTGAAGGGAAGAAAAGGAAGCGATTTAAACCCAGGCTGCACCCCCGTGGGCTCCCCACAGCTACCATTTCCAGAGGCTGCTCTACTTTCTTGATGGGGCATATTTTTCAACTAGATAGTGCTGGCACAGATAATGGCCATCTTGATTGCATCAGGAAACTATTCATAAAACAGGGACATTCATGTGCAGGTGGAATGTGTTTCCTTGCAACACAAAGAAGAAGGGTAATAGTTTTTCTTGGAAAGATTTCTTTAAAACCTTGTTTTAAAATTATATATCCTGGAGACTTTTTTTTTAGTGTGTTACACTTATTTAAATATCTTAGATATTTGTGAGTTATTGTTTTCAATTATCTCCCATGTCCTTAGATTTATCAACTCCACATGACTGTTTTTAAATTTTCACTGTTCTTTGGCTCTACTAGTTTTTAGAACTAATCTAGGACATCTCTTCCGTGGACTACTGTAGCAGAAAAATGGTATCTGAAGCCAGCAAAGCTAACTGTGACAGGAGAATCCTGCCAAAACTAATAATGAACTGGAACTTGCAAATCCCTGTCTTAGCAATACGCCCTAGGACATAGAAAATATTTCTCTTTAATAAATACTTAGAAATCATCTGCTTAAAAGTGGCTGTCAGATGGCCCTTTTGGCACTGTGTTAGCAGTGGGAAGAACAACTATTGGGATAAGTTGATGCTGATTATCAGCCATTCTGTAGAGTCTCTCAATACATAAGCTTTCCACTGAATCTTAAACTTGAAGCCTTTGGTTTTAAATTATTAAGAACACAAACTCATAGACTTAAATTCTTCAGCCACCTCAGGAGTCGAAAGACATCAGTGCCTAGGAAGATAATTTACAAGTCAATATAGTAATATCATATGTAAAAAGTATACAGTGGTAAAGCCAAATTCATAGGTCCCCTCTTTCAGGAAGGTCTGTGGGCTGACTATATTTTAAACATTTCTACTGTAATTCACAAGGCAAGACCCACAGGAACAGATGGATGAATCATGGTGGCCACACAAGTGCGAGAATAGCTCTAAGTATGTTTTGGCTCTCAGGTGGCAGTGGAATTTTGTGGGGAAGTATATTTTATGTCCTATTTCAAGGCTTGTTACTTGAAGATAAGTAATGATCCCAGGGCTTATCTTATGCTTTTATAGAATGCTTTACTTTTACAAAGCACAGGCAATATATTCTTATTGATAGATCATCTCTGTGGGAGATGAAGTATGTGTAGGCCAGGGAGCTTGATTTAACAAAGAGTCCCTTCTTCATATTCAAGGTACAACTGAAACTTTAAGTGAAGCCTTTTCATCCTAAGTTAGTTACAGAGTGCTAGACCACAGTCAGGCACATAACCATTAATAAAAAGCAGCATGCATTTGAGCCTCCCAGTGGAGAGTGCCATCTTTGCTGTTGAGCTTTTTGTTGATTTTTAGTTTCACCAACACCAATAGACCTTTCTCCCTCAAGATTCTGCCTTGGTGGAGGCAACCACTTATTCGAAAGCAGTCATGGACCCAAAGATATGGGAGAAGCATTCCTTTTGTAAGGGTAACATGTCATTTTTAAGAAGGACCTGCAGTTTCCAGAAAGCAAGGTTCTTCTATAATAAGCCCTATAAATTTCTTGGTGAACATTTTGTAACTTTAAATTAATGATGTAGATGTAGTATCACCCTCTCTATATACTCACAAGAGTGAGCTGAGCCAGGCTGCTGGACTTAATTCTTGGTTTTACTGCTAACTGACATATGCTGTGTTGCAAGTGACTTAACTTCTCTGTTCCTCAATTTCTTTACCTGGAAAATAAGATGATAATTGGACCCACCTGAGAACTGTATTATAATAATTAAATGCCCAGGCCATAGTTCATACTCCACATGAATACTAATACAAACATAATATAAGTTACAATAAATTTTCAGTACAATAGATTTTCTCTTTTAGGATCCTTGAGGGGATTCCCAAAGAAGTAGGTTGGAGCTGTTCCATGTAGCGTAGAACTTCGAGACCTCTATTGTGCTCATCTTGGCATGATAGAACATGTTCAGAGCAATTTGCTAAGAAGTATCCTGGCTTTGTTTCTGAGTTCTGTCTTACTCAATTTAGGTTGTATGTGATCTTCTCTATTCTCCACTCTATGCTTGGCTCCTGACCCTCCAAGAGGGATACTTTCCTGAGCCTGGAAGCATTCCCACATCCAACAAATACCCCATTGCCCAGTTTGGGCATGTTCAATGCTCTAGTAAAGGTTCAGAGGAGACACAATTCAAGGATGGTTGTGTAAATAGTTAACACGGATTAAGTGTTTGCTGGTTTGCTTGACAGTGCTAAAATTTGTATATGTATTAATTTACTTCTCACAAAACCCTATGAACAAATAAAGAACCTAAAGCACAAAAACAGATTAATTTACCCAAGTTCTTTTAGCAAATTAAGTAATGGAACTATGATTAGAACTCAAGACACCTAATTAGAGAGTCATGGTATTGACCAGGGAGCCCCAGCCTCGTAGACTAAACTGGCTCCCTCAGAAATTTTGTGATTTTGTCAGTTACATTTGCTGTAGGATCATGAGATTCTGTCTTGGTTATTATGCAAAGAGATCTTGTGAAGTCTGTTACTGGACTTTATGAGAATAGTATTCTGTTATTTCATAGCATACAATATCCATTTATAGGGAGTCCTAGAAGAAATTTCTATTTCTCTCAGTTCTTAGTAACCAGAATAGGTAAGTTCCCTGAGAACATTACCCTGCTTTTATTTCCTAGACTGCAAACTCTCCTAGTTTGAGTTGACAATTGGAAACCCATCATCAATCTATTTTTGTAAACTGCCCTTGGCTTGTTATAGTTTTGTCAACCTTGCCTTTAATTTGTCACTACCTTTCCTTTTCTTTTGATTCCATCCCACATTTAAAAAGTCATTTTAAAATTCAAATTACAGTGCTGGGGTTATGGCTCATTGGTAGAGTGCTTGCCTAGCATCTGTGAAGCACCCAGTTCTATCCTTAGTACTACATAAAAATAAATAAATAAAATAAAGATGTTCCATCCATCTACAAATTTTTTAAAAATCTGTAAAAAGAATTCAAATTATACATATATGCAGAAAAATGTTCAAGTAGTGCAGAAGTACATAAAAAGGACAGATCTCCTTCCCTCTCCACACCAATCCCTACCCCTTCTTATTTCTCTCAAGAAATAAGTACTTCTCTATGCAGAAGATATTTTAAATAGCACATATGTACCTTAAATAATGGAATTATGCTGATATACATTGTTCATCATGTTACCTCTTTTTCTTTAAAATTTCTCTTTTAATTAGACACATTTTCATAAGATGTATAAATAAAAGACAGGTTAATAAAACCCCACTCTCCACTTTCCTTCTCTCCATTATGTTCTCCCCTGGTAATTTATCTTAATTGTAGTAGCTGTTTTACTTGGTTCCTTGTTTGTTTGTTTTCCATCACCTGAGCTGTGAACTCTTTGTAAATATGGAATGTTTCTTAGTCATTACAATGTCCCTAGTGCCTGATACAATGACTAGCAGAGTGAACATTCAACATACAATTAAGACAGTTACTCAAAGGAAAGAATGTATCGATGAAGAAATGAATGCCATATGCCTTGTATACAATATTCTATTAAAAAGCCAAAATGGAGCCTGAGTATTGTACTATGACACAAAGTCAAGAAACTAGATTATTTCTTACTGAATAGGGAGGAAAATTCAGATGGAATAAGAACATGGAAATGTTCTACTTGGAGTGAACATATATGTTTTCTATTGCTAATAAAACAGCAAAGGCACATGAGTTCATGATGTGTTAATCAGCTTTTTGTCACAATGACCAAAATACTTGACAAGAATAACCTAGATGAGGAGAGGTTTATTTTGGCTCATGGTTTCAGAGATCAGTCCATGGCCAACAGGATCCAAGACAGAAACATCATGGCAGAAAGGGATAGTAGAGGAAAGCTGCATTGCTCGTGGCCACCAGGAAGCAGAAACAGAGAGAGAGGAGAGAGAAGCCAGGGATAAGATATAGACGCCAAGGTCATGTTCCTAGTGACCTACTTCCCCACCTGCCTACAGTTACCACTCAGTAGTTGTTCATTCAGATCAATGGACTAATTCCTTGATGATGTTACAGTTCTCATAATCTGATCATTTCCTCAAAGTCCCACCTCTGTATCTTCTTTCCTGGAGACTTTGTTTTCAACACAGGCTTTGGGGGAGAATTTCAGATCCAAACCGTAACAAATAACTGTAGAGTATAAATGAAAATTCTGTATATGTTTACATGGCTAGTTGGGAAATATATTCAGCAAAATATTCAACAAATATTGTTGAGTGGTCTATATGTATGAAGCACTGGGATGGCCTCTCAGGACACTATAATCAAATTATAGTTTCTGTTCTCAAGGAATCCCCCTTTCTTTGCCCTCCCCCAAACAAAAGAGCTTGGAGGGAACTTTCTGGCTTTGTGTTACCATAACATGCCAGGTTAACCATCATTGAATGAGGTGTTTTTTTTTCTTGCTTTCTGACAATCCTTTCCCTGTCCTCTCCTTTCTGTAAGGTCCTGGTAATGTTTCCACTTACAGTTTGTGATGCCTTATTATAGTGAGACTTTGTTTTTCTTTAACCCCCTAAAGGGTGGGGTAGAAAAATGTTTTTACACTGTGTTCCAGATTCTGTAGATAAAATAAACAGGTAGTAGCAAAAAAATTTGTTCAGAATATATGTTGACCACTGTCTGTGATTTTTCAAACATACTCACAGCAATTAAAAAGGAATCTTTGAATAGCTTGTCTCTCCATGGGAAAAACACTAGGAGAGTAGCTGTCATTGTCATTGGGCATGTCATTTTCTCTGAAAATTCCACACAGCTTGTCACTCTCACATTGTACGTTTTCACTTCAGTTTGGTTCTGAATCTTTTTGAAATAAAAATGAGTGCCCTTAAAAAAAAAAACTCGGTTCATTGCATTGTGGAAAGAAAATTTTTGAGCTAGAAGCAATGTCAAAATTGACCATCTCTCTCCTCGAGTACTTGCTTTGGATGCATTGAATTTTGCTATTAAAACACACAGGCATGATAATTGGAAATGGCTCCTGGTTTTAATGCAGCGTAACAAAGAAGTGCACATTTTATGTCCAGGCAGTAAATCTGTGGGAGTAGTGGTCAGGGCAGGGGTTATAGGCAGCCAGGGCAATCTGGATTGCTTTTTAGCCTTGGCATTTCTGCATTATCTATGCTCTGGGAGAATGAAGGTAGGACTCATGAAAAGAAAGGAACAAGAGAAACCAAACCAAATCTAAGTGTGGTTGTATCATAGCAGTGAAATTGCTAGGGAAAAAAAAGGGGGGGGATGTTTATTTAAATTTTTAAATTTTTCTCCTGGATGTCCTTAGTTACATTTTTATATGAAATGAAAATGAGGAAATCATTTCAATTAAACATTTTAAGATTACCTGCTAGACTAGCAGCTAGAGAATTTTGAGGTATATTTATGAGGAAATTATAGATAATTTCCAAAGTACCAAGTGTACCATTTGTAGACAGGTTGGAATTTGCAAGTTACAGGCAAATAAGAGGAAAGGCGCCAGTGGTTCACATTTTTCATCTCTGACAAAACCAATTCCCACTTAAGACTATGGGAAGAAGCCTCCCATTTCTTATCTCTGCCTGTGTTCCCTCCAGTTATTCATTAGTAGTTCAGAGAGTTATTGTTTTCCTAGAGCAAATTTAATTCCGATATTTTCACTCCTCAGATTTGAATTCGATTTCATCTTTCTTTCTTGCATTCAGGGCAAGCAGTGAAAAGTTGTCAGGGTATTTAGCTAAGAATCATGAGCACCTCTAAAACTAGAATCCCTGCAGGAGCCAAAGACACAAAGAAACAAGATACAGACACATTAATACTGCTGGGCCTCCCAGTGGGATGCAGTACAAACATCCCCAGGGAATGCTGCATGCAGCTCTGCTTGATGGGAAATGTTCTGTTAGTGGCAGAATTTTTTAGCTTTTATTCTATCTTTTTTTTTTTTTTGTATTGCATTGCTGGAATCAGAGGATAATTTTTAGACTACTTTAACCAAGAGTTATGAAAATTGATTGACTTATAGATACATTGCTGTTTCTTTTAAACAGGAATGTTCTGTTCTCTAATCCAACAGCTGACAAAATATCAGGACAGACTATCAGAATAACTGAGTTATAATTATTTCAGCTGGGATCCTGAGCCCTGCTGTACATACATGGCTGTCTCTAATTCTAAAAATTATAATCAATTTCTCATTCCTATAAACCTGGCTCTTGTTTGTGCTAATTGGGATATGCTCCTTCTTATCAACTTAAAAAAATCATTTGGGAGCTAGTACATTTCACCTTCTTATGTTTTGTATTAAGTGATTTCTGAATTTCACAAAATGGTTTTTCTTGATCAGTACAATTGCACAATTAAACAAGTAAAACAGAGGAAGAGGGATTGCTATAGAAGGAAGAGGATCTCTGGTGAGAGCTAGGGACCAGACAGAATCTGATGGCAGCAGATGAACCAACCAGAGACTCTGGAAAGAAAGCTAGACCCAAAGCACTGGGGTCCAATAGCTCAAAGTCCCACAGCATAGGGGACAAGATATGAGGTCTTTGAGCCTTCTGCAGAACAAATTGCAGATATAAAATAGAAACTTAATAGCTACTGAAAAGAAGATTCAGGTATGCCATAAAGAGTGGTCAAACACAGCCAACAGTCTCAACATTTTTAAAACATCCCAGTGATAAAGAAAGCTTGGGATTGGGTGAAAATGAGCATTGTTAGGAGTTCAGTTTCTTGGTAAAGATAGGAACTGATTTGATTCAAATCTCAAATTTAAGAAGCTAATATTGTTGCATTTTTATATAGGACTCTGATTATCTTCCTCTCTGAAAACCCAATGGCCTTTTTAAAATGTTTTTTTTTTTTAAATTTGTTCTAATTAGTTATACATGACAGTAGAATGCATTTTGACACATCACACATCAATGGAGTATAACTTTTTATTCTTATTGTATATGATTTGGAGTTATACAGTTCATATAATCATATATGCACATATGGTAATAATGTCCAATTTATTCTACTATCATTCCTACCTCCCCCTATCCCCTCCCCTCCTTTCACTCCCCTCTGTCTAATCCAAAGTACCTCTATTCTTCCCTAGCACTGCCCAGCCATGGTCTTTTGAGCTTCTGATTTTTTATTAATGCTTCTGCACCACCATCCAGTTAAATACTTAGAAATGATTATTTTTTTTTTATTTTTTCAAAATTAAAAGCGATAATATTTTTTAAAGTGTATTACTATTTTGATTAGTGATTTATGATTTTCAACTTTTGAAATTCTATACAACTAAGGAATGTAATTTTAAAGTAACAAAAGAACATAGAAGACAAAGGCTCTCAGGCAGTTTAGAACTGCTACTGGAATGAATGCAAAATCTAAATAAAGAATCTAAATATATATAATTTTAATCCAATATATTTCCTATGTAGAAGTTTGAGAAACTATATAAAATTAATTTATATTGATCACTATTTGCATAGTTCAAATTATATTGTACCTGTGTTTTCATTTATTACATGGCAAATATTTCCCATACCTGATGACCTTTAAATAATATTTGAAAATATTATTTCAACAGTTACATTAAGAATCATTATGTGAATTCACCATAATTGACTTAATTATCCTTGTAGTATCATATATCATGCAAACTTAAAAAGTGACACTTGAAATCTTTCTTCGGTCTTCTGAATTTATTGGGATTTTTTTGTCTTTGATAGAATTTGCGTCAGTTATAGAAAAGAAGGGATGGCTGCTTTTTAATAACAAGTTAGCAACTACCACCAAAATCCCTTCTCTTTTAGTGTCTACGTAGAATCTCCCAGATGGAAAGGATCCCTCTGCTCTTCCAGAGGAGTCTAGTATGCTCTATTCAGCCAGATAAGTGGGTGGCCATTTTGTTTCCCCCTTCTAACAGCTGCTCTTGACTCTCAGCATCTTCTCCCTGATTCTTGGCTGGACACACAGCTCCAGCTAACCAAGCCCTGCCTCACTTACACCTAAGGGCTGGGACTCCCGACCTGAGAAGCAGTGTAGGGAGTGCCCCCCGCCCCGGGAAGTCTCCTCCTTCCTTTTCTCCTCTTGCTCTTGCACACAGATGTGTTAGCTCTGGTAGATTTCTTGGACCGTAAGGTCTAAGTCTGCACTTTTAGAGTGGCACAGCAGTGAGCAGGGAGGACCCCAGGTCCCTGATGACCTTGTGGAAACATCATGTCAACCCTGGATCACCTCTTACATAACACACCAATGCCTACCTCTTCTGAAGACCCTGTTTTGATTTTTTTTCCCTCTTCTTTGCCACCAGACCTACCCTATACAAACACATTGCCAAAATCTTTTCTTGGATCCTTCAACATCAGTATATTAGAATTCTTGGCAGAGGTGAATAGAAAGGTCAGTGAAGAGATGCTTTTTATTAGCAAACAACCACACATTCCACAAGTGCTTATTTTTCCTGAAATGTGTGAGTCTTTTCCTTAACGTATTTACATTTTGAATTTCTGTTCTAGCATTTCAAGAAAAATCAGGAATTGAAATATGGTGGATATGGTAACAAAGTTATTCAGAACTTTACTGCCATTTACTTAACTGCTTGTTTGTCAATAATTGTAGTAATAGAAGACCACCGTTGCTGACAGCATCTTCTCTGTGGTCACCACTGTTTATTCAAGCACCTTCTATGGGAGAGCAAATGGAATAGTGTCCTTGGATGATGGGAAGTTTTATTTCCCATTAACATATAACAAAATCACTCTGTAGCCCATCCTGGTACCCTGATCCTCCAAACCTGCTCTCCTTTTTTTCCATAGCAGTCATCCCTTTCTCACTTGGAATATAATTTACTTAATCTGTTGGCTTATTTTTATTTTTAATTGTCTCTCTGAGGTGAGGTATCTCTTTGTGTTCACTGCTATGTGCCACATATCTACAAAAGTGACTGATGTGGGCACTCAACAAATTCTCACTGAAATGAAAAAGAGAAATGTGTCACTTGCTCAAAACTGTGCAGCTACTAAGTGGGGCAAGGAGAACTACCATTGAAGACCAGTAAACTAAGAAGGTATACTCTGAATTATGATGGAATATTCTTTTCTAAGCTTCCTACTTTTCAGTTGACAGATGCTTTTCTAAATCAATTATTAAATAGTCGTGGAAGTTTTAGGGTAATAGTCCTTTATAAAAATCCATATATTTTTTATATATTTTTGAAATAGTCTTAGGTTTAGAGAAAAATGGAGTAGAAAGTACAGAAAATTCTCCAGCTCGGCACAATGGCACATGCCTGTAATCCCAGCAGCTTGGGATGCTGAGACAAATGTATATTGTTAAGTGAAAGAAAGCCAGTTTGAAAGGATTATGTACTAATTCTAACTAAATGACAATTTAAGGCTAAACTATTTTTTCCTCTTCTTTGCCACCAAACCTACCCTATACAAACACAGTTGCCACAATCTTTTCTTGGATTCTTCAACATCAGTATATTAGAATTCATGTTATGAATTCTAATATGAATTCATTATTCATATTAGAATATTGCAAGGATTGCAAATTTGAAGTCAGCCTCAGCAACTTAGCGAGGCGCTAAGCAACTCTGTGACACCTCATCTCTAAATAAAATTCAAAATAGGGCTGGGGATGTAGCTCACTGGTTGAGTGCCCCTGAGTTCAATCCCTGGTACCCCCTTTAAAAAAGTACAGAGAATTCTCATATACCCCTCATTTCCTCCCACCCCCCCATTATTAGCAAATTGCATTATTAATATGGTACTTCTGTTGTAACTGATGACTCAATATTGAAAGTTATTAATAAAGACCATGAATTATCTTAGGGTTAACTCTAAGTGTTGCACATTCTGTGGGGTTTTGCAAGTGTTAAGTGGCACGTGGCCATCATCACACTATGATTAGAATAATTTTACTGCCCTGAAACTCCCCTATCGTATACTTTCCTCCCTTCCACCTAGTCCCTGGCAACTGCTGATTCTTTTACTGCCTCCATAGTTTAACCTTAAATTGTCATTTAGTTAGAATTAGTACATAATCCTTTCAAATTAGCTTCTTTCACTTAACAATATGCATTTGAAGTGATATTGACCAAATTATACTCTTACATTGTGTGCATGTCCAAATATGTAATAAATCCCAACTATAATGCACCAATAAAAAAGGTGTGAAATATGCATTTATAGGTTCCTCTCTATCTTTTTTTTCAGATTGATAGCTCATTTTTTAAAAATCTCCAAATAATATTCCATTGTATGATTGTACCAGTTTATCTACCTACCTAATATCTTGGTTGCTACCATGTTTGGGCAATTATGAATAATACTGCTATAAACATTGGTGTGCAGGGTTTTGATTGGACATAGGTTTTCAACTCATTTGGACAAAGTTATCAAGAAGCATGATTTCTGGGTTATAACAATATTCATTTTTACTGTGTCTTTCTGATGAACGTTCATAGAGAACCAACCCTGAGAAGCAGTTTATGTGGAAATGAGGAATGGGTGGTGCTGAAACTTTCCTTTTTCAGGCTCTGCTCTCTTGCAGAGTCTTCTATAACCATATTCCACTGCCATATGTAAAAACCCTGGAAGATGTGCAAAAACTGAGGAGACATTTTCCCACAAGGACTCAGTGCAGTTCTCTTGTTGTCAGTACTTGATAATATTAATAACATGTATCTTTGGTTTATATTGTCTTATGTAAGTCATAGAACACTGATAAAAGTATGCACACATCTTATATAAGGCTTCTGTGCTTGCCATTATTTTATTCCTCTGTTTATTTTAAATTGGAGAAGGCAAACAATATATTTCTGTATTGAGATTTGGTGTATTTGGCAAATGCATTGTCCATGCTGTCTGCATAGCATTCAGAAAACCTTTAAGCAGGGAAACACCAGACCTCAGCTAAGGATGCCCCCAGTGAGGTGGTTGTTGCACAGTTGGGGATGAGCATGTATCTATCCCAGCATCTCAGTTCTGCTGATGAAACTATTGTGTTCTGGTGGCTTGGGGATGTTTCCCTTAGTGCTTTCCTGTCTCCAGCTCAGCCCTGCCTTTTGAGCACCCAGTGCTTTTCCCACAGTCTGTTTTTGCCTGCCTTGCGGAGCATCAAATATTGATTCTGCACTCTTGATGTGTTTTGCCATATGCAATACAAGTTGTCAGAGACTTGAGTAGTTTGCTTCCATTTTCTTCATATAAAAGTTCTTTACTTCTGTTAGCTATTCGATATTTTTTTTCTCTTTGTTTTTCTTATCTGGTATCTCCAGACAAAAGCCTAGAGATGTTATTATTCACCCGACTCTGACAGCTCAGGGTCATCATTGATTCCTTTCTATGTTCCAGATAAGGAAAACAGAGTAAGCAAAAACACAGAGGCATTGAGTGTGAGACTGGGTTAATTAAGCAAGTTCTAAAGCAGGGATCAGTTTTGCTATGCTTTGTACAGAATAACAAAGAATTGTGTCTAGCAGGGGAGGAAGATGAGGAATTGGATTCTTGCACAAAATGGATCCATGTTGTGAAATAAATGTGTAAGAGAGAGGGGATTATATAAAGCTTACTTGGGAGAAACTGTAAAGTTTATTTGTGACTTATACATAATGTTTATGTTTAGTGAGGTGGGGCCTTGTGGGCAAAGAGGGATGTTTAGAGATAAATCTAAAAAGGTAGGTTAAGGCCATGTTGTAAATTGCCTTGAACTCATGATAAGGAGCTTGAGCTTTATTGAGTGTGAAATTATCAAATGTATTTAAAAATGTAGGGCAAGTGAGCCTGGATTCCCAGCCTGTGTTCTAATTTTCTTCTGACTTTGCATTGTATCCCATAAGCACGCCCAAACTTCTTTAAGATCTATACAAAACTCACCATCTTCCCCATTATTCGTCATCTGGCCTTCCTCATTGTATGAATGGTCTTTGCTATCTGCAGAATCCAGCCACACTGGATATCTTGATGTCATCTTCTCCCCGTCTGTATCCTTTATGCCCCTGTGGTCAACAAGACAGCATGTCTCACTGACTCCTCCTATGAATGGGCTCTAGTTCATTCCCTGCTCTCTATTTTAATTGTCATCTTTCATCAGCTAAACATCAGTGAACTATGCTAACTATCCTTTAGTCTACAAAGATCAGGTAAATTGGATTTGAAATGTTATTAAGTCTTTTATAAACTTAAAGTTATATATATGCAACATGCCTTTTAAGGATATTAGAAACAATGTTCATGCCTTAGGAATTTACAAGATGGACATTGCACCCCATTGAAATGTCTTCCTGACCTTATCCATCTCTAGTTGTCTGCTTTCATTATATTAATTAGGATTAGGTTTGAAGTACACGGCAATCTATCAATCATTCATAGTGCCTAAAACAAGAAAGAAAAATCATTTTATTTTAGTTTAGTTTAGTTTTAGTTGTAAATGGACACAATGCCTTTATTTTATTTGTTTATTTTCATGTGGGGATGGCACTCTAACCAAGTTCCTCATGCATGCTAGGCAAGTACTCTAACCACTGAGCCATAAATCGGGCCCAAGAAAAATTATTTCTTATGTGGAATAAATCAGAAGCCTGATGTGGTGGCTTCATTACGTCAGTAAGGATACAGGGGACTTTATATCTTTCTTCCCAACTATACAAGATTACCTTCCAAATTATTTCCTGACACAAGACAGTTGCTGGGGCTCTGACCAGCACATCAGTGAAACAGTCCCCAAGAAGAATGAAAAGTAGACAGGTAAAAAACTGTTCTTGTGCCCAGTCATCTGTAACTCTGCCTTTTGGGTTGTCCCGCACATCATTTCCACTTCATAAATGAGAGCCAAGTCACAAGGCCTTGCCCATCTGCAGAAGGCTGAGACATCTTGTTTTTAACTTGAGATAACGTGCTCTGCTTAAAGTTGAGTTCAGTCCCTAAGGAAGAAGGTGGAGAATGATGCTGGTATAGGCAAGGACAAGGACAAGAACAGACGACTTTGCTCATGATAGGTAAAATTACTCTCTTTTTACAGGGTGAAATAAGCCTATTATTATTTGCCCGCTGCATGTCTCCTATCTCAGAAACTTAGGCTGTGTGGCTGCCATTCTAGAGAGCATCTTTATTGAAATGAGCAGTAAAATCACCTTCCAGGTTTCACTTTTTCCTTCCCTACTTGTCAAGTCCCATGAGGTGTCAGATATTTAGACCTTGAGCACTGTTCACAGAAGGATAGGGACATGCTGAGCAGCTAAATTAGGTGGTGACAAACTGCTCTTCATAGAATTCCTCACCTGATACACTATGTCTTGCAGACCTCAGCAGCTTGCCTCAGTGTAGCAAGGGCATCTGAGCTTATCTGCTGACAATCGTTAAATAGACATGTAGATATGTAACTGAGCACTGACCCTCCAGAAGTCCTATTTCATAGGTCTGCAGTCCACCCCAGGAATTTGGGAGTTAAAAAATAAATAAATAAAAGCAATTCTGATATGCAACTTTAGCTGAGATCATCACTCTCATGAATTTACAGCATCTGATTATGTTTCCTAGCAATAGCAGCCACTGTGTAAAGCCACGTCCTCCTGGGTTATTCTGAAACATAATTTAGGAGATTATCGCAACGGCTCTGAACCAAATGATATGATTGCATCAGAAGAATTTGTATAGCATAGTAAGAGCAGATTTTCCTCAGAGGCCAGAAGGATTGGCCATGCTGGTTAAACATATTGAAGAGTTAAATATTCCCCATACTTAAAACATACTTAAACTGTGTAAAAACACATCTACGAATCCTGTGATTTCTCAATTGGAATCACTTCTCTGGTATTCGCTTTGTTGTGTTCTGTTGTCACAGTGTGTTGTGATTGGGGTCATCTAAGTGGCAAAATCAATGACTTCCATTTCTACACTGTTTTTCTACACTCTTAACATTTTGCCTCTTTACATACTCAGCCTCATAAAACCTCTTATAATCATCATGGCCATTTTCTTGAGCAGAGAATTGAAACAGGAAAATCGCAGTATTTTTTTTAAGCTGACAAGATGTCAAGGGAAGAAGCAGTTAAAGAATTTGTACAGAAAAACAGACATTTCATCTGCAGGTTGTTTTTTTTTTTTTTCTTTCATTCTCCTACTTGCCAGAAAATGCCAGTCTTGTGAAAGATCTGAATTCCAGTCCCCCCCACCACACCCCTGCCACCGACACCATGTTACCCCCAATCTAAACGCGTTTTGCAGGAACAATAAATGGAAATAGCAAGGCCCACACCTGAAGATACAACTTAATAATCAAGAATGGAGTGCAAACTTATAGGTGGAGGAAGCGGCAGTGAAGTTTTTGCCTATTAAAAACTAAATTTCTCTCCTCCCTGCCCCTTTCCATGCCTTCTCCCCCTCTGTATGGATGGCTTACTTGATATGCATATAAATAAAGATAGAAATTAGAAAATAATATCAGTATAGAAAAGTGAAAGTTACAATGACTGGATGATTTCCTTCAGGTTTTTACTCAGCCGTCACCATTCATGATGAACCCTTCTTTGGGTACTCTTTCAACCCCACCTCCCCTGCACACCCAGGACATCTCCTTGTCCCTTTTTCTAGCACATGCTGTCCTCGGTCTTCATCCTACAAAACATACTGTGTAGTTTTACTTGTTTCTTTTGTTTCTGGACCGTCTCTTGCACTGACTGCACAGTCTCCTCTCTGAGAGCAGTGGCTTTGTTTGTTTTGTTCTCTGTACATCTCTAGCACCTGGGACACTGGCTGGCACAGAGCCAATGCTGGATAATGTGAATTTTATTGAATGGATAAATGAAAATGCATTCACAACTTAATTGTCTTAATATTCAGTCCTATTATTTTTATACTATTTGTTAAAATATTATCGTTTAAATGAATAAAATCTTAAACTTAGAAAATCCACGGTGCACCTGACTTCCATTTCCATTTTATTTCTATTGGAGCTTGCTACAGCTGCTGATTTTCCCTATATTTAGACAGTTTTTCATTCCTTTCTGGTTAGACTAACTGTAATTTTCCTCTCCTTGGGTGTCCTCTTCGTTTTTTCAGGGACAAAATTACAGTGAGTCCCATTATAGAGCAGTTTGGGATTCATTTCTATCTTGAATTAAGTATCGTTCACAGGAACAATATCTATACATAATACAAACCTGTCATTATTCATTAGGTGAAAGATGTATGTTATTTTTGTTTATAACCAAAGGTACATATGAAAACCCAGGACAATTCTTTCAGGATGTATGATCTAGAATCGGGAGCTAAATTGATGAGTTCTCACTCCGTTTACATTATAAAACATGCTTATTGTATTAGTGACAAGTAAAAAACAAGATTTTTAATAACATTAAAGCATCCCAAACTGAGTTATCTCTATACAGTTGCAAATATTGTTATGGTGTCAAAACCTCTTCAATTAGCATTTTATAAACTCTAATTGAAGACCCAATATAGCTTCATGATTTTACTCAATGATGCATCTATTAAATGGTAATTACACATTAGCTTGATGTGAATTTTCTAGATAATACTTCCCAACGATAACAGAAGACTCTGTCTTTTCAGTTCATTTACTAGTTGTTTACATCAGAGCAAGTAAAATGTCCTTGTCTCATGGCTGTTTCCCATTTAAAGGTTACCTCGAGCCTGCACTGAATCATGGCCTTTCAGTGTAGTCCGAGGTCATGAAGTCTTCTGTATTCTTTAGCCTGGTGGCTGAGGCTCCAGCTTGGTTTACCGTCATGGACTCTTTCAGCATTACAGATTTCTAGGATAATGATAACCTTGGTTTTTACTTGTTTGCACAGGGAAGTTCAGTAATTATGTGTGCCTGAAGAACCAGGTATTTGACAAGTAATAAATGCAACCCCATGAGAGAGAGTGTGAGCCTAGAAACAACAAGAAAGTGAATATTGACAGGTTAACACTGTAGGCATCAGTTAACTCAAAATTCTCTAGGTAGGGGTAAAGCAAAACAAAGCTTTCTATTCATGGAAGATAAAAGAGAGACCTGGTTCTATTCGTATATTCTACCTGCATAAATAGAAATTCATCAGTGATACACTATGGCTGGTGGGCTGCTCTTTATTTCCAGGGAAATGGAGCAGTAATTTGAGATTACATTTCAATGTCATGCTAGTTTCATTAATCACCTAGGCTTTCTATCTCATTGATTTTAAGATCTCTTTTTATTCATCAAGAGGGAAGTTTTCTCTTACATTCAGCAAACCTCCCTATATTGCTGGTTCAGCCTCCATGATGTACTTCAGTTGTATTTATCTGTTCAGCTCATATCTTGCAGCTCCCCTGTTCCCCCCCTCAAAAAAATTATTTCACATTTTTAGAAGATCAGAAGCTGGGAAAACAGGAAGACAGGCTTGATTAAAATCAGAAACTGATGATCAAAACTTAACTGCCTGCAGATCAATTCTTTCTTTGTAATTAACTCAGCAACTTAAAGGGTAATTTCTCCATCCTAATTAGAAGATAAATAAGATAAAAGGATGTGGCACTCATTTAAAGAGTATGGTTTGATCAGTTGTCTTATTAATAAGTATTGAGTAATGATGAACAAAACTGTGAATCCCTGCTGAATTTTAACGTATAAAAATGGCTGTAAGAAAACGGGAGGTAATTATTTTCCTGAATTAAAATATCATCATCAAACTTTCATTGGAGTTTACTTTTGAAAGTTTTAATCTTTAATACCAAACATAATATAAAACTCAAGCCTCACAGAGGACACATTGGGAGATAGTTACTCACTTTATGAGTTTTTCTCCAACATCATAAAATTGGGTAAAATAAGTTTTTAATCGTCCTGATTACTAACAAAGCTCTCATTATGTTTTTTTTTTATTTTTTTTATTGTTGGTTGTTCAAAACACTACATAGTTCTTGATATATCATATTTCACACTTTGATTCAAGTGGGTTATGAACTCCCATTTTTACCCCGTATACAGATTGCAGAATCACATCAGTTACACTTCCATTGATTTACATATTGCCATACTAGTGTCTGTTGTATTCTGCTGCCTTTCTTATCCTCTACTATCCCCCCTCCCTTCCCCTCCCCTCCCCTCTTCTCTCTCTACCCCCTCTACTGTAATTCATTTCTCCCCCTTGTATTATTTTTCCCTTTCCCCTCACTTCCTCTTGTATGTAATTTTGTATAACCCTGAGGGTCTCCTTCCATTTCCATGCAATTTCCCTTCTTTCTCCCTTTCCCTCCCACCTCTCATCCCTGTTTAATGTTAATCTTCTTCTCATGATCTTCATCCCCACTCTGTTCTTAGTTACTCTCCTTATATCAAAGAAGACATTTGGCATTTGTTTTTTAGGGATTGGCTAGCTTCACTTAGCATAATCTGCTCTAATGCCATCCATTTCCCTCCAAATTCTATGATTTTGTCATTTTTTAATGCAGAGTAATACTCCATTGTGTATAAATGCCACATTTTTTTTTAATCCATTCGTCTATTGAAGGGCATCTAGGTTGGTTCCACAGTCTTGCTATTGTGAATTGTGCTGCTATGAACATCGATGTAGCAGTGTCCCTGTAGCATGCTCTTTTTAGGTCTTTAGGGAATAGACCCAGAAGGGGAATAGCTGGGTCAAATGGTGGTTCCATTCCCAGCTTTCCAGGAAATCTCCATACTGCTTTCCAAATTGGCCACACCAATTTGCAGTCCCACCAGCAATGTACAAGTGTACCCTTTTCCCCACATCCTCACCAGCACTTGTTGTTGTTTGACTTCATAATGGCTGCCAATCTTACTGGAGTGAGATGGTATCTTAGGGTGGTTTTGATTTGCATTTCTCTGACTGCTAGAGATGGTGAGCATTTTTTCATGTACTTGTTGATTGATTGTATGTCCTCCTCTGTGAAGTGTCTGTTCAGATCCTTGGCCCATTTGTTGATTGGGTTATTTGTTATCTTATTGTCTAATTTTTTGAGTTTTTTGTATACTCTGGATATTAGGGCTCTATCTGAAGTGTGAGGAGTAAAGATTTGTTCCCAGGATGTAGACTCCCTATTTACCTCTCTTATTGTTTCTTTTTCTCATTATGTTTAAAAGTGACTTAATTTTGACAGCAATTGAAAGAGTCTCAATTGCAGTATTGAAATGGGGTCCCTATAAAAAGAAGAGAACAGAAATTTTCCCAGATGTTAGGTTTCCACTCACAGGTCAGGATCAGTACCATGGTCAGAGCATCGCAAAGTAAGACTTGTTTTTGTGAAAAATTAAAAAATGAAGTAGTAAGGAGAGAGTTGAAATATAGGTCTGAAAGAGATCCTAGAAATTATTTGGTCCAACCCTTTACTCCACACATGAGCTGCCAGATGACTTGCCCAGTGTCATTCAGTTAGTTCAATGTTAAAAAGACAAAGGAGAGTGGAGCTCCTGTGTCTTCTCCAGGTCTCTCCTTCCTGTCATGTGTGCCCTCTGTTATTGTAGGAATTGGGAAAGTAAGGAACTCATATTTTTCTAGATTCCCCTGCCCTTCATAAAAATGGTGTTCTCTATTCATGTAAATTAAGGTTGTAGGTATTCAGCGGCTTTGCAGGGGTCTGAATTTCTTATTTTCCTGCAGCGTTCTCAAATAATGATAGCATGATATACAATGTTTCCTTTCAACACATCCACTCATGTAAAACCTGTGACTCTCAAGGCCAAATATGGCCATTTCTAGACAGGTTTATTGGAAGTTTCTTCTAGGAAGTAATTTTGGGAATTCTAGTACTGATTATACTTAACATATTTGTATTCATGTAACATCATCTATTACTTACAGGTTTTCAGGTATGCAGGCATGGTAACAAGGTGACATTTTAAAAAGCAGGTCAGATTTCATAAAGTGCTCAATATTTTTGAGAGAGATAAATGTTTTTCCACTCTTACATAATTTCTTTAAAATATCCTTGAAATGGTGACTTTTAAGTAGATAGACCTTTTCTCAAGGTAAATTCATTAAAAAAAAAATGATGGTCTGTGAATACTAAGGTTGCTTAGGCAGAATTGTCCCAAAGGCCAACCCTTGTTCTCTTCCACGGTAAGGATTGTCTAATTAAGCCTTTTATGATGCTACCTCAACAAAGAGTCTTCCCTACTCAATAGATTTGACTCTAGCTTTTGGCTGAGAAGGTGGAGGGAGGAGGGCTGCATCACATGGCTTGTCAGAAAAAATATAGATACAATAATTTGTGTAACACAGACAAACAGATGTATTAAAAAACAAAAATCACCTGAGATAATCATTATTCAGGGAAAATCAGTAAGTAAACTTTGATGAATTTACTGTCATGCATTGTGTGTTTGTGTGTGTGTGTGTGTGTGTGTGTCTGTCTGTCTTCTGTCTAAATACAGTCAACCCTCTAAATCCATGGTTTCAAAATTCAAGGATTCAATAATCATAGATCAAAAATATTTGAAAAAAATCATTTCTGTTGCAAACATATATAGACCCTTTTTCTTGTTATTATTCCCTAAACAATGCATCAGAATACACACACACACACACACACACACACACAGTATTTATATCAGATTAGGGCTTTCCAAAGGGGTTCAGATGCAGTTGCCTGCATCAGTAACCAGCTCACTTCTGCAAAGTATATTAGATTTTCTCCCTCATTTATCTCATTTTCTCAAAAACAGTCTGCATCCAAGTTTTCATCTCAAGATCTACTTCTGGAGAATCCCAAACTAAGAAAATAGGAATCCTATGGTATTGGGCAAGTAGATTTATTTCAGTTTTTCATTATTAGATAAAGAACTATAATGAGTATTCATGACAAAAACCTTTACACATAGGTCTAATTAATTTCTTAGGACAGGCTGGGTCAAGGACAGGTGCATTTGAAAATCTCATGATACCATGTTACCAAATTAGAAAGAGTGTTTATACTTGCAGAGTATTGGTTTCCTTATGACCTTTGGATATTAACCTTTGTTATTTGGCAGATAGTGTAGTTAAACATTTTTGTCTAGTTTTAATCTGTAATTTCACGTATTAAGACATATTGGTCACATGTATTTTTAAACATGTTGCCCGTTTGTATCTTCTCCCCATTTTTCTTACTTCAATCAACTTTATGATCTTTATGTATTATTGTTATTAATCTTTTTGTCATATGCTTTATAAATTGTTTCTCTAAATTGTCTTTTGACTGGTTTTATGATGCTTCATAGCCACTCCCATCAGCATCCTTTCCAGTTCTACATTAGCCTGCACATCTGTCTCCTCCTGCTGACATTTACCACTGTAGCTTTCCATCTCATTTTCTTTCATGTTTTTCATTTCCCTTCATCTCATTTGCTTGTCCTTACTTTCTCCTCTAAACATGGAGTTGATTACTTGATCTGGCCTTGCACTGATTCTCAAAGGGCACAGAGGAGTCTACAACAGAATCGATGGGAAAAAATGGCTTTTTTCAAACTCCATGTTGGTCAGACTCTTGAGGAATACAGCCAGTGTGCCTCTGAGACTGTTTGGTATGTGTGGAGCCCTTTGGATGAGCAGAGGCAGAAAAAGTTGAGGACAATTGGCCAAAAGGTTTAAGAAGGCCTGGAAATGGCACTCACACTCCGCTGCTCTTCATTTCTCTGATAAAACCCTCACCGAGTCCTGTGACTTCAGGGCCCGTCTCCAAGGATCTCCTTCTGCTTCTCTGTTCTTGGCAGATCAGGAGGTTACTTTCTAAATTGATTGTGGAATGTGCTGAAGGCACATGCTAGACCAGGTCTAGAGGATCAGCATTATTTTTAAAGCCTAATCAATACGAAAGGCTGCTATCTTTATATGATGCCATAAGGTCAAGTCCAAATTGCATTTGTACATCACAAGAGCTTTCAAAGCTAATGCAGATGCCACAGGCCTCCAGGGAGAGGTTACCACTCTGCTTTGTAGATTTATAGTCACATGTCTCCTACCCAGGAAAGAAAGACATAACAGGGCGCCTCTTGCATTCTGAGGAGTGTCCCAGGCTTTTCAGCACTGAATAGCAACATCTTTAGGCTGAGAGACAAACATAATTTCTTTGTATATATTTTAAATTCACAAAACATGAAATATATCTTTGTATCCTGTATTATTTTAAAATGTGTATTAAATTAAAACTACAGATTATCTTCCCAAATTGATTTGGTGTATATTCATTTAAATTAACAAAGCCAAAAGTTTCCTAAAAGGATTGCCAATGTTTCAGTGATTTCCAACTATCATATGGAGCTTATATGCTAGGCTCAGGGTGGACAAACAGTGACATTTCCTGGATAAATTTATTACAGATACAGAAGTATTATTTTTTCATATCTGTATCTTATAATAAATCCCAAATACAAGTACAAGGTCTAAAGTTTTAAATATAACTCAATCAGGTGTTTTCAAGTAGTTTTAGTAAAATAGTTTTCTAAAAGGATTTTCAGTGTTTCCATAATATTATAAACATAGATATTAACATGATTAAGGAAGCTTCCTCTCTGGTGTTTTCACATATAATCCAAGCATTCATGTACTTGGGACTTAAACTATGTAGAAAATAGCATGTCTCTTAGACTCTTTTCCTTGAACTGTTAGTTGTGTCATTTGGCCTTTGTGAAAGCCAGGAAGAGGTTTTGATGGAAATAGTGAAAAATGAAATTTTACCTCTAAGATGCTGACTTTGGGTAAAGACCCACACACCCTTCACATCTTTGATAAAGAAACAAAATGCCTGTAATACTTTCTATTATTCATGTTCTTTGGTTAAATCAACATAGTTATTAATTCATAGAAGCTAGTCATTTAACTGCAGGTGCCTACTGATTCTTGTTGGGGGAGAATGTATATATGTGTCTGTGTGTGCATTTATATTTCTTTTCAACCATTTAACACTTGCCTGGTTAGATGCATATCCTTTTCTCTCATCTTTGCTTCAAAATCTATTCTCTCTGTAGGCATGCACTGGCATAATTATTCCAGATGGCAAAATAAAATGATCACACCTGATCTATTTTTATGAGTTCTGTTCATAATGAAATCTCTGCAGTTCAGCTGATACAAAAGGAAACCTGTTAAAAGAGCAGATTTACAGACATTTAAATAGACTTCTCTACTCTTCCCTTAAAAACAATCATAGAATAAATAGCACTCAAGACTTGTATGTATTGTTAAATACAAGTGAAAACTCCAAGGTGACCTCCAACAGTACTCTGGCCTCCATCCTGGTGCTGGCTTTAGGTTTGCTCAAGGTAAAAGAGCCACAGATGACTCCCCTGGGGCTCAGCATTATTGACAGATGAGCTTGCTACTGAGCTGGGTCTCAAGTGATGTGTCTAGGAGCAGATGTACATAATATAGTGAAAAAATCCCATTGTACATTGTGGTTTAGATTGGTTTAGAGGTGATTTTTCATTTGCTATGATATCGCCTGTCTTAGTCCTATTCAGATGTTTTATAGTTTCCTTAAATTGAAATTAGTTGATGTATAATTTAATAGCTGCTAAGTACCATTTTAAGGAATCATCTTATAATGCTGTGCTAGTCAGTTCAGGCTGCCATAGCAAAATACCACTGACTAGCTGCCTTAAATAGCAGAAATTGATTTCTCATCATTCTGGAGACTAGAAGTTCCACATCAAGTTCCAGCAGGGATCAGGGTCTAGAGAGGGTGCCTCTTCATGGCATGTGATAGCTGCCTTCTCACTGTAGTTTCCACATGGTTTTTCCTGTGTATGTGCATGGAGACAGAGAAAAATCTCTTCCTATGAGGCCACTAACCCTTCAGTTTAGGGGCCCACCATTACAGCCATATTTAACCTTTATTACCTTTTAAAGGCCCCACCAACTCCAAATATGGTTATGTATCAGCATATAAATTTGAGGGGAACACATTCAGTACAGATAGGGAAAAATTTTGGATGCAATTTCTGTTGACCCCCAAACCCACTAAAAAATAAATAAATAAATAAAATGCAAGAAGTAAGTCTGAGAGGTCTTGTTAGTGTTTGACAGCATAGAACTCTTCACCCATCTGGACATACAGATTTTTCTGTGGATTGAACCGGATTTGAATATCCTTTCTAAGCCTAGCACTCTATGTTTTTAGTAATAACTAATTACCTTAAAAAATGAGGCATATTTCAAATGCCCATGATGTTTTTCTTTCATTAACCACTTAGTGCAAGAGTGTAGCTAGTCTGCATTTAAATCCCACCTTATCCATCTACCAGGTGGGTAACTTCCAATTTATTAATGTACCTCTCTGAGATTGTTTTCCTATAAAACAATCAATAATATTACCTTGATGTATATATTAGAATGCAGGCTATTATTATTACACACACACACAAACACACACACACACACATACTTACACACGAAAAAATAAAATGGGGGTCCCATGAAAATAGCAGAGAGATCAGTGGAGCAGAAGGGCATTGAGGAGGGAGGGAGAAGGTACTGGAAAAGGGAGGAAAGGTGAAATGGAATTGACCAAACTGTCCTGTGTACCTTGTGTGCTATATAACTTGTGATCTTGAATGGTCACAAGTTGTGAGAAATGAGATGATATGTGTAAATTGCCCTAAATCTATAAAGTACTTTACAACATTACTTGTTGTATGTGCAGATGTGCAGAGCGAGCAGAGGGAAATGTATCTCATAAGCTACTGGAAAACAAAATTTGAGAATCATTGAGTTCTTAGATTTTTCAACCTTTGTAACATTCCCTGGCATTGTAATGCCATGCGGAAAAAAAAGGCAATCTGTTTCTGTAAAAGGTGCTTGAATTGCCATGCGGTTTTTAAACATGTTTTTATTAGTGCATTATAGTTATACATATTAGTGTGGCTCATTTTGATATAACAGACACACATGGAATAGAATTTGTTCCACTTCAATCCCTAGTGCTTCTTTCCCTCCCTCCCTTCCTCTCTCCCACTGTTCCTTTTCCTCTACTATGCTCGTCTTTCTTCTATTTATTTATTGTTTTTTTTTAAACTGGTGGTTTATATATGTACATAAAAGTGAAGTTCATGGTGGTATATTCTTATATGTACATAATTTTGTCAATTTCATTCTGTAGTTCCTCTCTTTTCCTGTCTCTCCTCTCTCCCCATCAATCCCCTTCCTCTGCTCTACTGATCTCCCTCTCTTTTTGTGGGATCTGTCTCTCACCCTTTCTCCCCTTACTTTGCTCTGGCTTCCAGAGGAAAAAAAAATTTAACCCTTGACTTTCTGAGTATGGCTTATTTCACTTAGCCTGATATTATCCAGTTGCATCCATTTACCAGCAAAGACCATAATTTTGTTCTTCTTTATGGTTCAATATAACTACATTGAGTTTTTTTTTTTAAAAAAAAAAAGTACCACATTTTCTTTATTTATTCTGTCAGCAGGCACTGGGCTGGTTTCATAACTTGATATTGTAAATTACATTGATATAAACATTGGTGTAACTGTCTCACAATATTATGCTGATTTTAGTTCTTTTAGATAAATACCAAGGAGTGGGATAGCTGGTCATCTTTTGAGGAATCTCCATACTGCTTTCCAGAGTGGCTGTACTGATTCATAGTCCCACCAACAATGTATGAGTGTACCTTTTTCTCCACATCCTCATGAGCACTATTGTTATTTGTGTTTTTTATTCTTTCCTGCCCCCATACCCCCATTCTGGCTGGAGGGAGATGAAAACTCAATGTAGTTTTGATTTGCATTTCCTTGATTTCTAGCAATGTTAAACATTTTTTCTTGCCATGTACTTTTTTATGCAGACAGAACTGCCTTTTTTTGGTTGAATAAAATATTTATATTATACTTTATTATGTATTATTTAATGGCTTTAATATTCTTACTGACAAGAAGCAGTTTAAAATGGAATACTTTCCCTTAACCAGCTTGCTTCCTTTTATTTTCCATTTCTAAGAGAAGGTAAAATATATGGTTTTGAGAGGCATCTCTTCCACTTTAGAAAAATAGACAAATCAAAAATTATACATTTTCTAAAGAAAATGATTTGATAATAATTTGATGTAGTCTTCTTTACTGTGCACCTCATGCATTTTTCTTATAATGTAGTCATACTCATACATAATAATATGAGAATTTCCCTTCAGTGTCAGAACTTATTATTGCTATTTATTTATTTATTTATTTGCTGGACCACTGAGCCACACCCCAACAGCATAATTTTTAAGGACTTCTAATATAGAGATTGTATTTCTTGTTTGGGAGATCTATAAATAACTCTTTGGTTAATAATGAACATTTGAATTTTACTGCATTTAAGTTGTAAATATTTTTTCTTCCATTAACTGTGTAGCTTTAAAGCCCTGATGGTTTTTTAAATTAATTAATTTATTTTAATTAGGTATATGTGACAACAGAATGCCTTTTGATTCATTTGATTTGATTCAGCACAACTTTTCCTTTCTCTGTTTGTACAGAATGTAGCATTGCACCATATGTGCGATCATACATGTACCTAGGGTAATGATGTCCATCTCATTCCACCATCTTCCTTGCCCCCATCCTCCCTCCCCTTCTCTCCCTCCCCTTTGCCCAAAGTTCCTCCATTTTTCCCATGCCTAGCCCCACCCCCATCATAGATCAGCATCTATTTATCAAAGAGAACATTCAGCCTTTGGTTTGGGGGGATTGGCTTGCTTCATTTAACATGACATTCTCCAATTTCATCCATTTACCTGCAAATATCATAATTTTTTCCCCTTTTAATGCTGAGTAATATTCTATTGTGTATATACACCACAGTTTCTTTATCCATTCATCTATTTAAGGGCATCTAAATTGCTTCCACAGTTTAGCTATTGTGAATTGAGCTGATATAAACATTGATATGCCGCATTACTATAGTATGCTGATTTTAAGTCCTTTGGGTATAGACCAAGGAGTGGGATAACTGGATCAAATGATGGTTGCATTCCAAGTTGTCTAAGGAATATCCATACTGCTTTCCAGAGTGGTTGTACCAATTTGCAGTTCCACCAGCAATGTATGAGTGTACCTTTTCCCTCCACATCCTCGCCAACACTAATTGTTGTTTGTATGCTTAATGATTGCCATTCTGACAGGAGTGAGATTAAACCTTAGAGTAGTTTTCATTTGCATTTCTCTAATTACTAGAGATCTTGAACCTTTTTTTATATATTTGTTGATCAGTTTTATATATTTTTCTGAGAAATGTCTGTTCAGCTCCTTAGCCCATTTATTGATTGGATTGTTTTTGTTGTTGTTGTTTGTTTTTGTTTTGTTTTGTTTTTTGTTGTGTGGGTGTGTGTGTGTATTCAGTTTTTTGAGCTCTTTATATATCCTGGAAATTAGTGCTCTATCTGACATGCATGTGGCAAAAATTTGCTCCAAAAATGTAGGCTCTTTTCTCACCTCATTGTTTCTTTTGCAAGAAGAAGCTTTTTAGATTGAATCCATCCAGTTTGTTAATTCTTTATTTTATTTCTTGTGTTGTAGGATTCTTGTTAGGAAAGTCAGGGCCTAATCTAACATGATGAAGATTTGAGCCTTAGACCTGCCCTTTTAAATTGAGGATTTCAACATGTTTTTAGTCATCAATGCTTTTTGGTAGTATCTGAATATTTTAGCTTTTTATGTTCTTAATTACAATATTATCCTTTCATTTGCATTATGGACTATATAGATTTTGACATCAAATGAATGTGGAAATGATTCTGAAAAAACTGTAAATGTAGAAAAATTTTATCAGTGGAAAAATTGATGAAAGAAATTCATAGGATTAATTCAAATTAAAGCAGTTATATAATATGTAACATTATATGCTATAGATTCATACACTAGAGTTAAACTAAATGTTTAATGTCCTGAATCCAAAAAGCTGGGACCAGAAGTATTTTAGATTTCAGATTTAAAATAATATTTAAATTTTGGATTTTGGAACATTCTATATTTTTTATTTAGACTAGGGATATTGATTCTATAACAGATAAGAAGAATCACCTTCTCAAGAACTTTTATTTTCTCATAAGTAAATTGGAAAAGATAATTTGTTCCATCTATCTCACAGTGCTTGGGGGGCATAACAGATCCTTTGTGCCTGTATTTTTTATTGTTTTTTTTATTTAGAAGTTCATGTTAATATATAGCACTGTCAGAGAGAAGGGTATATGTGAACATGTATTGTATGTGAAATAACTTATTATTCAAATATTTGACAAACAGCTTTCCAGATGACCTGGGGCCCTGGTAGGCCCTCAAATTCACAGTGTCCAGGCTTTTTCCCTTGCTTCAGGTGGCAGGAACCCAGTGAGACACAGACACCTGTCCACTGCTTGTACAGGCGGTCAGATAGCACACCCGCAACCCATGCAGGTCTAAGTGATGCACATCTGATATGCTCAGGGAGAAGCTGGGATTTTAAGAGAAAAACAACAGCCAAGAAGCTTGCAGAGGAGAGGGAGCTCTCTGAATTATAGATTTTTCTGAGTCTCTGGGGGGTCAGATCTCTGCTTTCTTGCCTGTGACTAGAAGGGATGGACATAGTGGAAGAGATTCCTGCTGTATCTTTAGGAGGCAAGCACACCCAGTCCCTGGATATGGGACTGATACATTCAGAAATACTGTTAGGTTTGTTTTAGGTCTTGCATTTAATTCTGTGTTCCTTCTCATTAGCATTCAGAACATGGATGCTGAACTGTCAACTTGAGTATTGATGCTGGGGGATAAACATGTGCCTAGTGCATCATTTTCCTTAGGGGCTTTCAATTAATTGTGGAGATAAATAACTTTATCAGAGAAAAAAAGCAATAACTAATATTTGTATTATACTTTAAAATAGATTCTGGTGAGCTTTGCCCATGCTTCAAAAACATATATATGTATATTTGAAAATAAATCTATATTTATATTTATGTTTATGTTACATAGAGGCAAAAAAAGACCAAAAATAGGTAATACTTCAAGATGGTAATGGTGATGAGAATATGAATTATTTAATTTTTTTGCCCTTTTCTTTATCTTGTGTGTTTTCCTCAGTATATATTATCTATACAACTATAAAAATACAACAACGCATTAAACTTGTATTCTTTGATTAGTGAGATGGGTGATTTACCACCAGTCCTGGCGAGGCTCTGGAGGCTCTGCTGTTGAGACTGGTTACATTGCAGGGATATGTCTAAGTGACCAGCAAAATATAAAAAAGCATGAGGCAAAATGTCATGCCAGATATGACCTGAAACACTACCAGTTGAGTTTAGAAGATGAATCAGAAAGAAGGTATGGTGGGTTACTAGTTGCTTTAATCTCCTTTACCTACTTGTTTTAACAAGTAGCAGTTCTCATGCCAGTAAATTATTGAAATCCCAAGAGCCCTCATAAACATCTCTTATCAATGTTCTAAAACATGTAAAGCATATTTCTTTGTCCTTTTTTTTCAGACCCCCTGGCTGTGGAATACAAGGCACTGCTGGTACAACTACCCCTATCAGGTAAGCAGGCCTTTCTGTCTTCCTTCCCTAACTTCTGCACATCAGTTTCATGGTTTCAGGCCTGGCTGGGCAGCCACTTGTGTTTTAGCCCTGCCCCTAATGATTGATGCTAGACATGACTTAGTGTGGACAATAGTTTTTGTGTTCTTAATGAAGTTCAGAATCAAAGCCCAGTTGCTTTAGCAGATGGAGTAAACTTGGAAGTTTATATTTGCTAAATAGGATGCAATCAGTTCACTGGGTGGACAATTCCTGTTTGTAGCCAATGGGCTTCTCATTATTGAAGGAAGACTGAAGTCTAAGGCCTGCCTTCACCTTAAGCGGGAGAGCTGGAAGAGGCACACTGAGTTCAGTTCACTTTGTAGCTTAGAAGCAGCTTCTGAATATACAAATCAAGTGTCATTTCCTTCAGTGCAGAAAAACGGACTTGTACCATTACACATGGATCATTATTCCTGCAACTCAAGAAAACGTCACTGAAAGTGAGATGGGTGATTTACCACTATGCCAGAAAGGGAGCACTTTAGATCCCTGCCCACCGACACACCTTTGTATCTATGTGTGAATTCAGTGATGTCAGTGTGTGTTGTTGCAATCCCTGATCGTTAATATTTGACCATCAAAGCAGGGACTTTTCTAGAAAATTCTAATTCATTTGGGAATATGTTATATAAGAGAAGCAAATGCAGCTAGGTATTTTGGTGACAAAATAAAGAGATATATTAAGCAACTTTGATTTTCTGAGTTTGGGGTTCTTTTATAGTTATCTCTTTAGAGGCATGTGGGTTTTGGGGTATGCTTAGGGTTAATGTGGCCCAGAATGTTCCACATCTTCTCTATTACACACAGATTCACAGCATGGGCTAGGGCCTGGTATTAGATGCTCCTTGGGCAGGTTCAAAGCTAAGAACACATTAAAATGGAACTCTAATTTGCACTTCCATCTCTTTCAAGTAGTTTATTCAGATTAGAAAAGAATGTAAATAAGCAACATGACATAGTTAGGGGGAGCGGAGCATTCCAGGGACATCTGATAGTGACTACAACAGTGTTAAAGCCAATCACTTATTTGACACAATTGTTACTCTAGGGCCCAACTGCTGCTTTGCTATCTACCTTGAACATTGTCATTTGAGGTTTTCTTTGTATCTTATAAAGGTACACTGAGTAGCACAAGCCATATATATCTAAATTTCCATTTATAAAAGGATGTTAAAGGCTCCTAAAATCCTGAACTGGAATGTTGGCATGGCAGCTACTGTAATGCACTGTGTTTATGAGATAAATTCTGTAACATGAAGGACATTGAGACAAATGCTGTGTGAAATGTAATACCTTCTCTTCTTCTTAACTATACTGTAGTCCAAAATAATTTTCACATTGATGGCTGAAACTGACAAATAGCTCATTTCTGGGAAAATGAGTTGCTAAGATTATGGTCCGAAATGTAGCTGCAATTTATTTAATGGACAGACTATAGATTCAGCAAAAAAGTCTGAGGGTCTGGTTGATACAGCTATGTTTAAGAATAGGAAACATCATTAATATGAAAGGAAAGATTCCATAGGTGCAAATTCAGGTCAAGATTGTCTTCTGATAAGGCATCATTTCTTAACACTGGATAATTCAGTATAAAGCTCCCAAAATCAAGGGCAGATTCATGATCTCTTGTGGGAACAGTTATAATCTTTGATAAATGCCATATATGAATTTAAAAAGGCTTTTTGTATGTATGGTAAAAAAAATTAAGCAGCATTAAATTACCATGTATGCAAATACAGGGCTGTGTGTGTAATTGTGTCTCTGTAAACATATATGGTAGGTTGCAGGTCAGAGTCAATGTCAATCCTTCAGAGCACTTTCAAAAATTGAGCATGTTCATGAAGCACATTTGTTATATCTTTAGCATACATACTACATAAGTAATTAAACATATATTTAGATGAAATAGTAGTGGTCTACTTCAGTTTTATTAAGGACACACATGCTCCTTTTGTATAAGCATGTGTATTTGTTTTGTATGTAATAATTTTATATATGTGTACATTTTTAAGATTAAAATAATATAAATTTGCATTCAACTGGCCCTTGTATAGCTTGTAATAAGGAACACAGGTTGGGCATGAGAAGCCCCTCTGCAATGGTCATGGAGACTCACTAGCTATGAGACTTGGGTTTGGCCTTTTAATCTCAGTTAATTAATTAAGCTATTTTCTGCCAACTGTACAATCCTTTAGAACTTTCATAAGAATCAAAAAGTTAATATGTGAGTGAGCTTTGCCAGTTGCAGAGCAACCCATGGAAATGGTAATTATAATGTGATGTTCTATTTCTGAAGTTTCTGGAGATGAACTAACTTGTCGTTATGACCCTTCTGGGGCATTTTTCCAGGTAATGGTGCTGAGTTAAGGGAATCTCATTAAAACTGAAATTTGACCTTGACTCTAAGGTCAAATTCCAGGGCCCTATTTTCTTGGCTGCATTGCTACCAACATCTGCCCTGAATACCCATCCTTCATTGCTAATGCCTTCGGTTTATAAAAGGATAGTTCAGTGACAAATAATTTCTCTCAAGGGTGATGCCGAGCTGAAGAAAACCTTGATGCTTGTCTTAGTCAGTTGAGGCAGCCATAACAGAATATCATAAGAAGTGCTCATATACATAAGGGCTCCAGTCTCATGACCTGATTACCTCCCAAAGGTCCACCTCCAGATTCCATCACATTGGTTATTAGGCTTTCCCATGAATTTTAGAGAAACAAACATTTGGTCCATAGTAATGCTCATTCACTGTCCTTTAGAGTTAAAGATTGCTGATTAGAAAGTGTCCTATCCTGTCATCTACTCTATTGCAAAAATTTGAGAGGGATAGTCGCTTTTCTTGATGCCCATTCATAGTGATGCTGATTAAATGAGTGACAGCTTCTTGTGATAGTCAACTTGTTATATATCATCAGGGTACAGAACACATAACTTTAATTGCACTGACTGTGTATAGCATTACTTTGTATGCAGGGTATGGACATGTTTGCCTGATGATACTCAGAGGTTTTTCACTCATTCTGATAATGGAAAACATTTCATTACAACTCAATTAAAACAACTCAAAACAGCTCACCAACATGTTTTTGAAAATCATGTTATGGATTTAGACTTCATTGTCTTTCTGAGCCCTCCCCCTGATTCCTGAACCTCTGAGGCAATTAGATAAGAGACCACCCCTTGCTCCACATTTTACAAGTAAGTAAGGCCCAGTTTTATACCTACAATTCTGTGGAGCTGGGCTTCTATCTCAGATTTCCTGGCTGGTTGCCTAGTCTGGTATCTCTTGGCAGTCTTCCTATTCCTCTGATCTTTTAATAAATATTTTTGAATCATTCTTTTTGATATTTTAAATGTACTGAACATTTCCTAGTAACAAGAAAGCTTCCTGATTCATGCAGAACTCGAAACTATGGCTCGGTGACCCACATAATAATCCAGTTTCTATCCTCTGTACTATTCGAGGTCCCTGTACTTTGTACTCTGACAGCAGCCATAGGGGTTTTGTTTGTTTTTTGTTTGTTACATATACATTAGAATATTTTTTTCAGATTGCCTAAGGAATTTTCAGTTACTCATGTGAAAGAACCATAAATGCTATTATTAAACTGAATAATGAATTTGATATCAAATATTCATGCTAATTAATGCTTTTGGGCTTTAAGATGAAATGAAAATAATGCCAGAGAACTGTGGATTAGAGGCACCCTTAAAAGCTCCATTATCACAAAGAGAATAAGCAGGAATTGCATTCATAAGGCATAGAACCCTGTTACTTTTCAGCACTGAGTTTGAGATGTTTGGCATACAGATTGGGTTCCTTATTAACTATTAATCTTTTCCTTTTTTCTTTCATCCTCAGCCACTCACAACTGACCTTCACTACTATTACATCTTGGAGCTGTCATTTTATTGGTCTTTAATGTTTTCCCAGTTCACTGATATCAAAAGGAAGGTAAGAGTGGTTATGTTGTAAAGTGCTTGTAGACGTGCATCTTGAATAGCTCTTGGCAGGTGGCTGTAGAGTCTCAAAAGCATTCACCTTTGTTCTCCTGGTAGTGCTAGGTTAGCAGTACTCTCTGCATTATTACAAAAATGTTTCTGTGTTTGTTTGTGCTGTTTTGTATTTTGTTTCCTTTGCCCCTTCACTCTTCCCAAAAAAACGCAGTGTTCTCTTACCTATGAAAAAATATAGCAATTGAATCCTGATGGCAGTAATTTTCTCTCAGTCTTATCCCCAAGTCCCTGTTTTCCAATTTAAATGAGAAGAAAATTCCTTTTGACTCCTGGAAAACAGTAAAGTTTCAGTGTTTCCAGCCCTGCAGAATTAATGCTCTAATAAAAGGGTTATCAAAATATGCCTAAAAAATGCAACATTCCTAAATGAACAATAGTGGTATTTCACCCTCTCTCCACTAGAGTCTCCTGTGCTGAGAGTACCCATGGCCACCTGACTGTTAAATCCACTCACTCCAACTCCCATCCTACCAGCTTCTGGGCAGAATTTGTGCTTTGGGCTGTTTGCTGTTTATTTTTTTCATAAAACTGTTTTCTCAAGATTCCCACACTTGGATCAGACCTTCATAGTTTTCTTGCCTTCATTTTAATGCCCCTATTTGGTTCTAGACCCAAATTGTAGGATTATTGAGCTTATATTTTCCATCATGTCCAACAATAACCCATGTGCCAGAAATTCCCAAATGATTCTCTTCTAATCAGATTTTCTTTGGGTCCACACTTCCTCATCTCTGCTCACAAAGAATAATATTATGTTCTTTTTGTTTATTATATTACTTAATCCTTGCAACAACTCCGATTCCAGTTTGGTTATTTTTTATTTATCTTCATTTTATGAATCAGGAAACTGAACCTTACATGCAAAATGTTCCCAACTGCAAACACAATCTCTCTCCAAATAGCCCTTCTAACCGACAGTCATGGAAACTGGGAAGGTTTTCTTTGTTCTCCTCTATTCCTACTCCCTTAATATCACTGACACACTTAGTTTGAGCCCTCTCTGCATTTATAGAGTCTATTATAATAGCCGCCTTGTTCTAAAATTGTCAATCTTATCTGCCTGCTGCCTCAGAGTTATATTTCTTAAACCTTCAAGACAAAGCCCAAACTACTTGGGGTAATATTCAAGATTATAAACAGTATGACTCAAATCTACCTCTCCCACTTATCATCCATTTCTCCATACACATAGGATTTAGCTACAAATATCTTCTCACCATTGTTTAGGCACATTAAGTTTTTCCTGTGCATCTCTGTTTTTGTTGCTGCTGTTGTTCCAATATATTAAATTTCTTTGTGCATCTCCTCTGTTTTATGGGTTAAACCGTTACTCAGTTGAAACTCATAGACTCCTATTTTCTTTTATTTATTTATTTGTTTGTTTGTTTGTTTTTTATAAGACTCTGTCTATGGCTAGAGTATACCCTATTTTCTCTTTGTCACTAACAAGATATAACCAAAATTAGCCTCTTTTTTGATAACTTATTCTGTTTCAAGATTTTTGATTACCTTTTTTATTTAGTTGATAAGAGTATCCTACACTTATTGTGTTATATTTTGACAGTATGATGACCTGCCTCTCTCCTTTCAGTAGACCTGAAGGGTAAAGAGCAATGTCTTAGTTCATTTGAGCTGCTATAACAAAATACATAGGCTATTCAGTTGACAAGCAACAGAAATCAGCTGGGGATGTAATTCATTGTTAGAACACTTGCCTAGCCAGCCCAAGGCTCTGGGTTTGACACCAAGCACTACAAAAGAAAAACAAATTTCTGATATAAACAGTAGAAATCTATTTTTCATAGTTCTAGAAGGTAAGAAGTCCAAGATCAAGGCAGCAACAGATTCATTATCTGGTGAGAGTTCCACTTTCTCATAGATGGCACCTTCTCACTATGCCCTTAAATGGTAAAAGGGGCAAAACAAATTTCTGGGACATTCTTTTTTTTTCCTATTAATTTTATTTATTTATTTTTATTTGTTCTTTTTAGTTATGCATAGCAATAGAATGTATTTTGACATATTTGAGATGTTCTTTAAAGCCACTAATTCATCCATAAGGGCTCCTCCCAAAAGACCCCACTCCAAATACTACTATTTTAGGAATTAAGATTTCAACATATGACTTTGGGAGAAAACAAACAATTCAGCCTATAGGAAGCAGGATATGCTTATCTTTGTATTGCTTGTGGCTATCAAAGTACCTGCTTATGGTAGGATTAATAAGTCCAGGAATAAATGAATCAGTTCCTTTGCAAACAGCATTGTATGTTATGATGGAGCATAATACTGTAATGTATCATTTTGGTTTGTTCAGTAATCTGCTAAATTGCAAAATGGTGTCTGAGTGGCAGCTGACAAGCACTTAGGAGTCTATGGTCTAGAGCCTGAGTCTCTTTTCCCCAGCTCTTCTACATCTCAGCCACAGCAGCTTTCTTGGCTGACAAAAAGCTACCTTTCCTGACTTTTATGGCTGCGAGGCCTTAGTATGGTATAGGTATCTGACTGTCAGAAAAAGTAGATGGTCCCTTTCAAGATGAGCCTTGGCAAAGTAGAAGATTCATTGACATCTACAATTTGTGCTCCCTATATTCTTTGCACCAAACACTCTGGGCCAGTTTCTGGAAACATTTAAACATCCTTCAGTGATGATATGCCAGCTCAATCTCCTCTGTTTTATGGGTAAAACCATAAAACCATTATTCAGTTGAAACTCATAGACTCCTGTTTTCTTTTTTTAATTTATTTGTGTGTGTGGTGTTGGGGATTGAACCCAGGGCCTTGTGCATGCAAGGCAAGAACCAACTATTTTCTATGTGTCTGGTAGAAAATCGATACATGGTGAGTTTATGTAAGTTTCTCAAGAACATGTAATGTGGGAATGAATTGGAATCCAAGTTTACCAAAGCCCTAGAATTCACTCTTAGATTAGACTTTTATAACTCATTACCATTTTGTTGATTCCCCTTTGCTTGATGAGAATTAGGGATGCTACACAAAATCAAAGAGATTGATTAAAGCAAGAGTAGCTGTTCTTGTCTTCCAAAAACTGTGAGCCAGCAGAACTCAGGGAAGCTTCATTACTTTAAGCCAAATGACCATTATCTCACTAATTTCCATTGGAGGATTACTTTTAATGGTTGAAGTGCATCATTTTGTGTGATTTTTCACATATTTAGCACAAGTATAGAAAACACCTATAAAAAAGATAATTTTACAGTGAGGTTTGTAGAACTGATTCTAGGCCTGTGTGTTGTCAGTGTTTACAAATTTTATGTATATATTGATACAATGTGTGTGTGTGTATGTATATGTATATGTGTATATATATATGTATGTATATGAATATATACATGTGTATATATAAACACACACACACACACACACAATATACACACATTTTTTTTCCCTAAGTCTGCTCTAGTAGCTTGTTTTAGCTGTCTAGCACCCTTCTCTTCTTCTGTTGGTCAGAGTATTTTTGTATGTTCCTGGTACAGTTGGCTTATTCTTACTTCTTGCACAAAATGGAAATGAGGTCACTATCAGATGTGCTTATTAGTTGGCACAGGTTTTGATAAGAAAGACCTTTACCATATTGCCATCTGGCATTAGAGCACTGTGGTTCTTGTGTTTCCGGTCATATCTTGCTGACTGACCCCATGGGTCCTTGGTCACCCTGTCCTCATTACACTCCCACCTGGAGAATCTGCTGTTCCAGCCATCAGTGACAATTTATGGTGTGTTCTGTCTGCCAGATACACTCTCCATCTTCTATGCTGGAACTATTAATTGCACCTCCTAAAAACAGCCTGTTTCTTAATCATGAAATAGGGATGTTTGAAGATACTCCTTGGTAATATGTTATGGAAACTAACTTCTGAAGGCTATTCATGAGACTGTTAAAAGAAGGGTTATCAAAATGCTTCTTAGGCTCCCCTACTAAGCAGTAAGCTTGAATGGCTATATTCAAATAGAGATCAGGATTTATAAACACTGGATCCAGATGCATGCTTCAGACTCTTGAATCAGTATATAAATGAGGTTTAGAAATCAAAATTTTTGACTGAATGGTTTCATGAATCTTTATGAAATTGCTTTCCTATTCACCAACTCTTCTCCTTTTTCCACCATTGGAAAAAAAAATATTTCCACAAAGAATCTGGGAGTTAAAAATAAAGGAAGAACCTTTCATACCATTGTTGACAGAGCACACAACCTCTTGCTCTTTACCAAAGCTGGTACTTATTTGGTCAGTGAGGCTGAATATATTAATCTTTCCAGGCTTATGATTAAATATGGTATGCCACCAAAATATGTAAGCTTTTTAAAGAAAATTTTCCTTTTTTCTTCTTCCCCCATTCCTTTCTTCTACCCTTTCTTTCTTCTTTTATTAAAAAAAAGGTATCTTCCTAATACAATATTTTCTTGGTGTTCAATGATATTTGAAACATCTTTTTTCAAAACTTTTATTGTTGTTAAAATTCTGTGCTGTAACATCTGCTCACAATGAGCATTTCTCCTGCACATATAAATTTTCTGAGGAAAGCTAATACACATTCTTGTATTGGGCTCAGAACAGCTTGCTTATGTCTAAAACTTGTGTCCCCTTTAACAAAGCTGCTCTCTGGCTCCAAGGCCTGGGCCCTGGGCCAGTGGGTCCTGCTCATATTCAGGAAAGCATCCTTGGCAGTGTTCCAGGGCCTGGTTGGCAAAGTCAGCTTGTTGCTTTCTTGGTCTTTAACCTGAGAAAAACACCCCCATCATGCCAAAGATTCCTGACAGAGAGGTATGATGATTAAGTTTAGCAAGAAACTTATTTACAGATTTTTGTCTACTCTCTGATTACTTTTGATAGACAATAGCTGGTGCCTACCATTGTGAGTGCTTTCAGCTGCCTTTTGGAGCCAGGCCATGGCCCAGATCTTTAGGGTAAAGGAAAATGCATTCTTTAATACTCTTACAAGGATGCAAGCTGGTGTCGGTTTAAATGAAATAATGTACATAAAACTATCTAGTACAATGCTTGACAAATAGAACTTAGAGAAGTACCTGGCAATTAATGATCAAAATTTGAATCAAAGCCTATAGTAAAACAATCAAACCTAAAACTAGTGCTCACAGATTTTCTTTTTCATTTTTAACCTATTAAAATTAACAAAATTACTATGAAGAACTAACTTGAGGTTGCCAATCCTTTACTTAGTAAGGAAATGGTTAAAAGCACCTACCCTTTCTCACCACTAATTCGTAAAGGAAAGGATATATTTAACAAAAGAAAAGAAGGAAGGATATCTTATAAGGGACAATGCTTTAAATTGTAATCATTTAAAGTTTTATTTTTCTTATTTTGTCCTAGGCTAGGGAAGACATTATTATGGGTAGTATGGTTTAGAGGTTAAAATCATAGACTCTGGCCAGGTGTGGTGGCGGGTGCCTGTAATCCCAGCAACTTGGGAGGCTGAGTCTCGCTAAATTACATAGTGAGACTCTAAGGGGCTGGGCTTGTCACTTAGTGGTAAAGCACCCTTGGGTTCAATACCCAGAACCAAAAAATAAAAAAGTCATGAAATCTGGAATCCACCTATCTTCTCAGTTCAGTATCACTCCTAATTTGGTGTGACCTTAAGTGAGTTTCTTTACCTCTCTGTGCTAATCAAAAAAGTGAAGTTTCAGTTTGCTTATCCAAAAAAAAATGAAGTTCATATAATATAACCTACCTTGTGGGAGTGCTCAGTGCATGTTATTTGTGCAGCCACCAGGTGTGGCCAGCTCTGCATCCTCTAGCACATCTAGGATTGTAACACACCCCTTTTTGTGATTGAATGGAACCATCTGACTAGTAGTCTGTGAACACAGCTGATTTATGTCACTTAATTGCTGGTGTGATACCCTCTAGGGGTTTCACTTTCTCTCCAGTACAGTGACTAAGTTTGACATAGAGGCTGCTTCATTGTCCTGGGTCCCTGGGTGACTTGAATAAGCAGACCCTCTCTTCACTTCGCTCCCAACCCTTGATAACACATAGTAAGTCAGTCATTTTAAACAACTAAGATTCTGAAGACTTTGGTATTCCCTCCTAACCCAGTTTATCCTGACTGGTGCAGCTATTATGAATAATATGGCTAATTATCATTTCCTAGAATCATGTCTGGAAATTAATTGTTCAGATTAGCATTTCTCAAGGTGTGGCCTCTGAATCCTTGGAGATCATAGAGACCTTTTCAGGAGGTCACCAATTATAGCATTTTCATTATAGCACGAGATGGCATTCCCTTTGCTCACTGAGTGAAAATCTGCAGTGAGTGTGTGAAGGTAGCAGTGAGTAAAACAATCAAAACTAATGAGACTGCTGGCGGCACTGAGTTGCACAAGTAGTCTTTGTGTTCTTCAACGCCACACACTTGCAGGAAGAAAAGAACATCAGTTTCACTTGAGAATGTTCTTGATGGAGGATTTGGAAGTGTTAGTTGTATTAAATCTCTGTTTAAAACGTGACCATGTGATGGAATGGGAAGTGGGCACAAAGGACTTGTGATGGCATCACAGTGCACAGTGGCATCCTGGGAAAGTCCTGATGAGCTTATTTCTTTGCATTGTGAGCTGAACAGGCTCCCTGTTTTTTATAGGATTCCATTCTTACTTGAAAGAATGGCCAGCAAACTACGCTATTCCAGCTTGTGTCATTGCAGGCATTTTCATGAATATGTGCAAAGTGAGTTCATCTAGTTATTTGAGTAAAGCAAATGACAAGCTATTTCTTCAAGAGAAATCTTAAACTTTCAGGCAAAAATTATATGTTTGGAAAACTTGTATCTACCAGGGAGAGTTTGAGAGCATCTCAATACTTGAATGTTTCTGTTGAGATTCGTAGTTTTATTAGAAAATGTGATTTTTAAAAAATATTGTATAACAAAATATATCATGAACTCAGTTAACCATTATTTTCCAAATGACTAGTGCACAATGTGATAAAAAATCACATGTGAGCAAAAAGTACCTTGAAGCACAAGACAGACCAATGGATTTTAGTGGAATAGAATGTAAAGTGTATTGATAGGGTTCTAGATTCCACACTAAACTCATCTTTGAGAATATCTGACTTGTCAAATTTTGGTACAGCATCAGAGAAGAATATTCATGACTATTCAAAAGAGGTATTAAGGGCTGAGAATATAGCTCAGTTGGTAGACTGCTTGCCTCACATGCACAAGGCCCTTGGTTGAATCCCTGGCACAATAACAATAACAACAAAAGGTATTAAGGTACTTCTCCTTTTTCTAACCATGTATCTGTGTGGTACTGGTTTTCTGTAAAGTGCTTCAACCAAAATGACATCTGGCAACAAATTGAATGTATATGCAGTTGTGAGAATCCAACTCTCACGTATTAAGCAAGAGATATGCAATAATATGAAACTGCACAACTCTAGTCACCATTGTTTTTTGTTATTTTGGAAAATATAGCTATCTTTCATTATTTGTTGACATATAATAAAATTTGTTCTTATTAATACCAGTTTTTAAATATTTAGTTTCTCAGTTCTAACATGTCATATGGTAAATACTGATAGACCCACATAAATACTCTTTGGTGTCTTCAATGATTTTCAAGAATATAAAGTGTTTCTACAGACCCAGATATGTGAGAACCACTAACCCTCACATGGTATCAGCAAGTCCTTTCTCTGCTGGAAAAGCTAACATCACAGCAGGTGACATTGGCCATTCTGAGTGAGGTAGGGACTGAGGTAGGACTCTGGGTAACCTTGGGGCTCTACTTATCCACAAGGTCAGCATGCCACTTAACCTCTCTCTCACAGATGTGCGAAGCTGCTCTTTCACATGTCTGCTTGTGATTTGAGTCGAAATGTTGGGCCTTTGAATAAGCTGAGGTTTCTTCTGAGGTGGGCAGTTCTGGCTCTCGGCCTCTATCCCATTTCTCTATCTCTACCGGGCCTTCAGAATCTAAGTGGGAAGAGGAGGCAGCACATTTTAATAAGCTACCATCTGTGATCAAAAGCATCTCAATCCGTGCTGTGGGGAGGCTAGTGGGAGAAGAGTAGAACACTATTATCTGGAGAAGAAATGTGTTTTATGGAACACTTTGTAGGGTTTGATTCAGAGGCTGCCTTCCATAATGGCTTACTCTGGCAAACATCCATGTGTCTTGCCAGAGAGGCTCATAAGCACCATTAGATCTCACAGCCAGGGAGCTGACCACCGACACACACTTGGTCACACACTGCTGTTCCCACTGTGCAGTACAGCGGGAGCCAGTGTACAGCAGAGGATAGCAGCATTGCTGCAGTACCGAGGGACCCACACGCTGGGACCCAGCAGCCTGCTTTTCTAGAGCTCTGGGTCCCTAAGTCTAGGGCTTCAGGAGTCCTACTCTCTTGGGAGGTGCCACTGACCCTTGGGGCATTTCCCTTTCAGCTGGGAGGTTCCATTATCCATATGCCTCTGGGAGCTTCCGCTCTAGTCTTCACAGAATTCTTTGGGGGGGGGGGGAATTTAACTTTTTATAGCTCTAAATGTCCTCTTAGAATCCTGAACTCCCTCTGTTTTCGTCCACATAAATACCAACAAACCTTCTCTGCTTCTCTTTGGTCTCCTAAGAGGTGCCTCTCCCCCTCAAGGCCAATCCTTGCACTTTGACTCTTGATCCACATCTCTTCTTTTTCTGGTCATCAGACTTTCATTTATTTGTGTTTTCCGAAATGCGGCCATCCTCCTTCCTGGGGTCATCTTTCCATATAGTTTTGTTTCTGAGAAGTGGCAACTTTGGTAGTTAGGAGCCTGAACTCTGAGGAGTCACACAGAACTGGATTCAGATCCAACCCTGGCCTTTGTCACTCTGTGACTTTGGAAAAGCTGTTTAGTGTCTCTGTGCCTCTGTTTCCGTATAAGATGTAGTTAATCTGGTACTTGCTTTATGTTGGTGTGAAGAATCAACTACAGTGTCCGAGCCCTTGGTGCATGAAAATTAGTAGGCAAAATAAAGGGAGTTTTCCGGGTGCTCAAGCGGTCGTGCGGCTTGGAGGAAGGAAAAGGCATTCCAGCTAGGGAAAAATGTGTGGCCAGAGATCTGTGTGGAGGCAAAAGAAGCTTCCAGTGAATTCTACAGCTAGAATTCTGAGCACTTGTTGGAGATGGAGGTGGGGAGCTCGTCAGCTAAAGGAAAAGGAAGATAAGGCTGATGAGGATAATAAGAGTCCTCTGAACTCCTCCTGACAACTTGCGGCACCAGCCCAAGCTAAGTGACCTGAAGAAGACTTTTTCCATCTTCCATTTATAGCAAAAAATTGAGTCCTTGATTGCCTATTGTCATTTGGGGCCTCCAGAACTTGGCAGTTCAAGTGAGTATGATGGCTTTTGTGTCCTGCAGAAGCTCTATTTTCTTTGAGCACAGGCTGCCCCCTACTGATCTTCTTGGCTGCTTTCACTCCGAAGGGTTTTCTAGATCTCATAAGGTGTTCCATGCCTTTGTCCCCAGGGATTACTGCAAAAAAAACTGGAAGGTTAAGTCTGTTAAACCCCATATCACTTGTCATTTTGACATGGAATGCAGGTTAAATGTCTCAGAAGTGACCTTTCCCATTAAAAGCTCTACAGGTTAGTGTGACTAGGCCAGTGGGAGTGAACAGAGCCCAGAAGGTCCACTTGACCCCAGGCTACTATGATGTAGTATGAGGGTTATATGGTATGAAACTTCTGAGGACTTAAAGTTAAATGAGAAAAATGATATAATATGTATAATTTAAAATAGCTACGTGATTTGCAAGCAGAGTGTGTTTGGAGAGCATGCATTTGATAAGGGAGAAGAAGGAAAATAGGAAGGATGGATGATTCAGAAGTATTGCAAATCAAGCACCACGCTCTGGCCAGTCCCACCAGAAGTGATTGGTGACTCTATCATATCGTTTACTATTGTACAAATAAATTTTTATTGCAGCATTTTCCATGGTAAAAAATCAATTAAAGATTAAATATTAACTAAATAATCTACAGTAGACAAGATTTTGAGTTCTTGATCTTGAAACAGGACCATAAATGTTGCACAGGAGAAAAATTGGGTAAACACTGCTTACCCCATGGTTCTGTTTTATTTATATCTGTTTGTAAAAGCCATAAAGTAATGGCACATTTAGCAGCAGAGAAAGTAATATTGAATCCAATCAGTTTTTGCTTTTAGAAGTTAGTGAAAAAACTCTCTGCCTTTCAAATTATCATAGTGTTGTAGTTGTAATTGATCGTGAGACTTTTGATGGTGATAGCTACCAGAACTCTTTATAATTTGTTTGAACTTTGAGGGTAATATTTAATGGGTTTCAGAATAGCCATGAAATTTAAATCTCTTATACATCCTTTGTCAGAAGAAAATGTGGTGAAGTTGGCCATGAAACTACACAATTGCCACGTGTCAGGTACCATGATTAAGTTTCCTATAATATATCCTCTGATGTGACTCTGAAACCCTGGGGTCATAAAGCTTTTCTGTTAAGGGCCAGATCATATTTTAAACTTGTGGGACTTGTACTCATGGTTACAACTGTTCAACTTTGCCACTGTAGCAAAAACACTGCCATAGACAAAGTGGGGGGTGGGAGTGTTCCAATAAAACTTTATTTACAAACACAAATTTGGCCCTTTGCCTGTTTCTTCTCTGAAGTGGACATTTGTGCACATTTGGTGAACAGTGGGGATGTCAGATTTAAGAAAGGCTGGTAGAAATACTTAAATCACATCAGTATATGTTTTTAAATCATTTTCATGATAACCATAGTAGTTGAAAAATCTTTAACCAATTAATTTCTAAGCACATATGGTTATTAGAATGATATCTATGCATGACAGTTATCTCCTTCAAGGATGTAAATATGTATTCATTTAGTCTAGAGGTAGAAAACATTTATCTATTGGAAAAAGAGTTGGAATAAATTTTATTCTACATATAGTTTGAAAGAGGTTTTAATTTAAATTCATAGGTTGAATTTAAGAGAAGGAAATAATTGACTTATTTCTGACAGAACTCCTGCATTTTGTAATTGAACAAACGTTTTCCAAATAAGTCACACTTTTTTCATTCTTTTACAAATCTTGCCACAGATATTTACCCTATAATACATAGGCTATATGTGAGAATAAAAGTGAATTTAAGTTAAAGGGTTTCATTTGGTTTGTTTTTGTTTTTGCTGTGCTGGGAATTGAACCCAGCTCCTTGAGCATGCTGGGGCAAGTGCTCTTCTACTGAGCCATATCCCCAGCCTTTATTATTGTTGTTGTTGTTGTACTTTTATTTTGAGACAGGCTCTCATTAAGCTGCCCATTCTGGCTCCAAACTTTTGATTCTCCTGCCTCAGCCTCCCTAGTAGCTGGGATTACAGGCATGTACTTCCACACCTGGCTTCAGTTTTCAAGTCTTATTTTATTTGAAATATCTTTTTTGAATGGTCCACTTAACCAATTCTTTTTATGGTTAGCCAATATCAAGGCCAGTTAAAACATAGCACCAGATAGATGGTAGACAATTCAGATACTCAAGAATTTATGTCATACAATGCTCAATAAAAGAAAGATTTTTCTTTTGATTTGATTTTCCTCAAATTATTTAAAGTGAGGTAATTCTGAATCAACTGATTTCTTTAGTCATCTTAAATATACTTCATTTTAGTCATTGTCTCAAGACCTATACAATTTTTTTAGTCTCTTGTTTCTTTATTATATTTTGTTTTAACCAAATTGTTAAAGCTTTAGAACTTGTGCTACTAATTAGTTACTTTAGAAATCTTCTGAAGCCAAGACGAAGCAGCCTATTATACTGTTATGAATTTCTGGCACTATATTTTTTTTGCTTTAGTAATTTATTTAGTTTACAACATTATTTTTTAACATTAAGATTTATTAGTTTTTGGCCAGGCTCAGTGGCACACGCCTGTAATCCCAGTAGTTTGGGAGACTGAGGCAGGAGGATTGTGATTTCAAAGCTAGCCTCATCAATTTAGTGAGGCATTAAGCAACTCAGTGAGATCCTGTCTCTAAATAAAATACAAAATAGGGCTGGGGATGTGGCTCAGTGGTTGAGTGCCCCTGATTTCATTCCCCAGTATCAAAAAAAAAAAGATTTATTAGTTTTCTATTTAGGTTTTTTGTTTTTGTTTTTTTGAAGGGTTCTTTATATTCACACTGTTAATAGAACTTTAGGTACCCAACTCCAAAGGTTATATACCTATTATATTTTCGTATTGCTCAATGAAAAAGCTGTCTAACTATGGTCATTCCTGGTATTTGTAACATTTGTTTGAAATCTTCACCATCTTCATGTGTGTTTATATTTGTTCTGGAATAGAGATGGTACCCAAGTGGCCACCTCCTTTGTACACTGCTAATTTACATGCTTAAGTTTACTTCCTGCATAGCCAGCCATCCTACTTCTAACGCCTAGATTGCAAAATACCAAGAGAAAGGAAAACTGCATGTTATTGATCTCTGGAAAGAACAACCTATAACTGTTAAAAGTCATACAAACACTTATATGTTTTAAAGGTTTAAGGAGAAAAACTATTTAAAAAAAAAAAGATCGAGGGACTTCTTTTATTATTACATTTACCATAAAATTAAATCATCTTTAAGCGTTGGTTCTGTCCTTCTGTTTCCTAGAAAGTTTGAATATCTGTTGTTTGGCTAACCTGGTCCTAAGAATCTGGTTTCTATTTATTTGAGGTAGATTACACGTTTTACTTATATGCATTAAATTTTATTAAATCAGGAAAGTGATACATTTCATTGTATCTGAGAGAGAAGAGCCTTTTCTTTGCTTTGCACTTAAGTAATATTTCATATTCTTCACCATCTGTGCCCATCTAAATTATCCATCAATTACAATCTTGGTGGTCTTACTCCTTTTATAAGGATACTTAGAAATGTTTTTCTCCTGGAAAGATTACTCCCAAAAGAGACTATATAAAACTATGAATACTTTATCTAACAGATGATAATTTAAGGGAAAAAAATTCTTGTTTAAAGTGTGTATTTTTTTTTAATGAGGAATGGGTAAATTTTGTTTTCATGAAGGCATGTACATTCAGATGAATCTGTGGTGCCTCCTAGGTAGATCTGAATCTCAAAGTCTCTCCAGGGCTTGGGAGCATATCTGTAGAAGCTCATACCTATACCTTAATGAGAGACTGATCCCTACAGCCCTTTGGTGCTATTTTATTGTGCTAAAAGTCCCCGGGAAGACCAGAATTAAAGATGTCAATTCTCCTTTTAACAGTTGGGGATAGAGCCCTAAGAGCTAGACTTTTACTTGTGCCTAGGAGTTTGTGGCCTGGAAGCCATACTGAACAGACTAAGCAACCATTCCAGATTTCCTAAATTCTGTTTGGAAGTATAATAAGGAAAATAATAGTCCAGTCTTACCAGGTTTTGATATTAAAATGGATGGCTCACCCTTGAATTATTTTATTTCAAACTTTTCCTGAGTTTGAATTAAAACCACATCTGATTTTTTTTTCTTTCCCATTTCTAATAATTAGCATAGGAGCAACCATGGAAACTGGGGCTGATGGCCAGGTGAACACCTGGCAGGTAACAGAAGGAGGCTTTGATGCTGATTGTGAACACACCTAGAAACAACTTGGCAAAGGAGAAGGAATTTGGGATACACCGAAGCAGGAACCAGGACAGACTTAGGGATCAATAGTGAATTTGAGGGCCCAAAAAAAAAAAAAAAATAGCAACCTCTTCGCTTAATTCCTGCTACAGAAATGCAGGAAAACATTTTCAACCTAAAATGCTGATATGCTTTCAGCCAGGCCTGTGTCTGCATATGCGCTGGTCACTTTCAGCAGTTACAAATATGAGGATGGAAGTCTTCTACCTTGCATTGATAAAAATCCAAATTGACAATTTATTTAAAAACTGCCATTTGGACCACATTCAGTGCCTACTCAATGTGTCAGGGTAGAAGGTTGTGAGTAACACATATAAAATGACTGGGTGGTTATATGAAAGGTATTTCATTGTATCTAAAGCTTTCTGAAACAGAAATGTAAAAGTCCAAATCAATTATTCCTGCTTTTTTTCATATTTATGCAGATATGACTGAAATGAAAATCAGTCTTCTGCTATGGGCATAATGGAACCTCACAGTAATAAAAACACTTTCTAGGACCAGCGGAAGTATATGCAAAAATCTTCTTTATAATACAAACTTTTTCTGAAAAACAAGACTTTGGTTTTTAAAGGAGCCTTGCTATTATCAAGGGCATTGTGTTACTATTGGCATTTCTATCAGATATGAATTAGGAAACTTAATTATAAAATGATCCTAATCCTCCATGTTTTAATCAATTTATATTTATTCATTTATTTTTTAAAAAACCTCTTTTCAGAGCCACGAGCAATCATTGAAGGCTGAATAATGGGAAATTGGAGAGCATTGCTCTGCTTAGGTTCTCAGCTGGTTAGACCTCAAATTCTGTTTTAAGCACGAGCAAATATAAGTTAACTGAACCATTGAATTAAACACTGTATGTTTTAATTCAGTTGTATTTAGGAAAGTTATAAAATATCAGTTGAAACATCAAGTAGCTACACTTTTTTCTCAGCAGCACATGGAACCTTCTCAAAAATAGACCATATACTATGTCACAGGGCAACTCTTAGACAATACAAAGGGGTAGAGATAATACCATGCATCTTATCTGATCATAATGGAATGAAACTGAAAATCAATGATAAAAGAAGAAAGGAAAAATCAAGCATCACCTGGAGAATGAACAATAGGTTGCTGAGTGATCAATGGGTTTTAGAAGACATCAAGGAGGAAATTAAAAAATTCCTAGAGTTAAATGAAAACATAGACACAACATATCGGAATCTATGGGACACATTGAAAGCAGTTCTAAGAGGAAAATTCATTGCTTGGAGTTCATTCCTCAAAAAAAGAAAAAACCAACAAATAAATGATCTCATACTTCATCTCAAAATCCTAGAAAAAGAAGAGCAAAACAACAGCAAAAGAAGTAGAAGGCAAGAAATAATTAAAATCAGAGCTGAAATTAATGAAATTGAAACAAAAGAAACAATTGAAAAAATTGACAAAACTAAAAGCTGGTTATTTGAAAAAATAAATAAAATTGACAGACCCTTAGCCATGCTAACGAAGAGAAGAAGAGAGAGAACTCAAATTACTAGCATACGGGATGAAAAAGGCAATATCACAACAGACACTTCAGAAATACAGAAGATAATCAGAAATTACTTTGAATCCTTATACTCCAATAAAATAGAAGATAGTGAAGGCATAGATAAATTCCTTGAGTCCTATGATCTGCCCAGATTGAGCCAGGAGGATATAGACAACCTAAACAGACCAATAACAATAGAGGAAATAGAAGAAACCATCAAAAGACTACCAACTAAGAAAAGCCCAGGACCGGATGGGTATACAGCAGAGTTTTACAAAACCTTTAAAGAGGAACTAACACCAATACTTTTCAAGCTATTTCAGGAAATAGAAAAAGAGGGAGAACTTCCAAATTCATTCTACGAGGCCAACATCACCCTGATTCCGAAACCAGACAAAGACACTTCAAAGAAGGAAAACTACAGACCAATATCTCTAATGAACCTTGACGCAAAAATCCTCAATAAAATTCTGGCGAATCGGATTCAAATACATATCAAAAAAATTATACATCATGATCAAGTAGGATTCATCCCTGGGATGCAAGGCTGGTTTAATATACGGAAATCAATAAATGTTATTCACCACATCAATAGACTTAAAAATTAGAACCATATGATCATCTCAATAGATGCAGAAAAAGCATTCGACAAAGTACAGCATCCCTTTATGTTCAAAACGCTAGAAAAATTAGGGATAACAGGATCATACCTCAACATTGTAAAAGCAATCTATGATAAGCCACAGGCCAGCATCATTCTGAATGGAGAAAAATTGAAGGCATTCCCTCTAAGATCTGGTACAAGACAGGGATGCCCTCTCTCACCACTTCTGTTCAACATAGTCCTCGAAACACTGGCCAGAGCAATTAGACAGTCAAAAGAAATTAAAGGCATAAAAATAGGAAAAGAAGAACTTAAATTATCACTATTTGCAGATGATATGATTCTATACCTAGCAGACCCAAAAGGGTCTACAAAGAAGCTATTAGAGCTAATAAATGAATTCAGCAAAGTGGCAGGATATAAGATCAACACGCATAAATCAAAGGCATTCCTGTATATCAGCGACAAATCCTCTGAAACGGAAATGAGGACAACTACTCCATTCACAATATCCCCCCAAAAAATAAAATATTTGGGAATCAACCTAACAAAAGAGGTGAAAGATTTATACAATGAAAATTACAGAACCCTAAAGAAAGACATAGAAGAAGACCTTAGAAGATGGAAAAACATACCCTGCTCATGGATAGGCAGAACTAACATCATCAAAATGGCGATATTACCAAAAGTTCTCTATAAGTTCAATGCAATGCCAATCAAAATCCCAACAGCATATCTTGTAGAAATAGATAAAAGAATCATGAAATTCATATGGAATAATAAAAGACCCAGAATAGCAAAAACAATACTAAGCAGGAAGTGTGAATCAGGCGGTATAGCGATACCAGACTTCAAACTATACTACAGAGCAATAGTAACAAAAACAGCATGGTACTGGTACCAAAACAGGCGGGTGGACCAATGGTACAGAATAGAGGACACAGTAACCAATCCACAAAACTACAACTATCTTATATTTGATAAAGGGGCTAAAAGCATGCAATGGAGGAAGGATAGCATCTTCAACAAATGGTGCTGGGAAAACTGGAAATCCATTTGGACCAAAATGAATCTGAATCCCTATCTCTCGCTATGCACAAAAGTTAACTCAAAATGGATCAAGGAGCTTGATATTAAATCAGAGACACGGCATCTGATAGAAGAAAAAGTTGGTTATGATCTACACGCTGTGGGATCGGGCTCCAAATTCCTCAATAGGACACCCATAGCACTAGAGTTAACAAATAGAATCAACAAATGGGACTTACTCAAACTAAAAAGTTTTTTCTCAGCAAAAGAAACAATAAGAGAGATAAACAGGGAGCCTACATCCTGGGAACAAATCTTTACTCCACACACTTCAGATAGAGCCCTAATAACCAGAATATACAAAGAACTCAAAAAATTAGACAATAAGATAACAAATAACCCAATCAATAAATGGGCCAAGGACCTGAACAGACACTTCTCAGAGGAGGACATACAATCAATCAACAAGTACATGAAAAAATGCTCACCATCGCTAGCAGTCAGAGAAATGCAAATCAAAACTACCCTAAGATACCATCTCACTCCAGTAAGACTGGCAGCCATTAGGAAGTCAAACAACAATAAGTGCTGGAGAGGATGCGGGGAAAAGGGCACTCTTGTTCATTGCTGGTGGGACTGCAAATTGGTGCAGCCAATTTGGAAAGCAGTATGGAGATTTCTCGGAAAGCTGGGAATGGAACCACCATTTGACCCAGCTATTCCCCTTCTCGGTCTATTCCCTAAAGCCCTAACAAGAGCATGCTACAGGGACACTGCTACATCGATGTTCATAGCAGCTCAATTCACGATAGCAAGACTGTGGAACCAGCCTAGATGCCCTTCAATAGATGAATGGATAAAAAAAAGGAGGGAAATGGATGGCATTAGAGCAGATTATGCTAAGTGAAGCTAGTCAATCTTTAAAAAACAAATACCAAATGACTCCTTTGATATAAGGGGTGTAAACAAGGACAGGGTAGGGACGAAGAGCTTGAGAAGAATATTTACAGTAAACAGGGATGAGAGGTGGGAGGGAAAGGGAGTGAGAAGGGAAATTGCATGGAAATGGAAGGCGATCCTCAGGGTTATACAAAATGTCATATAAGAGGAAAGGAGGGGTAAGACAAGAGAATACAAATGGAAGAAATGATTTACAGTAGAAGGGGTAGAGAGAGAAAAGGGGAGGGGAGGGGAGGGGAGGGGAGGGGAGGGGAGGGGAGGGGAGGGGGGATAGTAGAGAATAGGACAGACAGCAGAATACATCAGACACTAGAAAGGCAATATGTCAATCAATGGAAGGGTAACTGATGTGATACAGCAATTTGTATACGGGGTAAAAGCGGGAGTTCATAATCCACTTGAATCAAACCGTGTAATATGATGTATTAAGAACTATGTAATGTTATGAACAACCAATAAAAAAAAATAAAAAAATAAAAATAAAAAAAAAATATCAGTTGAAAGGTTAGCTCTATTTTAATTGAACCATTGTTTTGAAGCAAGCTATTGTCTGGTAGAACACAGTTCTCCAGATGATGGACCCTAATGAACCATAGCCTGGAGAGAATAGATTTCATTTTCCAGTGGAAAACATCAGTGTGATTCTTATTGTATGCCTAAGGCACTTTGGTATGATCTACTGTAATGATTTTGGAAAGCCCCAGATAATACCCAAAATGTCAGAATTTCAGAAGTATTTAACAACTGCCATAGACTCAGAGTGCTGTCATCGTTTCTCATCTGCCAGTAAGTGGAGAACTGATGTAAATGTGGTTCTACAGGAAGGACCAGGTGGTAGGTCAACAGATAATATGAATTTGCAATACCCAGTTCTGTTGTGGACACTTAGTATTTGCTGAGGCAAGAAAAACTATTCTCCTGACAGTGGCATCTACCATGAATATACCATCAGCACTACACAACTAGTGTGGAGATTAGGTGCATTGAAAATAAAACTAATAATGGCATTTCATTTTCTAAATTCTCTAACCTCATTTAGGGAACCACTATGTATGTTTACCCATAAATGTTAGGTACTTTCCAGGAAGAAAACCCCTGGATACGTTCACCAAAGTGCACACAAAAGGCTAGGGTTGTGGCTCAGTGGTAGAGGGATTGCCTTGCATGGGTGAGGTACTGGGTTTGATCCTCAGCACCACATAAAATAAATAAATAAAATAAAGGTATTGTGTCCATCTATGACTAAAAATATTTTTTTTAAAAAAAGTGCACACAAAAGAACCATTTAAACAATTAAAGTTGTTGAAGCTGACTTTTCAACCCTAACCTAAAGTGACTTTAACAGCTACTGAGCTGATGCATGGAGGATGCATGTGCCTGCTCTTGGTCTTGTGTGCAAGCCCTCTCCCTCTCTCTTATACAGGTATGAAATGAAAGCTGCAAATATTATTTTGTTGCTGTACTCCCAAACCTAGATTATAGAATTGACAACCTTAAAATAACCTAATTTAATCTCTTCATTGCACAGATGAGGAAATGGATGCCCTTACAAAAATGACAAAATCAGTGAGTTAGAGCCTGAATTACAAGTTGACTCTTATGCAAAATAGAGCTAAATTGAGCTAAATAAGCTGCAAATATTCTTCAGAAGTGTAGTCATGTCAATAAGGCCCTGGTTTTTAACGTTCTTGAACTTTATGATTTGAACTAGAAATTACCCTAACTACAGACAAACAGAACAAAAAATAATTGTTTAATTCAACTAGACAACAGATACCTGAGTAGTGGAAAAGGTGATTGTAGGGCCAGGAGCAGTAAGACAGACCTGAAGAAAGTGGCCCTTTCACCCCATAAACCAGAGACTGGGGCAGAAGCCACAGAGTGAAATGGCTACAAAGAGAAAGATTAAGGCAGCTTAGACAAAAAGGAGATACCTCAGGACTTTCATGTTCTCCCAGGGCAAAAGATTAACTTGAATCTGCAAGGAACTGACAATCATCCCTGACCTAGTTGTTATGCCAATATAAATCAGAAAAAGGTCAAGGTAGCCTGGCTGGACGTCTACCAGCCTGAGGGCTGTTGCCCACACTCATCCTCAGAACAAGCTCAAGAATGGTTCCAAAGGAATGTCCAGGCAAGGAGCATGTGGAGACATGTGTAAGAATAAAAACTTAGCCTTTCTTCTTTACAATGACAACTGGGAATGTGGATATTTGTGAGTGCCTTATAGCACTTGTAAATAAAATTGTCTTAGAAACTCCAGAGATAATTTCAGTTTTGATCTTTTAACCTCCTAGTTCATCTGTGAATACAGACATAACTAAAATAGTTATATGCCAGGGATTAAATAGTAGAGTGGTTGTTTTGGTTTTTTTTTTCTATTCATCAAAGTTAAAATGTCTTTTTAAGACACTGGTAACAGAAAGAAGCTAGTGAAAAAATAAAGCTGTAATGTTGCCTCTATCCCTCTCACTGCTCAAGTCCCACTGACCTCCATGCGATTCTGTGAACAGGTCAGGGTAGAGAGAGGGTGCTGGGCTGATCCTTCATCTTGTTTGTTTTCTCTGCCTGGAATATTTTCTCTCTTTTTTGTCTGTATGGTTAGTTCCCCCATCTTCTTAGAGATCTATGCAGACCCCACTATTTACTATTTACCCCACTATTATTGAAGGTCACTTCCCCCAGCAACCAGGACTCCCTACCCACACACACCTTTACCATGATTATTTTTTCCCCAGGATCACTTTTTACCATCCAGTATTAAAAGGCCATTTACTTTATTATATTTGTTGTCTGTTTTCTTCAACTAAAATATATGAGCTCCACAAGGGCAGAAATCTTTTGTCTACTGTACTGATTTATCTCCCGCCCAAAGCTTAAAATAGAATATAGTAAGAACATAGTAAGAATAAATAAATATTTTTAGTTAATAAATGGCCAAGTGCCTATTGACTTCCAAGGATAGAAACTTAAGAATGGTTCACACAGATTTAGCCTACGTGTTGCAATTTTTCTTGCCCAAGATTTGTGCATAGTTCAGTTTCGCAATAAGCTTTTCATTGTGGCTAATTTAGTTGTCTCTGGATGAAAGGTCTATAGGGCTGTAGTCCTCCTCCTCAAAGACTTCAAGTAGAACAACATTGGGACAAATCATGACACTTAAGTTGCAGAGAAATTAAAGTTTACCCTGGCCCAAATGTAGATTAGGATAAATATCAGTAAGCGAGACTATATTTATAAAGCAGAAGTTCCATGTCATAATAAACCATGTCCAGATGGTCAGGAAATAATATCAAAGATAATCTTTTCAGTTGGGCCCAGAAGCTGATCCTTTGAAGCTGTCTAAAATCTGGATCGTTGATTTACTATTAATTCTGTCAAATTATTCTTTTTAAATGATTATGAACAGTGTGAAAATTCAGGGCTTTCTTGGGTAGTACCCATCAGAAAAGCCAACAACAGATTCTTATTTCAGATTCCCAATAGGCATAGGCTAGGGGAAGGATGCTAAATTGAGATGCATGTTCTAAGAACTCAAGGAGATAACAAAAACAATCACTACTTGTCCTAAACTGTTTAGGCTTCTATAACATAATTCCATTGAATGTGCAGCTTTAAACAACAGGAATTTATTTACATGGTTCTCGAGGCTAAAAAGTTCAAGTTCAAAGCACTAGCAGACATTTTCTGATGAGAGCCTATTTCTTGATTCATAGGTGGCACATTCTAGCTCTGTTCTTACATGATGGAAGGGATGAAGCAACTTTCTGGGGCCTTTTTTTTTTAGAGATATTAATCCCATTCATGAGAGTTCTAGCCCTATGACCTAATCACCCCCAAAGGCCATACTTCCTAATATCATGACCTTGGACATTAGAGTTCTAACATATGAATTTGAGCAGGGGGAGACATAAGCATTCAGACCAAAGCACCACCTTAGTCATTACTATGTGCCTTATGAGGCCTTCTGTAGCCAACAGACTAAAGTCTGAGAACCATGCAATGCCCTTGTCCTTGGACCTCAGCCAGCTGTCCCTTCAAAGATTCACCTGCTGATCAGAAATACAACCTTCATAAGCTGCAACCACTAGTAGTCAGAGAAATGGATTATTGGACCTGTACCTCTGCCCCAAAGATCTTAGAGTTTGTGTTAGTCAGCTGTTACTATGACAAAATACCCAAAATAAATAAACTTGTAAGGAGCAAAGTTTTGTTTGAGCTGATGGATTCCGAGATTTCAGTTCATCTTTGGCTGGTCTGGTGCTTTTAGGCCTGTGGCAAAGCAGTACCACATGGTGGGAGTGTGTAGTGGAGGAAGCTGTTACCTCATAGCAGCCAGGGATTGAAAAAGAGAGATAAGAAGTAGTCATTATCCCTCTCAAGAGTACACCCTTGATAACTTCCTCCCTCTAGGCTCTACCTCTTAAACATTCTACCACCTCCCCGTAGCACCATGGACTGGAATCTAAACCTTTAGCACATGGGCCTGGTGGGAACACGTATTGAAAACATAGTAAATTTCAGGTCCAAATAGTGCCTGCCCTTCTTTGCTTGAAATCCTGTGGTGATTTCTCCCATCACTGCACATTCTTCCAGTTAGTACAAAACATGCTTCATTATCTGACTTTTATCCTAGAGTTGATCACATACCCCATAGTTACCGGTCTATATTTCTCTCCCACTGGGTTCCCAGAGGGCTGGTGTGTTTTATCTGGTTCATTTTAGTATCCCCAGAGCCAGGCCTGTAAAGGTTCTCAGTAAGCATTGTTTTAGTGGCGGAAAAGCTGTAATGGAAAAGCTGTAATGTTGAGAAACCCTAACATGGCTGTGCTTTCTCTTTCCTCAAGGACTTTGGCATCATGTTCCTGCACCACTTCGTATCTGTTTTACTGATTACCTTTTCTTATGTCAACAATATGGCCCGAGTAGGGACCCTGGTCCTTTGTCTTCATGACTCAGCTGATGCTCTTCTAGAGGTAAAAATTTTCCTTCATTCTTAAGAATTCAAAATCCAGGACTCCTGAACTTTCCCAGATCATCAGGTCTCCTGTGTCGTACCAGATGGTGCTTTTAAACTACAGGGGTTTTGTAGGTTAAACTGCTGAAAATGAGACTTGAAATTAGTATATAAACGTTTACACTAATTATAATGATTCCTTATTAATATGCTGATGAAAACTTACTATACCACATTTAGACTGATTTTATAATAGGGAAGTCATTCTTTTAATAGGTTTTAATTGTACTGTAAGCTTCATACTGGTTTATTTTAAATTTTAATATAATTAAGTGTAGTTATTAATGGGAACTTTACTTCTCAATAAAATTAAGTAGGTTAGTTTTTATTGTCACTATACATATTATCTTTGTGTTTTTAGAATGAAAAGCATATATGAATTGCAAATATATATAGAAACTGTATAAATAATTTACTACTTTTAAGAATCACACTGCATAATGTTATATAATTAAATAAAAGTCTTCACTTTATACTAAGCAATTTTATATAATTGGTCAAAAAGAACTTACGAGAGTACAAATTCTATGTAGAAATGGATCTTATAATCTGTATTCTGATTTTGTTATTCCTGTTGACTCCACAGTTTTGCCAACTTTTAAGCATTTGTTAATACTGTGAATAGAGAAGTATCTTCAGACAGTGATCAATTTTTGCAATACAAGCATAAGTTATAAAAAATTGAATCTACTGTAAAGGCGATTAGTTAAGGTCATGTATATATGGCATTTTATTAAAAACTCAGGTGCCTTTAATAGTTTGAAAAATAGTCCTATAATGGATAAGTCAGATGAAAACCTGGTGCTATGATTTTAAGTAATTCAAGCTAAACTCTATTCGACATATTTTTCAAAAAGAGAAATATATTTAACTTGAGGGTAATCCCCTGAACATCAATTATCATTTGGTTAAATCATATATGTTTAGAAATCACAATTTATTCAGTAGCCTACAGTTTTTTAAATCAATTCTATATAATCAGCCAATTTTAACTCCTCTGAAAATCACCAGCTTGATGCTTAGTAGAGCCGTGACTGAGAAAATCTTAGTTGAATTGTCTCCTACCCTTTTTATAAAAATATTTTTTAGTTGTAGTTGGGCACAATACCTTTATTTTTATTTAATTATTTTTATGTGGTGCTGAAGATCAAACCCAGTGCCTCACACGTGCTGGGCAAGCGCTCTACCACTGAGCTACAACCCCAACCCCTTTCATCTACCCTTTTATCCAACAAAGAAAATGAATCCAGGAATCCCAACCATGTGACTTGAAAGCAAATGTGTTTCATCACCTGGGTCCTTTTTGACATTATAAATCATGTTTGAGGAGACCCAATTAATGAGATCTTCAAAATGGGATTTATGGCCTAGACATTTCTGAAAAGTTGATGTTATTGCTTATTTATCAAATATGGGTAGATTAATATAAAGGAAAAATTAGATGATTTACCTATCCAGAAACAGGCAGATGATACTTTTTATTTTAACACCATTGTGGTGCTATACCCAAAGTATGCATGAAATTAAAAGCTTATAATCCTGGCTGCCACTCACTTCCTCTTTGGAATATATTTATTTTATAGTTTTGTACTTTACTTAAAACTATTAAATTATAAATTCTGAAGATACTGCCAACAATCTTTTCAAGTATGACTTAGCCAATTTAATTTTTAAGAAGTAGAAAATAAGGTTATTGAATGCCGAAGACATCTTCATTTTATAACTGTGTAGTTGATGTAAAATCTATATAAAAAATGTAAAAATCAATGATCGAACAAAATGTTTTCAGCCTCATCTTTCTTACTTAGAATCATCTTAAAAAATTAATGGTGAACTGGGAGTGGTGGTGCATGCCTGTAACTGTAGCCACTCAAAAGGCTGAGGCAGGAGGATCACAAGTTTGAGACCAGCCTTAGCAACTTAGTGAGGACTTCAGTAACTTAGCAAGATCCTGTCTCAAAAAAAAAAAAAAAAAGTGAAAAGGGGATATGAATGTGGCAAAAAAGTAAGATAATGGGATGTGATTCATCAGATAAATTTATAATATAAAAATGTGGGGGCTGGGGTTGTGGCTCAGTGGTAGAGTGCTCCCCTAGCATGTGCAGGGCACTGGGTTTAATCCTCAGCATCACATAAGAAAAAAATAAAGGTATTGTGTCCAACTATAACTAAAACAAAGTATTTGTTAAAAATGTGGTCACTTAAATCACTACCCCAAATTATTTGAATACTTCTCATAGATGCTTTGAACATTCTTGACTTTCATCTAGAAAGTGACCCAGGAAAGTAACTTTGCAAATTCGATCTAAATGGATTACTTGAAATACCATGACCTTGACCCTTTCTTCATTTTTAAGTTATTGAGAATAAACAAGGATATTGTCTCCCTAGAGAAGTTCCTCTGCCAATTTAAAGAAAACCCATAATTCTAAAGAGAAAGAGAATAATGCAGCAAAGTTCCATATATTCTGTATTAAGTTTGTGATCTCAGTATTTGGGACTCAGTAAAGGTTTATCTAGCACTTTCTATTTTGATCTATTATGCCAAATTTCTGTTTTGGTTCTCTGGCTTGCTAATATCATCTATAATACAAAAGTTTCTTATTTTCCTGTCTGTTTTCCTGAAATCAACCATATAATTGAATTTTTCAGGTTGCTGAATATTTTATTAAATCTGTGACAGTCGGTAGTTCTACTTATGGCTAATGCTGCATTTCATTCGACTTATGAGTAATTTATAAATACTGATGTATGATGCATGACATTTTAAAGTAGCAGGCAATTTTGTGCATCTGGTAAACTCTATCTTATAGAAAACTCATGCATAGTAAAAGAAATTTTATTTATCAGCTTAACTAAATTAATACGTTACATTCCTTCCTTTTATAGGCTGCCAAAATGGCAAATTATGCCAAGTTTCAGAAAATGTGTGACCTCCTGTTTGTTATGTTTGCCATGGTTTTTATCACCACACGGCTGGGTATATTTCCTCTCTGGTGAGTATGCCAATCTTCTTTCTAATTGAGCCACCCCTTCCAAATAAGCTTTAGAGAACATTTGCCTTTTGAACTTTACTCTAAATACTTAGTAAAAGGTTTAAAAGTGGTGAGGATGAACTCAAGAAACAGCCTGATTTCTTCTTGCAGAAGAGAGTTTCATTCTTTACTAATATTTTCCACAGGATAGTTCAAGAAAGATGGGTTCATGGGGATTCTGAAGCCACAGAAAGCATTTTAGGTTCTCATCTAGACTTTGGCTCAAGAACCCCCACTGTGAAGGTTTGAATTAAAAAAAGGAATATGATGTTGCAACCGGTGTGTCTCAGGATCTCCTTCCCTGGAACAGCAGCAGAGGCTCACCTGGTAACTTGCTAGGCCCCACCTCAGACCCGGTGTGTCTCAGGATCTCCTTCCCTGGAACAGCAGCAGAGGCTCACCTGGTAACTTGCTAGGCCCCACCTCAGACCCGCTGAGTGACAGAGCTGTGTTTGATAAGTCTTCTCAATGTTCTGCCACACACTAAAGTTTGGAAACCACTAGCCTTAAATAATTCTCATCAGCTATTTTTACAGCCAAAGGAGATAGAAAGTATAACTCAAAAATAACCTCTGAGATTCTCTGTGGGTCCTTAATGTCTAGATGGCTTTTCTTTTGTTGAGAACTAAGAAAAAGATATGACAGATTTCAATGGAATTTGACAATCCTTTCCATAAAAAATGGGTTCATTGTCATTAATCTTTTCCTGGAAGGCTCTGACTTGGTCTTGAAAAATAATGAACTCTCCATATCACTTGGAGTCTTGTCATTGATGGCAAATTTGTTCTTCCATTTTGAAAGATTTGAATGGGACTTTCAAAGCAGGGGGAATTGGAAAATGCGGAATAGCAAAGGGATGCAATAATACCTTAACTCTCTGTCCCAGCAGAAAAACAATAAAGTTGGGGCCTTTAAGTGAATAACATCTGTCACTAAGATTCCATTTATGAATCATTAGCATACCCATACCTGCTCTCCCTCCACCCAACACACGTACATATGCATGGCTTCTTCTTAAGGCTCATGGCTCTTTTGGACACTTACTTATTATGAAAATCATTTCCAAGCAGCAGCACTGTGTGTGGGCAACAGACATTTATAAAACCTCATTATAGTTTAATATGATTGTAGGTAAGAAACACTGAAATAATTTTGAGTATAATATGACTGTAATTATTTCAGGGTTGGAGCTCTTTCAAGATTACTGGCAGAACTAGTGGTAAGAATTTAAATAGAAGAAATTTAAGTAAAATCCAGGGAATACTTTCTCAGAAAAATTGCAGGAAACTTTACCTACTTAGGATTTCTGAGAACATGAGTTTTAAAGACATATGCATTCCTATCAGCTACTTTGATTTGTTTCCTTCCCTATGAGAGTAGACCTGAAATTGAAACACACTTTCCTTCTGGTTAATGTGTAAAAGCTCTTAAGTGTAGACAGCAGTGTGTCACCTAGAACATAGATCCTCAGAACAAACAAATTCTGTCCTGCAGCCAGTAAGATCACTCATAGGTATGGTCTGTAGTGATGACCTATACTAGCTGCTTAGAAAAGAGTATATAACCAAATATAAAATAAGAACTTCTGTTGCAAATGCTGTGTACTCTACTGCCATGCCTTTTTGTGGACCAGAATTTTTCAAAAGCAACTCGAAAAGAAAAATCTTTTACTGCAACAAATAACTTAGGTACCCATTGCTACTATAGTCATAATGAATAAAACCATTTTCAGATACATCTAGTATGTTATATTGATGCCTGGATGGTCTTTATTTTGATCCTACTTTGATTAATAGAGTGTAATGGACATTGTTGGTATATAAATTTTTCACAAGAATGGCAATAACAAATATTATTTTACATATTTACTTTAATATTGTGAAATTATTTAGAAATTCATTTTCGACTAGGGAATCCTAGAATTGGAAAGAGCCTTTCAGATTACCAGCTCCAGATGCCCCCACTCCCTCTGCACATAAGAATTCTTTTGTTAGTTTCCCTGATCAAGAGTATTGCTTCAGAGGTCCAGGGGAAAATTCTTTCTTCTATTAAATGAAACCTGAGTCCTTTTGACTTCTGAGCTAAAAATTCTTAATCTGGTTTAGAACAATCTAAAACAATATGTGAAGTGTGTGTGTGTGTGTGTGTGTGTGTGTGTGTGTGTGTGTGTCTGTCTGTCTGTCTGTCTATCTCCTGGGTGGATGGCTATGGCTTTAATAGATCTTTAAGATCTGTGAATCCTTTTTCTCCTCAAAAAAAAAAGGTACCTCTGGAAAACAGTAAAATATACCCTGCCACTTCCAGTAGAAAACTCTTCATCATGTGAAACTCTAATACAACATCTTTAGGCCTTCTCTTCTACAGAAACATCCTTAATCTCCTCAATGGGTCCAATAGAATTCTTCCCCAGAATTCCTTTTGTGATGTTTGTACTTGTATGTATTTGTACTAGGGATTGAACCTAGGGACTTTGCTGCAGGGGTCCAGCCCCAGCAGCTATCCAGGGGTCCTGAAGGAGGAGTGGCATCAGCAAAAGAAGAAGAGATGGGATGATAGGTTGCAAGTTACCAGCAGCCTCCAGAAAAACTCTGCTGCCCCTAGAAGGGCCTTTATTTTTATACCTTTTTTACAGGTGTGTTTTTTCAGGTAGATAATGGATAGCTTCAAAGCCCAAAACTTATTTGATTTATATGATTTTTAAGAGTTATGGTCTTTTCTGACATATATTAATTACCTAAGATACTGAGTACATTGTTTAAAATATTTTCCTATAACTTTAGCCAATCATGATTAAGCTTTCACATTTTCACCTCAATCACTAGGTGTTAGACTACGCAACTAGACTGCATGTCTCTGGACCTATTATTAACTTTTAACTTTAAAACCTACCTATAATTATTTCATTAACCTTTAACTTTAAAGCATACCTATGATTATTGGTAAGTTTTCTTACCTCTAAACTAAAGTCCCAGTAAAACACACTTTAAATAGTGAAAGTCTATTACTTAAAAGCCTACTACTCTGAAGTGCCTCTAAAATATAACTATATTCATTTTACATTAATCTGTTTTTAATTTCCAAGGTAATTTCCTTTTTTTATATGACCTATTTAACTGTTTTCTTAAAGAGTTTCCTTGATCCTTGGTCCACACCAATTCTTACATCTTTGTAATCTTTAACTAAACAGCAGGCTTTGCACCTCAATCCATTTGTCATTTATATTAACTATGTGTTTCCCATTCTCATCATGAATTCCTGTGTAAGGCAAAGGAGGGTCTGTTGGTGGGGGGAATGTATGTTGCCCAGGTTGTGGCTTTAGAACAGGGGGCTTAGTGGAAATTGTTAAGCTTTTCTCAAGAACCTCGATTTGCAATCTTTTTCCCATGAATTTCTTGAGGAATAACACTATTTTTTTGTATCCTGAGAGACACTGAAACACACCTTGGGGCATGTCTTAATTGTATCCTTAATCTCATTCTGGGAATTTTCCTGCAATCTCAGGCAACACGTACTTTCATTATTGATTGACGTATGCCCTGTTATCCGTATCATGAGTATCATAAACAAAACACTTAACATTCCCCATAGTTCCAGTTTCCAGATGGTGTGGCCCTGCTGCAGCATCCCCCACACTGTGACCCTGTCAGACAGCGGATGAATGCCTTCACCACTTTGCCACTGAGCCACATCCCCAGCCCTTTTCATTTTTTACTTAGAGACAGGGTCTCACCAAGTTGCTTGGGAATTGCTAAATTGCTGAGGCTGGCTTTGAACTTGCAATTCCCCTGACTCGGCCTCCTGAGCTGCTGGGATTATAGGTGTGTGCCACCATGCCCAGCTCTTGTAATGTTCTGCCCACATCTTGAGAGCCAGCAACAGGCCTTGTTTAGCACCTATAACATGGTCCACTGTGGCATGAGCTTTTAAAGTAGCTTTTGTATTGCACCAGTGGTAAGCTGCTGCCAGACAAGACTACACCCCCATCCTAAAGTCATTTCTTCTTTATATACCTTTATCCCTAATTATGCTTTATTTGCATACTTGATTACATACACTCCATCTGTCCCTATTCAAATGCATCATGCTGTTTTCCTATGCCACCCTAGCCCAGCAGGGCCTTCTGAGTTACATTCCATATGATACTTATCCTTTCCAGCCTCATGTTACCTGTAGATGTGTCTTTCATGTTCTTCCAACTCAGGGAAGAAATATGTTGACTAAAAAAGAACTCCTAGTACACTACCGAATGATCGCTTTATGTAACTTCAATCCCGCAGCCACCAGTCTTCCTGTATGAATTTCTCCACTCATTGTGAAGCCTTCTAAGGGCTCTGTCATCATGCCTAAAGTTTCCTCAGTTTTTTTCTAAGGTGTATAAAAGACCAGCATCAAAGTTATTGTGGAAGTCAAGATTTACTCTGTTGTTTAAGTCATTTTCTGCCCACAAAGACAGGGTCAAAAGAGAATGGAGCCAGGTTTAAGGAGACCTTAGCTGACTCCTGTATCTTCATTTCTAAATACTTACCCTCATCCATTTGATTGTCCATCTGAGTAGTAAGTTTAGCAGTCTGAAGTGTCCAGTCTTTGCTTTATCCATATTTTTCAGGTGGATACTTTTGATATCTACTGTACTGTCCCTTTTTAAATGTATTTAGTGGAGATTTATGGGCATTCACTGGGCAAGCAGGATTGGGCTGGGTGCTGAGAATTCAATTTGACATAGGCCTTCCCTTGGAACACTTACAGCTGAACTCCTATAGGACCCTTAAAAATACTGGTTCATAATTTGGGGGAGGATGCTAGAGATTATAAATTATTTTCTGAACATTTACAGGACATAAATAATGCAAGTGTACTACCAATATTTAGTTTTGGTGCATATACTGAGGAACTCTGTTGGCTAAATAATACATCATATCAGATGGTAAATGTGTGAAATAGCCACTCACCTGTGGGGATTGAGGTAGAGGACACAGACTAAACTTTGGTTCTAAGGAACATTTCATAGAGCTATTTCTCCTTCAAAGACTTAAATTTCAGTTGGAAGAAGAAAGAGAACTATTCCCCATGCCCTCTGCTCCTATTTCTCAACCCACTTCTCTGACATAGCTGGCAGTACCTTCCAGATTTCTCCTGACTATATTCATGTTTCCTCACAAGCCATCAGAATGTTTGTAATTGGTGGCTTTAAGAACACTAGGCTCATTCTCTGCTATTTCTTTGATTCATGTTCCTCAAAGACAGCATACAGCATTAGAACATGAATCGTACCTCCATACTTTTCTTTTGGCCAAAATACATCCTTCTAGAACAACACTGTCCAGTAGATATATAATGCAATCTTCATGATTTTTTTTATTAATTTTCTAATAGCCATATTTTAAAAGTCAAAAAGATAATATCTATTTAAATAACACTTATTTAACTCATTCTGTCCAAAATGATATCTTTTGAACATATCAATATGTTGAGTTAAGGTTAAAATTATTGAGATATTTACATTCTTTTTTGCTAATTCTTTGAAGTCAGGTATGCATTTCACATTATGCATCAAAGTTTAGACCATCTACATTTCAAATGCTCACTGGGCATGTGCAACTAGTGTGTTGGACAATGCAGTTCTAGGAAAGACCTAGTACTGCAATCTTTGGCAGTCACCACCTTCTGCGTGGTTTCTGGTGTCTGGGTATCTTGACCGACATTCTTAAGTCTTCTGTTTGCCCTGTTCATGCCAGTTGGGAAAGTACAGTGGTTAGCAACGATATCTGAGTTAATTAATACCCTTTGTACTGAAGTTTCCTCATCTCAACAGGAATGATGATAATCTTTATCTGGTAGTGTTAATATAAATAAGTTAGCATCTCTATGAATTAAGAAAAAAGTTTGGTTCATAGTAAGTGTTATGTAAATCATAACTCCTTTTTTTAAAGTGAAATGATTTACATAATATGAAATGAGAGACATCTCAGGAATGAGTAAGGAAAAAGACCAGTATCTCAATAGTAGAAGTATTCTGAATGGCTCTTGATGAAGTTCAAAAAAATATAAGCAACAAAATTATTTTAAAATTTTTTAAAATTATAAAAAGATATTTAATCTCATTATAAATAAATACAAACTACAGTTTCTGGAATATGTACAAGTCAGTATTTCTGGAACTAGGACTGAGATCTGGGATGGCAGAAATCTCACATCCAACATTTCTTACATGTGGCTGTCTTTAGCATTACTGAGACCTAAAGTACAGCTGGAACCCCACCTCATACCCTTGGAAATTCTGATTTAATTTGTCTTGGTGGAACCTGAGCATGGTGTTTAGCTCCCAAAGTGATTCTGTTGTACAGCCATGGTGCAGAACCACTCTCCCAGTTCTCTGACTATTCTAGCATGTGCTTCTGTAGCCCTGTCAAAGGTATTAATTAGGGAAATGTCCATGATATAACAAGTGAAAGGCAAGGCATGACTCTGTGCCTCACTTTTTTAAAAATTACAGAACTATGAAAAAAAAAACAGAAAGGAAGTTACCTTTACAGCAAGCTATCTCTCTCTGGGTTATGGTTATGTTAGAGATGACTTTTTTCTTTATATTTTCTCTGTTTTAATCTTTCCTAAGTAAATAGGTTTTGCTTTTGTAACTGAAATTTTTAATTAAAAAAAATTAGTGACTTACCTCTTACCTAGATAATTAATCATGCCTAGGAGTAGAAATTTACTTTTATATGTACATTAGCATATTATTTTATATCAACTTTATTGAAATATAATTCACATGACATAAAATGCACCATGTTAGCCAGGTGTGGTAGCACATGCCTATAATCCCAGTGGTTCAGGAGGCTGAAGAGGAGGACCACAAGTTCAAAGCCAGCCTCAGCAAAATCGAGGCCCAAAGTAACTTAGTATGACCCTGACTCAAAATAGAAAATAAAAAGGGCTGGGGATGTGGCTCAGTGGTTAAGCGCCCCTGAATTCAATCCCCAGTACCAATAATAATAATAATAATAATAATAATAAATAAGTAAAATGCATTGTATACTTTTAAAGTATACAATTCAGTGTTTTATAATATATTCACAGACCTGTCAAACATCAACACAACAAATTTGAGAATATTTTTATCCTCCCAAGAAGTTATACCCATTAATAATGTCTCTGCACTCTTCCAACAGTTACTGGCAAAAATTAATCTACTTTCTGTATCTGTGTATTTTCCTATTTTGGATATTTCATATAAAGGGCTTCATATAATACAAGATCTTTTGTGACTGGCTCTTTTCAATGATACTAATATTTTCAAGGTTTATCCATGTGGTATGGTAGCATGTATTTGTACTTTATTCCTTTTGTCTGATAATTTACTGTGTGGATGTACCACATTATATTTATTTATCAGGTGATCAACTTTGGGATTGTTTTCACCCTTTGGCTATATGAATAATGCTGTTATTAACATTTGTTCTTTTGTGAAAACAAGTTTTCAATTCTCTTAGGCTTATACCTATGAATAGAATTTCTGGGTTATGTGGGAACACTATGTTCAACTTTTTAAAGATCTTCTCATCCTTACCAACACTTATTATTGTCTATCTTTTTGGTTAGATCCATTCTATTGGTTATGAAGTAGTATCTTATTGTGGTTTTGATTTGTTTTTTAAATCTTTTATCTATTTTAATTGCGCTTCCTTTTATTATAAAATTGGTTATTTAATTATAAATATGATAATAAATTCTTTATCAGATACATAACTTAATCATTTCTCTCCCCTTCTGAGGATTGTCTTTTCACTTTCCACTTGGTATCTTTTGAAGTACAAAAGTTTTTAATATTGAAGAAGTGAAATTTATTGTTTTTTTCTTATGTCATCTGTGTTTTTTAATGTCATATTTAAGAAACCATTCAAGTTCATGAATATTTACTCATTTTTTTTTTCTTAAGAGTCTTATAGTTTTAACTCTTTCACTTAGGTCTACGCTCTGTCTAGGAGTAATTTTTGTATATGGTGGGCAGTAGGGATCTAATTGCACTCTTGTGAATATAGATATTCAGACATCCCACAACATATCTTGATGGGCTACTGGTTTTATTACGAACATCTTCGTCACCTAACTCCAATGGAGCAAACTCTCTGTTTAGTCAGCTTTTTCACTGCTGTGACCAAAAAACCTGGGAAGAACCATATTAGGAAGGAAAGTTTATTTGGGGTCTCATGGTTCCAGAGGTCTCAGTCCATACACAATCAGTTCTGTTCCTCAGAGCATGAGGTGAGGCAGAATATCATGGTGGAAGATTATGGCAGGAGGACAGCAGCTGAAAGCATGAAACCAGGAAACTGAGAGAAAGAAAAAGAGTATGAGACGCCCCTCACAACAGACAAAACAAAGGCACACCCTCAATGACCCACCTCCTCCAGCCACACCCTACCAACCTACAGTGACCTCTTAATTAATTCCTATTAATGATTAATGCACTGAGGAGGTTAAGACTCTCACAACGTGATAATCTCACACTTACACCTGCTTGCATTGTCTCACACATGAGCTCATCTCTAAACAGCAACATCTTCTTTTTGGTTAGATTCATTCTATTGGTTCTGAAGTCTGCTGTCACATTTCTCATTCATGACTCTTCTTTGTCCCATTTCCCTCCTCTTGTAATCACTCCATTCTATCCGGGTTTGAGTCATCCATCCTGTCTGGAAACTCTGTATCCTAATAAGGAAGCAGAGATAATTGTACAGCTCTTCCCTTTCTCTCCCAACTTGGGTGCTGTCCCATGAAGTAGTGATTGTTTCTGTCCTGGGAACATCTGGGGAACACCTACTCCCTCCACACATAGGTCGCTTGAAGAGATCTCCCCACACTGTTCCTCCCTGGTGACACCACTGTCCTCTGTGGTTTCACTGCGGCTAGGACATGAGTTATCCCAGAAAGTACAGCTCCTGCATCCTCTGTGTAGAGCCCTTACTCCTGCTCACCTTCTCACCTATTTTAGAGAAATGGTAATAAAAGGGGCAAGTGCTCCTCTGGACCATCCTCCTACTGCATACAATCCTCACAACAGAATCTCATGCCTTGCCTTTTGTTGTCCCCAGTCTATGCAGGATTGAGAGATGAGAAGACTTTAATTTGAAGAGACTGTTACTGTAAAATAATTCAGTGGCTACCTGGCTAACTCCAGGGAAAGGAAGAGATAGTCTCTTCCAGTTCTATACCCAGTAATCATGGGGGTTGCACAGCCTTCCAATATCTTCCCAATATCTCTTCCATTTAGTCTTAGTTCTAACCTTTATTTCTGTTCTATATCAGAACCCAGCAAATACCTAAAAACAAATAAAAATTTAAACACATCTCTGTCAAGATAAGCATTGTAAATTCCTTCAATCCCTTTCTTCTCTGCCTTTCATGCTTGTCTTCTCTCAATTTTATTGTATCAAATCTGTGAAAGTTATTTCTGTTCTCCAGAATGTAGTTTTTTTTTCCAGTAAGACAAATTGAATGTATGTTACCCCACTATTACCAAATAAGGAATCCCTGGAGTCCCAAATACACATATGACCATGATCTGTCCATCATTTAGGGAAAAAAAAAAAAGCATTGGCTTACATATTTTGTCTTGCATTTAAATTTTTAGTAAACATCATCCCTCAATTCAAATAAATGTGTATTTGATTTAGTCTTTGCTTTGTAGTTGGACAATAATTCGATTCTTTTTGAGAATAAGCATATCCATTATTGTAAGCAGTGACCATTTTCATTGATCTCCATCTCGCTTTCATGTAGCTCATTTGTGTGCAACCCCTGAAGTTCCTAACAATTTCCCATCTTTGTGAAGTTGTGGTTTCATTGTAGTCTCATTACAGCATTTGTCACAGTGCCTAGTTCACAAAGGCTACTCGGTCAGTATTTGTTGAGTGGATTAAGTGCTCTTTAATCCTAAATGGCCTCACATCTGTTTTCTTAGTTGAACTCCCCGAATCTTCATGAAATTAGATGGGCACAACTCATGCCTTATTCCGCAGAGAATTTTTAATCATTTAGTCAGTGATTCACATAGGCTCTCTGGACTCTGGTCTCCTGATATCAGTTCAATTAAACAATTCCTTGCTATGTGCCATTTGTTCTTTCTGCCATATAATATTGCCTTCTTTAAGGCCATAAAGCAATTTAAAAAATTCCTTTAAAAATAATTGTCCCTGTCATTCTGCCCCAGCCATCATGCCGTATTGTAAACATTATCATCTCTCAGCCATGCACGAGACTCTATTAAAGCAAAGGGCAAATCTAGAAGGAACCTAAAAGGAAAGCAATGTGGTACAGCCACGAAAGCAGCTGGAAAGACTGCTTATTTTGATTCATGGTTCTTTCCCTCACTGTGTCTGAAGACCAGGCATAAAATTTCTCTGCACCTACATGCTCATCAGTAAAATAGCAAGAATAGTAAATATTCTGCTTGTGTCACCTAAAAGATTAAGGATCAAATGAAATATATTGTTGGTGGTAGTGTTTTAGAAAGTACTTTATAAATATTAAGCCTTTCTCGAAATGTGCTTTTACTGTTGAAGATGGAAATTCCTGCTAAGGCCAAGTGGTCAGCAATTTTTATTACATTTAAATAACCTCCAGTTTAGACCAAGGAACCATAACCATTCGTACTTTCAAAATCAAATAAAATTTTAAAACACTCTCTCCACAAATGAGACTTGAACCATTAGTCCCCTCTGTACTTGAGACTTGGCTTGTAATATTGAAAGCACACCAGTTTGAATTACTCCCTCAAATTATCAGTGACCATACCTATCTTGAGCCACCAGAAGTCACTATTGCCACTCACAGAATCTCACAGAAGGTCATAAAGTGGAAGTGTCCATCAGACTGGTTCTCTGTCAAGTCTCAGATTCCCAAGTCATTATCCAGACAAGAGTGGGCAAACATGATCACCAGAACTCTGCCTGCAGCCTGATGGTGAGCTTCCACGTTCCCCTGCACCTCTCAGCAAATGTCAATGCCATGGCTACAGGAAGGGTAGAGTTGTCATGTGCCTCCAGTCGTCTGCTACTATGTAGACAGAAGCACTTCTCAGGAAGTAACTCTCTGTTGATTTTGTCCTTGCAAAGTAGGAGAATTATTTATGGATTTGTGTTTTCTGAAGGTCTTTGCAGTTAAAAACAAGAAAAGTTACAGAACCTCAATCAGTCTGTTTGACACTTTCCTTCATTAGATTTGTAATTTATTCTGTTGTGTAGTAGAATATTCATTTTACAAAAATATATTTTGTCAAAGTAGCAAGGCCTTCTCATGGTTGTTTTTCTTAGAAGCCCTTGACAAATATACTCTGAAATCTGCCCTGGTGCTGATCTGGTTAAATATATTAGAAATATAAAGAGTGAAGCCCAAAATCCTTTGGCCAGAGGTTTGTTTTTTTTTGCTTTTGTTTTTGTTTTGTTTTGTTTGGTAATGCTTCCATCTATTAGGTTCAGTTAATACCTTCATAAGGTGGGACACAGATGGCCGTAATGTGTGTTGAGGTGCTTTGTCCCTTTCCTGAGGATATTATAGTTTTAACTTGATTTCACAATTGCAGGGCTAAACCAGGAATCAGCAGTGGCTTGTAGGACAAAACAGTCTATTGCCTATTTTTCTGAGTAAAGTTCTTTTGGAATCCAGCCTTGCCCATCTGTTACATATTTTCTGTGGCTGCTTTCTGCTGCAGTGGCATGGTTGAACGGTTGTGACAGAGTTATGGCCCCCAAACTTAAAACACATATTATTTAGTCCTTTAGAGAAGAAGTTTACTTAATGGCTAGGCCATTAGCAATTAGTCTTAGAATTTGTGTAAGAATAAGGTAGTTGGGGGACTGGTGTATTAAATGGATTTAGTCATGGGATATTCTCTAGAATGTTCTATTTACCTTTGGCAAAAAGTGTACACAGCACTTCCTAACACTGTGGGAGGAGTAGTGTAGGGGGTAGAATATACCCTCAATGGAGTAGCCATTTTCCTATTGTGATTTGACTCAGCAACAAAAAAAAAAAAAATGCAGTATCCTAGTAACTAACACTCTCTACACAGAATTAATGTTTTAAGTGTTCCCTCTCTGCCTCCCAGTTGGTGCAGAAAGTCCTTTGCTGGGGAGAGAGAAAATGTACCAAAAGATTGTTTGCTCAAAGTATTATAAAATATGTTTATATAACATCTTTAGCAAAAGCTTGGTATGGGTGTTTCATCTGTTTTTAAAAATATCTGAGTACTAAAGACTAATGCCAGGACCAGAGAAATTCCACATTTGACCAAGAATCTTACTTATTTGAGAGAACTGATCCTTTACGGAAAACACTACAGCAGATGAAGAACGGACATCAGCTATGTTTCCGTTTTCTTCCATTATGATAAAGCACAACTGTGTACCAGGCTACTCCTCCCCTCCCTCACCCTCACTACCCTGAATTTGCCTCCTGGTCTTTCCTGCCCAGGCCATCATGGCAAAGGAACCATAGCATCAGTTCCATCCCTAGACTCACGCTGTCCCTTAAGGAAATATGTCTTCATTGAATATTATCATTGAATTTTTTTATCTGCTTCACAGATAAGACAGTAAACACTGCAAGTTTTATCTGCTTCACAGATAAGACAGTAAACACTGCAAGTTTCCCATAGATAAGGCACTGTGAGCCTGCTCTGTGTTGGGCACAGCGTGGGGCTGGGGATATAGATATTGATTAGGAGTGTGACCAAGAACAGCCAGCACTTAAAAAAAAAAAAGAAGAAGAAGAAGAAAAAGAAAGTATTGTTAAATGGACAAGTGAAATTTTAGAATTTCCCATGCAGCTTGCCATGACCTTGACTGAGACTATGTAGCCCACAAGTATCTTTCCTTATGATACAGAGTAGATCCAGTCAGAGAGATAACAGCAACACACAGCAGCAGGAACATTTCAGCCACAACTTGTTCTAGACAGAATTTATAGGAATAAAATTGTTCCATTGTCAATAAATGCTGCCTTTATATCCACAACTAATTTCATAAAACAGAAATGCTTAGTTTGTAATGTGAAATGCCAAAGAACTGAAATACAGGTGTTACATACATAAAAGGAAAATCATAAAGTAAATAGATACACTAAAAATGTCAACTGTGACTAGGAGCTGGGTCAGAGTCTGGTGAGTCCATGTTGCATGTTGGCTCCTGAGTGAAGACATGGGTTTTGAGGCAGTGTAGGAAGAGAGAAACTGTCCAAATGCAGGAAAAACAGAAAATAGCAAAAAAGGAGCGTTTATCCCCCTCGCCACCCAAGGAAGTGCCCCGACATGGTAATTTTTAGTTTTATACAAGGGGACCTGGACAGTCAGCCCCAGCCGCTGTTGTGGCTTATCTTGGTGTCAGGTATCCAACCTCAAAATCATAACCAGCTCCATGTCTCTCAATGGAACTTGCATCAACCCAACTTAACTGAAAGGACAGAACAGAAACTTATACGTCACTATCACAAACCATTGTGTCTTGGACTTTTTTGTCTCCTGCACCACCCAGACCCATGCCTTAGAAAAAGTTGTTACAAAATGAATAACTATTTAATCTGATTTGTTGGTAGACAATACATCATGTTGTGATATTTGAATCATATTCTCAGTAGTTATGAAGAAATTAACATACAGCACTTACTGAAATGTTTATTAAAACTTCTTCAGAAAGACTATGAATAACATGTTCTTAGAAATGATTCTGACCATATTGCATTTGCTGGTAGCCATAGAAGAATGATCAGACTGAAATGGTTCCAAATGATTTTAAAATCTGAGTGATAAAGAGGTACTGTTGGGGGGCTGGGATGGTAGCTCAGTGGTGGAGTGCTTGTCTAGCATGTGTGTGAGGCACTGGGTTCAATTCTCAGCACTACATGTAAATAAACAAATATTTAAGATAAAGGTCTATCAACAATTAAAAATATATATTTAAAAAGGTACTGTTTTAATTAAGACTGTTAGATTATCTTTTAATTGAAATATAAATATTGCAAAACATATCTAATGACATGGAATCATCTATTAACTGTACTTTTGCTACTCAGCAGTACATGTTAGTCAGTGCTTGGATATTATAGTTGTAACTTGATTTCACAATTGCAGGGCTAAACCAGGTAAGGAAACGTGGGGTGTTTCCCAAATTAACGTCCAGGGAGTACCCAAGTTACTTCTGTTACAACTTCATTGCCTACCTGCTATACCCGTTGTGCTCTGCAATCATAACTGTTAAGGAGGTTAACCTGAAGCAACACAAGATTGTGAGCCATCAAATAAAAGCAAAATATCTGTGAATGACTTTATTATTAAGCATTTGGACTAATGATAAATAAACAAAACAAACTAAGGAATTATTTCTAGTTATCATGAAGTTACCTAGAGTATTTCCATTAAGCAAGATTTTAATCTATTGATATTTTCTTGTTTTTATTCCATGAGAATATAAGCATATTCTCTCTTTTTAACCACCGAAGAGCAAACATTATTATAAAGCAATGAACATTTGATATGAAAGTAACATTTGAACATAGGAATGGTCCTACTCAGACAATTCAGGAGTTATGTGAGTACTGAGAGAATTTTTCCTTGGTGTACCAGTCCCTCAAATTACCTCCCTTTCCAGAACATTACATTATGCTAAGAGCACAATTGGCAAAGTTAGAACTTTGTAAAAGGTGGTCAGAAAAGTCAGGTGCTTCACAAAATAGGTTAAACTACCCAGAAGAGGTACAAAAATAAAAAATATAAACAGAGCTTGGATGTCTCAGAAATAAATTATTTATGGCACTTGATCCAATTTTCTAAACTTTCTTCTTGCACTTATTTCAAATTTTGTCCCCACCACCACCACTCAAAATTTAATTGGACATCCAGGTTCCCTGCCCTCCATGGTAGCCAGGTAGTATCTTCCTGAAGCACGGTTGTAAGGGTATTGTTTTATAGATTCGCTCCCTTGTCACCTTGTGCCACTCCGGACTAAGTTCCAACCAGACTGAGACTATATCTCACTCTTCCTTTTTGTGCTCAGTGCCTTGCATGGTACTTGGTGCAGATTCATCTTGTCATAATCTCTGTGATTTATGCTACATCTTGATTTGAAAATCACTCTGATAATAACATATAATAATAACATATAATAATAACATATAATCTAATAACATATAACTGGTTTTTTTTTCCTCCCAAATCAGGGAGAAATATTCTGAATGCTATAGTGATGCTTATTTAACTTCCCTATTCTGCTGAGGCCACATAGCCTACCTAATTTCCCTGTAGCTATATGCCCACCCCCAATACTGTCCCTGGCAACTAATGTATTGAACTCTCTTTCAGGCATAGTATGTAGGGGACTGGCTTTTTGGTGGCCTACTCATGACACACTGACTTATGACATTTCCTTATTTTTTTTTTATATTGGTCTCTACCCATCCTTCAAAGGTTTGGGGAAGATTATAAAAGATTGCCTTATTCTGAAAATAACTCTATGCACAATAAGAATTATTGTTTATTTTTATCATCTAGCCTACTTTTTCTCAAAGAAGTGAAGTAAAGTGATGCTTTATATGTGATACAAAAAGAAGTTTTTGATATATAAATAGCAAATACATATATATATATATATATATCATATAGCAAAACTAAATTTTACTTACTCCTACCTACATCAAATAAATGCCATGCCAGTTGCTTCCATGATTTCATGGGTTCATGGGGCTTCTCTTTTTAGTAATGGAATGTGATGAAACTAATGATTGTTGAATATTATATTTGCCACATAAATAAGGACCTTAATGGTTTTGAGATTTCAGCTAAAGCAATTCTATTGCATTGACATGGAAAACCAGCATTTTTATTAAAACCATTTTGCTTGCACTTTTTTGTGCCTACAGAGTCTTGGTGCTACAAATGGGCCTAAAACTGTCATATTTTAATTTAGAACTAAGGTCAGCTTATGCTTCCCTGGTCTAGTGTCTTGAGAACCTTGAAGAATAGCCAGGTGGACTTCATATCACATGAGAACAGATCCTGACCATCTTCCCTTAAGCAATTGGGAAGAAGAGGTTGATTTGCCTTTTTTTAAATTTACACTGACTGTTCTTCTGCTCCTTATTGGTTCTATATCTGAGAACCTTGGCAGTACAAAGTAATGCCCTTTCCTATTGAAAAAGGGGAGAAAAATGTGACCGTAAGACATGTCAGTTACTAGAGTTGTCATTTAGCCAAATGAATGTCTTACAGTAGGGGAAATCCAGGCAAATGAGCCCATTGATGGTTGGGAAGTTGTGCATGTGCTCCTCTTCATCTGTAAAGCAGGAGGATAAAAAGACACCTTCTAGTTCTGAAGTGTCTGGATCCTATGATTTGGCATTTATAAGACAGTGACCTTCTAGTGAGAAATTTTTGTAAAGTAATTCTTGCAAGGAATTCTCGAGAGAGCAGTGGGTATGAGCAGGAAGAGAGAGTGGAATAGACTACTTGCTTTAAAATTTCACAGTGTGTAGAAAAAAAGAAAATGATCAGTGGTCATTGGCTGGGAGATAACCGGGAAGGCCATGCCTTTGCTCAAACACCAGGCATATTCTGAGTGCACTGGCGTTGTAGGCTAAATGAGCGGCATGTCTTCAATATAAATTATGGCAGTAGAAATAGGAGGTAATCCTGAATGATTCAGGTGAACAAATAGATGGTAAACAAGAAATAGATCAGTATGGCAGTGTTTGCCACCTGTCATTCCTCAATAGGGTTAATCAGATGGTATTTTGGGAACAGACATTGCTTTGCTTTCTTATGAACTTGGTTTTATTCTGAAGAACAGTGACAAGAAAGAACTCATACTAAACACTAGTTTAAAAGTTGCTTAGCCCATGGAACAAAAACGAAAAAATTAATTGGGTTTATATTTAGTGATCTCTCTGTACGCATCTGGATTACATTTTGGGAGTAATTCAAAAGGGCCAAATCATTTCATGCCTCCTGCTACGAAACGCATGTGGGAGTCAAGCTGCTATTTTTGCCATCTGAGACACTTATTGGTGATTTTTAAAAATTCTCCCACATATATAATCACTATTCTGGCAAATGACACTTAGAATTTCAGCTTCTTAAGTATAAGGTAGAGAACAATCTTTTAAAAATAAAGAGAAGATGAGGTAAAACTGGGAACCATTTACTCACAAATCAAAGCATTTAAACAGAGATGATGTTCTTGATGGCCAGTTCTTCTCTAAGCACATGTTCTTTAGGTAGACAAGGCTGGTGTTCATACCACCCCTCCTCAATTGTACAGTACAACACTTATTTTTCAGTCAATGGGGGAATTCTGGGCTCTGCTGGGCTTGTCCATAGCTATTGGTATTGATTAAGCCTAATGTTATCTAATGTTTTTCCACAAATTTCTTTACTCTCCCTTCTACACGTACCCCAAAGGTATATATAAAGAGCAACTAATTCAGTTGATGTCATGTCCTGGTAGATTTAGATCTACACATTGCCATACCCACCTTAGTTATCTCTGCTTCCTCAAAGTTTGGACAAGAACAGTTTTCTGTGGTGGGAGAGGGGCAATCGATACCCTAATTCTGTTTCTTCTGTTAAGATTGTGACAACACCTGTAATTAGATCATTGCAGCCTGTAAGAATGTGAGCCATGGACTCAAACAGTTTCTGAATGCAGGTTATCAAGTGCTAGTGAGATTTTGTCTCTGAGAGCACTTAAGATGTGTTTTTTCAATAATGAATCCCACTAATAGGCATAATTATAATGCACCAATGAAAAAAGACCATACCAAAAAAAAAAGTAATATTTTTTCTAGGCTTCCAAGAGCTCAGAAAAAAAGGAAAAGAGGTATAGGAAGGTTAATAAACTATAAAAACTCAGTTAAGTGGTTGGTTTTTTTAAGGAAAATTTCTTTTTAAAAAATGATGATGATTTAAAAAGACTATAAAGCAGATCATAAAAACCTAGAAGGCTTCTGCACTCAGATTACTTTTAAATAGCTTTACATTTTCACCCAGAGAGGCCAAAAGAGGAATTTGTAGACTCTGCATTTTGGAATAGTATATAAAAGGAAAATTAAGCAGAGAACCCATATTCAAAAGGAAAACCCTTGATCCTACATCCACACATGATGAAAGAAGGTACATGCATACACTTAAGGCACATATGTATTATTTTAGTTAATGTCTGAAATAACCTACTTTTTCAATTGCCAAGACTATTAGTCTTAGTTAAATCATTTGACAAAACAACATACGTGGAATTATATGTGTGAACATACGAGTGTGAGTGCTATCAAGTGTCATTGAACTCTCTGTGGCCAAGGATATTGGGAAAGCTATTTCCCAGTAGTATGGAGGCTGATTATTTTTCAAAATGAGCCCTATATTTAAAAGTAAAAATCAACATTTAAATGAGATCATTTAGGCTCTTAAGTGTCCAAATTAGGATAGGGAAAATTTAGTATAATTCAGCTGCAACATTTAGTTAGAGACAACAGTTATCTCTCAAGGACTAGCATTTCCATCCAGATTTTCAGATTAAGGTGCTACATGTGTGAAGACAACACAGCGTGGCAGGCAGCAAAGTGACAGGCTTTCTGGTGACAGGCACTGCTGCCTGACATTCTATAACAGCCCCCTTTACTCTCACCCTGCCTTGCCCTCAGAAACCATGACAAAATTCTGTTATGCTACCTGGCCTCTGGTCTTTGTTAGGTATAATGTATGGTGGATCTCATCCCCTATTTGAGAAAAATTGTCTAGAATTTGTGCTGAGGAGATCAGTTGGTGGCTGTGCCAAGTCTTTCCACCGCTGTCTCTGTGTTTCCCTCTGAAGAGCCATTGCTTCCTCTGTCTGTCTACCTTGACCTCCTCTTGACCCGATCGCATGCCAGCCTCTTCAGGGGCATGAGCAATTGTGACAGAGACCAGACTGAGGAAAAGGATGACAGCATCTTCCATTAGAGCTGTGCTCACTGTGAATGCATCTGCAATCCATGAAAGGGTCTGAAGAAAAACACAATGGAAACCTTTCAAGACTGATTCAATTAAGTGCCTCCCGGGAGAGGCTGAGTGCCAACAATGGAAAATTCAATATTGGCTCACAGAAAGACACTTCATCTTGTAAATGCCCTTTTTCCTCTAGTGTGTAAGGAAAAAAAAAATCTGCAGCAACCTTTTGAAAAATGTGCCATTTTTTTAAAGTGCCACTTCTTTTAAATTCCTTAATGCCAGTATTCATAGGAAATACACTAGGGGAGATATGAGATTATGAATGAATGGTTGCAATGTCTAAAACCAGTTGTTTAGTTGAAATCCTTCATGAAATTATTGCATGTGTGATTCTTGGTAGGGTTTGAAAAAAAGAGTGACTGTTGAGCTTTATATGGTAGTGTGGGTACAAATGATTTTGTTCTTTACCTTCTATATGAGTCAAGCATAATGATATGCAATATTTCAAAAACCTGAATTCAAAATTAAAAAGCATTTAAGAAACAAGTTTTTTTCCTTTCTCCTAAAAGTGGCATAATAGTTGATCAGCATGTATACAGTTTATCTTTGAGTTGTTAATAGGGAAATATTCATTTGAACCATCTCTGCAGCAGGATCCAAATGGGGGCAATAGGTGAATGTGAATTATTGTTACTGTCTTTAGATGTGATCATAGCATTGGGGCTAGACATTTCAAAGGAATCTGAAATATTTATAGATTAAATAACTCAGTGTCAGGGATTCATTTCTAAATAACTCAACATAGGCAGGTAGAGGGAAAAAAGAATTGAAAACACATTGACAATGAGTTAATTGTTGTTGAAGCTGCTGCAGAGAGGGAGAGTCATTATACTATTTTCTTTCAATTCATGAATATATTCGCAATTTCCAGTAATGAAAGCAAAAATACTAAATATGGCAGTTAGCTATATTTCATATACAGGGTAAGAGACTCAGACTATGAATTGCTTGACTTAAGTCAGGATCCCCTCCTTGACAATGAAGTTGGTCAGGAAGCAAAACCTTGCTTTCTGCTGACAGCTACTTGCGCAGAACAATCACTTTTGTCCAACAAGAAGAGATATGAACCAGCATTGTGGTGCAGTGTTGACAGATGATAGGAAAAAATTAAATGCCAGATGGTGGTGATTATTAAAAGGTAATGGCAGATTATTGGGAATCAAACAGAAAATAGTCATTTTATGTTTCTGGTATGTATACTTATCCCATAATGACTATTTTAGCATCTTGATTTTGTGTATTATGCTAAGACCATGGAAGATTAGAACTTCAAAAAGTTTAAAACTGTATCTTAGTACTGACACTCAGAATAGAATTTGAATAAGTTATCCATTAAGAGATAGATTTTGAAGAAAGCATAAAACTAAATATTACAACTTGTAGTTTACATCATGGATGTCTGAATGGGCTATTGATCAAAGAAAATTTCATGGGATTTCTTTTTATACCAGATATAACTTATCAGAATTGCATTCTGGCTCAGAGCTCACCACCAGGGGTAAAAAATGAATAAAAATCCCTTGCCCTGACAGGCTTGCAATCCAGCCCTAGTGTTGGATGACTAGCTATAACCATATGGTAAACAGAGATAGCAAACTTTGCAGTCAGGATACAGAAGTTTTGATTAATTCTGAGCAAAAGAGCAAGGATGGTTTGACCAAGAAAATATATATTTGAACTGGGCTTGAAGAATGTCTGGGTAATAAATGAGAAGAAAGGCAGACAATCCTAAGGTAAAACCCTGTGCAAAAGTAGAGAGGCCAGAGCAAGAGATGATGTGGAGTGGAACCTGAATCAGGAAGTAGGTTCTTTTCTCCTCCTCTCCTCCTCCTTCTTCCTTTTTTTGGTACTGGAGATTGAACACAGAGACACTGTACTATATTCTGAGCCCTAGTAATTTTTTATTTTGATACAGGGCCCCACTAAGTTGCTCAAGGCTTCACTCAATTCCTGAGGTGTGTTCCTCCTGCCTTCAGCTTCCTGAGTTGCTGGGATTACAGGCATGAACCATCACACTGACCAGGGAATAAGTTTCTGTGTCAGATCATATCATACAAAGCATTTCTATGGTTGAGTCATAAGACTCAACTTAAACTATTCCATGAAAATTCCTAAGTTTCCTAAGTATGCAAAAAGATGGTCTCACTATGGAAAAACAAATAAGGTAAGAACAGAGAAGGAACAAAGGTGTCTATTGTCTTAAGTGAGTTGGGAGGAATGGCTGATGAATTTCTCTGTTATTTAAATTACACTTTCACTTTTCTCTCATAATTTTGTTGTTAATTTTATTTTTTGTTGAATTGGATCTTCAATTAAATGTTACATAAAGAGATTGATTCTACTCTGTAGCACAGTATTAAGAGAATGCAGGAGAACAGATAAGGTTGCTTCCGACAAAATTTAGAGGGATATGCCTTAAGCTCTCTAGATCCAACAAGGAGCTGATTTTGAAAAGTTAAAAAAAGAGTAAGGGAAAAATAAGTGCTATGTCCATGTCCAGAATTCTCAATGAGAAAATTCTATGAATTTTTCATGATATACATGTTTTTTAACAGCACTTTGTATAAAGTTGCCTCTCATCAAGTGAAAGTTCATTTTAACCAAGCACAATTTGAGGAAAAATGGATAGAAGATAAATTTACTTAGCTTGAGATTTCTATGTGATGTGTACTGTCTGCAGAATTAGAAAATATTAAAGCCATTCTAATTAAGAAAACATTCAGTTTATCATATGAATATTTGAAGGTTTTCTATGTGCAATACAGAAAAGTCTATTAGGTAATAGAGACCTGTAATAAAAATAACAGACAAACATTTCAGTCTTTACCTTTTATGAAACGTTCTGTCTAGGAAAGCAGACATCAATGACCTCATTACCCAATGGTGAGCATCATGAGGACATATCACCTGCTGCTAAGATCCAGCCTATCTTAGGGATGAGGCAATGCCTCCCAGAGGAATGACTTCAAAGCTGTCATCTAAAGAGTCTGAGTCACATTGGCCACTAAGGACTCATGAGTCTGTCTACTGGGGAATTAAGAAAGTGTTCTGAAATTGTTCCCAATCATAGTCTAATTTCTTTAAATACACATATCCTATATTATCTTGATGACCACCTCCTGACCAAATATTGCCACCTGGTTTCATTGCTCACATTATGTACTCATTTTTGATCATTTGAAACAAGGTCTAATGGGGAGACTAGAAGTCTACTATAGATACTGCATAGGTGGAACGGATGGTTCAGAGTAGAGTGGTGGCAGACAGGATAAATGGATTCCAAGAATGTAGGAGATTAGCTTACATTGCCCATACAGAGGATCTTAAGAGATGGAGGCATAAAGGGTATGTCACAGATTTGACTTGAGTGACTTGATGAGGACTCGAGCATTAACTGAGGAAAGAATCTGAGAATGAATAGGAAAGACTCCAGATAAACCCTGTGTGCATTCAAATCTTGGCTCTGTCACTGTCTGAATGATTCTGAGTGAATTGTCTCCTCACTCTAGCCTCAGTTTACTTATGTGCAAAGCTTGGGGCTGAAAGCAGTGTGTATTAGTGGTAGGGTTTAAGGTGATTGATAACAGGATTGGAGGAAGTGGCAGGCAGTGGTAGTAGGGTTTTTAGGGATAGGAATGGGGGTAAATATGAGTTTGGCTTTAGAGGTGCCACATAAATATCTAAGAGGAGGTACCAATCCATAAGTATATTGATTTGGAGCATTAAGAAAAAGACAGCTGGAAAACAAATTCAGAGAATCATAAGCATTATTTTGACTATATGACTCTGCATGGTGATAAAAAGACTAGAGTTTACATGTAAATTAGGAAAATGTTTATTTCAAGGCCACAGGCAGATGCTTTAAAAATGTGTCACTATCATGATGTGACTGTGCTACATTTAGAGAGCAGCAACAGTAGCATTCTAAGCATTGGTTCCTGGTGCACAGGGCATGTAAATAGCACAGAAGTCCCAGGGTTGTGCAGTTGGCATCTGAAAACATCAATTTCAGCACAGGATTCATTTCAAATGATGAGCACATTGTTGGCAGCTCTAATGTTGTAAAGGGCCCAACTTCAATCAGGGCATTAAGGAAAAAAAATTGAGCTTTGACTTGGCTGTCATTTGTCTTACTCTGCAGAGGAAAAACAATCACAGTGGATAATGATAAAAATGCATAGTGTTAGCATTTTGTTAGTATTGCAATTTGCTTCAGTTCTGGCTGTTATGCTGCTCCCTTTAAACAGCTTCCAAAGTCACTTTGTATTAGCCTCAATGCGAGGTTTCATCTCCTTTATTGCCCACCATCCTAATAACTTTATTTTCAGGAACCTAATGTTCTCATTCTTTTTTCTGTTGCGTGTCTAATGCTTTCACTAAAGCTAAAGCCTTGGTAGTAAACAGGCCAAAAACAATTATCATGGCACAATGCACTGAAAAATTATGCCTTTGGGTATAAATATTGCAAGGGACATGTGAGGAGCAGCCCTGCTTCGTCTGTATTTGTCAGAGTATCCAGCAAGAATACTCATGGATGCTGAAATGAGGGCCCCATCTACTGTCCCTTTGCTTGGAATAGATGGACCAAGTGTTCCCTATTGTCAGTACCTAGTATTTAATTAAGGGTCCATACATGCCTTGGCAGGTCCAATACAATCATTGCCGTCTTAGAGCTTATTCTGTACAGAGGAGGCAATGAGAGCCTGGGCAAATACCCCCAATGAAATAGACGCACATTAAAGGACAATTCATTGGAAGAGGCCAGTCCGAGGGAGCCCTACCCATTACCTTCTCAGATGGGAATGGCTTGGCCTACTCCTGGAACAGAAAGATTGATAATAATAAAAAAAAGTAGGAGGTGGAGGAGGAGGAGAAAAAGGTAGATGCTGAGGTTGGAGAGGCAGAAAAGAAGCAAAGCAAAGTAGGAACTTTCATGGTACTTGTTTGGTGTAAGGTGTTTGAGGTTTTACTCTAATTGCACTGGCCAGTCTTTACAAGATTTAGAGCAGAATGATTCCAGTGATCATGATTACCCCTGACATCTTTCAGCATCCTGGAATATAGGACTACACCCTGTTGCCCCTGGATACCTATCTTCTTGGGATGTGGCTTAATGGGACATTGGTTGCCTTTCCATATAGACTGATTTTTTTTTCCTTGAGTCAAATAGTTTAGGTGAAGAAGATGCAGTTTGCCCCAGGGCCTCATACTGCATAGAGCTCTTTCTAACTCTCCCAGTAGCTGAAGCAGAGTTTGGAAAGACAATCACACACCCAGAAGATGTGTACGATGGGATGTATAACATGACCAGCCACATAGCATATACCAATTTTTATTTGAACCCCAATTCCTCTACTACTCCATGAGTTCTTTGAAGCTCACTATTATATATTCCCATAGTTTCTGGTAGTGTCAGGCATAGACTACAAACTTAATGAAGATAATTCCACTTAACTTTTTTGATTACCAAATAATTAACCAAGCTTCCCTTGCTACCTTTACTTGCTTTCATGTTGTAGCTGCAAAATGTAGGTCTATCTTTAGGCTAAATATCAGTGATAGCTTTGAGCCTGATCAGAAACCTTATTACCGCAAAGCTGATTCTAAAAGCCAACACAAATGTGAGCTATGTTTTAGTCAGCTTTTCTGCTGCTGTGACTAAAAGACCCAACCAGAACAATTGTAGAAAAGGAAAACTTTATTTGAGAGCTCACAGTTTCAGAGGTCTCAGTCCATGGATAGTGGGCTCCATTCCTCAGGGCTCAAGGCGAGGCAGGGCATCATGGTAGAAGAGTGTGGCAGAGGGAAGCAGTTCATTTTGATGGTCAGAAAGCAGAGCAAGCAACTGAGCTCACCAGATACAATTATATACCCCCAAAGCCACACCCCCAATGCCTCCTCTAGTCACACCCCACCTGCCTTCAGTGACCACTCAGTTAATCCCATCAGGTGATTGATTCACTGATTGGATTAAGGCTCTCGCAGCCCAATCGTTTCTTCTCTGAATTTTCATGCATTGTCTCACATGTGCGCTTTTGGGGGACACCTCACATTCAAACCATAACAAGCTCACAGCAGTGTCAGATTAAGAATTGGGCTAGAAACAGATTGAAGACCTCTTATCCTCTATGGTACCAATAACTGACTCTTCAAATAAGTTGGTTACCTTTTCTAAGCAGAGAATGGACTGATGATGTGGTTTAGGTATGGGTTGCCACAGTGAATTTATTTATCACCCAGGTCCTGTGCAAGTATGCACAGCACTAGTGGATGATGGGGTGGAAGCTGTAGGGTCTCCACATCCCCTCTCTGCCATCCCAAACAGCTTCCAAAAGATTATTGCTAAATCAAGCCCTTAATCTAGAAGCACTACCCACTGATTTCCAAATCATTGAAGATTTCTCATATTTTTTTACTGTAAATTCAAACTTCTCTTCCTAGAAAGACTTTCCACAAAATGATACCAACCAGCATTCCTTCCTTGACTTATGACTACCCTTTTAAACTGTCATGATGTCTTGTGATTATCCTTTGTTTCTCTAGCCTACAGTGCTATTGCTCAAAGTACCCCTGCTTCTTTGGAACACCTGATATATGTAAGATATTGTACCTTAATAAGTTAATGTGTTTCTCCGATTCTCCTCCACTTATTTGTAAACTCTTGAGGTTTACACTGAGTCTCATCCATCATGAAATCCCTTAGTATACAATTGCACTGGTGAGCAAGGGGTGACCCAGGTGTCTTGTAATTTTAGAAGATGTCTTTTTTTTTGGGGGGGGGGGTGTATTCAACATATTGGTCATAGGAGGAAGAATTTAAGAATATTGATTGTGTTTGACACTGGAGTTTTTCCAGTAATGTGGAATTAGATAGCCCATGCTTTAAGCCTGTACACAGATTGAAAATTAAAGAAAGTAAATGATAAAATCTGTTGCTGTTAGCTTCCAGCCTTGTTGGATGGAACAGGAATGCAAGGTGAGGACTACAGATTCTCACGTCTATTGCCAAGACATGCCTGGCCCAGCTTGTGTATCCCTGACAGCCTCGTTACATGTGGAAGCTGGTGACAGAGTGTGACAAGGAACTTGGCCCATGGCTGGCTACAGCAGCACAGCTGAGTGCTTACCAAAGAGTCCCTGTGGCCTTTGTATCTGATTTGTGTGTCCTGCTGCCAAAAGCTAAAGTTCTGCACATTGTTTGCTCTCAAATATTACATCTGCCCAAAGCCTTGATCATTCATGGGCTCCTTCCTAAAGATGAGATTTTGTACTTTCTCCCCCTAATCTTCCTACTTTCTTACTTTTACCCATATTTCTAGGAGTTAAGCACAAAAGAAAATCTCCCTCCTCTTTTTCTTGGCCTTGATCATTAGGGTAAATTTATATGTGTGTGTGTATGTGTGTGTGTGTGTGTGTGTGTGACACTCAATTGAGAAGAATTTGCCTATACATGTGTGGGACATCTTTTGTGCAGAAAAAAAAAAATTAGAAAAAGTGAAATTTTAGCTAAATATGAAAACCTAAGAATTAACAGAGCTGTTTATGTTAGAGTTCAAGAAATCTTTAGTAATCATCTTGTCTTATATCTTTATTTTGTAGATGAAGAAACACAGGCTTTGAAAAAAATAATGAGAGTCAAATGATCGAGTTGGCGAGTGAAGTGAGCCTAGAGCTCGGGCGTTTTGCTTCTCGTTCATACATTAGACTCTGCTGTTGGCTCTCTTCTGAGTCCACTCACTTCCCACCCACACTCCCAAACACATCCATTATAGTCTGCAGCACTGTTCCAGTAGTTAACGTTATTTCAATTTTATTTTAATCCGAGTACTGTGTTTTTGTTGATTGATTGCCTTGTTCTTATTCAATCCATCTAATTTCACTTGTGTTAACTTTCTCTCAAGCTTATGAAGCCTACAAGAGCGATTTTTTTCTTAATCTCTGCATTTACTCTCCTACAGTTTTTCCCCCTTGACTTTGAGCATCTTACAATTCAATTCCATGAATTCTTGACTTATTCTGGAGGAGACAGTTCTTTTTTAAAACATGTTTGTTGTATCTCTCTTGCCAAAGATAATAAATATAATAGGATGAGAATGTCCCTCAAGATGGTAGACCTGTGAGACACTTTCTGTTTGTAGGAACACTTCCAAACTTTTCAGGGACATTTTTTCTAAGATAAAATTAAATATTGAATCCTGGAAATACTTAAATAAAAACATATTTCAAAAATAGTACTATTTTACTTCCAGTGGAATCCATGTATGTTGGAAAACTTCTGCATGCCAAATCACATCCCGATACACAGAGCTACCTAGAGGCAGCTGCATTGGTAGAAGTGAGAGATGGTGCCTTCTTTCCTACCCCACCCCACTGCTTCCATCCTCCCTATCTGCTAGTGAAAGAGGCTGGCATGGCTTGGTGTTGGGGAGAATTGGGGACAGCATCAGAAGGGGGATGCCAGAGTAAATTACAGAGGCACGCAGGTTTTCTGGAGGGTGGGAAGCCAGGAAGCAGACCCTGGGGAAACCACCCAAAAACCCAAAGTCTAGAAAGAACTATGAGTCTGGAGTCTCTGAGCAAGAAAAACATGAGATAGGAGAATAAGGAAGTTAGAGAGGAACAAGGGACAGCAAAATACTCTTTAGCATACCTTTTGGACCTGCTAGCTGGCATGTGCAAAGAGAGTGGGCCTAGATTTCTTAAAGGGCCATAGGTCCTGCATGTACTCAAGGATATATATTTTACATGTATAATACATAATATTTGTTCAGTATTAAGAAAAATTTTAGTGATTTCAAATTAGTATACTACAAGTTGAATATCTATTATCCAAAATGCCTGGGACTGGACGTGTTTCAGATTTTAGAGTTTGGGGGTTTGGGAAATTTTTGCATAGACTTCACAGTTGAGCATCCCAAATCTAAAAATCCAAATAGCTTCAATCTGAAAATACAAAGTGCTCCAAAACCCAAATGTTTTTTAGCATCATATTAGTACTCAAACATAATTTCTCAGCATTTTGATTTCAGATTTTCAGATTGGGATACTCAGCCTGTAGTTAAAGCACTGCCCTAGGAAAGCTAGTATCTCCTTGATACACAGAGAAGTCACACAACCAGGCATGTGGGCAGACAGGGCAGGGCCAACCTGAAGTCCTGACACCTGGAGTACCCCCTTCCTTTCTAAAGCGATGCCAATTCTCTTCAAGGTTCCACACAAAACAGTTGGGGTTTGATCCCTGAATAATGAAATACTGAGATATTTTCCCAGAGCCCAGACTCTACTAGAACCTTCTAGAGGGATTTTGAGGCATTCTTCCTGTCTTGCCAGCTTGCACGTGATGGCTCCTGAACCTTAGTCTCAGCTCTCGTTTGCTAAAAACTTAATGAAGAGTACAAATTTTCCATTTTGATGTAATTTTTAAAAGAGAGCCATCTAGAGATAGTGTATTTAGATTTAAAATAACAAAGCCTTTATATTGGGACCTTGGATAATTAAATACTATTTTGGGATCTTGATCTTCTGACCAAAAAAAACAGTTATATATATATATATATATATATATATATATATATATATATATATATATATATAAAATATCTCCTCTCCCACCTTTATAGGTTAATGACAAGACTCAGTCTAATAAAATGCAAGGTCATTGACCATCTGTCAAGTGAGACAAAGTATTACTATAACTCAAGCTGCCTTAAACCCTTCAGTTAACTGGATATTGACATATTTCACCAATGCTTTCTGACCCTTCATGTCCAGGGATACTCATTTGAAGTCTACACAAGTAGCTCCCAGCACAGAGGTGTGTAACTAGGTGCTGAGTGCTTTGTTTCCTTCTTTAGGGAAAGTGCAGACCACATCATTCCCAGGGGCTGTGACCAAGGGACTGGCCGTGTTCCCCACCCCCCTGCATGCTCTTCTGGCCTCAGAGTGTCTCTCCATGGGAGTTCTTTCTGGCTTAAGAGACAATACAAATGACTCCTCCCTAGCAAGGACGTGAATGGAAAACCAAGAAGCGAGTAGCTAGATGTTTTAGTCAGCTTTTTTGCTGCTGTGACTACAGGAAAGAGGAACAAACCTTTGTTTGGGGGCTGACAGCTTCAGAGGTCCCCATCAGCAGATAGCAGGCTCCATTCCTCAGGGCTCAAGGTGGGGCTGAACATCATGGTGGACAAGAGTGGCCGGGGGAAACAGCTTACATGGTCATCAGGAAGCAGAAAGAGAGGGAGAGAGAGACTCCACATGCCAGATAAAAATATATACCTCATAACCACTTCCTCTAGCCACACCTCACCTGCCTCCAGTTACCACTCAGTGGATCCCATCAGGGATTAATTCACTGATTAGGTTAAGGCTATAACCCACTCACTTCTCCTCCAAACCTTCTTGCATTGTCTCACACATGAGCTTTTGGGGGACACCACATCTAAACCATATCACTAGAGCAACTTCTCTGCATTGCTGTTGTAAATAGTCACACTGGAGATGGAATCTTCATGCCAGGCAGCTGTAATGCCAGAAGCCACTAGAGTCCCTCAGCGTGGGTTCAATGAATTCTAAGACTCACCAAGCTTTTCTGCTTTACCTCAATTAATTGATTAGACCTAAAAACTTTAACTAATGCTAAAGCAAATAATTATACAAAACCAGAGTTCCAGGGCGGTATGTATGTAGCCTTTATTTTCTCTAATCTTTGGGGAAAAAAAAAAAAAATCCCATTCCTAGGGAAAGAAGGGAAAGGGAGAAAAAACAAGGACAGTCATGGCAGCTTCGGCACGGGGTCTTGCCCCGCAGTTGGCCCTGCTAGGAGCGGTCCCTACAGTGGACATGAGGGAAATAAGCCCTTGAAGGAGGAGTGTGCACATTCAGGAAGGTTTTAGAGCATGTTCTTCCATTCTTCCCTACAAAGATGGAAAATGGTTTTAAACTCTTTTAGAAAACTGGAGGAATGAGATGAACCCCTGGAGTTTCTCTCTTAGATTTCTATCTGCTCAGCAGGAGTCAGCCTTATCTCACCTTTTCTCAAATCAAGGATATTTGAAGGTATGCATAAACCTCAGCCCTCCCAAGAGGAAAGCAAAGCAAAGAGCACAGGCTGGAACTCCCATTTTCTAAGCTGCATTTAGAAAGAGATCTTTGATTTTGTGTCATGAGTATTTCACATACATGACAAGACGGGAGTGAAGAGCATCACATGAGTTTCATTAATGGGGATAATTCTTTGGGGATTTAAGGCTTTAAATGGGATGGGCCAAAGTGGGGAGACCAGTTAAAGTAACCCAAATGGATCATTTAAGCAGGAAGAGCCTGAAACATGGCTATTAGAAACCAGATTCTGAACCTAAAAGATAAGCCATCACAGGACACCAAAGCAGGGAAAGACAGGCCAGAGGGAGAGGTCTTCATGAAGGCTGAGCTACACAGGTACACTTTGTCATGTGTGTGGGCTGGCTCTGAGCAGGAGCAAAGGGTGAAGGCTGAGAAAAGGCCTAGAGAACTGGGAGATCGAGCCCAGAGATAGTAGAGTCCAGGGCCCAGATCCTTATGCAAGGAGGTTCAAATCCAAATCCACTTCCCCACCCCACCCCACCCACCTCATAGCTTTGACCTTGGGAATGTTATTTATACTCCTTATGCTTCAGTTTTCTCACCTGAAAAATAGGGATATCAGTTGTTAGAATCAGGCAAAAGTTTGGTTTACCAGCCAGTAGGCAGCAAAGAAGTAGGCAGAGGGCAGAAAACAGGTTTGCTAGAATCAGGACACATCCTGAAAGACACAGCCCTGGCTAGGATGACTCGAGCTAGGAGATCAGGATCATAGAAAGGAGTCCAGGAAGGGGTTAGGAACATAGGCAGACAGCAAATGGGCACCAAGAGGCCAGTGACTCACTTTGAGAAAAGCCTCTGGCCCCAGCCAGGAAGTCACCAGTTACAAACTTGCTGTGATCAGGGACTGATTACTAACTCTGGCTGGGCTATGACCAAAAGTAAAAATAAACTAATAGACCTCATACTTGATTTGGATACAGACACAGAACTAAGGTGTCCATTTTTAATTAAAAGGGAGAGTTTGCCATGTTCAGGTTCAGATTCCTACCAGAGATAAAGAAATCACTTATGTGTTTGCTACAGGCTAATAGGTAAGTGAAACTATTATTCAAAAGAATTAGGCACCAACCCACAAGCTACCTAGAAACTGTCCTCCCCAACAGGGAACACACTAACAACACCAGTGCTGTGCAGAAGTCCATGATTGGGTAGGGGAGTCTTGTTGAAAGCCAGCAAACTGCAAAGATGCCTTTCAGCCTTGTAGCAATCTATACTGACCAACTCTTGACCAAGATGTTATTGAGGCCTGGAGTCTTTATTAGAGAAACTGGTACACAAGGTTTCCTGTAGTAATGAATTGGTTACCTGACTTCCAGGTTTTAAGTGCTCATGGTTTGTATTAAGTGTAATTTTAAATGCATTTCTATTAGCATCTGCTTTACAATGGGCAAACATGCTTATAGATTATTGGCAATCTCCAGGCAGAATCTACATTTCATTTATGTTGTGTGTAGGTCAAATGCACACACATGAGGAAATATACAGAAATCTGGGTTAATAATGACAAGACCATTCAAAAGCTCTGGAGTAAAGCTTGACCGTAAAACACATTTTACTGTTCAAGGTTTCCTCACTAGCATTAGGTACTGCTCTTCAGAACAAAGCCCTGACTCTGACTCCCTGCTACAGAAGAAAGTCTGACTCTCTTTGGATACTTGATGTGGGTCCAATTATTGTGGGTTTTTCTAATAGAACATTCAGCCCAAGCTCAGACAGAACTCTTTGGTGGAGAAAAAGGGCAGAGGCAAAGCTTGTGGTGACCTGCCATGACCAGGGGCCCTGGTCTCATCAAAAACATCTACCTTTAACTCAACCACACAATGAGACGACCTGGGCTGTCTTTTAATATGTCAATTACCACTGTGTGCTCCTTCCTGTGAATCACCAGTGTTTTTAAAAGATATATAGCGCTGAAAGGGAGACTGTTCAACCAACTTTACATATAAACAACAGCAGAATTAAACTCTGACTTGGAAGATGCCATAAGAATGAACAAAATTAAGCACTGGAGCTGGCTTTTCTGAATGAGATGCCACTGGAGGTCTTTTCATGCTGTGTTTTGACATTATGAAACTTCTTGAGTCCTCATCCTTAAGGGAAAGGCAGAATGATTTAAGTCACACTGCTGCTTCCAATGCAAATGAGTACAGCCTTAAATTACATATTAAACTGAAACGACGCTGTTTTCTTTGTTTAACAAGAGCTCGTAAACTCTTCTGCATGAATGCATGCATCCTACCGCCACATATCCTGTATCATATTTCTGTGATAATGAAATTTAAGATGAATTCACAAAAGGTAAGAATGAACAAAACTAACTATAGGGCATAGCCAAATTAAATTCTTATGATTCATTAAGCAGCTATTAAAATAACCCACTAAGTCTAAGTTACTGGGGTAGAAAACAATGTATCTGCACATCACCAGTGAATTGCTTGAGCTCAGCCTTGCCCAGCAGGTATCCATTTCTGCCAAGTCATGCAGGGAGCAAAAGTCTCAGCCTGGAGCTCCTTCATCCCATTAGTTGATGGAATTTTTAGAAGGGATGGTGTAATCTGGAGATCAAGTGGTTTCTGTGCTGGGACTCACCTCTGGCAAAATTGTTCTGGCAGAATAGGTCCCTTTGAGCATGCTTTGTGCAAGTGTGGAGCGCCATCTTCTGGTTAAGCGAAGCCTAACATGAAGGGAAAGAAATGGTCTGTTCTTGTCCCTTCTGCCTCCACACACTCCACTACTTGAGTTAAACAGCAATAGAGGTTTGACGCTATAGGGTAATTATTATTTAGAAAACAAAAATAATTTATTTTCTTAGAATCGATATGTTGATCACAAATTCTTGTGGATTCACTGATATCAATGATAATTCAAGCTAATAAGTTGCAAATTGACAGTGTACAAGTATTCTGTTTGGCCCTCAGAGTGGTTTCTTCCATCTTATTCTATTGAGGTATGGTTCACACATGCAGTGTACAGCATGAATCTTCAGGCTGTGGTCTGATGCTCGGTACATTACATTTGTACGTTTTTACATGTATATAACCCATGTAATCATTACCCAGATCAAAATATGGAAGTTTCCAGCATCCCATCAGCCTCATTCCCCTAGATCCCCTTAGTCCTCCCTCAGAGAGAACCACCATTCTGAACTCCGCCACCAGAGATTTGTAATGGCATCACTAAAGTACAAACTCCTAGCCTCAAACCCCCAGAAAGAATTAGAATGCTAAAATTACCATTGTAATAGTTTTTCCAGAATGTCCCTAAACATTCTGGGCTTAATGTTTTGCAGAGTCCTGGTGTCCATGTTCTCTCTCTCCCCAGTGGAAATTCCTAATTTATTATTTTTCTTCCCTAGCTTGTCACTGAGAGATACATCTCTTCGGTGTACTGAGTATATTTTCCCAAGTGTCCCTGCAGGCAGCCAAAGCAATTTTTGAAGAAATTCTGTGGCATCTCAGAGGTGCCACTGACTGTCATGGCACAGCGGGTGAATTCTGATGCAGCATTTCAGAAATGAATGGGAACGCCTTGTTGCCCGCAGCTGCTCTTGACACCCTGTTCAAATTAAGCCAAGCAGTAGCATCTGTCCTGGAGTCATAATGGTGAGAAAGGATCTCAGCTTATAATCCAGCCAAGCCTACTTAATAATGAATAGCACAACGCAATCACTGTTGCTATTATACACCACCACTTTCCATTCAAATGAAACTAAGTTCTCTCTGAACATCAAAATATATAGTTATATGTCAAGAAGCAGAGCCAGTTTTGAAATGAAGTTGTTATTTCAGAGCTTTCTTGCATGTATTTATTTATTTGATTGTTGGATAAGCAGACACACATTCAATCAACAACCATGGTAGCAAACACGTTATTTCTGGGTGTTTTGCAAGATGTCAGAAACAAAAGTGAAAGATGTGCGGGTCCTCCCACATTGCCATGAGTCAAGCCTTGTTTAGCCTGCAGGCTGGCATTTAAGGGAATCACTGCCTCTCTTAGAATAAACAAGGCAGCAATATAAGCATTTTTCTAATGTAGCCCTTTTCACAAATGACCTGTATTTTTTTCTAATTATTTGTCATGACTTTGGAAAATAGAAAAATGTAAAGAGGAATACATAAAAGAAAAGTCTTATTGTAATAGCTTCAATTAATTTCTTTTGTGAACTTATCATTACACACCCCCCCCTCTCTTTTCATGTGTACTTCTTGGAGTTAAGTTTTATACCATATTTTCCTCTAACATTAGAAATTCTCAAAACACTAAAACTTTGAATGACTTCACAATTTCTGGAATAAGAATGGAAACTGATTTATTAACCATCTCTATTATGGGATATTTTTATCATTTGCTGTTTTTACAATGCTTATAGATGTTTTATTTGAAATTGAGTCTTTCATTTCCTGCCATACTCAATGACCATCTAGAATCATGTTAATTAACAATGGCAAAACTGGCTGTCCCTGGTTTGTTCTTGATTTCAAAGGAATTAAACTGGTATGAGAGAGTTAAAAACCGTAGTCCTTTGAGTTCTAATTTTTAAACATCAAGAGTGGAGAATTTAACATTACCAAGTATCTTTTAGGCTGTTGAAATAAATAGATTGTACTGATTGAATGGATATGAAAATTATATTAGTTTAATATAAGTCCTCCTTCCTCAGAGTGAATACTATTCTATCTTGCATTACTATACTTTTAGCAAATTGTCAACTTAAATTCCATACTATTGTGTTTAGCACTGAAGGACATGTGTCTGTTATGCATTGTTCTTTAGAGATGACTGGTCTAGCAAGATTAAAAATAAACTGTCAATCATTCTAGTCTATAAATGGGGTTGCTGAAATGGAGGGCAGGCAAACGATTTGTGTCCATTTTTCATCCTCCTTTTTTTCTGACCTCACATCCCAGTTGTCACAGGTATCTTCCTTTTGTGACTCCATGAAGTGCTTTCCTTAACCTCTCTCTAAGATCTCATCAAATCGTTTCTTAGTTTTGAATTCTCCGTATTGCCTTCTGTTCCTGTACGAGTGGTCCATGTCTTAAATTTGAGAGTTTCCCATCCAGCCCCTTTAGCCAGCAGTGTCCTCCACCTCACCTATCCTAGAGAATCAGATTGGTCCCAACAATGTGCTGAAGTGACAGGGATGAATGGCGCTTAGATAAGTTTTCTTGTGAACATCTTGTGATCTCTGAACCAGTCCTGTGCCCACTGAGGAGCAGAGCAGAGGAAAAAGCAATTCCAAAATTATGTGAGTACCATGCTGCTCTGGGCAGCAGTATGTGTCCAGAAGACATAAGTCACTTTCCAGGGACATGGCAAGAGGACACAGACAGAGACCAGAGCAGACTCCAGGACTGGCCCCATGTGTCTGCTCCAGGTGGCTGCTCCATCTAGTTTTGCTGTAATGATAGAGAACCAGCTACTCCAAATAATGTCCCCTGACTCATATACTACTCCTATATACTTGTAAAACTAAATACATTCCTTATGCTCTAATAATTTTTGTTTAAAAAATCCTCTGAATATTTATTTCAGAACCTCACTTCAAAATAATGTCTTTCAATTTCAATTCTTTCCCAGGAAAATTCCCAGCCTTGCAAGATGAAGGGTCTTCTAGTTGCCCCCACACACTACCTATAAGCCTGATCCCCCACATACTCTAATTCCTACAGTGTGTGGCAAGTGGTTTGCATTTAACTCGTGTTTCTGGGATTGATCTTTTTTTCTTGTACAGTAATATTCTTGAATGGTATTATTCATACTTACTGAAGGGGCAGAAGCAACTTTAAAGGATCATGCAGACCTTTTCACAAGTAGTTAGGTATAGAATTGCATTCAAAAAGAATGAAAATGAATGGAAGAAATGGTGACAAAAATGAAGGGGAAATCAAATGACCCAGCAATTCTGGTCATTTACTCAAAAACTAAAAGAGTATACCCATGCTCTTAGCAGAATTATTTGCAATAGCCAAAAGGTGGACGCAACCCAAGTGTCTGCTTGGATACGCAAAATGTGGCATATGTATATATAACTCAGCCTTAAAAACAGGAAATTCTGACACTGGCTGTAACTTGGATGACCCTAGAGGGTGTTCTGCTAAGTGAATAAGCCAGTCACAAAAAGACAGTGATTATATGATTCCATTCACATGCAGGGTGGTGCCTAGAGAAGTCAGGTTCACAGAGGTGGGAAGTAGAACAGAGGTTCTGTTGGGGCAGAGAGGACTGGAGATGGGAGGTGATCACTTTTGCAAGAATCTCAATTTTGCAAGATAAAGAGTTGATGTGGTGACGATGACACCACAAGAGGAATTGACTTAATGCCACTGAACTGTACACTTAAGAAGTGTTAAGATGGGAACTTTTGTGTTATATGTATTGTGCCAATTTTTTTTTAAGTGAACAGGGGGGAAAGTATACTATTAGAGCGAGAATCACAATGCAAATCAAACCACCAGCCCAATGCTCCAAGCAACAAGTCTTCCAAGCACCTGCTCTTCAGACCATCCTTCCTGGAAAGAAGTGGTTTGGGGAGTTGTTGGCACTGTGCTTCCAAGAGGTCACTAGGGTCCCTTGGAGAGCAAAGTGAAATGCTAAGTTCAGTAATTACTTTCTTCTTCTTCTTCTTAGGGTGTTAAACACCACATTATTTGAGAGCTGGGAGATCGTTGGACCTTACCCTTCCTGGTGGGTTTTTAACCTACTGCTGTTGCTAATACAAGGGTTGAATTGCTTCTGGTCTTACCTGATTGTAAAAATAGCTTGCAAAGCTGTTTCAAAAGGCAAGGTAAGCTAAAACTCACTTTTGATATGTCCCAGAAAATTTTGTGGATTGGTTTATTTTGTTTCTCTGAAACAACTGTAATTTCAGATTTCATTGAAATTGATGTTGTTTCTTCCAGATTGAGCAAAGCCACATGGAAATACAAACTAAATTATTTTCTTCCTTTTGGTTCACTTTTGAAGTCCTTATATAGCTTTAATGATGGTGTCCAGTGATCTGCATGTGCAGGTTTAGTTTAAATGATGGTATATCATTTGTTGTATTCTTTCTCTCCTCTCTCTGTCTCCCCTGGTCCTTCTCTGACTATGTCTTTACTGAACAGAAATTTAATAAGTTCTTTCCTTTTTTTGAAAAGAGTTATTTGGTGCAGTATACCAATTAAAAAATTTATATGTCTCAAATTGAAAAAATAAATACATTCATGACTTGTCCAGCAACATTTAGTTAAATCTCTTTATTGGAAGTGAACTCGGGGCTGACTTGCTTAAAGCTTCCTTAAAGTTTCCTGAGCCTCGGTCCCTTTGTGTAGAACAGTGACTTTTCCAGATTGTTCTCTATGACATTTTCTTACTTCGTTGTTTGTTCTCTTCCTCCTGCCACCCTGGAAGGCTGGGAAGTGGAACCCTTTACATGTAAGTTTCTCATACTTTCTCTTTCCCTTACCTGGGTGCCACGTGCCTGTTGAAGGGACCCTTAAATGCTTTTATTTCATGCATCTTGTGTGTCTCATCTGTCAGCACTGACTAGAGGCTTCATGTAAGGCGTGGTTTCCACTTAGCTACAAAGAACACTAGGAACAGCTCTGCCCATGTGTATGAGCCTGCAGTCTCTTAAATTTTGCATGATCCAATAGAGGAATTTCTTTCATTGGTGTTTAACATGTTGACCAAAACGCAGACCAAAGTGAAGTGGGAGAAATAAAACTAGTTGAGAAGTTGGGGAGGATCAATGTTTTGCAGAACAAGAGGCCTGGGGATCAGCTGTCTGCTGAATCTACACAGCCACAGGAGAGCCCTTTGGCCTCCTTGGCCTCTTGAATCCTCACAGAGCTGACCCCCGGCCCCTACCAGGGGAGACAGGGCATCTAGTCATGTACAGTGAAGCCAGTTCTCAGCATCAGCTCCCACACATATCCAAAATATTTTGATCAATTAATGGCTTGGAAGCTTAAGTTCATTTTTCCCTGTGACCTCTTATGCTTTAAAACGAACATGTATATTTATTAAAAATTGATTTGGGGGAGTGGGTATAGGGGATTTAACCCTTGGACATTTAATCACTGAGCCACATCCAGCCTTTTTTTATTTTTTATTTAGAGACAGGGTCTCATTGAGTTTCTTAGGATCTTGCTGAGTTACTGAGGCTGGCTGCAAACTGCAGTCCTCGGCCTCCCAAGCTGCTAGGATTACAGGCATGCACCGCCACGCCCAGCCTAAAAATATTTTTATGCTCGTTTGGATACAGATTAAAGCAACATGCACAATACCATCAGCATGGTAATAACTAAAGATACAGGGGGTAGGATGGATTAAATAACTTGTATCTTTTTCGCACTGCTGTTTCCACCTGATGTATCCTCTTCCCTCTAACTTCTATTCCATATTGTATCTAAATTGCCCTTCCTTTGAAGGTAACATAAGTATAGATTTTTCCAACTGCAATCAAAAATAATCTCACTAGGCATGCAAATGTAAATTCATCACTCTCTGCAACTGGAATTTTCCATTAGAAGCTTAATTTATGACTAATGGACTTAGAAACCTAATGGAGCTCTACAATAATGCTGTCTTTGTGATCCGTGTTTTTAAAGCTGATATCATCTCCGTCACATCGATGTCTCAGTTCTTTCAGAATGGTCTGTGTGAGTTCAGTCTCATCTCCAGGGAAACTGAAGTGAGGTTCATTTACTCCATCACTGGTTGGAATGGAGCTGTAGTTTCCAGCATTTACTTTCTCCTGTCCCCTCCTCTCCTGGGAGAGATGACATTCTCTCACAGTAATGGTGGCCCCTCGAGTGGTAGATTCCAGGACTCTCAGGTTGCTGTGGTGGTGGCACAGTAGAAGATACGATGGGAAAAAGCCCCCAGTTTATTCTGAAATACCTACCAGAGACACTGTAACCTCCACGACCCAAGAAAACCCCAGAAGACCAGATTGGAAAAATTTTATAAAGTTAGACCAACAGGGCCCTTTGGCCACCCCCAACCCCCTTAAAAATTAAGTAAACTATGCTCAGTTATTCAAAGATCTTAAGATCTGGGGGGGAAATGGTGACCATAATTTAGATTTATGGAATAAGAGTGTCAAGCTATTTTAATTTTTAAAACAATACAATATTTCCTTAATTTCCTCTAAAATAACATCCTTGCTAGGTAGTAGGATCTTTTCATCCTTTATGGTAACATATAGATTGACATTCTGGTAGACTGAAGAAATTGACACTACTGATTGAAGAAATTGGTCAGTTTTGGAGGATCTGGGCAGTGGATTTTCCCCTGGAAATAGCATAAGCTAGACTCACCTAAAAGATTCATTCTTAATATGGCTTCTGATGCCATTAGTTGATATGTGATGTATAAAACAAAATTGCTAATTAATATTAGCAGACAGAAAAGTAGATTAAACCATCAAAGAGTGTGTTACAAAACCACATGGGAATGATTTTTTTTAATGATCTAAACTAGGGAATATCTCTATTAGTTGTGGTTAATTGAGAGCTGACTTTAAATAATTCTCAAGGAAAAGCAGATGTTAGAAAGGAAATTGATCAGTTTGTATCCAGTTTCTGTGATGCCATTCCATTGCAGAGTATGCCACTTTTGAGTAAGAGTAGAACTCATGTTTTCAATATCCAAAGATACTTTAAAGAGGTCAACAGGTCCAACCCTGTGATTCCTAAATGCACCTACTTTCCTTTATAACTGACTTTGTCACCCAAATTGTATCTCTCCAGTGAAGGAGAATTTGTTACCATGGCAATGTTCTTATCCTCTTCGATTTTTTAACATTTGGATCAGTTTATCTTCATGTAAGATTGCATGTGCTTCTGAGCATGTCATACTTTGAGGTTTCTTGGAGGCTGGTTACACTTTCCATCTTGTGTTCTACAGGTGTCCAAGGATGATCGAAGTGATATTGAGTCTAGCTCAGATGAGGAGGACTTGGAACCTCCAGGGAAGAACCCTCACACCACAACAACTACCAATGGGACCGGTGGTACCAATGGGTATCTCCTGACCGGTCCTTGCTCCATGGATGATTAATTACTCAAAACTATACATCCCGAACAAAGTGAACTGTTTGTTCCTGGAAGTATTTAATAAGTTGCAAATGCAGTTCCTTTCATGATATCTCAGCAACAGAAACAAAAATTAGGATTATCAAAGCATTTTTGAATAGTGCACTGCCATATGTCCTGTTTGTGAATGAAGAAGAAATATCATTCTCTATATGTAGGCATGCTGTATGTATTTGACACAAGGGAACAGTATTTGCATTTGTACTTGTCTTAGAATATTATTTATTTTTTGTATTTGTTTGTAAATCTGTGGACAAAAAAGGGTTTCCTCACTCCTTTTACTCTCCGGGTTCATGACAGTGAAGGAGATGCTCCATCTGCTTCTACCCCTCTGTCTCTTGCTGTAGTCCAGTGTGCTGTGAGCCTCAGCTTAGTTTGTCACTTAGCACAAGCAAAACCCAGCGCAGAACTCTTGAACAGCTACAAATAGGTTTGCTTTCTTTTGTGTAACTGTGCCCATTTTGAAGTTTGCCTATACAGTTGGTGACCATTCTCCAGTGTAAAGTATAAAGGATGAACTAGGTTTTTAAACTGTCACTCATCATGGTCACTGAGCAGTTCAAGTTAAACAGGGTGTTCTTGGGGAACTGTTTTGAATTTGCATCAAATCACTTTGGAATATACTTTATTTCTTGTGCACGCAGCCAAGATTTCTTCATTGAATGTTGTGGCCAGTTGAGCTTTAGCCTTGTAGTTTACAGGGTTTTTTTTTATTCTCTGTGATGAGGTGAGGGCTCTGACACTGAAGGAAGATGTCTCCTGGTTAAGCTCATGGTTACAAATAAAGAAATTACCGTTAATGTTGAGAATTTGCTCTACATTCTGGGAGTAACAAAAGAGAGCACTGATTTCAACCAGGTCTTGCCACTACCCTTGTGATTGGCACAGTCTTCTGTCATATCAAGAGAAAAGAAGCCAAGTGTATTTGGGGACAGAAAAAGGAGTCTTTCAAGAGTTGGCAAGGGCCACTTCCAGGGCAAAGCACTTTCTTAACAAACAGCTCTCAAGGAAAAGCCTATCTGGTATCAGACTTGATGTTTTTATTTTGCCAGGCAAAATGAAGCCCATGGAAGATAACTGGCCCATTGCTTTTGTCACCCACAATGACCTTCTTGTTTCTAGAAACTGGGCACTGTTGCACTCCAAGTCCTTTTTATTGGCTTCTTTGAAGACTTGTTTATTTCCAAGAATTTTGTTCAAATGGAGGTATTTCCAGAAAGACAACAGAAAGTCTTTTGGACAATGGCAATATCAGTGGTGAGGAAAATTACTGAATTATAAATCTCCATAAACATAGCAGCGTTATTTGTGTATGGATAAAAAAAATCATACACGTCAGCCAAGGATTTTATATCTTTTCTTCAAAACTTTAATAAGAGGGAATAAAATGGGATTATAAATACTTATTTTACAAATGAAAAAGACTGTCACCTAAAACAGGAATCCAAAGCAAAAATGCAGTAATATAAATGTGAGAATCTCAACTGTGAAGACAGCAGCAAAATCTAGAGAGTGCATGTCCCATTGCTTAGGGTCATTCACATTTAACTTGATTTTTTTAAAAACTTAAATCTTTGTGCCCACATTTTGCAACTAGTGAATCAATAGTTAAAAGAATACTCCCAAAACCTCTCACTGTGACATTAGATCTTTCCCTTATGATATAGTGTGTTTGTGGTATGGTCCATAGTAACAATCAAAGAGGCTTAGAGCTATGTAGGTTGTTTAGACAGGAACAGTGAACTCGTTCTGCTTGTGGAGCCTTATTGTTTTATTTCATGAGACAGACAAATGTCTAGAAGTGTAATTTGTGGATGGTGGAGATTGTGAGGCCAATCACAGAACACCAGAAGTATTTAGTCATCAGAATAATGCTCAAAAACAGGCTTATTTTTGGGGGGGTAAGGGGGTACCCGAGATTGAACTCAGGGGCTCTTGACCACTGAGCTGCATCCCCAGCCCTATTTTTTGTATTTTATTTAAAGACAGGGTCTCACTGAGTTACTTAGCACTTCACTTTTGCTGAGACTGACTTTGAACTCACGATCCTCCTGTCTCAGCCTCCCCAGCCACTGGGAACATATAGCACTGCACCCAGGTCAAAAGCAGGTTTATAAAAAGTGCATGATAGCTGAATTTTGAGAAGGTGGAAGTTTCTCATCAACCAAGGTATAAACATAGTCACCTGACTTTAGTGTCTGGGAAAGTCCTCTGCAACCGGGAAATGAACTAGAGAAACACCACATGTCCCAGTTTAACAATATGACAAGATTCAGCCCAGAGGAATGATTTAAAGATCAGCTTATAATTTAAAGATTTAGAAGAGGTGCCTAAGATGAAGTAAATTGATTCCTGTCCTTAGCAAAGGCAGATCTAAACAATCTTTTGTTTTTCTCAGAAGTAACTTATAAGGATGACTGGGGACACTCAGTTTTACTGAATGATGGCAACTAAACACAGTCTTCTACATGCCTATGGATTTTTTCATTTCATACTTTAGGGCAAAGAGTTGTTTTGGCTAATTAAAATGGAATGGGTAGGCTTTTTATGGTGTAGAATAATGTATCTCTGTCCACTGCTCTCCTATGTTGGCCTGATAAGGCTTGAGAGAACACTGTGTGAGGTATCTTATCCACCTGTGCCAGACCCTGGCTTTTGGAGGCGTATTTTGTAAATTCAGCTGTAGGTTAGTGAGAGCGTTGTTTCTTGTTAATTAGCCTGTGGTGATGTCTCCTTCCTCCTGGTCACATTCAAACCTTCCCCGGGTACCAAGGAGTATGTAGAAAGAACTCTAGAAAGAATAATATTTTTAATCTCCAGTGTAATAGCTTTTCTAGATCTCTTAGTAGGGTAAGAAGTAGAAAATCAAGTAGAATTTGGCCTTGGGTTAATAAATGATATAAAAGTCTGTGATCTATTGTATGTATATGTATGTTTCTCCAAAAACTGATAAAATATTTCTCCAAAATATCACCAATTCATCTTTGTCCATATTCTTGTCCTAGAAATCATCCACCATGTAAAAAGAGAAGCTTCTCTTCTCCTTTGGTCTTGCTCCCTACACAGCTGAGAGTAGTAGAACCTATTCATTCTCTTTGCCAAGGGGCTATATATGGTAAAATACAGGTCATAGAGTGCCTGTGGTCACACAGAAGCCAAACATAGTTTATGTTTCCAAATTCAGTCCTATGGATGTTGAAAGAGTAGAGGAGCAACTATCAGTATTGGGGGTTATTTGAGTGTTCGTTGTAAAAAAATGCAAATGATTGTCACTTGCCCAGGTTTTATTAAAGACCTACTCCTGGTGGGCTATCATACAGATGGTGTCCTGAGCTGCCATCAGATAATGCCACAGTATCTGATAAAAATGAAGGAGGCAGAAAAGGTAGGCAAAAGCAAGATCAGTCAGATCAAATCATCTTTAGTCAAAATGGCAGGTGAATCTCAAAACATCCAGTTCTGTTGCCAAATTTTCCACTGAATACAGTCATGCCCATATGGTAACATTTTGGTCAACAATGAGCCACATATATGACTGTAAGCCCATAAGATTATAATATAGCCTCAATGTGTAGGCTGTACTATCTAGGTTTGTGTAACTATACTCTCTGATGTATACATAATATTGAAATTGCTTACTGACTCGTTTCTTAGAATGTGTCTCTGTGGTTAAGCAACATATGAATATGTTTGATAGAGTTTGAATTTGAGCAAACTGAATTCCTTCCTTTTAGGTAGAAAGGATCTGAATCTTCCACTTTGTATTTAAATATCATGTTCCTTGGGCTTAGTAAAAAGTAGGACTTCATTTCAGCTTCCTGAGTCTTTGCTAAAGAACTCTTCAGAGAGAAATTTATGCCTGCTTATAATGACCCCAATCTATTCATGATTTCGTATTCCTAGTTAATTTTGTCTCTATCTTAAAAACATTAATGCCAAAGTTGCCTGAATATTTGAGTATTTCTTAATTTGACTAAAAAAAAAAAGCATAGAATAATTCCAAAGGTGTTAAAAAGGTTCCGTCTATCAGTCTGTGTGATGGTGTTTTCATTATATCCAGAGAGATTTCAAGAAATCATTTGGAAATAAAAGCTTAAATGTTTACATTTCATTTTGATATTTGAGTTCTTAAGGTTCTAATAAGCTTGCCAATTGCCTTGTCTTTGGCTGATTTCTACTTTGTAAATTCATAATAGTAGCGCAGAAATGTTTCTGACATCCCAATAAGGAAAACAAAAAAATTTAAATCAGATCTAAGTCAGCCTGATGAGAAAGTGATCATGTGGCACTCTCAGGTTTAGGTAACTTGTTTATAAAAAGAAGATTCAGGGACCCTCAGCTGTTGCCCTGACCAGCTAGCACGCTGGCCACAGGAGGAATGATCATAAGCAGTTCATTAATTGCAGTTCTTGAAGAAAAGGCAACAAGATGTTTTTCTTAAATAACGATGTCCCCAGAATCAATTGAGGTTTCTCTTGGAATGAAACTGTGCCATTCTCAGGTTGCTATGCAGTAATTAGCACTAGTTCACCTGCCACCTTTTAGTTCTTCCTAGAGAAGGTCCCTGGGATTTCCTTTGTGTGCACAGCACCTCCCACCCCTAGGGGGTGCTCAGTGGTGCTGAGAAGCCCTATCCACTCTGCCATTTCAGCTCCTCTAATAAGAGGTAGCATACCTGATGCTGCTTTTCATGGAGAAAAACTGTATTGGAGAACATAAAACATCACAAATATTGTTCAGGAGCTCTGCAGACACCCAAAAGAGAACCTTGGTCTTTTCCAAGTTATTTCCAACTTAATTTCAGTCCAAAGCCTTTGATGGGCACACGGGGGAGTCCCCATCAGGTCAAAGAAATTTTAAAAGTCTCTTCATCCAGATGTCTCCTCAAAACTCGAGCACTCTCAGGATTGCCCAGGAAGTTAGCCTAAACCGTATTGTTTATCTCATTCACTCACGTTCCTTTCAACCTTCTGGAACCCTCCCTCCATGAAAGAAAGCCAGGAGGTTGTCATTTTTCTGTTTTTGATTTTTGAATAGCCTTTGCATCAGATGTATTCCCACACCTCTTCCTCTGCCTGATCCCACTTTTCTAGGGAAAAAAAAAAAGTATTGTGCACATGTGTGCATGCATCTGTAACACAGGTCCATGAGAACTAGGCTTCCTAGGTCAGTTGTGTAGCCTGAAAACCAGGGAACAACAGCTGATAGTGTGGTTTCTTTGGCTGGTGAAAATTAGATTTCATTCCTTTTTGTGTGTGGTGTGCATATGTCCTTTTTATCTGAAGTAATTGTTTTAAACTGCCATTGTAACCCTGCCCTTAAAAAGTTAAGGATTTTCAAGATGAGCTGGAAAAAAAAAAAAAAGCTCTATATTAGGAGCAATTATGTGATGATTCTGAAACTTCATCTTAGAGCTTCATTAATTTAAACATAGAAAACACTCTCAAGTTTGACACAAAGTTTCCTAAAGTCCCTCAGATCCTTGCTTGAGATTGTTATCAGCTCTGTCCACATAATCGTCATTTACCTCCATAAACATTTGTGTCATGGAAGGGGGTGGTTAGTTTTTGGATTTGATTTTTTTTTCAATTTTCAGTGAGAAATAGAATAAGTAACAAAAATCTTTCTTGTTTTCTTAAGACAATTCAGTGCTTGAGCATCTCTGTCAGAAATGGAATGATGTACTGTTAGCCTATTAGAATTATTTCATGTATTGTTATTGTGTTTTGCTGATTTTTATATGAAAATATAATTATTCATTCTTAATATCTGGAAACAATCATTATTATGAGGATCATTTTACGTTGGAAACACTTTCATAATAAAGATAAGTCTCAAGAGTTCAGTCTCAGTGTCCCTTATTGAAAGCGCTAACCTAGCTCATGTTAGAAATCCATCACACTTTCCTGGCTGGGGTTATATCAAGGCTCACGTCTTTGCAGTCATTTCATACAAACCTCCTCAATCCCAAGATCTCTACCATCATTGAGGAAGTAGTGTTATATTATGTTGTGATATACTATATTACCTCTAAATTAGGATATAAGGGTAGAGGGTATGGCTCAGTGGCAGAGTGCTTGCCTCGCATGTGCAAGGTTCCAGGGTTCAATCCACAGCAACACAAGAAAATAATTAGGATATAAAAACTTGAATGGTAAATTTTATGAAGCACTTCTTTCTGAAAAAAAAAATTTACTAAGGTAGCCATTTAAATGTCTGAGATTGTGCTGATTTTTCCTAACTATAATACAGGCGCTTAAGACCAACAGCCCAAAGTATATGAAACTGCCCCCCTGCATATTGTCTCAGAAGAGCTTGTTGATGTCTCCTACTCTTTGCCTGGGCCCCACATTGTTAGACTCTTACCCTCTTTCTCTGTCTTTGCTGTGAAACTCTGTCTTGCCTAAACTTCTCTTCTGAACTCACATCATCTATTATCTCAAAAACCTTAAACATAGCACAAAAAATGCAGCCACATACTCTCCAACACTACCATCAATATTATAAAAAATGAAGCACAAACCCCATTTTCAATAATCTTATATTGCAACCACTCTCAACAATAATCTGCCTGCAAGCAGAAGTTATTATAATAAATGTAACCACCAAAATTTCTCTGAGGTCACAAAAAGATATACCACATGAAAATATATCCATTGAGAAACCATGTGCTCTTCAGACTCTGTAACGGGATGATCTAACACTGGGAGCATCTCTCCCACATGGCCACAGTGCAACTCAGCTTCTCTTTGACCCCTTTCTTATTGCCAGGGCTGCCACATCCAACCCAGGCATATGTTATTTCTTCCCCCTAATTCTGTTTCCACCAACCCTACAGTTGCTTCAGCAGGAAGAATGGCAACAACATCATCATAAAAAAGGGCAAGACAATGAAGCAGGGCAAGACAATACGAGAGATTGGCATGCACCAGGAGGTACTTGGACATTGCTGGTCCCTCAGAACCAACTGTCTTGGAGGCAGAGCCTGGGACCCATACCTTTGTTATTCCCAAAGTGCTGTAGCATGAGGGAACTAAACATTCCTAAGCACTGATATTTTTTAGATTATGTAAAGTTTATAGTGGTGGAAACCAGAAGGACTTCAATAAAAGGACTACTGTTAGGGGCCTGGGCTGAACTACAGGACAAACCAGGAAGCTCCTGAGGCTGACACCAGATGCCACTGAGAAGAAGTCCCATGGAGGCAAAGTCACCCTGCAGGGGCTGTAAACCTAAATGGGGTGTAGACACCCTGTTATCTCTACACCTTGCTTTGTGGTGCCACCTGATGACTGAACTCAGCCAGAGAACTGCCCAGGAATAGATGTCCACTGCCAGGTTGAGTATTCCACTGTGCAGATCAGGGCAAAGAACAGATCTGGGGGCATTGAACCGAAGCAGCAGCAGAAATTTAATATTGCTGGGGCCTCACTTCGTGCCTTGGCATGTCCTGTGACACAATAAACGTCTGTTACAGAAATACGTGTGCCCGGTGAAGATAGAACTGGTAAATTGTGCACCGCAGCAATTAGCATTTCCTGTTAGGAAAGAAGAGGAGCCTGAGATGGTGAGAAAGTGCTTTGTCTCCAACTTCATCTGAAATCAGGGTTTCCCTGGTGGGTCCAACTTCTCTTACTGGTGCTCTGGACATGGAAGCTGTGGGTCATTGGAGCAGGACCTGTAGCACTAATCTCCCAGGCCCAAGCATTAGGATAGGAGGATGCAAGATGGAGGCTAGTGTCACCAGAAACAAGTTGAGAGGACTGAAGAAAGGGCATGGAGAATGAATGAAACCGAGTTGTGAAATGAAAATGGAGCAAGAAGTTCTAAGCTCCAGCACTCATGACCAAGTTTTGAACTGATGCTTTAGGTAAGAAATTATATTTTTAACAAATAATGAAAAATATTTAATACATAGCTAAACATAACCTGATTAGCAAAGGTGCAGGTCCCTGGCTGCATCATTCAACCACTCAAAAAAACTTACAGAGACCTGCTGGGTGTCAGGAATTATTATTGGCACTAAAGATAGACTAGTGAATAATAGATACAGTTCTTGCTTTCATGGAACTCATAATCTAGTAAGGAAAAAGTGAACAAAACAACAAGAAGTTGCACATCATATGTCATTAGAGAAAGGCAACTTGAAACAATAGAATACCACTACATACATATAAAAGTGGCCACACCCAGAACACTGTCACCCCCAAATTCTGGCAATGCAGGAACTGTTAATTCATCGCTGGTGGGAATACAAAATGGTGCAGCTATCTTGCAATATTAAACCATAAAACTAAACACTCTCTTGCCAAACTAACCAGCAATCACACTCTTTGGCATTTACACAAAGAGGATGAACACATGTTCACACAAAACCCTGTAAATGGATGCTATAAAAGCAACATATTCATAATTACACAAACCTGGAAGCCACGAAAATGTTTTTCCAAAGGAGAATGTATTAATAAATTGTGGTAATCCAGACACTGAATATTATTCAATGCTTAAAGGAAATGAGCTATTCATCAAGTCATGAGAAAATATGTAGGAAATGTAAATGTATACTACTACGTAAAAGAAGCCAGTCTGAAAGTTTACATGTTGTATGAGTCCAACTATGTGACATTCTGAAGAAAGCAAAACTGTGGACACAATAAAAAGATTGATAGCCACAACAGATGGGGGAGGGGCAGGGATAAATAGGGAGAGCACAGTTTGTTAGGGTGGTGAAACCATTCTATATGAACCAGAATAGTGGACACATGTCATTAGATAGTTATATAAACCTGTGGAATGTACAACACTGGAAGTAAACCCTAAATTATGGACTTTGGTTGATAACTATGTAATGTAGGCTCATCAATTATAATAAACATACCACTAGTAAAGGCTCTCAATGACAGGGAAGGCTATGCACATGTGGGGGCAGGGGGAATATGGAAAACATCTGTACCTTCCACCCAGTGTTGCTGTGAACCAAAAACTTTTTTTAAAAGTAAAGAATATTAAAGAAAAGAAAAAGAAAGGAAGAAATAAAGATTATTAGTTTTCTAGGGTTGCCAGAACAAAATACTATAGACTGGGTTGTTTAGAACTGTGACAGAATAAACTTAACAGAAATTTATTTTGTCACAATCTGGAGGCTAGATGTTCAAGATCAAGGAGTCATCGGAGTTGCTTTCTTTGGAGGCCTTTCTTGTTGGCTTACAGATGGCCTCCTCACTTTACCTTCTAGGTTTATGTGTCCCAATCTCATCTCAGGAGGACACCAGTCATATTGCATTAGACTTATTTTTACCATATAACCTTTTTATTTTTTACCTTAATCACCTATTTAAAATCCCTAATCTTAATATTGTCACATCCGAAGGAAGTGGGGGTAAAGATATCAACATGAATGTTGGAAGGACATTTAGTCCTTATTGCAAGGTCTTGTCATATGGTGACAAAGGACAAAAGTAATGAGGAAAGAAGATGGTTACACAGTGAGTTCCAGGGCTCTTCAGACTGGATGGCCACAGATACCTCATAGACCAGCTGATTTGAGCTAAGACCTGTTGACAGGGGAAGGGGATCAGATGTTAGTTAGGAGGGAGGAGTCTAGGCAGTGGCATCCTGGAGCACAGAGCCTCTGAGATGACGATATGCATGTGAGTTCAAGGATGGGCAAGAAGACCAGTGAGGATGAAGGATAGTATACAGGGGAGGCTACTCACAGGTGATGATGCTGGAACGATAGGGAGAGACAGATCATACAGAGCCTGTATCCCCTGGTAAAAGGATGAGTGTTAAGACTAATCGTAGAATGTGTAGGGATATGAAACAGGGAGTAGCATGGTCTGATTTGGTGACATAATATTCATCCTAAATGCAACCAGAGATCTACCCTCAAACTCCCAGTGTGCCGGAGGTGTCTGCAGATGTGTCATAGGCAGCAATGACAAGGCAGGGTGATGGGCTGGTAAGCACTGGGGGGAAAAAACTAAGCATTAAGCATTAGTAAAGATTTAAGCCACAGGTAGCAAAGTAAGCCCTGACCGAGAATGACACGTGGAAGGTTTTGCTTTAAGGATGCTGCAATCTGGGACAGAGAGAAACACCAAATCCTTTCAAGGAAAGCAGCTTGAAAAAATATGAGAGATTGGCAATCATCAGCCAGAAGCAGACCTTAGGTAGGAGGGCAGGCTTCCTGACTGAGGGAGTTCTTTCTTATTGATGTGGCAGCACCTTTCCATGTGTAGTTCAAAGGCACCTAGTGGACTGAGCATTGATGGATGAGAGCAATTTCTGAAGCACCTCTCTGGAGAAGGCTAGCAGCCAAAATGACAATACTTGCTGCCTGTGGATTTCCTAACTGCAGGTTGCGTGTGACTGAGCCCACCCTGTTCAGCTTATACCACCCAGCACAGGGAGGTGGGAGGTAGAAGCAAATAAATCTCTTAGGCCTTTCCTACTTGTGTCAGGCATCAGATTCCGTAGGTGCAAAACTATCTCAATCAAGTCATTCACAATAGTTATGTTCAGTCACCACTTGAACTGTGAAGACTAAACCTAGAATAACAGGATTAACTTCCTATGAACCTCTGGTCTTGACATATTCATCCACCATATTCATAACTTTGTCTTATACATATTTTTTAGACGTTGATGGACCTTTTTTCATTCATTTATTCATATGTGGTGCTGAGAATCTAACCCAGTGCCTCACACATGCTAAGCAAGTGCTCTGCCACTGAGCCACAACCCCAGCCCACATGTTTATTTTTTAAAAAACTTATTTTATGTAAATATAGCTGGATCATTAACACTGAACTCACAAACAACTACACTATAATTCCCACCTGAACAAAGCTTATAATGCCTAGGAACAAGGGACAGCACTTTAGCACTACACTTGAGGGCTATTTCATACAGTGTCATCCCCCCCAAAAAAAGCATAAAATGTAAAAGAGATGGCACTAAATTGGCCATTAAAAGCATACTTATTTCCATCAAGAGAACTAGAACAAGAAGAGACCATGCCCCCTTGTTCAGCCTCAGCTGGGAACGTGTGCATTAGCAACTCAAGATTTGTACCAATCAGCGCAGGTCCATTGGATGACTTTAAAAGCACTGTTTATTAGTCAGGTTCTCCAGAGAAATAGAACCAAAAAAGTAGAAATAGAATGGAGAGAGGGTGGGGGAAAAGATATAGAAAGAGAGATTTATTGTAAAGAATTGGCTCACACTGAGATTATGAGGCTGAAAAGTCCCAAAATTTCCAGATGGTGACTTGGTGACCAGGAGCGCTGATGGTGTAAGTTCCAGTCCATGTCTTAGTTTGAAGGCAGAAGAAGATCAATGTCCCAGTTCAAGACAGTCGAGGAGAAACCAATATGAATTTGAATAAGGTCTATCTACATTGGAAAGGCATTTGCTTTACTCAGTCTACTGATTTAAATGTCAATCTCATTCAAAAACACCCTCATAGACACACCCAGAATATCAGTGAAAAAATATTTAGGTATAAAATGGTCCAGTCAAGTGGATATATATAAAATTATTCATGACATGCCAAAAGCATTAATTTGGGGCTAAAGAAATTTTAGCAAGTAGTTGAGTTTGCAAATACAGAATCCAAAATTATTTTTTACCATAATCTTTTTGTCTTCTCAATTGCATCAGAAGCCCTTTTCAGGGAGGACCATTGATAAATGAAATACACAAAGGGATGAAATAAATTTTTTAAGTTTACTGCATCATTCCAATTCACAAAGCACACACCTTCCCCAACCAAATCTGGAAATGTACAAGGCCAAATAGATATCCCAGAGCACGTATTCAAAAGGAACCAATCCAAACAGTTCAATAATTTGATGCATTGCAAAATAGAAAGAAGAACAACATCTAGGTAATGCAATTCTTTATTTGGAAGCTTGGGTTTGGGGAAACAAAAGGGCAATTAGCAGCACTCTTTTCTTGAGTCAGAACAAGTCATTTGGTTTTTCAGGATTAAATGCTTGGCTTCCTGGCCAAGTTTTCCTGTCCCAGGATGTCAGTAACTAGCTATCATGAAACCATGAAGTAGGCAGCATGTAGAGCATCAGACCAGCTGGAGCATGAAGACATGGACAATAGGACCAAAAAGAACTTACATTCCAGTTTCCCTACCTGTCCTCCTGGCCCACTAAGACTCCTCCCTTGACCTGGCCCTGCCCCCTGCCCATCAAAAGGGACAGCCAAATTCACTAACTTCCCCCATGACCTGGTTCTGCTATAAAACCCAGACCCTCGTGTTATCCCCACCACCATTTTGCCCCCCGAAGATGTGTCCTTCTGATGCTGAATAAAACATCGCTTTTGGTCCATGCGATCAGCCTCCAATTTTCTCTTTCTTTTTGTATTCCATTCCTTGTGCTTCCAGAGCCCATTGCCAAAGACGACTTTAAAAGGGGTCCTAGAATTCTTAAGCGTAAGGAGTGTTTTTGTTTTGTTTTGTGTTTTCTCAGTTGAGGGTACTACATTGATACATAGAAAAAGGCCGCAACATGCAGTATACCCCAACATACTCTCCTTTCAGTGCTGCCATTTCTTAGTGGTATCACTTTGAAATCATTTCTGAGGACATATAAAAATAGCACATTCTATGCTAGCTAAAAGCACAGAGAGCCAGAACACAAATGAATGCAATAAAACATAAAACTAAATTGATGCTGCATGCAGGAGCACCAGTTCTGCGAGGGACATTATTTTAGGCTTTTTTAGGGGTATAAAGAAGTCAAAGGCAAAGCTGCTGCACTGAAGGAGTTGTCAATCTAATTGGTGAGGCAGGGCACAGACAGCAGTTATTTTAGCCAAGAAGAATGGATAGGATTTGGATGAGTCCAATGGAACAAGGAAGGCATTTGGGACGGAGGGCATGATGTGCTGCAGGGAGCAAATCTCTTGGCATCCTCCTGACCCCTCAGCTAGCCCTCACCTCCCACTCCATCCTCATCCCTTCTGGAAGGCTCTGCCAAATACGCTCTCAAGCCTGCTGTTTCAGAATGAGCCACAGTGTGCTACACCTCCAGGGCTTTGATCTGTCTCAAAGGCCTTTCCCCTCTCCTTCTATAGCTCTTATTTGTCCTTCAGGACTAACTTGTGTGTCACCTCCTCATGGAAATCTCTAGTCTTTTGGAATTTGATGTGCTTCCTGGAGAAGAAAAGGCATATTTGAAGCTTGTCCTGCTGATTCCCTGCTTAACCGTAAACATCTTGAGAGCAAAGGCCTTTTGTATCTGAATTCTCATCATCATTCACAATATCTGCTACATGGAAGGTGCTCAATAAATGCCTTGCAGAAAGAATGTGTATATTTACAGAAATAGCTTCGGGGAGTTGACTCAGTTCCGGAAGGGAAAGAGTAAGCTGATTTTTACAGTTTGAATTTTATCTGATGACAGTCCATTCATCATTGGAAATATAAGACTGAAACTAGGTGCTGTCATTATGTCCGCATTTTTTTTTTCAGATAAAGACACTAAAGTACAAAAGGGTGAGAATTTTGCCTATGGTCTCACAGCATTACCAGAAAAGTTGTGATGCTAATAACGCAGTCCAAGCTTTAAGTCATTTCCAGGATGCTTGCTAAAGCAGACATTGAGATATGCTCATGATTAAGGGATAAGAGGAAGAATATAAATCAGCAAAAAACAATGATAAGAAAGATAGAGGAGCTGGGGATGTAGCTCAATGTTAGAGAACTTGCCTAGTATGAGCAAGAAGACCCTGGGTTCAATCCCCAGTGCTACAAAGAAAGATATAAAAAAAATGTTGATAATAATAATGATAACCTTTGCTCTTCCTCTTTCTCTTTTCCTTCCATTCCCCTTTCTTCTGAAACTGTTCAGTTCCAAAGCTTCAGAGGACAGAGGACAGTCTCAATCAGTGCCAAGTAAGGAAATTGCAATGACCCAAAATGAGATGTTGGAGTCAAACGGGCATATAGAGGTATCTGTATAGTACAACACAGCACAAAGGATCAGGCCCCAAGGGGAGTGAAGAGGGCATCATGCAAAGTGTAGGAACATCACAAGGTTTCAGAGCCCCAACCAGATGATGAGGCCAACTCTGCTGGCTCTCACTGACCAACTCTGCATAGGGACACCCTGGTGCAGGAAGTCAGAGTCTGGAATGTCAGAGTGGCAACAGTAGGAGATTGGCTACATATAGGGGGCTGATTAAACACAGAAAAATATAAAAGACAGTGGTCGTCAGTTTCCTGTTTCTGGGAAAAGGAGTTACAGATATGAGAGAGGAGAAAACTGAATGAACTTAGTAATATCTGATTAAAATTATAGGCAGTCATGGATGGTTTTTAGAAGATAGTAGACAGATGGCAATATAAACAGATATAAATGTATATCTGCACATAAGTGTATGTGAAAGAGAGAGGGGGAGAGAGAGAGAGAGATACTTCCTGAACATACCAAATTCCCCAGGTCTTAAATTCCTCCTAAATCTAGTCCCCATTAAAAAATTAAAATTAACAAAACCCCAGGATTATTGTAGAAGTAACCAAACCCAGAGCTGGGCTAAGAAAGGACTTACTGGTGGAATAGCCTTTGAGGCCAGAAAGCAAGGAAGTGCTCAGAGAAAGATAAAAAAATTTTATTAAGACACAGAATTAATTTGAAGGGGCTCTCACTAACCAAATCTAGACTACGTTGAACATCAGAATTAATGTAGGAACAGATTATAAAACACTGAATAAAATAGGAAAGTATGAGTTTATGATATAAATTAATAAATAAAAGGAAAGTTTGATGAAGAACAGGTGTTTGCCTCATTTTGAGCTACATTCAAGCAAAATATTTAATAAGTGCAAAGGTCAAAGAAGTAACTTCATAGAGAAAGGGCCTGGAAGACAACATCTTAATCAAGTAAACACCATCAGTTAAGAGACAAATGATATCATGAATCACTTGAAAGGATGAAATAAGAATATAGCATTACCTCTGTGATATTCCTGCCAAAGATGTCTAGCCTTAATCTCACCAGGAGCAAGCATCATATAAGCCCAAGTTGAAGGGCATTCTATAAAATAATTAACTGGTACTTCTCATTTCGTTTTTCAGTGCTGGGAATTGAACCTTGTGCAGGGGCTTGTGCATGCTAGGCAGGTGCTGAGTCACATCCCCAGCCACAACTGGGAGTCTTCAAATGGGTGAAGGTTAAGGAAAGACTGAGGAAGTATACCAGAGGGAAGGAGGCTCTAGAGACAGGACAACCAGATGCATGCCTGATCCTGAAAGGAAACTTGTTCCCATGGAGAATGTTGACAATTGGTGGAACTGAGGATCAGATAGTAGTAATGAATCAATTTTAATTTCCTGCCTCTGATGGTTGTATTGTTGTTTTGTTGGAGTATATCCTTCTGTTAGAAATGTACACTGAAATATTAGAGGGTGATGGAGCATTGGGTTGGCAGCTCATTTGGGAAAAAGAAAAAAAGAAAAAAATTCTTTATACTGAACCTGGAAATTGTCTGTAACCTTGAGATTGTTATTAATGAACTTATTAATAGAGATTTGAAAACCCTAGTAACATTCCAAGTGAAATTTTCAAATATTTAGAGGTAACAATATCTTTTTTAAAAAAATGAGAATTCCAACTTCAAATTTCAAAAACTATAAGGTGATACAAAATGCCTCAGCCTATCAAAAGAAAAATGTAGAAAAGATGCATTAATTGAAATTTCTTGAGAATTCTAAATTGTTTGGTAAGTAGAGTAGTCAAGTTAGTTTTGGCAAGCTTTTGAATTAGAATCACATTTTTTTAGTATTTTATATGGCAATAAAAATCACCTGCAATGATGTCTTCTGCAAAATAATGTGGTGATAATAACAGAAATAATAGCAACCAATATTTACTGAACACTTATGTATACTCAGCTATTTGGTATGCAATAATACTACTTCCATTTTTACCTATCAAGAAACTGAAAGATAATGGCTTTAAGATTTTTTTTCCAAATTAGCATACTAATTAATGTGTAGGGTAGCCAAGTTTTGAACCCTCCACACACCAAAGCCTCTTCTAGTAATTCCTGCTCTCTGGAGGCCAGAGAGAAGAACAGTCTAAGGAGGATACCAGAAGCTTTCACTTCATTCTAGATTCTTCCCACCCTTCATTAGCTATACCCGATCCAAATCATTACCAAACCTTGCTGGTTGCATTTTAAATCTCTGCCCTTTCCTCTCCATGTGCATTAGGGCCTCACTCTTTTTCTTCTGGCCCTTAGCAATAGACTCCCATTCTTCCTGATCCTTTTCTCACTTCTCTTTAGTGTCTCTATACAAATGTCAGAGTGGTCTTTCAAACATGCAAATCTAAACATCAGCGATGTACTTAAAATACTGCATGGAGAGAAGACCACTTCGTGGCTACAGTTACCTTTGAGGTAAAGTTAAAACATAGCTCCCAACTCTTCCAACAATCTGGCCTCTGTATATCTCCCTAGCCTCTTCAGCTAGAAGGTTTCATGCAAACTAAGTGCTCAAAGCATTCTTGAGAGATTTATAATTTTCTGGAGATACATACCAACATGACATATGCTCCATTATGCAATCATAATTAATATGCACATTTCAAGTATCTGCAAGTGGCACCATCTTTTACTGGCATTTTCTATCATTCTTTTTCTTAACCAGGCTGAATTAGGTTCGTCTTTGAAATGTGTTCCTCACATTATGTTTCTGTAAAGATTTACTGTTATGGAATCTATCAGAATGGATGTAACCTTCCTTGGCTAAACTGTGTTCCTTGAAAAAAGGGATTAGAGCTTGTTCATCTTTGTGTCCCTTTCAGCACCTGGAAGCAAGCGGGTGCTTCGTAAGTACTCACTGAGTGAACAAATGAATGTACGTTCATGAGTTATCAATCGTGTAAAATGCTAAATAGGGAGTCAAATTTTCAGTAGAACCATTTTTGGAAGAGTTGTGAGAGAGGCTAAGGGGTTAAATGGATTAAGAAGACAGCAGGGGAAGATGTTTAACAGTATGCACATTTGAACCTAAGTTCTGAGAGAACAGGATTTATATATTGAGTGCTCTGAGTCCCCAGGGTGTGCAATGACTTGAAAAATAATTACTATAGGTTTTTGAATAGGTAACAAAAGCACTGGATATAAAATTCAAAATGTGCAAAAAGAAATAGAGTGAAGAATAAAGCTCTCCCCTCTCCACACCCACCCTCAGCTCCTCAGTTCCGGCTGCAGAAGGAGCAATAAATAACCATGTTGAGTGCTTTTGCTTTTTCCCTATAATTCTATCTCCAAAACCTGGCAACGATTTATATGAAATACTATAAATCATGATTTATAAAGTGCAGAGGGGACCACAAAGGAAAAGGCAAATAAACCCTGTGGGTGGCACCTTATTTACGTATGCACAAATGCCAAACTCATAATTTGCCCTGGAGACTAACAGCCCTTACACTACACATTTCAGTATACATTTTAATTGAGAACTATAAGACTGATTATACATTAACTCAATGTAGGTGATCAAATGAAGATATAATGTAATTTGGGCAAATTTGTATTTGTAAAATGTCCTCGTTCTTAGGCTTTTCTTTTGGAAGTCAAAACCATAGATCACGGAGTAGGATGACTTGACTGTTAATTAGGTGTCCATTAGTCTTCATTTCCTAGGGCTTATGGGGAGAAAGTAAATCTACTCTAATTTGTTTTATGCAAATTAATCTATTTGATTTCATCTTTTTTCTCCATTAGCACCTGGAGTTTTTGAATTAATATGAAACTTGGGCATGCCTAATGAATATTAAACCCTAGCACACCAAATACAGGGCTGGGTTTTATGTATATAAAGTAAGTTAATTATGACCATTTGGGCTCAGATTTAAAAATTAGGTAATTTTTATGAAGTAGTAGGAGGTGCAAAGCTTATTTTGTGCAATTTTAAAAACCACAATGTAATTAGAACAAGCTGAGCATAAGTTACCTTAGATGCTACAAAGTAAGCTGGCAATTAACAAGAATGGGATCAGTGTGCACCCCACTGCCTCCAGTACCTGTAAAAATTCTCATTTGTGCTTCTACATTTCAAAGAATGTTTTTTTCTATCCTGAGGCTTGGAGCATTCATCAAGACTTTGGAAGTGCTTCCTCTAGCTTTGGAGAGAGATGGAAATAAAGGAAACAAATTGCTAAAACAAGCAGAGACTAAAAATGATAAGTAATTTAATCAGAATGAGATCATCCTCTGCTCCCTTCTGAGGGTGATTGGTAAAAATGGTGTCATGTGTGGTAGCTCTGTCCATGGCTATTCCCGACCCCGACAGTCCTGCTCCCGTGTCAATTCCAGCAGGATTCAGGAGTGGTAGCTGGCTTGGGAAGATAAGTTGAAACATGTCACCTCTGTTTCTGCTTGTCCTGTTAGGAAAGCACTCCACCTGTGGGGAGTCACCCTGCCAGACCTCCCAGCCCTTGAACCCCAGCAGCCTAATCAAGTGGTCCTGCTCACTCTTGCCATTAGTAAAAGCAAACCAGCTGTGGGAACAAAGCCACAGTGCTGCCTCTTTACATCCATCTTGCTGTGAATAGAGCAAAAATTATCTTAGTTGTTCTTGGCAAAGTTTTCAGAACTCAGCTCAATTTAAACTCCAACTTTCCCAAACTTATTCTTAACATTAGGGCACTCTTTGATTTTATTCTTGGTCTCAACTCTCTTTACTTCATCTGTTTATCTTTTTAACCAACAAATCTCCAAGAAAGTTCTCTAAGTGGCCCCTAGGGATTCTCACTGAGTCCTTCTCAGTTTCCTGCTTGTCAAGGCCATTTTTAATCTGTGTCTGAGCCTCCCAAGTACATTTGAGCTGTTTCCCATTTTAGAGTTCCTGCCCAGAAGGCCACACTTATCTTCCCTCTGAGTGTTTTGAACTCTGTGTCCTGATAGTTCAGAACACAGACCTACCCATAAGAAACATTTCCTGTCTTATCAATGAAGAGGAGGTAGCTAATGGGGTCACTTTCTCAGTATTTAATTCAATCCCATAAAAGCAGTTACTTATTGTACTTTTACTTCAATCCAAGTACTTGGCTATAAGGACTTCATTGAATACTGTGGGAAGCAGACCATTAGACCAATAATTTCAACACAGTGGGATAAATGAATCAAAAGAGATGGGTGCAATAGATAACAGTAGGACAAAGGCAAGAATGTGTTCTTTCTGAGAAAAATCACACACACAACAAAATCGGAGATAAATAAAAGTCAGTTAGGCCAACGTAAAGATGGAAGGACCACCAGAGAGAAGGAAGAGCATCTGCGAAATCCTGTAGGCACAAAATGACAGAGAACATCATCACCATTTCACCTTGTTAAAAGTTGAAGAACATAATTGTCATCCTTCTTAATTTTTTTGTCCTTTTTGGTTTCTAAAACTGTTTATACATATTAGTTTCAAAGGGTAAAATTACACAGAAAGGTATGACCTAGAAAGGTAAAGTCCTCTATAATCCTGACCTTCAGAGACACCCTGTAGTGTGTCCGGTACTTATGTGCCTCTATCTTTTTTTCTTATATAGATACCAAACCAAAACCATTCTTATTCTTTTGCAACCTGTTTCTAAGTTAGTATACATAATTGAACATTTTATACTACATCCTTATCTTTTGGATGTTTAGGATGCCAATATCTGGATTGTTTGGAAGTATAGAATAGTCATTAAATCTGGCCTCCCTGAAGTCAGATGAATTCAGTCATCCCACTTGGTGCATGACTTGGGTAAGTCACTTCATTAAGTCACTCAGATTTTGTGTGTACATTGTAAAGATCAAAATAATAATACATACCTACCTTAAATGATTGCTGTTATTATTTTAAAAGCACTTAGAATAGTGCCTGGGATGGTAAATACTCTCAATGGAGTTCATATTACTATAAGCTATTTAATCAGGTCCCTATTGATGATTTTTTTTTGCACTACATGGCTTACTAAAGAAACTTCTAAGACAAGTTTTGTATTGCCCTTAGTCCCTATTGCATTTTGGTTCTTGTTTTTTTTTTTACTAACTTAACATCCAAAATTTATTTGATGAGTACTTAATAAAGGTATAATTAGTGTTGTCAACTCCCTTGGAGGCAGCACAAAACCTGGTAGGTAGAGTCCAGGGGAGTAACTTCCAGGCCAGACCCAAAGGGAATCCATTGCAGATTTTCTTTCTGAAGAGAGGTCTTGTCAGGAAGTGGGATGCTGAGTGTAGATGGGCAAAGTTCGCAGGAAGATTAAGATCTGAGAGATCAAGCTGGAGGCCTGGACAGAAGCCAGAGAGAGAGTGTGGGCCAGAAACCTAAGGGCAGAGACAAATGTACAGATAAAGAACTAAAAAAATAAATTAAGAAAGTGTATGATATCCTTCTTTGGTGAGGTACTTCACTACAGGTACCTGTGGGTACCAATAAGATTCTGTTAATATCAATTCCAAAGTCACAAGGCTCTTTGGCCTTCTTCACACAGAACTCAGCGGCCTCCTCCCAATGTCTCCTTGAGCCTTCCTGGGAGGCAGGGAGCTGGGGGAGTACTCTCATGAACCAGGATACATTTACTCAAGTTGATCTGCCCTTGACTCCCTTCAAGGTGACTCGTCAGCCTCAGCAGAGCTGCTGGAGGAGAGTCATGCTCTGCCGCTGCCTCCCACCCTCCCACTCGGGGAGGGGGTTTTTGTGGTCTGGGGTAGGGTCTATGTAGGATACATTGTGAGGTTTATGTCTAAAGCTTCCCTGTTACTTCTCTCCTTAATTCCAATTTCTGCTGATATTCAAAGCCTGTTTCCCCAATCTGGGTGGGGGAAGGGAGAGAAAGACAGAGCAGCCACACCCTCAGTCTTCCTGCTTATCTCTTCAGTCACTCAAGAACAAATATTGACCAGTCATTGTGGTAGGTTGAATGTAAACTAATCTCCATTCTTGCCCCGTCTCTGTATCTATGCCCTTGCAATGAGACATTCAGTTCCACCTCCTTGAATCTGGGCTGACCTCTGGTGGTTTTGGTCCCTTGGACATGGCTAACATGATAGGGCATCAATTTTAGTTCTGCACTTCGGGGGACCTTGAACTCTTCCATTCAATCTCTGGGCTCCTCTATCTTGCCCTGGGAACAGCCAGGGTTAGGCTGGTGAAAGCAGGTTTAGGCTGGCTACTGTGGGTCAGCCCACGGCCAACCCCCAGCCACCCACCCACCCAGTAGTGCCCAGGAAGCTGCTCTGCCCAGCCCTTCCAGGATCAGCAAAACTGTGAAGGGGCAGCATGAGTGAGCCCAGAGGAGAGCCGAAGAATCACCAGTTAACTCACAAATTTGTGAATAAATAAATCCTGTGTCATCTGAAGCTGCTGGCCTTTAATTGTTAAGTGGTATTATTGTGACAAGACATAAATGATATGACACTATTTTTCTGACCTCTTTTTCAAACATCCCTCTGAGAAACTGAATAATCATCAATCTGCATTTAGCCAGGAAATCCTGCAAGTCTTCCACAGGCTGCAGGGTGGGGGAGAGTACTGAGGTAAGGCGGACATATTCTAAATTAGCAGGTGTCCAGAGGGAAAGCCAGTTAGCCTCAGAGAAAGGTGAAAGTGAGGAAAAAGGGTGTAGAAATGCCCTACAGGTCTGCATCTGGCCAAGAAGATCACAGTAAGCTTGGTGTGATGACATTTCTTACGGAAACTGGAAAAGAAGGCTGTTATGGTTTAGATATGAGGTGTCCCTCAAAAGCTCATGTGTGAGACAATGCAGGAACATTTAGAGGTGAATGTGAGAGTTGTGACCTATTTAATGGATTATTCTACTGAGATGGGTTGACTGGGCAGTGACTATGGGCAGGTGGGGAGTGGCTGTGTGGTAGAGATTTTTTTCAGAACAAAGGAGAAGATAATGGGGCACCATCAGTATCAATGTGAGCCTTCCACAACTCAGTTGTAACATCATTTCTACTCTGCAGTAGAGAAATAGAATGCCCAACCAGGAATGTATTACTTTATATGGGAGACAAAGAACTAGTATATAAAAGGAAACTAACAAAAGTATATAAAAGGCTCAGCCTTTGGATGAGAATCCGCTGAACCAGTGCTGGCAGAAAAAAAAAAAGAAAATACTGCTTCCTGCTGATAGTTCTGGTCTCGTGTCTCAGTTCAAGAATCTCACAACAACTGGAGGAGGTAGGTCACTGGGGTGGGGGGTGCCTTTGAGGTTTATATTTTGTCCTTGATGAGCGGAGTTCTCTCTGCTTCCTTGTTGCAGTGTCCTGCAATGCCCTCCTCCATCCCGCCCTGCCACCACCAGGTCCTGCCTCTCCTCAGGCCCAGAGCTATGGAATTGGCCGACCATGGACTGATCCTCTGAAACTGTAAGCCCAAATAAGCTTTTCCTCCTCTTAATTGTTCTTGTTGGGTCTTTTGGTCACAGCCACAAAATCATTGACTAAAAAGAGACTGAGCTCCCCATTTTGACTGAGCTGGAACGAAACTGAGACAAAGAGCAGCAAGAAAAAATGGGGGCAGGAATCACGGAGAAGACATTGAGCTAGCGGTCCCAGGACTCCAAGCTCAGGCTCCAGAAAAATAAAATCTCTGAGGTCAGTGAAGCTCTTCAGTGGGAATGTGAGTCACTTATAATTAGACTAAATGTCTTTCATTATGCTGAGATGCTTTGTTAACTGCAAATTGGATGATTTTGAACTCTGAAGTATTTCACTGCACTATAAATAGAACTGCTTTAGTAAAGGCTAGGGTCTGCCCTTACTGCCTGCAAGTCAGAGCAAAGCTACCCACAGCCTATACATAGCAGTCACTATTCCTTGGCCACTAGTTGGTAATCTAAGGATTGATAATTGAGACCACACGTGTTGAGAAAACAATAAAAAAAATAAGTTCCTGATGGATGATTCCTAGTTCTCTCCATCCTTTTGAGCAATGGAGAATGAGGCAGGCAAATCTATCTTACATTGATAGCATAGCCACTTGGTCCTATTGTGCTGGCTGGGTTGAGTTTGACCCTGAGAGACAGTTCATGTATGGCCCCCATTCCTGATCATCTTTTTTGGACATTTTATAATCTTTTGGCATAGGTTCTAGTTGTTTGGTACCTAGCCTTGTGGTGAGCAGGGGTATGTTGGCTTGGTGTGGGATGGGGCTTTGGGCTTCAGGTTGCTGGTTTACTTACTGGAAGGTATGTTTACAGACAAGCTGTTTGCTATCTCTAGAAATTAACTAGTACTAACAGAAGCAGTATTTGTTTGGGTCTACAGGATGTAAAATGTCAAAGTAGCATGAAATATGTTATGTTATATAAGATGTCCCCCAAAACCTTATGTGTGAGACAATATTAAAAAGTTTAGTGATGAAATGATTGGATTATGATGATCTTAACCAAATCAGTACATTGATCCCCTGATAGAGATTAACTGGGTGGTAACTGTAGGCAGCTAGGCTGTCACTAGTGGAAGTGGGTCATTGGGGTCATGCCTTTGGGGTTTTATTTTTTAATCTGTGGTGAAAGGAGCTGTTTCTCTCTTCCCCTGGCCCCTTTCTCTCTCTCTCTCTCTCTCTCTCTCTCTCTCTCTCTCTCTCTCTCTCTCTCTCCTTCCTGGTGCCATGTTCCCAGCTGTTTTCCCCTGTCACACTCTTCCTCCATGATATTCTGCCTCAACTTGGGCACACAGCAATGGAGTCAGTCATCTCAGGACCGAGACCTCTAAAACCATGAGTGCTAAATAAACTTTTCCTCCTTAAATTTGTTCTTGTCAGGTCTACTAAAAGCTCACTAAAACAAATACAGAAAAATTTTAAAACATAATTAATAGAGCTAGCTAAGTCCTGCTCCTCTGCACTGGGCACCAGGATTGTGGGTCCATTTTACAGCTCAGGCCTTCCTCCCCAGGGCTAGACTCTCCAGGCCTCTGTGTCCCGCCCAGAGTGTTTGCAGATGCCATTCTCACTATCTTCCACGGGCTCTCTTGACCCACAGCAGTTCTTTGCTTTTTTCAGGAAACAAACTGGGTGAAAGTCCAGGGGCTGGGACTTCCTCCTTGGTGTGTTTGACAAGGACTGACGTATTCTAAGTCCTTTGAATCCCGGAAGTCCAGGACACACCCGGCTTCGATTGCACTGTCCAGAATGCTGGAGTGTAGGTAAAAGGACAAAAGGAAAAGCATTTCAACATGAGGGACCCACTGACAGATTGTTCGGTGAGTAGCTCAGTGGCAGTTTGTGCGCCTGTGTGTGTGTGTGTGTGTGTGTGTGTGTGTTGGGGGGGTAGATTTCTCTACTCCTGGGTGCCAACTTCAGAAATTTGAGACGTTCAGCAAACAAATGGGTTTAGATATTGGCTACAGTACAGAAGTCTGTGGTTTTTCTTTGGTTTGATTTTATTTTTTTTTAAAGGCCTTTCTAAGAAATCTCAGTAATTGTCATCCTTCATTCTCATATGTGTGGAAGAAGTTTGAGTAAATATATAGCATCATATTTAGATCCAGATGGTGGCTGTTTGGAAAGCCGTCTTAAGATCAATGGTGCCAACATCATGTATGCAGTCGATACCAAAACACACGGAATGTGTGCAGCCAATTTTTCACTTTGGGAATGGAATCAGGGAGGTGGGAGGTTTTGGCGTTTCCCTTCTGTGTGGCTTAGAGTTGGGGATCCCAAGTCCTTGCAGAAGGAAGATCGACCCTGCACCCTGTCAGCAGTGGTGCTTCTCAGACTGATTTACCAGCATGGTTGCTTCAGTCCTGAGAGGATTACCAAAAAACACAGGATTGGCCAAAAGCCCAAAGACATTATGAGGTCCTTAAGAGCAGCAGCAGATATGACGTCGGGGGACAAGAAGCGACTTAAATAAAGGGAGGATGTATTTATTTAAAAAATAATCAAGGATTATCAATGTCTTTGACCCAATAAATGCAATATAAATGGTACTAAAAAGTTAAAACTGGTGGTATTGGAAGCAAGGGATTGTAGTCATCTTTCAGGTATTTTGTTTAAAAAAAAAATGAGGAGAGACATATTGTAGGGTTTGTACTAAAGCCATAAATAAAAGAATCACAGGAGGATTATTGGTTTTCTTCCACAAAATAAATAAGTTCAGAGGACCTAAATGAGATAAACTAATACATGGCTAGTAAGATTAATAACGATAAGGTAGTAGCCAGCTCTGCCTAATTTAGTTTTTAAATATGAAAATAAGACATTTTTAATGTAAAAACCTATTCCAACAGTATAGTTGCATAGAGATGTTAAAAGTGAAACTTTCCCCATTTTTTTACCTCAGTCTGAATCTCCTCTCCATTGGTAATTATGGATAATTTTTCTAGAAGTCATTTATCATTTGTTTATTTTCTTCTCCATGGGTTTGCTCTCTCCCTAAACTGTTAAAATCTCTCGTGTCTCAGCACTGGTACCAGAGGATGTTTTGTATTGTACAAGGATGGTAGGGACAGAGATGATAAATGCAGGCAGAAATGTGGCACTAGAATCAAGTAAGAAAGTTAATGCCCAGTGCCAAGAGGAGAATGTAATAGAAGAGAGGGTAATTGAGGCTAGGTTCTATCAAGTTTTTTTTAATTTAATTTTTAAATTTTAATTTGTTATACATGATAGCAAAATGCATTACAATTCATATTACACATATAGAGCACAATTTTTCTTATCTTTGGTTGTTATACAGAGTCACACCATTCATGTCTTCCTACATGTATTTAGGGTAATGATGTCCATCTCATTCCACCATCTTTCCTACCCCCATGCCCCCTCCCCTCTCTTCCCTCCCCTTTGCCCTATCTAGAGTTCATCTAATACTCCCATGCCCACCACCCCCCTGCCCCGAGCCCTATTATGAATCAGCAGCCTTAAATCAGAGAAGACATTCGGCATTTGGTTTTTTGGGATTGGCTAACTTCACTTAGCATTATATTCTCCAACTCCTTCCATTTACCTGCAAATTCCATGCTTTTATTCTCTTTTAATGCTGAATACTATTCCATTGTGTATGTATACCACATTTTCTTTATCCCTAGAAGGGCATCTAGGTTGGTTCCACTCTATCAAGTTTTTTAAAAGAAAAAGAAACTGGCTTCATTTTGGTGGGCGGTGATGGTCTTCAGGTCAGGACCTGGGAGAAATGTTTTCTTTTAAGCAGCTCTCAAGACATCCCTTGCCTTTGTGCCCATTTAAAGCTCCACTCCCTGGGGTCCTGAATAGTTCTTTGCCCTCTTCTGAGCCATTGTGCCAAGGACTCTTGTCCTTATCCACAACTCTGAAGGTCATCTCTGTGGGCCCATTGCCACCAAAAGTATCCGGGAGTCAAGAGGGGGCGGATATCCCTTCAGCCTAGGTTTCTAAACCCTCTAAAGGCAGAGCATATTTATTTATTTGCAATTGTTTCATCTTCATCAAGTGTTCGAGTTGATTTCCTGATACAATTCCAGCTTGTACTTGGGGAACAATGCTCTGTGAAGATGAGGCCACGGTTTGGGAACATAATAAACAAGGGAACAGACTACAAATGGACACTTCATGAAAGATTTACGTAGTTATAAAAGAACCCAAAAGTTTAACCACCTGCAAGATGCCCTATCCCATGAGTCCCTAGAGTTACACGGAACACAATTCATTGTCTTAGCTATAGTTCTTAACTTTGTGTACACTAGTGAATTCCTGTATGGATCTCAGTGGGCTACATGGACTTACATGGGGGAAAAAATCTGTATTTGTACTGTTTGCTAACTGAAATGTAGAATTGAATTTCCTTCAATTCTAGATATAAACAACAATCCTCAAAACTACTACCAGGGTCTGCGACTGTGTAACCAAAGTCACAGATATTTTTCTATAACATTACATTTGTTGCAGCTATATTCTCAGCCTTGTTTGGAAATTTGGTAACTCTTTAGACTTGTTAATTTAGTATTCTAATAAAAAAAGTGCACATATCACAATCTTAAAAAATGTTTTTATAAATCAATATAGTTTCGTTTTCTTTGTCATCCTGTTATTTTATTTTATGCATTTAAAAATATTATTCTGAGGGGCTGGGGATATAGCTCAGTTGGTAGAGTGCTTGCCTTGCATGCACAAGGCCCTGGATTCAATCCCTACCACCACACACACACACACACACACACACACACACACACACACACAAACAATCAGCTTGAAAGAGCCAGGTCAGCATTTATTTTGAAATTATTGTCACCAGGGTAGTACAAAGATTGACTAAATGCAGGGTAGGGCTTTTAACTGATCTTGAGAGTGTCAGAACTTATTTAAAGAAAATTTTTTAAAGTTCTGCTTTTGAAAAGAAAAAGAATTGGCTCTGGGCCTTGATCCTCTGAGCTTAGCTTCTAAACCTAAAAATATGTCAAGTGAAATCATCTTCAAATCCATGTGCAAGGAAATAGGATCAAATTATCCCCAGACAACAAGCTGTAGCCCGCTTCTTGCTTTAGACGCACTAATATAGTTTCCAGGTAGGGCTGTCAAAGCAAGACTCTGGTCTCCACACAGGCAGCCTCTGTCCTGGGACCAGGCTGTCCCTCAGGTTGGTGACCAGGCTCAGATGCCAGCCTGAGCTGCCCATCTTGGCGGCTCAGCCTAGATCACTGGAGCTAACTCAGAAGCTGCTAGCGCATGGTCCATGGCTCCTGAGGGATTCCGATCCACCGCAGAGATAGAGAAGGAAGGTTGAGTTTAGCATGGCTGTCATGTGGCCCCTGGTAACCCCAGCATGCCTCAGTAGATGAGTAACATGCTGTTTCACATTTCTTAGGCCCCTGTTTTGTCATCTATAAAATAAGAGGATTATATCGCATGCTCTTGATAGCCAACCACAGGGATTCCAAATATCACACAGATGGCTAATAAAGTAGAGGGGTAGTGTTTTGAAATATTTCCCCCAATGAATCAGCATTCACATTTTGTGCCTGGCATGGGAAAGGCATCTAGAAAAAGCTTAATTAATTAAATGTAAGTGGAATATCACGGTTTCTTTAACACCAAAGATCAGCATTATCAACCGGCAAATACTTCCATACGAACATCTAGAATAAAAATAGTTTTCTAGAATAACTGAATTTGCCCTTCTTTATCATTCAAACTGTGCAAATCTAGAAAAAAACAGCTAGGCCAAACTCCATATAGACATTGCATATTTTTTACAAGTCCTCCATCTAATTATTCATGTGCTGATTGCCTAAATTAATCATTAATAAATGGTACTGAAAAGCTAAAATTAGTGGCATTGGAAGCAAAGGATTGTAGTCATCATTCATGTATTTTGGTAAGAAAAAAAAACCTGTGGAGAGACAGATAAAGGGTTTGTATTAAAGCCATTTTTTTTTGTAATGGCAATATTTATGCAACACAATTTGCTCACAAGTGCTGGGCAGAAACTTTTTCTTAATGACTGAATAGTAGATGTCAATGTAGACCAGTTTTCTACGGGAAGATATTCTTTTAGGGCCTTAGAAATGTTCCTAATGTTTTATCACCAGCCTGAAATCCTTTTATCAGGGGAAAAAAACTCATACATTTCTTTCCTACTAATTAATGGATGCAGCATGAAATATAAAATATAAAACATGCAGCATGGAGATATATATAAAATTTATATTAGATTTTTTTCCTGGAGTGCATATTTAAAAGGGGATTTGGTGTTCAGAAGCTTGATGGGAGTAGCCTTCTCGTGCTGGTTGATGACATTAAGAGGCCATCTGTACTGCTGATAACCAGGACCAGCACTCTAAGTAAACTTAGTTGATTATACTGATTAGTCATTTATAAAAATATTTGATTCTGATGGGTTCTCTAATTGATTTGCTCATTCACATTTCTAATCCCAGTTCTGTCCTTATCTAATGAGATTATCTTCAGTTCTTTGGGCCCTGACTATAAATAAGTGGACTCTAGTGGTTTCCAATCTATACTTCATAGAACGCCTTCAGAGAGGGGTGGGATGGAAAAGGGTGATAGGAGAAGGGGAGCCCAAGTCAAAGCAAGAGTTTTCATCCCCTCAAAGCAGATAATTTCCCAGATTTTCTGCTTCAAGTCTGAGTAGATGGTACATGATGAAAGGTACAGAAATGTTCATTCTAAATAAGGAATTCTGCTGAGAAAATGAAAGTGTTCTTAACAACTCTTTTAGTTATTGATGTCACTTTTATCACAATCTGGATCAGGGTTTGTTGGGGACTTTCCCACACATTGCACATAGGGTCAAAGGTAAAGATTCTCTCCATTGCTGTTATAAACAGGACATCCCTTTCTTATCTGATGACTAAGTTAACAACAACGTAATGTATTGAAAATCTTCCTGGCTTGTGTATACCTGGGTACACCAGAATTCAGGTAATCCCCTCAGCTCTTTGAATTGGCAGAGTATGGCTGAGAGGGTGAAGCCATGGATGGTTTCTCTGCTGAAAACAACCTTGCCCAATTTTCCACCTTTTCCAATTAAAAAAATTTCTGTATATGCTATGATGTAAAAAAAGTTAGAAAGTACTGATCTATTGAATGACAAAAGATCATCCTTCAAAATCTATACCTGGCAGCCCAAGGGCCAATGGTAAACCAAGCTTTGTTTGTGCACCCCATACTTTAGAAAACTGAATGTGAATGCCTTTGGGGATACAGACCACTCTTTGCTTTGCCACAGGCTACCCCACCACCCCTGAAGGCAACTGGTTTATAAACATTTAGGATGGCCTGGCAGCTTGCTTGGTATGTTTGGGAAAGGCAGCACCCCTGCAGCCACAGCATAGAGGATTCTTAACTGCTTTATTCATTTTTTCTTTAGTTATAGACAAGGTTTGCCCTACATGTCCCCATCCTCACATGTGATGACCAAGGCTCCCTATCCTCTCCCCGGGGCTGTTACGAACAGCTGTCCTTAGGTGACATGGACCTGTGGATCTTTTCTTAGGCTGTTTTATCTTGGGATTCCTTCCACTCTGAGTTCTCCTGATGGGGGCTCTTTCCCTTTCCCCCTCTGAAGGTCTTGCATCCCTCTAATCGATCTCCCCACTGTGTTCCCCCCAACCCCAGCCCTAGCCCCAGTCTTATATAGTATTTGAGAGCAGAAAAACTCACTCTTCAAGCATGAATCCACATCTCTCTCTCTCTTGTCCATGGCTCCATGGTTTCTTTGCTAGGCCTTTGCTTCTGCTTTGCTGTGGCTAGAAAAAGAAAAAGCCAGCAGGATCCATAAAAATATACAGCCTAATACTGGGAAGGCATTTCTAAATAAATCAAATAAGAAAGTCACAGGGTCTGTAAAGAAAATCATTAAAGTTTATTGAACATGAAATAAGATTTGAACAAATTGAAAGACTATGTTCTTGGTGGGGAAGTCAAAATACTATTTAAAAAGTCTATTTCCCTAATTGATATATAAACGTAATACAATTCCAATTAGGATCCCAATGGGCTTTTTTTTTCAATTGTAATTAGGTAAATGTTTATATGGAATAACAAATGCCCAAGAATAGCCAAAGAAATTATTTTTAAAAAAATAAGAAATACTTGCTCAAAGAGAAAGCAGAAGGAAAATGTTAATATTTTTATAACTTAAGCAGAAAACATAATAGGAACCATTACTTTCTACATCATTTTTATTTTATGAAACCGAAATGTTTCATAATTTAGAATCAAAAGCTAAAAGACTGAGTTACAGCTATGTTAAGCCGCATAATAGAAAACCCCTAAATAAGAATGACTTTTAAAATAGCTTGTATTTCTCTCACACAGGAAAATAAGTCCCAAAGTAGAGAGTTAAGGGCTTGTGCATTGGACTCCACAGTCATCAGGGACACAGGCTCATTCTCTCTTCTGATCTATGATCTTAGCCCATGATGTTCAATCTCAACACTGCTTTATGACATGGCCCATTGTTTTGAAGCCCAGGAAACAGGAAAGAGGAAGAAAGGTCCTTCGCTGAACATACTGACAGATCTGGCTATCCTAGGTCTCATTTCTCCCACATCTTCTTGGACCACATTTAGTCAACAGCTGTACACTTCTGAGTGAAGGGGGCTGAGAAATGACTTCATCCTGGAGTATATACCCTGCTGAACACTTACGTACTCTCTTCTCCTGGCTTCAACATGTTTTGTGGGATCATCTTACATGTTACAGGAAGAAAATGAAGACTTACGGAGGAATTTAGTAAAAAGGTTTAGGTCATGTAAGAGTAAACAAAATCTTGACTGATTTTCTTTCTTGTGGAGTTCTCAAAAATTTAAAAAGCACCAAAACTTTCCCAATATACCTGGAAGTACTTTCCCAGTGTATCTGGAAAGGGAGGAAAAAGCCTTCATAATATCATGTCAAACGTAGAGGGCAGGTTAGTTTAATTGGAAAGAAAAGTCAGAAAGTTTGGTTACCAACTTGTGATTTTCTCTCATAATCCTCTGAGGAGAACCATTCCCACTCCATGACAGAAGCTACAAATCAGAACCCCATTACACATATGTTTTGCTTGCACTGCAGATAGTTTTTACATTTGTGAATTGTTTGTTGCAATTTTTTTTAAAAATCTCATTTCAGATGAAAGTCTGGACTTCAGTTTTTTTTTTTTAACATACTGACAGATCTGGCTATCCTAGTTCTCATTTCCGTGGGACAGTGATGGCCCAGAGCTGTTCAGATAGCTGTGGCTGCAGCTCAGGGGCCCTGCCCTAGCCGGTAGGCATTCAGGTGCCTAACTGGAACCTGCAGGTGCATGAGTTTGCAGTCCCTGCCTGAGGCAAATAAATTCCCTATACACGTTTTTCTGCCCTCACCACTGTCTTTGTTTCAATGGAGCTATTTGCTACTCTAGGTGGAGTATTTCTTGTCCAAAATGCTCCAGACCAGAGTGTTTTAGATTTTTTTTTTCAGATTTTGGAATATTTGCATATGCATAATAAGAGAATCTTGGGGAGGAGACCCAAGTCTATACAGGAAATTCTTTTATGTTTCATACACACCTCATACATATAACCTAAAGGTAACTTTATTCAGTAATTTTACTGCCTCTGTGTTTTGACTACAACCTGTCACATGAGGTCACCTGTGGAATTTTCCATTTGTGGCATTGGGTTAGAACTCCAAAAGTTTGGATTTTTAAAGTATTTTGGGTTTCAGATTTTCCAATTTGGATGCTCAACCTGTACCGTGTATCTTCTAAATATTATCATAGCTTTCTGTATTAAATTTTGGGGAAAGTTATAATTAATAGATAGATAGATAGATAGATGCAGATATAGATAAAAGGACTTAGGATCTATAAGACTGTATTGGTTTGTTACATACCTCTATATAGAGACTTAAATCGGGTCATTTTGGGGGTTCTTTCCTCCTCTGCAGCATCTGTTTGATACTCTGCTAGTCCATATGCTAGGTATATTTGTGCCAAGGCTTCTGGGCCCTGAGGGTATCCTGCATGTGATTGCCTGCCATTGACAAGGATCTCAGTAACTGTGAATTTCCTTCCCTTTCCCTTTTTAATATGGGGCTCATCTGAATGCTGCAGGCATGTGAGCCCTGAAAGAGGCTGGCTCATTATATGAGCCAAGAGCCACAGCACAGTACTCTATCCACACAGAATTGCAGCCTCTTACATAAAATCATTCTGAAAAACACAATCTGCAATGGCACCTCCTGGGTAGAGAGTATAGAAGAGTGTGTTAGAGGCATTCCATCATCTAATTCACCTGTTTTGTGTCAAATAAGCTGCAGGGTCAACTGATATTTACCCTCTCTGTTTGGGCACCACAAATGTGTTGTCATCAATGTCTGCACTTACAAATAAAATATTCAGAATCACATTGTGGAGTTGAAAAAAATGGCAGAACCTTATTTGAAATTCTTGTGTCTGCAGGCTTAATTCATATAGGAATGAATTTATGAAAGTTTACTTACAAATTTACAAGGGTTTGGTTCAAATAAAATTATTTATTTTACTCATTACTATAACATTCTTATTACTAAAGTAAAATAAGATATAGGGGCCATAGAGGGAACTAGGCCAAAATTTTATTAAAAAGTTATTCACTTACATTTTTATATCTTAGCCAAAAAAAACAACAACAACAACAACAACAAAAAAAAAAAAAACCCTCACTTTAGCTGTTCATCTTTTGCATCCTTTGCTTGTAAGCCCAGGAATATTTTGGAGTTTGGGGGGAGAGGGCACAAAATGATCATGTAGTGTCCTCCAGAATGTATTTTTGACCTTCTTGAAAACAATGAGGGTAACAGGAAACCAACTCAAGTGTACCCCACTGATGAATTGTTTGCACTTGGCCTAGGGGAGAAACAGAGAAACAAAATTTGTTTTTTAAAAGTTCTCCAGAAGAGGAGATTTAATCTTTACTTTAAGAACTCATTCCTGTAGCTACACAATCAATTACATGGCACGTGTCATTAGCGTTCTGAATTTATGGGTGCTCTATCTTTGGAAGAACTCATCATCCTCCTGTTCATCTTTTCTCTTTTTCAGTATAATAAGGTATACAAGAGCCTAAAGGAGTTTTCTCAAAATGGAGAGAATTTCTGCAAGCAGGTCACATCTGTTCTTCAGCAAAGGTACAGAATGCACATTTGGGATGAACAATTCTTCCTCTGTAGTTGCAGCAAGAGATAGGACCAGAAGAGTGTTTACTGTCCTGCTTTCCAGAACACAGTGTGATAGTTTGGTACTGGAGAGATTGGTTTGAAGAATGATTCTCCTCGACTGGGCATTTATTGACTGGACACCATAAAAATCAAGGAACAACAGGAGGGAATTCTGGTTAGGAAGGCTCAGTCGAGTCTCCTCGGATTCCTCAGACTGAGTTTATCACCTCTTCAGGGGCCCACTGTTGTGTCTGATGTCTATATTGTACTTTTCACTCTGATGGCAATGATGAGATTGCATTCTTTGCCTCCCCTAAAAGGGCAAAAGCTGTGTCTCACTGTTTTTGTAAGATGAATTCTTGGAGCCTGTCTCCGATTTCTTTGGTAAATTATCAGATGAATGAATGGATGGAGGGATGAAAGTCATCATTTTCGGTACCATTTTCTCCTAATACTAGGCATGATCAAGTAGCGAGCTGTTCACTGTGCAGAAGAGAACACACTGAACTAAGTCAAAAAAGTAACAAAGGGTTACTGCTTAACGTTGAGAACCCAGGGACTAAGTTGGCTCATAAGTGGTTTCCAGGCCTTTTCCCCACCTCTAGGCAGTTCTATAATAAGCAATTCTAAAGAGATCTTTTAGAAGAGATTGCTTATTTTTTAAGGTAAACTTTTTCAATCTTAAAATATTGTATATGTACCAAAAGTTAAAGAAGCTGTGGGTTAATTACTTTCTGTATTAGTGGGTCAAGACCAAAAAAGAGCATGCACTCTATCAGAACCAAAGAATGAGGCCAAAGAAAGACTTCAAGCACTCAAATGGGCTTTTATTAAAGAAAAATCAGGCTTGTCAAATGGAATCAAAAGGAAAAATTTTTTAAAATATGGGATTATTTCCATCCTAACAGTCCAACTACTTTGGTCCCTGAAAGGGAAGAGGGGAGAACCCATCTGGGGAGGTATTTCTTTTGTAAGAAAACATTTTTATCAGTCTCAAAGGAAATTGTTTAAAACAAGACCAGTTAACTCTTCTATAAATTCAACTCATTACTTAGGTTAGACAGCATCTGCCTCCTGCAGATCAGAGAGAATCTGAAAGCAGATTAGCTGTTCCTGTGACCTGGATTGCCATCATCTGTTTTTGTTTTTGTTTTTTTTTTTGTTTTTTTTTTTGGTATCCAAGAGTCCAAAACCTCAGAGAGAGCTGTGAGGACAGAGGCAAGGGACAAATATGCCGGCTCTAGATTGTTTTGCAATTGATGCTTTTCTACGCCTTTTGTGACACTAACTTGGTACAACCGAATCATTTACTGAGATGCCACTTTTGAGGTGCTCTCTACAGATTCCCGATAAATGTACATTTTCAGTATCCCCTGGACCTGAGCTGTCGAGTTTCCTCTCCTTGCTCAGCTGTTGATTACATAGTTAACCTGAGGGATGTTTGTCTACATGGAAGAAGATGGTACTTTTGGAGAACTCTTTTCTAATGAGCTCAAACACCATTAGTTTGTGGACATGTGGCACACTGTGTATTTTTAGACCGTATTCCTCCATGTCAGTTGGCAAAGACAGAGTTCATCTCCCAGGATTAGATCATTTCTCTCCCACAGAAGTGGTGTGATTCTGGTATCTCCCTCTGCCTGTTGTACTTAAACTAACCCCACATAATAACTTAGTCAACAACAAGGTTGACCGGTCATAGCATAGCAGGTATTACATCACCTTTACTCCCCGTTCTGCGATTCAGAAATGACTTCCTTAGTCATAAATAAGATAAAAGGTGAGTTCCTTCCAGCTGTCAAGAAACAAGCCCAGGGTTTACTTCCTGTTGGGTGTGTGGGGTGTATTACAAATAAGTCAATGATACATTTCCCTTACATTAGATAAATACACGGAAAGCCAATAGTCTTTGAAAGAAGCTATCCTGTTTCTTAGGGTTTTGGAACAATAATGGGAAACACCATAAGACAAGTAAAATAGTTCTCTTAGACACGAGAGAAAATCATGACAGCAAATCCAGTGGCCAGCATATTGGAAGATATTAGGAAGTAGCCCATTGGAGCTTCTTTGCACAGAAAATGCATTTAGTAAGTATTTGTAGATGAATGAATAATTATGTAAAAGATTATTAAGGGATTGTATTTTATTATTACTATTCAGACATTATTAGAACAAGATCTATATTGTCCTTGGAGATTTACATTTCCGAACACTTTACCTACGAGTCTGTTGAATGTGGTTCTGGTGGGCAGAGTTCTGAATTAGGATAGAGAAGTGAGAGGCAGCATCACACATTGGAGTTGGAAGTGCAGATACTGTTTTCTCTCTACACTCAGCTACCTTCTGGCATTCATTCTAACTAAAGGTGATAGAAAAGTGCAATTGTTATTGAAACCCCATTTTTCTTGGCTATTCTGCTATTCCCGGTTATGCTTAGCTTCTTTTATCCAAGAAATTACTTGGGTTTCCCTTTTGTTTTGCAGTAGCAAACTCAGATTTGGCCAGAGACACACAACAGCTTCTACCATGCCTAATGCCAAGGTCCTTAAGAGTTCACTGTAATACAATTACAGATCAGATTTAAGGAGACAAAGACACATTCCCAGAAACTATGTTTGGCTCCCTTAACCCTCATAGCTAATGTTTAAACAGGCTTTGATGGGAAAATCAATTGTTCCTCTGAAAGGAAGCTGAAGATCAGATTTCCAAATGGCAAGAATCATTGCTGTGGACATTAGAAAAAAGAAAAAATAAGGGGGTGTACTTGACCATTTATTCCATCCACAAACCATTGCAGACCCTGTTACCAAAGACATTAAAAAGCCCAAATAACTTCTTTGATAAATCTCACCTTTTCTACCCAACTCATTGTCCTGGGTGCTCTAATTCCCACCACCTCAGCTCCCTTACATATGGATAACTTCCAGATGGACATTGCTAGGCAACGTGTCTGGATGGACTTCAAGACATACCTTCAACATTAGATGGAATGCTCCCTTTCTCCTCAGTGTGTCATGGAATCTCAAAGTTAGCCTAGCCAAACAGAGTTCATAAATTTTTCTCCAAAGGAGGCATTCCTTTTAGATATTTTACCATGATTACTAGGACCACAGCCTACTCAGTCAAGCCCAGCCCCCAGGGGCCACTCCTTCCCATGATTCCTTCTGTCTTAATTTGTGACCATGATTTCGTATTTCTCTCTTCTAAACCTCCTTTACATCTATAGTTTTCTTTGGATTTTATGGCTTTCTTCGTTGTTCTGGAAAAATTTTTGCAAGCCAGTCTTATGACTGCAGGACTGAGTTACTGTCCTGCAGCTGTGTGGTCTGTATGCTACACAAAGCACCTGGTTGAGCACAATAAGCGGAGGCAAAAGTTGAATCCACTCTCACCCTGCTCTGTGCCATCAGAGGGCTTTTTCTTTTCCTAATCCAGGCAGAGTTCCCTCAATTTGTGGGCTGGCTGACTGGTATTCTATCCCTGTCTCTATGTATCTTCTACTCTGTGACCAGGACCCCATTGAAGACCTTTCAAAGACTCCTGTGACTTTCAGGATAAAATTCAGCTCTCGTGGCATTTTACAAAGGACATGTGAGATTTGAGCTCTGCCTTTTATCGCGTCTCTCCCTATCTCCCCATGATCCCCGATCCCCTATCTCCCCATGATCCCCGATCCCCTCCTCCTCACTGAACTACCTGCGATCTCCTCCTCCCTACTCTGAGTCCCTCCACTGATACCACAGGCAGGTGCCTATATTAGCACAGGCGGTGTCACCCGCCTGATCCATACATCTTCACCTTCATTGGCTGACTCCATTCTTCATGACCCAGTTGTCCCACTGTGGAAGGCCTTGACTCTAGTTCCTAGTCTGAAAAAGTGTCCCCTATTTCTATGTGCACAGTGAGCATTTACCTCTGCTCTATCTTTAACTGTCCTACACTCTTATTATTCTTTGTTCCCTTCTCTTCCTCTCCCCTTGGAAGCTGAACTCCTTGAGGATCTTTGTGTCCCATGTGACTAGCAGGGTCCTGGCACAGAGTGGATGTTCAGTAGATGTTTGCTGAGTGAAAGAATGTGTTAACGTCTGAGCTGCTCTGTGCCTTTAGTCACTCATAACTTTCAAGAAGTTAAAGTTAGGCCACTTCTTAGGAGCAATAAATGGTTAAGTCAGAGCCATTCACTGACATCAAACTGTACGTAGCCTATTATTTTGAATAAAAGTTAGAAAAAAAATGAAATCATGGAAGAGATCATTCACAGCCCTGGCACTGTATTCGAAGGGTCTTGTACTTGATCTCTTTACTTTAGTCCTCACTACCCAAAGTGGCATATGCATACTCTTATCCATTCCTGTTTTGTAGATAAGGTCATGGCAAAGGTGAGGCATTAGGCTCCTTATCCAGCCTAACCCAGGCTCAGTGCACAGGCCTCTTCCAAGTGGGCAGGCAGTTTCAGGCACTGCTATGGGGGTTCCAACATGATCAGGGGGTCTTGTACAGTGTTCACAGAATCATAGGGTCCTCCAGGAGCAGGGACCTCAGTGGTCATCAAGCCCAGGGGCTTTAAAGCCCTGTGGCTCAAGGGATCTGTGAGGAGCCCTCAGCACCTATTTTGGGGGGAAAGGAGGAGGCTAGGTGGGCAGACTCTCTCCTTCCTCAGTCCCTCTCCCAGCTACTCTACAGCAGCTTTGCCAGCAGTTATAGAATATGCTCCTGTTCAGTATCATATTTTGTTTTGCTAATAAAAAGCTTTGAAAACTGCCTGTCCTGTCCACTTGACCTGACTCCCCCCCACCAAAAGACTTCCTCCCTGCCCCATGCACACAGAAACACTCAGCTTGGGAATGAACAGATGTGTTGGACTGGAAGTTCTTACGTGTTCCCTGGGTCAGAGAGAGCGGGCAGAGACTTGATGAGACTCTCAGCCTGGACATCCAAGAAGGGCGCCATCGCGGCTCATCCTCCCATTTCACCTTCTTATATTATTCTCAGGAACCAGAATCAAGGCAGTCAGTAACGATAAAGTGGGCTAGCCAGAGAACTCAGCCACTTGAATCACAGAGCTTCAATTTTATTTCAATTGCCAATCACTAACTTTAATTACTTTATTGTTAATTAATTATTTTTGTGGTCCTAGTGATTGAACGCAGGGCCTTGTGCATGGCAGGCAAGCACTCTACCACTGAGCTACACCTCCCCCCAGCCCTATTTGTTAATTTTTTTAGTTACACATAATAATTGTACATACTTAAGGATGCAAAGGGATGATTTGATATATGTATACAGTATGTGATGATCAAATCAGAGTCATTAGCATATTCACCACCTCATACATTTATCATTTCTTTCAAGAACCTCTCTTCTAGCTATTTTGGAATATAGAATATGTCATTGTCAACTTACTCACCACACTGTGTGATAGCACACCAGCACTTAGTCCTGTCTTCTTGAACTGTGCACCCATTGGCCTCATTCACACCCTCACTGCTCTGTGTCCTCCACCTCACCAACAGCCTCTGGTAACTTTTCAATAATCTGTTCGTAAGATGAGCTTGTGACTATCTTGTTTTTATTGGTTCCTTTTAGTTATACATGACAGTAGAATTCATTTTGACGTAATTATACAAGCATGGAACCTATCTTGCTCCCCTTCCTCTCCCTTTCTCCCACCCCTTGCTCCCTTCCTTCTACTCGACTGCTCTTTCTGCCATTTACCCATAGTTACTTTTTAATTAATTTCTTGCAGTATACATGATGGTGAGATTCAATGTGGAATATTCATATAGCTGACACAGCTTAAAAGGAAAACAGCAGCCTACCCAGCCCCAAACCAGAAACCATTGCTGGTGCAAAGAAGGAGATAGAAAATAGGGGTGATATCACAATGGAAGAGATTTCTAAAATTCTTTCTTAATTTATAAAGAAGGGAGGGCTCTTTCACTTGCTCTTTTGTTAATTATTAGAGATTTATTATTATACCTACTAGTTGAGTTCATCCCAATGAACTCATACAAGCATGCAAATCAATTTTAGTTCATGATCCCCCATTCTTCCTCCCCTTTCCCTCCCATGCTCCCTCCTCTCTCCCATTCTCCTTCCTCTATTCTACTAGACTTCCTTTTGTTCATCTATTAATTTATATTTGATTGTTATCCTATTCTTCTCTCCCCCTTCCTTTATTTTACTCTAACTTCTGCATATGAGAGAAGACATTTGACCTTTGAGTTCCTGAGTTGGCTTCTTTCACTTAACATGGTGTTCTCCATTTCCATCCATATACTAGCAAATGCCATAATTTGATTCTTTTTAATGGCTGAGTAGAACTCTATTTTATATGTATGCTACAATTTCTTAATCCATTTATCTATTGACAAGCATCTGGGTTGATTCCATAATTTAGCCATTGTGAATTGTTGCTATAAACACTGATGTGACTATATCGCTGTAGAATGCCAATTTTAGATCTTTTGCAAAAATACCAGTGATGGTTCTATACCTAGTTTTGTAAGGCGTGTCCATACTGCTTTCCAGCATAGTTATACTAGACTGCAGTTTCACCAACAACGAACATGTGTACCTTTCCCCCTGCCCCAATCTCACCAGCATTTATTGTTGTTCTTAGTCTTGATCATTGCCATTCTCACTAGAATGAGATGAAATTTTAGTGTAGTTTTAATTTCCATATCCCTGATTGCTAGAGATGTTGAATATTTTTTTCATATATTTATTGGCCATTTGTGTTTCTTCTTTTGATTTTTAGTTTAATTTCTGTTTAGTTCTTTTGCACATTTGTTGATTGGGTTATTTGTTTGTTGTTGTTGTTTTGGTGTTAAGTTTTTTGAGTTATTTTCATATTTTGGATGTTAATCCCCTAACACTACAGTAGCTGGCCAAGATTTTCTCCCATTCTGAAGGTTCTTGTCTCGTACCCTTAATCATTTTCTTTGCTGGGCAGAAGCTTTTTAGTTTGATGATATTCCACTTATTCCACCTGCTTTTTTGAAGTACAAGAAGGTCTGAGCTCAATTTTAATTAGTTCCTCACAGATACAGAGCATAATTATGGTGTTTTTTTTAAACCACTTTTTACAATTAAAGCAAAGTCCTCTAAGATTGATTATGAGTCACTTATATTATTCTTACAGTTTAATTTGTGCTGTATCTAAAATATTGGATCTAAAACCACGTATTTTCCATGGCTTCTTTCTTTCAAAAGGAGAATTGTTTTAAAAATCTAAGTCAAATATTGGCCTTTGACTTTACAGTTTTGTCTTATTTATTGGTTTGTCTTTATTAACTACTAATGAAAATATATTGACCTGCCTTGCATGCTGAGAAGAAATTAGAATATAAGTGGATTAAAAGCCAGTGTATGTCATTCCCCTGGTTGAGAATCTTCAAAACTCACTTGAGTATTTTGAGCTAGTATTACCCATCAAAAGGCCACACATCATCAATTTTACATGTGCCAAGACAATTGCCAATGACATCTTCACTCAAATTAGAAATGGTGGATGTAAAGTGGAAAGAAAAGAAATAAGAAAGAACTAGACAAGTAAGCACAAGACACATCCAAGCTTGCTCCTGATTATTTTTATGAGGGAAAAAAAAATATTCCATGTCTTGTTCGAGGTGAGCTCTGCTCCCTGGACTCCCTATGACTGTGGTAACCACAATAAAGCAATTCCATCAAGGGACTAGGAAGAAACCAATCTCGGAGGAGGTGTGTGTTGCTGCCTCTGTCTCAGGAAAGCACCAAAGGCATCTATTTCTGTTTGGCAGGTACCCTGAAAGCATGTGAGTGTGGCTTCCCTAGACCATGGCACAGAAGAGCTGCATAGCAATGATTGCCCCCTGACAAACCTTCTGACTACAAAAATGACAGCTCTCTCCTCACTTGCCACTTCTTATAAAAGTGATTTTCTCTGGATTAGAATTGAACCATTAGTATCTGTTAAGGTAAAAGGCATTAAGAACCAAAAGCCTGCAAGACAATGTCCCACCCTACTCGCCATGCTTTATCTCACTACCTTCTGACTTAGAGAGTGGAGTTTCCACAAATGGTCACTAGGGCTTAAAATGCAAGCATAGAGGGTTACAGCCACTCTTCTTGGCTAATTTGAATGTTGATTCTGAAACCCTTGGGGTCATCAATAAGTGGAAAGTTGAGAGTCTAGGGACACAACTGTGCTGTTCAGAGAGGTGGGTCCAACTCAGGACAGCCTCAGAGAGTTAGGCTGATGACATTTAATGTCAGAGTCCCCTCCTTTTCCACTATGCCAGAGACTCAACACTGCCACTTTCCACTGCCCAAATGCCTTCCAATTGCACAGATGCCTTCAGTAGAGGTCCTGGAAACATGTCGGTCTGCACCCAGGCATCTGTGAGGTGGATCTCTAGCTGCTAAGCCACCAGGAGCGGTGGAGCTTCAGAACACTGCAATTAAAGGCACTGAGTCCATTTTAAAAAGTGCTTTTGTTTGACTTCCCCCTTGGTTCTCCCACTGCGGTCTCTTCCCCACAGCCACAGGTGGGAGAATGGAGTGGTTACTCAAAGGTACCCAGCCAGAGGGCCCAGGTTAGAATCCCAGCTCTGTCACCTCCTTCATGCGTGTCCTCAGGCGAGTGATGGAGTTAACTCTGGGCCCCAGCATTCCCTCCATGAAATAGGTAAAGGAACTGTGCCAACCTTGTGGGGTTACGGTGGATGAAATGAGGAAATACACCTAAGACACTTAGAATGGTGCCCGGCACGTTTTAAGTGCTCAGTAGAGGCCGGATGTTGTTAGTCCCTGTGCAGACAGCAAGGTCAAGCATCAGCAACAACTAGGCGCCACGTCCTCAGGCCAGCACCAAGCGCGTGCTTTTCCTGGAACAGGATCACAGGAAACTTCCATCTGCATACCCACACGCCTGCCCTGCCACAGAGGCCTGAGATACTTGAATGTGAAGAGAAACCTTCCCACCCAAGAAATGCCATTGAACCTCCCTAGATTGGGAAAGCCAGTGGAGATACCACAGTGTTCAGTAGGACAATGGCCAGACTCAAAAAAGTGCCAGCTCACCCCTGAACAAGCAAGGACCCTCTCCCTTTCCTGCTGACAAAGCCCAACTATTTTTTTTTCCCAAGCGAATCCAATTAACAATATAAAGGGAAGCAACACTTCTTTTTGGTGGTTGTCCTTTTTATTCCTGGAAGCCTCCGGAACACTTCATACAGCCTGCAAAAACATCCAGCAAGTGAAACTGAACTATGATGAGGAAGAGGCTGTGCCTGACAGGTCACCTGCCCTTAGGAACTCTCTGGGACTTTCTGTGGGGGAGATAATGGACAAAAAAAAAAAAAAAAAACCACGTAGATTCCTCCCCCTGCACCATATACCTCCATAGACTTGGGGTGCTCTGAATATTTACAGACCCCTTTGGGTACATAATAATGATCAGAATAATTAATATTTGCTCAGGATTTGTTTTGGGCCCAGCACTCTGAGCTGAACACTATAATTCATCATAATGCTTTATGATTGGAAATGAAAACAAGAATAGAATGCTAGTACTAAAAACCCCTTTAGTGACAAGGGACTAGGAATGGGCTTATGTGTTAGGAAGCAGTTTACTCTGCTTAGGGCTAAACACAGCTCCGACTATTCTGATGCATATAAATTGGCTTGTCAGTTTGATATATTTGAAAGTTGTGAGGCAAGAACAGACTTGTAGTGAAGAACAGTAAGAATTAGAATCCAGACCTGGTGGGAAATTCATTCATTGCTTCATTCACATTATACATACTGAGGAGCTATTATGCACCAAGTGCTGTTCTTAGCCTAGAGAGTCGGCAATGAACAAAAGAACTCTTAAGCCTCATGGAGCTATTTACATTTTATGGGTGTTCACAAAAGTACACTAAAAGATCATAATGTGATGTAAGATAGTGATAAGTGCTAGGGCATAAATAAAAATGTAAGGAAATAATGACAAGGATCTCCTTTTAGATAGGGTAGCCTCTGAGGAGATAACTTTTGAACCAGACCTATTTGGTATAACAGGAAGCAGAATACCATGTGGCCATGCAGTAGAAGGAGTACTCAGCAGAGGACACAGCGGGTGCAAAGACCCCGAGGCAGAGTGGCAACTGGCCACTGAGCAGGAATAAAACAAGAAAAGGGGTGTTGAGAGGGAAGGGAAATCATAAAGGGAGGGGATCAGAATATGTGGGACCTTCCAAGTCAATAGCAATTGTTCCAGTCGCTGTTCTCCTACTAGGCATGGGTTATTATCACATTTTAATCCTCACAAAACCCAACACCACCTCACTGACTAGCACTCTTTCTCTCTCGCTCTCTCCATTAATTGAAGGATATTCCTACAGCAGAGACATCTATTTCTAAATATGATGAGATGTTTATTTGCCAGCTTCATTACTTAAAAATTAGTTTCCTTAATTCTTCATTTTTAAAAAACTTTTTAAAGTTGTAGATGGACAAAATACCTTTATTTTATTTATTTTTTATGTGGTGCTGAAGGTCAAACCCAGGGCCTCACATGCTAGGCAAGTGCTTTACCACTAAGCAACAACTCCAGCTCCTACCTGGGCAAGTTCTGATACCAAATGAGTGTTTTGTACACCTATGCTTTAATATACATCCTATAATGGTCTTTCTTCCAAAAAAAAGTGGTAAAAATAAGTAGAGATGTTCTAAAAAGGAGAAATGAATTTAAAAAAATTATAATAGATCAATGCTCCAAGGTCTCTGGATCCTATTTATAAAAGAACTGCCAGTCTTTGCTTGGTTTACAAGACTAAGTTCAATTTGTGTGAAAATGTATAGTCATTAAGATAGTGTTACTAAAGAGTTCTGGGTTTTTCCCAGATGAAATTAAGTACAAAACAATTTTGAAGGTATTTGATAATTTAAAAAAAAAAAAAGAACTAAAAACTGGGAAAAAATGCAACAAAACCTCTTTGGGTCTCTATTAACAAATACAGATCAAAAGTAATTCCCCACATTTCCTTTATCTGCAGTCAAAAGTGAGGTGAATAAGATTATCCTTTCATCGTTAGCTATAGCTGGGCAGATAAATAGACCATGGTTCAATCAGTTTAAGGCGAGAATGATCCAACAGAGCCAAGGAGGTTGCCTTTGGAGGGAGGCAGCCTTGTCCTCTTGCTGAACCTTGTCCTGCAGAGAAAGTCATAGAAGTTTTCTTTTCTAAAAATCTGATGTCAGCCTCACAACAACTTTCCTAGATATGGGTGCATGCCTGTAGTCCCAGCTATTTGGGAGACTGATGCAGGAGGATTCCTTTTAAGCTACTGCTTTGTGAGTTCAATCATATGGTATCATTCTATTTCCAGCTATTATAATCTAGAGCTAATCTGATTAATGTTACTTCTTTTTTTTTAAATCTTTTTTGGGGGCTACTGGGGATTAAACCTAGAGTGCTTAACCACTGAGCCACATCCCCATCCCTTTTTAATATTTTATTTAGAGATAGGGTCTTGCTGAGTTGCTTAGGACCTCACTAAATTGCTGAGCCTGGCTTTGAACTCGTGATCCTCCTGCCTCAGCCTCCCCAGCCACTGGGATTACAGGTGTGTGCCATCATACCTGCCCAGGTACTACTTCTGTTTCTTACCAGCTGTGTTAGTTTTCTTGGGCTGTTATAACAAGTTACCACAGACTGGGTGGGTGCCTTGAACAGCAGACTAGAAGTTGGAGATCCAGGTGTTAGCTAGGTTGGTTCCTTCTGAGGACTATGAGGGAGAAGCTGTTTCATGGGTGTCTCCTGCTTCGGGTGGTGTGCTGGCAATCTTTGGCACTCCTTGCCTTGGAGATGCACCATCCCGATCTCTGTCTTCATGTTCATGTGTCATGCTCCCCTTGTGCATGTCTGTCTCTGTGTCCAAATCTCTGCCTTTTATAAGGACACATTGTATTGGGTTGAGGCCCACACTGTTGACCTCATCTTGACCTTCATTTGCAAAGACCCCCATTTCCAAATAAGATCACAATCCCAGACACTGGGGTTCTATCACCAAGCCAGTTACAAGTATGAGCTTTGGAGTCACAGGCCTAGTTGCTATGCAACTCTGCAACTCATTACCCATGTGATTGAGAGTTTCTTAAATTCTCTTGATCTTCATTTGCAAACACAATATTTTTGGGGGAGAGACAGTTCAATTCATAACACTGCTGTGAAAGAAGGTTAAATAAAATGTTCTCCCTTTATAGAATCCTTTTCCATATCCTGAAGGGTTTGTCTAAAGACAAGAGGGTCCTTATAGGAAGTCATCTCTTCTTTATGTAATCATTGAGCCTGGTGGGGGGCGGGGGTGCGGTGGCTGACTTCCAACCAGTACATGCTATTTAACGACTATCCCTTTGCTAACAGGGCTAACCTAGAGATGAGCTACGCCAAAGGGCTTCAAAAGCTGGCAATCAAGCTGAGTAAAGCATTACAGAACACAAAGAAAAAGTAAGTATGATGGCAGAGGTAAGGCAAAATCATTCTTAAAAAGAATACACAGTGTCCCCTGCTTCCTCTTGTCAATGTGGCAGGCCCATGCCATCAAGCACGGCTTCTGGTGTGAGGGCACTTACTGTGTACTGTACACTGTTAAGTGCTTGGCAGATGCTCTCATTTAATCCTCACAACAACCTGAGAGCTCTTATTATCATCCATCTTTACAGAAGAGGACTTGAGGCTTGGAGAATTTAAGAAACTCCCAATCACAAGGGTACTGAGTTGCAGAGTTGCATAGCAACTAGGCCTGTGACTCCGAAGCTCATACTTGTAACTGGCTTGGTGATAGTAATGTAGTTAAATCAGGAGATCTTGGGAAAATGTGAATTCTTTGTAATCTCTACCCTTTGGCCTTTGACAAGCAACTCAACCTCTTTGTGTCTTGATTTCTCCCCTATTAGATGGAGTGTGATGGAGTATATGTGTCCCATTGTGTACTTGTGAATGTGTATGTGTGTGTGTGTGTGTGTGTGTGTGTGTACATCATATGCATGTTAATTGCAATAACAAGTGTGAAAAGCTGGCTTGAACCTTGGGTGCAAAAAGTTGTTGGTTCACATTCTCCTCAGAATGAAACAGATTTCTTCTTTTGGAGGACTAAAGATCCGGGTATTCTGAAAGTGGTCCATTAGTGATAATTGGCTGCAGAGATTCTTGACTAATGCATACAGATGTGACCCCTAAACCATCAGTGCTATTTCAAAAGCTACTTACCATAATGAAAGAGAGAAAATGAACAGAAACAAAGAAGGCTTGTGGAGCCCAAATTCCCATTTCTTAGATATCACCTGACTAGATGTCACCTGTAATTGCAAATGACAGCTTTGAAATGGCTCTAGCTTTTAGCTTTGTTTTTATATTTAGGATAGCATTCTGGTAAACTGCAAAGGAGCCAGTACAGCACAATGGTTGGATACAGATAGGCTTCTGCCTATTCTGCTCTGGTTTAAATTCTAGCTCTACCACTTATCAGACTAGTGGCCCAGGACAATTTATCTTCCTCTCAGTGTCACTTTAAAATAGAAATAATGTCTATCTCCTACAGTCTCAAGGAGTAAATGAGATAATACAGGTATACTGAGCAGAGTACCTGACTAGGAGCAAAAGCTCTGTAAATGTTCATTTTGTCTCTGATTCCAATTCCTTAATGAGAATTATTCCTCCTCAGGAATAAGAGGTGGAGGAGTGTGTGTGTCTTATTGAGCTGCAACCCCAGCATCCAGCATAGTACCACCAAAGAGTTGGCATGTCCGGAATGTTCTATTAACCAGCATCAGTATATTTACAAAAAATCATCAATTGAACTTTTGCATACCAAAATCTGTTTTAGGTACTTACTTGCTCAGATATCCCAACGTGTTTTTATTTTAAACTATCAGTTGAGGGAGGGTCAGAGGAAAGTGATTCTGCCAAGGTCACACAAGAAACACCGGAGGAAGGTTGCCTCCAGACCCAGCCCCTCTGAGGCCAATCCTCCAGGTCTCTTGCCCTGCTCTCCAATTGCTCTAAGGGACCATTGGAAGACTCCCCCAACATTGTGCCTGGCATCCTTAAAGAAAATACACACACACACACACACACACACACACACACACAACTCTGTCGAAGATTAATTTACAGGCAGTACTAAGCACCAATCTGAAGCATTTGGTTTGGTCAATTTTGACACATTTGTACTGTGTAACAAACCAAAGCCCAAACAGACATTTTTATCACACTGAAAATCCCCAGGGTCTGTCTGTAGCTCCAAACAACCACTCATCTGCTTCCTGTCAATATAGATTTGTTATGTCTTTTCTGGGCTTTCCGATCGCTGGCAGCACACAGTAGGTACTCTCTTGTGCCTGGTTTTGTTCCTGTCTTCGGAGGTGTAAAAAGGTCAGGGTATTTTGGTCCAGTTCTCCCATTCTCTGTCTACAGGGTGCAAACTCAGGCTTTAGAGATGAAGACCTCTGCACTGTTCAGATTTTAACCAGGATGCAGATTCCTCCTCTCCCTCCTCATTAGAATCAACATGGGCTCTGTCCCTGGAGGTTATTAATGCAATAGTGTTCATTCTCCTGACTGTTGAAGGCAGGCTATATATACACTGGCTGCCAGGAGCTGGATCTCTTCTATGGGAGAAGATGGCATCACGCTTTCTAATCCTCCTCCTCTGCTTCTGGGTAGTTGGCGGTGCTCCCTTTTGTGTTCAATTGGAGTATCTCTGAAAGGACCAGGAAAGGTCTGAGATGTGGTACTAAAAGTTGGCAGGGAGCAGAAGCTGGATCCCAACCCCAAGAGCAGCAATCAGAACATGAGCAGGGTGTCAAGTCCTCTGTCACTTAACTTCTCAAAGACTCACAAGTTTATTCATCTGTAAAGCGAGGAAACCAAAGAGATTGTCTTTGAGGGCCTTCTAACCCAGCATCCTATCTCCCATCTGTTCTCTTCCTCACCTATTTGATTTGCCTGATTTTCTACAGACATGAAATGGAAGATGAAAATCTAAATTAAAAAAAATTTATGGAGGTAAAAAATGGTATATATAATGACTATGGTGCACATAAATATATTGGCAGAATTTAATCTCCTGGAGAAATGGAAATATGCTTATGGAAGAAAATCCACTGACAGTGTAACACAGTATGCTTCGTTTCTCAGAGTTCACGGGAAAATCACACTTACTCTTGTTCATCTCCCCAACCCCACCATGTTTTTTCCTCTAGCTGTCTCAGCAATGCCTGGGCCTGGGCCTCGGAGGGCATGAGATCCACAGCGGACCTGCATCAGTGAGTGTGTCCCCCTCCTACCCTGGCCTTACTCCAGCCCCAAGGAGAGTCACACATATTCAAAGGGGTTGGGGCACAAATATTCCACTTCAAACTTGCATTGAATTGATGTGCTATAACATGCCATTTTATTTCCCTGGGAAGTAATTGGGAAAGTAGATATAAACCCTAAGACAATGATTGTACGTCTTTATGTTCTATTTCCAGAAAACTTGGCAAAGCAATTGAGTTGGAAGCAATAAAACCAACTCATCAAGTCCTGAGTATGCAAGAGAAAAAGAGGAAATCGGTGAGTCAAAGCTTTTCTTTTCTTCCCTGTTTAAAGCAAGATTTCTGTCTATGGCCAGTGGAGGAAAAAAAGGTGATCTAAAAGTGATACTAGCTCTTAGGAATTTAACATAAAAATAATCAAAATCACACTTCCAAGATTTATGATCATGGCTGTTTGTTAGTGCATTATTTAAAGTAGTGGAAAAGTGACAAATACTTCATCATTCAAAGACAGACTATGAAAATAAAACAAATTATGATAAAGGCAAGTAATAGAATACTATGCAGCCATTAAAATGTTATTATAGAAGGCTGAGGATGTAGGTCGGTGGGAAAAGAGTACTTGCCTAGTGTGTGCAAGGCCCTGGGTTCAATCACCAGCAACAAAAACACAAAGAAATAAAAAATCCTATTATAAAAAAGAATTTGATCACATGGGGATTTGTTCACAATGTAGTGTAGAATAAAAAAGCAGGATGAGAACAATCTAACAAACAATATCATCTCAATTTTTAGGCTATGCTATGCATACACACCCAGAAAAAATCTGGAAGAATCTTCCCAAAATGTTAATAAGAATTACCTTGAGGTGAAATTACTGGTTATCGCTATTTCATACTTTGTACTTTTTGTAGATTTTTTTTCAGTTTTATTTAATCCATTTGTAAACAGAAGAATATGAACACAATTCATAAAGATGCTTTTCTTATCATTTTTGGATTTTGTAAAGATGATAACAGAATGCAGTCCTCAAATATTCTTAAAATTGAAAAAAATGCTAATCAACTCCCTTGGGGCACCTGGTCCTCTTGTAGGGTATCCTTTGGTCTTCCCATAAGCTTTTCCTTCTGGATAGTTTTGTTTGTGGTCCTTTTTCTTTGTGTATCTTACAGGTGTTAAACTCCTTGGGTTATGTTTCCAGGCCACATCAATGCCACATTAATAAATTGCTTCTTGGCTCAGTTGGGGTGGGATTTGTGAATGCTCTGATGAAAGAGAAATAATTTTTAAAATGTTTAAATTCTAACTACTGAGTTAGGAAGTAGAATTGATGTTTCCGTGTACATACACATGTTTTACCAGACTGGATGTTCTACCTAGGGCGAGGGTGATAGGTAGAAATTTAGGAGAATTATTAGAAAACAACATCATCATCCACCTTTGCAAATCAATTTAATAAAAACTAATCACTAAGCTATATTTCATTAATTACAAAATATATGTTTACCATATGTAGTACTTATTATAAATTAGGCATAGAGTGATGACAGTTTATCACAGGGCTTTAGGTAGCTGATGTCATGACCCCCCAAACTGCTGTTTGTTGTCCTCTTTTTAGCATTACCCACCACCCGCCACACACCCATACTGTACCCCACCTTTCTGTCCCACTCTCACACAAAAGATAAAAGATTAGATTTTATCTTTAAAAGTGAACTTGTTCCACATTCCAGTCACATCTGTAGGATCAAAAGGGGTATAGTGCATAAAACCATCTTCATTCCATTTGTTACAATAAACCCTGTATCCTAAATTTAATCACTTGGGGAAAACAAATGCTTTGCATTTGTCAAATCTCAGAGTGGTTGAGAGATAGCTGGTATGCTGAGTCTGTGGACCAAGAAAAAAGATTCCACCCTAATTTATATCTGCTCTCCCTGGGGCATGGCCTAGGTCCACTGTCATCATTATTATCACTGTCCCTTTTTTCAAAAGTTAATTATGATTAAGAATTCAATCTTCTTGAAATTAAAGCAGTAGTCACATGGGGAGCAATGGAGACATTTATTAAACTTAGCAGTGCCAGGACTGTACTGGCTCTCATGGTGCTGATGTTTTTGCCACATGGATTGATGTTAAAGAGGATGTGATAGGACCAGCAGTGACCCAGCCTCTGCAAGTGCCTATTCCACACAGTTGCATATATGAATATGCTTTTCACATCATTATAGACTGGAAATCATTACTTTTCCAAATCCTGCCAGGAGCCACTTGACACAGAGATAAGATAGTTTGGCTGCTTTCCTCAGGAAATGTTTGCTACAGGATTTTGAAACCCAATGGATTGTAAGAGTGATTGTTCCAGAATTAAATCAGCACTATGACTGTCTTAGTTTAGGTTGTTATTATAAAAATAGCATAAACCGGGTGGCTTCGAAATAACAGAAGTTTACTCATCACTGTTCTGGAGGCTGGGAATTCTGAGATCCAGGCACCAGCACATTTGGTGTCTGGTGAGAGTTCAGTTCCTGGTTCACAGACGGCCATCTTCTTGCTGTGTGCTCACATGGCAGAAGGAGTAATAGACCTCTGAATGCCTCTTTTGTGTAGAGAGACACAATACCTTTATTTAATTTATGTATTTTTATGTGGTACTGAGAATGGAACCCAGTGCCTCACAGATAGGAAAGTGCTCTACCACTGAGTCCCAAACCCAGCCTTGAAGGCCTCTTTTGTATGGGAACCAATCCATGCAGGAGAGCCCCACCCTCATGATCAATCAAGTCCTGAAGTCCTCACCTCCAAATCCCTCACATTGAGGGAAAAGTGCTCAACCTATGAATTTAGGGGGTACATGAATATTTAGTCCACAGCAGTGACTAAATAAGAAGAAAGCAAAACATTTTTCTATTTTTCCTCTTCAATAGCTTGATAATGAAGTTGAAAAGACAGCAAATCTTGTTATCAGCAACTGGAATCAGCAAATTAAGGCAAGTATCCACAAATATCATTTGTATAACCTTAATTTTTCAATACTGAAGCTTTTCCTTTTTACACAGACATCATACCATGTTCTAGTGCTGCTAAATGGTAACTGCGAAGAAAAATGTTTCTTCACCTGAGTTTTTATACAGACATGTCTTTCAACTAAGCCAAAGAAGAGCATGGCTGAAAATATGGTTATTCATATATCACAACAACCCAGTGTAGTATATGACCTTGCCTTGTCCCAAATTTTACACATGGGAAAACTGAGATGGAGAGCTGAAGTTGTTTTTCCAAGGGTAAAAAGCTGGTTAATGGTTGAACCAAGAATTCTTACAAATTCTTGGACTCCAGAGTCACTGCTCTGTCCCATTACACTATTCCTACTATCTCTCTGTTTAATTTGAAACTCAGGGCACATGACAAACATCGTCTGAGTTTGGGATTTTCATTGGGAGAAGGGTTTTGGTGATCTTGACCTCATTAGGGTAGTGAATGTCAAGTGAAATGCACATGTCAATTTCACAAGAAGGTATAGTCTGTTTTCTGTGCATAATACTATACTAAGATATGATCCTTGTTTTCAAGTAATTTGAAATTTAGTTGGCTAGATAATATATGCAGAAAATAGTGAATGAATTCTAAGGAGAGGAATACTGAACTGATGTGGGAAGCTGCAGCATACCATTATAGGTTCTTAACAGAGAAAATGGCAGATGGAATCCATATGTACAGATTTTTCCAGAATAATCTGGTTAACAGAAGCTCATTTTAACTAGGAAGGATAAGAGACTAAGAAATCTGCTAAGAAAACCCAATGATATCCTTTGAGAGGACTTGTACTTTAAGAGTTTAAATTTTCCTTTTGCATCTCCTAAGTGTTAGTGCCCAGAAGGAACATTTGCAAGTAAACAGTTCCTGGTGCCAAATGACCAGAGATGCCCTCAGAAACAGGTGGCCTCATCATTGCTTCTGAAGCTTCTGCTGACTCTGAGGACTCCACAGATTAAGGACATTAACAAGAAATATTTGAGATAAATGAATTTCTATACCCACAGTAATTGTACTGCTCAAACAAAGCTCATAAAAATCACTTTTATAATAAATCTCTAAAGGTCTCAGAAAAAGTATTCAGTCATTTATTTTAAGTTCTGCTTTTGATTTTTTCTGAACTCTTTTTAAAAAGATTTGTTTTTATAAACCATTTTTCTTTAAAAATTCAGCTTTCACAGGAAATCTAATACAATAGACCGGAAAAAAAAAAAAAAAAAAAAAACCTTTTATCATTTCCTAGTTTCTACCAAGTCATTTTGCTCAACAAAATGATTTTATTTTTTCATGAAGAGTAATAGAAATTAGAAAACATAAAATTCTCGAGCTATAATAATTTTCTCTCCAGTTGCAATTCAAGAAACTCAGCATGTCAATAATGAAACAGTCTCTTTTGGAAACTCGAATGACAAGCCTATTGCTTCATGCTCTCACTCATCAGCAGCCATGTGACTGACAAAGGTGGGAGGAAGTGCTATGGGTTGCTTTTCCTTGAATGTCCTTTTGTTGAGCCTTCACATGTTTTGAGAGAGGTAGAAGGCTGTGCCTCTGATTCAAAGGTGAAACCCAGGTTTCCTCCTTTATTATCCATGTTTGTAGGCCTTGCAATCTTGAGGTAAAAAGCCAAATAACCTCTCAATCGATCCAGTTCCTGAACAGGTTGACTCCAACTCAACCCAAAATCTGTTTGCTTATTTTCTCTCTGAAGCATCATCTTTCAGCCAAGGTCAACTGTGCAGAAAAAGAAAGGGTCACCCGAATCACAGCCCATGCCAAGCTTTGATGCATCCACGGGGCAGAAGACATGGAGTGCTTCTTCCTTCCCCATCTCTCCCCTCACTCCCCACCTGCAACAAACACAGGACATTACACAGGATGCCGGGTATCAGACAGCAAGGTTTCCAGCGATGTTTAAACTTTAAGACAACATTTTACAATAATCTAAGCTGTGGCCCAGCTAAGATTCTCAAAAGAACAATGCCGGTGGCCTTCTGCTTTTGTTGTAACTTCATATGGTAAAGCCACGATAGCTAGGACAGTGTTCCGAAGGCTTTCAGACCTCTCTTGATTGAGCAAAATGTTGAGTGCACCCCATGCAATGACCAAGTGCACAGTGGTTCTCAGAGCAGAGTGTTCCCTGCTGCGGTATTTTAGGTAGATTTTGAGAAGAGGGAGGGAACGAAGAACTAAAATTACACAGTGGTTCAAGCTAGCATTTGAACATGCCTGGTTCAAAACAAAAGAGCTTGGCTCTGGATATTCATTTCTGTTCCTTTTTATCTTGTCTGTATGTTTTTGACTGTAGGCTAAGAAAAAATTAATGGTGAGTACTAAGAAGCATGAAGCACTTTTCCATCTTGTAGAAAGCTCCAAGCAATCCATGACTCAGAAGGAGAAGCAGAAGGTAAGCGGGTGTGGGCAGCTGGGTGCATGTGGCTTGGAGGCAGGTTTCCTGCCCTGAGCTGGGAACACAAGAACTGACTGGTTCCTTCCTCTGCATGGACTCTCTGTAGAGCTGAAGGTTGGCAAGGCATGAGAAGGGTCTCCAAATCATTCTGGGCCCATAAATATTCTTGGACGATATTATTGACATCACAGATTAGGCCAATAGCTTAATTTTTTTAAATAAAGAACTCTATTAAAGGACAGGGGTTATAGCTCAGTGGTAGAGCCCTTGCTTCGCATGCATGAGGCACTGGGTTCGATCTTCAGCACCATATAAAAATAAATAAATAAATAAATAAATAAAGATATTTTGTCCATCTACAATTAAAAAAAAAAAAAAGAATCCTATTAGTAGAAGGAAAAAACCCTCAGGTCACACTCCAAGTAAGTAAGAAATATATATACTTTATATATGTTGGAAAAGATGTATGGTATTTTATATATATATTATACTAATATGAACATTATAAGACATAAAGTAGAAATGTTTGCAGAATGAGACAGATGAAATAATATTTCAGATGATTAGCTAATTGTGATGTTTATATAATCACTAGGTAACAACCATTAAGTAAGTGTATAAACAAAATATATACTTTAGGCAAGGTTTAGCCTTAATAATAGTAAGTATTAATTTATCTTTCTACCAGTCCTTTTGATAATTTAGACTTTTAAAAATAATTAAATAATTGGATTTTTTTCATATCTTGCTGGATAACCCAGTTTTTGCTTTTAATGTGGACAATGGTATGCTTATAACCAGGAGGAAAATAAAGTATCAGCTCTGCTGTTTTTGTGGTTTTTCTGGGTAGCAACATAAGTCTATAGGTTCCTGGGACAAATATTTCTAAAAGATATTAAGGAATGACATTGATCAAATTATATTATGTTCATGCATAAATGACATAATGAATTCTACCATAACATATAACTATAATGCACTAATAAAAATAAATTTGAAAAGAAAAAATATTTTAAAGACAAGTGTGCATTTTTATATGAACCCAATCAAAGATGGATAATAACTCTGCAAATCCACATGATTTAGGCCCATGCCAATGGCCCTTGGCCCAGGACGCTGGAAGTGAAGAAAAGACCCTTGAAAAGACCATGGCATCTTCTCATGTTGCAGAATCCCTGCTTTTTCTCCAGGCCACTTCAGAATCCACAATTGTTCATATGTAGACACCAATGTCTAGTCCTGCATTCAATAGGAGCTTGATAATTGTGTTCTTAGGCCAAAATGAAAACAAATGATATTGGGGTGCAGGAATAAAAGCAACTACTTTCTGCCTGCACTCCCAGTAGGTCATCTTGCACACCTCACATGGTATGTGACCCAGATGAGAAACCTTTGAAATATTCAGCACCTTCTTCAGAAGACAGAATACCCCTAAGGAAATACAGGCAGCATTGCCGCAGTCCCAAACATTCTTAAAAGAAAATTGTCACTGCACGTAGCTCTATCATTTCATCCAAAGAGACTATTAGTTAAATAACTTAAATTCATTGTTAGCAAGATTTTACGAGGTTCTTATTTCTTCACATGTCAGTCTTCACAGTTTGAAGTTATAATAAGTGTTGAATAATGAGGCAGCTTCCAAGGAGGCTAACCCACAGTGTGCAAAAATGCTCAGCACCAGGATTTGTCCCAGGCATTCCAAGCCCTCATTAGGAGCTATTCTTTATTGATGTCAAGTAATACAAAGAAAAAAGATTGCACAGTTGAATGCTGAATTTCCTCTTCCTTCCTTATTAGCAGCTTCTCTGGGAGGTGAAAGTCTGCAGTCCTCCCCTGCCTTCCAGCAGCAGGTCCTGCAACCATGACCTTAGCCTGTTCTTACACCACAAGACTCATCCCACCTCCTCTGCTTAATCAGGTGGCTGTTCTCTCGTCCTGTAGTGGGACACCTGAGGCAGCATTCATTTCTCATTTCAACAGAAGCATCTGTATCTCCACTTTGAGCGGTAGCTCTGTGCTTCTCAGCAATTCTTGCTGTTTTCCTGCTGAACAGTCCCTGTTCTCACCAGAAGCTGATGGAAGCCTCCATTCTCTTCCCACCTCCATCCTCACACCCACACACAGCAGATTCTCCTGCTCTCTACCTTGAAGAGTGAGCAGACGGCTGCAGAGCCACCTGCCTCCCCCAGAAATAGCATCTGCATATCCCCAGTGGAGAGCCCTGTTCCTCCTGTGTCCCGAGCTCCTGTCATCCTGCCTCTCACACACCCTCTGGTTTTCCCCATCCCTTGAAGTGCCACCCAGGGATTGCTCCCAAGGCTTCCTCGAGCATCTCAGTCTATCCAGGCTGCTGTAACTCCTCCTCATCACCTAGTGTCCTAAATAACAAACATTTATTTCCTCACACTTTTGGATTTTAGAAATCCAAGGTCAGAATGCCAAGCTCCTGATAGTGCTGGAGAGGGCCTTGTCCCCGGCTGCTGGCTGCAATCCTTTGGTTTCCTCCTCTTTCTACAGGGCAGAAGGAGGGTGAGAGAGACCTTGGGGGTTCCTCTTTTAAGGGCATTAATCTTACTCATGAGGACTCCACCCTCAAGACCTAATCACTTCTCAAAGGCCCTGCCTCCTAATGCCCTCACCTAATGCTACCACCTTGGGATTCAAAATTCCAACGTGAATTTGGAGACACACATTCAGCCATTGCACTTCCTGTCTTGGGACAGCAGGAAGAGTCAGAAGCCTTTTTATTACTCTGTTCCTATTCCTCTATTATCCTCTCTCCTTTTTTTACAGTAAGATTTATTTGAAGGACTGTCTGTGCTCCGTCTCCACTTCCTCATCTCATCATCTTTGTCATTTCTAACACCCTAATCCAGCTTTCCCCACCATTTCACCCACCACTCAGAGTGTTCCTGATGTCCAAAAGTCCTAAAAAAAAAAAAAAAAAAAAGAAAGAAAGAAAACAAACTCTTCCTTGTTGTGAGAGCCAACGGGTACTTCCCAGTGCTGACCTTACCGAACTTCTTGGAAGCATTAAACATTGTTTATTTTCCCCTTCTAGGAACATTTTCTTCCTTTACCTTGAGCAAAATGTTATTCTTGGTTTTCCTCCTACCTCTGGAAATTTTGTCTTGGGCTCCTTATGCACTTCCTTTTTCCACCCAATCTATGTGTATTGCCTTTTCGGAGGTTTTCTCTTACTCTGTTTAAATCTCCATTGTGTCTCCAGTGTCCAATGTAGTACCCTTGAGGTCCTGCAGTCAAATAGACTTTCAAGAATTCACCTACCATATCTATGCTGAAGTACCTAAATTTCTTATCTCCAGCTTAAACCAGTTTGCAAACTGCCTTCTGTCACCTCACATTCAACATCTACTGTCGGACCCATCATTTGTCTCTAACAAAGATCCTCTGTATTCCTGTTTTCTAGATGTTTGAATATCACCATCCAGCCATATCCTCCCAATTCTAACACCTAAGCCACCAAATTCTTGAGCTTGTTCACTTCTGTGTGGCTCCTTGCCACTGCTCTTTCCTGACCTACCATCATTGTTAGTCGGGATTCCACTGACTAGCAGACTGTGCTCTTTGCCTTTTGTGTTGTCTCTTCCTTTCTATCCCAATAGGTAGGTCAAGTTGACTTTTCTGAAACTCAAATCTGATATGCCATTCTCTTCTTTAAAGCCTTCAAAGTCTTTCCAGTAGCCTCAGAATAGAGTCCTCACTCTGTTCTGTGGCCCTTAAGACCGTCCCTGACTTGACTGTGGGGACCTGTCAGCATTAGCTCACGAGCACTCTTCTCCCTCCCAGATTGTGTGCTCCAGTCTTACCAAAAATTTTGCCTGTATCGTGCTGTGCTATTTTGCCTCACCAATTTCTACTTTCATTTTAGGTTTCTTCACATAGGGATCTTTTAAAATATTTTTTTCAGCACCTACTATGTGTGGAGTCTTAGCTTAAGTGGTTTCCTAATTCCAAGACTAGTTTAGGTACCTCTCTTGGTGCCCCAGTGACACCTAAGCCCTTCTGTCAAACTGGAGTTCCTAGACCTTAACACACAGGGAGGCAGTGGCCCATGTGATCTAGAGAAAGAGCCCATGTTGTTCTCTTTTCTATTCCAAGAGAAAAAGAACCCATGACACATTGTAAACAATCAATAAATGTTCATGTTCGGTGAATAAATGAATAAGATGTTTTTTTCCAAGAGGAAAGAAGAATACTGACAAATTTTAGTAAAGGACATGTCTTAAATAAAAACAATAGTCTATATTCTTTCTTACATCCATTTGGGGCTCTTTTCTATTCATTTGCTATGCAGAAACTTGTGGTCTGTAGTGCCATCATGAAGTGATGAATGTGAGTGGTCATCTCAAAAGGGACTTAGGAGCTAGGGATATAACCCAGTTGGTAGAGTGCTTGCCTCACATGCACAAGGCCTTGGGTTCAATCCCTAGCAACACGCGCACGCACATACACACACACACACACACACACAATCAAAAGCGACTTAGTTCTCACTGCAGGGTGTCTGAGCATTCTCCATAAGAATCTAAGGACAATGATTTAGCAAAGTACAGCCCTGGTACTCTTTGGGCTCTTTCGCTATATTGTTATCAGGTTAAAACTCACAACCCATGTTTCTCAAATAGATGTGGTTCATTACACTTAAAATACAAAACTAAATGTGATATGTCCTTGTAGGTCATACATCACAGCTGAAGGACAGCTGAATAGCTAGCATATCAATTGGAATAATAAAGTGAGTGGTATTAATATTCAGCATTTTAGATGGATGTTCTTCATTATTGTGACATTAGTCAAAATGTCCTTAAACTTAAAGAGGGTCGTTCTTAAAGCCTTTGTTTCTGTCCTTGAAATTCCTACACTGCTAAAATCAGGGAAGTTCTTGCTATTCTTTAAAGTGTGGTTTGAGGACTGTTTGCATGAGAATCATCTGAGGAGGGAGTGAAGATTCTGATTTCCAAGTCCCAGCTTCTGCATCCGTATTGCTCCATGTGGGGCCCTGGAAGCTGCCGTTTTACAAGCATGCCATGTTGTTCTAGGCATGCTAAAGTTTGAAAATCATTCATGTAATCAACTTGCTCATTTCTCAGAGATATGAAATTGCTTGTCTGGACATTTTGATCATCAAATTCAATTACTGTGGTTCTGGAAGTTCTGTGTTACTTCAATGTACCAGAAGACGTAACAATAAAAGTGGCAAATATTGGCAGGAGGGGACTCTTTGGGAAGCAATGTGAGAGGATACCATCTATCAAGGTGTCCCTAACTGGCAGTGAACATGGGGCCCGTATCTCAGGCTTTTCATTAGTAATAATTGCAGTCACCGGTGTTTTGAGTGCTCTGCTAGGTATTGTGTGCCTTACAATGCATTACCCATGAGTCCTCAAAGAAGCCCAGCAAAGCAAGAATTATCATCATCCCCATCAGAGAATGTGAAAATCGTGGCTTATGAAGACTAAGTAACTTCTCCTAGCCAGAACCAGGACTCTAATTCTGGAAGTCTGACTCCCAATGTCCACTGCTGGCTTCAAGATGGTCAGACAGGATGATAGCCAGCTCTATTCTAAAAATTATATAATTCCACAAGTCTCTACCTGTCTTGGTAAGAAATTCAAGGACCTAAAAGATTTACCAGATGAGACTATAGGATTTATTGGTAGATTGCACTTGTAAATTGGAGATCCTTGACCCGCATTGCTGATTTTCAAATGCACTGTCATTTGGCCTTTTCTTTGATTTGATAAATGCAAGCAAATCATTTCATATGTAAAGCCTCAATTTCTTCATGTGTAAAATTGAGGGTTTCATACTGAAAAGACCTTTTAGGTTTCCTTCTGGTTCTGCCATCTGTTTATTCTGGGAAAATATATTTGGTGTTGTCATTTATAGTTATTTTTTATAACTGAAATATATCATTAGGCCACATGTAATTCTTTTTTGGAATTACAAAGAGCTTTCATACTAGTGTTAATTAATATGTGAGAATGTGTTTTGCTTTAGCTCCTCAATAAACTGAAAAAATCAACTGAAAAGCTGGAAAAGGAAGATGAAAATTACTACCAAAAAAACATGGCAGGCTATTCTACTAGACTGAAGTGGGAAAATACACTAGAAAACTGCTACAAGGTACGTTGTTCATTCACATTTTTCTTCTTCCATGGAGCTTTGTGTGACCTTGGAAATGAAGGTCAGCCTGACAGTTAAAAAACCCTATTTTGGTCTTAGCTCTGGTTCTCATGTGACCTTAGACAAACCACATTGCCTCTCATTGTTTCCATTTCTTCATGGATAGAAGTACCAATAAACATTTATTGAGTATTATTACCCAGAGTTTCAGCTCCTAATTCTCAAGGGTCACAACAGCATTCAGCTAACTTTAAAAAGTTCTGTTAAATAAAAACATAACTTGAGGCTTCAATATTAGATATTCTGAATTGAGTTTTAAGGCATGAGAGCTGACCCACACAGTGATCACTTATGGAGTTTCCTTGTATGTTAGAAATTGCATGGGACTCTGGAGATATATAACAATGAATGAAGTACTATCCTAACACTTTAAATATGCACCTTTGGGCCGGGCATTGTGGTGCATGCCTGTAATACCAGAGGCTCTAGAGGCTGAGGCAGGAGGATTGCAAGTTCAAGATCAGCCTCAGCAATTTAATAAGACACTGTTTCAAAATAAAAAATAAAAAGGACTGGGGATGTAGATTAGTGCCCCTCATTCTAAACCCCAGAACAAGGGAAAGAAATGCACCTTAGTGGTACAGACAGAGACATAAGAATGAATTGTGAGGGCTGGGGTTGTGGCTCAGTGATAGAATACTTACCTAGCATGCATTAGACACTGGATTTGATTCTCAGCCCTGCATGTAAATAAATAAATAAAAATAAAGGTCCTCAACAACTAAAAAAAAAATTTTAAAAGAATGAATTGTGACAAATTGTCCAACAAAAATAAATAAAAGATATCAACAAGAAAGTCACAAAATGGGAAATCAAAATCACCATTAAACATATGAAGAGATGCTCAATCATTTGACAAAATTAGGAAGTATAAATATCAAGTATTAACAAGGAGGTTAGAAGATAAGAATTCTTGTACCACTTTAGTGTATGTAATTAATGGTCTCTACTAACATTGAAATGTACACATACCCACAATACAGCAGTTCCCCTTTGGGGCATATATCCTGAAGACACATTTACATTGTACCTCAAGAATAATGCATGAGTATGTTTATTACAGAATTGTCTATAATCGCATGGTGAGAAAAAGATTGTACACAATTTTTATTACCCACCAATACAGCCATCTTAAATGTGCTCTAAGTTGGAAGTAGATGAATACTCAGCAATAAAAAGTTAATTAAAACTATATTTAAATATGAATTAACCTAAAACATATGTTGAAGAAAAGAAATATACCATTTATACAATCAGTAAATTTTCTAAAATTATTGAACTCACACCCACACTATACTAAGTTTATATGTGGTATGTTCGTAAACATATACACATTGACTGAATCTTTGTGTGGTGGGGCAGGCAACTAGAGCTCATGAAGGATGGCCACACATAGCCACATAGCTTGTGGATGGCCCAGGATTGAAACCCTCTTCAAACTCTACATATGAGTAGCTTAGCCCTCGATTTTTCAAGTCAACATAAATGTGACAATATTAAATAATTATCAATCTGATAAGAACATGAATATTTTTGTTTTATATTTCCTCCATGTGTTTAAAAATTTTTTTAAATGTTTAAAGCAATTGCAGTTTGAAGAAGTGACCTACTGGCAAGTATCTGGTGCTCAGCATGGGCGTGTGTTTTGTTAGGTGCTTCTGTGTGCATCCTATTTTGTAGCCATCACAACAAGTGAGGACCATAATTTTATTCCCAGTTTATAGTTGAGGAAAGTGAGGCTGGAGAAATGAAGTAACCTGCACAAGATGGTTTGGGGATTCAACATAGGCCTCTGCACTATGCTTCTACCCCAGTAAGAACTGGGAGAGGGAAGGATATAGGTTAGCAGAAACCGATGGGCTGCGTTTAAATCTTGCACATTTCAACCACCATCAGTGTAAGATAGATGTAAAGTTAAAGGAGAAAGGAGGAAGTGAGGGAGAGATGAAAACTTGATCCAAGCCGGGCATGGTGGTGCATGCCTGTAATACCAGCAGCTCGGGAGGCTGAGACAGGAGAATCACAAGTTCAAAGCCAGCCTCAGCAACAACAAGGCACTAAGCAACTCAGTGAGACCCTGTCTTTAAATAAAATATAAAATAGGGCTGGGGATGTGGCTAAGTGGTTGAGTGCTCCTGAGTTCAATCCCCCCCCCAAAAAAAAAACTTGGCCCAAAGATGGGAAGAAATGAGAAGAAACAGGATCCTGGCTGCCCTTGCTTATGCTGAGCAGACTATAGGTGCAGATGATGAGGAAGGGCCAGGCATCTCAAGCCTAACTACCTACTGAAGTCTGGCTCTCCAGCCTGGACTCTTCCCTCCCAAGAATTCCAAGACTTCCCAGTGAAGCTGGAGCTTCCACAAAGTCAGCTTCCTCTGATAGCTCTGTTAGGAGAGAAATTGCATCTCCTACTCCATCTTCCAGGCACTGTTCAAGGGCTATGAGAAAAAATCTGTAAGCTCAGCATCTCATCTTCCCCTGGCTTCTACCCATGTCACTGCAGTGAGCCACAGTAATGGTTCTCAGTGGGTAGAGTGGGCCTTTGAACTGCGTCAGGTATCCCTGGTACTAGCCTCATTATCCAAGGCTCTCACTAGATCTTCCTTACCTCAGTTTCCTTGACTCCCATTAAAATTCTCCTACTCTCCCCTTATCTCTATTCAGCAATCCTTATTTTCATATTGAAGCATTATGGAAATTATCTTCTCTTCTTACAAAGTCATCCTGATGGTGACATGATATACATTCATTTACTTTTCAAAAAGCCTGCAGAAGTTGAAGAGCTTGTTTGTGGTTATGGTTGTTTTGTTGGAATCCAGATCAGGTGGAGTAGCTCCTGAAAGTCATAATCTCCTTAAGGAAGAGCAGGACGTTTTTCATGCTTCTTGTGTCCCAGACTTTTGTGGCTGCTGTGCTGGAGGCCATCAGTATCACACCCCCTCTCCCGTTGGTTGACACAGCTCCTCTCACTCGCCTTCCCTTGAGCTCCCTTCTGACTCCTGAGTGCCAGCACACAGCCACCGGACCCAACTGGAGTCCACCTCTGCCAAGTCATCCTTGTTCCATCTAACCCCAATAATGCTGCCTTGACTTTGCATTTCCTTGACTTACGCCCACTCAACCTTTACCAACACGTCATTGACTCACCTACCTTACTCTCTGTCTTCTACATCTTTTGTATATTTCCAAACTCAAGAGTAAAATGTTAGATTCCTGGAGAGATGAAGTAACCTGCCCAAGATGGTTTGAGAATTCAACATATAAAAACAGGCTGAATTCATTAAAGGAGAATTTCATTAAAAGTGCAAGTGATAGAAAGGGGACAATTAGGGCCTCTCAATTCTGTTTGTTTGTTTGTTTGTTTATTTATTTATCTTCTTTCCCTGACCATTCTTCTGTAAAAGTTGAATATAAGAATTCAATTTAGAGTCCTAGCAAGTATCCTATTACCTCTTGCTCTGAGTTTGTTTTGGAAATTTTTTTCAGAGAACACTTACTAAACTCTGTTCAAGGAAGTTTACTCGATGTTTTAGTCAGCTTTTTTGCTGCTGTGACTAAAGGACCTGGCCAGAACAACTGTAGAGGAGGAAAAGTTAATTTGAGGGCTCAGGGTTTCAGAGGTCTTAGTCCGTAGAAGACCAGCTCCATTCCTCAGGGCTCAAAGTGAGTCAGAACAACAAGGTAGAAGAATGCGGCAGAGAGAAGCTGCTCACATGATGATCAGGAAGCAGAGAGAGAGAGACTCCAACTTGCCAGATACAAATATATACCCCACAGGCATGTCCCCCAAGGAACCACTTCCTCCAGCCACACCTCACCTACCTCCAGAACAGACTTTTCCCCTAAGGAAGGGAAACCAAACGAATCCATGGAATGAGGAAGTCCCATCCCTTTGATATATCTAAAGTTTTCTTTGTTCTTTTGCATTCTTCTCCCTTTCTTGTTCATTTCCCCTCATCCTGTATACGTGATCAGAGACAGGTGGGAAGGCCAAAAGGTGGGAAACAGGTGGGCTGGAGGGGCCAGGGTGGAGTGATCTGGGCAGGAAGTGGGTGGGGGCCAGGGCAAATTAATTAGCAGCTCCCTGTCAACTCTGGAGTTGCTTCATTAACAGCTCTTTAGGAGGGGCACTATAGGAAGGGCTCTGGGGAACCTTAACATTTCAATCTCACAAGGTGCAGACTACGCTTTCGGGGACCTTCAGGGACCCAAACCCGTCTGTTTTCTTCAATCTAGCCTGATTTATCTATCTACACTGGCTGCCTATTTTAAATTCTGGCTTCATTAGAGCTTAATTTCCTCCTAGGACCCCTGTTGGAAAAGGTGATTTCCTTTATTTCCTTTCTACAGATCTGTCTTGAGGAAGTAGCTGAAAACAACACCAGGATTTCTATTCAAAAAAAGGAGATGGGAGGATGTAGATCAGTGGTAGAGCTCTGAGAGGTCCTGGGTTCTATCCCAGCACTCAAAAAAAAAAAAAAAAAAAAAAAAGGAAACAGAGGGAAACAACCCAAGTAACCAACATTAAAGGGGTGACTAAATGGATCATCTACCTACAATAGACTATTATAAAGTAATTTAAATCATCTTCAGAGATGAATGGTGTGAGAAATTGCTCATGTGTGAGGTTAAGTGAAAAAAACTAGGATATCAGATTTGGATAATTTAGTAGAAAATTAGAAAATAAAATTATGCACACATACCTAGACTGAAATCCATTAGAATGTCAGTAGTGGTCATCCTGGGTGGAAGAATAATGAATGACTTTAAAGGTATTTCTGTGTGCCCCTTTGTGGCCCTATGATATCTCCAAGCAGCTGGGAATTTGTTAAATTTCAGATTCCTGAGCACCTTCTCAGAGGAATCAGAATCTCTGAGGGATTCTCTGAGTGACTTCTAGGCATGCTGAAGTTTGAGAGTCCTTGCTCTAGAAAGAGAATGGTATTTCTTTCATTAGTTTTATGAAAGCAATTTAAATGAAAACACAGTCCCCTCAAGCTCCTCTGTTGGAGTGACAGGAACTGAAAAGAGTGACTGAAGAGGGTGAATTATCATGATGCCTGAGCCGCAGACAGGCCCTAAATCTACTGTGTCTTGACAACTCTCTGACTACACTTTCTTCAAATGTGCCACTGTGAAAACACAAGAGGACAGCCAGAGGTCCTCCGGGGTGTCTTGTCTCTGGATTGCCCATTTTATACAAAAGAACAAGATAATAGGAAGCAATAATTCATTAAATGAGATATGGATTTCTCCTTTCCACATAGAATTTATTTCCACCTCTTTTTATGAGCAAGCATAGATCACTCTAATGATTTCCTTGAAATGTAATTAAAATCTGTTAAACATTACCATCTCTGCCAAAGAACACCAGTTATTCTAGCCTCAGACTGATGCCAGTGGTTCAGCATTTATTAAAGAAACCGCTACCATCAGGGACGCAGGGTGCTCTAAGACCTGCCTTTATTTATTTTTTTCCCTAGTCCTTTGCGCATAGTGCTAAACTGAAACATCGGGTTTCTGCATCTTTTTTGATGGCAGAAGGACTTTTTTTTTCTTTTTTGAAGATTGTCCCACCTGAGATCCAATCAAAAGAGCAGAATTTGTTGTACACATTTGTTATGAGTCACATCAATTCTGACCTTTGAAGAAGCAGTACATTTGATGAGTTGCTGTGTTTTTAATCCTTTATCCAGGAGACAGAAAGGCAAATGGTCACATTCAAATGACAGGGACCAGCAGTTTTGGAGAGAGACTCAGGAAATCAATACAGATTCCACTTAGAAAGATGGTGTGGCTTTTGACACAGCTGAGAAAGTGGCCTCTGGGTCACAGATCTAGGCTTCTGATAAAATGTCAGGACTTTGGGCACAAGATCTAAATGTCTAAGTGATGGGTGTAGATGTTTATGATTATTGACTGAGCCTTTTACCACTTGCTTTTAAAAGAAGGGCTAAAGATGACTTTACACTAATAAAATATAGCATGGATTTACATGGGAATTTCATCTGGTCTTAAAAGGAAGAAAATGCCACAATGTGGACAAACTTCAAAAACATCATGCTGAAAAACATTATTATAAAATAATCTAGACACAAAAGGACAAATATTATATGATTCCTCTTATTTCAGATGCTACAGGAGTCAAATTTATAGAGACAGAAAATGGAATGATGGTTGCCAGGGCTGGGGAAAGAAGGGAAATAGTTGATTTTTTATGGGTACAGAGGTTCAGTTTTTGTTTGTTTGTTTTGTGGTTTTTTTTTTTTTTGATACCAAAACCCAGAGGCACTTAACCACTAAGCCATATCCTTAGCCCATTTTTATTTTTTATTTTGAGTCAGGGTCTCACTAAGTTGCTTAGGGCCTCACTAAATTGCTGTGGCTGGCCTTGAACTTGTGATCCTCCAGCCTCAGCCTCTAGAGCTGCTAGGATTACAGGTGTGCACCAGAGGTTCAGTTTTACGAGAAGAAAAAGGTTCTGGAAATGGATGCTGGGGGTGGTTACATACTAATGGCACTGAACTGGATGCTTAAAAATGGTTAAAATGGTACATCTTATGTTATATACATTTTACTATAATTTTAAAAAATAAATTAGAATTAAAAGTTTGGGTTACTTAATACAATAGATGAAGTAACAGTGCAAGGATGCAGAAGAGCACCATACTGGATCAGGCATGCAGGGCCAGGCAGGATGGGGAATTCAAGGATCTCTGGACTCTCTCCAGCCCCACCTCTATGCCAATGGCCAAGAAAGATTGTCATCTCCTCTCAATGGTAGGATACCTGCTAATTTCCCCAAAGCCTTCCTCATGAAAGGTTTTTGCCAAGTACAAGTACTTTGTCAGTATAGGAGATGGGATAGCAGCTATGAAAGTAAATCCGGCCTTCTCTAGATAAAAGAATGAGTATGTCACCCTCTGTTCTTATAAAAACAGAATGGGGAGAATTTTGGCTTGGTCCCTTGCCATCTCCGTCAAGGCTCAGACTTCTCTGGGCCTGTACCCAGCAGCCTCTTCCCAGCATACTCCACCTAGTTGTTGAACTTCTCCACCATCTCTAAAAAACACCAGTCATCAACTTGAGTGGCCAGAGTCTGATAGCTAACTTGTTCAAAAATGTGAATAGGTAATGAGGCAAGAGTGATGTCCTTTGCTTCCTTGTTGACACTTCTGAGCCAAAAGTCATGACCCTCCAGTTGTGGAATTTTTGTCATTCCACACACTCCCACCTCATGCAGTAGTCTCTGACCCCAGGGCCTAATTTTGGGCCAAGATTGTGAATCGATCAGTCTTTCAGATCCTGCTCTTGTCAGATAGTCTCCTTAAACAGAGAATGTGCCTCGTCATCTTGGCACCTACAGAGACTAGCAGAATGCTCTGTGTCCACCATGAGTGATCTGGAAAGTATTTATTGTCTAAATGTGTTTCTACATGGGTTTTACTGAGCTTCACTCTCCTCTAGAAATCAGAGGTGCTTCTTTAGTACTTTCTTTGCTTTTTCTGCATTCTTGTGAACATGGGTTACCCCATAGCATTTTCCTATCCACCTTCAGGGGCAAAAGATCCCACAGAAAGCTTGTGAGTTAAAGCCATCTTAAAGGAGGAAAATAGGACAGACACCAACTCATATTCTCTCCTGGAAACCTCCCTTCATTGCTGTTTGGATATGACGTAGTAAAAAGGCAAATCGTGGCAGTATGCTCAGACTGTCCTCAGGTGTGTCAGTGATTGATGGGTGACTTCAGTTTTGCATACCAAATGATCACTCTTACCTCATTTTCCATCCCCTTCAGAGCATCCTGGACCTGGAGAAGGAAAGAACTCAACTTCTATGCAATAACTTAAACCAGTACAGCCAGCATATTTCTCTTTTTGGCCAAACCCTGACCACAGTGAGTAGTGAAGGTTTCTCCATGTTTGGCATGCAGGGTAAAAAAAAATTGGCAGGAAACATTTCTTCAACAACCTTGTTCTGCTTTCCTTGGCTCTGCAGTGCCACACACAGATTCACTGTGCCATCAACAAGATTGATGTCGAAAAAGATATCCAAGCGCTAATAGAAGAAACTGCAAATTTATCTACAGAAAACAAATCTGAATTCCTACTGACCGATTACTTTGTAAGTATGACCAACGGGAAGTTACCTTGGGGAAGGGGCTTCATTATACATTGAAAAACTCATTTCAAAAAAATTGAAAATAGCTATAAATGGAATGTGGTAAGTAAAAATGTTTTATTTGTATTGTCTACAAAAATAAAATATATACAATGTGTGGTTTACAAACTGGGCAGTGGTATTCTCTGGAAGGAAAGAAGGTCTTGCTGGGTTTTAGAATCTTCCAGTTTAGACTTTGTCTTCATCTGTTTTATGCTGCTGTTGCAGAATACAACAGACTGAGTAATTTATAAAGAATAGAAGTTTACTGGGCTTGTGGTTTTGGATCTGTGAAGTCCCAGATAACAAGGTTACATGTGGGAAAGGTCTTCTTGTGGGATCATAATGTGGCAAAAGGTGTCACATGGGTAAAAGAGCAAGAGAGGGCCAAACTTTCTTTAATAAGAAAACTACTCCCATAATAAGGGAGTCCCCTGATAGCCTGATCACATCTTAAGGACCCACCTCTCAACACTCAACACTGTTGCACTGGGTGTTAAACTTCCAACACTTGAACTCTGGAGGACATTGAAATCAAAGTAGTCTTCTAGAAAAGTAATACCAGGCAGATGTGTTTCATGATCTAGGAATATCATATTGTGCCTGTCCTGGTTGTCTTCACAAATCACTATGAGCACATTACCTCCAAACATAATGACTTAAAACATTATCTGAGTTTATATGGGTCAGGAACCCATGCTCAGCTTAGCTGGGTCCCCAGAGTCCCTCATGAGGCAGCAGTGGAGGTGCCAGCCAGGACTACAGACATCTCAAGGCTCCACTGAGAGAGGACCCATCTTCAATTTGACTCAAGTGGCTGTTGGCAGCCTCTGGTCCTCGCTGGCTGGTAGTAGGAGGCACCATTTCCTTTCCATGTGGGTTTCTCCACATCTCACTGCATGTCAACCTGATTCTCCCTGAATGAGTGACCAAGAGAGACACAGCCAGAGTGCCCCCAAAGGAATCAGGGTGTGCCATGAGCTGAGTTCAGAAGTGGGGGGTATTAGAAGTCAGAAAGTTTGGTCTCCATTCAAGGGGAGGAGATGACACAAAAGCACAAATCCTAGAAGGTGGGGATCACTATCAACATTGCTTATGGTCCTTTCCCTTGAAAAACTTGGACTAAATTTTGAGGGTATTTGGGTGATTTCTCTATGGAATGACCTTTCTTGCTGGAAACTGATCATTGTCTCTAGTCAGAGCCCAGGCATCTTGTCTCTGCTCTTTGGGTTAATTCTTTGTCCTCTTGGGTCATGCCTCAAAGATTTGGGCCTCTGCTTGCCTCTTATTAGTCATAATTGTGATGTTCTAGGAGCTTTTCTTTTTCTTTTGAGAGGGAAAATTTTTTTTCTTCTTTCCTTTCTATTTTTTTTTCTTTCCAGCCCGGTTTAGAATTCTATCCCTCTCTAATCTATAGACAGCCCACTGGTCATGTCCTCCTCTTAGATTAAATGCATAGCTGAAGCCAACAACCCTGACCCCTGCTCAGGGAACAAGAGATTAGGAGAGAAGGGAAAGGCAGAGGTGGAGTGAGCAGTGGATGCTGACAGGTCCCCTTCCCCATTCTCCAAACAGCAACAAGGAGCCAGTTATTTCCTTGAGCGAGTCTTTTTTCGTACCTTGGCAAAAGTGAACTATGTTAGCAACAGCAATGTCTGTTTGAAGCAGACACGAAGGTAAAGGAGGGAGTTGGAAAGGGAGTTTGATTGCAAGAGGAAGATTAACTAGCCTGTCAATAGAATAAGGGCCATTCTTCTTGGAATTAACCTAGGGTTCTACTGAAAGGCAAGGCTATAGACATGATGATTTATCTTTAATTCATGTTCATGGAATTTTTAAATTTGTTGTCTATGAAGCTTCGATGCACCAAAACTCACAACCACATATCTCAGTTGAAAAGAAAAGACTGTCTCAAAATGAGTGAATAGAATTTTCTTGATATCCTAACATCAAAGCACCCGAATGTCTATACTCCTTGGCACCCAGTGTAGACTGACTTTTTTTTTAGTGCTCCAAAGTTTACATGGACCAGAGCAAGGCAGGAGAACAATCTGACTTCAAAAATGTGAAAATATTTATAAGCCTACTGTAATGTCATGTTCAAAAGATGGTATCTGTGGTTTCATATGCCTCCTGCAATACTGATCATCTTTCTAACAAATCTTTGACAAAGAAGGACACATTTAAGGAAGTTAAACAATAGCAACATGCACGCCCCCCCCCCCTTTAAAGTTAATCTGGAACAAATTCAGCCCTGAAAATACCTGCTTAAATAATACATGTTCCCAGACAAAGAAAGTCTTGAACTGGCACAGGAGCTAGATTATGATTGGCATTCTTCCAGCAAGGAGGGACTTCCAGCAACGGTTGGAGTTAGGTGTCCTATCAGCTTAGCCACAGCTCACCTGAGAGTGTGACCTCAGCCAGGTCTCAGCTCTTGGCAGATGTGTAAAGGTGAGGCAGAGAACCTGGGGTCACAGTAGTTCAGTAGTTGTGTTTTAGGAATGAATACTTCTGTTTCAGCTTGGACCTCCTTTCCTCTGTGTCATAGTCAAAAGTGCGGAGGACAAAACCAACCTCATATAGTAGTTGTAAGCATTGTATGCAGCACAGAATATAGAGAAACTTTTATAATGCATAATATGTAAATAAAGTATTTCAGTCATGTTATGACATTGTGACAAAGGCTACTCCGTTTGCCCCCCATCCTCAAGCTCCTTTCTACACTAGGAGTCACCCGAAGCTCATCTCTCCACCGGTACTCAGGATCCTAGTTCTCCTCCTTCCTTATCAGAGAAGCCTGCCTCCTCCCCTCCTCTTTCTCCACAGGTTTCTGTCCACTCACATTGAGTCACCTCCCTACCCCACCATCCTAATATATTTTTTTTCTTATTTAAGGCTTGAGATAATCCAGTGAAAGCTCAGAAATCATTAGTAGTCCCTCATAACCTATGGGATAAAAATCTCTGCTTCTGCCCTAAAATCTGGCCTAGCTTGCACTTTTTCTTCCCCTAGTTTTTTGTTCAAGCAACTGTTCTACTTGTTCCTAAAGCATTCTGCACAGAGTCCCCCCTTTGTCCTTTGCATGTCCCTGGAGTGCCCTTTATCCTCCTTTCACTTTACTGAAAAGTCCTAGTCAGTCAGGTCTTCCAGCCCCCTGGAAGTTTTTGACTGTCTCCCCTCTTGCTGCCTGCACCATTCATGGATGTCTGTGACACATTGCTAGTTCTCGTACTGTCATGCTTCAAGGCCTAATTAGATGATAAACCCATTTGGGGCCAGAACATGGAATTTCACAAGTGTAGAACCCAGTTCACATCCTAGCCTGAAGCCATCCTAGCCTGAGGATTAAACATGATATTTGAACCATCCAAGGACTCTAACTTGAACAATAAATATCCAACAAATAGATTTATTGATCAAGAAAGTCAAATAAGTAAAGTAAGTCTCCTCCTCCAAGAATAACTTGTTCTGCTACAGAAAAAGCTCAGCTGTGTACTTACAAGCTGTAAATACAAGATGTTTTCTTATTAAGCAGGTCTAGAACAGGTAGAACAATGTGTGCAAACTAAAGATTATCCTGATTTTCTTTTTCCCTTTTTTCTTCTGCAAAGTTAAAATTAAATGGAGCCAGTGAAAGTTTCATTAAAAACCAGGAGTAGGAACTCTTACCTTTTTCCCCTTAGATTGTTGAACATCTTTTTTCTTTCCCTGAAGGAAGAAGATCCTAACAATGCAATGGATAAAGAGAGACGAAAGTCTTTAATAAAACCGAAATTGTTGAGACTGCAGAAAGACATTGAAAAAGCCTCCAGAGACAGGGAAGGTGTGTGATTATCTCTTCAAATGGTCCAGTAAGGAAAAATATCATACCCAGAGTTTTTATTCCAAGTTAGGATTAATCTGCTTTTGCTGACTGGGCCAGGGATCATCTCATTTGAAGAACCACACATCAAACCTAAGTCGTATGAATAAAGAAAAAGTTAAAAAAAGACAAGAGAAAGCAAAAAGTGTAAAATAACATTCTGGCCTATTTAGGAGAGCTATATAAGTACTATACTATCACTTCTAGAAATATAGCATTTTACTGTGTTTTGGAAATTGGCTGGAATGAGAGACAATTTGTGCGATTTAAAAAATATGTTAAACCTGCCATGCAGAATTTTTGCTCTGTTTCTTTCTTTTTACAACTTTCGAAATAAGGTGAAAAATCATTCAAATTCAACGTTGTCCTTAGCAATTAGGAATGTTAGAAAGAGAAGCAGTTCTAATGCAATGCAGATGGTGAAAACAGCTGCATACTTGCAATTCTAATATGTCCAGCTTGTTTTACACGGATCTCAATAACGCATTGCAATGTAATGCAGATAGGAAATCCAAGACAGAAAACGTTTAGTGATGTAAACAGAATACTGTGGAAGAGCCTAACATTATGTAAATGTTAGAAATCACTGGAATGGGCCTACAAAAAGGAATTCAAAATCTCATCTTGTAAACTAACAATCAAGATATTTAAAGCACCCGTAATTATCAAATTTCATTAAATGAAGGTAAATGAACAATTCATTTGTCATTCACTAATAACAACTATAACAGGAACTGCCCCAGCCAGTGAGGAAATACTATTTCTAGGTTCAGAACCCCTTTGAGGGGGACCGGCTCCCAGCTGTGTCCCACCAAACAGGATGAATGGTGACCAAAAGTGACCAAGAACATTGTTTCATTCTCAGGCCTGGAGCGAATGCTTACTGTGTACTCCAGCAGCTCCTCCTTCTCGGATGCAAAGAGCCAGAAAGACACAGCTGCGTTAATGGATGAGGTAAATATTTGCACAGTGCATCTAGTGATGAAGGGGTTATTTTTAAAATACTTGTTTTCCAGCCCATGTGTGCCTTTCCTTTCTTGGGACAGAACATTATAGTCAAGCTTATTGGGCCAGTCCCTTTATAGGTAGTGGAAGGGATCTGGAAAAATCCACCTACTTAAAAATGTTTGCTTTGGTATCTTCTAAAACGAGGACATTGGTAAAAAAAAAAAAAAAAAATATATATATATATATATATATATATATATATATATATATATATATTAGTATCTTAAATAGAATTCTCCAAAATAGATCCATTATCTAATAAAATGATGTGCACTTTAACCCAGTTAAGAAAATTCTCCTAAAATACAGGGTTTGCATTCACGAAGGCCTTGTGTTTGGATTTAGCTCTGCAGCTCACAGAAACCTGGGACAACTTTGGTTTTTCCATCTGTGAAATAAAGACATTGGAACTTACCTCAAAGAGTTTTGTGAGCATGGAATATTATTTAGTAAGTACTAGCATAGTGCTCAGCGGAGCTCAAAATTTAGTGCAGATGGTCCCCAGATTTGACTTAGTGATTTTTTTACTTTATAGTGGTAGGTAAGTGTGTCCACACACCCATTCTGTGGCTCACTTTCAACCCAGTATTCCATAAATTACATGAGATACTCATCATTTTATTATAACACAGGCTTTGTGTTCAATTGATTTTGCCCAGCTGTAGGCTGATGTAAGAGTTCTGAGTATATTTAAGATAGGCTAGGATAAGTGAGGATGTTCGGGAGGTTAAGTGTATAAAATGCATTTTGGGGGTTTGGATACTGGGGATTGAACTCAGGGGCACTCGACCACTGAGCCACATCCCCAGCCCTATTTGTATTTTATCATTTTATTTAGAGACCGGGTCTCACTGAGTTGCTAGCACCTCACTTTTGCTGAGGCTGGTTTTGAACTCGAAAATCTTCTGCCTCAATGTCCTGAGATGCTAGGACTACAGGTGTGTGCCACCAAAATGCATTTTTGGCTTGAAGTATTTTCGTCTCACACTAGTTTCTTGGGACATAGCCTCATCATAAGTGAGGAGCATCTATAATTTTTATAAGATGCTGCTTTCCATTCATCCATCCACTGGCATCAGGCCCCCAGAGAATAACAAGAGAAAAGGAAGGTGTGGTCAGACGGAAGGAAGAGGGCAGTCTGGGTGAGGGGCAAAGCCTCTGAGGAAACAAGGAGCAACTTTAGAGGCAAGGTTCTTTGGGGGCTAGGCTGGCGGTAGGAGATGGTGGAGCAGAGCTGCAGGATGGTCCCACTGACCTTTTGGCGGAGAGCTTGGACTCCAGCAGCACCACAGATATTCATAGGAAGGGTGAACATTTTGACCACTTTGGAGGAACCCACATTAATAGGGCATCTTGAAAAAGACCTCAAAATTTTATATAGGAATAAAGTTGAACAGATACAGATGACCTAGGTGTGCAAGATGTGTGTTTTTGCTGTGATTCAAGTGATCAGAAGTGGACTTGGGTTAATTGAGAATTCAGGAACAGTAAAAAATTTTAGCAAGTTTTGAAAGATACTAGAATCTGGGCCAGCTTTCTTTATCTAACTCTCTTATGAAAGGAAGCATATAATAATTTTGCCGGAACTGGCAATTTCAGGTGCTTTGGAGAAAGTGGACAGAAGCAGCCAATTATAGCTATTCTGGGATTTAGTGCAGATTTCTTTTAGTGGGGAGGCTGTTGCAGGGACATTTCTTATGAAAAGAAAGGCCTGTGTCTGTTCTCTGGAGCATAGAGATCTGACACACTACTGCAATGGCACTTGGCATTAAAACAGACTCTCAGACATTTTCTGTGACCGTACAAAATGTTTAGTTAACTTAGTGCAAATAATATTTACCAAATCAAAGCCATAAAAACATTTTATGATACCATGGAATTATAAGATTCTTTCGTTGTTCTTGCATAGAATTTTATCTTTGTTACTACTAGCAAAGAGCACATATGTCCCAAACTTTTTTGCAAAATTTTAAGATAAATTTATTTTTATTTCTCCTGAGTACAATAAGCTAAATACAATTGAATACGTTCCTTGTAGGTTAAGTTACTATGAAGAATGAAAAACATTTTGTATTTCTTCTCTGCCTTCTTCAATCAACACTTATAATTTCCTTTCTTGTTTCTCAGCATAAAATTGCATAAATCCAGTCATTGCTGCAAAGTAGTGAGTAATGTAACTAACAAGGTTTCCTTATCCTATTTGCAGTAGTACAGACTGGGATACTCCTATTTTCTCTAGACTGCTATAAAAGTTTTAATTATTTTCTCTTTCAGTTTCTCTCCCTCACTCACTTTTTCTTCCCCTCTCTGTGTGAGCTCAGCATCAAACCCAGTGCCTCCACCATGCTAGGCAAGTGCTTTACCACCAGGATATACCCCAGGCCTCAGATACTTTTCTCTACCTAATTTTTGGTGCACATCAGTACATGAGTTGAATGTATGCTAGACCTTGTTATTTTGAAAACTATCTTGCTGTCCCTTCAACCATCCAGTTGTGCCTTATTTTCTAGAAATTTACTCACCTGGCTAAATGATGTATTCACAGAACAATTTGAAACTAGACCTTCTGCAAGCCAACTCCTATAAACTGTCATCAGTATTAGCAGAACTTGAGCAAAGACCTAAACCCAGCCATCCCTGTAGTACCTCCATCTTCAAGTGGAAAGAAAAGGTAAAGCTAAAGAGATCGATTATAATTTTTTGATTGGGCTCTCTATGTGGTGGGCTTAAATTAGCATCAAAGCAAAAAAGTTGTGATGAATTACATGTGCCATATGTCCCAATTTTTTGCAAAATTTTAAGATAAATTTATTTTTATTTCTCCTGAGTACAATAGGCTAAATATAATTGAATACGTTCCTTGTAGGTTAAGTTACTATGAAGAATGAAAAATATTTTGTATTTCTTCTCCCTCCTCATACCTTTACTTTAGCCTTGAAATGTGTTTTTATAGTAAAATTTCTATTAAATTAAAATTTTAGTATTCATATAGACCTAAATTGTGAGGTTTTTTTACATGCATTTTTCTCATTTTAACATAGCTTGTGATGGGTGCTTAGTGCATAGCTTCATATACTATATGATGCGGATAATGTATAAGTTCAGTTTAAAAAACTCACACCCATGTACTTTTCCACAGTTGCACTTCTCAGGAATTTGTAATGAACTCATCGATGTACATGGGTGGCTATTGCTTGTAGCTGTTTTCTGTTAGAAAAGGGAGGTGTGATGAAGGGATGGTATTCTTTCTAAGAGATTCTAGTGCTATAAAATGTTCTCAGTCATTCAGACAGAGTTGCAATAATTTCACTTCATTAAAATCCATTGAAGTTGAATTTGTAGAAGTAATGCTACAAATGCTATTATATGGTCTAGATAAACAGGTAAAAATTGGAAATTCAGACTATTAAATATAGTAATTGTCTAATTCTGAAAATACTAAGCCTTCTGAAACAAGAAAACTTAAACATAGTAGGGCTTAGGAATGTATTGAATAATTTATATATACATTCCTCACCCCAATTTAGAAAACAAATTCCTGAGTCATTTTCATGAGTACTTATGATAATAGAATTGTTTAAAATGATGTTTTTTTGAACTATTTGAACAGGAGCATACTCATACTTATGTGAAAATATCTCGGCCTTTTTTGGCAAAGAGATTAGAGAATGTCGTGAGCAGGAATTCTGGTGAACAGCGTAATTCAGGCCTCTCATCTTCAGGTAATCCAAAGCCCACAGTAATCTGGGACTGATTTACCTCTTGGTAAAGCACATTGCGGCATTTAAATATTATTTTCAGAACCACATTGATCTATATTTGCTCAAAGAAATTTATTTTTCAATTAATTCATTAGAATCTGCAGCTTATGAACAGATTTAACAAAAGAGGTGGGGGGAGTCAAGAAGAGTGGGGGCTGGGGCAAGCATTTATACCATGAGGAGTCACTGCAGATACCAAGTCTACAGTCTGCTATCCACACAGTCAAATCATCCTACCCATTTTGAGGAGCTTGGTAACTCTGTCTCCGTAGCATCTTCTAAACTTCTGTAGAAATCCTGTCTTCTCTGCAAGAAACAGTGATCCAGGAGGTTTGCAGGGACACTCATACACTTGGAACACATGATTTATCCACCCCTTTATTCAGTCATCTGACTTGGCCACTGTCCAGCCACACCCCACTGCTCTTCACCTTTTGACAGGCACTCACTCAAGGAGGTCTTTATTCCTCATTGTTCAACTATCTACTATAATCTCAACTGCCTGGTTTCTTGATTACAAATAGACAGAGAAAAGGTTTCAATAAAACCCAGGGCATTATGGTCTACACAATATATCAAAGTCTCCATTACATTGTTTGAGGAACAGTTCCACTATCACCAAGGGATGATGATAAGAATCACATGCTCCAAATAGCCAGTCTTGCGTGACTGGCAGAACTGATGTGCATTCCCAAACATGCATGCAACTTCCACACAGATCATCTAATGATGTTAACTAAACTCGTATGAAAAACAAGTAATTTAAAATTGTCATCCTTACTCTTATGATGACAATAGCTTTTTTCCTCTAAACTATTTCCCATATTAGAATATGTTTTTGTTTATATAGTATACATATTCTATATGCAAAGTAGGAGGCTTCTTTATATATACACTGAATATATACTTATAATATATTCATATATACTTATTGAATCAAGGAATGACTATTAGGTAGAATTATAAACTTTTGAGAAAATTTCATTATGTATAAACTCTGCATCATACTGTTAAACAACCAGAGCTTCTGATCATTCATTTTGCCTACTAACACAGCATGGTAATTACAACTTAATCCAATTTTTAGCCTCTGGCGTGGCCCGGCTCAGCAACAGTCTTTGCAAGGCCTTGTATTCTTTTCAAGCCAGGCAAGATGATGAATTGAATTTGGAAAAAGGTAAGAATCATTTTCAGATATTTTAATTGCCTTCCCATGCTGAAATCCTTGACATGCATGAAGTCCTGTCTTAGCACAGTAGTCTTAACCACCAATGTCAAGACAGTTGAGGTTTATAATCACCCTTCTGAGAAGATAAAGAAAGGCACCTGAAAAACTGAAGCTCAAATAATGATGCTGGCTAAGATTTATTTTCTTCTTACAATCCAGACCTTGTTGAAAGCACATTGTTCAATTTAACATTCATAAAAATTCTTAAAGGCAGGGATTGTATTTATTTCTGTTTTATAGCTGATAAGACTGAGGCATAAAAAGGATAAGTACTTTGGCTAAAGTTACAGGCAGTGGCAGCACAAGATTTGAGCTGACAAATTCAGTTGTGCCCTTAATCATAGTGCTACATGGGGGCAGAACAAGGGTAATGAGAGCCATTACCCTTGCAGCGCCACCTCTTTATGTTTCCAACATGAGACCCACTGGTGACATCTGCTCATGAGCTAGTAGAATAGCATATTTTAAAGTCTAGGTTTGGAGCCCCAGTTTAATTTTATCCCATTTATTTCACAGTAAAATATTTCTGCCAATCTTATCAGACCCTCTTTTCTGTGTTATGATTTTTATTTAACAAGGAATGTTATGAATGATGTAAACCTCAACATTGTTAAACAAGAACAAGTCTCCAGCTTCAACTTTCCTTAGGTGTCCATGTATGGGTTTTAAAGCTAAGGTGGAGATCTGGAAATGGAAGGATTCATGAGAAAGAGCTGTGTGATGGGAGAAGGCTTATTACTCATGGTGGGGATATGGCTTGATAGAAACTTGAGATGGATTTTGCAGCTAAACAACAGGGACACTATACATTTGCTATTATTTAATAGGTGCTTCCTTTTCAGTGTGTGTCAGAGTTCTTCAATTATTTCTCTTCTTTAAGAACAAGAACACATTTCCCTGGAATTCAGGGATCCTGAGTTTCATAGTAACTTCAGTTATTTCAGTTCTTAGTTATTTGCAAAGTCCACCTTTGCTCCATATTCTAAGTAGTTTCTTTAAATGAAACATGACAGTGGAGGCCTAGGGAAACTGGCAATACAATTTCAAATTATTTGTTTGAATTCCTGTTAATAGATCTGTCAAACAATCTGCTGACCTGGGAGAACTCCTTAGAGGGCGAACTTAAGTTGGAAATGACCTCCTAGAAGAATAAACAGTGATTCATGACTTTAAAAAGATAAAAGGGGTTTAACAGTCTTCTTCACCTTCCAATGAAAATTGCTGGGGAAAAGAGTGAGAAAAAAATTGAAATGTGACCTCAGAAGGATGCTATAGAAGTAGATCTTGGATGCTGAAAAAAAAAACTCTTACTTTCATATCCAGGGAATGACCAGAGAGAAAGGACTCTCCCACAAGACAGAGGATAGCCAAAGGATATGGGGCACCAGATTATACTTTGAGGTTATTAATATCTCAATGATGGTTTTAAAAGAACCCCTAGAGAACTGGGTGAGAGCTAGGAATTCCATTTATTTGAATCAATGCTTTAAAAAAGCATTGTCTTCAAATTGATGTTTTATTGATATTATCTAAATTGATAAGTGGGAAGTCATTTCTTTTGAATTTTGGACTGTGAAGCTAGGTGGAGTAGAGAGGAACTGTTTTGATTCTAAGCTGTCTTGATCGTCATCTGAGACGTGTTTGTAGAAGTTAACATACCAAGCCACCATGGCCATCAACACATGAAACACATAAAGAACAACACTGAAAAAGAGTTTGCTGACAACCCTCTGTTATAGACAAAGTGAACCAGGCAGCCCGAAATCCAACTTGATACTCCTTTTTAGGGGGGTGGGTCCTAGAGATTGAACCCAGGGATGCTCTACCACTGAGTTATATCCCTAGCCCTTTTATTTTGAGACAGGGTCTCAATAAGTTGCCCAGGTTGGCCTGAAACTTGAAATCCTTCTGCCTCAGCTTCCCAAGTAGATGGGATGACAGGGGCATCAAGCCCCAAAACTCTAATTTTGCTTTTAAGCAAACCATTTCATGGCATAATTCAGTTATTAATTATTTCAGTCTTTTGAGTATTCTTCGGGACTATGCCAGCTTCATACAAAGTTTCCTTCATCAGCTGTATCAAATGCAGAAAATGATGCTCCCAGTTAAACCTTTGTATGTAGGATTTCCTTAAAACTCCTACCAGTCAGGCTCTGGCATATGCTCAAGTTGCAGAGACCCATTTGTCTAACTAAAGGTGTATTTTCACAGGAGACATTGTGACTTTACATGAGAAGAAAGAAGAAGGATGGTGGTTTGGATCTTTAAATGGAAAAAAAGGCCATTTTCCTGCGGCTTATGTGGAAGAGCTACCTTCAAAGCCTGGGAACACAGCTACACAGGCGTAAAACAAACACCTTGGCACATTGACTTACTTTGTAAACTGTGCAGTGTGGTGCACATAAAAATAAAGTGCTGTAATCTTTGTGAAGTTTTCTTTTTGAATGGGTGGTAGAGTCCTATCTGTAGGTCACTTCACTTTGCACTCACAGTTGTTTGCTAGAAACAGAATCAGATAAACGATGGATGGTGAAGGAGGCAAGAAAGAGACTCCATGGTTACTAGAGTTTTTGAATTCAAAGAGACTCTAGAGAACTCCTGGCCTAACAGGGGTGGTGGGGAGGTATTAGTTCAGGGTGGAGCCATGTGCCTGAAATCAGTTACCTGGTAGAACAGCAATTAAGATTTAGATGTCCTTTTCCTCTGGACTTGGATAGCAACAGGACACAACAAAACCTACCAGGGGTAAAGAAAGGCCTGGGAAATAAGGAAAAACACAGATTAAGTCCAAGAAGAATAGTGATTGATAGGCAAGTAAGATACCAGCAAGATAGATCCAGTTTGGGGGACAGTAGAATAGAGGATCAGGAACCCAGGTCCAAAGCCCATGGGATCAGAAGAGGGGTGGTCGTCCAGATCCGAGGCAGAATGGAGCTTCAACCTCAGACAATGACTTCCTGTGCAGGGGCTTCCTATTCAGTCCCTGCCCACACCAGCTGCTCATAGTTAGGGAAAATGTCAGCCAGACATGACCGGAAACGCGAGGACAAGAGCAAGGTGGATAGAAAAGGGTAAGGAGGCACAAGTATCTGAAATCCCATGCCTCCTTGCCTATTTGGAAACTAATTGGAAATAAGGAATTTTGTACTTCCCAAATAGGTCATTGTGGAAGCAGGTCCCTTGTGAAACTTGAAATGCTACTGAGTCTCCAGTTTGAAAGGAAAATCTTGGAAACCAACACTTTCCATTAAAATGGAATAATATTTGTGCTACTTCCTCAAACACCCTGTAATGAAAGACTTAGGGATGAGAGAGGCTAGGCCCCCAAACTTATTCTGAAGGAAACAGTTTAGAAATGGGGATGTTAAAGCAGCATCTTTCAGAAAACAGACTAAATCTGCCTGAGATGGAATGGAAGGTGATGGTGTTGATGGAAATACCTGGACATGTTTACTTTTGTGCCACATAGAGTCTGTCCTTTAGGACTTCACTATAGGCATTAAATGAGCAATTAAAATCCAACTTGTTACTCTCTTCACCCCCCCTTTTAACTTTTCTTTTTTAATTAGGTATATATGACAACAGAATGCATTTTGATTCATTGTACACAATTATAGCACAACTTTACATTTCTATGGCTGTACACGAGATGTAGTGTCACATCATACGTGCAATCATACATGTACCTAGGGTAAAAATGTCCATCTCATTCCACCATCTTTCCTACCCTCAGGCCCCCTCCCAACCCCTCCCTCTCCTTTGCCCCATCAAAATTCTTCCATTTTTCCCATGCTCCCCCCCCCCCATTATGGATCAGCATCCAATTATCAGAGAGAACATTTAACCTTTGTTTTTTGGGGGATTAACTTACTTCACTTAGCATGATATTCTCCAACTCCATCCATTTACCTGAAAATGCGGTAATTTTATTCTCTTTTAATGCTGGGTAATATTCCAGCATGTGTGTGTATGCATGCGCGCGTGTATCACAATTTCTTTATCCATTCATCTATTGGAGAGCATCTAGGTTGCTTCCACAGTTTAGCTATTGTGAATTGAGCTGCTATAAACATTGTTGTTATTGTGTCACTTTAGTATGCTGATTTTAAGTCCTCTGGGTACAGACCAAGGAGTGGGATAGCTGGGATGAATGGTGGTTCCATTCCAAGTTTTCTAAGGAATCTCCATACAGGTTTCCAGAATCATTGCACTAGTTTGAAGTCCCACTAGCAATAAATGAGTGTGCCTTTCCCCCTATATCCTTATACTTTTAAGAAGGAATTTCTAAACCAAGTTTTATATATATATATATATATATATATGGATCATTACACTCTTATATAGTATATAACTAACACAATAGATATTTATAGATATTAGATCTCAAGGATCTCAAGTAAAATTTATTATGAGACTTAACTTACAGTCAAGAAGAACAGATCTGAAATTTTAATGTCATTTAATGTGTATTAATGAAGGCTTTCTGCATGAAGAAAGTTGGCTGAATAATAGTGAACATTTGACTATGAAAAGAGATTTAGAATTTATGTTTCCTTTTCATCTTACTTCCATTAAGCCCTGATGGATAAAATAGTGTGTAGCAATTGACTGCAGCCTACACCAGACTATTCTGTAAAGAGAAAGTGATGTTAATGGTGGTTGGACCCTGAAGCTCTTTGGAAGCAATTTTCAAAAAGAGACATTTCTTTTTCTTCGCAAATCAGTTGTACTTCATGAAAACACAAATGTTTTTCTTGTTTTGGAATGTTGCTGCAAATTCTTTTGCATTTGTGACATATACTTTGTAAGCCTCAAAGAAATATTATCGGGGCTGGGGTTGTAGCTCAGTGGTAGAGTGTGCTTAAGCAGACACAAAGCCCTAGAATTGGTCCCCAGCTCCCAAACAACAAAACAGAGGTGAGGGGAGAGACATTACAGTTTTAAACTAGATAAAATACAAATATATTTGGGTATAACACACTTGTAGAATACCTTTCTATTAAGGCAAGAATTTTCTGTTTGAACAGACGGGATGTCATACCTTAGATTTAGGATAAAATTGAGTGCATATTCAGTGAGAATTAATGATGTGCCCAAGTCTTCCATATAGAATAATTTTAATATTAATGCTTTTAAGCTATTAATTAGGATTTAATAATTATACTCCATTAAGCAGTTTCATATGTCAGAAAGTTTTTAGCACCATTAACAATCTGAATTATAGACCATGGAAGCCAGAACCAAATTTTCACTGAACACAGAAAAGATGTTATTCTACTTTATCTCCTTGCTAATTTAGTAAAAGCTAATACATCCATCATTCTATCAACCAGAAAGATCTACTAATTTCATTTTTTTAAAATTTTCAATTACTCAAAATAATGAATATTCATGATTAAAAGGCATTTTAATCACGTAAAGTGCCTTATGATCCATCAAAAGGCAATATAATAGTCTTGGGTAAAGTAAATTTTATTGTACAATATTATAAGCAGATTAGCAATTTAAGTATAGTTTATTTGCTCCCTCCTCCAAGATGAAAGCCCTTCCCCCAATGCCAGCGACCTTAAGGGATATTCAGCCTGACTGGGAGCAAGGTAAGCACATTAGGATCAAGCCCACACATCTTATTGTCCTTTGCAGTATCATGTAGGAAGAAAGTATAACCCAGCCAGGGAAGATGAGCTTGGAGGTGTAGGGATGAGAAGGTGGGGTTGGATTTGCAGCAGTGTGGGAACAGGTATCTTTTGCAGAGGGAATGCACAGGTCAATAGCTGTCCATCCTCTAGTCTCACAAAAACCTGGGTTGATGACTAGTTGACATCCCTTGAGACTTCTCAATGAGTCACAGAGGTCCTAAGGGTCAGGTACTGCCAGACATGGTGGTGCATGCTTGTAATCCCAGCAACTTTGGAGGCTGAGACAGGAGGATCACATTTGAGGCCAGCCTTGGCAACTTAGTGAGACTGTCTCAAAATAAAAAATAAAAAAAATAATAAAAAGGGCTGGGGATATAGCTCAGTGGTAGGGTGGCCCTGGTTTCAAAACCCAATTTTGCCAGAAAAATAAAAACAAAAATTAGAGGGCAGCTACCCTAATAACTTTTAACTCATTTCTGAGATTTGCAGCTACTCTGTTATTTTATTGAGGCTATTTCCTAAGGATCTAGAAAAAAATATTCTCCTGCTTTCAAAAAAGTTTGCTCTTAAAAAAAATCATTATACTTCTATAGAAGCATGAAAAATAAATTATGTAAGTTCAAATTTGTTTAGAATCTCTTATGGAGGGTTGTCAGCTGTGGAGTGTTGTGATCATTCCTTGGTCCTTAGGTATAATATCCTAGATTAGGACAATAAGGCAAGGCAGAGATATCCTTTAGATCAAGGTTATTGCTAGGTAAGAAAAAGGCAAAAGAAAGTGAGATACACATCTGAGAGATGGGCAGGCAGATCAGTTAAGACACAGAAATGCACTAAAACAATAGGCCTTTTGTTTGGGTGGGGGATGGGAGCTTGCAGTGGTATAAAACCTTGGAGTGGCAGGTAGCCATGCCTTTTGGGGCCTGATGCCTTGTGTGGTTGCTGTCTGTTTGAAGGTCATATACCTGTACTTTTTGAAAACTGAGGACCTACGTCTGTGTAATAGCGTCATTAAGTGCTTTCTGGCCTAGCGATGCAAGCAGAATATCATATAGGAGTCAGCTGACCCTCAGGGCAGTTTGATCCTCATCCTCCTTCTGGATTGTGGAGTAAGAATGGTATCTCTGGGTCAATGACTAGTCAGTGGCCCTTTTACAGTTGTTCCCCTGTCCTGTCTCCCCCTTCTCCCATTCTTCCAGCTCATCTACCTATGCTAACTTATTTCCTTAACAAATCTTAACTGTTAAGAACTTTGTGGTGGCTGGGGCTGTAGCTCAGTGATACTCAGTGTAGTTGCCTGGCATGGGTGAGGCACTTCAGGGGTTCATTCCTCAGCACCACATAAAAACAAATGAATAAAGTAAAGGTTCAATTAAAAAGAAAAAAAGAACATTGTCTTTGCATAAGGCAGTATAGTGCAGTCTAGGTAAAGCTCATGGACTTAGGTGCCAAACTCTTTGAGTTTAAATCTCAAGTCAAACATTCATTAGCTGTGTGAATTGAAGTTTCTTAAACATAGTTCTTTGGACTCCTTATTTGCAGAACAAGGTTACTGATAGTATCTACCTCACAGGTCAAGAGAATGCAAATGAGCAGATATGTGTAAAGGACTTGGAAAAGGGTTGGGCTGGGTTCATAGAAGGATGCCAAAAAAGTATTAACTAATTATTCTAAGCTGTCCAGCTCTACCAGGCTAGAGTGCCTGGATAACCCCCAATTTTGGAGTAGACTTTCCTGTTGAGAAAAACAAGACAAAAGAAATTGCCATGGCCCAAGGTGCTTTGCTTGGCATGAAAATGTACTTTTCTTTATATAGTTTTGGGTCCCAGCAGTAAATATTGTTCCACACAGTCATTTTGTGACTTTCCTGCTACAGGTTTTTATTCCCAGATTGTGCAATAACTGCACCCCCCTCCCCATTTAGAAGCAATGGATGACTATTCCTTGAAGAAAAGTGGCTCTAATAGGGGAGCCATCCATTTCTTACCCTTGCAGGGGAGTATGAAGTTCTTCAAAGAAGCTGTATCTATATTAAAGGTCTGAAGACTGCTTGACCTTGGCTGATTAGAACATCATGACTTGGAAAGATTCAATGTTGTAGGTTAACCACCAAAACTATCATCTTGAGAACTTTAATAGCCTTATACCTGAACTTTTGTATCTGACCCAACATTCTTGTGACTATTAGATAAACTTCTTGGAATGTACATTCAATTCTCATTTCTCAAATGTACAGATGCAAGAGATTCTAGAGAATTTCTTCTTGCTAAGCAAACTGTTTTAATGCCTAGTGTCTTCTTAATGTGGTTCAAAACATTAGATCACCAAGTTTGTGGTATGGAACATGTCTTTCCATTAGTTTCAATAAATAAAGATCTTCCCCCAAGTTTTAAGTATAATTGAGGATATACTTCAAGCAGAGAAATTCAGTAACCATGACTTCATTGTTGTGGTCATCTGATATATTTGGATGCCACACATCTGTTTTCTTTCCCATTGCAGAACTACATCCCCACCCTTAACCCATTTTCCAAAGTTAAACTGCCTCCACACCTGGATTTCTGGAGGGATCTAGTGTATTTCAGCATATGCACATATCCCCTCAGTCACTAGTATTTGGTGGACTGGGAGGAGTTGAAATTTGTGGGGATCCATCACATAGAGCTTCAGCCCAGAAAAAATAGCTAAGAAATGGATCATGATGATAAAATTTGAACTCAAAGTCAAGCTATTTTCACAAAAACTAAACTTGGGTCTTGATATCATTGCATATATTCATTTAAATGTAGATAGATTAAATAAGGCCAAATGTAAAAGTCTGCCCAAGGAAAACTAGAGTTTTCTCACTGTACTCCATTAAAATACTGTGTTCTCATCTGCAGTTTCATTTTCTACAGTTTCAGTCACGGTCAATTGTGATCTGAAAATTTAAATAGACAATTCCAGAAATAAATTATAAATTGTTAAATTGTATACCATTCTGAGTAGCCTGATAAAATCTGGCACCATCACGTATCATCAGGTGAAACATCTTTTTTTTTTTCCAACATATCCATGCTGTATGATACCTTTTAGTTACTTAGTAGTGGTCTCTGCTCTCAGGTTGACTGTCATGATATCATAGTGCTTAAGTTCAAGTAACCTTCATTTGACTTTTTTAGGGGGGGTACTGAGGATTGAACTCAGGGGCATTCTACCATTGAGCCACATCTCTCGCCCTATTTTGTATTTTATTACAGACAGGGTCTCACTGAGTTGCTTAGTGCCTTGCTAAATTGCTGAGGCTGGCTTTGAACTCTTTGGCTTTGATTCTCTTGCCTCCGCCTCCCAAGCCACTGGGATTACACGTGTTTACCACTGTGCAGGGCCCTTATTTGACTTTTTTATGGTCTATTTTATTGTTCTATGTTGCATTAGTTATTATTAATTTCTTATTGTGCCTACTTTATAAAGTTTAATTTATCATAGGTATATAAACTAGTATATACAGGATTTGACATTATCCATAGTTTTAGGCATCCACTGGTGATATTAGAAGGTATCCCCCATAGATAAGGGGGAATTATTGTGCTCTCTTTAGCCAAGCCCCTTCTGAAATAGGATAAGCCTATTATTAGTTACACATATTCTAATCTCAAGGTATTATGGTTTGGATCTGGAATGCCTCCCCAGGTCTCATGTGCTCAGAGGTGGGGCTTTGGGGAGGTGATTAGATCATGAGGGTTCGGATGGATTAATCCACTGATGACTGCAGGTACTGCTGGGAAATGAGACCTCTTTGGAGGAAGTAGGTCACTGGGGGCAAGCCCTGGAAGGGTTTGTCTTCTCTCTGATTCCTTCCTCTCTCTACTTTCTGTTGGTATGGGCTGAGTAATTTTTCTCTGCCACGCCCTTCCATCATGATATTCTACCTTGGAGCTAGCCAAACAGAGTGAATCCTCTGAAACAGTGCAGGAAAATAAATTCTTCCTATTCTAAGTTGTTATTGTCAGGTACTTTGGTCACAGTGACACAAAGCAGAATAGCACACTAGAGTAATTTATTAGACTTTGACCTCTACAGAAATAATACAAACCAGCGGTTCCTAAAAGCTGGAATGTCTACTAGTATGAGGCACTTAACACATTTCTACCAGTTCACTGCATTCTTCTCAAAGAAATTCTACTGTTTATCTGAGCAAAGCCCTGAGCCACATCCAAGGCAGGAGTGGAGACACTCCCTTCCTACTCCTATTACTAATTGGCTCAATTCTGACTATTCAGAGAAAAGACAGCAGAAGGACCATGGAATCCTTTATTCTATGGCCTTTTAATTGTGCCCATGATATCTTGAAACATTATTATGCAACTTCAGCACACCTACATACAATCAAATATACAAGGAAAGGATGGTGACAAAAACTAGATTCTGGAACAAATCAAGATGTGGATGTAGTCTGTGTTAAATAGACTCAATGTGGTTAACTTATATACAGACCAGAATTACATGGTCCAAATATTACAATTAAATCTTTGCCTTTGAAATTTTGAAAATATGCCCTTTTCTGGATATCTTAGTAGGATATTGCCAATCTTCTTCTGAAGTAAAGGATTATCGTTTATTCTAGGGGCAGATCCCTCTTAGTGTAAGAAAAAAAATTCTTCTCTCTTTTTCTTATGATATTACGATGATAGTAGACAGTAATCTTTATTTTCCCAAGTACTTTATCAACTCCAAATTTGGCTCATTTTTTAAATCTTTGAATGACCTTCACAAGCTTAGAGAATAGTAAGGCACAGTGTACAAATTCTCAATCTCAGTACTAGGAATAAACTACCCGACTCTGATACTTTAAAACAAACAAACAGCCAGTTGTGGTGGCTTACACCTATAATCCCAGCAACTTTGGAGGCTAAGATAATAGGCTCACAGTTTAAGGCCAGCCTCAGCACCTTAATGAGATCCTGTCTCAAAATAAATAAATAAAGGGCTGCGGCTAGGGATGTAGCTCAGTGGTAAAGCACCCTTGGTTTCAATCCCCAGTACCAAACAAATAAAAGTATATACTTATTAACTATTTTTCATTTTTAAAAGACACATTTTACCTTATCAATACTCCCGAAGATTTTAATTAAATAATTTAAAGAAATACACCTTTCAGGGATGAACATAATTTATCTTCAACCCTCAAGTTTATATTGTGCACAGACCCCTGTAACAAAACTCAGGTTAATAAAAGGAAAAACAAGGTTTATTAAGGTCTCCTAACCTCAGTGAAAGATAACTCAAAGCAGTGGTTTAGAACTCCGGTTCATTTTCAACAAAGAGTACTATGTTTTTAGAAAAGTGGCAAGACAAAGGAAAGAGTTTGGGTTTCTAGATGTGGGAAACAGGGAAGGTAAGTTAAGGGGAGTAAATCAATGAAGGAGGTTTGTTCTGAGCCGATGATAGCTCTCTTCAGTGATTAACTTCTGTCTTTCCTTAATAGATATCATCTTGGAACTTTAATAAGTAGGCTTTTCAGTCTACTGCAGAATTAATAGCTAACATACATTATCAATGTGTGGAATTTTCAGGGTGGGATAGTTTGTTTATTTAAATTTATTTTGGGGAAAGCAAATTATCATATTTTACATTCTGCTTCAAGGCAAATAGCAGGAGGGAAGGTAGCTTTTCTGACTCTGCTTCTTGACCATCTTTAGCTCTAATTAGGTATTTATGTCAAAGATGAATATTTTGAGGTAATATATGCTTGTTTCCTTCATACCACATAAATATCACAAAAACACCAAAGAATTATAGCCAGACAATAAGATGGGCATTCTTTTATAAAGAAATAACAAAAAAAATCCAACCTTGTTATATACATTTATACATTAATTATAAACCATAGCAGTAAATGCTTTCCGAACATTGGCAATAAAAGCTGAAAAATTGTTGGTCTTCCTTACATTCTCTTGAAATTCTGCTAGGCACTCAAGATGAGGAGCACTATCTGATACTAGAAGGAAAAAAAAAAAGAAAATAACATAAATGAGGGTTTTACTGTGTGTGGGAAGGAGTATTTCTAATGTAGATGCTTTCATTTGATTTGAATGTTAATTACATTTTTCTGAAATGCTTTCAGCATAAAATGATACACTTGATTTTCACATGCTAACTATCTTTTGGACCTTTCCTTTGTTTAATCTCTAAATATTCAAATCTTAAATACTACAAACCTGTTTTAAATTTAAACAGATGGTATTCAAGGGATTGAAGAGCTTAGTGATGTAGAATGCCATTTCCCACATCTTAGACCTATATATTTTATTTTTAGGTACTTAAACTGTCTTAACAGTTTAACTCTCAAGTCATTTTTCTCTGCAAAACTTTGGTCTAAATGACTTCTAGTTTCAGGCCACTGAATCAAAAAGAGAACAACTTTGAATGTCATTCCCTAATAACTTCAATTATAGAAAGAAATACCTAAGGTTTTACTTACAAATAAAATGGAAGTCATTAGAAATGGATGCTATTCCAGAAATGGTATTTACAGCCTATTAATCAAGTGAGACTCAAAGTCACAAATAACAGTGTGGCCCTCATATGTAGAATACCAGATGATGCACAAGGAACAAGTCTCTAGTGACGGTGATCAAAGAAAAAGAATGATCCAGCTTTCTCTACCATCAAATTGTTTTCTGTTCAAGGGGAAGAAATTCAACCATACTGGATTTCCAGCTCTTCAGTAGAAATAGCTGAGGATAAAGACCATGATCATAGCAGAGACATAATAGCAAAAAGCATGGGTTCAAAATTTATCCTGTGGATTCTACTTTAATACACTATGAAATACTATGGAATTATAAGCTAATAAAGGAATTATAATTTACAGAAATTTGTAGAGCTCTTAAGAATTTTTTGAGTTTGCCTTTTAAAATCTAGCACTCATTAGATTGGAAGATATTTACTAAAGAAGAAAAAAAAGAAACCAAGCAATTACAGATTAATTAGATTCTCAAAATATATATTCAACTGAGTCATGAGGGCACGACCAGAGCTAACTCTGCAGCTAACTGAAGTGTCTGTGAGCTAGAAATACTTTAAATGATAGCATAGGTATGATGATCTTTTTTTTTTTTTTTTTTGATTTGAATGTTAATTCAAATTGAACTCAGGGGCATGCAACCATTGAGCCACATCCCCAGCCGTATTTTGAATTTTATTTAGAGACAAGGTCTAACTGAGTTGCTTAGTATCTTGCTTTTGCTGAGACTGGCTTTGAACTCTCAATCGTCCTGCCTCAGCCTCCAGAGCTGCTGGGATTATAGTCGTGCACTACTGAATGCGGCCATTTTTCTGAATTCTGATAAATTAATTACTTGTACAGGGCCATTAGAATAAAAAAGAGATAAACATATTTCCATTCTTTCATTGTTCATGCTATTATCAATCATAGATACATTCCCTATAAATCAAAGGTTTTTCAGCTTGCTACAGAATCAATAACTAACCTACATTATCAATGTGTGAGATTTTCAGGATGGGATAGTTTGTTTATTTAAATTTATTTTTGGGAAAGCAAATGATCACATTATGATGATTTTACATATGATTTTAAAGTTGCTGACTTGACTAAACTATAATATTCACATTCAGGTAGAGATATTCTTTATGTTCTTTATAACGTTAGCTTTGAATTCTTAAAAGGGTAATTCATATTTGCACATGAAGTATAGTAATGTTTGGTCTTCTAGACTTTTCAGCCACTATGTCATCTTGAAGATATGTTACATATTAAAACTCCAAGATGATATCTATAAATTAAAATGATATTCATATCCTATAGAAGACAAATCTCAAGAAGCAACACTGGTGAAGGAAGCAATGCCTTCTGGGAATACTATTTACCTTCATATTACTTTACATTCTGATTCAAATAACAACCGGGGATGCCAATCTTAAGCACAAGTTAAGAAATTTAAGTACATACCTTCATAGTCTCTTGCTTCATTTAGATGCAGAGAAAACATAAAGGGGCGCTCAGGATGATTAGGATCAATACTAGTGAATATAAACTGCAATTTATTACCTGAAAAAAAAAAGATTATTTATTATGAAAATATTTTGGAGGACCAAAGCTTTCAATGGAGATAAGCTTTTTTAACCCTTCTTTGATCAGTACATGCACTGCTAACTATATGGAACTACTTCTTTTCCAAATGTAGAAGTTACAAATTAGTTTTAAAATACATTGCCACTTAAGTATAATGTTTATGTAATTTTTTATTTAAATGATATTCAATTTACCTATTTTTGATGACTGCATCAAAGCACTTGGTGTTTCTATGAATTTTCAATGCCTGTACCAAAAAATAGGTAAATTGTATATTATTGAAATGAAAAGCTTTTGTCCTTCAAAGGATACTAAATGAAAAGACATCACCCAAAATGGAAGAAAATATTAGTAAATCATACATCCATTAAGTCTCGAATATACAGAATATATATTTAAAAACTCCTACAACTGAACAATAAAAAAACAAACTCAAAAAGATAAATATATGCCAGTGTTCACGGCAGCATTATTCACAGTAGCCCAAAGTGGAAACAACCTAGTATCCCCCAATAGATGAATGGATAAACAAAATGTGGTATAAATATATATAAAAAGGAAGAAAGCTCTGATACATACTACAACATGGCTAAGCCTTGAAAACATAAATTCTAGGTGAAATAAGCCAGACACAAAAGGATAAATATTGTATGATTTCATTTTATAAAAAATATCTAGGATACACAAATTCATAGAAACAGAAAGTAGAGGTTACCAAGGACTTGGGGAAGGAAGAATGGGAAGTTATTACTTAGTGATACAGAGCTTCTGTTTAGAATGATAAAAAATTTTGAAATAGATAAGGTTGGTGATGGTTGCACAACATTGTGAATATAACTTAAATCACTGAATTAGAGAAAGGCTGCATTTCCAATTGCTCTGTGGCTCAGGATTCAAGTAGTAGAGACACTATTTCTCAGAAAGGTGCCGAGAATCTATTGGAACACTACAAGTTCATAGTACAGAGATGCTGCTCAGCTAATAAACCCAGGCAAAAGATAGTGCACCTTACTCTACACACAAATTTAATCATGCTCAAACTTTAGCCATACTTCTCCAGTTCTCACCAATGGACATACACTCTTACACTCTTAAAACACAAACGGAATTAACACAAAGGCTGTGGACACCACACCTATGAGGAATCTCAATTCAGATCACTCTAGAACACTTTGGCAAGAGAATGCTGTCCCTAAAAAAGCCCACATTCCACACAAAGTGGAAGAGAAATCCATTCCAATAGATGCATAAAATCTAACACAGGAATATAAGAAATATATAAAGATAACATAATGCCTCCTAAATTTTATAATTCACCAGCAACTGATTCCAAAAAATAAATAAATAAATACAGTGGATTGAATACCAAAGAAAGAGCATAGAAACAATCAATGAATTTCAAGAGAACAAAGAAAAACAACTGAATGAATTAACGAAGTCAGTACAGGATATAAATGAGGAATTCAATAAGGAGACAGAGATATTGAAAAAGAAACAAATAGAAATTTTAGAAATGAAAGATATAATAAACACACAAAATGTTCAGTTGAAAGTCTAAGAGCATACAATGCTGAAGACAGAATCTCAGAGCTACAAGATAAAGAGAGTAGCCTTGAATATTCAGACAGTTATTAAAGAAATTAAAATAACCATGACCAGAAAATACAAGAACTCTGGGACAACATTAAAAGACCAAATTTAAGAATCATTGAAATCAAAAGGGCTTGTGAGACACAGGCTAATGGCATGGATAACCTCTTCAGGGAAATAAGAAAAACATTTCCAAATCTTGAGAATAAGATGAATATCCAGATACAGCAGTCTTTAAGAACCCCAAACTGATGCAATCAGAAATGAACCACTCCATGACACGTTATGATTAAAATGCCTAAAACTGGGCTGGTGATGTGGCTCAAGCGGTAGCGCGCTCGCCTGGCACGCATGTGGCCCGGGTTCAATCCTCAGCACCACATACCAACAAAGATGTTGTGTCTGCCGAGAACTAACTAAATAAATAAATATTTAAAAAATAAATAAAAATAAAAAAAATAAAATGCCTAAAACATACAGAACAAGGATGGAAATTTAACAGGCTCAACAGGATTGGGGGATCAGATTACATTTAGAATCAAGCCAAACAAAATACTTCTTACTTGTCAGCACAAACTCTAAAATCCAGGAGGGCTTAGAATGATGTGTTCCAAGCTGTGAAAGAAAAGAATTGTTATTCAAGATTACTATATCCAGCAAAGCTATCCTTTACAATCAAAGAAGAAATAAAATCCTTCTAAGATAAGCAGAAACTGAAAGAATTTAAAACTACTAAGCTTAAACTACAGAAAATAAGGATATACTACACAGAGAAGAAATAAGAAAAAACAAATCCCATTTGAATGAACAAATCTCATTTGAAGAGTAGCTAAGCAAATGAGAAACGGGACCAAATTAAACATTAGAAATAAATTAAAATGGCAGGAATTAAGATACATCTCTCTAACAATATTGAATGTAAATGGTTTCAACTCTCCAATTAAAAGACATAGCCAAGGTGATTGGATTAAAAAACAAGACCCAGTTATATATTAATGGGAAAAGACAGCCACAAGCTGAAAGTGAAAGGAAGGAAATTGATACACCATGCAAATGGAGCCCCCAAACAAGCAGGAGTAACTCCTCTTATATTCAACAGAGCTGATTTCAAGACATTAAAGACAAAATAATCCACTTTACACTGGTAAAGGAAACAATCGAACAAGAAGCTGTAAAATAGTAAATATTTATCTCCAAAATGTTGGTGCACCTTACTTAAAAGATACTTTTTGAGTAAAAGACTCAGACAGATCCCAGTATAATAATATTAGGGTAATTTCACAGATCTCTCTCAACAATAGATAGGTTATACAGATATAAACTCAGCAAAGACTCTTCAAACTTAAAAAATATAAATCAAATGGAATTAACATACATTTGTGGACTATTTCATCCCCAAAGAGCCAAATACTCTCTTTTCATCTGCTCATGATCCTTCTCTAAAACAGACTATATTTTAGGTCACAAAGCAACTTTTAGCAAATACAAAAAAAAAAAAAAAAAAAAAAACAAAAAGTGTAATTCCTTCTACCTTATCTGATGATAATGGAATGAAATTACAAATCAATGTTAAGAAAACCTACAGAAACTATAATAAACATATGAAGATTAAACAATATACTTTTGAATGATGATGTGTGATAGAAGAAATCAGGAAGAAATTCAAAACTTCTTGGAATCAAAAGAGAATAGTTATGACACAACATCCTATAGGACATTATGAAAGTGGTTCTAAAGGGAAAGTTTATAACTATGAGTGCCTATGTAAGAGAATTAGAAAGATTCCAAATAAAAAAAAATCTAATATTGCATCTCAAGGCCCTCAAAAGCCAAAAACAAAACATTTCCAAAATAGTAGAAGGAAGAAAATAATTAAGATCAGAGCCAAAATTAATGAAATAGAGAATATAAAAACAATACAAAGAATAAATGTAATGAACAATTAGTTTTTTGAAAAGAAAACAAGATTGATTAACCTTTAGTAAAACTAACCAAAAGAGAATGAGCAAAGATCCAAATTAATAAAATTAGAGATGTAAAAAGAAAAAATCATCCAAGACATCATAGAAATCCAGAGGATTATTAAGGAATATTTTAAAAGTTTATACTCCAATAAATTGGAAAACCAAAAATAAACTGAAACATTTTCAGACACATAAGACCTGTCAAAACTGAATCTGGAGAACATGAAAAAACTAAATAGACCAACAGCTAGCAATGAGATAGAAGCAGTAATAAAAAGTCTTCCAAAAAGAAAAGCCCTAAACCAGATAGATTCTCAGCTATATTCTACCAGACCTTTAAAGAAGAACTAATCCCAATGCTCCTCAAATTTGTCCAATAAATAGAAAGTGATGGAGTACTTCCAAATTCATTCAATAAAGCCAGTTTTATCCTCATACCAAAATCAGATAAAAGGATACATCAAAGAAAGAAAATTACAGACCAATATCTTTGATGAACTTAGATGCAAAAATCCCTAGTGAATTATTAGCAAATTGTGTTCAAGAGCATATTAAGAAGATTGTCCATCATGACCAAGTTGGTTTTATCCCAGGGTTGGAAGAATGGTTTAACAACTTAAATCAATACATGTAATTCACCACATTAAAAACAATTAATGACAAAAATCAAGGAGTCAACTCAATAGATGCACAGAAAGCTCTGAAAAAGCTTAGCACCCATTCATGATAAAAACAATGAAGGAACTAGAACTTACCTCAATATCATAAAGGCTATATATAACAAAAACAAAGCCAGCATTATAGTGAATGGAGAAAAACTGAAAGCATTTCCTTTAAAACTCAGAATAAGACATTCACTGCTCCTATTCAATATAGTTCTTTTTCTGAAGGGAGGCATTTTTAATTTATTTTTATTTATTTATTTTTGTTGATTGATTCTTCTTAATTATACATGACAGTAGAATCCATTTTAACATAATTATAAAAGCATGGAATATATTTTGCTCTAATTCAGTCCCAAGTACCTCTTCTTTCCATTCCCTCTTCTCTACTGATCTTTCTGTCATTTACCCAGTTATTTTTTTCAATTAATTTCTTGTCAATATAGTTCTTGAAATCCTAGCCAGAGCAATCAGGCAAAAGAATGATATTAAAGGGGAACAAATAGAAAAAAAGTCGAGTTATCTATGCTTGCTGATGACATGATCCTATATCTAGAAGACTCAGAACTCTACCAGAAGACTTCTAGTGATAATAAACAAATTCAGCAAAGTAGCAGTTTACAAAATTAACATACAAAAGTCAATAGCTTTCCTTTATATCAATAACTATTCAAAGAAAGATATCAGGAAATCAATTCCACTCATAATAGCCTTGAAAAAATTATAAAACACTTAGGAATAAATCTAACCAAGGAGGTGAAAGACCTCTACAATGAAAACCAAAGAACACTGAAGAAAGAAACTGAAGAAAACAGAAGATGGAAAGACCTCCCGTGTTCATGGACAGGCAGTATTAGTATTGTTAAAAATGGCCATTCCACCAAAAGCAATATATCATCAAAACACCAATGACATTCTTCACAGAACCAAAAAAAATGATCCTAAAATTTATTTGGAAAAAATAAAAGACTACAATAACCAAAGCAATTCTAAGCGTGGCAGCATAATACCCAACCACAAATTATACTATAAAGCTATAGTTAAAAAAAAAAAGGCAAGGTACTGGCAAAAAAAAAAGACACAGAGACCAATGGTACAGAATAGAAGACACAAAGACAAACCTACAGATACAGTCATCTGATCCTTGACAAAGGTACCAAAAATACATGTTGGAGAAAAGACAGCCTTTATAACAGATGGTGCAGGGAAAACTTGTTATTCATATGCAGAAGACTAAGACTAGATCCTATCTCTCACCTTGTACAAAAGTCAACTCAAAATGGATCAAAGACATAAGACATAAGAATTAGAAACTATGTAGCTCCTAGAAGAAAACATAGGGTCAACACTCCAACATATAGGCTCTGGCAATGGCTTCTCAATAGGACTTCTCTAAAACTTAGGAAATAATGCCAGGAGTTAATAAATGGGATGAAATCAAATTCAAAAAGCTTCTGCACAGTACAGGAAACAATTAAAAATGTGAAGAGAGAACCTAGTCTTCTGACAGAGGATTAATATCCAGAATGGATAAAAAACTTAACACCAAAAAAATCAAATAACCCAGTTAATAAATGGGAAAATGAACTGACACTTCTCAAAAGAAGAAATACATATGTCTAACAAATATATGAAAAAATGTTCAACATCTTTAGCAAGTAGGAAAATCCAATCAAAACTTCATCAAGATTCATCTACTCCAATTAGAATGGCAGCCATCAAGAATACAAACAATAATAAATGCTGGAGAGGATGTGGAGAAAAAGGAACACTTACATTGTGGATGGGACTATAAATTAGTATAAGCACTATGCTATGAAAATCAGCATGGAAGTTCCTGAAAAAACTAAGAATGGAACCACCATATGACCCAGTCATACTACTCCTTAGTTTTTATCCTCAAGAAATAAAGTCAGCATACTATAACCATACTTGCCCACCCATATTTCTAGCAGCACAATGCACAATAGCCAAAGTAGGTATCTGCCAATGGATGAAAGGATAAAGAAAATGTGGCATATGTACATGATGGATTTTATTCAGCCATAAAGAATGAAACTATTTCATTTGCAGGAAAATAAATGGAACTTGAGAACATTAATTGAAGCAAAATAAGCCAAAAGTCATATCTTTTCTTTTCTATGCAGAAACTAGAGAGGAAAAAAGGAAAAAGTTGTGGAAATCAAAGGGAGATCAGTGGAGTAGAGGAAATGAACATACATAGGGAGGAGGGGAGGAAAAGGGTTAATACTAAAGAATGATATTAGCCAAATTATATTGTGATATTAAGTATATGTAACAACAAATCTCACCATTTTGTACAACTAAAACACATTAATAAAAAAATAAGCATTGTCAAATTTAATCTGACACTTTTCTAGTTACCTAGACTTAAATTCAATTTCCAAGAGACCTTCAAATTCTCCCAAAGGAGTAAAGGCCTGGCAGAAATTCAAGACAGATGCCACAAAATATAAATTCACATGCATCTTATTTGTTTCTGTAGCATAAGAAATTAGGAAATTTCATTAAAAATTTTTTTAATGATAAAAACCCTTCAGAATCTTCAAAAGTATTATCTTTAAAATGAAATAATTATGTTAGTACACCAGATTTTTAAACTGCTAATAGTAATGGGAAGAATGCATGCCAATGAAGAAACATTTCATAAGATGCTCAGTTAGGCAAAATGGAGGATTTGAGTTCTCACTTTCTCTGAGAATATAAGGGGAGAAAAACAAAAGGAAAAAAAAAAGCTGAAGTGTTTTTCCTATTCTCTTACTCAACAATCAAACAGAACTCTTCTGTGGAGCTATCTACCCCCAACCCTTGTACCAAGCAATCAATCAGTTCTGCAGTAGACACTAGCTGGTTGTCCTCAAATTCAATTCAGTTCTGATACTATCTATTTGGATACTGCCCACTGCCACAATCCCCTCCTGTTCAATTAATTTGCTTGAACAGCATACAAAAACCCAGGAAACACTTTACTTATTTACCACTTTATTATAAGGGATATTACAAAGAATAGAGATGGAGAGATTTATAGGCAAGGTTTAGAAGGATCCTGGAGCTTGTATGCCCTTTCCCATGCACCACCATCCAGGAAACTCTTCATATTCAGCTCTCTCAAAGATTCCAGACCCAATCTTTTTGTGGAAGCTTCATTATGTAGGAATGACTGACTAAATCATGGACAGTAAACCAAACCCGTCCCCTATCCCCTCATCCCTCTTCAGTGGCTGGAGGATAGAGCTGAAAGCCCCAGCCCTTTAATCCTGCCTTGTCTTTTAGGTGGCCATCCACCATTCTGAAGCTACCGAGAGGCTGCCTGACATCAGTCAACACATCAGCATACAAAAAGGTATGTATTAATTTTGTGATTCCAAGGATTTTAGGATTTGTATGTCAGGAAATTGGGAGAAAGATCAAAGAGCTATTCCATCATATCACACTTCCTTAAAACATTATTTCCTGACTTTGATATACTATGATAAAGTTCTATTTAAACTCTAAAAATAATTTTAAAGGCTTAAAACTGGCTGTTTAAAAACAGAACTAAACAAAACAAAAAAGCACCCCAGGAGGACAGTGAATATATATTTAGAATTCAATACATCAAAAGTTCAGAGCTGAACCTTTTATTTTCATCTAACCAAAGGTTGTTATTATTATTAACTAAAAACTCACTCCAACTGATGGAAAAACAAGACTAATAGGTACATGGGTAAAGGACTCAAATAAAATAAAATGAGTAAACAAATAGAAAAAAATGGTCATATATTCCTTCATTAAAGAAATGCACTTAAAAAAAAAGCTCTATTTCTGTCTAGTTAATTGACAAAACAACACAAAGCTTTTTAGAAATACAATTCTGGTGATACGAGAAAAAATTCTGAGATATCTTAAATTTGAGATATCTTAAATTTAAGTGCTGGATGACAAAGGAAAGGAGAAATGGAAGAAGTCTTCTCAGTTAACCAACTATGGGCCAAAAAGGAAAAGCCAGTTCACATTCTTGAATGTATGTTAAAATTTAACCTCAGTCCGCATCACAATGCTCTAGGTGCCAATGCAACCTCAGTAGAACCCCAACCAATTTAAAGTAGTAATTACTTTTCCTCATGAACTGTCCTTGTATCCTAAAGCTCCACCCCCCTTTTCATAATCCCTTCTCTCTTAACTACAACCAATAATGTATGTTCAATGTAAACAAGATATGCCTTCTTTCCCTGAATTTTCATTATTAGAAAATGCTCTTAGATCTGGCCTGGTATTTGTTGCTATGGGAACTTGTTCCATGATGGGTCTTTTATTTCCAACTAACATCTGTAACTGCTCAATAAATTCTTTTATTTCAGAGATTTCTTGGTCTTAAGAGTTTTGGTTTAAAACTGGCAAGTATATAATGAAATGTGTTCACTTGGACATTATAGATAGGTAGGCATAAAAGAGTTAACAAAGTAGATCTGAGATGGTTCTCTGTAGAACCTTGGAAAGCCCTGTTAGGGTGGCCCTTGATTGGTATCTTGGGTTCCCAAGATCACCCAGGTTTGATAATTCACTGGGACTTACAAAAGAAGGAAACAAAGTCAGCAAAGGAAAAAGATGTGTGAAATCAAGTTCAAGGAAAATCAGGCAGAGCTTCCAGAGTATCCAGTGAGTTTTCAGTTGACAATACTTTATCACATGTGACATCACAATTTGATGCTTGAAGGAATTAAGTGTGTCCTGTGTGGTTTTACTGGGAAAGGATTCGGATATCTTGTGCCTAGTTTCCCCCTAGACTGTACTGTGTAACTTTCTTCTGTGCTGAAGCTGTATCCTCTTGCTACAACCAATCTTAGCCATGACTACAATTCTATAATAGTAGTCCTCCCTTATCTGTGGTTTCAGTTACCTACAATCAACAAAGTTCCAAAAATATTAAATGGAAAACAAAAAATAAACATTTCATAAGTTTAAATTTGTGCACTGTTCTGAGTAGTGTGATGAAACGCATGCCATCCTATTGTCTACCTAGGACATAAGTCATCCCTTTGTCTAGCATATCCTCACTGTATTCAGTACCTGCCTCCTTATGGGTGGCCATTTAGTAGCCATCTCAGTTAAGATTAACTGTCACAGCATTGCAGTATTTATGTATTTAACCTAATGGTCCCAAAGTCCAAAAATAATGATGGTGGTAATTTGGATATGGCAACAAGAAGCTATGAAATGCTTCCATTAAGTGAAAAATGGAAAAGAATCTCTTAGGTAAAGGTACAGAAAAAACATAGTAAATAAAGGATTCAATACTATCTGCAATTTTAGGAATCCACTGGGCATCTTTGAAGGTACCTTCTCTACTCCATGGCTAAAGGATGACCACTATATACGCTGAGTCCCAGTGAATCACCAAACCTAAGGGTGATCTTGGAGAGAACCAAATCAACAGCATTGCTACAGAGAGGCAATATATTCATGTAGCAGCCATAAAAATATTCATGTGCAAGCTAGTAATTCCTCTCTGGGAAATAATTTCATAGAAATTATATAAGAAACTAGGTAAGACTATGTTTGCTGTAGTATTTCTAAAATGGAAAAACTGGGAAAAATCCAAATGCTGTCAGAAGCAATGCATGTATTAAACAATCAATAAAAGATGAAATAAATTGTGCTATATTAATAGAATAGATAATTACATCATCATTTTAAAATGACCAGTTTTTAGGCTATCACAACAAATTGTATTTTTTTCCTATTTTCTGAAAAGCTAATAATGTCATTATTTTAGTTTAAAATATTTTAAAAATTCTCCTCAACGTAAGGATGTTATGGAGGCTGAGATTGTGGCTCAGTGGTAGAGCGCTTACCTCACATGCATGACATACTGGATTTGATCCTCAGCACCACATAAAAATAAATAAATAAATAAAGATACTGTGTCCATCTACTACTAAAAAAATAGTTAAAACAAAGAAAATGAAGATGTTATGGTTTGCATATGAAGTGTTTTCCAAAAGCTCCCACATGAATACAAGAATGTTTAGAGGTGAAACGATTGGACTTTGAGAGCTGTAACCTAATTAGCCATCCTAGTTTAAATGACTAGGTGGTAACTGTGGGTGTGGTGTGGCTGGAGGAGGTGGGTCACTGGAGATGTGTCCTAGAAGGATGCATCTTCTCTGTGGCCCCCTCCTCTCCCTCTCACTGCTTCCTGATTGCCTTGAGCTGAGCAGCTTTCCTTTACTGGGCTTTTCCCCCTTGATATGGGGCCTCACCTTGGGAGCATAGCAATGGAGTTAATGGATTGAGACTTTAGATATCATGAGCGGGAATAAACTTCTCTTCTAAGCTGTTCTTGTTGGGTATTTTGGCTACAGAGATGCAAAAGCTGACTAAAACAACATACTTTCTCTAATCTCCTATATTGTACTTAAATTAATATGCTTACTGTTGGGAGTCTCCTTTCAAACATGGCGGTAGGCAAATTGCCAGTAGGCGGCTAGAACTCCCCGGGCCTTTCAGATAAGGAGCCCCTAATGCAACATGGCAGCGGGCAAGTTGCCAGTGGGCAGATAACAAGTTGTTCTGAAAACCTTCTAACTGGCCCTCCCATCTTCCGTACTCGTGGACAGTTCGTGCCCCCCATGAATCTTATGCAGGGTGGACGTGTGTGCACCATAGGTGAAGACCTGACCTTTACTATGATTGGCTCCAGGAGCTTCCTGGTTTAAGATAACTGACTCTCACTTTCTGTATAAACTAGCACCAGCTTGCAGTGAAGTGCTTCATCTTTGTCACTGCTGTCTGTGTGTGTGCATTTTAATCTCCAACGACGAACCTTGGCCTTTCACTTACCATAAATTTTTCTAATTTCTAGTCCAAGTCGATCTTTATACAAATCTGCTGATTTCTGCAGTCTTTTCAAACTCTCTTTATTAGCTTTGTTAGCATTAGAAATAGCTGTAATTAAAAAAAATCACAATATTTCAATGTATTTTTGTTGTTATTTTAATTTCTGTTTGCATTACTGGGAACTGAACATGACTCAAAAATTATAAGACAAAGAAAAGCTACATCTCTAGCCCTCTTTTATTTTAACTTACTAAATTACTCTGGCTGGCCTCAAACTCATGATCCTCCTGCTTGAGCCTTCTGAGTAGTTGGAATTAGAGGAACACACCATAGCACTTAGTTTGTATCAAATATTTTAAATAACAATGCTCATTCAATTAATTTTAAGAAACTTGAACACAAACATTAAAATGATGCAAGTCATAAATCTGTTTAAATTTATTCACTTTCCATCTTCTGATAGCAAAAGGAGTTTCTATTCATTCTAGAGAAAAAAATTGCTTGAGATACAGATAATTAGGCCAGGGATTTGTATGGCTAACAAAGAAATAGACTTCTTTTATCTACTTTGGTTTTTCAATATATCCAAGGACAAACTAATTGCTTCATGGGGGGGAAAATAAAATTCTACTCTTTTAGGTATAACTATTTCTCATGAGAAAACAGCCTATTTCATGCTAATTATATATTTTTTTAAGTTAGCACAATAATCCCTAAGTAATACTTGGCAGATAAAAAATAATAATTTCACGATTTAGTTTTGGATAGAATTCTACAAGAAAAAGCATTAACAAAACAAACTTGTTACTTCCAAGAGATTTAAAGGATTGATTGCTTAGTTTGTGGGCAAACAAGGCTCCTTTATAAGTGAAGGAAAGGTAGGACAGGAAAGGTTTTAGATAAAGAGACTAAACAGCATAACAAAGTGCATACATTACCTGGCAGAGAACGTATGGTCAATGAATATTTGTTGCATAAATCACACTAAGGCTTCTCTAAGCAAATCTTATTTAGTTACACTGTCTCCCACTCTGCTTAATTAAACCCTCATATCAATGTCATCATTACTCTGGTTATAACAAATTGAAGGAGAAAGACTTTTAAGCAAAACAAGAGAAAATAAAATCCACTTAGTTAACTTTCCTGATACCTTAGAGAGGGAGCTGATGGCTATGTCCTGAGGTATATTATCCATTTCTAACAATGAAAGAGCACAGGCAGGATGCTACATAATTGTGAACCATTACCATTTTCAAATTTAGACTAGTTTTTAAAGTATGTTTATAACTGGAAACTTACTTTCTTTTTTTCTAGAATATTCTTCCTTAAGATCCTGGATTTTTGCAGTCAGTACTTCCATTTCCTGCTTTTTGTCTTTTACTTCAGTGATCAACTTTAATAGAGCATCCTTTTTTTCTTGAATGAGCTTATTCTGCCTGCAGATCTCTGCAAGAAGCACAAGGTATTAACTACAAGATATATGCTTTGCTGTCTGACACGTAGCTAAAAAATTCCAAAAAAAAATTGACTTTCAAAAGATTGATAAAGAATGCCTTGATAAGCATCTCCTCATGACTCAAAAATTATAAGACAAAGAAAAACAACAACAAACCCCTAATGTATTCTTTCCTACTTGCCTGAAAACAAAAATGGGGAAACAGAAATGTTTTTTAAAATAAGTATACCAAATTAAACAATGAAACAGAAAATCAGAAGATCACCATCCTGCAGATCCCCATTCCAAGTAAGTACATAAACAAAATCTACCACCAAAGACAACCAAACTCTAGGAAAATAGCTTTACAGTGCCTTGAAGAATCAGCTAGTCCTAACGTTACATAAATTGTTTGGAAATGTACTAAAAAGACAGAAGGAAGGGGAGGAAGGAATGAAGACAAGCAGGCAACTCTGAGCAAGTCAACACAATTCAGAAACTAACTCAATAAAGGCAGCCACTGTCCCTCTATCAACAACCATACAAACTAATCTCACTTGAAAACATAGGTGTAATAATGCTTAATAAAATAATGACATATTAAAAATAATCTCCTAAGGCTGGGGCTGTAGCTCAGTGGTAGAGCGCTCTCCTCGCACATGAGGCACTGGGTTCGATCCTCGGCACCACATAAAAATAAAGATATAAAATAATCATAATAATCTCCTAAGGGCAAATATGGCTGGATATATAGAGGAGGTACAATATTAGGAAAATTCATCATATAAGCAGGCATTTCAAAGATGTTTCATATAAATTCAGTACCCACTCCCGATACTGATTCTTCAACTAGACATAGAAAGTCATTTCTCTAACATGAAACAAAAACCTTTCAAATCCCATATACTAAAAGTCATGTCTAAAAGGAACAAAACAAGAGTGACTGCTATCATTGTGATTTAATATTTTTCCTTAGAAGTTTCTGTCCAATACAAGATGTATTTACTTAGTAAAAGTACTGGAAAGAAAAAGATAATTTCATTACATGTAGATAATAGACATCTATCTACAATATTTTAAAAAATCTACTGAAAGTTCATAAGAATTTGTGGTCTACCACAAAAATCAACAGCTTTCATAAATAACACACAAAATTAATTTACAAGTGACAACAGTTGTGTTTATGCTAATAACTTTAATATTAGTTTTTGCTATTCCATGGTATTGTTAAGTACCAAAATACTTAGAAATATATATAGCTATTTGATACTTATCAGCACCTCATTTCCCTTTCTTGGCTTTAATCCCTCTAGCTGTCCTGTGTTCTGGTCACTATCTCTACAAGTCCTCCTAGCCCTATTAACTTCTCGGCTTCAGCAAGCACCCAAACCTCTCATACACATGCTCAACATAAAATAGTAATAAAGCTTATACATTAAACTGGCCAGGCGTCTTTGCTGGGAAAAAGAATAATCCTGGCAAAGCCACTATTTCCTCTGTTGGCTGGAAAACAAACACAACGGCTCTACTTGGGGCCTACTGTCCAGAGACAAAGGTCCCAAAAGTGCCAGTCAGGAAGCTAAATAGGCAGGATGACACCAAAAGCCTAAGAACTAAGACCTCTTTTTCAAACTGAACTAAGCATTGAATTCTTTGCTTGAGGAACATCTCTAAAGACCAGGAAGCAAGGAAGTCTCATTAACAGTGATAACAAACAAAACATTCAAGAATAACCTAGATCAAGAAATATTTAGGTTTTGTATGAAAAATACTATAACTCTTATCTGAGATACATGTGACTTGGATAGCTGACGTGATATTTTATGCTTCTAAATATTACAAAGATGCCAACATTTCCCAAATTCACTTCTACATCCAATACAGCACCAGTGTGTGTGTGTTTGTGTGTGTGTGTGTGTGTGTGTGTGTGTGTGTGTGTTGCGGGGAGGGGGATTCTAACAAAATTAAATTAAATTTGTCTGACAATACACATGAGAATAGTTAAGAAAATGTAAAGGAAAAAGGAAAGAGACTTGCCCCATCACATATAATGTTTGTGACTGAGATACTTACAAAATAGTGGGGTGCTAGTTGAAGAACCTACATAGAGTTCAGTGAAACAAAACAGAAACCCCCAAACAACTGTTAGGGCTGTTTAGGAAGTCGGTATGATAAAGAAAATATAAAATCAGTGATCAAGAGGCAGATTATTCCTTAAACAGTATCACAACCCAAATTAAATTTCATATTTATTAAATATCTAAGTATAAAATGAAATCTTATAAAACTTGAAAAGCAATATTTGTGAATTTTATATTAAAATTATATGGGGAAAGACCTTCCTTGAAACTTAAAAAGCAGAAAATTTACATAAGGTATTATATAATTTATATGATTTTATGAATTTACTTCAGGTTTTAGACAATGCTATTATACAGGTCTTGTTCTTTCTCTTTTTTGTTTTTTCCTGCAGTACTGGAGATTGAACTCAGAATCTTGTGCCACTAAGCTACATCCTAGCCCTTTTTATTTTTTATTTTGAGACAGAGTCTCCCTAAGTTGCTGAGGCTGGCCTTGAGCTTAAGATCCTCCTGCCTCAGTCTCCTGAGTTGTTGAGATTACAGGTATGCACTACTGCAGGGGGCTTTTATTCTTTTTTAAAAGAAGAGGAAAAAGGACTCAGCAGTTTAGTAACTAATCCAAAGCTAGGATGCAATAAATAAATGGCTTCAAACTCAGATCTTAATTTCAAAGGCAATGCTTTTGTTCATTAAATTATCCTCTTCCAACACTGGGTTACTATTTAATCTAAAGAAGACACAAACACAATTTCCTGAGGGGTGGGGGAACCAGAAAAGGGAGAAACAGACAAAAAATAAAATGCAGATGTCTAATAAACAGGAAAGATAATTTAATCTCAGTAGTAATTATAGAAATGCAAATAAAGCAATAACATGCCTATTTTCATTTATGATAATATTTACAAAATAATAACTAGTGTTGAAAGGAATGCTAGAGTCCTACAAAATATTTTGACCCTATAAAACAAAAGGGCCTTAAGGATATTTCTGTCCTTTATCTAGCAATTCCATTTTTACAAAATTACCCTAAGGAAACAGAATATGTGCAAATATTTATACAAAAACCACTTTTTATGATGAAACTAAAACATCCTAGATGTCTAGTAAGTAAATTATTAAAATGATACATCAGTAAAGTGGGATATGTTTTCAAAGAATTTAGCAATACTTTCAAAGTAGAAAAAAATTGTAGTTATATAGATACCATTCTGCTAAAAAGAAAAAAAAATCTACATAATAGCTGGGCACAGTGCACACAACTATATTCCTAGGGACTCAGGACCTAATGTAGAAGATTGGCAAGTCCAAAGCCAGCCTCTGCAACTTAGTGTGACCTTGTCTCAAAATATGAAATAAAAAAGACTGGGGATGAAGACCAGTGATGGAATACCCCTGGATTCAATCCCCAGTTCAAAAAAAAAAAAAAATCTAGATAGTATATGAAAAATAAAAGCTAGAAGGTTATGTTATTTTTTTAAATGTAGTTCTCAACATTTAGTAATTTTTTTAATTTTTTGTTATTTTTCAAGAATCTGACATGATCATATGTCAAGTATAATTTTACAATAAATAAACCTCAAGAAACACTAGTATTTAAAGGAGATGACTAACTAGAATTGCACTGCAAAAAAAAAAACAAAAAACCAGAGTTCAAGTCAAAAGTCTGAGCTCCAATTTGGCTCATCAGTTGTTTCTCAAACCCCTGCTCAAAACGCACCTTCTAAAACCTCATTTATAAAATGGAGATAGAGTAAAACGGCTACCCTTACTTCAGAGGGCTAGAGCACCCAACAATGTGAAAACAGTTTATAGGCAATATGCAAATACCATATACATGAGTATTTTTATAACATTTGAACTATGTGGACTTGTGGCAATACAAAACAAAGGCCTCAATGTTGCATGACTATTATTTTATGTGTATGCAGTCAGCTAGGACCATATTTCAAAACATCACCATTACTCTTAGCACAGGAACCCTCTCTTGCACTTTCCTTCTAATGTAGAAAGGTCAGCATGGTACACTGGAAAGAGCAGACATTTTGGATACAATCCTAGACCTTGCATCCACCCAATGTTTGACCTTAGCCAAGTTTTTAACCCCAGTGAGCTTCAATTTCCTCATCTGTGAATCTGTTAAGACAGATTTCAGGATTTAGATAGCTTAAGAGGGTCCCATAACAGATGCACTTTCAATAGATGGTCTTCCTGCATCTGATAACCTGATGGAAGAGATGCTTCAGGAGTGCTAGAATGTTTGGCTATTTTGTTCTGCTGCACCTTCCCAGAATAGTACCTACCATAGACTATAGCTCAACAAATATTTGGTGAGTGAAAGAATCCCCTCAACCTTTCCTACTCCCAAAGTATCATACCTTATCAATGCATCTTAATGGTCCTATCTGTGATTTCCCAGTGTTGACAATACCCTTTCTGGGTTCCTCATCTTCTAGTTTCTGTGACCTTCTAACTCTCTCCAGTCTCTAACTGCTAATTCAGTCTTTCCTGATCCTTTCCTCTAACCTCTCTCAAATTATAGAGAGGCAATGCAATGTGAATATGAGTCCTCTTGAGTCAATTTGATGGTTCTCATCAAATCACAAGCTCTCTGAGCTTGCAGTCTCATCAATAAAACAGGATGATGACGACTACTACTACTACTACTACTACTACTACTACATACATACATACATACATACATATATAAATACATGTATACCTGGGAGAAATATCATAAGGATCAAAGGAGATGGTGTATGTAGAATACAGCACAGCACCTGACACATAGTGACAATTCAATAAATATCTATTATTATACTATGGTTATCTTCTTTCACTCTACCCATCCTGTCACAGTTCAATTCCCCAAATACAATAAAGACTCCCAAATCTCTATCTTCAGCAAAGACCCATTTCCTGGCTGGCCTTCTGATCTATCTCTTCACTGCCTACCAGACATTGTGCCAGGCCTATGGCACAATACCCTCAACATATTTGCTCAACACATTTAAAATTGAGCCCATCTTTGTCTACTTCCCAGCCCTAAAAACATGTTCCTCCTCTTCTAATCATTCACATAGGAAATGCACCACCACATCGAAAGGCAGGAATCATCCTAGACCATGCTCACCTTCAGGACAGCAGTCACAAATGAATCTACTTCCTCAAACCTGCCGGTGGTCTAAGCCATCCTCATTGTTTGCCTGAACTACCACATTAGCTTTTTCCTTTCAGCTGGTGGCCCACTCTTACTCCCCTCCCATTTGTTGTGTGTGACACTGCCAGAGTTCTTTTCCTAAAATACAAATCCAATATCATTTTTTAGGTTAAAACCCTACAGCAACTCTTTATCTCTCCCAAAAATAAAGCCTAAATGCCTTTATACATCATCATCATGTCCATCAACATCATGTAATATCCATCAACTGGCCAACCAATTCTCTTTCTAGTCACTTCACCACTTCCCATCCACACTGTACTCTGACCATTCCAGAATTCAAAAAGCTTTCAGATTTCTACCACATTCCATATGCTGTTCCCTCTCCTTCCTAGTAGTGCTGAATTTGATGAACTTCCTCAATCCTATTCTGCAATCTTCTATAGGGTAGTACATTTAATCAGATTGTTTAGGTTCCAGACATGTTTCTGTTCATGACCTTGAACAAGTTATTTTGCCTCTCTGTGCATATTTCCTCATCTATAAGATAGAATTAAAAATAGTATACATACATACCCCTTAGGATTGTTGTCAGAATTCATGAGTCAATATATGCAAAAAGCCTAGAACAGGATATAGCACGTGGCATTAAGGTAAGGGTCTAGCTATTAGACATTCTGCAACCCTCACTAAAAGAATCAAGCCCTCCAGATTCTATGACCACACAGCACCCATTCCATTATCACAACAACTATTACAAGAGATTTTAATCATGGTTTCTCTGTCTATATCCTCTGCTAAATTATGAACAGTTATAATTTATGCATTCTTGTCTCTTTAGTCCTGGACAATAGCAAGCCAATACTTGTTGAACTTAGGTAAAATATATTTCTGTTCAAATATATGTGATTGATTAATATCTTCATTAATATTTAAGAGCATAGTTTTTGAGATTCACAGTGGTAAAAATTGAATTTCAAACTTAATTTTCTAATCCCTAGTGATTCTAAAAGCAAGAGTGTTTAAAGGATCCAAACTTGATATACTCCCATTCCCTCCCTCACTCTCCTTCTCTCTCCAACACACACACACACACACACACACACGTATTCCTTTTTGTGTATAGTCACAGAGGGGATAAGAAAAGCAGTAAGGAGCATAGAAACTTCAGAGCAGCTAAGAAAATGATCTTGTGTAAAAGTCTATCATAACACACCAGGAGTTACAAAGTTAAATGTCTTATGTGCCACAAAGTGAGTAAAGTGGGCAAGGCAAGACAAAAGGGGGCTTAGCCAAAAGGGAACTATGGCAAGTGAAAGAGCACATGTCCCTTGTAAAAACATACCACTTTTAATAATAATGTTTAAAACATGATGCCTCTAAACTGAGTGTCACTAATGCAATCTGACCTGTAGCCACAAGTTTGTGGCTTGTGTGTAGGAATTCAATAAAAACTACTGACTCACTCTAGACATTCTAGAGTTGCAGAAACAAGGATTTTCTATAAAAATATAGAAAGACTTTCAAAGTGCTGAGAGAACCCCAGCTTTTCAATTCAATGTGAAAATAAACTCACGTTTTAAAAATTGCTGGCAATTACACAACAACATTAATAAATCTTAAAGTATAAAAAAATCTTACAAGTGAAAAAAGAACAAATACATACAAAATGATACCATTTATATAATATTCCAAAACAATGCTAAACAAAATATTACTAGTTCTAGAAGGTGGGAGGAAGGTGTAACATGGGATGTCATATTTCTTAAACTGTGTGGTGAATACATAAATGTTTATTAGTTCATGTACATATAAGCACGTGTGTATGCATATGCGTGAATGTATAAATACACACACTACATTATCTTACTTGTATGAGGAATTTCATGACAAAGACGTTTAATCTAAAAAAAAAAGTCTTTGATCTAGTTTTTTACATACGATTTTGATATTCCAGAAACATCTCAATCATTTGTTCTTCTTCCTTTAATTTCACAGACAGCTTTTCTGGAACAGAAATTGGAATTAAAGTTTCAATTCAGCTGAAATAACACTAGAAAATAAAAAAGAATAGCAAAAACAAGTTTAAACTGTAGGTACCTGCAAGTGCTTCAATGGAGTCTTTGAAGACATCTCTTAGTCCCACCGTCTGACAGCGAGTGTCACTGAAAGTGTTTCTGAACTTATTTCCAAATTCATTTATGCTTTTATCAAAGCGTGCCAGCTCATCCTCCATCATTGTGTAAGACACTAAAAAACACAGAACACATATTGTAAGTTTCAAGAATTACTGAAATCAAATAAACCACATATTCCAATCAGCTATTTTGACAGTTGGACCCTTGCTGTTAGTTCTAGGTATTACAGAATGTCTAATCAAGCCTCTTAGGCTTAACTATGGTTAAGTAAAAGCAAGAATCCAGAACAGCTTTACCACCTAAGGATTTGTTAGTAGGTAAGTGTAATTGCAAAGATCATCTACTCTATGACCCTGGACAACTGACTCCCAACTTCGTTTTTCTCACAAGTAAAACTGGTTCCTTGTAAGGCCCCTTCAACTCTGACCTGCTCTGAGATCCAGCCAGGATCTTCCTATGGCCACTGGGCCCTCTCCCATAAGATAAGAACTCACACATTTACCCAGCATGTTTCTCCCACCTGTAACAAGAATCTAACAGTTTAATGGAGACTAGAGCGTTAGACTGGCGGGTTCGGTCCAGGGCAAATACAGATAACCTAATACTCTGGGTCTCAATATCACTCCCCATAAAAGGATGTCTTGGAAAACTCTAGGCTCCACCAGTTCTATGTGACACTAAAACCTTTCCAGGAGGGCCAAAGACATCTCATTCGCTGCTACCACCCCACCAGGTCCTGCACCCAAACAGCAAAATGACGCGCGTTTCAAACATCGCCCTGAGTACTACACACAAGCGCCCGGAAACCTATCGTGACAGGCTAGTCTAGGGGCCCTATTCGGCTCCCACTTCCCTCACCTTTTGACAGAAAGGCCTGAGCCCAGTCGCTTTCCCCAAACCAGATGTACGTACAGATGTCAGCAGCCAGTCGCCAGACCCAGCTTTTGCTTCCGCGCCAAAGTTCCGATTTCAAAACTAGAGTACTCCCGCCGCCCGCCTCTTGGCGCCCACTCGCCTTCTCATTGGCTGATAACATAAGCTCTCTAGGCCGGGATTGGTTAAGCGCACGCTCTGGAATTCTCGCGAAAATATATGGAGGAAAGAGAATTCTGGGATTCGTAGTTTTTTTCTAAACAACGGTAGGAATTTCAGCGGAGCCTGGCAAAGTATTAAAAGATCCCCCTGAGGGCTGGGGATGTGGTTCAAGCGGCCCGCCTGGCATGCTTGTGTCCCGGTTTCGACCCTCAGCACCACGTACAAACAAAGATGTTGTGTCCGCCAAAAACTGAGAAATAAATATTAAAAATTTAAAAAAATAAAGTTTTTTTTAAAAAAAAGATCCCCTTGAAGACAAACCCTAGAAGAACCTCTCTCTTGGGCTTCAAATACAGTTTCTACAACAAGTAAAATATAATAATTAGACTCTAACTGTATTATTTTGTCAAGTATATATCCTCTCTTTTGGACTTATTTTGTAAAACTGACTCCAACTGTGAATGACCAAGACTTCCAGAGGGTCCTCAGAATATGTTCCCTCTCCTGTAACCCCAGCAAGGAGGCTGAGGCAGGAGGATCTCAAATTGAAAGCCAGTCTCAGCAATTTAGTGAGGACCTACCACACTTAGCAAAACCCTGTCTCAAAATTTTAAAAAATAAGTATGGGGCAGAGGCTGTAGCTCAGTGGTAGAGCACTTGCCTTGCACATGTGAGGTACTGGGTTCTATCCTCAGCACCACATAAAAATGAATAAATATAGATATTATACCAACTACTACTAAAATAAATTTAAAAAAAAATAAGTTGAAACAGTTGGGAATGTGGCTCAGTTGTTAAGTGCCCCCTGGGTTCAATCCCTGATCCCTGGTACCAGAAAAACAAAACAAACAACCGGAAAAAAAAAAAAAAAAACACTTTTCTATGACTCAGGCTTCTCTAGCAATGTTTTTGAGGCCTATTAGACAATATGTCACTCCCTGTTGCAGAACTGAAAACTGGAACAGAGCCCAACACTATCAAAATCCCTATGTTTCCTGGGGACAGGCAGGAGGCACAAGCAATTCAACTCAGATTTGTTAAGAAGTGGACAAACTACAGGGAAGATGCATTGTCCAGGAACTCCAAATAGGAGAAATAGATTCACTATTTAAATCCTTAGTAAAGCTGAGGAACAAAGAAAAACGAAGAATATAGAGTATACCCTGTAACTGGAGAGTATGTCCAATAAAGATGTCCAGCTAGCATTGATATCAAAGATAATTATTTTCATCTTTGACTATGATGTGTTGTGAAAACAAAGGCTCTGATTATAGGCTAAAACCTCTTTCCCTACCACTGCTTCCTTTGAATATTAACAATCCAAACAGCCATAATAATAATAATAAAATGTGTAAATAACATATTTGGAGGTAACAAATATTGGCTATTCTATTCCCAAAAGCTAAATTAAGACCCATGAAATCAGGAAAAGTTGTTATGATTCATATTTAACACACCACAGTGTACCTGAACATCAGCTTCCAGACTAGGCACTATTATTGATAACTCGGACATATAATTTACTTGAATAAGCCATCTTTCATTTCACAAATGAACTTCTGATTTTAGAAATCTTGTAGTATTAACCTTACATTTTATGGGTTGGACATCTCAGAACTTCAGATAAATGATTAATAGTATTCATTTCTGGAGTTTTCACTGTCCCAGACTAGTGAATACTATAATAAGTGAATATGGAATAAGAATTAATAAGATTCATGTAAGGGTGATGACTTGAGACCCTGTTGAGAAGTTGCTGAGATTTTTACACTGGTCTTAATTAGGCCATTGAATGATGATTCTAGATCTTTGTGGACCTTGGACTAAGGGGAGTGATTTCCTTCACTAATGTGCAGTCTTCATGGTGACCCCAGGGTAGTATTTTGTTCTTTCTCAGGTCTCCTTTTAACCAATGTGTGAGGAAGAAATTTCTGTGGCCTGTCAAAATTTCCATCTCTGAAAGACTGGGTGAATGATTTCTCTCACTCCCCCAACCATAACTAGAGACCCTCAATTCTTTCTGCTAGCACAAAGAAACTCCTCATCACCTCCCACAAAACATATTTGTGTGCCTTTCATTTCAATCCAACTACAATTTACCAAGAATTTATTTATTTTAATTTTGTGGTTGTAGATGGATAGCATGCCTTTATTTTATGTGCTTACTTTTGTATGTAAAACTAAGGATCCAACCTGATGCCTCACACATGCTAGGCAAGTGCTCTGCCAAGAGCCACAACCCCAGCTCTTATTGAGTATTTAGTTTGTGTCATATACCGTGTTGAGCAACTCTCTTCTTTGAAATATGTGGTCTGTGACTCAGGATTGAGCTCCTTCAGTGTGAGAAGTTGGAATATGGCACATCTTCCCAGACTTGAAGTCTTTCTGAGTGGTAATTGTAAGGAGATTTGCTCAGAATAACTAAAAGCTCCATTGCTCTTTCCTGAAAACTTAAATTTTTCTCTAATAGGTGAAGGATAATGAGGTACAAGGAGAAAAAGAAATTGTCTCCTATGGCACATACCCTTGCTAGGTAGATATTTTCCACCTTGGAGGTAGAGAGCTAGGAATAGAATGTTGATAATGAATAATGCATGATTAGACTAAAAATCCCCACCTTACAAAGTAGAGGGCCTGTATACAATATTCATATTTGTGCTGTATACCAAAAAGCTAGTACATGAACTTGTAATGCCCATTCACTGAGAAAATTAGAGATGATGAAAGCTACTATGAATGAAGAAGAAAGCTCTTCCTGCAGACTCCAGGTTAATAACCTATGATATAGAAAGTGCTTGCTGCATTTAAAAGACTCTTATAGAGAAACTTTAAATCCTCTAGATTTCTGCATAGCCTATGTAGGGGGGCACTGAAATAAATGATTCAAGAAAATGAGTCTTCTATTAATTGCTATGATCAAAAAACAGTATCCAAAGTGGAGTCAAACTTCAGTACTGGTTCCACCTGGAATCTTCCTGGTATTGAAAACAAAATAAAAGGGAAGCACTGAGACCTCTGGCATGGTGGAGTGATGAAGTCACCAAATCTTCTCCCTAAAGACACTATAAAACTGTCCAAAATCTTCAAGAATCATCATTTCAGTGCTCTGGAAATTGATTAAAGACTTACAGAAAACTAATAAGCATTTATTCATGAAAAACTACTCAAAAATACTTTGCTAGGGGAAAGAAGCTAAATGAAAGATATTGCATATTATATAATTTATTTTGTATGATGTAACCAGAAAAGGAAAATCCATAGAGACAAAAAAAATTTGGTGGTTGCTTGGGGCCAGGATAGAACAAGCATTGACTCCAAAAGGGCATGAGGGAAACTTCTAGGGTGATGGAAACATTTTAATATTTGGTGTGGTGATTAATGATAACTCTGTAAATCTACTTAAAATTATTAAATTGTACATTTATAATGGTTACATTCATTGAGGTACATAAATTGTTCCTTATTAAAATTGTACAAGTTTTAGAAAGATGAAGAATATCAGAGCTTCAGAGGAAAAAAGTGCATTTCCTAAGAAAACAAATGTATAATACAGTGAGTAAAATGTTCAAATTTGTATTGTGATAAAATACACATAACACAAAATTTGCCATTGTAACTGTTTTTAAGTGCATGTTTTAGGGGCATTATATTAATATTGTTGTGCAGCCTATTATTCATCTTCAGAGCTCTTTTATCATGCAAAACCGAAACTGTGTGTACCCATTAAATAGAAAATCCTATTCTCTCCTCCTCCCTAGATCCTGGTAATCACAATTATACTTTCTGTCTCTAAGAAGTTAATTACTTGGGGCTGGAGTTGTGACTCAGCAGTCGAGCCCTTGCTTAGCATGTATGAGGCCCTGGGTTTGATCCTCAGCACCACATAAAAATAAATAAATAAAGGTATTGTGTCCGACTACAACTAAAAAATGAATATTAAAAAAAAAGTTGATTACTCTGGGCATAATTTTCCAATTGTCTCATAAATGTCAAAGATAAAGTTTTCTTTTATAGACATAAATGCAATCTATTAATTAATTATTGCTAATGTTTTTAGATGATAATGGGATTATCTCCATTATATTCTGGAATATATTTTTCCCTTTTATCCATTTTGCGTTTCTAAATTCTGTCCATGTATCAAGGCCCAGTCACTCACTACCTCCTCCTGAAACTCTCTAATCTTGCAGACTAAAAGTTATGACTGCCTTTCCTCTGTTCACCTCTAAAGAGACAGTGATATATTATTTACGAAAATATCTTATCTCTCCTACTAGATCACAAGCTCCTTGACATATGTCTTCTTCTGTCCTGTCCAGAACACCTAAGAATCATGTCTTGCAAGAGTGCTTCTCAAAAATAAAGTTCCCTACCCAACAACATCACCATCATCTGGGACCATGTTAGAAATGCAAATTCTCAGGCCCCAATCCATTCTCAGCAAATCAAAACTCTGGCAATGGGTCTCTGTAATCTGTGTTTTAAAAAGCCTTCTAAGTGAGTAGGATGCACACTGAAGTTTGAGAGTCTTACTCATAGTAAATGCTCTGTGAGTTATCTATAACATAGGAGCACCGCTATAAAATATCACAGCATCATTGTGAAGAAAACTAATAGTGCTGCTCAATGGACAACACTGTTGGGTCCTTTAGCAATCCAAGAAAAAGTTTATGCATGTATAGGTCATGATCATTTCTAGAGAAGAGTACATAATGAGACTAATGGAGAGGGTACCTGGAACTATGTAGCAGGATCATTTATTATAGTGTCATTATGGAATGCCAATATTCCTGGGATGCTAGCCAGAATGGAGGTAATTATTTTCTGAAAGTCACTAGGGTCTAAATTCAGTCTGAAATAAATCCATTTTACATTGCAAGGTGACACTGGAGAGATCTCAAAACCAATTTATTTTAGAGAAGGTAGATAAGTTTGCGGTAAAAGGATAATGACCATGCAGAGACATTAAAGGTCAATGCCTCTAAGGTCTATTTTTGTTTGCTTCCACTGCTTAGGTGAAACAAGCTAAAGTCAAATCTCTCTGAATGATGTGGGATCATAGCGAGCACTATAACTCAATGATGAATGGCTCATTTCAAAATGAGAATATACCTTGTGGTTATATAATATTTGGTGTTGCAAAATATATTGAAGAAATTCTAGCCTCTGTCCTGCATGTTGCAATCTAAGTAAAACAGGCAAGATTTACTTAAATTAAAACCTAGGGGTACTACCTGCATGTCATCTCAGGTACTCAGGAGATTGAGGCATAAAGATGACAAGTTTGAGGCTAGCCTGGATAACTAAGCAAGACCTTGTCTCAAAATAAAACATAAAAGAGGACTTCAATGCAGCTCAGTGATAAAGGGCTTGCCCAGCATGTGAGAGGCCCAGGCTTCAATCCCAAGTACTGTTGAGGGCCACAGCCAAGACGGGATGACGCATGGCATTCTTCCAGAAGGGAGTGGTTGAGAGGTGACTGCCAGCGAGCCATTGAGAGGATGATGGTTATATGATGGTTATGTATTCAGTTGTATATTTTATAATTTTTTCCTACTTCTACTCTAATGAGAATCCCAGAGTTGGGATTCAGTTCCATTTTTACAAAATATTTGACAAGATAGTAATAACTCATATTAATTACAGCTAATATTCTTTGAGTATTACAATGTGTCTTGGGTTTACAACAAGGGAACAGAAAGGAGGTTCTAAAAGGAGGGATATGAAACAGCCTGCATCTATGGAAAAGAATAAAATAATACAAAATCCAAATAAGGCAAGCAAGAAAAAATGCTCTAATGCAAAAATTGAGAAAGTGGCATGAGGAAAGGTCAACTCCATCCAGGAGGCACAGGAGGAACATACACATCTTGTATCAAAGGAGGGAAGAATTAAGACAGAACTTCTCAAATCTGATATGTATTGGCACCATACATATCAGCTTATTGAGATGTGTGACTCATTCCCAAAGACTCTGGTTCTGTGATCCAGAGTGGGCCTAGAAATGTGCATGCAAGTGACAGGAAGCAGATGATATCACTTTGAGAAAGAAAACTTCAAAAGTTAGGTGAGCATAGAGGGAGATCTACCTTCTTTTGAATTTCAATCTAGGTAGCTTGACTGTCCCTTTGTTCCATCATCTGGTGAACTGATTTGAGACACACCTGCCACTCTAACAACCTTGCCCTTGGAAGGACTCAGCTTGGCCAGCAGGCTCTATTATTGGAGAGCAAAGCTCTACTGGAAGATTATTAGTACCAGAAAGAATTAAATTCCTATGGCTCCCTCCTGCATGGCCCACATAGGATAGGTACTGGGGAACACCATCAACCCAAGCCATATCAACTCTGGTGGCAGATGACAAACTGAAGAAGACTAAAGAAATGCTCAAGAGATTTACTGTAGGAGCAAGTCATAAAATACATATAAGTGCTGAAAAATGGTTCAGCAATAGGAGGGGTCAAGTGTTTTCATTTTTTAACTTTTCCATGAATTTCTTTGAATTTTACTTTTGTTTTATAATTATATAAAATATTTACATGGTCTTAAAGCCAAATCTATGAAATAAGTATATTCAAAAGTCAAGTTTGTATCCCTATTCCCTCTACTCGATTCTCTTCCTTTCCTTATAATTAACTTTTTAAAAAAAATACCTTTATTTTATTTATTTATTTTTATGTGTTGCTAAGGATTGAACCCAGTGCCTCATCTGCATTCGACAAGAACTCTACCACTGAGCTATGCCCTCAGCCCTATAATTAACTTTAAAGGATATTAAAAATTGTTTTATCCTTCTATTCTCTTTAAACATAAGTAAGCAATTTCTCAGATAAATATTATATGCACTTTTCTCCACCTGAAATAAGCTTTCTTGGTCTGGCCACTTTATAATATTACCTCTAGAAAGATGCATTTCGAATTTGAGTAAGCATTAGCATTTGCAGCCAGCACTTTTCTTCATAAGTTAGTACTCAGATTGAGGGGTTTTTTTTCTTTCCCAATAATTGATTCATTTAATAAACATTTATTGAATAACTACTGGGCTCAGGGAAAGTTCCAGATTTTGCAGGATCTAAAGCTCTTCTAATACTAGTGGCCTTTCTTTAATAAGAATGATATACAATTATTAATACACTCTCAACTCCCTGCAGCAACCTGCCATCTCAGGGGCCCATGCAGCTTTGCTAGCTTCACAGAACATCAGTCCCAGCATGGGCCAGAGCTCTGTACTGTGCTCATGCCTGGTACATGAAGCAGACATGAGCCATACTTATACTGTGATGCAAGAGAGAGAGATTGACTAAATAAGTTCAAATTAAACATGCAATTACAAATTGTGCTTGAATCTATAACGGACTGAACTTTCTCTTTCCAAAATTGTTGTGTTGATGTCCTAAACCTGAGAATGTCACTATATTTGGAGACAGGGTACCTAAAGAAATGGTTAAAATGAGGCCATTTAGGTAGATCCTAATCCAATATGACTGTGCTCTTATGAAAAGAAGGGATTAGGACATCCTAATACACAGAGGGAAGAGCATGAGGAGACACAAGAAGGCAGTCATTCACAAGCCAAGGAGAGAGACCTCAGAAGAAACCAACCCTGTTGAGGTCTTGATTGTGGACTTCTAGACTCCAACTTTTATGGAAAAATAAAATGTTGTTGTTTTAGCCATCCAGTCTGATACTGTGTTATGGCAACCCTGGCAAATGAATACAACCCCCACCGAAAAGATTTGTCAGAGCAGTAGTGAGGATCTGGTCTGAGAAGGCAACTCTGAGGGTATCTGTAGAAGCTGAGATACGAAAAGGCAAAAAATGATGAACTTTGAAGAACAAAAAGATTTAGTATATTCTGCTAAAGGACAAAAGGAATCAAGGTGCTTTTGCTTCAGTTAATTATCCTACAGTCTACAGAGCCAGATATTCCTCAGGAGACAGTCTTTCTAAATTAGCTACATAAGATGAAAAGCTAATGTGCAGCCAACTTCATCACAGTCCACAGACCCTGAATTGTTGAATGAGCATGAAGTTTAATTTTTAATTGTAAAACAAAATGCATTTGATATTATTCACACACTGATTTAAGGACAAGACACTTCTGAAGTAAATGAATATTATGAATTATGTAGCTTAAACACTTCTTAGAAAAAGTATAAAGGGAAGCTATGTTCTTCCTCATGGCTCATTAAAGAGATTACTGAAATTATAGAACCTGAATATGTAAAATAAAAAGTCAGAAACACTGATCTGATTGGTCAAGGCTCATGCTTCTTATGAATTGTTTTAGTATAGTGATTCTGTGCCCTGATTCTACATTGGACTCACTGGGGAAGTACTTTTATAATTTCAATGCCCAGGTTATATCACCAGAGATTTAATTGATCTGGGATGAGACAAAGGTATGCACTTTTAAAAAGGCACCCAAAAGATTTTAATGGTCAGTCAACACATATCTTCCAGGTAAGACACCAGATGCCAGTAACAATGATGCTGGAAAATTATAAGACTCAACTCCAAGAGAAGTTCAAGGTGATATCCACAATCTGTGAAGAAGGTTCTAGTGAAGGAGGCTGTGATTAGCAAAGACCACAATCTTGAAGGTAACAAGTACCTTACCTAGATCCACCTCTGCCACTTGATGTGTCTTAATTACTTTCACGCTAACCCTCCTAGATAGAATTTACTAGCTCTCTAGAACTTTCATCTCACTCTGACAGAGTCCAGGGATCTCTGGGCTGCCCTTCTTTCATTCCCAATTTACATATTTGGGTATGTCCCATTTCTACTGAACAATATTTGCAACAAACCATATTCCAGATTGGTCAAAAGCCCTTTGAAGTCTCTTTCTATGTTTCTCACAAGGGAAAATCTCCAATTCTCTCAACTGTATTTTCTAGTCAATGAAAACCACAATTCATTATGAATATGGTGTTTTAATTTAACTGCATGTAATAAATGTCCAAACACATTTATTTTATGTAAGTGACATTAATTTCTGTCTTTTTACCTCACAGTCATAAAGCGACACATTTTCTTTCAGATTTCATATATTCCATACATTTCCTTCCCTGTTCCATATATGTTTCATTCTTCTCTTTGGACGATAAATACCAAACTCTTTTTTATTTAAGTGTCTGATCAGAAAATAATGTCATATCATATAAATTTTTCATGCCCAGATATTTACTCTACTGTTTTCTTCAAAGACTCATTAAATAGTCAGAGAGTCACAGTCTAACTTAAATTAAAATGCATAGCTTTAAGGGCTATTTGACATGCAATAATTATTTGCGTTGTCTTCTAGCCACACACAGAAATTGCTAATGTCTGCTCTTGAAGGAAATGAACTGTATTAAAAATATCAAACAAACATGATCCAACTGTTCACACAAAAGGGAGGTTGCATAAGAAAGTCATTGTGCTTCTATCCAAATTTCCCTTCAAATTGCCACAGATCAGCATGTACTTTACCTCTTTTCCACCAATTAAAAAACATGGATAAGTGAGCTTTTCAACAGAGGAGGACCAACAGGCCTTCTCCACAGATGGTCAGCATCACATGTCACGGTAATGGCTCAACACACCACAAAGATGCCTATATAAAAACCGCGGGATTCAGAGCACTTCAGCTTCAATTGCTCTATGTTTGGAACTGCCTTTTCTTCAAGATGGATTTTCTTCATAGAAATGGAGTGCTCATTATTCAGCATTTGCAGAAGGACTACCGAGCTTACTACGAGTTTCTAAATTTCATGTCCAATGTTGGAGACCCCCGGAATATCTTTTCTATTTATTTTCCACTTTGGTTTCAACTTAATCAGACAGTTGGAACCAAAATGATATGGGTAGCTGTCATTGGGGATTGGTTCAATCTTATATTTAAATGGTAAGACTTCTGTTCTATTTCATTTTTCCTAAAACGTATTCTTAAATTTGTGGCTTTGGCTTAATGATCAAATTGCAGATGTGTATAGTTTTACTTGAAAAATCTTTCAAATGTACAGTTAACTTAAAACACCAAATTCATAAGCAGAACTTGCAAAAAGCATAGAAATATATGATTTAACCAGCTTACAAGTAAATTCCCAAAACTCTGTGACACATATTTTGTGATTAATCAAGAAGTTAATTAAATGAGCAGCATCATTATGAACAGGTTTATGATTCTAGGGACCACTTTGATATTTCCATTCTAAGTAAACAAAGCACCCAAAGGACTTCCCTACAAGGAAAAAAATTCCTGTATTTATAGGAGACTAGGGTGTTGAAACCCAAATGACTGCCATACTTTAGAATGAGAGACCAGAACCCAAGTTCTTTCAGAGTTTATTAACTGTGACCTTTCCCCATCTACCTTCTGCTCAAGTCACTTTTATAGGCAAAAATAGGTAGCCTTCAGTTAAGTAATAGTTGTGCATTTTAAAATATGTGAATACTTATATTTCCTTAAATACAGGATATTATTTGGTCATCGGCCTTACTGGTGGATCCAAGAAACTCAGATTCACCCAAATCACTCAAGTGCATGTCTTGAACAGTTCCCTACTACATGTGAAACAGGTCCAGGTAAGCAATGCAGTAGCCTCCAGTGACTGAAGATATTCCAACAGAGAGTCGGAAATGAAGTTTATAAAAGACTGGGGGGCTGGGGATGCAGCTAAGGTAGTGGTAGAGTACATACTGAGCATGTGCAAGGCCTTGGGTTCAATCAGTACCACCACCATCAAAAAAAAAAAAAAAAATCAAACACCATTAAGAATACTTCTTTTTTTTTAAAAAAAAATTTGTATATGTAAAGAAAATTTACACATTGTTTTATTAGAAGGTGTTATAGTGTACCTCCCCAGTTACACAGTGTGAAATTCTTGTGACTTGACGTCCTTTGAAAATAACCCTGAATAGAGTGGATGTATGAGTTCCTAATGAGTTTTCTGAATGTCTCTTTTGTTCCCATAAAATATACATACGTCTATCACTTGTCATACTGTACTATAATTAATTCTTTATGTGCTTAGGTAACCTATATATCAGGGCAAGAATGATGTGCATTTTTATCTTTGTAAAAGCAATGTGTAATGAATGGATGGATGGATAACCTTGGAGACTATTTAAATTGTATTTTGGTCTATCCTAGCACTTTCCAGCATTTGTTCCATCTTATGAAACATTTTCTGGAAAGAGAGAGAAAGAAAGGAAGAAAAAGCAAGAAATACTGCATTCTCTATTCACCACTTGGAGATGTACAATTCAGTTAAGAATATAAAAGGCTTTGGAAATTCCTACAGATGTAAAATAGGTTTTGTCTTTGTTTAACAAAAAAAGAGGCTGTTGTTTCGTTTGTTTGTTTTTTAAATGTTTTAAGACGTTGATGGACCTTTATTTTATTCATTTATTTATACGTGGTGCTGAGGATCTAACCCAGTGCTACACAAATGCTAGGCAAGTACTCTACCACTGAGTCACAACCCCAGCCCTGTTGTTTCATTTTTCAAAGACAGACTGATGTCTAACGAGAACGAATGTCTACTACTTGAAAAAATCAAGGGCAAAATCAAAGTAAAGTGAGTAAAAATAAAACTAAGCATGATAGGAAAGACATTCTGGGCGTGGGGAGGCTACCTGACTTCAGGATTTTTCTGACAGGATGAATGGCCCATTTACAGCTGCTGCTCACTCCCATTGTATAACAAAACCTCTCACTGCAGGGGCTGCAAACTGGACACAGGGGTAGCTGGTTGCACAAAACAGTCACTTGTAGGTTAATCAGTAAACCACAGTGTAGCAATGATGTGTTTTAGAGTTTGACTTTTCAATTCAGGGAAAATTATCTGATTCAAGATTCAAAATGAGTATTGTAATTTTCTTGTCAATTAAAAACAAGTAGATATGAAGAATGAATGAGTGGTATTAAGACTTTGGTGAAACAGTCTGAGTTCTTAATTATCTTTGAATATATTGATGTCTAGAATTCAATGAGCTTGAAAACAAGGGAAAAAATTTTAAGTATATTCTTTAGCTGTTGATGGACCTTTATTTTATTTATTAATTCATATGTGCCTCATCCATGCTAGGCAACCACTGTACCACTGAGCTACAACCCCAGCTCTGAAAAACAAACAAACAAAAAAGAGTACTATTTAATGCTTGATTTGACTCAATTTTGCTTATCTGTACCTCCTTCTAAACGTTTCATATAGCCTATACCCTGTGGGTTTCTTGAGTAATTTGTAATTTCCATAACCAATAGCTATTCTAAGGTCCATTTCTGATATTGATAATTAACCACCTTTCAAATGGGTGATACTTGTTGCAGGAAGTCCGTCTGGTCATGCAATGGGCTCATCATGTGTCTGGTATGTCATGGTAACGGCTGCCCTGAGTCATGCTGTCAGCCGGATGGATGAGTTCTCTACCACTCTGCACAGGTCAGCTTGATTCCAGAATATGACATTGGATATGCAAAGTCTTTACTAAAACTTCATTTTAGTATATAAAAATACTAAAAAGTTGTTGAATTTAATGTGCTTGTTCTATCATAACCATAGTAGCAGAACAACTAGAAATATAATATTTTGCCTTAAGATAATGTTTTAATTAGCTTATAGCTATTGCCACTTTATTATAATAGAGTTGGAAATGTTTAACTGATTGATGGCTTGTTAAATGTGCCTTTGGGTTTCCAAAATTCAATTATTTTGGTAGCTTATAAATAAGTCATCTGAAATTATATAAGGAAATTTTTTGTGTGCACAAGCCCTAGCTTTAAGATTCTGAAAGTCTGAAGGATCGTCATTCTTCTTGAATGCATCATTTTAGTAAAATTGTGCTTCCTACTTTGAAGAGGCAATGACTTTGACATCAATTGCATATATTCTAGCTTTAAAGACTGTGCAATTTTTTAAATTAAAAACATTCAAGTTGCAAGATCAAATTTAAATGCTAGTAGATTTCATGTTAGTAGATTTCTTAATGTTTAGAAAGCCATGGCACTTTCAAATTACTCACATTTTAGGGACTGAGCTGTTTCTTCTCTTTTTACCTGAAATCCTTTATAATTAAAACAATCCTTTGTACCGCTTTATTCATAAATTATCAGGCTAGCTGAGATAAAATGTGTCAATTAAACTTTGTAAAAAATACAGTATAAGAGCTGGGGGTTGTGGCTCAGCAGTAGTGCACTTGCCTGGCTTGTGTGAGGCAACGGGGTTCGATTCTCAGCACCACCTAAAAATAAATAAAATAAAGGTATACCAAAAACTAAAAAAAAAAAATGTTAAAAATACAATATATTATAACATATACCATTATGTGAAAGTTCTTCTAAAATTTAAAAAAAAAATCAAGATTTATCACATTCCATTTTGGGGAGTAGTATTGAACAATTTAAGAAACAAGTCTCTATAGTTCATTCTTTCCTCTAATTAACAAACCTAAAAAAAAAATTCGTGTTTCCCCCCCAAAAAAAATTCTTATAACCCCTTTTAACTTTTATAACTGCAATACTTTCTTCATCTATAAAAATTTATCAAGTGCCCACTCTCTACCTTAACATCACTAAATCCTTGATGATTTTTTTTTTTTTTTAACCATGGTTAGCCCCAGCTTACATCCTTCTCCAAAGTCTCCTTCTCTTTATTCCTCAATCTTTCTATAACCAAATTTTGGTCTGGTCATCAGAACAAACCATTTAAGGATTCCTGAAACTCAATACTGCTAGTTTTTTTTAATGGCATGCATTTATTAGATCTTAATATTTTGTAAGTTTTCTGGACATTACAGCTTCATGCTGAAAGTATGTAAACTAGGCCCTTTTCGCCAGGACTCTTGAGAGTTTGTGAAATTGCCTCTAGCCAGTGTGTTTTCTTCATAGAGGGGCTGGTAGAGGAGGGTAGAGAGGAGGCACAAATAACAGGATCAATCATAAATATAGATATATGACTTATTCTAAGTCATTCTGGATATTAGTAATTTCCCCAAACTTGAATTTCCTTTAACGTTTCTCCATTAAAACAATTTTCCTTATTTCTAGGATATCAGATTGGCTTTCTTTTTAGCAATTATTAAAATCTTGGGAGATAGCATTGATTAAATTTAGTGCATTGAGAAATACAGAAACCTCTGTTAAAGTTTTTCAAATTCTGTGGAGTACATGAAAACATTTGGAAGAAAAGACTCTGGAATCATTTCATGTGGGAGTTGGAAGATTCCTCTGAGAAGGATCATCTTGTATCACCCCTAATTTTATGAGTGATGCAATTTCTTTGCTCTTTACACCTGTATCTATTCTTCCATTGTAGACTAACCTGGTCATTTCTTTGGAGTCTTTTCTGGTTGATTCAAATCAGTGTCTGCATCTCCAGAGTATTCATAGCAACACATTTTCCTCATCAAGTTATTCTTGGAGTAATTGGTGGTAAATATGATCACTTATCTTTAGTCATGTCATTTGAAAGCTTTTACTTCATTTGTCTTATGGTGTTCAATTCTCCCTGGTAGTCAGTTTTCCAATTTTAGAGGTGGTTCTTTCAAGCCACTGATATTAAATGCTACTCCAGGGAGCTTAAGTAGTTCAATGCATGCACCTCAGCCTCTGTGAAGGCAATAACACGTTCTCACTCAATGGTATAAATGCATAACTGCATGGCAAGATAGGCTTTTATGAAGTGTAACTAGAATTAAGTCCATTTCCCAAAGCTTCACTCAAAGACTGTGCTTTTGTCTTGGTTTGGAAGATTTAATAATGACCCTGTAACCTGCAATCAAGACACACTCTCCAAATCATCTGGAGTGATTGTTGCAGGACTGGACTTGCTACTTCAAATCCCTGAGGCCACATTCACCGTGATTGAGTTTCTGATGTTCAGTGCCACATATCTTTCAAAGGCTCTTTAAGCTGGCTGGCCATGACAATTGAAATATTAATTATAAGCACCTAGTTTCTGGTGCTCTGCCTATAGAAAGTGTTGTCACTCAGGGCCACTGACTATAGAGTAATCCTTCTGGGGTTAATGTGGATAGTTAAAAGACTATGGGGCAAATATTTGTTTTCATTTAATGCCTTTAAAAGGGTTTAGAAAATCCATAGAACCTAAGTGTCTAAGACCTTTTCGTCATTGAAAGCTAAGGCAAAATTTCTTACTGTAGATAGGAATGGGCGTTGAGGAGCTCAAGGGCACAGTCATCATCAGTGTCTCTTTCCAATCCCCAGGCATGCTGGTGGCAGAGGCCTTTGAACACACTCCAGGCATCCAGACAGCCAGCCTGAGCATGTACCTGAAGACCAACCTCTTCCTTTTCCTGTTTGCACTTGGCTTTTACCTGCTTCTCAGACTCTTGGACATTGACCTGCTATGGTCTGTGCCCATAGCCAAAAAGTGGTGTGCCAACCCAGACTGGATCCACATTGACACCACGCCTTTTGCTGGACTTGTGAGAAACCTTGGGGTTCTCTTTGGCTTGGGTTTTGCAATCAACTCAGAGATGTTCCTTTTGAGTTGCCGAGGGGAAAATGGCTACAAGCTGAGCTTCCGGTTTCTCTGTGCCATAACCTCTTTGACCACACTGCAGCTCTACCACTTCATCAAGATCCCGACTCACACAGAGCATTTATTTTACATGTTGTCTTTCTGTAAAAGTGCATCCATCCCACTGACTGTGGTGGCTCTGATTCCCTATTGTATACATATGTTAATGAAACCAAGTGAAAAGAAGATGAAATAGAATGTATGCAGAGTTAAAGCTCTGTAGTCCCAGGATCCCTTCTCCCCCATCCACTAGTAGAACCATAGAGAAGGGAGAGACTATGATAATGTCTCATCAGACATAATAACTGTCAGCCTCACATAGATTTAGTTTGGCCTTCACAGTGGTTTTTTTTTTTGTTTGTTTGTTTGTTTTTTTTAGTTGTCAGCATTTAAAAAACTGAATATTTGCAAAAAAAAAAAAATCTGTATTTTCTTGAAAATCTAACAATATGGCAGCACAGGGCCTGAATTCTCCCACCTACAGATAATTGACTGTGACTGAACACTGTCCCCATAGATAGGAATGACTCTTCATTTTATCCCAGTCTTGAGCACTTCATCAGAAGCCCCAGTATCATATTTCTTTCTCATCTTAATGCCTGGATGCTTCTGGTTCCTGTGGGCATTTTAATGGTAATCTCAGTCAAATTTTGTCTCCTCAGTTTTCAGATAAGGAATATGCAAGTCAAATAAACTTGCCTGTAGTTATGCCATACTAGAACAGGAGTTAGAATTCAAATCTTCTGATACGTATTTCCATTATACTGTTTTGTTTCTTCATTTTTAAGAGATAAAAATCAGTAATAATAAATGCTTCTATTTACACTCTATGATGATTGCCATGTGAGATAGCTATTTTTAAAAAAAATTTTTAGTTGTAGATGGACATAATACCTTTATTTTATTTTTATGTGGTGCTGAGGATGGAACCCAGTGCTTCATCCATATGAGGTGAGCACTCTACCACTGAGCTACAACCCCAGCCCAAGATAGCTATTTTTTTCAGAAATTATATTGAAATGCCACATCCACTTTGACTTATGACCTACATACAGGATCTTTTTTTTTTATTGGTCGTTCAAAACATTACATAGTTCTTAATACATCATATTACACGGTTTGATTCAAGTGGGTTATGAACTCCCACTTTTACCCCGTATACAGATTGCTGTATCACATCAGTTACCCTTCCATTGATTGACATATTGCCTTTCTAGTGTCTGATGTATTCTGCTGTCTGTCCTATTCTCTACTATCCCCCCTCCCCTCCCCTCCCCTCCCCTTTTCTCTCTCTACCCCTTCTACTGTAAATCATTTCTTCCATTTGTATTATCTTGTCTTACCCCTCCTTTCCTCTTATATGTCATTTTGTATAACCCTGAGGATCACCTTCCATTTCCATGCGATTTCCCTTCTCACTCCCTTTCCCTCCCACCTCTCATCCCTGTTTAATGTAAATCTTCTTCTCAAGCTCTTTGTCCCTACTCTGTCCTTGTTTACTCCCCTTATATCAAAGGAGTCATTTGGTATTTGTTTTTTAAAGATTGACTAGCTTCACTTAGCATAATCTGCTCTAATGCCATCCATTTCCCTCCAAATTCTATGATTTTGTCATTTTTTAATGCAGAGTAATACTCCATAGTGTATAAATGCCACATTTTTTTTATCCATTCATCTATTGAAGGGCTACATACAGGATCTTGATGGGACCAGAAATGGCTGAAGATATGAATACATAGACACATTCAGCAGAAATGATCAGGTCAGGCTCCTCAAGATAAACTTGAACCTCTTCTTAACTCCTGGTCTCTGTTTCAGAGTAGTGCTTATCAATATTTCAATAAATTCTGGTGAAGATATTCTGTTAGAATGTGATTTAGCCAAAAAAAAGTCTTATCTCTTCACTATGACATTCCCTTATTCTATTTTTTAGGAGACAATCTTTCAAAACCAGGAAAATCAAGTGCCTTCTTCAAAGTCATGCTCCAACCCTGTATCTATTAGCTGGATTAATCTCCATCTATACTGAACTGTGACGAAAAGTTATAGCTTTACTTTAGAAAATTACTCATTATAGACTATTAATATTGTACTAATAACTTCTCAGTAAGGGTTGTTTTTCCCTCATTGAGTCTAATAATTCTGGACTTTTAGTTGATGACTATCATTTCAATCAAGCCCAAGAGGTTTTTTTTTTTTTTTTTTTTTTTCCTGTGGTTTTGCTACACTAGGGATTGAACCCAGGAGTACTCTGCTATGGTGCTATATCCCCAGCCCTTTTATCAATTTTATTTTGACACTGGATCTTGCTTAGTTGTCTAAGCTGGCCTCCAACTTGTATTCTTTCTGCCTTAGCCTCCCAAGCTACTGGGATTACAGGCATGCATCATCACTCCAAGCAGACACAAGGATTCTGAGTGTATTTTTACTACACACGTTAGTGACCTGTGATCCACCACAATGTATTATTTAACCTTTCTCAAAAAATATCAGTATGTGAATAATTTTAGATGATAATATGTGAAAGAACCCATAAATGTTTACAAAAACATAACAGTTCAAGGAAGTGCTAGTTGACAAGAGATTAGTTTCGGAGAATGAAACTTCTAAAAACCAAAGCAATTATTGGCTCTTTCCCAAGTGTATTTATAGAGCATGTGCTGTTGCTTTTATGAAATGCGTTTAGTAGCTTTCTTTTTAAAAGGTAATTGGTTATTAAGCAAAAGACTGAGGGATGAAGAAAGTTTACTTTAAGGTTAAATTTGTCTTATGCTAATGGGATAATTAGGGCAAAAGCAGCAGAAGAGAAAGATTCTGGTTCGCTTCGTCAATGCCCCTCCTCATTTTAACTTTCCAAGGTCACTTCATATGTTATGATTCATTTGCCTCACCCCCAGCTCATACTGCTGGGTCAGAGTTCTAACTCCCCTCTCAGAACCTTTTATCAAAGTTCCCTATGAGGTTGGCAATGTTCATCTTGAAGTGTTCTCCATTCTGGTATAGTCTCAGCCTGCTCTAACCAAGGCCTGAGAACACTGGGGCATTAAGAGCCAAGGATTCTGCAGCAATGTTGGACTGCACCCTGAATCCCCTCTTGGTGCCGCGGAGAAGCTCTCTTAAGTTACCCCATGCTGCTCTTTGGGTGACCTGCGATCCTTAGGGGGCAGCCAGAGGAGTAAGGGCTCATTTTCTATAATCAATCCCCCCAAATTCTACCTTTATCTGCCAATACCCTCAGAGTCCCCATGTGAGGAGATTTTTCTTTTCTACTCCAGTTGTCTCCTGGAGGAATCCGTATGGTGGCAAATTGCTTTTGCAATTGAAACTGCTTAGGCAGCAAGAGAAGCAGTTTCTCACAGCGTGGAGAAAATGCCAGCCTTTAATAAGGATGGAAAACATTCTTCTGCTTGCAATCTATTTGTCAGAAGGAAGCAGAACTGAGTTCATCTGACTACGATTACCATATCCATATATTCAAAAGGTCTACGTATCTACATATTCAAGAGAAAAATGTCAATATCATGAGCCTTGGGGATGAGACCATCTAGACAACTGACTTAGGAAATTTGTCCAATCAAACATACATTTGACAAGAGATGCAAAGGAATTTATTATTGCTGAAACTAGTTATCAAGATGAGTTTTGAATCCCTTTCTTTTAACAGCCTATTGACTGGACATCTGCTTCAGAAGGTTAAGTTCGTGCCTTCTCTATACCTATTTCGCTGTAACAGAATGGTAATTTAAAATAAAATTCTATTGTGTTCTTAAATCCAAAGCAATATCAATATTATATATCATGAATTTGTAAATAAAATTGAAATCAAATTGGAACATACACATATCCCCACCTCCCTCCAAAAAAAAACCCAAACAACAACAAAAACTCTTGGAAAAAGAGAAAGTTTTTTTTTTTTTTTTTAAAATAGGTGGGTTTAAAACTATGATTACTTTCTTAAGTATATTAAAGTTGTAGTTTCTAGCAGTCTACAGGTGGAACTTTTCACAGTGATGGAGATGCTCCGCATCTGTGCTGTCTTGTGTGGGACCACTAGCACTGGTGCTACTGGGCTCCTGAAATTCAGCTAATGCAACTGAGGAACTGATTTATTAAACTCGAATTACTTTTAATTAATTTAAATTTAAATAGTCAAATGTATCTAGTGGCTACTGAATTGGATGTTACAAGTCAAGTCCCACAGTGTTTGATGACAAAACAAAACAAAAATAATTTTCATATGGTCACCCATTCCTGCAAGATAACATGAATCCATACTCCCTGCTATAAGAAGTCAATGGTAGATTCTACTGCATTTCCCAAAGGGACCTCGGCAGATCTGGGATTTTCTCTCTGTGCAGCTCCATTCCCTCTACCTCTGTCCTGGGAGTTCTAGCCACCTTGGTTTGCCTGGATCTAGTTTTATTGCCTCAAATCAGAGAGTCTAAGTTGACCCTCCCTGAACCATGTCCTGTCCTGCAAGCATAAGGGCCACAAAACTAGGTGGTCTTACTAATATTTGTGATGACATTCTGGATGGGTGGATGACTTTTCTGACCTTTTCAGGAAAACCTGAAAACCTTTCAGGTTTCTCTGGCTTTAACATACATGTATGCCTGACACTAATACTTCTGTGCATGTTCAGAAACTGTTCACAGAAGGACACTGGCGTACAGTTGCTCCAAGGATTCTTCCTCTTTGACAATCTCTTGGTCACCTTGGAAACTGCAAAGAGCTCCCTGGATGAAGCATCCCAATTTGAAATTTGCTACTCTATTAAACAATTCTGGATCCCAGTGTTACTAAGGTATCTTCCTAACTTTTCCCCCTCCCCTATTGTTAATGCTTCATAGGTAGTTTTTGCTCCAAAGGTAAAGTGGAACCACTTGTTAATTCTTTTAAGTCTTTATTTTTTTTAAAAAAAGAAAGTTAGTAGAAGAGAAAGTCTGTAAGAAGCAACAACTCCAGAAATTTCTGCCCAGTGACAACTCATGAGAAAATTCTAAGAATTAGAAGGTGCTTCATTTTCCGCTTTGCAAAGGACAAGTGCAGTTTCTGTCAAATTTGAGGTTGGTTTGGTGTGGAGTACTAATTACTTTCTTTGCTGTCTTTGATGGAGATCACAGTAATGACTTGGAGGAAATCCTATCTCATTTGAAGAAATCAGCCCAGAAGTGATTGTTCTTAAAGGAGGGAGAAAATTCGAAGATTAAGGCTATAAAGGTTAGCGTAAAACCAATTAATAGCCTTCTGTTTTGAATTTTAAATTTCTTAGAATTTTTTCTTTTCCTCTATTTGCCCTGTGCTTTCTGAAGAGAATCTGGCTGTGATGATGTTTCCCCAAAGGACAGTGTGCTCTGGAGGAGCCCCCAGAGAAGGGGGAATGAGTAATGGCAGCAGCTGGGGTCCTGCTGAGTTGGGTTTGTGGCACATATGAGGCTGCCAGGAGGCAGCACATCAGCCCATTTTCCCTGCTGGCCCAAATGGGGACTGACCCCTTCCCTGGGAGAATGTCTGTGTGAATACCCAGAAGAAAGAGCAGGCCCTGTGTGTGCCTGAGAAAGAAGCCCAGACCCTACAAAAGAAGAGCTTTCTTTCCTCTTCTGGCTCTCACCTGTCCTTCTGCATCATTGAGCCAATCACAGTATAACTCTTGCTCAAAAAATTGACTTTTTTCAGGATTCAGACTTTGTCTTATGAGCAGTGTTGGTCAGGCTGTCCTCCAAGCACACACATCCCGTCTTTAGTGGAAGGCATTTCGTAAAGATGGAAATCACTTGCACCCATCACGGCCTTTCACCCATCACTGCCCTTGTCCTCCAGCCATCATTCTGCGTCAAAGCTAGTGTGGTGGTGCACACTTGTGATCTCAGAGACTGGACCACTGGTTTCAGGCCAAAATAAAAAAATATAAAGTGCTGGGATGTAGCTCGGTGGTGGTAGAGTGTCCTGGGTTTATCCCTAGTCCCATAAATAAATAAAGAAACAAATAAATAAATATTTTTTTAAAAAGTCTGAGTCTAAAGCATCTGATCCTCAAGGTCTTCTTTTTCATCATCATCATCATTCCAGATTCTGCCTTCCTACTAATTTTTTGAACAAAAGAAATGGTGGAGCCCTTGCTGTCTTTCTGTATGAAGGCTGCATGGATTTAACAAAGGCTCAGCAAATGTTTCTGTCTGAGTTTTGAGGTGTTTACTGTGCATTTCTTAGCTTTGGAATGTCAATGTCCGGCTTACCCTGCTCCATCAAGAAGCTCTGTCACTTGTGGATCCCAAAGAGCATCAGAAAGTGGGGGTGGGGATGGGGCAGGTGTCAGTAAATTCAAAGGACTTTATGGAGTTTAGCAGCACCCTGGACTAGAGTCAGCAGTCCTCCATTCCAGTGTGGCTCTGTGCTGTGACTTCCAGGGGACCGTTTAACATCAGTGGCCTCAGTTTACTAAATTCTCAACTGAGAGGCCTAGTAAAGGATAGGACTGGAAAATTCATCCCCGCTGTGACATTCTGCTACTCTTAGGGTCTTAATCAATGAAATTCAGTATGCTCTGGCTCTTCCTCCAAGTCTACTCTTTCGTTTGTTTTTTATGAAGCACCGTCTTTGTGGAAGGCTCCTAGGTTATTGTTAGTTATTCTTTGAAACTGAGTAAGATAGGTGATACAACTGTATTCCATAGATACTGTCTTAATTTACTGATGTGAAATAAACAAGGCGATAAATTCTAAAAAGGACTGTGCTCCATTTTGAAATTTGCTACTCTATTAAACAATTTTGGATCTTTATGATAATTTCTTTTTTTTTCTTTTTTTATTGATTGTTCAAAACATTACAGAGCTCATGATATATCGTCTTTCATACATTTTACTCAATTGGGTTTTGAACTCCCTTTTTTACCCCAAATACAGATTGCAGAATCACATCTGTTACATACTCACATTTTTACATAATGGCATATTAGTGACTGTTGTATTCTGCTACCTTTCCTATCCCCTACTATCCCCCCCTCCCCTTCCCTCCCCTCCCATCTTCCCTCTCTACCTCCTCTGCTGTTGTTCAATTCAATCTTTAAAATATTATATTCCAATTAGAATTCAAATTTTATGGCTATGAAAAGAGGTACGTGGAGATGTGTAGTAATTCAGCTGATGTAATGGGACATAATTATTAATATGAGAACATTCATAGATTTCCTGCTCACCCACTGTGTAAAAGTGACTCTATGATTAAATTGCCAATTCCATTTCCCCTTCCTCAGCACCCTAAAGTGAAAATTCTTGCTAGACAAGATCCTGAGAAGATTTAGATAATAATAGGCTGAGTGAGAAGGAAACTTTGCTTCAAGGGCAGAAGGGTTAGAGATGTTGAAGTGACTATGCTGTTGGAAAGTACCTACATGTTTGTAGTAGTTCTTCAGGAAGTTTGTTGTGGACTCATTATGGATCTCTTGACGATGAAAAAGTAAAGTTGAGGCTTGAATTCTTTACAGCTGTCAAAATGTGCTTCTTGAATGCAGCACCATCTTTCCAACAAATCATAGGATCCCAAGTTGTTGTTGTTGTTGTTGTTGTTTTAGGATGACCATGATATATAAAAATTAGAAATCCCCTTCTACTATCTTCTCAGGTGCACAAAGGGCTTTTCTTTTCTAACTCCCATCTGGCATATAACAAGCATGTTGAGGTGCCTGAGAGGCAAGGATGAGTTCACAGACTTCCCCAGGAAGGTTGTCCTTTGGTTCCAGGCTCAGCACCTGTAACTCTTGGTATAAACTCCAGGGCTATCTCTGGTCAGTGAACTTGAAAGAATTGAGGCTATACCTGGCTATAAATTAACTAAGAACATGGTTCTTCATCTTTCCTAACCCATCTTTTTAAAATTTGTCTTCTTCTTGAACCACTTTCTTTTCAATTCTGTCTATATTCTGCCAATAGAATCCACATTATTTACAGTCTAATCCCAACTTATCATGTGAGAAGAAAGCATAATTATCATAATGATAACACACGAAGTACCCAAGTAGCTCCTTCCTTTATAGAAAGCAGGTACATGAAATATTCCTGGGAAGCCACTAGAATGAACTACAAGGACTTCTACCATCCTTTCTATAGCAGTGATGTTTGGGGGGAAAGTGGATTCATTCTTTTTTGCATAAATATCTCTAGGAATAAAAGTCATACCTGAAGGTCATTTAAGCACACATCAATACTTTAATATTGCATTATTTTCTATATACTTCAGTATTTTTATGAATAGAAATCGGTTTTGTTTTTTTGTTTTTTTTTTTGGATGGTTGGTGACTTTAAAAAAAATTCAGTTGCTCTTTTTAGCTATACATGACAGTAGAGTGTATTTTGACATTATCCATACATGAAGTATAAATTCCCATTCTTGTGGTTATACATGATGTGGAGTTACACTATGTTCATATATGGTGGATGAAAGTAATGTTGGTGTCTCTTAAGATGGTGCTAATACCTAATTAATAACTACAAGTACTTCAGTGGCTAATACAGTGAGGGGTGTCTTTTTCTCCTGTAACAAGATGGTTGAAGATAGGTAGCTTTGCTAGGCAGTACAGTTGAGGGATGTCCAGGAATCAGGCTCAGTCTGTCTTCCTGCCTTGCCATGATGGTGGTGGCTTTGCTATGCATCCAGGAAAGAAAAAAAGGGCAAAAGGAACAGGGATTTTTTTTTTTTAATCCTCAGGCTGTATTTTGGAATCAACAGCCTGGATAGAGCCTCTGCCTATGTTTAATGACCCAGACACAGTCACCTGACCTCCTCTAACTGCAAGGGAGTTTGGGAGAGTAAATTACCTCCCAGCCTCTGCAACAGAGGAAAGCAAAGAAAAAGGGTCTAGGATTGGGTGTCAAGTGAACCAAACAACACTTGCCACAGAGACTTCCAATATATATATATATATATATATATATATATATGAATGCAATTTAAAGCTGCATCCCTCCCCTGCAGCCTGCTGATTCATAATAATACATTAAAATTACGAAGGCAAAACACTTTCTAAACTATAAAATGTTTTATAATTACACTGAAATGATTATTTGAATTTTCAACTTTCAAGAAATTTTATTTAGACACTGCTCACCTCTAAATGAGTCTAAACTTGATATATCAGCAACCTGTATTCTGAACCAATATGACAGCACAAAGATTTTTTCTTCTTTTCTGTACTCATTTATGATAATTGGAGGCACTTGTTCCGTGTCACCTGCGTGAACATTTCCTTTCCCATCACCAGTATTCTGTTGTTCTTGAATTTATTTCTTTGTGTCTGAGAGTCAGAGTTTTACCTGAATTATAGAAAGGAGGAAACTGTCAATTCACCAGCTGGCTATATAGTCTTCTTTCTTTTTTTATAGCACATTTTGTCCTAGCTCTGATTTATTGGGTTGAGTAGTTGCATCTAGGCAGCTACATGCCAATCATGTGTACCCTGATTACTCATTATGAGCCTTAGAACACCATACAACTCACTAATGAGCACATTATAATGTTGGCCAGTGCTAATTAGATGATAATCATGGGCATTGCTTTGTTTACAGTCTATCCATTTAAATTAACTGGGCATTTAATTGAACACAGTGTGAAAGAAGTTGGAATTGGGTTTGTTGCAGTTGCTTTCACCTGCCATCTCATATGCAGGTGAAATATTCACTTGATCTAGAAATTTGGAGAAAATGAAAATGGACATAATACTTATTTTACAATGACACACATGCATGTGTAAATCTATCCTAAAATGTGCTTGAAAACAGCAAGCAAATTTTCAATCTTTTTTCTCTACTTGCATGACCTGATTACAGAGAGATTTTGCATGCATGAGAGAGATTTAATAAATCAAGCCCTTAGTTGTAAACATGAGGTGGGATCCTAAACCAACCTGATGAGAATATTCTGGTAATTACTTAGGAGAGGAAACTTACTTTTAATTCTTGCATAAATATGTGGCAAAACATACCTAATTAGGATCCTATGTATCTTCCTCTATTAGAACACAATATCAAAATATTTCAGGCTCTACATTTCAAAATGAATATATAATTGCCCAAAATTACATGCATGAGTGCAGCACTAAGACACCTTGAGATGTCTTTTCATTGAAATAATTTCCTCAGAGCAAAGTAGACCTAGTGTAACTATAGGCAAAAGAGCTTTAAACAGAAGAATCTAGAGGCCATATTTTTCCCATTTTTTTCTACCAAATAGTAGGATTTCTAGTTTATGGACACTTGCTTCCATACAATTCTGAGATGAATCAAATGACTGAAGATCTGTCCAAAAGAAATTAGAAAATGTGTTGCTCCAATTTTTCATAAAAATTATTTATAGGAAGCAATCATAAATAATCTTTAAAATTAATTATAACAAAACTAGTTTTGGAAAAAGATCCTCAGGAGCTTAGATAATATGGAAGCATTAAAAGTTTTATTTTGTTACCCCCAACAATCTTCCTTTTCCCCTCTTGTCAACTCAAACAGGTGAATATTTATAACAGAGCTTGACATGTGTCTTGTCTGGACTAAGATGTGCTGAAAGTCTAAATGCATGGAGGTTTTGAATATTTAGTGAGAAAAACTAATGTGAGATATCTTGGTAGTAATTTTTATATTAATTATGTATTGTGATGAAAGTATTTTGGATAGATTAGGTTAAATAAAATGCATATATAAAATACATTTTAAATGATGCGCTCTCATTCTATTTGTTTACCTTTTTGAACTATTTTGTTTCCATCATAAAATGAGGATCTAGTTCTTTTATATAGACATCCTATGCCACCCACAATTAATATGACTTTGTAAATAGCATTCTCCGGTGAATCATGCACTGTAACATAAATGCATTTCCTTTATGTGTAATTTTTCTTTTCCCTTGGAGTTAATAGTTAATTGTCTCTTCTTCCCCCATCCCCCATTGCCCAGTATTCCAGTACCCTCTACTGACATGCAAGACTCCGACAGGAAGTTATGTCTTTCAGCATTCAAGCCCACCAGGTAGTCTAGCAGGTGTTTTTTTCAGGGAGACATGCCTTTCAGAACGCATTGTCCTGCTTTGTCTGGGCTGGCTGTGCCCCATGGGTATAGCAAGCCTGTTTTCCTAGATGACCCCTGGACATTTCCATCACCTTGGTCTTGAGTTAGATCACTTCTTCCTACATCCCACCTCTTTCCTCTTTCTTTCCTTCTATTTTAAGGAGATCTCCCTCTGTGGCTTCCTGAGAAGAGATGTACAGGAAATAAAAGTTTTGAGACCTATGTGACCGAGAAATTCTTAAGACTCTTCTTGTTCTTGAGAACATTTTGTCTGTATAGAATAATTTCTCCTCAGAATTCCGAAGACAAATCATTATCTCCTCTAACTTTTTGAGTTTTCGTTGTCAAGAGGCGGTATGTCACCATGATTCTTTACCTATAATATGTAATACATCTCCTCTCTCTCCTGGAAAAGTTTAATAGCTTCTCCTTTACCCCAGTTTTCTAAAATTTCATAACAATGTGCCAAGGTAGGACTTTTATTCATTATATATGATACTTGGTGAACCCTTTCATTGTGGAATTCATATTCTTCAATTATAGGAAATATTCTTGGACTATTTCTTTACAAAATTCTTCCCCATAGCTTTCTCTGAGGTCTCTGGAATTGCTATTGGCAAATTACTGCATCTCCTGAATTGTCTAATTTTTTCCCCTTATTTTTTAATATCTTTTCATTCTACTTTCAAAAAAAAAGTTTTTCCCAACTTTATCTTCTAATCCTTCTATTGTTTTTTCTTCTATAAACTTTTATTAACTGGGGTCAGAGGAGAGTTTGATCTCAGCACAAACATATCATGAAAACATTAAATTGAAGAAAGACTTGCGATGATAAGTATCAGACAGAACAGATTAAGCCAACCCCTGGGTCAGCTGAGAAACAACAGTAATTAAAATTGCGGAGTCAAATCTTTGTCAGTGATACAGAATAGAAATGGAGACACTGACACCCCCTGGTGTTGCAAAATAAAATGCAACTTTATTTGTTTCATTTTGAAGTTGTAATCTCCTGTTACTAAGCCTCAAAAAGCAACTGTTTTCCCAAATCATTTCACATCCTCTCAAGTTAACCTTTTTTATTTCAACAAAAACTTTCAAGTACCTTATTTGAAAAGATAACTCAGTCCTCAGACCCCAGGAATTTTTTGTTCTAGGGAAACAAACTCCCAGACAGATCCTGGGTTTTCCTTCTTTGAAAAGCCACTAAACGTGAATTCTGCTCTTCTTTCTTCAAGATTAGAGGATGTGTTTTCCTGCATCTTTATTCTGAAGTGATCTTTGTTCTGCAACTTATTTCATACTGTGATTTTTCATAACTAGAATGCATTCCTCCGCTCTCTGTCTCCCAGACTTGGCAACCATCAATAACTCTGGCCTGACCAGTCAACCTGCTAAAACATCTTTGAAGTTATTTATATATAAGAAAACACAGGGGGAAAAAATAATACACCTCAAAATACCACAACTCATGTTTACTCTGTAGGCATAAGTTCATTTGTTGGCCATGGGAAGAAGAAATATAAGCACAGAGTGAGTAGGCTTGGGAAGAAGATGTAGGGAGGAAGACATTGAGATAATAGTACAACTTGTGAGAACTGTATAATCCTGCTATTGAATTTTCCATTTCTGCTATCAAGAACTCTTTTGTGTATCTATGTGAGTCTGTATTCATTTTAATGAACTCCTGTTTTTATTTGAATAGATGGAAATATCTCATTGATTAAATTTATTGCCTCTCTGAGCGTTTTCTGATTTTTGCATTGTCTCTGTCACCTGTTATTTTCTTTCTTCTGGGTGTACTCTTGCTTGTCACTTTTGCTTTGTATGTTAAAATGTTTCCTGATGATCCCTGGCAGTCTCTGCTTATGCAAAAGGTAGGCGCTGAAAAGCCAGGGTATCTCTGAGTGTGTACATATTGTGGGCAGAGGGACTTCACAGTCAGGTAATCTGGCTAGAAAATATTCTTTGAAAGACTCTGAAGACTCTCAAATATCCTTTGAAAGATTAGTGGACCCATAGATCTCTTTTCTTGCATTGACCAGTTTCCGCAGAGATTCATTCTTCAGTCATCTGCCAGAGGATCGTAGCTAGGGGTCTCTCTGCCCATACACACCCTTACACTCAATCCTCTGCCTCCTATGTGTTCATTGCCCCTCAACTGCAACTTGTCTCCCTATGCCAAGCCTGTCTGTGAGTGCCCAGGTGTCCTGCTGGGATCAGGGATGGGCAGGAGAGGCTCAGCACCTCTGTTGTTCTTGTCTTCAGCCCCATGGGTTCCTCTCCTTCCCACTCCTTGAAGGACCCTATGGCTTTGTACTAGGGGCCTGTAGTACCAAATGGAATGTAACAATCTTCCCTTCCCCCAACCAGTAGTTTTTTTCTCTCTTCTTCTAAACCCATTATCTGTTGTTTATTTGCTTCCCGGATCTCAAAATTTTGTTTTCAGCTTCATGTTGCTTTCTGTGTTCTTGTGGTTTTATGCTTTCTTAATTCTTTTAATATCATTTAGTGGTATTCTGAAAAAGCAGGGATGAATTGAGAGTTTTTCTGCCATATTTAACTGGCTATTTAAATGTTACACCTTAAGAAGCTAAAGCAAGGTAAAAGGCACTATTTTTATTTCATGTATCGGACTTATGGAATAAAGAAAGCAACCAATATGGAGGGGGATGATGAGAAGTATAAGGCTTGGAATAGACCCCCCTCACACACACTCCCACACCTCTACCCAACCACACCAGCAGATTTAGTCTAGTAAACAGGAAGTTATGTCTCTCAGCGTTCAAGCCCACCAAGTAGTCCAACAGCTCCTACGTACTTCACCCTGGGTCCACAACCTCAATCAACACTGGCAAACGGGTACACCCTGCTAATCCTTGCCCCTGCCACATCCCTCCAGCTTGAGAGCCTCCAGGATGCAAAAGTCTTCCTTTCCCTATCCTCAGCCTTAGGGATGAATGTATCTGCTTCATGTGCAAGAAACTATTAGCTGAGAAACACAATTGGTCTTTGATCCTTTTGCTCTTTTCACATTTTTTCTTAGTTCAGCTTATTAAGTGCCTATTAGAGAGGAAGCTTTATATACACCAAGGGTTCAAAATCACAAATGACAGTCCTCCTGCCTCGAGGAGTTCAAAGTCTCATTCACTCCACAGCCTCTCACAACTCCCATGTAGTGATTGTAACTGGCTTCTGCAGAGAGAATCATTGTGTGGTGGCTAAACAGCTGCTTGACCTTGGATTTTCACTCACATTGACTCCAGTTTCTATATGGACATCTAAACTGAATTAATATTGATGGTCATTAGAAATTAGTCTTGATCTCAGCTTATGGTTATGTCTGTAAGAATAAAATATTAACATTTCTCTTTTCTTTCTCCCATGTGCTGGGGATTGAACCCAGGGCCTTGAGCACGAGCACGTTGGGCAAGTGCTCTACCATGGGACTATGTCCCCAGCTCTATGCATTACATTCTTGAGTCAGGTCAACTGATGGGGGCTCCAGTAGTGACTAGCTTGTAGTAGGCTCCCTTCTGGGCCATCAGTTCTTCATGGGTCCCCTTTTCAATCACCACCCCTTGTGACATGACAGCGATGATATCCGAATTCTGGATGGTGGACAAGCGATGGGCAATGACAATGCAGGTCCGACCCTCTCTGGCTTTGTCCAGAGCAACCTGAACTGTCTGCAAAGAAAAGAGAAAGTTGATGCAAAGAGATATGATTGTCCCCAGCCTACCATCATTCAGAGTTCAGTTCTATACCACCTGGGAACAATCCCATACTTAGGGGAAATCCACAGATTCAGCATAACAGAGGATCAAGCAAATAGAAGATCCATGCATCCATGATTTAAATTGTAGCTCACAGGCTGAGAAATCTCAGCAAGGCAAGAAATTTCAGTGAAACTACAAAATCATTGTAAATTTATAATATTTGGTGGTCTAGTTTATTTAAAGAAAACCAAGAAAACAATGTAAGTAGAAGTTAAGTGGCATTCCCGATGCTTGTCTTCATTCAGGACATTTTAGCTCTTCCCAGAATGGAATCCTGATTTTTAAGTTGTTAATCATACATTTTGAATTTCAGAATTGTGATTTTTCTCACTTGCATCTCCTTTCATGCAAACTGAGCATCAGGTGCCACCTTCTCTTTGTTGTATGTGGCACACCCATTGTCACATTGCTTGAGAAAATATAAAATGTTATGCCTAACCTATTATAATAAATTATTTTATTATGTTTAAAAAGTTATTTCCCTTTTGAAAAATGTCACTTAACCTGAAGAATCTTTAAAACAATTATTATTTTGTTAAAGTTTTTTTTTTATCTGAAACAAATCTCTGCTAAACCATTTTCTCTAGAGATTATCTTTTGCTTCTACGAAGTACTGCCAATTTCTACTGTTAATGAATCAGAAAATTGAAAACAGTACCATTCTTTCAGCAAAAGATAAATCTAAAACAATCTACAACTTTAGAAAATCAGTATGTACCTTTTCACTTTCTGTGTCTAGGGCCGAAGTGGCTTCATCTAGGAGCAAAATTTTAGGATCTCGTAGGATGGCCCGAGCAATAGCAATGCGTTGTTTCTCCCCTCGAGAGAGTTGAGATCCCTGGGTCCCAACATTAGTTTCATATTTCTGGAAAAGGTATGGTAAGATTGAGAACTAGAAATGTCCATTGCTTCTGTGCTGTATGGAGCTCACATCAATGAATCCTTTATGAATTTAAATGATTGTTTTTGAACTTGTGGACAGTGAAAATAATGCTATAAAAGATATCAAATCCAGCTAGGAATATAAGAAAATATGAAGTTTGTGCTGGGAAATGAGGGGATTTTTACTCCTCATCTCTGCCTTTTTTTTAGGTTTATATTTTCAATCTCTTTCTCCTTGTCTCCAGGTAAGATCCCAGATAAGAGATCCTCCTTGATCGGAGATTCCCTGATTTCTACACTCTAAACTGGACAAGATCATCAAATGGAAAAAGCCCAGGAACACAAGTGCTTTTTGAGGGGCTTCCTGCTCCACTACTTTCCTAGGGAGACACCAATCTAGAACACAAGCCTTGGTTTGCATTTATACATCTAGCTCTGCTATCATGTATAGCTTATTAAATTTATTGGAGCTGCAAGCTTATCTGAAAAAATGCAGTAGTGGTACCCAGATCACATATTTGTTGTGAGTTTTGATGAAATTAGGAAGGAAAGGGGTCTAGCTAGATGCCTGACATGGCTACATTCACAGTGAGTTTACTATGCCTCAGAGATTGTGCATGCATACTAGTTGGGACATCACTCAGTATTCACAGAAATCACATTCTCTCAATTTATAGATGATAAAACTTAAAGACAATAATAAGCAGCAAAAGTGAAATCTAAATTCAGGTGAGCTGGGTACAGTGGTGCAGGCCTGTAATTACAGCAGCTCAGGAGGCTAAGACAGGAGGATTGAGAGTTCAAAGCCAGCCTCAGCAAAAATGAAGTGCTAAGCAACTCAGTGAGACTCTGTCTCTAAATAAAATACAAAATAGGGCTGGGGATGTGGCTCAGTGGTCGAGTGCCCCTGAGTTCAATTCCCAGTACCAATAAATTAATAATTAATTCAGGTGTATCTAGGTAGGTTCTGAATTCTGGCTCTTAACCACTGCTCTAACTTGCCTTCCAATTCAAGATCATTCCTTCCCTTGCCTCCCTTGTCCCCTGAAAAATGCTCCACTAAGCCACATGAGGTCCTGGCAGCCTCCTTTATCCTTATAAAGATGAATTGGGCCGTGAAGAGTATTGTGGGCAAGTCTGTAAGAAAAAGAGGCAGTAAATCAACTCTAAGGCAGTTCTTGAGCAAAACATGTAGGTGCTCAATAAACATTCATGGAATGAGTAGCTCCTCTGCGGTCTCACGACTTTGCTTTTCAACTCCAGATACAGCAAATAATATTTCCCAGGTTTGCTGATCAGGCTGCCCAGGCTAGAACCAGGCCAAGAAGCTAACCTAAGACCTGGGGAGTCTTATGAAAAGAACAAACCAAAACCCTACCCCAAACATTATAAAATTTATAAACATAATCACTTACAAAGGAAAGGAATTTCTAAGTGATGTTTTTTTTTTTTTGAAAACATGAAGCAGAGAAGATTAAAGGTAATATTTGGTTCCTACAACGGTTTTCATATCTTAATTTTCCTTGTGGTCAATCACCAAGAGAGATGCCTGGTGAACAAAAAAAATGCCAAGTCAATACTGCACTAAGTTCAGACTTGGCTCTGGTAAGGTAAGAGACACCAAGGCAGAATGACGTACCCACCACACACAGCACGAGCTGCCAAGTACCAAGATATTGCGGGGTCAATGACAGCAGCAGCAACAGCAGCTCTCTTTGTGTGGCTATTAAGCTCACTCCTTCATTTTTAAGGTTTTTTTTTTTTTTTTTACATTTTAAAGATGAAGTAGACAATCTTAGAATGGATAAGAAATTGTCCCAAAGTTATTGACACAGCTAGGAAGTGTCAGCGTGGATTCAAACCCATGTTTGCTCCAAATACAAGGCTATTTTCCATGATATTGAACTAATGCTCAGGACGATATTGCTGTGTGTATGACAACATCTATAGCAACCATTTTGTTAACCATTATACTTGTATGTTGATTTTCAATTATTTTGCTTAAAAGAATAAGACACTGGGAAATAAACTTGGAACTTCTCCTCGAGCCACAATTACAACTTTTTTTTTTTCTTTTTCCATTTTACCTCTCCTCACCCGCCATCTCTTGTCTACTTCAGGGAACAACACACTCAGTGCTTACCTCAGGGAGTGACATGACAAAGTCATGTAGCTGAGCCTGCTTGGCAGCTGCTATGACTTTTTCCATGGAAATATCTCTGGTGTTGTCCCCATACTTGATGTTGTCCTTTATGCTACAGGCAAACAACACTGGTTCCTGGGAAACGATGCCAATGTGTGAGCGGAGGAACTGGACGTTCACTTTTCTGCTGTCGTGCCCATCTATCATCTGCCAATAGAGATGATGACAACAGGCATTGAGTTTTGAATCCCAGGAAGGAGGAAAGCTCATATTCTGGAGTTAGGTATTATGTGGAACTTTTGTTTTGCTTAAGAAACAACATTCCCAGGCTCTGATCAATGAATTATGTTGCCTTCAACCTCTGGAGCTGGTGTCCGTCAGGAGTGAGTGGTATAGAAATGAACATTGATCAGACTATAGTTTTGTGTTAATATTTCCCCAAACTCTAGCTCAACAGGTGGTTCAAAAGAAAAAGACACTCAGGACACCATGTAAATTCAGAAAAACATTCTAATTATACGTTAGTGTAGCACAATCTCTGTAGGTATGTAGAATTGTTCTATTTTGAGGCTCTGTGAGTTATGGAGAGGATTTTCCTATGAGAAGCTATAGGACAACATAAGAGTCAAATCTGTATCTGAATTTTACTGATACTACTCTCTGAATAACTGAGATAATAAGCCCAAGGAAGAAAAGAATACATTTGTTCACTCAGTCAATCAACAACCACATATTGAAGTGCTTGCTTCAAATATAGTCTGTTCCTGTGACATAAAGAAAACACAACGTCTGTTTCCTAGGAAATCACAGTCTAGAAGGCAGATAAGTGTAGATACTTAACTATCTGCCATTTAAGCTGGTTCACTTAAGAGTCCTAGAATCATAAAGGTACAGTGTATGCAATATACAACTATAATGTATTTGGCTCTATGATTTCACAGGAAAAAAGATTATATTAATTGACATGCACATAATGGGCCTTGCACTTTATGGGCCTCGATTATGTTTTAGTTTTGATTATGTTTCAATTTAGATTATGTTTTAGATAGTCTCTAAGCAATGGAAAATGCAAATATCATTAGAAAAAATATAAGGCACTTCTTAACATTTGGCTCTTGTCATCTTGCTTTACTCGTTTTTCATAGTCCTTTTCTCTGCTAAGCATAACTACTTAATTAGAAACTGAGCTATTCTCTAATTGTTGTATATGTGGTGTGTTGGAAGTTCCTAGAAGACAGAAGACGTGCTTCATGTTCCCTAAGAATCTCCCACAGAAAGTACTGGATGTCTCACAGATATCCAATTAAATGTTGAAACTATTGAATACCTGCACTTGGTATCTTCTCTAAAAGCAAACAGGAGCTTTTACAATGATAAGACATGATGTTTTCCTGCTTTAACATATTTGTAAAAATGTTTTACCATGATGTATGATATAATAAAATATATTGTGCCTATGAAATGCAAAAAAATCATAATGATTTTTTCCTGGGCCTTGATTTCTACCTATGACAGAGACATATGCTCAGTATACATGTTAATGATGGAGAAGTCAAACACAATAGACTCAGCTCCCTGCATCTCACATTCTTCACAATCTACCTGAATAATGGACATGATGGAGTTGACATTTTGGGAAACTGAATCCTTTCCCTTAAAGAGGTCAGACCTCCAGTGTATTATGCTTTCTAGGTGCATCAATCACCAAATACTTTCAAAAAAATTAAAAGTTTTACACCTAAAATCAGTTATAGAAGTGACTTAAATTACAGGCAATCGACTTCTGCTCCTCATTTGCATAACTTTCTGAATTCTGCCAGTACCTTTTTGCTTATTTCTTTGATTTGCTTTATGCAAGGGAAATTGCCTCTTTCAAGTTTTTCTCTTCATAATGTTATTGGTCTTCATTATAATGAAGACTATACTATTCAGGAAAATCAAGCCACTTTCAAAATATTAAGGTTAAACAATTGATCAAGTATGGAGCAAAATAAAACATTTTTGGATCCAGGCCTCTGTACCATTTCTTAGAAAACTACCTGTGGATGTATTATAACAAAAGGAAGATAAAAAACAAGAAAGAGGAAAATATGGGAACTATGAATATGTTGCAGAGAACTCATCGGATGACAACTGTTCACAAGGCCAATGCTGAAATCAGTTCAGGATTTGACAGATAGGAGAGCAAGAAGCAGGTCTTTCAGAATAGATGGCAGAACAGAAATACTGGAATAACATAAAGATTGTTTAAAAGGCAGAGAATGGGGGAAAAAAAGAAAAAAGGCCTTTCAGAAAAGCAATCAAGAAAGAAAAGGTAATGCTAATGTTTATCACTAATTGACTATAGGAAGAGCAATAGCCACATAATTACAGTAAAAATTATTAATCAATTTTCAACTTTTAGAATCAACCTAATGTAAAAGCAGGAAAGATAATCAATCTTATAAACAGCATGTGCTTTTTGTGTGTGTTTTAATAATATAGAAGTACAGTTAAAACTTGACAGGTAAAGGGAGAAATCCAGAAGTGAAAATAAAGTTATGATTGCTAACATCCTCATCTCAGAAAGAATTCAAGAGGTAGTCTCTACAGGTGGTGGAAAAGCAATGAATGTGTACTAGTTAGATTTCCAACTAGAGGAACTAAAAATAATGGAACTATATTGGAAGGAATTGGGTAAAAAGAGGGAGTGGTAAGGGTTACCTAATTTTTCATTTCTTTTTTTTGTTACATTATAATTTAATCTTTCATTTCTTAAAAAATAAGCCAACAGGGGTCTGAATGCATTAAATCATGACAACATCAGCATGAACATATTATTTAAAGACATGAAAATCATCAGTGGGAAATCTGAAAACATTAAGAGGTTAAAATAGTTGCCTTTGAGCAAGAAAAAGTAGAGGAGTACTACTTTTTGTTAAAAACCTTTATTTATTATTTGACTTTGTCAACTCCTAAATATATTATTTGAAAACAAAGAAAGATAAAAAAGAGAAAGAAATGCTGTGAAGAATAACCAAGCAATACATCAATTTCTCAAATATCCTTGCCAAAGCTTTATGATGCCTAGCCAGGCTTCATATCAATTTGAGTTCCTTTTATTATTAGGCTTGGGCTTTCTGACCCAGGATTGTTTCAGATTTTTCATGCTTGGTCCCCTTTCTTGCTCATGTATCATTGTGTCCCTTGTCACCCCCACATTTTCCATTCCCAGCCATTAGTTTCCTGATTAGTTTGCACTTTCTGCTCCATTTACGGGTAAGTGAATGCTTCTGTCAAATACACTCATCTCCAGCTTTGCAGTGTGACCAGTTTCCCTTACCTAACTGGTCAGCAGGCCATCTGGAACTGGGGAGAGTATGTTAGAAATTAGGAGGTAGAATCCGGTCAACCATAAAATGATTGGAAATGGAAAATATCCATAGGGCTAAGTGTCTAAGGCAAGCACTTTAGAGTGAGTCTGGCAAGGCACAATCTTGGAGACCACTTTCAGAGAGATATCTTGCAGAAAGCAAAATTCTCAAAAAAACATTTGCATGGCTTACCACCTTCCCTTGATCAGGATCATAGAAACGTTCCAACAGCTGAATGCTGGTGCTTTTGCCACAGCCACTGCTTCCAACAAATGCCAGTGTCTGCCCTGGATTAACCGACACTGAGAGACCATTCAGAACTTGCTTGTCAGGTCGAGAAGGATAGGTAAACTTACAGTCAACAAAGTCAATTTTTCCTTGGAAGTTGTCCTGTGGATGAGAGAATTGAAATTATTCACTTTCCTTCAGAAGCCTAGAATATTGAAAATGCACCTAAATCTACAACATATTGTCTAAGTGAAAAGTATAGGGGTAGCAACTTAATAAAATGACTTTCTACTTCCCACTCTGGCAAGTGTATCATAAAAGAAGACTTGAGCAGCAAAATTAGACATTTGACCTCTTATTCTCATTCTAACCTAAGGGGATTAGCTTGTCCTCCACTCCTTGACGATCTGAATGGAAGAGAAGCTAAAGGATAATACTTCACAGAAACCAGACTGAGCTTGCACGACTCTTCCCCCAAAGGCTTAAACTAATAGTATTACACTCAAAATGACTTAGACTGAAAGTTATTTGAGGTCTGTACTGCAGAGGTGAATACTATAGTGTGTTTAAAACTATATGAGTTATGAACCCTAGAAGTAGACATTTAATAAACCACACAGAGACTTTACTTTTATTGAGCTAAAGGAAAAACAGGTCATTTGACAATTTTTAAGAGTTCAGATTTATATTTACTACTGTTTAGTTTTGTTTTTTTTTTTAACATAGAATTTTAAATAAATAGGAAAGATTAAAAACATCTCCATGGAGGATCCATTAGGAGAAAAAAAAGACTTTTTGTGGCGACTGAATTAATTTTATGGGCATCCACATGAGCTAACATTTGAACTCAGGTGAATATGAATCAAATAAATATTGTTGGATAGGAAGAACTGGTTTATCTCCATTCCACACCAGGGCATCCATAGGAAACATGCTATTGGGTAGATCTCAAAAGACATCTGGCTTTGTTCATTCTCAAACTCAGTGTGTTTTATATTACATAGAATTTAGCATTCATTGACTTTGACTTTAGTTGTCCCCAAAGGGTTCATGTGTTGGAAGCTTGGTGCCCAGTGTGTCAATGTTGAGAAAGGTGTAGAACATTTAAGAGGTAAGGCTTAATGCCAGGTGATTGGGTCACTGAGGCACTGCCTTTGGAAGAAATTAATGTCATTCTTGTCATACCCTGTTAGTTCTTGAGAAAAGGCTGCTATAGAGAAGGAGGACTGGCCCCTGCCCATGCTCTTACTTCCTGTCTCACTATGGATCTTTCCTTCATGTATTCTTTCTTGCCATTGCACCACCATGTGTCGCAGCCCAGGGGGCCTTCCCGAGAGGCCAAATCCACGGAGCCAACTGATCTTGGATTTACAGCCTCCAAAATTTCGAACCAAATACATCTCTTTTCTTTTCTACACAGTCTCAGACACTTTGTTACAGTAATGAAAAAATGGACTAATGCAATTGGATCTTGTTGCCTTATTCAGATGCCAGCTTTGTGAATAAATTCTGATACTAGTTTCTTTCTTTCTCTCTTTCTTATTTTCTTTCTTTCTCTCTTTCTGGGTATCTGGGATTGAACTCAGGGGGACTCATCACTGAGTCACATCCCTAGCCCTATTTTTTATTTTTATTTAGAGACAGGGTCTCACTGAGTTGCTTAGTGCCTCGCTTTTGCTGAGGCTGGCTTTGAACTCTCAATCCTCCTGGCTCAGCCTCCCAAGCCACTGGAATTACAGGTGTGCACGCCGCTTCATTCCTTTACATTTATAAATATAATCTCTGTCCATTATCAGTGCAGTATGAACAAATTCAGATTGTAGAAATTTAGAAATTAAGTGATATTGTCTGACCATTCCCAGTGGTCATTCTGCGTGTGCACACACACACACACACACATACACACATATACTCCCCCCCCACATACATAAGCACAACTCCCTTGGTCCAATACTTACCCATTTTTCACCTGCAGTACTGTATGTACTAATTGGGGGCCGTCGGTCCAGCAGCTGAAAAAAGCGTGCAGCTGATATTTTAGCTTTGGCATAACTTGGGGTATAGGAGAATGTTCTTCCAATAGCTGTCGCACTCAGTACAACTGCAGATATCACCCTGCAATCAGACACCCAGGCAGAGAAGGGTGGGTATGGTTGGTGTGAAGGTCAAGAGGCAGTAATTTGGGGGTCTAACCTTGGTTCTGTTGGGAAAGAATCAAGTAGCCTTTAGCAAGTCACTTGTCTGGGAATATGGGAAATGAAGAGATTTGCAAACTGTATTCAATGAAAAGGGGTAAGGGGTAGACTGACCAAGTTAAAACTCAGACCTCCAAACCCTGAGTCCACCATAATGGTTTTTATTTAAATTTTTTTTGGTTTAAAGGCAAAAAAACTTCGAAAAACATTTTTTAAAAGAAGGGGGCTTGAAATTGTTTGATTTTTCTTTTAATTCTAATATCTTTGGATCAATGGTAAGTACATAAAAGATAATGATGGGTGATTTAAGTATCAATTCTGTGCCAAGCCTGCATATAATTCATGCTTCAGACAAGAGGCAATTGCCTGTATCTTTCTACTTGTCTCAGCCTCTAACTGTATTCAACATGGGTCTTAAAAACAAATACATGGGTGAACAAAGAAAGGAATGATAAATCTGGTAAGAGACAGTTTTGCTGCTACCGAGACCATGACATGAGAGGTAACCCTCAAAGCTGTCCACCTGCACTTCCATTCATAGGGTGCCTGTCTGGGGTGGGAATGGGGTCAGGGGTTGTGTCTTTGTGCATCTTACTGCTCAGCTTAGAAGCAGAACTTGTTTTAGGCCAAGGTTGCAAAAGCAAACATCTCCAGGAGCCCAGTCTAAAGCTTAAGGGATTGAAAGCACTTGGAACAAAATGAGAAATTATAAAAAAAATGACTTTCCAGTTTTAAAAGCAAACCCAGAAATTGGCTGTGTAGTCTCTCAATTTTTACATGCTGGAAAGTAATTCTCTAAAAACCCTTATATAGGCTGGCAATGTTCTCAGTAGTAGAGCACTTGCCTAGCATGCAAGAGGTCCTGAGTTCAATCCCCAGTACTGCAAGCAAATGAAAAAAACAAAAACTTTTCTACAAACTAACAAAAACAAGTCAACAATTAGTATTACCGGATTTGGGTTAGTATTTTAAATATGCAAAGACTTGGAAAGGAATTTCTTAGTAGAAGTGGGCAGAATAGAAGTGCTAGAAGAAAGATATCAGATGAAAAGGCAGAACTCTTGGCTAGCAAATGAAACCTGAAAGAACAAATTTTTATTGGGACCACTTTTCGTAATACTTTCCAAGTCTTTCTCAGACGGTCTCTCCCCTCACTGCCCCGACCATACCCATATACATGTGCACTCCATCTCCTGTTACCCTGACACCCCTAGTCTCTCACCTCTAGAAATGTAAGAAATTAGACTCAAAACTAATCTTATGATCAAAGCAGACTCTGGCTAAAAATAAGGAACCTAACGCCCCTGTACAGTCTATTCTGTCTCTACATAGGGGAAGTCGGCTGGAAAACTGTTCTCTTTGCAAGGGCGGGGTAGAGTTCAAATATGATAGCCCTATGAACCATTTTCTAAAGACCTCTGGAGATTTTCAGCATTAATAAACATAGTAGATTGTAAATATGATCACCTTAATTCATCCTTCATACATCCCTTTGCAATGTGACTTTGTTACTCCTCTCATCAAAAGATGTATTCTATTTCTTTCGTCTTCAAATCTGGGCTTGGTTGTATGACTTTCTTTGGTCAAAGAGACATCAGAAAATGTGGCACATAGAAAGTGCCAGCACACTGGGGCGTGCCTTTTTCTGCTGCACTTGAAACTCTGAGACCATTTATGAAGAAAGTAAGCTCATCTACTAGGGCCACATGGAAACAGGTTATACCCAAAGCCTAAAGGACAGAGCCCAGGCCAGAAGAACCACCAGATCACCCACAGAACCTTATGAAATAACAAATACCAGCTGTTTTAGATACAGCACTCAGGCTTCTCCTCCTTAGAATGCTGATCTTTTGTGATGTTGGTGGGACATTCCTCACCTGAACACAAAGCGGAAATGCAGTCCTTCGTTGGAGATTAAGTAACCTCCAAATCTGTAGGAAGCAGAATTTGCAATAAATGCTATGCTTTGGGAAAAGGCATAACAAAATCCATAGATATTCGCTTTTTTAACGGCTGTCTTGAAGGGTTTCATCAGCTCAGCTTCAAATGCTTCTATGAAATGCTTCTGCATGCCAATTCCAGCAATAGTGCGGATGTTACTGAGGGCTTCGCTGGTAATCTGACAAATGAAAAAGTAGGGAAAGACAGAAGGGGCAGGAGAGGTACACGTGGTTATCCTGAAAAGCCCTTAAACTTTGCTAATTCGTTTGATCTTAGCCAAAAGGCTGAGAAGCAATTGCTAATTCATTTAAAAAGTCTGAAATTGTATCTTTAGATGTCTTCTGAGACAAAAGATAAGTTAATATAAATGTAAACTATTAGATTCTATTTATTAAAAATTAATTTGACCAAATATTAACTTAAATATAAAGTTAATCTTTTATTCTATACTAAAATATTTGTTTCAACCCATATTCCAGGTAAACAATCACTGTTTCTGAATTAGGGTCCTATCCCTAATAAAGGTACAAAGGTGGGCTATTTCTACCACTGGGATATGAAACTTTTTGACTTTTGCCTACTTGAGCAGTATCATTCACTCTCAAAAGACCCAGATTACAGTGAATTTGTTAAGAGTGAGTGTATGTAGGGGAGGTGTGTGATTTTATTTTTTTACTTAATAAATGTCTACACCCTCATTTTACCCTGATGATCAGATATTAGTTGAAATAGATTTTTTTAACATGCATAGCTAAAACATAAGTGTATTTGAAACCTAAATTGCAGATCATGATTCTATTTGAGAAAGGCATTTATTTGCCACAAGCCTAGAAGACACTAACGTGTAAAAATTCAACGTGTGTGCCATTAAAAAGATAGTATCTCCTCTCTGTGTGGATAACAGAATCCAAGATCAACTCAAAATGCCTAATGGACAGAAAACTGAACTATCTACCTCTACAAGTGAGAATACACCAAACAGGGACATGGAACAAGTAATAATTCAAGAGGAAATCAAACACGTAAATATCTGTGTTCATCCCACTATTTTTCCTTGCTAGTTCAAACACACAGCAGCAGAGCTTCATCGGCATAGTCTTTGCCTAGATACAAAAAACTAGTGTAAGGTCTCTAAATATGCCTGTCTGCTTCCTTAAATCTCTTTGCAGTCCCTATATTTAACAGTTTGTCTCAGGGACACTCAGCTATAAGCAGAAAATTAGGTCTGTAAGATTACCTGTCCTGCCCTCTCCAGAGCTTTCTTGTCTTGAGAGGCAAATCCTGTCAACATTCTGGTCTGTAGGGCTCCTGATAAAGCCAAGAAGGGGAAGAAGCTCAATATGACCAGGCTGAGCTTCCAGCTACTGAGGAAGGCAACAATTATGGCCACAGTGAGGTTGGTGATGGAATTGACCATCATCCCAATTTGAGAGCCAGCAGCCTGCAAACAAAAAGCAAGCGACTCAACTCAGACACACATTCTTTTCCAAATGCCATTATGTGAAAAAGCTATTTTATACAAAAAAAAGATAGGCTTTGTCTTATTGTGATAAAATATATATATAACATTATTTATCATATTAGTCATTCATAAGTGTACAGTTCAGGGACATTAAAACCATTCATGATATGTGACCATCACCACATTGACACCCAAAATGTTTACATCATCTGTATATCTGTACCCGTTAAACAGTAACTTCCATTTCCTCCTTCCTCCAAGTCACTGGTAACTTCTATTCTTTTCTCTGCCTCTATGAATTTGCATATTCTAGGTATTTCATATAAGGAGAATAATAAAGTATTTGTCCTCTGTGTCTGGTTTATTTTACTAAGCATAATGTTTTCAAGGTTCATCTACATTATAGTACATATCCAATGATATTCCTTTTGAAGGCTGAATATATTCCATTGTATGTATCAATCACATTTTATTTATCTATTTATCCACTGATGGACACTGGTTCTAACACCTTTTGTCTATTGTGAATAATGCTGCTATGAACATTGATGTACAAATATGTGTCCAAGTCTTTACTTTCCATTCTTTTGATTACAGACTGTGTTAATTAGTTTTTCATCACTGTTACCAAAACGCCTGACAAGAACAACTTAGAGGAGGGAAAGTTTATCTGGGGATCATGGTTTCAGAGGCCTAGTCCATGACTGGCTGGTTCCAAGGAAGAAATATTATGATGAAAAGGCACAGCAAAGGAAAGCTGTCAGCTCATGGCAGCCAGAAGGCAGGGAGATAGAGGAGAGGAGAGGGGAAGAGAGACTAGGAGAGGAAAAGGAAAATATGTGAGGACCAGTGACAAGATATAATTTGATCTATTTCCTCCAATCCCATCCCACTGTCCCAACATTACCACTCAGCATTCCATTCAAATTATTAACCAATAAAAGGGGTTGATCCACTGGTGAGGCTATAGCTCTCATAATCTAATCATCTCACCTCTAAATATTCTTGTATTGCTTAACGCTGGAGAACACCAGAATTCAACAGCAGAGGAATGGAAACTGTAAAAATCCAGAGATCTGAGACAGCAGCATAGCAAGAGGAACAAAATATCCCATCACTACCACCCCGGCTTCAGAGCAGGGAGAGGTGGAGTTACTCCTCCATAGAGGTAAACATGAGAGAGTCCCAGAAAACTCTACCAGCATGGATACTGACAATCTCAGCTATTGGAAAGAGTCATGGGCCTTGCAGGCTTAGAATCTAAAGATAAGAGGCCTGAAATATGCCTCGTATCTGACTTTGAAAGAGGATTTCAATTCATCCATCAGGAAGCTCCCAAGGTGCTGTAACCAGAAGTCATCTTAAGAAGGGACCTACGGTCTGAATTTGAATTGCTTTAGGGCTCAAAAACTCCTGCATATTCCTATCTCTGGGAACCCAGAGAAATTCCATTGCACTGGCTCAAAGGTAGCTTCCTCATAAGCCAAACTTGGCTTGGTGGAGTGAATGACGGAAATCTGATGAGATGGCTATGTGATGGGGAGCAGTTGTTGTGAAACAGAAGGGAGCAGAAGATGCTGTCCTGAAGATCTGGGGGATGGAGATCCTGCTCTCTGAGACCCAGTCACATGTGGTTTTACACTGGTGCCAGGACTGAGGGCAGTTGCCCACATGTTTCCCACTCCTCTCCCAAGAACATGCGTTTAGCCTGTTGCTAAAAAGGTGAGTAAAAAACTCTGTGATTCTAGGCCCCATCCACCAAGACATGCTGGGGCAGTTTCAAACAATGCTACCGAAAACATGGCTGTAGCCCCACCCCTAGAGGACATAACCTTAGAAGATCTGGAAGAAAACTTGATCCAGGGTGGCCTCATTCTACACCTGCTCATTCCTATGAGCACCTCAGTTGAAATAAATTTTCCCCATTTCAGCTGTGACCTTATTCTACTCAATTCCTGGTATGCTCTATAAGTGAGAGAATCAAAGAGATGAAAGCCCCCAGCTATTGCCCCATCCCCAGGTATGCACAGCAAGGGGTGTCTGAGGTCCCACTCCTAATGGGCAGAGTCAGTAGAAGCAGAGAGGAAGAACATAACTTGTGCTGCCCCAGCACCTATGTGGGTTCCTTGCTTCAGTTCTTTCACATATTGTCTGATCATGCATTGTTGACAAGACTGGGTGTGAGTGCAATAGAGTGGAGGCTCTAATTCCTGCCTTAGCCTCTCCTGATAGAGCATCTAAACCCACACCAATATCTGATCAAAGGTCAAGTGCTTCAGACACCTTATCACCACTGTAGCAACCAGACCAGAGACCCATTCAAGTCAAGGTAGCTAGTCTCAACAGTGTCTAAAGAAATCCCCATCACTTGATGGGTTCACCCCTCTCACTGTAGGAGTAGTCACACAGGATGCCTGACATACTGTATACACCACATCAGCCTGAACTGCTAGTGTTACCACGCTTGTATGACCTGCAGAGACAGTGTGTCTCTCCAACTCTGATATTGTACCCAAATTCACTCATCATAGACAAAGCAGCTACAGGAATATTACATTCTGATATCAAGGTGGCAATAAGCCCACTATAAATGGACACAGTTTCAGGAAATATGCTTACTAAGAAGGCCATCCCATAAATGAAATAGAAATATTATATTCATTATATGTGCAAATTTTAGCATAGTAACAAAGAAATATGAAAAATCAAGGTAACATAATACCTTCTAAAGCTTTCAACTCTCTAGTCACAAATTCCAAAGGTATCAAAGTAAATGAAATGCTTGATAAAGAATTCAAAATGATGATTTTTTAAAAAATAAGCTCAATGAGAATACAGATAAACAGTTAAATGAAATCAGGAAGATGATTTAGGAGACAAATGAGAAATTCAACAAAGAGAGATTTTGAAAATGAAATAAATCTTGGAAATGAAGAACTCAATAAGTCAGACAAAAAGACCAGTTGAAAGCTTCAACAACAGACTAGATAAAACAGAAAGATTAGTGGAAATTAAAGACAGGTCTTTTGAAAAATCATGTTCAGAGAGAAATAAAGAAAAAAATAAAAGAAAGAATGAAGATAGCATAAAAGATCTTTGGGTTGCTATTAAAAGGCTAAATGTCTGCAACATTGGCATACCCAAAGGGGAAGAAACAAAGATGAAGGGCATAGGCAAACTGTTCAACAAAATAATAGCAGAATATTTCCCTAATCTTGGGAAAAACATAAACATCCAGGTATAGGAGGTCTGTACAATCTCAAACAGACATGACCAGAAAGAATCCTTATGATGACATTTTTTTTGTGGTCAAACTTTCAACAGTTCAAGACAAAGAAAGAATTTAAAATAGATAAAGAAAAGCATCAACCCCCCAATAGACTAACAGCAGAATTCTTGGAAGAAATTCTATAGGCTAGGAGGGCATGAAATGATGTATTTTAAGTCCTGAAAGAAAAAACTGCCAATGCAGCAAGGTTATTCTTTAGAATTAAATAAGAAATAAAGACCTTCCAAGATAAGCAAAAGCTAAGGGAATCCATGACCAGCCTTATAAAAGATGTTTAAGGGAATCCTACACCCAGAAAAGGAAGAAAAATAACTACTATCATAATAGCACGTAAAAGTATAAAACTCGATAGAATAGGTACACCAATGAGTCAAACATCATCAATACAGTAAATCACTAAACCACAAAGATGAATAAGAAGGAAGAAATGAACAAAGAATAATAATAATAATAATAATAATAAAAACTAGAAGAAAATCAACAAAATGGCAGGCACAAGGCCACACTTTTCTTTAGTAACTCTGAATGTAAATGGTCTTAATTCTTTATTTAAAAGATGGAGAAAAGATGGTGGAGTAGAGGAAGGCTGCACTTTCCAGTTTCACAGTGGCTCAGAATTGAAATAGCAGGAAAACTGCTTCTCAGTGATGTGGTTGACTGAGAAAACTCACTGAAATTCAACACAGCACAGAGACTCAGACCCAGAAATTCTGGTACTTTGTGGGACAAGAAAAAGCACATCAAGAATCAAGCCAGTGGTGGCAGCGGCACCACAGAGGGGAGAGGTTACACAAAGGCAAAGAGAGAAACACAGTTGTGTTTATAGCTATGATTGCCTACAAAAAAATATCAGAAAGGTTCCCAAGCATACAACCTAATGATGCATTTCAAGGTCCTAAAAAGTAAGAACAAACCAATTCCAAGACCAGTGGAAGAAAGAAAACAATTAAGATTAGAGCCAAAATTAATGAAAATAGAGAATTTAGAAAGATAATACAAAGGATCAGTAAAACCAAGATTGGTTTTTTGAAAAGATGAACAAGATTTATAAACTCTTAGTCAAACTAACCAAGAGACAAAAGATCAATATTAATAAAATTAGAGATAAGAAAGGAGATATCACTGCAGACATTATAGAAATCCAGAGAATCATTAGGTACTACTTTGAAAACTGATACTCTAATAAACTGGAAAATCTAGAAGTGGACCAATTTCTGGACACGTATAACCTACCAAAATTAAACCAAGAGAATATAGAAAAAATCTAAACAGGCTAATTACAAGTGATGAGATTGAAACAGGAATTAAAAGTTTTCAACAAAGAAAAGTCCAGAACCCAGTGGAATCTCAGCTGAATTTTACCAGAGGTTTCAAGAGGAATTAATGCCAATGCTCCTCAAGTTATTTCATAAAAAAGAAAAGACTGGAACTCTTCCAAATTCATTCTATGAACCCAGTATCATCCCCATACCAAAACTAGATAAGAACATATCAAGGAGAGCAAACTACATACCAATATCTTTGAGGAACATAGATGCAAAAGCCCTTGATAAAACATCAGCAGATCATATTCAACAACATATTAAGAAGCTTATACATCTGATCAAGTTTGTTTCATCAGGGATGCAAGAATGGTTCAACATATGCAAATTTAGAAATATAATTCACCACATAAATAGAATTAAAGACAAAAATCACATAATTATCTCAATATATGCAGGAAAAGCCTTCAACAAAATTCAGCACCCATTTATGGGAAAAAAAACACTGAAGAAACTCAAGATAGAAGAAACTTCATAAAGGATATTTATGACAAACCCAAAGCCAACCTTAGACTGAACAGAGAAAACCTGGACACATTTCTTAAAAATCAGGAACAACGTTAGAATATCTACTCTCATTACTCTTATTCAATACCGTACTTGAAAGTTTAGCTAGAGCAATTAAGAAAGAGAAAGAAATTTAAGGGATTAAGGGATACAAAAATAGAAAAAGAAGAATTCAAATTATCACTATTTGCAGATGATATAATCATATACTTAGAAGATTCAAAAAGTTTCATCAAAAGACTTCATCAAATAATATCCATCACATTATTATCCAAAGTACATGTATAAAGACACAGATTGGTGTGAATATATTTTGTATACAACTAGAGATATGAAAAATTGTGCTCTATATGTGTAATAAGAATTGTAATGCATTCCACTCATATATAAATAAAAAATTAATTTAAAAAATATTACTGGAGATAATAAAAAGCTTTAGTAAAGTAAAAAAAAAAAGAAAAATCAATAGCTTTTCTATACACCAATAATCAATCCACTGAAAAAGGTATTAGGAAAACAATTCCATTTAAAATGGCATCAAAAAATATAAAATGCTTAGAAAAAAATCTAAGCTGGAAGACCTCTACAATGAGAATTATAGAACACTGAAGAAAGAAGTTGAAGAAGACACTAGAAGACAGAAAGACTCCCACATTAATGGATAGATGGAATTAATATTGTTAAAATGGCCCTGTTACCAAAAACAATCTACAGATTACAGATCCAATGCAATCACTATCAAAATTCCAATGACATTCTTCACAGAAATAGACAAAAAGTCCTAAAATTTCATGTGGAAGAATAAAAGACCCAGAATAGCCAGATTAATTCTAAGCCAGAAGAGCAAAGCTGGAAGCATCACAATACCCAATTTTAAATTATACTGCTGAGCTGTAGCAACGGAAATATCATGGTACTGGTATAAAATCAGATGCATAGACCAATGGAATAGAATAGAAAACATGGAGACAAACCCACACATATATAGTCATCTGATACTTAATAAAGGTGCCAAAAACATATGTATATCTGTTAAGTAGAAAAAATAAATTAGACTAGATTCAGAAAGCCAAAGATCATATCTTTCCCCCTCATACTTGAAAACTACAGATAAAAGGGGAAGGGAGAAAAGTGAGGAGAGAAATTTTATGAAAATAGGAGACAAGTAGAGTAAGGATAAAAGTGGGAAGGAGGAAAGAAGGAAAAGGGAAGGTACTGGGGAAAGAAACTGATCAAATTAAGTTACATGTATGAATTTATCATAATGAATCCCACTATTATGTATATTTATAGTGCACCAATATAAATTAATTATAAAAGAAATACAGACTGGCTGAGTGGATTAAAAAACAAGACCCAATAATATACTACCTTCAAGAAACTCATCTCAACCATAAAGACATACACAAACTGAGAGTAAAAGGATTAAAGATGCTATTCCAAGAAAATGGAATTTATATCTGACAAAATGGACTTTATGACAAAAAGAGTAAGAAGAGACAAAAAGGTTACTCCATAATGATCAAAGGAAGAAAATACAATAATTATAAATCTATATGCACCTAATATCTTTATAAAACAAACACTATTAAACCTACAGGGAGAGATAGACCTATATAATTATACTGGGGGATTTCAATACCTCAATTTTGCCAATGCAGAGATGATCTAGACAAAAAAGTCAACAAAGAAACCTCAGAATTAAACTACACTCTAAATCAAATGGACTTAGACATTTACAGAACATTCCATCCAACACCTGCAGAATTCACATTCTTTTCATCAGCACATGGAACTTTCTCTAGAATAGATCATATATTAGGTCAAGAAAAAACTTTTAATAAGAAATCATATCTTGTATCTTTCCTGATTACCATGGAATGAAACTAGAAATCAAAGGAAACTTTAGAAATTATACAAATACATGGAGACTGAACAACATACTTTGAACAAACAAGTAGGTCACTGAAGATGTCAAAGGGAAATCTAAAAGTCCCTTATAACAAAAAAATAAAAATAAAAACAAAACTACCAAAATCTGTAGGATTCAGCAAAAGCAACTTTAAGAGTGCCTACATAAAAAACAAACAATCAAAAAGAAAGAAAAAAAAAAGATAGATTTCAAATAAACAACCTAATGACGCATCCTAAGGTCTTAGAATAGCAAGAACAAACCATACCCCAAATTAGTATAAGGAAAGAAATAATAAAGATCAGAGCAGAAATAAATGATGTAAGTCATAAAATATCCTCCATGGATAAGATTCATGCCACTACAGAAGAAGCTACAGGGAGCATCCTAGTCCCTTTGATCTTGTATCACATGAAAATGGAACATGAAGCTGTCATATTTGAATCAGAGAGAATAAGCCCTCATCAGACACTGAGTCTGCTGGTGATTGGATCATAAACTACCCAACCTACCAAACTGCAAGAAATAATTCTATTATTTATAAATTACCCAGTTTAAGATATTTGTTCATAGCAGCCCAAACAGACTAAGAGACCCAAATAGCTTACCCCTTGAACTTGGGAAGCATCTGTAGCAAGTCTTGTTGCCAGTGTTCCAGGACTATTTCTGAGATCATCAAACCAGCCAATGTCTTGCCCTAACATTGCCTTGAAACCAAATTTACGTAGCCTTTTTGTGAGGAGCTCTCCAGATTTAGCAAAGGTGTATCCCTAAAATATAAAGGAGTCTTTAGTGATACTTTAACATGAAAAGAGATGAAACAGCTAAATCATTTAATGAAAAATAAAACTCCTTACCTGCAGAAACTGGGTGACAACAGATATACAGCCTAGTCCTACAAAAAGTAGGCATATCCCGTCAATGTTTGACCTTTGTTGCTCTTTATCAGGAATTGAAAAATTCTTCGGAAGATAATAAGCAAGAGAGAAAACTTTTTTATTACAAACAACAACAAATACATTCAAATATGCTTAAACAAAATTTCTCTCTACAGGTCTCTATTCATTTGTCCAAACCCATACAACGTACACTAAGAGTGAACCTTAATGTATTCTAGGTTCTTTGGGTGATCGTGAAGTGTCAGTGCAGCTTCATGAATGTAAGGAATTTACCATGCTGGTAGAGAGTGCTGATCATGGGAAAGGGCAGGGGGTATATGGGAAATCGTCATAGCTTCCTAATTTTGCTATGAACCTAAAGGCACTTAAAAAAAAACTTTAAAAATGGTTTTACTTTAAAGTACTAGTAATTAAACCAAAGTTAGCTATGAACATTAAATGTTAATCCCTTGTGGGGCAGAATGCCTGATCAATGAAAATCAATGGTGAAAATTACAGAATCTTTGCGTTGTTTCTTTGCCTGACTTAAGCAGTTATGTTGGTTTTTGTCTGACACAAATTGTAAAAAAAGATGATGCGATTGTCTAAGTCCTTCAAGTAATAAGGCGGAAAGAGAAGAAAGGGAGAGAGAAGTAAAAGAGGGAGGGGAGAAGAAAGGAAGAAAAAAAGTCAGGGAAGAAGGGAGGGAAATCCCTGAGAATTTAGGAATATTAATCTGGGGGAAAACTCAAAATTATTTGAACCTCCATCTTGTTCAAATACTAAAATGTAAAAAAGTTGATTTTCACACTGAGGCATCTTGCCTGCTATTAATTTTATACATATAAACTAGTTCACAAATATAAACTATTGGTTATAGGTACATGTATGTGTTTCATATTAAATGAAGTTTAAATATTTCATACCGTTAAAAAAGCCAATGGTTGGGTTGGGGATAGACCTTAGTTGGTGGAGTGCTTGCCTTGCATGCACAAGGCCCTGAGTTCAATCCCCAGCACACAAAAAAAGCAACTGGCTATCAAAGGATTGAATAGAATTGACTTAGAAAAGAAAAAAAAAATCTATATCTAAGACTGAGGTTTTGCCTCTAAATCACAGGAAGCTAAAAACACCTCTATCCAAAAAGCTATGGGAATTGTGAGTGGGGATTAAGTCTATAATGGCTTAGTAAATGACATTCATAAATATGGGATGAATTTACAGACATTACTCAAATAACTTATTGAGAAGCAAACAATCACAATAAAAATATTAAAAGAATATATTCCAATGACATTGCCTTGAAGTGAAAAGGATTGAAGTGAAAAGGGAACTGTGAGTTCAGGAAAAATATGCATTAGAGGGCTGTTCCATAAATCCCTACCTATTGTTCTGAAATAGTTTGAGTCACTCAAACAGTGCTAATAAACAGTTGCTCAAAGGAAACCATAGATTGAATAATTATTCAGTAAGTGCATACTACATGCTAAATAGATGTTGGTAAAAACGTCTATTATTCTATTAATTATTTTTCCCATTATTATTCTATTAACCCTTTTTTTTTGTAAAGCAAAAGCAATCTGTTCAAAATATCTCAAATTCCAAAGTGATGTGTGTGGGTGTGGGGGGTACAATAGGTTAATGAGATTTTTACTAGTTCTAAAACTAAGTTTTTAGTTAACACAGGCAGCAAATGGGTTTGGAAGATACCACAGTAATTCTTCCCAGTATAACATGACTCACAAGTTTACAGAGTTTAAAAATGCAGAAATGTAAGGCTATATTTTACTTTGGTTTTTAAAATCATTACACAAATGCCCTGAAATCCCAAATTGCAATGCCACAGTCTCCATTACCCCAAAGATCACCTACCATAGCCATGGACTCTAGAATTCAGAGCAGCTTTTATGAGTCTTATTAACAACAGAAATCTAAAGCCCAAAACATCAAGTGACTTACCTGAGTTCATATAGCTAGGGGTTACTCTTGAATAAGGAAATGCCTGTTCTTTAAGCTCATGGTATTCTCCACTTTCTCAGTGTTACCACACACACACACTCACTCACACACACACACACACACACACACACAATTGTTTGGTTTGAGATCGAGCATCTGATCTAGCCATAATCTTTTTTCTACAAAATTGTGCTCCATGAGTTCTTTGCACATTTTTAATGTTGAGATGCAGACCAAGGGCTACTCATTTGTAGATTACTCTGCTCTTAGACTAGCAGGAGTTCAGCACATGTATCTGCCAGTTTTGAAAGGGTAAATCTGCTTAAGGAGAAAATGAAAATTCATTAAACTCTTGCTATGTGCCAGATGTCAAGTGTGTGACTTAACCTACTTTAACTTTAATTGGAATTTCTTTAAAATTTCCAAACAACCCACTGAGGCCTTAGGTTTCTTGCCTCATGTTACATATGAAGAAACTAAGTCTCATCAAGGATAAGTCTCTTGCCAAAATGTGTACACATAGTACAGAGCAGAGGCCTATAACAAATCCAGAGCTGGCTGACTCCCAAGTTCATGCTTCTTCCCAGCATGCTATATCCAAATTGCTGTGGTTAGAGCACTTGGCACAATTTCCAACTCAAATAGACACAGGAGAAGTGGAACAGATAAACTATGCCTTATGTATATATTGAAGGTTGGCTAGATTAGCAACCGGTTTCCTAATAAGGCCCAATCACATGCTGGGCCCATGTCCCAGCGTGTGGTTTCAACATACCACATGTGAATATTGTGCCCTTTAGGTATGTCAGAATGAAAATAGAACAATTAAAATAAGATTCATGATTATACCCTGTGAGAAAAAAGCATCATGAGATTACTGGTGAATATGTGATAATTATGCTCAGAGACAAATAGGAGCCTTCTTCTTTATAGGAGAGGAAAGACAATAGTTGGTTTAGCATCTTTCTCTTAGTAAATATAATCCTCTGAGAGCATTAATGATAAGCCAACTTTGGATTTCACCAACTAGATTCTGCTTTTCTGATCCTGCAGCCCTTAAGTGAAAAGCTCAGTTTTTAGGTCTAAGTCTATCCTAGGATTTCTGATTGTGACCAGAAGAGTCACAGAGAATATTCTCTCCACCAATGACCACATGGGAGTTCAAGAAAGGTAGAAGTTATAGCTGAACTGTCTTTTTTTTTTCTTTTTCCTGACTTTACCATTTCATAACCAGTAGAGCTGAAAGATAGCTTAAAGATCAACTTCATTAATCCTTCATTTTAGAGTTAAGGAAACTAAGGTCTATAGAAGTAGTAGGAAGTAACATCATAGCACCCAGGTTGTGGTGAGTAACTAGCAGAGCCAGTTTCAGAGGAAAGGTCTGCTGACAGGGATTTCAGAACTCCTTCCATGGCAGCTCATATACATGGTTTGGATGAAGATAAATTAATATATTCTTTCCTCTGCTTTTGTAAAAGAAAGAGAGATAATCAGGGGGGAAAAACTGATATTATGGGTTTCTTTTAGAAAGCAAACATTAGAAGCCAGGCACAGTGGCACATACAGATAGTGGAACCTGTAGTCCCAGTTACTGGAGAGGCTGAAGCAGGAGGATCACTTGAGGCTAGGAGTGCAAGGCCTTATACCCTATCCATCTATACCTGCTGCACAGTGCTCAGTGGGATTCATTTCCAGAGCCTCTCATGGCTAGAATGGCAGTTTTGCTGGGGACAGGCAGAGAGAGGTCCTGATATTTCTAGTCCACCTTATCCCCAATACCAGCAATAGCATACAACAAAGAGCAAATGACCAATAAATACTTGTCAAAATGATGAATGTGTTTTTCTGTTTAATGTTCACCTTCCTCAAGTACTGAAAACTCAGCCAGGTGCCATGGCACATGTCTGTAATCCCAGCAGCCTGGGAAGCTGAGGCAGGAGGATCAGAGGTTCAAAGCCAACCTCAGCAACTTAGTGAAGCCTTAAGCAACTTAGCAAGACCCTGTCTCAAAATTAAAAATTAAAAAAAAAAAAGAGCTAGGGATGTGGCTCAGTGGTTGAATGCCTCTAGGTTCAATCAAGAAGAAGAAGAAAAAAAAAAAAAAAGAAAGAGGAGGAGGAGTAGCAGCAGCAGCAAGGACCGAAACCCCCACTGAAGAATTCTAACTGACCGGGCATTCTTGAATCCCTAGCACTGTGTCTCAGGGAGACCATCAATCAATAACTGTTGAGTAAGTAAAAGAGCATTTCTTTATAATGCATACTATAGTCAAACTTTGTACCTCAGCTGTTCAGCAAGATTTAAAATTGCCTGAAATCATTTTGTGGATCATCCAAATCTTCCTGTACAACAGGCCTACAGGAACACTTTACAGTCAGGACATTTATCAGAGAGGTGACAAGAGAGAGATGTAAAGGAAGGAACTAAAATGTAAGCTGTTATCACATGCTAAACTCAGATAATGTAGCATACTGGCAAATCCTTTGGCTGTGCCACCTTGACTAAGTTAATTATATTCTTTAGGTTCTAGGTTTCCTCCTCTGTTGACCTCACAGGATGAGAGAGAGAGGGACAGAGAGAGACAGACAGACAGAGAGAAAGGTGTATCAACTAAGAAATATAACATCATTTTGATTTGCAAATAACTAATTTTGCAATAATATCTTATCAGAATCTGGTTCTACAGTCACACTGGCTGGATTTGACTCCCAGATCTACCACTTGCTATCCCAAATTCACTAAGTCTTGGTTTGCTCCTTTATAAAACGGGAATAATAACAATCCTTACCTCAGATGGTTCTTAGGAAACGTAAGTGAACTATTATACAACAAGTGCTTAGTTAGTGCCTACTACATACATATCTGTAGTTATTATTATAGCAATAAAATCAGATGGAGAATATCAAAACTCTTAGGAAGTGAAAGATTGAAATAAACTTATTCTTTATTCCTGCCTTATTTTACTTCTTTTTTGCTTTTCTTACCTCTTCCCCCATTTCCCCATTTCAATGCAATCAGTAGGAGAACGGAGAATTTCACACTAACACCTGCTATTGTAAGTCAAACTTTGTACCTCAGCTGTTCAGCAAGATTTAAAATTGCCTGAAATCATTTTGTATTATTCGAAAACCTGCTTTGCACTCTGATTTGGTTTGCACACAGGTAAGTTTCCCTCTTCCAATTCTAAGTCTACAGTGACAGTGCCATTTTTTTTTTTTTTTTTGAACAGACATGATGAGTGTGTGAGTGCCTTGCTGGCCTAGACAAGAGCTTTCAGCTTCAGCCTCTAACCTTCTGTGTGACAGACTCAATGAACTTTTCATTTTTTATGTTAGAACAAAGAGCCCAAATACCAAAGATGAGAAAAGCCATTGATTTTTTTTTTAAAAAGCAGAAGGTATGAAGAGAATAAAGTATCTCAGGTGCTTACTTACCCCAACAACCTGGCTGAATAGAAGGGCATAGAGGGGCGTGATTGCCCCATTAACAGCTGCACCCAGGGACCCTGCCAGCATATAGGGCCATTCTGGAGCATTGAATTTCATGATCCTTCTAACTGGGGCGGGCGTAACTTCTTCTTCCATAAGAATGCTCTTGTTCTTGAGGGGAGAAAGGGTTACATTTAGTGATCCAGATGTATACATGGATGCTTTGCATATTCTCTTTTACTATACACGTGACATTGTGGCATTCATGAATTTGAGAGTCATGGTTTGATTGGTTATGAGAGACTTCAAAGATCTATGAGATGCACTGGTTTATTATTTTTGGAGGAATGCTTGTGACTTGCTTAGATGGGATTGAACATCTTGATGCTGCATTTATAGTTCTCAATTCATAATCGACCATGTATTAACTCTTTTAAATAGGTTGACTCTTTGAGAATAATGACTCCTAATTAGAAAAACCTTTGCTGTGGTGTATTTCCACATGGAGGACTTGAGAAAATTTCAAGATATGCTTGTCATAAATGTCAAGGTTCTGTAACCTAATAACTGGCTAAAGCTCTGAGATGGGCCAGGATATCTGAAACAAGATGATTTAAATAGTTTTTTGTTTGTTTAATTGTCAATGGACCTTTATTTTATTTATTTATATGTGGTGCTGAAAATCAAATCCAGTCCCTCACACATGCTAGGCAAGTGCTCTACCACTGAGTCCCAGCTCCAGCCCCAATTTAAACCATTTTTAAGTGGTGTCAGTAGCTATCATTTACTTGATTTCAATGAGTTTTTCCTTAATTATTGCCGCAAAGTAAGTGATACTCCATTGGGATTTCTAAATTGCATATTTTTTTTCGAAAGGAGTGAAAATTAGCACTTCCCTATTCTGATCATTTTAGTTGCTATTAAAGTGACAGAGCTAGTAAACTGTTATCCTCTCAAAGGCAAATATTATATATAAAACCCTATTGTTTTGTCTATCATTTTTCCTTGCTAGCAATATTACTCAATTCTTTAGGCCCATTTTATTCAGCAATTTGTTAAATGTATTACCATGTGAAAGGTAATAAATGTATTACACTGAGAAAGGATTCTAGGTGGCTTAAATAGATTTGTATTGATTTCTTAAAACTTTTTCTATAAAACATACTTAAATACTAATACATAGCAATTTACCCCATTAGATAGCTGAATATCAGGAATAGATAACAGCAACTATCTTCAAAAATCTTCCCTTTGCTTACAAAGTCAAAGACCATGTTACCAATACAATTTATGTGAAAGGCTGGTGTCATGTCCATTCATTATATTTGTAAGCCAAATAGGATGAAGGAAGGCAGCTCAGGCCGGTGATGAATTTGTCATTACGTCCATGTCAAGTTCTGTCTCAGCTGCCTTCATCATTTGTACTTTGTCATTGCTACTCACTCATGTGGCAAATCCTCACGCTCAATTATTTCATTTCTGACAGCTTACTAACTGTAGGCCACCAAGGTCAGGGAGGAAAATAAGTTGCCTGGGAAATCATGAGTAGAACAGGCAGAAAGAATGGGGTTCTTGAACAAGCCCCACATGACACCAATGGAGCATATCACCAAGCACCTTAGTTCTTTGAGCCTCAGTTATCTCCCCCTTAAAATGAGAGAGTCGGACTAGGTTGTTCTGGGGAAACAACATTTCTGGGTCTCTCGTATTTCTGCATGTCTGGTGAGCAGAGGCACTGACTACGTTTTGTTTTGTATTAATTTTCAAGGGTGTTTGTATAGCAAACAACCTTGGGAGACAGAGAGAATGACTTCACCCCAAGCAGTAAGCCCATCTCTTCATTATAAGAGTCCACTTGCTGGTATCATCTGGCTCTCTTTGCGCCACCTTGTGGAAACTAGGGGTGGAGCTAGGGAGCCCTTGCAAAATCGCTGAACTATGGCCACTTTAACTTTGTCTCAGGGCTCTAATGTATTCTGCCAACATTAAAAAAAAAATTTTATCAGGCCAACCAGATAGTTTGCAGTAGAGCAAAAGATCAGCCATTTTACAGTTCTGGACAGTGGCTGGTGTCCAGATCTGGATGTTTATAGACTCATGAGGATTGATGATTAAAAACACAAATTTATGGGTCTTATCACCAGAATTTCAATTTAGTAGGTCTTAGGTGTGAATCTGTGCTTTAAAAATATTCCTCTGGTTGTTCTGATGACCACAGCTCAGATTGTGAGGCTTGTGACTATATATAATCTCCAGAACTCCTCTCATCACTAAATGTCTAGAAATTAAGGTATCCATAAGTGTACCTTTTGGATATGTCAGCTGGGCTTCAGGGTATGCTTCCAAACTTGTGAAGATGCCCCAATACTTACTAAATTTGGCCTGCTCCCTAGTGACATTAAACCTAGTACTTCCTGAAACCACTGCCCCACAGGGTGGTCCACCCACAACCTGACAAGATGAAAACTGTCCTGACTTTCTGATACCCATAGTTATCCCCAACCCAAATCAATAATACCTAGAATATTTAAAAGCAATATGATAACTTTTTGCCTAGTAGTTTTCATTCCAAGATAAACTAACAAGAAACACAAAGTAGTTTATTTGAATAATTTTGTTGTCCCCCATGCTAAAAAAAATTTTGACTTTAAAGAAACTATTTCTGAATCCCCCCACCAACACATACCAAATGCAGCTGTCAAGACTGAATGATGCAAAACTAGAAAATCAATCCACAGATAATGGGGTTTTTTTAATATTGGGGATTGAACCCGGAGCACTGTATCATTGTACCCCCAGCCCTTTCTATTTTTTTATTTTGAGATGCCCTTACTAAATTACCCAGGCTGGTCTTCATCTTGTGATCCTCTTGCCTCAGCCTCTCAAGTAGATGGGATTACAAGCATGTGTCGCCATGCCCAGCACAATAATAGATTTTTGATTGAATTTTATTTGATACCACTAGCTGAACAGTGGAGAAATATAACTATAAATATATAATAAATATTATTCTATAAAGAAATATTTTAGCTGGGAGCAATGGCACATGCCTGTAATCCCAGTGGCTCGGGAGGCTGAAACAGGAGGATTGCAAGTTCAAAGCCAGCCTCAGCAATGCCAAGGTACTAAGCAACTCAGTGAGACCCTGTCTCTAAATAAAATACAAAATAGGGCTGGAGACATGGCTCAGTGGTTGAGTGGCCCCGAATTTAATCCCTGGTTTCAAAAGAAAAGAAATATTTTACTTGTGCTTGGTAAAAACTAAATATAAAGAGAAATGAACAAATTAATGGCAAATAAGTAACTCAGATAGAGTAGTAAAATTATGAAATTTATATGTTTCCTCCCTGCACAGTTTGTTCCTCTACTGTAGCACTAGAAAGCTGTATAGCACTTATTTTTTTCTATCACATGTAAAGTCCCTGTCAGTAACTCATGGTAGGCAGAGGAACAGCAGCTCTTGTTCATCTTTCCATCCCCAATACAATACCAAGCACACAATAAATGTGCAATCAGTGTTTATTGGATGAAAAGATGAATGCAGTTCTTATGCCCATCCTGTATACATGCGACTAAACATTTATTTAAAATTACTGATTGCTCATGTACTTCGTAGGTGGTACAATGCTAAACACTGGGCTCCTCCCAGCTTCCTTCTAAACATCTCTGTTGTGCTCCAAGGGGAAAGGTAACTTCCTACTTGAATTTTGGGTCCTGCTTTTTACCCTTTGTTACACTGGTTTTTTCATTCCCATCAATAGAGGTTTCCTGTCTGGATAACACCTTGAAGATTTGATGGGAAGAAATAGTAAAGTTATGACAAAGGGGCAAGGTGTCCAAATGAATAGATACTGATAGTGATTTTTATGGGTCCGTGTCTGTCCACCAGTGTTTAAATCCTATCTTAAAAGATAGCTGCAATGAAGATATAGATGTCTAATACCTGTCTCTGACTTGCTCTCCTATACATTCTGCCTTGTTTTGCAATTTCACTGAAAAAGATATCTAAATATCAGAGATTGGCATCTCTATCTCACAGGTTTCCACTAATCTTAAACTTAATCTTAATAATATTATATCTAGGATCTGACCTCATTTATGGAGCTAAAGGTACCACTTGGAGAGTGAGGAAGAATGGCTTTGCTCTGTTACCAACTAGACTCCGGGTGAGTAACCCTACTTAGGGTCTGAAACATAGACATAAAACCATCTCTTCCAAGGGTTCAGTTAATGCTCTAAGAGACCACAAGGTGGAGTTGACTGCTTTCTATAAGTAGGCCTTCAGCCTCACAGAACATCTCCCCACCTAGAGATGGTAAGGTGAGGGTCCCTCTATCAAAACAGGAAAAAGAAAAGAGTTCATCGATTCTTGGGCTTGCAGAATTTAATTAAGTATTAAAGTACTTTAAAATACTGAAACTGGGCAACATTTACTCATACAATGTTACTTGAGATTAGAGATTCCATTAGACACATATTATTAATCTCAAAGCTAATGTTTCCTCTTAACAATAATTAATTCTTTAATATACAGGACTCTAATATAATTATCCTATAAACAAGTATTATTAATATCAGATATTTTCCTCTTGGAGTATTAGCACAATCACATTGACTTCCCTGACCTTTTTTTTTTTTCCTTCTTCTTCTTCTTCCTTTCCATCTCCTTTAACCAGAGAGAAGATAAAGCAGCATCTTTGCAAAATTACACTGGTCGACATTTCATTGATTTTGTTTTATTCCTAACTTATAATGTAGATGAGTAGAATGTAATAAGGAATTTTTAATCTCTCAAGCCTAAAATGAATCTGTATATTTGATTTAGATTCCCTTTCATTTGGTGGCTCCCTTCGGAGCTTTTCCTGCATCAAAAGAACTCTGGGCATCTGATCTCCAGATCTCTCCCTAGGCTCTGATGGTCCTCTGTGACTGTGCTGTGCCATCCACCAGCTTTAACAGTAACAGCAGGAGGTCAGCTTTCCCTTCCTTTTCTCCCTCCTTCCTCTCACTTTTCTCACCATTTACCCAGAAACTAGAAAGAAATATAAATATTGAATATGCTCAGTACTGTTACATTTAAATTCTGGCATAGTCTCTGGTCCTTCCTTGAAGCTCTATTAAACTCCTATTCTTGTCTAATACATCTTGGAGTTACTTGTGATGGCGCCATGGACATATATGAAATAGCTGTTTCTAGAACCAGATGAGGACATGAATCTTTAACAGCAGGATGCAGCAAGAAACCAGGCTTGCAAAATGTATTTTCTCTCACTGCAATTCATCAGTTGCTCCAAACAAAGAGTGTTCTTTGGAATTTATTTAAACCAACTCTGCTAGATATTAAGACCTCTATTCATTCAATATTAGTGCATGAAAACAAAAGAGAGCCTTGATAATCCATCTTTCATAGACATGTTATCAATAGTGCCAAAATTTCTTCATTGAGAGCCCATGTTTATAATTATTTCTTAATGGATGCACATGTTGGCATTTTATTGAAGAGAATTTGAAATTACATCATGCATAATGGATGTGCTTGTAATTAAAATATTCCCTGACTTGTTTGCTTTGATAAATATGAGAGTTTGAGCTTCATTTTACTGTAGAAATTCAATTTTTCATTCCAGTTGAAAAGTCTCTGGATGTCTGACTTGGTACAAGGCATGAGTCTAGGTGCGTAAGGTCATTCAAACACAAATAAGATGTAGTCGTTAAGTTTAAGAAGCTTATAATTTAGTAAAGGAATAGATCAGCCTGACTTCAAAGAAAGATCCATAAGGACATTTCCATCAAAAGTTTCCAATGAATGACTTCTGGTGGGGGTGTGGGGAGTATTGAAAGCTAGAGTACCGGGACCAGGAAAGGCTTGGAGGAGGACAGATGGTCATATGTGAAAGCCACACAGTGTCCACAACAGCAGGACACCTTCATCCTTGTGAGGAAAGTTTTTTTATTGCTATATGTGCAGATTCCTGTTCGATTTCTTTAATTTCAGGCTATTTTGAATTTATGTTAAAATCAATGTTGTTATTTTAAATGTATCCTAAAACATTATTATAAAATTGTCTAAAGTAAATAAATGTCCATAAAACCTAATGGACCTCTGTAATTCAAAAATTGTGATGACTTGTTTAAGGCCTAGTCTTATTAAATGTCTGTGTCTGGCCATCAGTGTTTAAATCCTATCTTAAAAGATAGCTGCAATGAAGATATAGATGTCTGATACCTGTCTCTGACTTGCTCTCCTATACATTCTGCCTTGTTTAGCAATTTCACTGAAAAAGATATCTAGAGATTGACATCTCTAGCTTACAGGTTTCCACTAATCTTAAACTTCATCTTAATAATACTATATCTAGGATCTGACCTCATTTATGGAGCTAAAGGTACCACTTGGAGAGTTGATTGAATGCTTTTGCCAATTTTGTTATAACTTAAAAAAAATTCTTAAAATTTAGAAAAAAAAAAGGGCTTTTTTGGAAATTCTTTAAAACTTTGGAAATTCTTTAAAACTTTTGGAAATTCTTTTTTGGAAATTCTTTAAAACACAAGATAAAGCAAATAATTTACTAAGCACATCTGCAAAACATATTTCCTGTGTTTATCAGAAGGGTTCATCTAAAAACTAACCCAGTTTTAGTTAACGTGTTCTGTAAAGTAATTCATTAGCTAATCCGTGTTTCTTTTTTAAAATGGTGTAAAATAGAGTTTTTACCAGGCGCTAATGTTCTCCTACTTTGTGTGACCTCATGAACCACATATGTTCAGGTTTAAAGGGCACACAGTGGTCCCCCAGGAGAGATCGCTTCCATTCCTGCATGAGTGATTGGTGCCTGACCTGTTCATCTTCGTAAGTCGATTTATGATGTACAGCAGCTAAGGTAGGTTCATGTACCAGATGAGAAAGCTGAGATTTGGAACGTTGCCGGAGAGAAGCTCTGTAAACAGAAAGATGGAAGAGTGTGTAAATGATGGGCAGGCTGGAACAAGACTCAGTTGGTGTTCAAATTTACATCATGTGTCAAATAAACAAAAATGTTTGGTAGGTCCCATGGAGACCAGGGAAGGGAGGCTCAAGATTAGGTTTGACAGAGCTATTCTTAGGGCAGAGCTAATTGGGTTCATTGCTCTGGGACTCAAGCTTTGCAATTGTTGGACCTGGATTTGAAGGCAGCTAGGGAGGGAGAAAATGAAGAGGAGCACATTTGTCCCAGCAGTTCACTAAAATAGGCCCAAGGCTCAAACACATTCCAAGCCCATATGGTTCTGCTAACCACTGCCATAGCAAACCCAATGGCCTCTCACTTTTACCTCTTTCTGGTTCAGGTCTGAGTTTTGTTTTCTCCCCCCGCCCTTTTCTCTCCCTCCCTTCCTTTCTGGTATTCCTGGTGTTTAGTATAAAGTTACCAGGATTGGAGTGAGCTGATAGAAGGAAATAGGGCCCCCAGTGAGATTGTCTCTGAGCTAGCTATACAAGCCCACAGAAATGCATGAACACAAATCTTACTGAAATATAATTTAGGGGCTGGGGATGTGGCTCAAGCGGTAGCGGGCTCGCCTGGCATGCGTGTGGCCCGGGTTCGATCCTCAGCACCACATACCAACAAAGATGTTGTGTCCGCCGAGAACTAAAAAATAAATATTAAAAATTCTCTCTCTCTCTCTCCTCTCTCCTCTCTCACTCTCTCTTTAAAAAAAATTTTAAAAAAAGAAATATAATTTAGCTTAATGTATTCATTCATGTATTTATTCATTCAACAGTAGCTTATTGGGACCTACAACATGCTCAATCCTGGGGAGACACAAAGACTAGTCAATCACAGGCTTCTTCCTCAAGGAATTTTCATCCTATAGAAAAGCAATGCATTCACCTAAGCTAGATATAAGGAAGCATATGGCTAAGGGAGGTAAAGTAGTTTTGCATAGAGATTTTGGAAATTCAAAAGGAAAAGAAACATATGGCAGGTGATACCAAGAAAGGTCTCAATCAAGAGGTGGCTAAGTAGTGTTTGGCTATTGGTAGACTACAGGGAAGAGCATTTCTGACAGAGAAGACAGTGTAAACAAGCATGCAGAGAGTTACTGGGTAAGTATATTTAATTCATGACAAGCATAAGATGTGATTGGCTCTTTTTTTTCCCCCTGAGATTCTTGGGAAGGGGGGGTCCCCATTCTCTTCAAGATTAACTTATAAGCACTGGGAGCTGCTAGCAATTACGTTGAGATACTCTAAGAACTAAAAGTGAGGCCAACAGTGAAAAGAGGGAAACCCATCTATCTTGAACACATCCTTGAAGTTCTAGCCTTAGACAAAAGCATCCTTGGGCTATTTGGTTATATCGGCTGATTCTTTCCTTTTAAAGGTTGAACCAAGTTGGGTTAGGTATTCAGTCATTTGCAAATAGAATCTTAACTGATACAGTTAATGCCAAAGAGTTGGAAGGAAGGAAGTTACATTATCAAAGATGTACTTTGGAAGGCTTAATCTGAAGTAGTAGTGTTAGGAGAATGTTGGAGATGGGGAGATCTGTGTCAACTGCTTTAGTACACTCTAGAAGGAACTATTCATATGTTGACCCCTATCATTTTGTACCCAGGAGAGAGTAGACTGAAGCAAATACCAATGTGTGCCTGTGCCTATAACTTCACCAAGGCTTCTTAAGAAAGCAGGAACATACCAACTTGATTACTTTAACTGGTTCCCATGTTCGGTTAATGACACTGTCATCCTGTTAGTCACCTAGGCTCAATGCTGTACATTTACCTGAAGTCCTGTCTCTTCCTTGTTCTTGCACACTCAAACTCTTGCCCAGTCTTCTATGACCAGACATGAAACCACTCCCGCCCCCCTCCCTGTCCTCCAACTGGCCTTAGAACACTCCCATTCCTTCCTATCCATCCTGAAACTCCCCAGAGTTATTTCTTTGGATTAGATAGATAATGTTAAACTATCTTCTTCAGAAGGTGAAGACTAGGATTGTGTCACCTGGAGATCAAGTACATGACAGGGACAAGACTTAAGGTCATAGATCTATAATGCAAACCCAATGCAATGAACACCAAGGTAGAAATGGGTGACAGATGAGGTGTTAAGATATAATTGGCTACCTCCCAGTGCTGAACATAGGAATACCTATATTCTGTACCCTTGGGTTTCTACTATTTTCATCTTATATTTCTTTTTTTTTAAATATTTTTTAGTTCTCAGCGGACACAACATCTTTGTTGGTATGTGGTGCTGAGGATCGAACCCGGGCCGCACGCATGCCAGGCGAGCCCGCTACCGCTTGAGCCACATCCCCAGCCCTCATCTTATATTTCTTAAGACTCTTCCCCGCCCCATTTCCTAAACTGTTCCACCTATCTCACATAAGCTGTCATGAGACCATGAGCTATTATGGTGCTAGGCACCTATGCTACCTGCTATCTGGTTCCTTACTTATCTACCAGCAAGACCAGAATCTATGACATCCCCCCTTCAGAAATCTAACGCATCTCCTCTTCCCCATCTCAGAAGCTGTGAACCACTTTTTACAATGAAGAAAAATGTTAATTTGGGGACTAAATGCTCTCTTAGTTATTTTTTAGAAAATTATTTGCTGTTATCTATTAAATGGTTCCTGAACCTAAAATATATCACTGAAGAGGAACACAGGCATTGAAAAACTAAAGCCAAAAACCAAAATACCAATTAACATTTCATTTAGTTATCTTGGAACAGAAAAAAAATAATCAGCACATACAATGAGATATTTTTAACAGATCTTTTTACTCAAACTTATAAATCTTTCTCTCTGCAGGAGGTTAATAGCTACTCTCTGTGTATAGATAGTATTTCTGAATTTCTCATCCTAGTCACTAAAATGAAGAATTTGTGAGAAATTATAGCCAAATAAATATTTATATTAAAATGGTTATCTGTTCCTAACAATAAACTGTAAATAAATAACTTATAATGAATAGAGTTTTGCTCATTTTAAAATAATTATTTTCTTATTGACACAACCATAACATACACCTCCATTTTAACTGTTCTAGCAATCAGAAGTGTATGGTCATTCTCAGTGTTTAAGAAGTTACTTCATATCATTAGATTATGGTTTTAATAACTTTAATGATTTTAACATTTATCATGACTAAACTTACTGCCAGATGTTCATAAAACTTGCCTAAAATTTTTGGTAACTTTCATAGGTTTTACTTTATACACTAACCTGAAGCTATTGCTTTGTTATTTTCTAAGTTCAAAAAACTAAATAAAATTAGCATTTCTTTAAAAAAAAATAGGAGGCTTGTTCTGAAAAGAAAAAAAAAATACATAAACCATTCTACTTCTGAGAATTTAGATTTAAAAAGCAAAAGTACACTAATACCTGAAATTTCTATTTTCAGTTGAAAATAAAGCACGATACCTTTTAGTGAGTTATTCTTTTAATTTAATATTTATTATTAAAATTTTTAATATTCAAATGCATAAATCTGACCACGTTGAGTTGTTAGCTGGCTACTTCATCTTAATTCCTTTTCAGTAAACAGTGAGCCATCTTGATTGAGAAAGTTCTGTAACTGAGTCTGCTCAGAACACTGCCTTACATTATAGGTCCAGGAAGTGGTGAGGGCAGTGGTGGGGAGAGATGCTTTCAACCATCACCTAATAGTCTCCTAATTTTTTTCATAACTATAGACACATATTCCTGGGCAGAATTCTTAATAAACAGATCTTTAACATTAGGGGAGAATTTTTTTTTAATTTTTTTTTAGTGAAACTCATAGGCCAGGATGAAAAACTAAAATTTATAGTCTTGCTAATAGTATACTCCAAAAAATATGTTCATGCTCATATGTTGATCCAGAGAAAAATAAATAACTCATTTAGAAAAATGATTTAAAAGCTAAAAACATACATTTTTACTTAATCTAGTTAACGAATGATTTGTTTTCAATTGGGTTACTCTGGGAGCAGCAATGTTTTAATTCAGTTGTACCTCAGTAGGTTAAAGAATGGAGTTAACAGTATGAACATGACCTTTATATAAGACAGTGGTTCACACCACAGTTAGCTTTAGTGAAAAAAGTAAACAGTGATTTTTGTTAAATCTCCTAAATTCTATAAATGACACGTGTGTGTGTGTGTGTGTGTGTGCGCGCGCTGTAGTGAGGATTGTACTTAGTAGTGCTCTACCACTGAACGACATCCCCAGTCCTATTTATTTTATATTTTGCCATAAGGTCTAAGTCATCTAGCCTGGCTTGGAATATGCCATCCTCCTGCCTCCTCCACTCCCACAGCTGGAATTACAGATATGTACCACTGCTCCAGTTAGTAAACAACATCTTATCCAGACAGCCCTCCATGGGGATCCTACCCTCAATAAGATGAGAAACTGAAGTTAGACAGAAGAAGCTATGAATTATGGACATAAATGTCAATACAGCAACAAAACATTCATCTGCAGTTCTTGCTATGTAAGACCTGGGAGTCTGCTTTCTTTGATATACTTAAGATATTGCCTGAGGCTCCTAAGAATATCTGAAAACTTTAAAATGTGCCATGCACTTTGAGCTTACCTTAAACTATCCCGGTAGCTCCCTCTGCTAAAGCTCTTCTCAAGCATGTCACCTTCAGTTCCATCTTTTCCTACGTAACACAATATGAGTCACTCCTTAGTAGATACAGTAAACAGACCATATTTAAATAGAATCATTCTATTTGCCTAAAATGTAGTTACTATGTATAAAGACAAAATAGTCTATAAAATTTTATTCTTAAAAAATAAAGCTTGTAACTTGTCCAGCACATTGTAACAAAAATTTGAACCACATGCTAGCCTATTACCTCTGTATAAAATAGGTATGTTTTCAGCATAAATCATAAAAACAACTTTAGGGAGAAACCCACTAGTAGTAGCAAAAATATGACAGAACCACCGAATGTTTCAAGTCTATTCAGAATAGCTCATGGTGTCCATGTATGCAGCAGTCATGCCCGGACACATTCACAAGTCTAAACGTGAAATAGTGAAAAAAGTTTAGAATGCTGGTTAATCTAGCTTGGGCAACCACTATGTCTGAAAATTCAGATTGATAGAGAGAAGGTGTAGTAGGGTCTAAAGCATCTATTTATGTTTGGAAAAAAATATATACAACCTTTTATTCATTGACTAATTCACTCTACTAGTAAGAATGAGACACCTAGGATATACAGGACACACTCCAGAAGGGGCTCTCCTGTCTGCAAAGTGTAAAGAAAAGGGATGGAATTAAAAACTAGAAGACTTGGCTTTGGCTCTATGATTTGATCAAACAACTCACCTCTTGAACTTCAGTGGTTTCCTTTATCATTTATATAATGCCTGCCAGGACTTTTGGGAGAACAAATCAGATGTGTGTATTAACATGCACAGAAAATCAAGCCCCGGAAATATAAACTAACTTAACGTGCAAGTGAAAGGAAAACACCACTTGCCCTTCTCATCCTTTTCCTGAAGGTCTTGGTTTCCTTGATTTTGCAAAGTCACTAGAGTGAAGTAAACGCCTTTCCTTTCTAACAGTTCTTCATGGGTGCCTCTTTCCACAACTGTGCCACATTCAAAACCAATGATGACGTCTGCAAATCTGATGGTGGAGAGACGATGGGCCACTGACACAGTTGTTTGCTTGTGTTGGATCTGCAAGAATATACAGTGCACGGTGAAACATGACTGTAAGACAAGGTAGGCTTTGATCTTTGGATCGTCCCAGAATCCACAAGTAAGTCAGAGCCTTGGTTCCCAAGAATGTCTTTAAACTGGCTGTGCAGACACCAGAAAAGGCCAACACAGCTTCTTGTAGCCATAAATCCCATCATGCTTTGGTCTGATTGCTGCTATTAATCAATAGCTTTAAAAGGGGGAGGGAATTTTAAAAATCATGTAAGATCTCAACAAGAGTTTAAATTTTACATGTGCATCCTTTCGAACCAAATCCTAACTATTTTATCAAGATGAGAAAGATTGTAGTCAGCTAATATTTTCTGAAGGATCACACAGGATACGTGGACCCCTTAGCCCTGTAAAGTAAACTCACACAAACCTTATTCAGTGATTTTTGTACCACAGCCTCACTCTCGTTGTCCAAGGCTGAGGTAGCCATGTCCAAAAGGAGGATCTTGGGGTTTCGGATAAGGGCTCTGGCAATGGCTATCCTTTGTTTCTGGCCACCACTCATCTGGCCTCCTCCTTCTCCTACAAGGGTGTCAAATTGCTAGGAAAAAAGTGACATCAGTCATGATGGAGAAGAACTCGGTGGTTTCTGTTGGTAACTAACCCTGCACGAGGTCTCTTCTAACTGCCTCCTCAAGAATGAATTTTCACAGGTCTAACTTTTACTAAAAGAAACGTCCCTTCCCCAAACAGGTAATTAACTAATCAATATCTATGCAAGAGATAAAGAAATTGATTTATGCTCTTATCCCCAGGTGCATTGAGCTGTGTAAATATTCTTCTGCAGCTCAACTTCAAATAAATGTTTTCAGTCAAAGTGAAAACAAGTCCTTGTCTCCTTTCTCTAATTAGGCAACCCAGCAAAACATAATACTAACGTTGTCTTTATATTGTGAATGAAAGGGCAAACCACATCAAGTGGTTACTGAGCGTGCCCATGCCTATTGTTACATGGGAACATAAGTAGTCATTCTTATCTTGCCTAGTAGTAGCCAACATGAGTTGTGCACCTACCACTTGAGTGGTTCTGAGGCAGGTACTGTGGTTCTCCTCAACTGGTGAATAAGGAAATGCTGGGCATAAAATATAAACTTATCGAAATTCTAAAGCTGTTAAGTGGAGAAGTTGGGTTTGATACTGGTGTAGCTTTTTCCTCTTTGGTCATGAAGCTAAAACGTGCATATCTGCAATTTTATTCATAAAGGTAATTCAGAAGATCAATCAGGAAGTGTTCAAGATCACTGACTCTGGAACCAGACCATCTGCTATCCATCTTGTTTCTCCTGATTACTTGTATAATTCTGAACAAGTTATTCACCTATTAGAATCTCAGTTCTCTCTTCTACAGATGGGAATAATAGTTGCCATCTGACCAGATGAATGTGGGGGTTTAAATGAGTGAATAGATGTGAAGTCCTTAGAAAAGTGCCTGGAATGTAGCAAGCTCTATACAGGTGCCCACTATTATTAATCCTCCTTTGACTTTAGCAGGTCATCTGTGGCAAAATCCATATAAATATAATAATATGGAGGTGGTCTTTGTAGTAGTAGAATGAAGTGTAGAGTGAAGATGTATGAGGAATTGTTTTTGAATCTGTGAGAAGCAGTTCCAAGGACACAATATTTAAGCTAAGTACAAGAAAACTAAATAATAACAGTTGTAGACATCAAGAAAGCACTGCACAAGTAATACCATATGACAAATTTAGCCTTTTTTTAGATGGGTGCTTAATATATGGAAATTGTATCTATAGCAAAGAGTGATTTTCAGAAGAAAGTTTCCCAGCTTGGCAGATTTTAAATATGTAAACAATGTGTTTTCAGATAGAAGGGAAAACTTATGGTACATTTCCACACATAAGACAAAAATATGACCTTGGGAATTTAATAATTCACTCTAGGAATGCCTGTAATCTCAGCTCCTCAGGCGGCCGAGGCAGGAGGATCACAAGCTTGAGGCCAGCCTGGGCAACTTAATGAGACACTATCTAAAAAAGGAGGAGGAGGAGGAGAAGGAAGAGGAGGAGGAGGAGGAGGATATGGAGGAGGAAGAGGAGGAGGAGGAGGAGGAGAAAGAAAAAGTGCATAAAGAATTTAATGATCTGGAATTCAAAGTTTTTAAAGTGTGTACTATTGTGTAATTTTTTTTTCTGACTTCTGGGTTTCCTTCTGGAATATGAAGCTAGGGTACCTGTGGCAGGGTCATGATGAAATTGTAGGCGTTGGCCTCCTTGGCAGCTCGGATTATGTCTTCCATTGTCGCCTCTTTCCTGCCATAGCGAATATTTTCTGCAATAGTGGTGGAGAACAGAACTGGCTCTTGTTCCACTACCCCAATCTGATCTCTCAGCCATTGGATGTTAAGAGAGCGAATGTCGTGGCCATCCAGAGTCACCTAGGGAACAGAACAACATCACATGGCTTGGATCCCTTCAGGGTCCTGAATCAGGAGGTGATACTTGACCACGGGGGAGAAAAAGAGAGGCTGACAAGACTGTGACTGTCACAATTCCCCTTGAAGTGAGGCTGTTTAGTTAGGACACAACGTATAATTGAAATCATGTATAGCTGTAGGGCAATTCATTGTAGAAACTTAAATGATGCATGTGTAGAAACACAAATAATTACTTAATTTTGCACTATTATTAGCCCAGGAATGGACAAGTTTCTAATTTCTCACTAAAGAGTAATGAGTTGTTCATCACACTTTGAATATTTTATTATCTTTTGACTTCTGATCAAAAAAGTGACCTCAAAATTATTTTAAAAAATAAATTAATAATCCCTATCTTATTTATATGCTTTATAGTAAATCTTACTTTCTGGTAAGATGCATCAAATAACACTTAGCTGTTCAAAAGCAACTAAAGGCATAAATGGGAATGAATCAAAATCACTATAGGAAAAATGTGAAAATTTTATATCAAAAAACCATATTTCTAGATATTTGAGAGTCATTATGATGGCATGTAGCAAAGAATACCCAATTGAGAAGGAAATGTCTGTGGAAAAGGAAAATTCTATTATTTCTGCCTTGTCAGAGCAACATTATATGCATGATTGAGAACCTGTGGCATTGAAGCCATTTAACCTACAGTCACAACAAGTATCTCTCAAAGCACCAAGGAGATGCTGACAAGAATAATTTTGAGGCAGAGTATAAAGATGTGGCATCTACATACCTGAGTTCAAATACTGGCCTGATCATTCCTCACAGTGACTTGAGGCCATTCCTAATCTTTTTGACACTCTGCTCCCTCATTTGTTAAATGGGGATATGTACCTTTTGGGGTCATTGTGAAAATAAGGAATCATTTTTATGAAGTATTTGACATATTATATGTGGCAAGTAAGTGGTGATTATTAACAGTATTTATTTTCTTAATTTTAGTCTATGTTTACTCAAATAAATACAAGGAAAAAGAGATCACATCATTTGAGGAATTGTATATAGAAAAGGTTTTCTTAAACCCAGCTTTTTGAAGTGGTAATCAAGGGCATTCTTTGTTTATTTCTAGCTATGCCAGCTTTCCTATGCTTGGCACTTGTAAATCATAAGGAATCAATAATGATTTTGTTGCAACAAAAGAAAAGAAGGGTAATAGGTAGTTCACTGTGAAAGCAGCAGCACCAGTTCAAATGTTCAGTGGTTACTGAGCGAATAGAATGACAGGTTAGTCACTGAGTACTGTCACTACGCAGGGAGTTCGTCTTCTCTATTCAGTAAGAAGTCATTAAATCTATGTGTGAGCCAGGACAATCTCAGTTTGACAGTAGAGCACCACTTTTGCATTTCCCTGTCCCCATGAGTTGAGAAGTTTCTGGAAGACACATACCATGCCTTCACAGGGGTCGTAGAATCTCTGAATGAGCTGCAGTGCCGTACTTTTCCCACTTCCACTAGATCCTACTAGAGCTGTCATTTCCCCTGGTTTAATGACCATGCTGAGGTTACTTAAACTCTGAAAGGAAAAGAAAATTAAAAAGTTCAGATTCTCACTGTCTGCCAATCAGTTAGGATACTCTGTGAGATCACTGCGTGTGTGAGTGTGCATGCGAGTTTACATATGTTCCACAGCACAGCCCTCAATACCCATTCATCACCAGCAAAAGGAAACAGGCCTAGGATCAGGTTTTATCATTTGCCATTTACTTAATAACTGCAGCCAACAAATAATGATGTGTAGTAACACTGGTAAAATAACTAAGCCAGGCTGACTTCTAAAATTATGTTCCAAAATCTAACTTAAAACCACTTCTGACATACTAGGATACCTACAGGAGACTGTCCCAATTATTAAAGAAAAAACTCCAGTAAGTTAGACACACATTGCTACTTTCCTGACCAACAATTAGCAACAAACTGACTTGTAGATTTTTAAGCTGTAATATACTGTATAGTGTGTGGGCATCTTACTTGAATACCTTGACCTAAAAAGTGTTTGTGGTGTGTTTCTAGGCCCTTAGCACTGAATGCGGGATGGGGTCAAGAATGAGCAGTTCATTTGCAACTATCTGCTGAATATTTTGTCAGTGAGAGGTGATTTTTGTATTGATTGTGTGAAGGTGGTTTGGGGGTTCTTATGTGACCAAATCTCACATCTTTTATTTCGCACTGGAAAATCAATCTTGCAAATATATTTCCACTTTCTGGCCTGTATTGGACTGTAAGATCCCCAAAATAGAGAATTTTACCAAAGCAAACTATTGCCATTTAGAATAAAAGATAAAACAGAAATGAAATCAATGTCTCAATTCAACCAGTATTTGTTGAGCTGCTACAATGAGCTGATTCCAAATAGGTACTATGAAGAAAGTTTTAGACATTCATTCCTAAATATTTACTGAGTGAATACTATTTTGTGATTTATACTTTACAAAGCACTTTTAACATATATTATGACATTTGATGTTTAGGTACATATGCAATATATAATGATAAAAATATACTTTAAATATGTAAACAGAATATATATTTACTTATACTTTCTGCTTTTACATATATGCCTATATAATAGGTGTATAGAATGAGAATAAATTTAGGCTAACAAGGCGGGATTTAGTTCTGTGGGGATAACAGAAATATTATTAAGAAAAAGAGACCAGAGATAACTCTGTTAAAAATGAGGAATAAATCTCATTTCAAAGTCAATTCATTCAGGGGGAAATGGATTCTAATTTTCCTACGGAGTGGAATGTCTTTTTAAAGATCTTGCTGTTTAGTTTCAGAAAACCATAAATTTCCTTACCATGTGGCCTGGATAGCCACCTAGCACAAGGTACACAAGCGTAATATCACCAGGGTACCTTCTCTAAGGACTAATACAGTGACCCTGGTGAGCTTACAGATAGCATGTAAAAAGCCAGACAGTGGCTTCCCTTTGTCACTCTGACCTACCCCCTCAGAGTGCTCCACCTTCTGCAGTCTCTAAGGAGATGGTGATGCAGCCCTGCGTCTTGATTGCTGGGGTTGCTTACAGTCTGTTTACCATGTGCTTAGAATGACAGGCTCGGACACTCATTTCAACAGAGCATCATACTCTTGACCTAACCTGAATGTTCTGTGAGACTGTCTGTGTTCCAACCACAGGGACTTACACAATTCAATTATCACAAAACAATGAGGTGTGTCACTTAAGATGGCACCACACCCAGTGATACTTCCAGAGAAACCTATCTCTGTCCCCAGTTACTGGAAACTGAATCAGGCCTCAGAAAACAAGTAATTGATGGCTCTGAAAATGAGTAATCAAAAACAAATGTTTACCCTTTTCAGGGAAAAAACTGGCACTCACCTTCACCTTTGGTCTGGAGGGATAGTGAAAGGTCACATTATGGAATTCAATTTCACCCTTGACTCTATCCAGCTTGTAACCGTCTTCTGACATGCTGTCAATCATGGGTTTCTGGAGGGCAATTCAGGAGAGATGTAGCAACAACACATGATATATGCATTTACTGTCCATTTTAATTTGCGTTAACTCATAAAACAGAACAACCAGTAGGTAAAACACTGCAGATATGCTAAAGATAAATTGCTTCCGCATTAAATATTTATTAATAATAGTGAATAATAATGATAATAATCACTACTACTTTTGAACTATTATATTACTGCATATTATTATTGTGATACCTTAATATAATAATACATATTTTAGTCATTTAGTTAATGTTTATTGAATTATTGCTATGAGAGATGTATATATTATATTCCCATGTTGTTAATTTAACATATTATTAATGTTTGTTATAATGCATTAAATTATACATTAATCACATTATTTAAATATTATGGGAAGCAATGTGCAGAAATTTTAATGTACTTTTTCATTTACATAATTGTCATTATAACCTATCTAGACAAGTGATGTGCCTATTTTTCAGGTAAGGAAGTGGAGGAATCTCAGATAAATTGTTTCTTGCCTGGGGCCACACAAGTAGTCAACTAAGATGGGAGCCACTGGGACTCATTGAGTACATAATATAGATGATGATTACAACTATATATATATTCAACTATATATATATATATATATATATATATATATATATATATATATATATTCAACTAAATACCCAGTTGAATCCCACCATTGTGTACATCCACAAGAATAGGGTCCTAATTAGAATAAGAAATAAACTATGCTTATATGATTTTATCAAAATGGATTCTACTGTCACATATGACTGAAAATAATCCATAAAAATAAATACAAAGAACTAACTCTTGGCCAACAGTGTCTTCAGATGTTACTACCTTTCAATTGACTATACTGAATTTCACCGCTGTTCTTATTAGTAGAAAGTCTAATCTAGAATTTAACCATTCTGGTTAACCAGTCAAAGTGGTTAACCTCATGCTACCAAAATACTCCAGGTTCAACTTCTTCCCTCTTTCGTGACTGGTAACAGAAATTCATCACCATAGTTCTGCTTGGGGGTATGATGTCATCTACTCTCTTCTTGGTTCTCTAATAAGAGTAATACAATAATCTTTAAATGTCTTAATTTTTAGTCATAATTTCACAGGGCTGTGTATTTCATTTGAACATATAACAACCCTAAAATGAGACTGAATAAAGCACCACTTTTCTGTGCTTTCTAACAATCTCACTATATCCCACTTTCTAACAATCTCACAAATAAAATGACAAGCAAATAAAGTAATGAGCAGTTTTCTCAGGTAGATGCCAGCCTCTCTGTTTGGAAAAATATACTCAGGGTTCAGAGGACCCATGTAGTACCATTTATTCCCAGGCCTTCTGACTAAGCTTGTTGCATTTTGTTTTCAGAGAGGAAGAACATATTGCCATCCTCTCCCTTCGGTTTTTGAATTGTGACTTCCTAGATTGATCTCCAATGTGCTTCTGTAGATCAACCAGTAAAATCCTGGCCAGCCTACCAAGCTGCTTTATAAACCTCCTTTCTGCCACATTAAGAAAATATCCAATCTTATGAAACTGATCTTTTAGTCCTATATGCCTGGGACCCTTGCCTGTCCCTCCAGTCTCTTCCCCCTGCTCACTCTCTTCATTCACGCTCCTTGAGTTCACCAAGCCCTTGCCCAACTTGGAGGTCTAGCTTTCAGGAATCCCTCCCTGCTGTCACTTCCCATGCACCAATTTAAAGATCCCTTTCCCGTCCCAGTCAACATCACATTGCCCTGCTCTATTTCCTTCACTGGACTCTGATATTGCCTCGTGTTTGAAGTGCTTACTTCTTTATCCCTGTCTCCCAGTATGAGTATGAGAGCAGGGGCCTCATTTGTTCTGGATCACTGTTGCATTTCCAGCTCTTAGAATCAGGTGTAGCTGGTGATGGCAATTAGTAAGTATTGCTAAAGTAGAGCATTTTGATATGCTCCTCATATATTTTTTAAATATTTTTTAGTTTTAGGTGAATACAATGTCTTTATTTTTATGTGGTGCTAAGGATCCAACCCAGTGCCTCATATGTACTAGGCGAGCGCTCTACCACTTGAGCCACAACCCCAGTTGCAAGCTCCTCATACTTTTTAATGTTAGAAGAAATTCCTTTAGGGTTCATTCCCTGCTTCGCCCCACCCACCCGCTACTGGCCTTTCCTTTTGGCTTTTACATACCCTGTCTATTGTCTCAAAAATACTGACAGCTGCTGCACGCCCAGCAGCAAAGGCTTCCAAACAAGAAGATGCATTGCCAAGGTTCAAAGCTCCTGTTAAGACACTGAAGAAAATCTGAAATGAAAAGAGGGAAATAGTTTTCAATGTGTTTTTGCCAGTTTGTAAATAGTATGCTCCTACCATTTGGGTCATCTCTGGAAACTGAGAGATATCTCAGAAATATTCTTCCATAGGAGTTTGAAAGCTAAATGACTCTTTGGTGCTTGGAAAGGTCTGACCTAGTTTTTGTTCTATAAAGTATCTCCAATCTCTCTACTATTGTGATTTCTAAAACTACATTTTTTTTTTCTGAACATCATTCCTCTAGAAAGTAGGAAAAATAAGATGTGGAAGCAAGGCAACACATATACACAAAGTAGGTTAGAATAGTTGGATAATCCATTGGATTTGTTATATACTCAGTCTTATAATGGTTTTCTAGTTGAAGGGTAACCTAAATAATAGACATACTAAGGTTGGCATGATTGTCCTAGAAGTTGGTTCATGCAAAATCAATCTGCCATTACTGCTACTAGTATGCTTGTCACTAGGATAACTATTGTTGCTACTGCTACTAATGTTGTTCTACTGCTAACAATGATAACAAGTATGTTGTAAGTGCTTTATCTCTATTACTTCATTTAATTGTCACAACAAAAGAGGAAACAGACATATTTGGAAGATCCCTCACTTGCCTAGATTACAATATGTACTTAGTAGTGTTTAAATCCAGGCATTTGACTACCACGCTATGTAGCTCCCAACCTCACCTGTGGCTGGCTGCATTTCAGGTGGAATGGCCAGGTTCCTGCATACAGCTGGGGAAGCTATCCATTGACTTGCCGACTCAGCCATCTCTTTAAGATTGGGAAAGACTACCTGATCATGGATGTTCCTTCCAAATAGCATTCTGTGTTAAATCTTTTTAATTTAAAATTTTTCTTATAATTGTTAACACATATTAATTGTCCAAAATAATGGGTTCCATCATACTTACATCCTTACATATAACTTGCTTAAATCACATCCACACTCCCTACGACCATCACTTAGCCTCATCCCCCACCCTCTGGTCCTCTTTCCCTTTTCTGATTGTCCCCTTACTACTTTCATGTCATAGATCATATGGTATTCTATTTTTAGTTTTTTTGAGGCATCTCCATACTCTTTTCCATAGTGGCTGTACTAATTTACATTCTCATAAGCAGTATAAAAGGATTCCCTTCATCCTCACCAGCACTTGTTATTTTTTGTTTTCTTGATAATAACCACTATGACTAGGGTGAGATGGAATGTTAATGTCACCTGGATTTGCATTTCCCTGATGGCTAAAGATCTTGAGCATTTTTTCATATATTTATTGGCTATTTGTGCTTCTTTTGAGAAATGTCAGTTCAGCTTATTTGCCCATTTACTGATTAGATTACATGTTTTTTCTTGGTATTGAATTTTTTAATATTTATTTTTTAGTTGCAGTTGGACACAATACCTTTATTTATTTATTTATTTATTTTTATGTGGTGCTGAGGATGCCTCACACGTGCTAGGCAAGTGCTCTACCACTGAGCCACAACCCCAGTCCCCTTGGCATTGAATTTTTTGAGTTCTTTCTGTAGTTGAGATACCTGAATAGCTGGCTTTTTTTTCCCTCCTATTCTGTAGGCTGTCTCTTCATCCCATTGATTGTCTCCTTTGTTGTGCAGAAGCTTTTTAATTTGATGTAATCCTCTTTGTCAATTCTTGAGCTATTGGAATTCCATTCAGGAAATCCTTGCCTAGACCAATATATTGAATTATTTCCCCCTTATGTTTTCCTCCAGCAATTTCAAAGTTGTCAGCTTACATTAAGGTCTTTGATTCATTTTGAATTGATTTTTTACAGGGTAAGAGGTAGAGATACAGTTTCAGTCTTCTACAAGTAGATGTCCAGTTTTCCCAGCACCATTTGTTGAAAAGGCTATCATTTCTCCAACACATGTTTTTGGTTCCTTTGTCTGAGACCAGATGGTTATGGATGTGTGGGTTTATTCCTGAGTCTCCTATTCTATTCCATTGATCTACATGTATATTTTTATGCCAAACAAAAACCTGCTGTTTTGTTTCAAGGCTCTATAATATACTACAAAATCAGATATTGTGCTACCTCTAGCATTGTTCTTTTTTCTCAGAATTGCTTTGACTATTTGGGTCATTTGTGTTTCCGTATGAATTTTAGAATTTTTCTTTTTTTTGGTCGTGTGAAGGATGTCATTAGTACCTTAATGGGCATTGCATTAGATTTGTAGATCACTTTTAGTAGAATAACCATCTTAATTGTCATACTCCATTAACATGAGGTGTCCTTCTCTCTTCTATTGTCTTCTTTATTTCTTCAGCAATTTGTAATTTTCATTGTAGAGATTTTTCATCTCCTCTGTTAGGCAAGGCTTATTCCCAGGTTTTATTTTTGTTGATTTTTTTTTTTTGGCTATTGTAAATGGGATTGTTTTCCCTTTTATTTCTTCTTAATTTTTTTTCTTCTGTACTGGGGATTGACCTCAGAGGCACTCTATCACTGTTATATCCCCTTTTCTTTCTTTTTGTTTTTATTTTTGAGACAAGGTTTCACTAAGTTGCTGAAACTCACCTCAAACTTGTGAGTCTCCTGCCTCATCCTCCCAAGTAACAGGGATTTCCCGATTTCTTTCTCAGTGAGTTTATTATTGGTGTAAAGAAAGCTGGCAACATTAGTATGTTGATTTTGTATCCTGCTACTTTGCTAAATTTCTTATCAATTCTAAGAGGCTTTTGGTGGACTCTCCAGGGTTTTCTAGGTGCAGCATCATATAATCTGCATACTGGGATTATTTGACATTTCTCTTTTCCTGCTGGTATCTCTTTTATTTTATTTTTTTTTTCTCTTCCTGATTACTCTGGGTAATTTCCAGTGCTATATCAAATAATTATTGTGGGAAGGGCTAGGATTGTGGCTCAGCAGTAGAGCGCTCACTAGAACCACATACAAATAAAGGCATTGTGTTGTGTCCATCTACACCTAAAAAATAAATATTAAAAAAAAATAATTGTGGGAGTGGACACTCTTGCCTTGTTCCTGATTTTAGAGGAAATGTTTTTAGTTTTTCCTTATTCAATAGGATATTGGCTATGGATTTGTTGTATATAGCCTTTATTATGTTGAGGAATGATCCTTCTATATTTATTAAGGGTTTTTATCATAAAGTAATGTTGAATTTTATCAAAGACTTTTTCTACATCTACTGAGATGACTATGTGATTTTTTTCCCTTGATTCTATTTATGTGTTGTAGTCCATTTATTGGATTGCATAAGTTGAACCAACCTTGCATCCCTATAATGAAGCCAACTCAATCATGGGGTATGATCTTTTAAATGTGATGTTTAATTTGTTTTGCAAGTATTTATTGAGGATTTTTGCATCCATATTAATCAAGAATATTAGTCTACCAGTTTCTTTTTGTTGTTATTGTTGTGTGCTTGTCAGGTTTTGGTAGCAGGATAATACTGGCTTGTACCAGTGGTGTTCATAAAGACAAGGAGGAGGCAATGAAGCCATTTCTCAAGATGATCTCTAGAAGGAACACAAGTCTCCTCTTAACCCTCCTGTCAACCAAAGAATGGGTACTAGTCATATGACTCACATGGAGGATCTTTCATTGGCCATGCCTTCTTACCAAGGTGAAGTTGACACCTGTGTGAATATAGACTTTTCAGGTAATCAAATGATCCCAGTATGGAGGTTTCCATAGACCAGACCCTACCTACTGGTTGTGTCCCAGCAAAGCAAATCTCCCCAGAGGATCTCCTCATTCTGTTTCTTCCTTGTGGTTGGAGCAGTTGCTCTGTGGACTTTCTGAGTCTTCCAGCCATCTTCTTCCCTCTCCAGAAGCCTCTCCATTCCATTCCTCAGGATGATTAACAGGGCCAGGGCTGCTCCACATGGGTGGTGGGCTAAATTTATGCTTTCTTCCTCAATTACACACCCTATCCATGGGGATAAGTGATCTTTTCATCTGTCCTTGTTCCCTTTCTCCTATCACAACAGAAGCTTTCTCCCAGAGTCAAGTTACTAAATATTTCAAGCCCCAATGTTTTTATCTGGAACAGAGGGGTAATGATAATATATACTTTGCAGGATTGTTAGGAGGATTAAGTGAGAAAATGTGTATAAAGACAGTTAATCCAGCACTGGTCACATAAATGAATGATAGTGATGAAGAAAATATTGAGAACTCACAAGGTGAAAAGGTCAGCAGACAGAACAGTTCTTATGATCTAAATTGGCTTAAGACCACCATTATCAGAAGTCTTACTATCTCAGTAAGGGAAGCCTTCCTGTGCCCTAAATCTGGGGTGGGCAAACATCTTCTGGAAAGGCCAAATACTATACAGTTCAGGCTTGCCAGGTCACATGGGCTCTCAATTACTCAACTCCACCATGTAGTACAAAAGCAGCCATAAATAATAAGGAATAAATGCCTGTGGCTATGTCCCAATAAAACACTTTGTAAAAACAGGTGGTGGACTGGATTTGACCTGAGGGATGTATTTTTCTAACTCATTGGAGGCTTAAATTGAGGTTTGGAGTCAAACTCTTGCTCATCCTGGCTTTAAAAGCTGTGGCTTCATGCAAGTATCTTCCTGGAGGTTCTTAGGGGGAGAGTGCATGAGACAGGACGGATGCATGTGCCCCAAACTGTCACGGTAGACAACGCATCGCAATAGAGCAGCATTTTTTCACCCCAAATATCATACCCTTTAACCCTGTGGACAGAACAGTGGGAAGAGAGGCTGCTGCAGAACAATGTATGTAGGCTGTGCTGGAGAAAGGGGGCCTGTGGTTCCCTAGAAGATAGATCTGGAGGCAGGAAAACAGTGGTTCCATGGAGTCACAGAGACCTGAGTTCAAGTCATGCTCTATATCATTCGGCACATATTTTTTTTTACTTCGTGGCCTCCCCTTTGTACAGAATACAGCTGTATGACCTGTGGTAATATATGAAATACCTCACTCAGTGCTTGACACCATGCGCACTCTGAGTGGATGGGACTTTCTATTACTGTTATTGTTTTTATCATTGAAACCTGAAACTCGAGAGACCTTTTGCCCCATTCAGTTGCCCAACATTCTTTCCTAAGAGACTACAGAGTAGATTTTTGTCTAAATATAAGTGATACTAATTACAGTCACTTATGTGAACCACTTACCATTTATGCCCAATTACCATGTAAACAGTAATGATTTTGTGTATCACAAAATATGCTAGATTAACCTAATTGTAAATTAGTTGATTGATTAAAACATTCAACTCAGCTCTAGAGTACTTAATCTTCATAGTTTGCTTCTTAAAAGTATGACAAAAAACTGTGTGTGTGTAAGCGAGAGAGGATTCTACTGCTAAAGGATGACTCTCCTCTTCCAAAAGAGGCACTTCCTTAGGCAGAGGCTCAGAGGAAGAGGTTAGAAGTAAGTAGTTCATAATTGATGATTAAAATGTTAGAGAAACATAGTATGTCATGTCCTCACACAATAAGTGCTTAAGAAATACTCAGTAAAAGAATGAATTATTCACAGAAAATCTAAAGTAGCCCATAGTCCAACTGGCAGGAGAGTTAAAGATCAGAACCATAAAACTGGATTCTCGCTAGAGAGAGTTACCAGGGGGATTTTTATTCAGTGCTTCCAACTGGAATTGTGTATTATTCAATTTTCAATTTATCAATTCATTTCCCCTCTGAACTGTCATTGGTGCATTCCTCTGCCCTCTCATTGTACGCATGGAATGAAATGAAGGAGGGCTTTCTCTGTGCGGGCCTTTCTACAGAGTGAGCAGATAGAAGCAGCTGAGGCTAAAGCCACCTACTGGTATCCCTGGTTTGGTAAATGTCAAGAGCTTTTAGAAGCATTTGGATCAATAAAGACAAAGGACTTTAGAGTGAGATTTCATACCTTCAATATTTTCACTTTTCTAATGTACAAAACTATGTCTAAGTTGTAAGGAATAGTAACACTTTCCCTTTTAAAGTTTATAAAACATTTTAATATGTATTATCATATTTAGTTTTTTAAACTAAGCTCAATGACATGCCAGATATTCATATTTTTAGTGTATTATGATGCTCTTAATGAAATAAAGCCAATCATTTGTTTGTTGTTTGTTGGTGGTGTTGGAGATTAAACTGGAGGCCTCAAGTATGCTAAGCAGGTCCTCTACCACTGAGCTACATCCCAGCCCTAATCATTGCTATTTGTAAATAAAAATCTTATTCAATTTTCCTCAAAAATATATTTATATTAAAACAGTAGCTCTCAAACTATAAGCTTTCAGATAAATGTGTGTGTGTGTGTGTGTGTGTGTGTGTGTGTGTGTGCTGGGGATTGAACCCAGGGCCTTGTGCATGCAAGGCAAGCACTCTACCAACTGAGCTATATCCCCAGCCCTTTTAGCTATATTTATAGCTGGAAAATACATGATTTTGATATATTTTGTAGTTTAATTGTACCTGTTCCATCCAGAATCTGCAGCCCAAACATTTTATTTAGGAATCTTTCATTTGTTTTTTTTTGTTTGTTTGTTTTGTTTTTGTTCTTGTTTTGCCTTCTTTTGTTTGGGATGGGTCTAGCTATTTTGCCCAGACTGGCTTTGAACTCACAACCCTCCTGCCTCAGCCTCTGACTAGCTAGGATTACAGGTGTGCACCACTGTACCTGGCATTATTTAAGAATCTTATATGAAGCGATTTCCCATCTCCCTGAGAGCTCAAATAAAACAAGTATTCTATTTTTACCTCAATTACCTCATAGACTTTACTGTCTGAGGGCAGAAAGGGGTGAGGACACATATAAATAAGCACAAATGCTCCATGTGAGACAAGTGCTCCAAAGAAAAGCTGCAAATGCCATGAGAAAGAATGACAGACTGGATGGGGATGGAAGGCCAAGTGGGAAAGTGCCATTCAGCTGAGAATCCAGGGGGCCAGTGCAGACCACCGCTAAGGAGGAAAGACCATGGGAGAGGAAACAGGATGGGAAGCCCTCCCTGACCCCAGCCACACTGGTCACCCTGCTATTCACTCTCACGATTCCTTGTCTTTGAAGCTCATGTTGCCATTTGCCATTATGCACTTACACTATTATTTAATTATTACTTTTTCCCCCCTTTAAACTATGAATCTCATCAAGCTACAACAAAACAAAACACACACATAAAAAAACACAAAACATTTCTTTTGCTCACTGTTGAATCCCCTGAACTTTGGATGGCTCTGGCATACAGTAGATGCTTAATAATTACTTAGTGATTGAATAACTAATGGAAAGGACACTGACAATTAAAGTGGCTATGGCATTAGTGATGCCATGACACAGCACAAGTGAACAATAAAGTCTGTTTGTATTGTCTGCTCAGATGAGGATATTATTGACTCTATACTTAACTCATTGTTTCACAAATATGTCCATTAGGTACAGAGCTTGCACTGTAATTAAATTAAATCATGTGATTTGTTAATTTTTAACTGAGGATCACTGACTTTCCATTTTCTTGGCATAGTATCATTTGGACTCAGGCAGAAAACCATCAATTTATAGCTATAATAGTTTTAGTTAATTAGAAATCATCAAATTACGGGTCTAATCAATCCAAATGCTCAGCAGCTCTTCACTATGGAATGCCTAAGTATTGTTTTTCTGAGTTCAAAGTACCTGGACAAGAGTTCCTGGTGTGTATTCTCCTTCATCCAGGATGAGTTTGGAGCCATACCAGAAGGCCAGCGCATAACAAAAAAAGATGAGACACCACATGTATCCAGTGAAGAATCCCATCACTATCCCTTTTCTAATTCCCCAGCGCTGGGCAAACACAAGATTTTTCTCATATCTGTGAAGAGAAAATGTTTGAGGTCATATCAGCAGATATAGCTCAAGTTTTAATATTTAAAACAGGCCACAATGCAGTGGTTTTACTCAATGATCATAAAACCACCCCAAACATAGAGAAGCTTTAGGGGAAAAAATCCACAATAACCTTTGCAATTATTTAAAGTCTGTTTAAAACTTTCAATGTAAAGTTGATCAACTTTTCTCCATCCTCTCTCCACTCCCCATCCTCTGGTAACCACTTTTCAACTCCCAACTTCTATGAGATCAACTTTATTTTATATTCCACTTGAGTGAGATGATGTGGTACTTGTCTTTCTGTGTCTGGATTATTTTCCTCAACGTAGTAATCTTCGATTCTATTCATGTCATTGTGAATGACTGGGTTTTGTTCTTTTTCTGCTAAATAGTGTTCCTTTGTGTATATGTACCACATTTTCTTTATCAATTCATCAGTTGATGGATTGACAATTTCCATTTCTTAGCTCTTGTGAATGGTGCTCAATAGACATGGGAATGCAGATGTTTCTTTAACGTAGATTTCATTTTCTTTGGATTCATAGTCAGTGGTAGGATTATCAGATCATATGGCTGTTCTATTTTTAATTTTTTGAGGAATATTAGTAACACTGAACATCACTAATAAACAGAAGAGGATTTTTTTTCTTTGGTGAAAAAGTTTTAATCTGGGTTATTTGTTCTAGTTGTGGGTTTTTTTTCCAATTTGTTTACTTTGCTATTAAGTTTTTAAGTTCCTTACATATTTTGGAAATCAACTCTTTGTCAGATGTATAGTTTGCATATATTTTCTTCCATTATGTAAGCTGTCACTTTGTTAGGGGTTTAGCCCCGCTGCTGAGCAGAAGCTTTTTAATTTAATGTAACCCAGGTTTTCTTCTAGAAGTTTCCTAGTCTTGGGCCTTAAATTTAAATTTTAATCCATTTTAGGTTGATTATCATATATAGTATGAGATAGTTTCATTCTTCTGCAAATGAATATTAAATTTTCTCACACCATTTATTAAAGAGACTGCCCTTTCGTCATTGTGTGTTTTGGGACTCTATCAAAACTAAGTTAATTGAAGGTCAATGTGTGGATTTATTTGGGGGCTCTTTATCTGTTCCATTGCTCTATATGTCTATTTTTAAGCCAATACCATTCTGTGTTGATGATTAAATGTAGCAAGAGTTGGAGATCAGATAAAGGTGATACCTTCAAATTCCTTTGCTCAAGTCTGCTTTTGCTGTCTGAGATCTTTTGTGGTTATGTATGAATTTTAGAAATTTTTTCCTATTTCCATGGAAAATGTCATTGGAATTTTGACAGGGATCAGATCAATTCTGTAGATTGCTTTAGGAAATAAGGAGATTTTAACAATATTCAATTCTTCTAATCCACGAACATAGGATATCTTTTCATCTGTTTGTAATGTTATATAGTTTTCAGTGTACAGATCTTTCTTCTCCTTGGTTAAATTTATTCCTAAGTATTTTAAATTTTGTACCTATTACAGATAGGATTATTTTCTTGATTTCTTTTTTCTGATAGTTCATTGTTAGGGTACAGAAACACTACTGTGTTTTGTATACCGATTTTGTATCTAGCAATTTTACTGGATTTGTTCATTTCATTTAACAGTGTTTAGGTAAAATCTTCAGGGTTTTATCCATGTACTGTGTCATCTGAAAGCAGAGACCTCTTCCCTTCTTCCTTTCTATTTAAATGTCTTTCCATTCTTTCTCTATGCTAATCGATCTGGCTAATAAAAGTGGCGAGAGTGGTCACCCTTATCTTGTTCTTGACCTTCAAGGAAAAGCTTTCACACTATGGAGTATGATTTAGCTGTGGGATTGAAATAAACAGATGAACTGTGTTGAGGTTCATTTGTTGAGAGTTTGTGTCATGCACAGATGTTAGATGTTGTCAAATGACTTTTCAGCATCTATTGAGATGATTGTATAGTTTTGCCTTTCTTTCTGTTAGTGCAATGCATCACAATTTGCATATGTTGGGCCATCCTTGCATCCCAGGGATAAATTCCACTTGATCATGGGGAAGGACCCGAAATTTGGTTTGCTAATATTTTGTTGGGAATTTCTGCATCCAAGCTCATCAACGATATTGGCCTGTCATTTTTTCACTTGTATCCTTGTCTGTCTTTGATATCAAGGTGATGCTGACATTATGAAATAAGTTTGATGATTCTCTCCTCTTCAATTTTTTAAAAGAGATTTTGAAGGATTGGTATTAGTTCTTCTTTAAATGTTTTCTACAATTCAGCAATAAATGCACTAGGTCCTGGACTTCTCTTTGATAGGAGACTTTATGACTGATTCTCTCCTTACTCATTATGGTCTGTTGCAGTTTCCTATTTCTTTATGATTTCATCTTGGTAGGTAGTATGTTTCTAGAATGTATCCATTTTTTCTAGATTATCCATTTTGTTGGCATAAAATTATTCATATAGATTCTTATGATCCCTTATATTTTTGTGATCTATTGTACTGTCTTATATAGACTCTTTTTGATGGCAGTAAACAGCATTATACAGAATGGCATGAGATGCTCTATATGCACACATATCATCAGAGTTTGAAATAAATTTCTGACCTTAACTGGCTTTCTAAGAATAAGCAACTTTGACACTTTCAAAAACATATTGTTAAGGTTTGGGACTTCTGGTAGTGCTTTGACTAATCTGAATGATTCTGTGAAGCTACCTGTTGACCAAATGTTTCTTTTGATCAGAACAGACCATGGATCTGCCATTTTGTACACAGTGAGGACAAGTCAGGGTACTATGCAGATTGATGAAGTTCAGGAAAATAATAGACATTCCAATTAACCAACCTTTCGATCTCTTTTTCCTCACCACCAAAAGCAGCCACAGTTCGCACAGAGGAAATTACTTCATCAGCCACTGACCCTGCTTTGGCATAAGCCTTCAACTCAAGGTCTGTAAACTTGGCCACACTCTAAAGTTCAAAAGAAGAAGAGAAAATATAAAGAGTAGGTATTAGGTGCTGCACACCTGTGATCCCAGGGGCTCAGGAGGTCGAGGCAGGAGGATCGCAAGTTCAAAGCCAGCCTCAGCAACATAGAGAGGTCCTAAGCAACTCAGCATCATCCTGTCTCTAAATTAAAAAAAATATAAAAAGGGGCTTGGGATGTGGCTCAGTGGTTAAACACCTCTGGGTTCAATCCCTGGTACAAAAGAAGAATGGGCTATTAGGTAAGTCAGGAAGTCAGGTTGTCATTTATTGATTCATTTAACAGAGGTAAACACATGACAGGTTTAATATGCCACTAGATTGCCACCATAACACAGGAGGAAGGAATTTGGTCCAAGTTTGGTTTATGTTAAGCCCATCCTTGAGTGTTTGGTTTTTGATGTATAAAATGACTCCCAAAACTCCCTCACAGAGTAAATCCCCAATGCGACATGACATTCTATAGCACTAAAGTGTCCCACTCATGATATTGATGAGGTTCCCAAGTCAAATCAGGTCATATTTCATTTCTGTTAGTTAGAAACCATTGCACAACTTATAGACAAACCAGAGAAGCAAAGACTAGAGGCCTATGTGGAGTATAGAGTGAGAGAGTTCAAAGGCACCACACTGAAGAGGTAGCTCCACAGGAGAAAGCTTTAGATAAATGTTACATCATTTTGACTTAACTGTAGGGGCTTAATTATACTTTTTATTTTTACAAAATGAAATGAAAAGACATATGTTGTTAGTAACAGACAACTTACCTTTTCTAAAATTAGACTTGGATTGAGTCCTAGTAAAAGTTAACTCTCCAAGAAATCCCTGCACAGATTAAGAAACATGGAGGAAAAGCCCATGTTGTGGAAGATTCACTAAATCAGAAATCTAAAAACATATGTAATTCTCAGAGCAAGGGAGTTTATTTTCCAGCAGTTTTCCAAACTTTCAGCAGCAAAAGTATGATCAAACAAAATATTAGAATTCTAAAATACAAAATGAGTAAAAATATTTTTTCAATATATTTACTATTTTATCAGTCCACAATTTATAAAACTTCATGACTTGGAAAGGCATTAGTAAGATAGAAAAATTGTTTTCATCAACATTAAAATTTTGCACTTGGTCATTATGAATGACATTGTAGTTTTATCATACTCCTTACCTAATTTATTCCCGAAATATGCATTTACAGCACAATAATGATAAAATTAAGTAGTTGTGAATGTAATAATAGAATATTAAATTAATCTCAGCACAACTTCAATTAAACTGGTCTAGGAGGGACTGGGAATACAGCTTAGTGGTAGAACACTTGCCTGGTATGCACAAGGCCCTGGATGGATCCTCAGCACCACAAAATAAATAAATAAATAGCCAATTAACAAATATATTCATCCAGCAGCTTAAGAAATCTGTATTTGGAAATACATGACAATTGTTCATGTTTCTCATCCTGAATGTTAAAACTTGACAAAAGCATACAAAACCTACAATAGTTTCTAAGATATTATATGTTGCCCATCTCTGCCTCTTTTGCCTTCACTTTGGATCTAGTGAAATGGCGCAACAGCATTCCAAACCCATTTAGGAGCAGTTGGAATGTGGGTATTGAGACAACAAGACAGATTATAGTCCTAAGTCTGTTCATGACCAAGTCAACCAGACAACATTTTGAGTCTCCAACACACTAAAACATGGCATATCATCCATTTGAATGTGTATATTAGTTGATCGCAGGTTTGAAGGAAGAGATTAAACGTATGTAAGCAAAAAAACAAGCTGAATCAAATGCAGCACAGCTGGAAAGTATTCCATAGGAAAGACTGTGATCAAGCTTGCATGATGCAGTGGGTTTAAAAAAAAAATGATAAAATACATTTTCTCTAATGGATTCTGTGCCAGACAGTGTATTTCAGTGTGTTATTTGGATAATACCCTAAATCATCATGATGATATTCATGATATTCATATTCACAATTATATGATCCTACTTTATATGTGATTATATTCATAATCATCATATTATCCTACTTTAAAGATGAATAAGCAGGTTTTGATGAATTAAATGTTTTTCTTGAGTCACACAAACTTGTTAGTGAGAAAACCAGAGGGTGACAGAGTGGAGTGCAGTGAGCTCTTTGCTACTGTCACTTTCAGCCTATTTTCTACATTACCTGTGAAATAATATAATTTATTAAATAATATAATCAGTGTCTTATAAGACTATTTTGCTGGAAAATATCAGGTAGATTGCTACCTTTTGTTCAATGATGTATAGAAGTCACGCAGCTTTTCACTTAAATTCTACTCTCATGGATAGCAAAGTTTAGTGTGCCGGAACCCACGACCTGCTTTCCAGTGTGGATGCTCTAAAAGTAAAAAAATAATAATGCCTAAATCCTTGGGAGTATTTTTAACTGGAGTGTCCCCAAACTCCTACATTTGGTCTTAGCCTTAAAAGCTGAGAAACAGAGATGGTAAGAGAACACTCAGAATGGATCAGACAACCTCTCTCGGAGACTGATGAAATGGAATGGAGAACACAGCTGTGATTACAGAAATCTCTTTGAGTTCCTTACTGATCTGGGTATATTGGTAATATTTAAGGGAATCAGCTGATCTCTGGAGCACATAGAGAGCAACAAGAACACCGGAGAGTAGGTGGGGATTTGGCATCAGGGGGTTCCCTTGAACTCAAATCCTGCTCTGTAAGCTGTGCAGTCCCATTTAAGTCCTTTTACTTGTTAGAGCTTCAGTTTCTTATATTTAAAACAGTGTTAGTACTTTCATTACACAATTATAGTAAGAATTAGAGATGACAAATATGAAGCTCCTAATAGTACCTGGCAAAATAGTAGATGTTCAATAAATATAGTTGTTTGATATTAATAAAATAATATTTATCTTATTAAAATATCATTAATTCCTGCTGTATGAAACTTATTTGATGCTGTGGAATAAATCAAAATAGCAATAATTATATCGACTAAACAAAGTAGAAAAGCTTCATATTTTGGTTTGTTTATGAGTGCAAATGTCTTCCCATGGAGAAAAGCAAAAAGACATTCTTACCAAAGCAATGATGCCTGCTCCAATCCCAATGAGAGGGCTGACAGAAATAATAACGAAGGTCAGTTTCCAACCCCTTAAAAATCCCAACAGGAACCCACAGATGGCTGAGGTCATGCGCTGAATGAATGTGGCCATTTGGTCACCAATGGCGTCATTGATTTTATTAATATCACTAGAAACAAGAGAGACTTGAATCACTAAAACAATTTGGCCAACTCACATGGCTCACTGACATTCCCTTTCTTCTAAACACACCCATCTCTGGTCCACCATTGTCCTCAGGTAGTATAACAGATGCTCAAATCTTAAAATATTTGCTGCACCTTGGGATGTGATCTAGCTTCTCTGTTCACAGCCAACTTTGGTCACAATTTTCCAGCTGATATCCACTGGACATTGATGATAAATTTTGGAAACAACCTTATTTGTCTCTCTTTCTTGCAGTTAATAACTCTGGCCTATCTGGAGAGTCCTTCCCTTCAGGTCTGATTAATCCTCTCAGCCTCAAGGGTCTTTACCACCTCAGTCATAAATTTTAGGTAATCCCCAGGAAGAAGTAGTATCTTCCTCCCTGTGTTTCCATGGAAATATGATTAATCTGCCTGCTTTGTGTTTGTTTGAATGTAGTTACTGCATTCTGTTAATAGGCAGCAGTGAATAGTGGCTAAATGTGGCTGAATTTAAACACAAGCTGTTTGTGGACAAATCACTTTACCCTTTTTGTGTTTAAGCTTTCTCATCTATAAAATGGGGATAGTAACAGTGGCCAATAATGAGAATTAAATTAGCTAATATATGGAAAGCATGTAGAACAGTATCTTTCAAATACTAAGCCACCAATATGTGTTAGTCTGAGTATTTGTTTGTTTGCTCCTCTTGTTCCTTTGGCTAGTCATTCAGAATATTGGTGGAAGACAGTCACATAAAGTTCATCTTATCCACATGGAGAAAAGAGGGCTTGGGACTTAAGTGGGACTTAAGAGCAAGAAAGAACCTAAGGAATACCCAGAGATTAGATCATCGTATTCTAACAAGTTTAACATCCAGCTCTTCAAGATCACAGTAAGTAAGCGGTAAGTAAGTAACTAAGTAAGTGCTGGAATCTAGGGGCCTAAACTTTAGCTTTGTCTTCTCTGAATATTGTCTTTCATGGAACCTCAAAGGTCAACCCAATTCAATAGGGTTCAACTGGTTCTAACTCAGGGCTCATTGAGAAATTTTGGGGGCCCATTAATGACCCAAACTATGCTATACTTGGATGTAAACGGGCTATGTTGAGGTGATGATGATTACAATTTGCAGTATTAGGGATTGGACCCAGGGCCTCTTGCATAGTAAGCAATTGCTCTACCCTGAGCTACATTCCCAGCCCATAAACTGAATTTAAATCTGGTTTTCAGTTTGAACCCTTCTCAAACTATTTTTGGAATTATCTTTGTTTTTTTATGTGCAGAAATTATTTAGATAATTAATTTTGAATTGTATTTTCCATATGTGTGTAGATTAGAATAGCCTTCTTCCATTTCTCCTTCTGAGGTCAAATTAACCTACTTCTTTAAACTCTCCTATTATACTTCTAATGTTTTAATCAAGGACCTACAACCCAAATTGAAGTTACCTAGCTTCAGTGTTTAATAACCATATTTAAAAGGCATTGCCTATGAAAAAGGCCAGGCTTTCTAAGAAAGCCGCACCTAACAGAGCCAATATATCCAATCTAACTGAAAATATTTTCAAATTGCTGTTTAATTTAGAAACAAGTTTTATTATCAAAAACATGACACTTAAAACACTGTTCTACCAGCAGCTTACTCAGAGAATCTTGTATTCAACTCGCCCACGGCATGGCAGTCAAACCACCCGATTTCCATTCTCATTATTCTCCTAAAGTAAAATTTTCTCATTTTCTGTATCTGATGGGCTCCAGCAATGACCCAAAAACACACCTGAAAATGGACAAAAGAACGCTTAGCATGGCAATGTTACACATATTTAACTCCTTCTCTTCTCAGAAGATAACACTTTCCGTGTAATGGTTGAAAACAGAAGGGAAATAATTCACAAAATGCCTCTTCTTGGAACCTAAGGAATGATTTCTGGCACCTGCGGCTAAAAGTGGAGGTGAACAGAACAACTTTCGAGGGTGTGGCCAGAAATCTGGGTTTGGATCCAACTCTGACACATGAACAACCCCTTGACTTCTAGACTTCACCCTATCAATGTTCACTTTCTCCATGAGTGAAATAAGACTCATAGCACCAAAACCAAGATATCGTTGCTCTAAAAATCACTGGCTTTGCACACTACTTCTGGGTGAATTTTCCCCCTAACAGGTATGCTGATAAGCATTCATATGTAGGTTTCATGCAATGATTTTTAAGGACATGTAACACGAAAAGGATGGAAGGTGCAGGAAAGCTAATCTGCGGTTAGATATCTCCTAGTGATGGAAAGTAAGCATGTCATCAAAAGTCCTAGAGCAGGACAGAATGGTTCAATTCTCTTTACAACTAATACTATCTGGAATTCTTGAATAACTTGGAAGAGGAATTTAATATTGTTTTAATACAGAAGGTGGCAAAAAATGGAAAAGTTTTCATCCTTAAGAAGGATTAAATAATCCTAGGCCTTCCATGACTTAATTCACATTTACAGAATGCTGGTTGGAATGCAATTTAATGAGACTTCAACAATGACAGAGGAAAAGAAATTACACTGTGCTTTCCTTCACCTCCACTTGCTTGACTTTCTCCGGGCTACTCAATTCTCCCCTACAAACACACCCACAGCTGTATTTTCTGAGCCCAGGAGAGAGAATAAAGTAGGGAAGGGCAAGAGAAATAGACATTGCAACTAAAAGTCTACTCTCCCTTTCTGGACAACTGATTCTGTTCCCTGAGAACAACATCCCACCCGCTTTCTGTCACATCCTCCCAACACAGAAGTGCTATTCTTATGGTTTTCCAGTAGCTTAAAGGTTAAAGTCAACACTGCATTTCATGTAATGTCAAGAGCCCAGAAGTTGATCAGTAAATAAAATGGAGGTGCTACTAACCTGAATATAGCCTAAGAGAAGTACTGCGGCACCAGTCAAGGCATAGAAACTGGCAAAAAAAATCATTTCATTTTCAATGTTCAGCAACCTTCAAAAGAGGGAGTGGGAGAGATGTTAAGACTTTCAGGTAGGAAGAAATTACCAAGGATTATATTTGTATGTACAGAGGTATTTAAAATATATAGCTGGCCATGGTGGCACATGCCCATAATCCCAGCAGCATGGGAGGTCAAGGCAGGAAGATCATGAGTTCAAAGCCAGTCTCAGCAATGGTGAGATGCTAAGCAACTCCGTGAGAACCTGTCTCTAAATAAAATACAAAACAGGGCTGGGGATGTGGCTCAGTGGCCGAGTGGCCCTGAGTTCAATCTCCAGTACTGAAAAAATAAATAAAATATATGAAATATATGTGCTATGTAGTTCTATTAAATGAGTGAGACATTTTATCTATGCAAAATTATTATCAATTCAACCAAAACTCTAAATAGATTTCATAGTACCAATCACAGCAAATATGCTCATCCTCTTTACTTCTATAGGCAGAGATGCTACGAGTGTAAATGATCTTTCAGCAGTTACTAGAAGAGAGGGGTCCCTGAATGGTTACCCCATGCTCCCTTCTCCTTGGACCTTTCCACTCATATACATGCAGCAATAGAGCAATCATAGCCAGAGAAAGGTAGAAAGTCTGAAAGACTGTCTAAAAAGATACATAGAATGAAGGGTGCTGTAAACCAAGAGGATTACCATTACCTCCTGTGGGAATCTAAGCCAGCTTTTCAATTTCTCCATCTCAGAGTGACACTGTGAAAAATGTGCATGTCATCTTTCCAAAGGGGAGAAAAGCCCTTTCTTTGCCCTGTCTTCTTGCTGACTACAGCCCAAGAAGCTCCCTTTCAAGACAGTTTCTAAAGTTGAAGCCAAAGGCACTTGCAGGAAATAGCAAGAAAGCGCTTTGCATTTTCCCCAGCAGAACTACGTGTGATGGCACAAAGTTTGGGATTGGCAGGACCAGGAAAGGGAGGGGAAAAATATTCTAAAATTGCTTTCAGGAAATAAGGAATGTTACAATTAGAAAATCAACATATTGGCTGATAACCATGCTGACCCTTTAAGATAAGTTAAATGATAGATGATTTCTTTCTAAAAGCAGAAGCAGCATCTTCATCATGGATGAACATCCTGCACCATTCCTGTTCTCTATCAGACCTTCTTGTGACTCAAACTTGAATTATTCTCTCCCCTTAGAGAACTCAGACCAAATAATTTACTTAATATAGAACAAACTTATTTCACAAGTTTTATTGCCATCTGGCAGCAATATTCTATAGAAAGTAAAAAATAAAATATTTTTCTTCCTTAACAGGGAAGGGTTAAGTAACCCTAGCTCTTCCATCTCTCAAGTATAGAATATGCTTTTGATTCACATTTGCAGAATTGAGGTTGAAATGTAGTTTGGCAAGACTTTAACAATGAAAGAGAAAAAAATTTACATTTTGTTTTTATTTACTGTATTCCATATATTTATATCGAGTATATTCATATTTTTCTTACTAGTAAATTGCAGTCTACTTGAGGTAAAGGCTGGTTTTATACTGTTTGGGCACTCTTGTCAAAGTATGGTACAATATATATATATAAAGTAGGTAATCAGTAAATGCATCTTGATTTTACTTTGACTTTTAAAATACTAATAAAGAAGAAAATAACTGCCAAGGTCAACCCCTCTGACAATCTCTAAAGCCGGTAAAACTCTAATCACATCTCCAGACTTTTATGGAAACTAGGGGAAACCTAGAAAGCCAATGGTCTCCTGCACTGTAGACTAATCCCCAGGAGTTGGTGCTACACATTATCAGCACCAACTTCAGGCCAAGTGCTATGAGATGGCAGAAGTGGGTCCAAGTCCTAGTTTCAGAACCTTGGTGGCTCTGCATTCCTAAATAAATAGGACATCTACCGGAAAGACAAATAACTTATCTTTGGGCAAAGTTACTTTATAGAACATTCATGTGGACTGGGTGCACACTTACCACTGGCTAGATGTTTATTTCAGAGAATGACAGCTTTCCCCCCAAGAAACTGTTTTTCATCCTCATTCAGGAGTTTTCACTGTTTTTTATTTTAACCATTCTGCTAGTTGTATAGTGATATCTCATTTTTATTTTGTTTCCCCCTAACTGATAATATTGAACATGTTTTGTTCATGTGCTCATTTGCCATCTTCACAGCCTTATAAAATGTCTTTTTCCCATCTTCTAATTGGAGTTTGGTTGTTCTTAACATTGAGTTTTGAAAATTCTTGATGTCTTCTAGACTCTAGTCTTTTTGTTTTATATATAATAGGTAAATATGTCTCCTACTCTGTTTTGTGTCTTTTCACCCTTCTACAGGGTTTTTGCAGAGCAAAGGTTTTTAATTTTAATGTGAAATCCCTATTGGAAAGTATTGATTTTTTCTTTTATGAGTTTTGCTTTTGGTTTTAAGTCTAAGACCTCTTTGGTTAGCCCAGAACATGAAGTGGTCTCCTACATATTTTTCTAAAAATTGACACTTTTAAAAATATCTGGGTCCAAGATCTTCTTGAGCTTTCATATGGGTGCATTTTTTTAAAACTATGGATATCCAATTGCTTGACTATCATGTGATAAGAAGTTTATTCCAATGAACTGCTTTTTTTTACTTTTGTCAAAAATCAGATGTAAGTGTGTGAATCTATTTCTGGGCTCTCTGTTCTATTCAACTGATCTGTATGTCTGCCTTCTGTCAATACCACATAGTCTTGATTATTGTAGTTACATAATATACCTTGAGATCAGGTAGACAGATTCCTTCCATTTTATTATTCCTTTTAAAAAAACTGTTTTAGTTACTTTAGCTCTTTTCTCTTTTCATATGATTTTAAAATAATCTTGTATCTATAAAAATTAATCAACCTAAGTGTCTAACAATGGATCAATGAAGAAAATGTGACATCAAGAATCAATAAGTGGGATGAAGTCAAACTAAAAAGCTTCTTCTCAGGAAAGGAAACAATCATCAATAACATTAAAAGAAAGCCTACATAATGGGAGAAAATCTTTACCACATGCACATCATATAGAGCACTAATCTCCAGGATATATAAAGAACTCCAAAACAACACCAGGAAGGAAGGAAGGAAGGAAGGAAGGAAGGAAGGAAGGAAGGAAGGAAGGCCCAACCTGTAAATGAGCTAAGTAACTGAACAGGCACTTCACAGAAGAAGAAATATGAATGGTCAACAAGTATATGAAAAAATGCTTAACATCTCTAGCAATTAGTGAAATGCAAATCAAAACTACTCTAAGATTTCATTTAACTCCAGTCAGAAGGGAAATTATCAATAATACAAGTAACAATAAATATTGGCAAGGATGTGGGGAAAAAGGTACATTCATGCATTGCTGGTGAGACTGCAAATTGGTGCAACCACTCTAGAAAGCAGTATGGAGATTCCTTAGAAAACTTGGAATGGAACCATCATTTGACCCAGCTATCCCACTTCTCGGTTTATACCTAAAAGAATTAAAATCAGCATACTACGATGATGAAGCCACATCAAAGTTTATAGCAGTGAGCTATAAAGTGAGAATATCATGCTAAGCAAAATAAGCCAATCCCAAAATATCAAAGGCCAAATGTTTTCTCTGATATGTGGATGCTGATTAATATGGAGGCTGGGGGTGCCTAGGGAAGAATGGAGGAACTTTGGATTGGCTGAGGGGAGTGAGAAGAGGGGTGGGGTGGGGGTTGGGAAGGATGTACATGTATGAATGCATGAACTGTGTGACTCTGCATCATGTAAAGCTAGAGAAATGAGAAGTTATGTTCCATTTGTGCACAGTGAGTTGAAATGCATTCTGCTGTCATGTATAACTAATTAGAATAAATTTTTAAAATATAGATATTTAGATGGATGGCATAAAATTCAGAACTCCAAAATAAACATATGTTTATAGTACATTTATTTTGATAAGGGTTCTGAGACTATTCAATGGTAAAGAAAGAAAGAAGGATGGAGGGGGCGAAGGAGGAAGGGAAGGAGAGAAAGGGGGAAGAGAAGGGCAGACACAAGAAGGAAAGGGGAGGAAAGAAAACAAGAAAAGAGAGTCTTGCAAAAAAAAAAACACGCAGCGATAACTGACTATGTGGAAAGGAATCATGTGGGACCCCTACCTCACATCACACATCAAAATTGACTCAAAATAAATCACAGATCTAAATATGAGAGCAAAATTATAAAACCCTTAAAAGAAAATGAAGATTTAAAGTCTTTGTGACTTTGGATTTGACAATGATTTCTTAGTTATGATGCCAAAAGCAGAAGCAACAAAATAATAAAAGGGAAAAATGAAGTAGATGTCACCAAAATTTAAAATGTAGAAGATGGACATCAAGAGACTGAAGATAACTCAAAGAATGAGGGAAGTTTTCTGAAAATCCAGTATTTGATAAGAGACTTGTATCTAGAACATCTAAAGAACCTCATGACGCAGACATAAAGACATAAAAGACATAAGCCAATTTTAAACAGGGCAAAGGATCTGAACAGTCATGTTTCCAAAGAAGATATAAATATGGCAAATAAGCACCTAAAGAGATGTCTGACATCACTAGCCTTTAGGGAAGTGCAAATGAAAACCACAAGGAAATACTACTGCACACTCACTAGGTGAGTTACTGTATCCATTTCCTATGACAGCTGTAACAGATCACCACAAACTTGATGGCTTAACACAAGAGAAAATTTATTCCCTTATATTTATGGAAAACAGAAATCAGAAGTCAGATTCACTGAGCCAAAAGCAAGTTATGTCAGAGTTGTGCCATCTCCAAAGGCTCCTGGGGAGAATCTCTTCCTTGCCTCTTCTAGCTTTTGGTATTAGCTCACATTCCTTGGGTGTGACATCATTACACTGTCTTCCTCTGTAGTCACCCTGCCTCTTCTCTTCTCTCTACAGTCAAATTGCCCTCTACCTCTGTCTTGGTAATTGTCCCTGTTAAAAGCAACTATGGGTGCAATTAGAGCTCACCTGGATAATCCAGGATGAACTCATCTATCCCAAGATCTTTATATCCAGGACGAACTCATCTATCCCAAGATATTTATCCAGGATGAACTCATCTATCCCAAGATCTTTAATCACATCTTTATTGACTCTTTTTCTGTATAGGGTAATATTCACAAGTTCCAAGGACTAAGGTCTAGATCTCCTTGGGAACCATTATTCAGCCTCCTAGAGCTATTATCAAAATGTAGATAACATGTAACAAATGTGAGTGAGGATGTGAAAAAATTGGGCTCCTTATGTACCACTAGGGAGAATGCAAATGGTATAGCCACTTTGTAACACAGCCTTACAGTTCTTCCTATGATTAAACATGTAGTTACCACATGATCCAGCAATTCTATTCTTAGGTATTTATCTAACAGAAATGAAAACATATGTCCACACAAGAATTTTCACACAAATGTTCATAGCTGCATTATTTGTAATAGCCAAAGAGTGGGAACAACTCAAATACCCATGGACTGACAAATGGATAAATAAAACATATTATGTTCATATGATAAAATATTATTCAACAATAAAAATAAATGACACACTGGTCCATGTTACAACATTGATAGAATTTGAAAACATTTTTGTTTCCATGCTACATTAATGGAGTCAGTTACACATAAAAGACCACATATTATATGATTCCACTTATAGGAAATGTTCAGAATAAGCAAATCTACAGAGATAGAAAGAAGATTAGTGTTGCCCAGGAATGATATGAATGAGAATTAAGGGAATGATAGGTAAGGGTATAAGATTTCTTTGTGGTAATGAAAATGTTCTAAAATTGATTGTGGCATGGGTATACAACTCTGTGACTATATTTAAAACCATTGTACTGCACACTTTAATTGGTTGAAATTTGTGGTATATGAATTATATCTCAAAAAAGCTAATTGTTTAAAAGTTTGTAGTTTTAAAGCATCCAACTTCAAAGCAGTGCTTACATAACTAAGTTGAACGTATGTTACTAAGAAAATAGACTGAAATGCAAGTGAATGTACAGCCTCAGATTTCCAACTTCATGCATCCATAGTTGGGGCAAGTAAGGACTCCAGCTTCCCAGTGGTGGCAAGGGTCAGCCTCCAGTGGGACCCTAGAGATTCTCTCTAGGTAGTCACATTCTTATAAAGTCCTTCCAAAACTGTACTGGAATTGATCTATGTGACCAATAGATTATCACAGAAATTATAGTATGCTTTTTCCATGATTGAGTTAAAAAGACTTTGTTGCTTCCATTTGTTTATACTTAATTGGGTAAAAGAAAATTGTATTATGATGTTTTAATTTCCTATCCTTTCATCTGCTTTCATTCTTTTACTTATTTACTATTCTGAGCAGAAATTCTGATAAGCTAATCAGGAGCCTGCTGTTCTGTAATCCTGATCAGTGTCATTCACTGAAAACCATTATAAGAATTTAAATTAAAAATTCCATCCAACAGATTACAAGAGATATGTGGAAAACAATATAAAGAGTAAAACTAGCTCCTACAATTATCATGCATCCTTACGTTGCTAAAATTAATGAGTTGTCTTGTAGATTCCAAGTCTAATACCTCTACTAAAAGAGGTGGAGAAATTGTATCCTTAATGATATCTTTTTTTTCCAAGAAAGAAACTTGAAAAGGAAATTGGGGGACATTGGAGTCATATTAATTACTCACAGATGGGAAATGTTCTCTCCCTTGTCCTCTCTCCCTTGTCCCACCCAACTCCATTTTCACAGTGATCTTAGTACATAAAAGCTAAATAAACATGTTATTCAGAAATACAAGAAATAGTACTCATGTTAGTGACCATAATAACTCACAATTAAAGTATTTAATTTATCAGAACTCCTGGTAACCCAATGGCCAAGAAAGGAGTGCTCTACACAGTTTCAGATATCTGTATTAAATTTTCTAAAAAAAAAAAAGGATAAATATTTATTTACATGCTTGGCATCATATGAATTCAGCCAAAGCCAATGTTCTGCTTAAAATTCCCAGGGGTCGCAGTAAGAATGAGTAAAAGGAGCATGAGCCACAGAAAATTCCTTTCTAACAGATGCCTGATACAAACATTAAATGTAGATTCATTCTTTAATTTATCTAACAAGTATTTATGAACACCTATTATCATGGAAAGGCCTCAAATTTTGAGCTCTTAAACATTTATTTTCTGGAGCTGGGAATGGAGCTCAGTGGAGGAATGCTTGCCTAACGTAAGAAGCACTGTGTCCAATCCCCAGTACCATAAAATAATAATAATAATAATAATAATCAAGAATTTACTTTCAATTTTTAAGGCATAACAGGATATAATCACTGGAATTTTTCCTTGAAAAAATTATCTTCATGATAGTTAATGTATTAATGTTGTTAATGGTTTGAGTCAATTTACATCATACATGGGGAGAAAGATTAACTTTACATTTTGTGGTCATACCACTCTGTAAAAAGTAGTTCATTTCTGTCCTCCAACAAAAACTAAGAGTTTAAAAAGACTGTCATTGCACTCAATTTCTGTTAAACAAACTGCTCTGAGTCTTTCAGATAGAAAGAAACTTTTAAGTTTAGAAAAGATATATTTAGACACTAGCAAATTTATTTCTTATGAGTTGGTGTGTTCATTTTTCAAGGGTAATTCTACCAATTGTGTGTTATCTTGTGCTTTTTCACCATTCAGCACCTACCAGTCTGAAACTACATATTTATGAATGATTGAATGATGGTCTGGCTGGCTAGACCTAAGGTCGCCAAGATGAGGACAATGACTTCTAAGGTAACTGTGTCCTTGATGCTTCCACCATTTCCTGGTACATCGTTGGTGTTCCAAAGATTTTGGTTGAATGAATAACCCTCAAAGTAGAGAAATCACTGAAGAATATCAGGGATTTAGAAAAACTTACTCATAGTCGGAATCATGCCTGTAGAAAATTTAAAAAATGAAGATGTGAAATAGAAATTCTTTTGAGGGAGCCATTCCAAGTGTGTATCCAGGCAGGGTGTGCCCTGCCCTTGACTCTTGAACCTGAGTATATGGATTTATACGTGCAAATGAGTATGTCCTGAACCTGAGGCAGCATGAGGCAGGACGCAAAGTCCATCCTGTGACAATGAGTCAGCCCACGTGCACTACTGACTCACTGATTACCAGGTGGCCTGTCAGGCTTATCACAGAAAACAGTAGCACAGTTACTGCACCTGGCTGAGTTCTGGCTATTTCTGCATAGCTACTTTCCAATCACAGCACCACACCACTCTTCCGTGGATACTCAACTACTATGACCAGGGACCCTCTACTCCAACCAATGCAGTATGCTCATTATTCGTATTAGTCATTAGCCACAGCCCTAAAACTAAGGGGCAAAAGGGAATTGGGGTGGGTGCTCTTGATTTGAGACTCCAGTGAAATTCTCCTCCCTTGTGGATTAAGTATTGATAGTGTCATATTTAAGCACACAGTCAACAAACAGTTAATGTTTACCACTCCCTTTTCCTCTCTCCCTTGTCCCACCCAACTCCATTTTCACAGTGATCTTAGTACATAAAAGCTAAATAAACATGTTATTCAAATACCACTGTATTTGAAAAATTATTTCCAATTCTGTTTCTGTTAAGTTTTAAATTTAGAAGCTGGTAAGTTGGAAAGAGCTTCAAGGGAGAGTAATTTCTAGAAATACAGGCAAATTGATATGTCTGTTCTTGTGTTAGATGCCTCTCCACATCAGCCAATATTGGTCCATTCATACATTCAGAATTATAATTTAAGACATAAGAAAAATTAAAAATAGCCTACCCACAACGTGTTCCATTTGTCACATTCTGGTTGAGTGAACTGTTGATCCATACTATAGTGTTATTCACACATGCTTTTCCTGGAATCTTGAGTTCTTGTATTTCAATGTCATAGTCAATAAAAACATCTGTCATCTCACCAAATATGAAAACCATGCCTGGCTGGGCTAGTCCATGGAGAAATGCACATAAACTTCCCACCAATATCATCCAAATGTCAGTTGATGAAGAAAATCGAAACTTGAAAAAAAAAAAGGATTAGAGTTAGGGATCATCTACGGATAAAAGGTAGGAGAGAAAGGGACTACTTAATTTGGGGTTCTAGATTCTGATAAGTAAGACTCAGTACCAGATTTTATGTGAATCATCTTAATTAAGTGGCCGAGTTCATACTAATCATATCAAAATAAATTGTACATCAATTATTTAACACTTGAGTCTCGTATATTGTTAGATCATCTTCTTTTTTCCTAATCACAGAATTCATTCTCTTTTCCTCAGGAGCTGACTTTAGTGTTCTGCTATTCATCTGCAGCATGAGGAGGAACTAGCTACTACCACAGATGCCATTGCCAGGTAGATATACTATGTGGCGTATGTAGCAATGGCACAAATTGGCTCATGAGAACTGATAACAAGAATGGAGAGTGCCTACTCATGCCTAGAAATGCCTCTATCTGGTACAAATTCAGGTAAATACCTAAGTTATAAAATTTCAAAAGACTTGTCATAAGAATAGATATATATGATGTTACTGCAATGATTTTCCTTACTAAAATGATAATTATAAGTTTCATGATTATTTCCCAGGAGACTTTGTGGATTTGTTTAATCAGTAACATATTTCTGATCACTATTCAGCATGCTATCATATAGGTAAAGCTTATGACTGCATAAGTTATCTCTGTAGTTAAAAATCTGCCAGCATAACTAAAGAGGTAGCACTTCCTCCAGGGTCTGAACAATTCACAGTGGCAAACCCAGTGCCATAATTCAGTAGTTTTATTACCAGTTGAAAGAAGCCAACTTGGGTGCCTTCACCTTTATTATCTTGTAGCCTGAGAAGAAAATAGAAATTTAAAGATCATCTTTTTCAAAACAATGAGAAATTCTCCCCAGGTATGAGCCATTCTTTAGCAAGAAAAAAAACATTCCCAGAGATTAGGAAATTCCAGTCAAATCTGATTATGTTAAAAATAACCTTTCATTCTTCTAGAGATTTCAGTAGAGATTCACAGAGGTTTTTCTGAGAGGTATTGAGAGAAAGTAAAAAGGCCTCAGTGCTCCCAATTATACTAACATATAAACCATTTTCCTTCCGTCATGACCCTCCACCTATTGATGCCTACATTTCCTTAAGGATAAATCGAAGAGGTTGGATTAGCTGATGTTAAAGCTTCCTTTTAGCACTTAAAATCTTAACAACTACATTAAATAGTGCTTACTGGCATAATGGAAAATTTGAGGACACTTCCACAATTTCCATAAGATTGAATTTCCTTAGTATTGTTATTCATTTCCTTTCTCATAAGGTCATGCTCAACTTGCCTTTAGGCTTCTTAGCTCCAAGGATCTCCACTCACTGAAGTCACCCATTCCACGTACGTACCCTGGACTGTGAAACTACCATGCTTCTGACATACTTCACTCCACCATCACTCTTGTTTTCTCACTTTTTACCTCCTTCCATGGCTATTTGTCAACCTCAATTAGTTCTGCAGTCCCTTAAACACTCCAGTTACTCACCATCACTAAACTCCACCAAGATTTCTCTTCCTTCCCCAGGCATCCCAAGTCCCACTGCCTGGCCTCTGAATCACATCCTCACCATCACCCTCAATCCTTTCCCTCAAGTCTATTCCTGCTTCCATCCTGCTATTTATTCGTCCCCTCCTTAAGCCAGGCTGCTGGGCCTGCTGGAGACCCCTCACCACATGTGAACTAAAGTCAACACATGTGATCCTATCTCTTGGCTGCCCTCATCTTCCCTATCCACCCACGGTGGAATCTTAAATCCTTATGGAGACCTCATCCAAGGCCATGATCTGGCCCCATTGGCTCTCTGATCCCGTCTCCCACTCCATTTCAATTCTTAGTACTCTAGTCACCTGGCCCCTTGCTCAATTTTATCTATGCCAAATATCTTCCCTCCTCTGGATGTTTATGTTTGCTATTCTTTCTCCTAAAATGTTCTTTCTTCAGATACCTACATGATACAAATACCTTACATCAATCAGTCATTCCCTCCAAAGTCACCACAACAGGGCCTTCCCTGGCCAACGTCTCTTAATTGTTAACCCTTCTCCCTCATATACACATACCATTTCATATTTTAATTTCCGCGTTTGCTTCTTTTTTTTTCCTCTCAGAAAGTGAGTGAGAGGTTATCACTAACTACCATGTTATGTGTTTTATTTATTTGTGGTGTTCATTCTCTCTTACTAAACTGCCATCCTCAAATGCAAAGCTTTTTGCCTATTTGGATCTTTTCTGTATCCTCAGCACCTACAACAGTGCCTGACACCTTACAGGCATTCAGTTAATTTTTGTGAAATGAGTGAGTGAATGAACACGTGCTCTCCATCTTGACCCCCAGTGCTGAACTTCATCCGGGGACGAGGTCACTCTTGTTCCTCTCAGCAGCAGCTTTGCCAAGCTGTTACTGTGATCTTCACATTCTACACTCACCTCCTCTAAAAACAAAAGAATTCCCTCGGCTTCCTGCTCATCTTTTCTTTGCCATTCATCAACGTTCCCACCATTTTCTCTTTTCCAACCAGGGAGTGAAGTGGTGTTTCTTGGAGGACCAGGCTGACCCAACCTCTTCTAGCCCAGAGCTAACTCTTCCACTTTACTGCCTCCCACTGCCATGAAGAAGACTTAGGATTTCAGAAACCCCCAAAGCCCTTCCCATTTTGCCACCTCCATGTCAGGAACTCCCCTGGTACCTCTCTTCTGCTTTCTAAATTAGACCCCATCTAATCCTGCTTCCACACCAAAAAGTGGCATTTAGTTGATAGCTGTTTTATGAGAATTTAAATTCATAAGCTAAGGAAAAATATCTAATGATTAAATTTTAGTTTTCTATTATTTGCCTATGGGAAGAATGTGGGGTTTGGAGATTTCTTAGTGCCCATAAAATCATCCTTGTCCAACTTTTTCTCTGCTCACTTAGGCTAGGAATTCTATGGTATTCCTGAACACCAGAGGAGATTTGGATCTAATGCAGAAGGTATATTCAAAAACATTTTTAAAATCAAATTAGAGCAGTATTTAAAAGAAAAGGATGGATCATTCATACATATATATAATATATAAATATATGTAATTTTATAGTAAGTATGATGTACATGAAATAGTCTCTGCTTTATGCCTTTTATAGGAATATTATGGAATTACTCCGAAAAGAAGCTACATCATTGAAATAGTCACTTACCCTGATTTCTTATCATTGTTATCTGTTAGGATAAAAACAATGCATAAAGAGGTTAATAATGATGACAAAATGCAACAACATTATTAATAATTTTGATCTGGGAAAACTTTCCTATAAAATTCTTTTATTTCATAAAATTTCAAAATGATTATCTGTCTTTTCTTTCTTTCAGTCTCAAAGGCAGATGACAGATAGACAGGCAGACAGGAAGGCAGACACGTTTTCAGGTTCAGGACTGCTACCTTGACTACATTTCTGTATTTTTATCCAAGATATAAATATTTATGTATTCTGAACAGCCAATTGAACCAACATTCCTAGATTAGCTGAAGAAAATCAAGTTTTTTTAAATTATAAAATAAAATGACTATGTATCTATTTCTTGATTCTTTAGAAACAGAATTCACCTACTTAATGGACCACAATTTAATTAGATAATAAGATCTCATTGATACTTCCACGTCAGTGGAAGGCGTGAGATTGAACCACATAGAATCTTCCCCACCACGGGTCGGAGGACCACAGGGAAGAAAGTGAAAGTGGGGGTCCAGAGTCATGGGTGCAAGAAGTCACCAGAAACGAACCCTGGGTGCTTTGTGGCTCTTCACCGTGGGACAGCATATCCTGGTTCCCCTGACATTTTAATTTAATTTAAGAGTCAACACACTTAATAATATAGACACAGGGTAATATCTCTGGCTTGACAATCAGGCAGAACTGGATTAGAGACTTTGGTTCCATCAATTATTACTCATGTGAACTTTATCGAGTTTTTAAAAAGTTATCCAAGTTTATTCATTTGTAAAATGCAAAGTCACAGGATTTAAAAATAAGAGAAGAGCTTAGAATCATCTGTGCTGACAACATGCCAGGTACTGGCACTACAGGCCCCTGCCACGTAATCTGCTTCTGGCCAGCAGTCTCCTGCACAGCTCCCCTCAACAGCAGCACTCAGGAAAAGATTGCTCTGTCACTGCCACAAGCAGTGATAACTGCACAGGGTTCCGGTTAACAGTAACAGCCTTCCTGAAACTACTGGTCTCTACCCAGCACAGATGCCTCCCCTCACTCACCCACACTTTGGTGCTCTTACCTAAGCTTTCAGACTTCCTGTCACACAGTTCCAGAAGGAACCACATGATTGTTTGTAAGATTCATACCCAATAACAGTTCTCTGTGTTGCTCATTTTCTCTGCTTCTTTCAGCTTCACTAGCTTGTCCCACCATTGGTGGTCACTTCCTTCCACTTTTGAGTTCACCTCTCTTTGTACAAGAGACAGTGAGAGAAAAGGGCCACTTACCTGATTCGTCTGACTCGAAAGCATGATTCTCCTCTCCAAACTTCTTCACACTGCGGAGAATTACGGAGTCAGACATGGTAGTTGCAATCTGCAGTCAACAACCCTACAAAATAAAAGCATAATCACAACTATCATCGCTTCACTGTATTTAACCAAAGTAACTGGAAAAAAAAAAAAGAACAATTTGGTTCAAGTAATACACTTCACTAATTGATCTCAAGCAAAAGCAGGGTTTTAAATTGGCTAATAACTCAATAAAAGAGCCTAATTATAAGGGAAAATAAACTGAAATCATTGGTAATAGCTTCTCTAGTTAGTGGATAGATGATTTTTTTATTTATTTGTTCTTTCTTCTTACCAATTATTTATTTTTAATGAGTTAACATAAAAACTATAAGAACGGCAAACCAACTAGCGACATGCTTGAGTCAATGTCATTGAGGAATGACACCCACATGCCATTGGGGAGCCTTCAGGGCTCTTTTGTAAATTCAATTCCAGCTGGGACTGAGTGGGGAGAAGGAAGTCTCTGAATAAAGTAAATGTCTGGAGAGTTATGTTAGTCTCATTCACAGTGAAAAAAAAAAAACCAGTTGGTAAAGGATGCAGGAGTAGAATTCCAAGACTTTAAGTTTAACATTGAGTTTCCACGTTATTTTCTCTGCTTCAAACATGTAGATATACATGTAGATAATATATTTTTTTTAAATACAGACTCAAATCTATAAAAATAAACAACTCCAGAAATGGAAGAGAGGTACCAAAGGGAAAATAGAGCATAGACACAGCTGGTATTTTCACCTCGGGGTCTAAATGCAGACAGCAATTGAGGAGTCTAGCTCCTGGAGGGATGTTGCCCCACACCAAACAGGGGATCAGACACCACCTCTCCACTTGCAGCCAAAGGCCACCATGGGTCCTGCATGGCTGAGAAGACCTGAGGAAACTGCCTTCCATTATTGCCTGGGGAGTTATTTCTTAAGATGAAAAGCAAACCCCTTTATATGAAGAGACAGTGATTTGCGTCACACACACACACAGAGATAAAAGGTATAGATAAAAATGATGAAGGTGAGTTGTGAAACCTTGTAACCTCAAATAATTGGAATTCCAGAAAAATAAGATAGAGAATGACAAAGATAGAAATACTTAAAGAAATAATGGCTGGGAATTTTCTAAAAAGAGTGACCTGATTCCTCAAATTAATAGTAGACTCCAAGAATTGATCAGGATAAACAAAAATCAATCAAAACTTGAAAAGAAAAACTTAATATATTACATTCTTTTTTTTTTTTTTTTACTTTTACAATAGTAAAGAATCAAGACCAAAAAAAAGTTTATCTTAAAAACCACGAAAGGGACAAGTGTAATATCCAACTGGAAATAAAAGAGTGACACCCAGTGTCTCATCAGACACTAGAAGGCAGTGGTGTAGCGTCTTCAAAATGCGAATGAAAAATTACCTTTAACAACCTTTGATACAGTGGCAAAAAAAATCATTTGGCGCGTTTCCAGATGTTCAAACCCAGCCCAAGATGGCTGTTGGTGGATGTACCTTAGCAGAAGGAAAAAAGTATCCAGCAGGGAGTCAGAAAAGAGAAGAAACAGGGGCTAGGGTGCTCACTTGGTAGAGTTCTTGCTTCACATGTATAAGGCCCTGGGTTCAATCCCCAGCACCACAGAAAAATAAAACAACAACAGAAAAGTGAAGAAACAAAAGTAACACAAGAATCAACAAAATAGGGCTGGGGATGTAGCTCAAGCGGTATCGCGCTCGCCTGGCATGCGTGCGGCCCGGGTTCGATCCTCAGCACCACATACAAAGATGTTGTGTCCGCCAATAACTAAAAAATAAATATTAAAATTCTCTCTCTCTCTCTCTCTCTCTCTCTCTCTCTCTCTCTCTCTCTCTCTCTCTTTCTTTAAAAAAAAAAAGAATCAACAAAATATATCAGTCACAAACAGCCACATAGTGTATGATTCCAGAAATGCATGTGAGATGTGCAGGATGACCAGTCTATAGAGACAGACAGTAAGTGTTTGCCCAGGCCTGGGGTGGAAGTGGAAGGGGCCTGAGCATCGACTGGTGACAGGTACAGGTTTCTTTGGCGATGATGTTTAGAAAGCAATTAAGAGGCTGGGGCTGAGGTTCAGGGATAGAGTTTTTGCATGCCGGTGGCCCTGGGCTCTATCCCTAGTACTGAAAAGAAAAAAGGAAAGAAAAGCATGATGTATGTAAAAAATGAATAAATAAATAAATAAGTAAATCAGAAAGACATGAACAGGAGATCAAAGGGGGGACAAAGCTGTTTTTTGAAATAACTAAATAACACACAAAACTCAACAAGACTATTCAAGAAAAAGGAGACATGGATCACAAATAGACATTAATAGAAAGTTAAAAGGTAAAGTAACAGAAAGTCTTCAAATCATGAGCAAATGTTATGAGTAACATTATAGTCATAAATTTGAAAAATGTGATGATTAACTTTCTGAAAAAATATGAATTATCAAAAATCAACCCCAAAGAAGTAGTAGATAAATTAAAAACCAATAGCTATTAAGAATATTGACTCAATATTTAAAAGCCTGTAACCCTCCGCAAAACGATAGTGTTAGATAATACTACAGGCAAATTTTACTAAAAATTCAAAGAGTAGATAATTCTAATATTATAGAGAAATAGGAAAAGTGACCCACTTCATTTTATAAAGCAAGTATAATCTTGACATCAGAAAAAAAGGATGTTATAAGAAAAAAATAGGCTTATAATTACTTTTGAAAAGTGATTTTAAAATGCTAAATAACATACATTTAATATAATATAGCAGTTTGTGAGAAAATATAATGAGGCAATGTTGATTTGGGGAATAAAATGATTATTTTAGGTAAAAAGTTGATTCTTTTAATAGGTGCAAAAAAGGTCTTCAGTAAAAATATCCATTCCTATTTTTTGTGTGTGTGTGTGGGGGGGGGTTATCAGGGATTGAACTCAGGGGCACTCCACACTGAGACACATCCCTAGCCCTATTTTGTATTTTATTTAGAGACAGGGTCTCACTGAGTTGCTTAGGGCCTTAGTTGCTGAGGATGGTTTTGACTCTCAACCCTCCTGCCTCAGCCTCTTGAGCCACTGGGATTACGGGTTTTTGAAAATCTGTACAAATATCAGTATTTTGCAACTTCAGTGAATAAATGTGGGGTCATGATCAGCACTGTGTACTAAAACATGGATTAAATATTCAGTGTAGAAAGTGTTGTGAAGATATAGACATGAGTCTTCACATACAGAGTAAATGAAAATGTAAATTGATTGAATAACTTTAGAGAGCAATATGAAAATAGCCAGCAAAGCTAAAAAAGTTACAAAAATGAAGTCCCCAAATACCTACTCTAACATTTTCCCTAATGATTAAAAAAAATGGTTAACACTGAAAAAGCATTTAGTATGCATCAGGCACTGAAATATGAAAGGATATGTCACAAGCTCAAGAGTACAAGTTAGTGTTAGAGCCATGATTTAAACTCCTAAGGTGCATGCAACAATATATATTACAATGTTACTTAGAACAAAAAAAAACTTGAAGAAAATATAAATATACAAGAGAATGAAACAATAACTTGTGGAATGTACATGCCATGGAATAATATCTAGCTGTTAAAAATCAGCAAATTAGCATGAATAAGTCTTGACATGCACAAATTTAAACAAACGGAAAGTTTCAAAGTAATAGAGTATAATAACATTTACATGAAAAAAATTTACCTGCAAATCAGTATTTATAATGTTTATGAATATGCACTAGAAATATGAATACCTGCCTAAAAAATGATAAGCACTCAACTATTAACGGTGGTTACATCTGAGGAAAAGAAAAGAAATAATATTAGGGAGGATTTCAGAGGGACCCTGAGTGAATCTGAGTATCTTAATATCTTTTAAAAGAAAAGAGTCCCAGCAAGTATTGCATAATGTTAAAATATGATAAAATTGGAGGAGGTAACTGTGTTTATTATTAAATTTTTCTCCATGGTTTTAAAATATTTCACAACAAAAAAGTAATTTATTTTACAAATCCTAATAATACTCTTTTTAAAATTTTTTAAAAATTTGTTCTAATTAGTTATACATGACAGTAGAATGTATTTTGACACATCATACATCAATGGAATATAAGTTCTCATTCATCTGGTTGTGCATGATGTAGAGTTACACAGGTCATGTAATCATATATGCCTATAGGGTAATAATGTCTGATTCATTCTAATATTATTTCTACCCCCATGCCCCCTCCCCTCCATTCACTCCTTTCTGTCTATTCCAAAATACCTCTGTTCTTCACTCAATCCTTATTGTGAATTAGCATCCTCATATCAGAGAAAATATTTGATTTTTGGTTTGGGGGATTGACTTATTTTGCTTAGCATAATATTCTCCAGTTCCATTCATTTACCTGCAAATACCCTAATTCTATTCTTCTTTAAGGCTGAGTAATATTTTATTATTTATATATACCACATTTTCTTTATCCATTCATCTGTTGGAAGGCATCTAGGTTGGTTCCATAGTTTAGCTATTGTGAATTGAGCTGCTATAAACATTGATGTAGCTGCATCACTGCAGTATGCTGATTTTAAGTCCTTTGGGCATAAACCGAGTAGTGGGATGATTTGGGTCAAATCATGGTTCCATTCCAAGTTTTTTTAGGAATCTCCATACTTCTCTCCATAGTAGTTGCACCAATTTGCAGTGCTACCAGCAACGTATGAGTGTACCTTTTTCCCCACATCCTCTCCAAAATTTATTGCTGCTTGTATTCTTGAAAATTACCATTCTGACTGGAGTGAGATGAAATCTTAGTGTAGTTCTGATTTGCATTTCTCTAATTGTTAGAGATGTTGAACATTTTTTTATATATTGTTGATGGATTATATGATAATACTCTTTTAATTTAAAAAAAAATCAAAGTGCTTTGAGATTTATGGAAAAATTGTGAAGATAGTCCAGAGTTCCCATGTATGCCACACCTGGGTATTAACTTCTTACATTATGAGTGTGGTGTACTTGGAATGAATCAATGCCAATATGTTGTTACTGACTAAGTGCATATTTATTCAAATTCCCTGAATTTTCACCTACTTCCTTTTTCTGTTTCCGGATCCCATCTAGGACACCAAATTTAGAACACCAAATTTTCCCCATTACCCAAGTCATCATATCTCCTTAAGTAACTCGTGGTTGTGACAATTTCCCATTTTCAATGACCTTGAAAGTTTTGATGGCTACTGAGCATTTATTTTGTAGAATGGACCATCGGATTTGTCTGATGTTTCTCTCAATAGTAGATGGCGTTATGTATTTTGGAGAGGAAGACACAGAAGGACCCTTCTCATTACATCATTGCAAGGATATGTACTATCAATTTGACATAAAAAATTAAAAAGCAGAGTAAGAAATATCAATTAAGGCATTCAACAAACACTAAAAGAACAAAATTCATAATTCTTTTATTCAGCAATACAATGTGTCCAGTATAGCAATACTATATTCACAGACTAAAAGTGTTACTGGTTATATGGTTTTTGAAATTTTAACTGACTTTTTTAAAAGCAAAGAAACTCTTGAATTATGAGATGATACCAAAGCAACATTTGACTATAGTTGTAATACTGCATTTCCTAATTTTAAAACAAGACACTTTTTTTTATTATTCAGTCTCCGATTGCTTTTTCCTAGCTTAGCCTTCCATTTTAAAATGTTGCTTCCCACAGGTGTGCAAATATTTTGCAGTATTTGGAGATTAATGGTGTCATGCCTTGCCCATGAACTTTGGAGCCTCACTGATCCTGATGCTGCCTGTTGTTTCTCTCTGTTGTTGGGAATGTTTTCGAACTTCTCTCCAGATCTGAATTCTCCACCTTTCAAGTTGGAGAGTGGTAAGACCCACCTTCCCAGGATTAGTGTGAAAATGAAACGAAACCGTACCTATTCATTGGCTCACATGAAGAAAGCAGGCAGATGGAGCTTCTTTGCCCCTCATGCTTGGAGACACAGAGCCTGGCGCCCTCCGCCACCCAGTCCTTTGGGGTCAGCTGCTGCAAACGTGTGAAGCCCAGTGAGAAGCTGAGCCACCAACCTCCCCTCCACTTTCCCTCTCTATCCCCTCAGCAATTGCACACAACAGGTTTTACTTGCTTACAGTATGCTGCTTTCTGCCCATCCTTACAAATGATTTTTGTGATCATCTATCTTAGTATCTAAAAAATGACATTGTCAAAGATGAACACTCATGGAAAGCATGCCTTTCTATGCCCTAGCATCATCGATGCCCTTCAGCCAAAGGCCACCAGGGACACAGCTTTGGTTGAAGACGTTGATTTATGACTCAGCTCATTGTGAAGAGGGAGAACGTGGGGCAGAACATAGGGCGCTTTTAGTCTCCTGGGAGAGGGAATTAGAACAAATCTATTTTAGGACTTGGGCTCGTAGGAGGCCATATGAGGAAGTGTCTAAGGAACTGAGAGTTTGCTCTAGATTAGGTGCTGTAAAAAAGTTGAATGATTTCATGATTGGGTAAAGAAATAGCAGTGATTCATGCTGGGTATTCTGTGGCTTTGATTTTGTCTGTGCTTAGACATGATTATGAACTGGCCTCTTGGGTTGTCTTCATTTTATCCTGGGCTCAGAGGAACTTCGTCAGGCTGGTATGCTAAGAGATTGCTTATGTCTAAGAGGAGACTCACTTGGCTTGGCTGTGAGCACAAGGCCAGCTACAAAATCCCAGGGGCCATTCTTCCCTTTGTTTTCTCTTTCAGCATCCCTCTGCACTTTGTAATTCTGTTCCCATTTGACACACCAAGAAGCTGGACTTCAAAAGATGTGTGTTCTCCAGGACTGGAGGCATGTATCACTAGCTCAGTCAGAAATGGAAGTTAGTGCCCTTAACCCTGGCGGTTCAACAATGGCAAGGATGACTTTTAAGGCCATTATACTGAAAATGCTAATTTCTTGCCTGTGACCAAGACACTGGGAATTTTATAATCCTAAATTTTGGAAAATACAATGCAAAACCAAACTTACTAGAAAGGATGAACAAAGGCCTTGCTTGTGATGTCTTCCAGAAAAGGTGATGCTTTTCAAATTGGATGTTCAGTGAGTTGCCTTGTATCAATACAAATGTAGAATGAAACCTGGTATATAGCCACCTACTGGCTAATTTCCTTTTCCTTAGAGAGATCCTGAGAAACTTAAGTAGCAGATGCTGGAGAATATCTCTGCTAGTCTCTGAAACCCTGGAAACATAGTACAAATCTAGTTTTCAGGGATCAGCAGACTTTTTTGCAGGGCCTTGGGAGAAGTCTCCTCCTATGATTTAAGAGTGACATGGTGTTTTATTTTTCTTTAGCAATGCAAGCAATCACAATGTCACCTAATTTTACTCTCTTTAACTAATATTTATAATTTTATTAGCATCTAGGCTCACAATTTGTTCTGGGTCTCATCCTTCACAGGAAGATATAATGAGAACTTCTTATTTATTTAAAAAAAAAGTATATATATATATATATATATATATATATATATATATATATATTAGCACTGAGGTTGGGTGTGTTACCCACTGAGCTACATCCCTAGCCCTTTTTAATTTTTAGCAAGACAGGGTCTTGCTAAATTGCTTAGGACCTCACTAAATTGCTGAGGCTGGCCTCAAATTTGCAATAATCTTCCTGCCTCAGCCTCCCAAGCCACTGAGATTACAGGTGTATGCCACTGCACCCAGTTTAATAATCTACAATAATAAATTTTTTACTGTAACCAATAATGAAACAATTCAGAACTGAAATAAGATTTAATATGATTTCTCTTCCATCTGTATTTTTACATATTATTTTAACCTTCCTCAACCTAAATAACATCTTACCCAAATCTCTTGGGAAGATTAAAAATTTTCAGGGTCTTTCAGAAAAATCTGTCTTCCAGTAAACTTCTGGGAATCTAGGAGTCCCAAGTAGGAAATTGAGATTTCTAAGCACTGGTTGGCAGGCTTTGACTACCTAGCGGTGAAATCCCCCAAGAACTTTTCATTGCCTATACCAACACCAGGTCCCTCTCTGCTAAAGGACATGTGGTCTAGAAGCTGTTCAACACGTGTGCTCCTGTTTATCTATCTACTAGGGTTGAAGTTTTCTCTTGATAAAATAATCTTATCAACACAGAAATACACATTGGAGGTCAGTCTCCTGGCCACTACTGGTGGATATATCAAAGATTTTTGTAGCTTAGAGCATTGGCAACAGACTTCTGCAAGATCACTGCCCGGAAGAAGAGAGCAGGGACAGAGACCGGCATCTGAATGTGTCATCTGAGACATCTTGGGACATTGACAGCTTCCAGAAAGGGTCCGAGTGAACAGTACCATAGGAGAGGTAGAGCTGTCAAAGCTGGAGGAGGCACATTCCAGGTGTCATTCCAGGTGCAAAGCAAGGATCCCCGGAGTAGAAATGTCAGGGCCCACCATATTCCTAAGTGTAGCTTACTATGACCAAGGCTGCTAGTGTGACTTGCTGAAAGGGCCAGCCTGGAACAAGAGATGAATGGGCTGAATGTCACCAAAGTCTAGTGTCACCACTAGCCATGATATTGGCTCTTGGAATTGCAGGAGAAATGGAAGGGAGAGAGGGAGCCAGAAAGTAAGGACTGAGAAAAGGTCTCTGGGGAATTGAAGTCCTTCCGGTTTAAAGGATAATACTACAGTGAAGGCATTCAGCCCACTGCCTCTCTTTTTTATTACAGTGTTATTAGAATACAGTTATCATGCACATACATTTTCATCTTGTCTTTGGTGGCTTTCATGCTACAGCTACTGAATAGCTGTGACAGAAACTGTATGACCCTCCCTCTCCACAATGCATAAAATATTTACTATCTAAAAATTTTATAGAAAATACTCCTGTAAGACAAACCCACATAAGTATGATTATCTCATACTAGACAAAGGCGCCATAAACATTAGAGAAAAGATAGCCTCTTCAACAAAAGGCACTGGGAAAACTGGAAATCCATATATAGTGAATGAAATTGAACCCCTGTCTCTTGCCCTATGCAAAACTCAAAGTGGATCAAGGACCTAGGCATTAGGCCAGGTCTAATCTTGGGAAGATTAGAAATTTTCAGGATCTTTCAGAAAAATCTGTCTTCCAGTAAACTTCAGGGAATCTAGGAGTCCCAAGTAGGAAATTCTTCTAATAGAAGAAAATATAGGCCCAACTCATGTCAGCTTAGGAATGAACTTCCTTAACAAGATTCCTAAAGCACAGGAAGTAAAATCGAGAATCAATAAATGGGATGTATCCAACTAAAAAGCTTCTTCACATCAAAGGAAATAATCAAGAATGCAAAGAAAGATCCTACAGAAGGGGAGAAAATCTTTGCTAACTGCACCTCAGATAAAGCATTAATCTCCAGGACATATAAAGAATTCAAAAAACTTAGAACCAAAAAAGCAAATAACCCAATCAATAAATGGGCAAAAGAACTGAACAGGCACTTCACAGAAGAAGAAATAGGAATGGTCAACAAATATAGGAAAAAAATGTTCAACATCTCCAGCAATCAGAGAAACACAAATTAAAACTTCACTGAGATTCCATCTCACTCCAGTCAGAATGGCAATTATTAAGAATACAAATGACAATATATGTTGGCAAAGATGTAGGGAAAAAAGTACAATCATACATTGCTGGTAGGACTGCAAATTGGTGCAACCACTCTGGAAAGCAGTATGGAGATTCCTTAAAAACTTGGAGTGGACCCACCATTTGACCCAGCTATCCCACTCCTCAGTTTATACCCAAAGGACTTAAAATCAGTATACTACAGTGATGTAGCTACATCAATGTTTATAGCAGCTCAATTCATAATAGGTAAACTATAGAACCAATCTAGGTACACTTCAACAGATGAATGGATAAAGAAAATGTGGTATGTATAAAATATTGAATATTACTCAGGCTTAAAGAGAATAAAAGTATGGCATTCACAGGTAAATGGATAGAGTTGTAGACTATCATGCTAAGCAAAATAAGCCAATACAAAGAATCAAAGGCTAAATGTTCTCTCTGATATGTAGATTCTAACACAAAATAAGGGAGTCAGGGAGGGAAGAATCGAAGTTCATTGGATTAGACAAAGGTGAATGAAAGGAAGGGGGGATGGGGAATTGAAAAGACAGTAGAATGAACTGGACATATCTTTCCTATGTTCATATATGAATAAATGACAAGTGTAACTCCACATCATGTGAAACCACAAGAATGGGATCCTAATTAGAATAAGTTATACTCCATGTATATATATATTATGTCAAAATACATGCTACTCTTCTGTATATCTAAAAAGAACAAATTTTTAAAAATGCCTACTTGGAAAAAAATTAAAAAGAAAAGAATTCTGTATTTTGAGTCTTCCCATTCCTTTACTGCAAGGTCAGTTCAGGACAGCTGGAAGCCCAGAGAAAACCTCTCCAGGGTGTGATTTACTCAACTTCAATATTACCTGGAACAATCTTCCAACCATCCCTACCCTCATGGAGCTTATGGTGTGGCAGGGAAGACACATGACATATAGGAAAGCACAGGCATGATGGCTGAGGGTAAAGGGGACACACAGATATCTCCTGGCCCCTGGAACAGTGGGATTGAATTGTCTAGAGAGTTGAGGGGGACTCTGGAGTGAGCACACGTAGCGTGATTCCCTGAGGATAAGGTCAAGGTAGCCAAGAGGAGAGGAGGAGGAAGAGTGTCCCAGGCAGGGAAGAGCACCTGCAAACACCCAGGTCTGAGACAGCATAGCAGGTGTCAGTAGTTCTGGGGAAAGCAGATGGGACAGCTCTGGGGGATGCAGTTGGTTGATTCCTCTGGACCTCATGATCCCTAACACTGTTACTTGGCATCTCAACCAAGGTCTATAAAATCTAATAGGGGCTTTTAGGCAAGCAAAGAGTATGATAAAATTTATACTTTTTAAAAAATTACTGTGATAAAGCTTGAGACTTCATGATTATCATTAAAAACAGAACTGTGTTTTCAAAAAGTTATGTTTAAAAAGAAGCTCATTGGCATGTTTCCTTTTGGCAGATTATTTGATCTATGCACCCATTTGTAACACACACACACACACACACACACACACACACACACACACACTTCTTAAGAGAATCAATACACAAAATAGCATTGTTATGAGACCAACCAAGAGTCATCTGTATTATATGAAATGTAAAATCATAAAGGCATTATTCTATCCATGCCTTTAGCATTGTTATAGCCCACAAGGTAACCCTTAAAGAGAATGAACTTGAAGAACAGGGTCTTCAGATGCTGTAGACAAGAATAAGTCACTTACCTATGAATATGAACTTGATGCAGCCAGAAGAAACAGTGGACTCCACTGTGGAAAGTCAAAGAGCTTCACAGTCTTTTCCAGCTTGGGTTTTCATTGTACTAAAGCTCTGAACAGAATTCAAGCTTCAGAGTATTATCTATTTGCTTGTAGGTCAATGTCCCAAAGGCCAGACTAAGCACAGTTCAGTGACATGTGAGAAAGGTCAAACACAGGCAAAGCAATAACCCCAAACCCAAAGTCAACCTGGGAACCCCACTGAGGGTGTCAAAGACTTTGGAAAATACCACATGAGAGCCCTGGTTATTCTAGGTGATTCTGGTCATGCCCAACATGTGCCCCGACCCTCTCTCTGTCTGTCTTTCAGAAGCCCTTAGTTTTGAAAACTTACTTTAAAATTTAACAGACAAAAATACCTTTGAATGTTTCTCCTCAATTTGAAAGATGACCTTTAGAAAATCCTTAGTTTGCTGGCCCCTGATGTTCCAGACATAGCCCCAAAGTCTCATGGAGACTGATAACCTGCAAATACCTTTTGCTCAAAACTGAGCCCACGGGTGACCCTTGCACCCTGTTCTGAACAGTCAATAACCTCCGGCTCTGCCCACTAGATGCAGCCCTATGAATAGAAATGAATCATTTTTTTTCAAAAAGTTTAACAAAAACTCAAGTCAAATAAATTCATACGGCCTTTCAGTGGCTTACGCTGCTCATCTCTCTTCCTTTCTTCTTGTTAATCTTTCCACTTTCCTCAGAATGCTGTTATTGTTTTGATCTCTCTCTTTAACCTGAGCAAAAAGTCTTCCAATCAGGACTAATGGACTAATGCAGTCAATGCTGATCCAGCCCTTGATGGGTGCCTGGCAGTTGAAGAGTTTTATTTTTATCAGCCTGTCTGGGTTTGTTGACAACCCTAGGAATTAGACATATCATCATTATTTCCATTTAATACTGAGGAAAAACACAGGAGCACAGAGAGATTAAGTAATCCATCTTAAAACCAGAAGATAGGGAGAAGTGAACACTCTGTGCTGACCTTCTGCCCTGTGCTCTGAAATGCAGTTGGTAGACCTGTGTCACAGTTTGCAAAAAAAAATAAACAATAAGGTCAAGTTTTCTCAATATTAAGTTGCCTCACTGTAAATTTTCCTTTAAAATTCAGCATCCAATACAGTTTGTCTCTACAAGGAAAAAAAATGTATCTGTATATTATGTAAATATAGATGTATGTATGTTTAAACACACTTGAATAGGTATATAAATGACTTAGCTCCAAATTTTATGTCATTATATTTGCATATTAAAATCTCAATTTATGAAGGTCAGCAAAGAAAAACAAGATTTCTAGAGATTCCCTTATTAGAACTAGTTTGGGAAGCCCCGAGATAGGTTGATTTCTGAAACAAAGCAAACATAATAGCCTTGGCTTAGCACCAGTTCAGACCCAGGAATGAGAATTTTATTTCACACAAGACCAAAAGGGCGGCAGCACAGCTGTGAGGTGTTTTTGTTTTTGTTTTTGTACTGAGGGTTGAGCCCATAGACACTCTACCACTGAGCCACGTCCCCAACCCTTTTTAACTTTTTTTTTTTTTTTTTTTGAGACAGGATCTCATTAAGTTGCTTAGGGCTTTGCTAAGTTGCCGAGACTGGCCTCAAACTTGCTATCCTCCTGCCTCAGCCTCCCAGATCACTGGGATTACAGGTGTGCACCACTGTGGCCAGCTGGAGTTGTAACTTTGATTAGGAGATGATTCTAAGGATAATTCTGCTACCTTTGTAGTGGTGAGGTTATTTACAACAGCTAAAGGATATAAATGCACAGGAGGAAACCATCAACTCAAGCCCACGGTGAGCTGTTCATTGGTCCTAGTGTTCCTGGAATTGGCTTTTCACATGGAATGTAGACCTAAGGGAAAGTAAAACCTGAAATTCTAGAGCTGAAAACAACACTGCAAGATTTCATCCACCGCATCTTGAAGAAGAGAACCGTGAGGATAGAGCAGAGAGCTTTGCAGAGCCACTAGGAGGGTTTAATGAGTCTTCTCTGCTCCTCTGCTCTGGCCTCCAGGCAGGCCTGGGTAGTATGAACAGTGAGTTAATGGTTCCGAATTCACTTCAGTCGTCCATCAGGCTTCTTTATGGTAGACGGTCTGAAAACAGCTAGAGCTGTGATCCATGCAGTCATCCCAATAAAACATCAACGCTTTCTGGTTCTGGTCAGGTGCCACTGTAACCTGTGGGATACAAGAATGAGTCAAGCAGATGAGAATCTCTGTCCTCGGGAATCTTATATTCTGTTGCAGGAAGGGGACAGGAGTAGACAGTAGACAAGTAAAACATCTCATGTCAGAAGGAGAGCCACGCTATGGAGACGGAATACGTCAGGGAACGTGTGTGGGAAGGAGGGTACAGCCATTTAAAATCTGGTGAAGCTCACTGAAATGGTGATATGTGAGGAATGACTGGAGGCAGATGAAAGAACAAGTAAGCGGGCATCTGGGGGAACAGACAGCATGCACAAAAGCTCTGGGGCCGGAGACAGCTGGTATGTTTAAGGAACAGGCAAGTCAGCGTAGCTGGAGTGGAGACAGCAAAGGCGAGAACAGTCGTGGATGGTGTCAGTGGTGGGAGAGGGCAGTGGTGTGACTTTGCGGGGTGGTTATTCTCCAAGTATGATTACTACACCACCAGCAGCAGCAGCACTACCTGTTAGAAATGAATATTCTCGTGCCTTATCCTAATCCGACTGAGTGAGACTCTCTGGGGATGAGGCCCAACAGGCTGAAGTTTGAGAACCACTGTTAAGGGCCTTTGAGGTCACTGAACACCCGTTTCAACCATATTTCAAAATCATGCAGAAACGCCTCAGGGAGGGCCCCAAACCCTGAAGATAGATTTCAGCCAACAACTATTTTTAAAACTGTATTGAGAATTGTTCTAGGCACTCCAGAAGAGACAACCGACCTCACAATTACTTCATTCCTTGAATTATTCCAGAAGAAGTTACTGAGCCTCTTCTGCTTGCAAGACTCCTCGTCCCGGATGCTGGTTACCAAGTTGTACACATTTTTAGTTGGAATCCTTGAGAAGGCTTAGCCCTCGAAGGGAAGATTAAGTTCAACATACAAAGTAAACAAGAATAAAACAAGACACAACAACCTCCGATGTCCTAAGGTTCAGTACAGATCTTAAGTACTCAAAAAAAAAAAAAAAAACAAAAAGTGACACATCCACGTGGACAAGAGTCATCAGGGAAAGATTCTCAGAGGAGGGAGGTTATGAGTTGTGCCTCCAAGTATGTGAGGGACCAGGTCATAAGTACAGCTCCAGCAAAATCACAGAACACAGGCGATAGAAGAAAATGGGTTCTGAGACAAGTGGCTGGTTGTTGGCCAATGATGACTGATACGTTTGGTTAAGTAAGTGAAGGCAGGCAAAGAAGGGCTTTTCGTGTCATTAGTTTGAGTTGTAAACAGTCTAATATTGGAACTTCAGTCCAGGGCCAGGTAGGACCAATGTTCACAAAGATAAAGTCTGGAAAATGGCTTAGACGGGAAGTCTTCCACCAACTGCAGACTCCTGCTTGGTCATTACCACCCTGAAAATCAATACAAAGTGTGAAAAGTCAGCATGAGTCAGCTGAAACAAAACAATTGGCTATGTTTTTGTGTCTTAGAGGTTAGCAGAAGGAAAACTGTCTAAATTAGCGCTTTCTTGGTAGCTTTGTACTTTTAAAGCAAGCCATGTGTGTGGAAGGTTGATGTTTCTCAGACATGAGGTCTGACTGTGCCTCGGAGTTTGATGATGAGCTAGCCAGTCTCAAGAAATGCGCTTGGGCATCCCGACAATGTTGGTTTACTTGCCAGCTCTGTGACTTTGGGCAGATGACTTAATCTCCACTAGCCTCAGTTTCTTGGTTCATGCCATGGGCAGGTGGGATTTCAGCTTCAGGAATGATGAGATCTGCCTGAACTTCCCTGTGATTGATAGATTCTGGGCAGATAGGCTGCTGGTGGGAAGTGTTCTGGATATAGGGGCTGAGCATGTTTTCCTCCGGCATCGGGATCACCAACCAGTCAACCTGACTCCCAGGGCCTGTATTCCAAAATTAGGAAATTTTATATTTTAAATCTCTAATTTTAGTCTATCTGGATGGCATGCAGAGGTACAGCCCTGACCCAATATCCCACAAGCCACTGATGAGACCCTAATTGATCTACAGTAATGAGTCTGGCTGGCTTGGCCCCAAAACGTAATGTGCTTTAGACTTTTTAAATGTAACTATGAGTGGGGTTGGGCCGGCGGGGGAAGATGTTTTAAATGAACTTTTTCAATCTTATTCTTTCTGGCCAATGGGTCCCCATAATGTTGGATTAAAAAGTAATTACTCTAAAATAGAAGCTTTTCCCTAAGAGTCAATGATTGAGAGAGGTGGGGGAAGAAATTAACTTAGCTCATAGTTGTGCAAGGCAAATTTTATATGAGTGTAGTAGGGTAATACCATAAACCAGTAGCCCAGGCATTTGTTTTTCCTGATCCATTTTCTTTTATCCTGGGTCCTTTCCCAAGTAGGCACTTAGGTGAGTTTTGTGTGTATTTTTATTTACCAACATTCGTGTATTCCTAATTTTGTTATGTAGACATGTAAAAATGATTGGAAAGAGTCCATGAAACCATAAAAGTGATTTTTCTTTTCTTCCTTCTGCTTTTCTGCACCTTTTACATTGTGTACAATAAGAATGAATTATTTTGAAGTAATGTGCAAGTAAAAATAACAAAGAATATGACAAAAGGTAATACCTATAAAAACGATTAATGAAATTTATATCAATAGTAATTTTTAAAATATGTATCTAGAGATTCTGAGTGTTCTCCACATATTAACTGTGGTTTCATCATTGCTTTTTTTGGATCGTAGGAAAAATTTCTGGGGATACAAAGCTTTTTTCTGCATTATGATCCTGGTTCATCCCAATGTAGACTAGCCCGGTGTGGTGACCCAATGCACCTAAACCTGGAAATATGCACATCCCACCCCTGGGACCATTTTTTCCATAAGCTAGCTCTAATCCGAGCAACCCTGGGCATCCCATTTGTCCCAGTCGGCCATTTGTCCCACCCTCACATTGTGTCTGGTGAGGTTTCTGGAATTTCTCCAGGCCCAGTTTTCTTGGCCATTTTGAACATGCACAGCATTTCATTGGGGTCTTCAAATCATTTCTTTAAGATGATCTTAAGGATGAAAGTTGGAAATACTGAGTACCTTTTACATGTTTTGTGCTTTCATTGTGGATATTGGTGACTCTAAATTAGACTGTTTGTAATCAGAGTCTTGGCAACTGCAAAATCAGTTGTTTTAGCAATGGTCTGATGAAACACATTGATCTCCACAGCTATTTATCATCCTCAGCACTCAGTCCTCGGTCAGAATTTCTGCTTTTGTTTGCCCCTCTAATGAGGAACATCAGCATAAAAACATAGACTTTGTTCAGGAGCATTTTTTAAACTTTTAAATAGTTCTTGTCTTTCCTTGAATACACAGAATTGCACATAAATTATAGAAATGATGAGGGAACATCAGTAATTGCAGAAGGGAGAGGAATAGGTAAAACAAATAAGAGGAAAAGCAGAGAGAATTTACTGTAGCAGTGCAGAGTAAAAGTCGTTAGTAGGAAATTTTACCTATGGTGTCAAGTAGTCATTGGAACTGTCAATGAATTCCTTTATCACAGGGGAGGGATACCCCTCGTGAGGCTTTGGGTGAGTTGGGTTTTCACCTCTTGGCTTTATCTAGGACACCTTCCTTCTTAAAGTGCTGTAACAATCTTGGAAATGATTCTTTTGTTGAGGTGAAGAGGACGTGTAAGAAGTAGATGCTGGTTTACAGTCATGCATAGGTCATAGTGATCTGTGCCAAGTGATTGTAAGTAAGGTGTGTGCTCTCTACTACTCCCTGGCTTGAAGCAAAGCAATTCATATTTAACACAACATTCTTCATCATAAGGAACTAGTTTGAACAAGTTAGTCAAATGCATCTTTGGTTCTACAAATATTTTCAGCTTTGAAGGAGAAAAAAAATGAAGGTGGACACACTATTTTTATTGCTATTCAGATCTTCCCTGTTCCACCCTCCTAAATCTGAGTGACTCCTTAGAGAACAAGAACTTTGGGCTGCAAAACACTGCTCTTTATCAGCGAGCTTCTTAAATCCTGCTTCACTAGTTCATCGATTCTCACTGATCCTTGTCTAGGCACACGTTTGAGAAGGTCATGGTTTTAAATAGCAATGAGCTATTGGGAACTTGACCTTGAGCATCAAACCTCAAATGGAAGTAGGACCACATAAAGGAACCACAGCCATGTCCAACCTGCATCTGACTCTGATAGAAATGTTGAAGTGGCCACGTATAACACTAGAGACATAGACATAGACATAGATATGGACATGGCTGTAGCTGTTGATGCCAAGCAGAAACAAAACCCACAATGTATAATATTCCAAGTGTGTTAGCTCTCTTCAAATTAAATCTCAAGGAATTGTATCTTTCAGCTTCTTTGCTACACAATGTTTACTACACAGTACTTCCCAATTATGAATTTCATAATGATAATCTTGATGAAGACAGTTTATGCTTTCCTGGCTGTAGGTTAGTACTCTATTTGTGTTTACTTTTTTAAACCCTTCAAAGTAATGATTCACCTCTCCATTAATAAGAAAACTGAGATTCAGAGAATTTAATTTACTTGTCCAAAGATTGCTTACACACATAATTTGGATGTAAGCCCAAGTCTGTCATGTACCAAACTCATACTCTAACCACAAAGCCAAATTGTTCCCTAAAGACCTTTACCGATTGCCTTCATTCACCTGTCTGGTACTCACTATTTGATGCTAGTACTTTCTTCTTTACTGACAAGACCCAAGCTTATGTAAATTTAGAGCAGATGTTCAGGGAAGGTGGGCTCCAGGTCCAGTCCTAACTTCAAAGACTAAACCAGTCATGGTCATTGTATTCTCCTTCTCCTTTCAATGGGATGGAATTAGACATGTGACCTGATTCTATCCAGGGAAATATAAGAAAAATATCTACTGAGGTACTTCTGGGAAATATTTTCTTTCTTATAAAAAAAATGGAGATTTACCAAGAGAAATTCTTTGGCACTTATATTTTTTCCTGCTGTCAACACTCATTTGAGTATGTGATATCAAGGGCTGCAGCAGCCCTTTGGTGACCATGAGGTGACCCACCAAACAATGAAGAGCTAAGGATGGAAGAGTAAGAAGCTAGCAAGAACCTGGCCTTGATGGAATGATGATACCACTAAACCAACTCTGAAACCAAACACTTCCAGATTTCATATAATATTAAATAATTGCCTCTATTACTTAGGCCATCATTATCAGGATATTCTTCCATAGGAAGCTGAGTATGTGCTAATTGACTTTCCTAACATTCCTAGATAGCTTCTAAAATGAGATTATGCCACTACTTTGCAAGGAGGTGAGGGTAAAAACACACCACACAAACACACACAATTTTATACATTCTGAAGATTTTTTTTTCATAGAAAATGACATAAGAAAGAAAAAAAGATCAAGAAGGAAGAAGCCTTCCAACTAAGTGACTCTTTAATGACTCACCTCAAATCTTTATTCGGATGAATCTCATGGCTTCTTGGAGTGACCGTCACCTCCCTCCCCTCCCTTGCCCTGGATTCCTGATGTGTCACTGTCAATTCAAATCCATCTTTAAAACAGTAATCTTTTTCTCCCCTCCACGCCTCTGCTTCCTGGATCCCTTTCTTATCATGGGTCTTACACCTGATTCAGCCAACCATTCCAGGTGACAAACATCCTAGAGTCATGATCCAACCTGTCGACAATGTCACTGAGAAGGCTCTGGCACTGGTGAACTTTGACCTACTTGGAGCCTCCTGGCTACATTTGGGCGCTGCCCCACAGTTAAGCTGGACCCTCCAACTTACGCTGGGATCCTTCCAGCCACGGAGGGCCTGGAACAGATCATCAATGGTGCTCAGACTGACAGCTTCAAACAGCGCACAGTGAAGGAAAGTGCACCAAGTGCTTTGGTGGCCCCTGGGATGTGGCTGTGTCTTTTTATCTGTAAAATTCAAAGTATGGCACCACTGGATACATCTTAAGGTCAATTTTCAACATCTGATTTTTATTTTGCTTATAACTTGAGTGTTCTTGGACTATGTGTGATTGGAATTCCATCTGAATCAAATAAGATCCTATATGAAAAACATACCTGCCTTCACCATATTCAAGACCCCATTGTCATTTCTGATGTCTCCTACTGGACCCTCAAGTCCCAAACGTTCACATTAAAAGTTTTATGGTAATGGGCTGGGGTTGTGGCTCCGTGGTAGAGCGCTCGCCTAGCATGTGTGAGGTACTGGGTTTGATTCTCAGCACCACATATGAATATAAATAAAATAAAGGTTCATGGACAACTAAATAAAATTTAAAATTTTTTAAAAAGTTTTATTGTAAAATTAAACACAATGCTGAATTTACACATCCTCACAAATTTCAATGTTGCTTCTGTATCATCATCTGTAAATCTCTAAACCCCTAAACTCCTTATAAACTCCCAACTCTAAGAGAGCACTTCCTTTTTTTATCTATATCTATGTATACATAGATATAGATAAATACACATAGATATAGATAAATACACATACATATATACATATTGATAATGTAAAATAATTACTTTATTACTTAGGCCATAATTACTGGGATATTATATATTTAATTTCCTTGGCAAGGGCCTACAGCTGTGTATTTTTTCATAGCTGTCAGGTTTTATCTTACCTTTAGGGTTCTTTGTTCTTGTTGTTATTTCCCTCCCATCATCATAACATTTCTGATGAAGCCCTCTTAAAAGTCCATGGCCTTTGAAGTTCTTAAACAATCCAATGGGTTTAGCTTCTCTCCTTCATTATTGGTAATTCCTGATTCACCTCGAGCACAGAGAAGGCTCCTCTCTTGTTTTGGACCCAATTTGGCATTCAATTCTTCCATCCCAGAGCACAGTCTTCGGAAAGGATCCCAATTCCTGACACACATGATGAAGAAAAGAACCAGGGAAAGTAGGGGTTCACTGACCAGGAAACACTTCACATTCGTTACCCCTTGGGAAGAACCAGAGTAGTACTATTTCTGCCTCTTAGTCCACACATTCCTTCACTTACTCATTCAACAGATTCTATTACTTGGCATTTTGGTAAGCACTATGGATGGAGATGATGAGCAAAATAGATATGGTCTCATGAAGTTTACTGTCCAAAGGAGAAACAATAACAAATAAATAATCAAATGAAGACAGAGAAATTGCTAGAAAAGTGACAATGTCTATTAAAATTTTCAAGAGGCCATGGGTGAGTGGAGCAAAGGCTTCTAACTTAGAGAAGTCTGCTCTTGGGAAGGGGTTCTGAAGGGTTGGCCAGGAGAAAGGTGGGAGACAGCTCATGGAGGAACCGGAAGAAGCGTCCTTTGTCTGGAGAGGAGAAAAGAAAGTGGTGTGGACTGTGGCTAGATGGAGGGCAAAGGCCTGATCATATAGGACCTTGTGAACTACACTGAATCAGATTCAGCAGAAGAGCAATGCAATCTAATTGGCATTTTAAACATGCACTCTGGTTGCAAGATGGTTTGAGTCAAGCAAGCTTGGAAGCCAAGAAACAGGTAGAAGGCTGAGTACTTCAAGCAAAATATGATATGGCAGCTTCTCTTATGCTGCAAGTAATAGACTTGGCAGGAAATGACCACTTTCAATAAGTATGTATAGACTTCATTATTATATATTAGTTATTCAAAGTAATGGGATATCAGGTGCTGTGGTGCTGCACACTTGTAATCCTTCAAGAGACTGAGACAGGAGGATCACAAGTTCTATCTAGGCCAGTCTCGAAATAAAAAAGTACTAGGGATGTAGCTTGGTGGTAAATGTTGCTGGGCTCAACCCACAGTACCAAAAAACAAAACAAAAACAAAAAGTAATGGGATCTGAGGATCAGGAGGACACCAAAATTCCCAGAATAATCAACTGGATGGAGAGAAGCATTGTTTAGTAAGACGGGAAGAATTGAGAATAAAAGTAATTGCAAAAGTAAAAACTAATTGTTAATTTTTAAATATGTTTATTTTAAGATATTATGAGATAGCGAGTGGAATATCGACTGAGACTAGAACTCACAAAGACTCTCTGGACAGGGATTTATTAATTTTGGAGTCATTGACATATCTATAGTACTTATGGGCTGAAGAGGTTATAAAATCTCCTAGGAGAATAGAGAATAGAGAATTGATCCTGTAGGTCAGAGAAGGAAGAATTAGTGAAGGAGATTAAAATCTGATTTCTAGAAAAATAGGATAAAAATCTTTTTTATCTTCTCTGAAGAGTATTTAGTAGTGGATTCTGAAAAGGTTTTACAGATAGCCCACTTATTCAGTATATCAAAATATTAAAGAACAAAGAACATTGAGCCAGGATAAAAAACCTACCATTATCCTCCATAATCATTAAAAAAGAAAATATTTTATGCAGTAGAAGTTAAATTAATAGTACCTGGGTCAATCTGCTGACTCATTGGATATATACAGAAGTCATTCAAATAGCATCCAAGTGAATTGGTAATATCAGCAAAGATGGTAGAGATGAGACCTCGAGGGGCCAATGTCTCCCCAGAAACACCAAAAATCTTGGAAAAGTTATCAATATCACCTTTAATCAAATTCTGGAAGATGGGTGAAAGGTTTATACCAACTGGGAAAACAGGAGAAAGTTCACTAGGACATAACAAGAGAACTTCATGGCTCTTTAATTCTTTTCCCCACCTCTCACTGCACAATGATGATCTAAAAATGGGAACATGAGTCCCCAGTATGCATACATGATCCTGCAAGAAGCAGAGAAAACCTGTTCCCAAGGAATCCCATTTGTTTTTCCCAGGGGTCTATGGGAGCCCTGAAAAACTAACACAATGGTCCTGCCTTTTTATAGCAGGACATTCCTCAAAAACATTGAAAGCCAAATAAACAGGCTTCTGCCACCTGACACAAAAATCAACAATGAGGCAAATAATAGACATGCCAAAACTGAGGAAGAAACACGAGGGAGAGAGACTCTGCAGAACAAAGGCTTTGAACAGTTCTTACATATGACAGGGAATCTAGAAATCCATGTGTATGCCCAGGGCATGGGTGTTTGCTTAGAAATGACCAGAGGAGATCATAAGATTTTGCTTCTAGCTTTTATTGAAACTAAGAATAAGCAGAAAATGAAGCTAATTCATAGTTTATAAATGGCATGGTTAATCTGGAGAGTATTTTCTTTTTTCTTCTTTTTAAAGTAAATCAGATTTTTTTTAAGTCAAACAACTTTCTGGCTATTAAACTGAAGAAATAGATTTCTGAGATTAACAAAGAATAGATTCTTTACAAAAGTAACTTAAGAAAATCACTAAACAACAACAACAACAGATTACAACCCACAAGGAAAAGCAACAAATTCTAAAGATAGAGGAGAATTTGATTTCCAGTTATTATGATTTCCATCATAATATTAAAAATGTACAATTTTCAGCTAAAAATGCAAATATGTACATATATAAGAAAATATTACTTAATCAAAGGAAACTAACACAAAATGTTCTTAAAGAAGCCCAGGCATTCTTGACAAAATTATTTAACCAGCTGTCTCTAAAATGCTTAAGAGCTAATGGACAAAAAAATGATATTCTCATTAAATAGGAAATATTAATAAAATGCAGAAATTATAAAGAGGAATCAAATACAAGTTTTGGATCTGATAAATACAAAAACATAACTGAAAAGTCATCACAAGTATTCAATATTCCCCAGAATATTTGAAAAGGCAGATGAATCTACAAACCTAAATATAGATCAAATGAAATTCTCCACCCTTCAGAACAGATGCTTTGAAAAAAGGAATAAAGCCTAGGATTCTTGTGAGATACTATCAAACTTACCAGCATACACATAATAGGAGCTGCAGGAAATGAGAGAAAGAGGCACATAGAATACTTGAAAAAATAATGGCTAAAATCTTTCCAAACTTGACTTAAAAGGAAAAGAAGACTATACATCCAATAAATGCAATGAAACAGAAATGCAAACATGTCCACACACATACAGAACTATAATCATACAAATGTTGAAAAACAAAGAATCTTAAAAGCACCCAGAGATAAGTGATTCATTGAATAAAGGGATTCTCAACTTGTCAACAGCTTATTTCTCATCAGAAGTTGTAGAGACCAAAAGGTACTGAGATGATATTTAAAGTGTTGCAGGGTAAAAAAAAACAAAACCAAAACATTTCAACTAAGAATTCTCTATTTAGCAAAACCATCCTTCAAAAACAAAGGCAAAACTAAGATAAAACAAGAGAAACAAAAATTACGGTGTTCATTACTTGCAGTACTGCCCTACAGAAATGCCTAGGACTAGATAGCTTCACTGGTGAATACTACCAATGTTGAAAGAGCTAATATTAATTCTTCTCAAATTCTTCCAAATTTTGAAAAAAGAAGAAATATTTCTCAACTCATTCTATGAAGTCAGGATTATCCTGATACCAAAGTTAAAAACACTACAAGAAAACTGTACACAAATATCCCTTAGGAAGATTAATGCAAACATTTTCAATAAAATACTAGCAAATTAAATCCAGCAGCATGTTAAAAGGATTATTCATCATGACCAACAGGGTTCTCCCAGGAAGGCAAGTGTAATTGAAAATAGAAATCATTCAATGTAATACACTACATTCATAGAGGAGGGGGTAAAATGCCATCATCAACTCAATTGGAACAGAAAAAGTCATCTGACAAAAATCAAACAGTTTTCTATGATAAAAAAAAAAACACAATAGCAGGGCACAGTGACATACACCTGTAATCCCAGTGGCTCAGGAGTCTGAGATAGGAGGATAGTAAATTCAAAGCCATCCTCAGCAACTTAGCAAGGTGCTAAAGTAACTCAGTGAGACTCTGTCTCTAAATAAAATACAAAATAAGGCTGGGGATGGGGCTCAGTGGTTGAGTGCCCTTGAGTTCAATTCCTGGTACCAAAAATAAATAAATAAATAAATATCTTCAATATGACAAAGGACATTTATGAAAACCCCATAGCTAACAGAATCAATAGCAAAAACTTCCCCCAAAGGCCATAAATAAGAGATTTGTGTCCTCTTTTGCTGCTTACTATGGTTTAAAAATAAGATGTCCCCATAAAATTCATGTGTTTATTAAGAAAATGTTCAGAGGTGAAATGATTAGGTTATGAGAACTGTGACCTAATTGGTAGATTAATCAAGTTGATAGCTTAAAATTTGAATGGATTACTGGGTGGTAACTGTAAACAGGTGGGATGTGACCAGAGGAAGTAAGCTACTGGAGGCATGCCCTTGAAATTATATTTTGTCCCTGGATATTCCTCCCCACTACCTCTTTCTCTGCTTACCAGCTGCATGAACTGAGCAGCTTTCCTCCACTATGGCCTTCCAACATGATGTTTCCCCTTACCTCAGACCCAGAGCAATGCCATCAGCCAACCTTGAACGAAGACTCTGAAACTGTGAACTCAAAATTTTCCCCCTCTAAATTGTTCTTGTCAGATGTCTCAGTCACAGCAACAAAAGGCTGACTAACACATTACTTTCATATAACATTATACCTGGAATTATAATCAAGACTTACTTAAGCAAGAAAAATTTTTAAAAGACATCCAAATTGGAGAAGAGGAACCAAAATATCTTTATTTGTAGGCTACGTGATTCTACCTATTGAAAATTCAAAAGAATCCCAGAGATATTATTAAAGGTAAGAAAAAAATTGGCAAAAATGCAGTAGGCAAAAGCAACATGCAAAAATTAGTTGTATTCTATACATTTCAAAGTGAAATTTTAAAAGTAAATTCACTTACTTCAGAGCAAATTTAATGTTGGCGTTATAAGACTTGTATTCTAGAAGCTATAAATCACTGCTGAACGAAATTAAAGAATCCTGGAGACTGGCATAGTGGTGCATGCCTGTAATCCCAGCTACTTGGGAAACTGAAGCAGGAGGATTGCAAGTTTGAGGCTAGCTTGGGCAATTTAGCAAGACCCCGTCTCAAATAGAAAGGGCTGGAAATGTAACTCAGAGTAGAGTGCTTGCCTAGAACATGTGAGGCCTTGGGTTCCATTCCCAGTATATGTGTGTATATATATATATATATATATATATATATATATATATATATATATATACACTAAAGTATATCTATATATAGAAAAGAAGGAAGAGGAAACAAAGAAAAGAAGAGCAGTTCTAGGGATGTAGTTCAGTGATAGAAATCTTGCCTAGCATGCACAAAGTCCTGGGTTGAATCTGCCGCACCATCAAGGGGAGGGGGAAGAAAATTAAAGAAAACACAAATAAACGGGAAGATATCCCATGTTCATGGATTATAAACAATTTGCTAAAATGGAAATACTCCCCCAAACTATCCCCAGATTCATAAAATCCCTATCAAAATCTCAACAGCATTTTTCCCCCAGAAATGGAAAAGTTAATCCTAAAATTTGTACAGAGTCTTAAGGGATCCCAAGTCTCCCAAAAATAAATCCTGGAAAAGAACAAAATTTGAAGATTCATACTTGTGATTTCAAAACTTACTACAAAGCTATAGTAATCAAAAAGTGTGTTATTGACACACACACAATGGAGATATACATCAATGGAAAAAATTTAGTCCAGAAACAAATTTGTGCATCTGTGGTCAACTGATTTTTGACAAAGGTGCCAAGACGACTCAACAGGAAAAAAATAGTCTTTCCAACAAAACGATGCTGGGACAAATGGAATCCACATGTGAAAAAATTAAGTTAGACCCCTAACTCATACTATATATAAAAATTGACTCGAAATGGATCAGATATTTAAATGTAAGAGCTAAAAACTACAAAATTCATAGGAAAACACACAGTCAAATCTTCATGACCTCAGTTTGGCAATGATTCTTAAATATCTGATCAAAAGCACAAGATATAAAAATAAAGCATAGAGAAGTGTAACTTCATCAAAACTAAAAATGTTTTTCACATCAAAGGACACCATCAAAGGAGTGAACAGATAACCCACAGAATTGGAGACAGTATTTTCAAATCAAATATTTGATAATGGTTTAGTGTCCAGAATATTTAAAGATTTTTTCCAACTCCATGATAAAGTGATAAACAAGCCAATTAAAAAAATGGGCAAAGGATTTGAATAGACATTTCTCCAAGGAAAATAGATATAAATGGCCAACTAGCACATGAAAAGATGATCGGCATCATTAGTTATTAGACAATACAAATCAATCACATTGCAATCTCACTTCACATCCAGGATGGTAGTTAAATTTAAAAAATAATAAAAAGTGCTGAGAGGATATGGAAAAAAAAAACTGTCACTGATGGTGGGAATGTAAAATGACACATATACCATGGAAAACAGTTTTCAATAAAAACTTGTACATCAACATACATGCAACTTTATTCATATAAACCAAAGTGACCCAAATGTCCCTCAAGAGATGACTAAACAAAAGGTGGCCTATCCATACAACTGAACATTATTAAACTTTCTATTAAAAAGAATGAAGTGCTGATAGATGTTACAAACGAATGAACCTTGAAAACATTATGTAAGTGAAAGAAGCTGACATAAAAGGCCACATATTGCATGATTCTATTAATATGAAATATCCAGAATGACATATCCTTAGAGAAAGAAAACAGGTTATTTGATTGCCAAGGACTGAAAAGAGGGGAAAACGGGAGTATCCGTTCTGGATATAGTATTTCCATTTGGGATAGTGAAGATTTTCTTAAACTAGATACTAGTACCAGTTGTTCAAAGTTGTAAATGTAGTTACTTAAAATAACACATTTCACATTCTGTATCATTTACCACCTTCAATCCAATTCAAATTCAGAAACTGCAAATGTAAAAGGACTTTATTTGGGATCTTACTAATTGCTGTTTGAGAGACATGGGTTACAGATAGCCTGGAATCAGTGTTTTAATATTCCAGAAGACTAGAAAAGTGGGAGCTTATATCTGGAGAAAGAACAGGGGCTACATAAGAAGATAAAGGAAAGAATGTATAAGCTGAATAAAAATTTCCATAAAACAAGACTTGAATAATCTCTCAATGTGCATCTTGAGCCTTTGGGCACAGGGTAATTGTCCCGTGATTGCTTGGTTATTCCAGATGCCTGAGGTCAACAGATAGAGGTAACCACTCTCACATTCCAGACAGCAGTCATGATCACACTATGCTATGGTCACACTTTCATAGTGGCCTCCCAAATTTATTTTGACAAGTTTTTCAATATCAATTTCATTGTAATTTTCCTTTGAACAATCACATAAACAAAAACAAGAAATTTTTAAAAACACACACACACACATAATCCAAGTGAACAAAGAAAAATGCTTCCAAGATAAATATGTTTCATCTGATTGGCAAATATCACTTCAAGATTTACACTTCTATTAGTGCAAGGATGACTACTACGTAGAAATAAAGAAAACAAGACATGACACTGATGCACAATGCTTAGCGAGGAAAGGGCATGTCATTACACAGCCATGGTACAGTTAGGTTTGAATTGTTCTCCTTTCCCCAAATTCCTATGTTGAAGCTGAGTCTTCAGAATGTGCTTGCATTTGGGCCTTTGATAGGGCCTTTAAAGAGGTGATTAAGTTAAAATGAGGCTGTTAGGGTATGCCCCAATCCAAACTGACTGGCATCTTATAAGGAAAGAAAATTTGGGCACACAAATAGACACCAGGGATATGCAAACCCAGAGGAAAATACATGTGAGGACACTGTGAAAAGGTGATCTGTCATTTGCAAGCTAAGGAACCAAGCCTTAGGAAAAAAACCAGCCTAATGACACCTTGTTCTTGGACGTCCAGCCTCTAGAACAGGGAGGAATGTTGTTGAAGCCCCCTGTCTCTGGTATGCTGTCATGGCAACCTAGGAAACTTACACAGTACACAAGCCTGAAAGTGACTTATTAGAGAATCTGCACCAAAAACATTTTTAGAAGCTGTTTGGCATCCTGAACAGAAAACAGAAAATCACAGCTCACGTGAAATAGAAGTAAAAGATATGGGGAGAGAAAAGAACTACATGAAAAGATAATAGAATGAGATAGGGAAGGACAATAAGAAGCTAAAAGTGCATTATCAGAATTGAAATCTTCCAAGGAATTGCAAACAGCCAAGGAAATGGAATCGGTGACACAGTATTCAGTCATGCAGCACATAAGGGTCCGCAATAGACTGCAGAGGATCATGTGGCACTGAAGAATTCCTACCACCTGGAGACATCAGCGTGGTGATGAGGTCATGGTAGAAGCCATCACTCATGTGATTGTGATGCTGCTATCAACAAGCTTGCTGTGCTGCCAGTTGCATAAAACTATAGCACATTACAATTATGTACACACCGAATGCATGATGACGATGATAAATGACCATACTGCAAATTTACATATTTACTATACTGTAGTTTTATATTTATTTTAGAGTGCACTCCTACATATTAAAAAAAAAATTTACTATAGAACATTCTGCTGTACTATGCTGGCAGCCACTTCCTGCATCTCATATTCTCATCATTTTCTCTTGTACTTGATTTTGTTTCATGTTCTGTTCATCCTCCCACCAAAGCTACAAAATCTAATGTTTTGTCAGTAAGAGGCCACGTGGAGTGACTGACCTGGAAACGAAATGAAAAGTGATTGAAGACTGCGAAGGTGGAAAATCAGTGACGGCTACCATTTTCCAGTCAGGTACGTCCCGTTCCACCATAGCTGTGATCTTGAACAAGAACGAAGTGATAGAAGCTGCTAAAGGATCTGCTTCGTTGAAGGCAATAAAACAAACAAAAATTTGAGAAGGGCCTGTATCAGGTGTGGAGAAACTTTCAATGACCTGGACTCAAGACAAAGACAGAAGCGTGGTCCCGCTCTGCATCACGATGATCACATCTGAAGCAGAACATTTGTTTGCAATATTGAAAGAAAGGGCTGGATTCCATTAACTCTGGGTGGTTCAAATAATTCAAGAATCGGTGTCCATTTCATGAAGTGAAAGCAAGTGGTGGTGACTCTGTGAGTGCTGACGGGAAGGCAGCTAGAGAATTTTTGGAAACTACATGAGCTGATAGTGGAGTAAAACTACTCACCGGAGCAAATCTTCAATATAGATGAACCTTCATATTCTGGAAACATATGCCTAAAAGGACTTTCATCTATAAAGAGGCCCGGTCAAGGCCAGGTTTCCAGGATTTTAATGGCAGGATAACAGTCTTTCTTGGGGGCAACGTTGCAGGCTCCATATTGAAACCCTTCATGATCTGGCATGGTAATATCAGTATGCATACCCTGCCAGTATGCTACAGGGGCAACGAGGGGTCATGACCCAGCTCCTCTTCCAAAGAGTACATTGCTTTTTTTTTTTTTTTTTTTTTAATTACTGGTGCTGCTCTGTTGAAAATTTTGGTCATAATGCTTAAACAACTTTTCAATTCCTGGCAAAAGCAGAACATTGCCTTTGCCCAGGAGATCACTCCACACTGGCTTTTCAAACATTCAAACACATAACTAGCTGCTTACCACAGAATAAATTAGGGTGTTTATTGCCAAAGAAATTGAGAAATGATATTCTGTACCTTTAAAACCCATATTGAATGACCTGTTAATTGGGGAACACTAAAAATCACCCTCTGGGGCTGGGGTTATAGCTCAGTGATACAGCACTTGTCTAGCACGTGAGGCACTCACTGAGTTCAATTCCCAGCACCGCATAAAAGTAAATAAATAAAGGTATGTGTCCATCGACAACTAAAAATTAATAATTAAAAAAACCCACCCTCTGGCAGACATAACATTATCAGGTTCTCTCTGTGTCCTGTTTTCCATCTAGAATAGCAAATGGCTATAACAAGCAGGCAGCAGAAAACAAACATCTGCTACACAAGCACATATCAGCTAGCTTTTGCTGTATAACACACTACCCCAAAACTTGGTAGCTTAAAGTGATTACCATTTTATTTGCCGATGTAGGGGAGAAAAGGTAGTACCTTTTCCTCGCCCTTCACAAGGTGCTTAGCTAAGACCCCATATCAAAAGACAGATTAACAAGAGGAAACCATATTTTTAAACCATGATTATTTAACCAAAGTTAAATAAGACCATAAATGAAGATCCAAAGAACCAGAGAAAACTACATTTTTATGAACAGACACACAGAAGCTTGATCCGAGGGGAAGTGTGATGGTAATAAACTGGGGGCACTTAGCAAAACTTACTTGTTCAGACTCTTCAAAGCATTATTCAAAAGAATGAAAAATTAGAAACTATCTTAAGTGCCCCATTAGAGGAGGTTAATCAAGTCCATATGATGCAATATAACAACAACCGTTTTTTTTAAATTCATTAAAGAAAAGGACATTTACTGAGATCAGAAATTATTTTGGCTGTTTATAATAATATTTCAAGAAAGCAGCCTATAAGACATGTAGTAGTTTTGTTAGTCATTATACATATGAAGATACCTGAAGATCATTATACATATGAAGATACATGTAAGGGGAAAAAAAAGACTAAATTAATAGTAATGATACTGCTGGTTACCAGAGATGAGTTCTGCTCCCTACAAGTTGAAGTAGAACATTAGAGAAGCACACAGAGGCAAGCATATAAAGCAGGGTTAATTTAAAAGGGGTAACATAGACTTCTCCCTGGAAGGAGAAGGGGGCCATAGCTGGTATCCCAAGAAGCGAGGGTATTCTGCCTTTTTATATGTCCTGGGCTTCCTTTGTTCTCCTGCTCTTTTCTCCTTCTCTCTCTCCTTCCTGAATACGTGACTAGGCCCAGGAGATGCTGTGGGATGGCCAAAAGGTGAGAAGCAAATGGGCCGGAGGGGCCAAGTTGGAGTGCTCTGGACTAGAAGGGGGCATAGTTAACAAATCCCTGCAGGGAGGGACAATCCCTGAGACAGTTTACCTTAGCAATAAATTGAAGCAGGGGCAGGTTATCTTGATAACCTGAAGGCATTAGGCATTTCAATTCCTCTCCAACTTCCAGATTTACTCAAATTGGCCTTCTTAATCCATCTAATTTGATTTACCTATCTATACTGACTGCCTGTCTATTGCTGGCTTCAATAATAGTGATCTAGTTTGCCAAACCCCCCTGTGAACCTGAACTGGAACTTTACCTATTTTATAAATAACATTTCAATGAAACATAAAAAAAAAATAAAAATAAAAAAAATAATAGTGATCTAGAGTATAACACCATGGACCCTGAAGTAAGACAGACCTGATCCTGAATAGCTAGGCAAGTATTCCATTCTGAGTCTCAGTTTTCTCAACTGTAAATGAGAGCAAGAAGACCTTCATGCGGTGGCTGTGCTAATTAGATAACACAGTGCAGTAGAACATTGCTTGACGAATGATTGTTAGGATTGCTCCGGTCTGTTAAGTAAAGAGTAATTTTTCTTTCTTTCTGTCCCCCCGCCCCCCGCTTTTCATGGCACAATTACTTTTCATTAATAACAAAAATAAAAAAAGTAGAAAAAACATTTCTTGAAACTATTGGCCCCTGGGATTTGGTTTAAAGGTCCAATGAACCCCATATAGATGGAACTGACATGAAGCCAGCGTCCTAACCCTGATTTCCACAAAGGGCAGGTTCTGTACTCAGAAAGAAGTTGGAGCAACAGCACCCTGCATTGTGAAGCTGCCAGCCGGGAGGTGCCCCTGGTACCCTGGGAAGAGTGTTCATGTGGGACATTTGCTTAACACATACCTGTATAGTACCAGAGTACCACCCATAATAACTGGGATGCCAACCTGCATCAGGCCATTTTACTTCACTGTGGGTATTTTCTGTGCCTACAACCCACGAACTTCAACAAGTGGTCACAATACTGTGTCCTCCATCTTTCAGTAAGTTTCATTAACAACTTTGCCATTCCCAGGATATGATGTGTAAGGGTGGAAAGATTCCTCATTCATTGCTAGGTTTGTGACTGAAGCTACTGGAACCAAAAAAGAAGAAAAAGAAGGAGGAGGAGGAGGAGGAGGAGGAGGAGGAGCAAGAAGAAAGTTAGCAAGGAAAAAGCACCCACGTTTATTTAATATAAGATTTATGTGAACATGGGAGCCTTCAGAAATGAAGACCCAAAGAAATCAGAGAAACTGTTTTTCTGTTGGGTTTGGTGAAGAGTGAATGGTCATGGAGAAGTATGATTGGACAAAGGAGATGTGTGAGCTAGTGGGAATAAACGGAGGGTGGGGGGCACTTGACCAACAAGACCTGTTTGTTCAGATTCTTCCATGTCTCTGTATCTTCAAGATAAGGACAGCCCTTTCCTCCTGAGATAAGGTTGGTTCCTCTGGAATTTTATCTCCTTCTTTAGGGGAAGGTTTGCTGGGTTCCCTAGCCTGCTCCAGTGGTAAAGTTTTTGCAAATGTCAGAGTGTCACTGAAAGGAGTGCCTACCCTTTCCCCTCTGTGGGAGCCACATTTTCTTACTAAGCCTCCACCTATGCTTCTTGCAATTCTCCCTGTTGCTGGGAATCCCCAGTGTTTCTGCTCGCCCTTCACCTCCATTCTCACCCATCTTCTCACTGGTTCTATCTACCTTCCCAGAACAATGAGCTCCTCATATAGTACTCCTTGCTCCATTGTTCAAGCCAGGATCTCTTGTTTGCATAAGCTGAAAGCATGTGTGTTCTGCAAATAATAATAAAAAGAAAATCTTCCCTTAAACAAGTTCCCGAATGTTCCCATGACTCAATCTTTAACTATTACTATAATCTAAGAATCTTATAGTTTAGGGAAACAAAAGATTAACCCAGCTTCATCCTTCAGTGGGGAGAGTCACAGCAAGCCAAATGAGTAACAAAGCTCCAAGTTCAGGCCAAGTCTACCTATTCATAAGCGGCTCACATGACAAAGGCTTTGTTGGTGGAAAAGGAGGGAGGGGAACCAAGGGACAGTTTCCCTTTATAGTGAAAATAAGAGAACCATCTGCAGACAAAGGAAGGAGGAAGAAAATACCAAGCATGTTTTTGAAAACATGAATTTACAATACCAATTCAGTTTTTCAGAGAAACAGTGGCCTTGGAGACAGGATTCTATTATTCTGCCAGGAAGGAGGAGGTCAGCACGTAGAAAGGAGTGGGACACACCACAGCCTGCAGTGTGGGGTAAGTGTGTTTCTCCACAGGCACAATTTCCATTCCAGGACTCTCTGGGATTTGGACCACAGATCCACAGACTGCAACAGAAACCTGATATGTGTGCCTGAGACACCCAAGGATCTGGGTGTTCTTGAGTTTCGGTGTTTGGAAAGGGATCAAGAAGGCAAGCACCCTTGGGCAGAAATATGGGGGACATATAGCTTTAGAAGAAAAAGGAGAGCCATGTCTTCAGTGTTTTGTCTAGCAGGATCCTGCCTTACCCCTCTATAATCCAGTTATCAAAACTGAAATTCACATTTGAATGAAACCACAATGCAACATTCTATTTTAAAAAGGAACTAGGAGAAAAACAATCAAATCACAATTTAATTTGGAGGATATATACTGACAGCTGGTATTCATCACCTTTGATAACCGGAGGTCCAATAGAAGGAAGGTTCTGAACAAAGTAGCATCTTCAAATGTTGCATACTGAAGGGTTGGGATAGAAGAAAACAGTACTTCAGATGTGAGTTTAACTGTGGATGTGGTTACAGCGTGGATAAGGTGCTGCTAACATAAGATTCCATTAACCTGAACAGGACCAGTGGATGAAGGGAACTATACTGGGCAGGGTTGTCAAGTAAGTAAAACTCCTGGTTGCTATAACCTTCACTTTGTCCTTTTGCCTCTGGACCACCCAGGTTGCCTGAGGTTCTCTTCACCTTTCAGTTACAACAACCTGCTCACAGGAGGAGACCTGGCATTTCTTATTTATAGCTTTTTTTCATGTGGATTTCAGTCCATGTGAATTTCTCTGAGGATCATATTTAAGTCTTGCTTTGACTTGTGAATTCTTGTTTTTGTTGTTGTTCTTTTGCAGAAAAAAAAAAAAAGCACATGCCCCCCCATTTAATTTAAAGGGTGAAAGTAGTATTTAGATTCCATCTAGACAAGTCCTTTCATATGCTCACTCCAGCTAATAAAAAACTATAGTTTTTGAAAAAGGAACACAGAGCCTGGGGAATACAGCATTGTATCTGTATTTTATATAGGCATATAAAATATATCTGAGGAATTTAGCATTAAACTAGCATACAAGGAAATAGAAATTTTTTTAAATATCGGTGGAGTTTTGCCTGCCTGTGTGACTAAAACAGGGGAGGTCTGGCAGGCTCAAAGGAGGGTGAGCTCTGCCTAGTTCCCTCAATTCCTTCAGCCTCAACACTTTCCATTGCAACTGAAGGGCCATGCCAGGTCCCCTCTGACCAGCTCTGAAACAGTCCACCTCTTTCCTGTCCTCAGGAGTCTCGGTACCAGACACCATGTCAGTATGCTGTCATTAATATACCTCATAATACAAATTAGGAAGCATGAATAATTCCAAAACTTTGTTTCATTAAATTGTTTTGATCTCCTTGCTCACCAATGTTTAAAAACATAAAATAAAATCATTAGAGACTGATTGCTCCAACTTACTCTGTTAGGAGGACAGGAATACTATATAGTCAAAAGCATGCTAACAGGGAGGAAAACACCTCAATCAAGAACAATAATCATAATTTAAAAATTAAATTATTAACACAATATACCAGGCAGATTACACAATGCTTTCTTGTCACATTATTTCAGCTATATAGTATTTGGTCCCAGGGAAGAGAATAGTACCAGTCTTTTTTTTTTTTTTAAAGGTTCTTGCTATAAGCAGCAATATTTAATTTATCAAGAATACTCTGGTTCTTTTGGAAACACGTGACCTACAGCTTCTTGGCTTCCCTCATCCATTGAGAAGAGACTTAGTCATCCATCAGCGTCACAATGGGTGTGACTCACAGAGAGAACTGGGACTCCTCACACACATGTAGGTGCTCTATTTCAACGGAAGCCCAGGCACCTCAGGAGGATCAGCTTGGTCAGGGTGCACTTCCTTCCTTGTGCACAGCAGGAAGATTGCAGTCGCCTGAGCAAGTCACCAACAACGTCTGCCTCCAGATTCAACCGCAGTAAGGTAACTGGTGATGAGTTTTGTTGTTAATTGCTGCATCTATCAAGTCTTTAACTTTCCTTTGAATGAATCAAGTTGTCTCTCAGGCTGTGGTCAAGTGTTGCTGTTTTTCTCTAATACAGCATATTAGAAGGCAATGACAGGAGCCAAGCCCATCTCTCAGAAATGGTCTTAGTGGGCCACAGGATCCCACCTTAAACTCCAGGCCTCTCTTCAGATGTCCTTTAGTACCCTCAACTCAAAATTAAATTTACCTCTTGTTATTCTCTGTGTGCCTATTTTAGACCTACTGTGAATCTTATGATTAATTGGAAACTGGAGAGAGAAGGACTCCAAAAAGCATATGAATCTTAGATGAATTTCTTACTGAAGAAATAGATTTGCTACCAACTGCAGGTCTCATCTGTTGATCCACTTGCTTTACCAATACTATCAAATGTCAGTTTACTTGAACACACACACTCTCTCTTTGCTGAATGAACAAAATAATTGGAAATAAACAAGGAAATTCCTGACAGTACACAGTTGCTCCCTGGATCCTGGGATGACATTATGACATTAAAAGACCTGCACAGATATGTACTCTCTATTTTATGAACCAGTGGTATGGCTCTCTTTTTCAATTATTTGATATTTGGCAGTGGAGACAAAGTTTAAATAGAATACATTCAATTTAGAGTTGTACAAATAACTCTAAAATGTCCCACTACACTATTAGCCCAAGGGCAGAGACTGTGCTTTTTATCTTGGTATTCCTTGTCATATCCATTAGATATTCTAAAAATATTCTTGGCTTGATGCTGCAGTAGATGAAAGTTAAATGTTGTATCGGATATGTTGAGATTTGAAAAGGGTGTCCAATTTTAAAAACAAATCTCAATGTTTAAATACAAGGGAAAAAAAAACTTGCCTCATACATTTCAAATGAGGAAAATGGGAATTGGTTTTGAAATCCTTACAACAAATGTTACTTTCTTAAGGGACAGTGTGAAAAAACTCTACCCTTTTCTTTCACTCAAAGATAAATGTAGCTAAAAGAAATATCCTGAATGGTTGAAGACTCTCCCTGCATCTTTACATACATCTTCTCTGTAGTCTAAACTTTGAAAGTTTCTTTGACAAGTTATAATACTACACAATATATAATCCATTCCAGTTTGCAGTTATTAAATTCAGTGTCTATAAATAAAGTACCTATGATTTTAACAATAATGTTTATCCTGCATGTACTGTTAGAAAGCACATTAGCAAAATAAAACTAGCAAGTATTAAGGATAATTAATCAATTCATAATTAATCAATAATTATAGGGATTATGGCAAATTGAGAAATTGAGAAAAGGAAAAGAAAATCAGAGACACTTTAATCCTTAGAACTAAAAACGCAAATAGAACCCCAGCAGGTCTTCCCAACCTGGGAGCAGGCTGGAGGAATAACAGCTGAACTCCTAGGAGGTCTGTGAATGAATCTGCAGAGGAAGTAAATAGACAAGCATGCTCCTCCACGTCACTGTCCCACTACTCAAAGCACAGACCAAGTAGGAGGCCTGCCTCCGTCCTCAGGGGAATCAGGACTCAGAAGAACGTAACTGCCTTGAGAGCAGAGACTTCACCCATGGAGAGAGGGAATTTCACCAGCATCATCCACGTTGCTATTTACTTTAATCAGATCCTCAAAAGCACATTTGCTGCAGGGCACAGTGGTGCATGCCTGAAATCCCAGTGGTTGAAGAGACTGAGACAGGAAGATCTCAAGTTCAAGGCTTCCAAAGTGAGACACTTAGCAAGACCCTGTCCAAAAAAAAAAAAAAAAAAAAAAGAATGAAAAGGTCTGGGGATGTGGCTTAGTGGTTAAAAGAAAACCTGGGTTCAAGCTGGGGTTGGGGTTCAGCAGTAGAGCACTTGCCATGTATGAGGCACTGGGTTCAATCCTCAGCATCACATAAAAATAAACAAAATAAAGGTTAAAAAAAAAAAAACCCTGGGTTCAATCCCTGATACTCTTCCCCCCCCCGCCCCCCTCCCAAAAAAAAACATTTGCTGCTTAATGTAAGCACATTTCATGTAGGATGCCTTGACTCAAGTTTTGTTTTCAGACTTCTGGGTGCCTTATTTGAATATTCTTTTTCACAAAAACATAATTCTTTCATTATCTTTAATTATGACTTTATATATATAGTTTGTGTCATTAGGCTCCAATATATATTTTTCTTAAAGAAATGTGCAATAGAAGTCTCCAAAAGGTAACAGGAGTTTTTATTTCAATAAAAGGTAAAAGGAAGTCTGTGTAAGTTAAGGCTTATGATATTTAAATATAAAAGAAGCATACCTGTTCCTCTTCAGTGGATATAAAGAAAACCTGTGTAAGAGAATCCCCAGACAGAAACATTCCAGAAAGCTGTTGCTAAATAACTCTCTGTTTGATTTATTTTGGTAAACAATTCAGTTGTTGGTTCCCAGTTAGGCCACAATTGCAACAAATTCAAAGTAAATAAAGATTGAACAAACTCCTCAATATGACCTATTTTAGTATTGCTTTGTGAAGTTATATGGAAGTAAAATCAAGTGGTCTGGGAAGATCTATCTAGAAAGAACTCCACATTTCTTATAAAAAGTGTATCTCACAACACCACTGAAATATTAATGTCTATTTTTTAAACCACTTCTCTTACTTGTAAATTTGTAAATAAGAGAAGTGAAATCAAAGAATTTTAAGTTTTTTACTAGGAAAATAAACCCAGGAAGATAAACGTAAAAGAAGCAGAAGTAAGCAAGGACAGCAATCAAATGCAATATTTTCCTATAGCTGCTGACAGGCAGTTCCTATTTAAGCACTCTGCATAGAAATAGAAAACTAGTTCTCCTTTCTGGTTCCTTCTGCATCATTGTGGCATAGTAGATAATTTTTGATGAAATGTTTTTATTCCTCCCATAAAGTGATAAGGTTTGCAGTTCTTCTCTCTCCTAACAAGTTTAAGAGTTTCGAGATTGAAGTTTTAGTTCCAGCCATGTTAACGGGTGACCTTGATATCTGCCCTATACCAGAAATATTTTGATGATTACATGAGATAAAAATTACATGAATGGGTCTCAAAACTTTTTAAACTCATTCAGCATTGGAAGTGGGAATATTTTACTATTATAATTACCATTACCCTTTTACCCTGACAATTCAGAGATCGCAAAGATTAATTCAGTTGTGATGAGAACCTCAGAGCCAGAGTGGAGATATCCTTTTTTCTCCCTTCCTTCCTTTTTTCCTGCAGCAACATTTAAAGGACATGAGCCTAAGGCCAAGAATCACACAGGCACTGGAGAGTCCAGGCAGTGCATGTACACCTAGGGCCCAAGAGTTGAGTGGGAATGCAGATGTCAGTAGGAGAACCAGAAGAGTCTGGACTATATCAGTCCCAGAGTCACCACAGTGATTGTATCTTGAGCCAATTAGCCCACTTCTGAATGTGTCCTTATCTATAAAATGGAAAGATTTTTGTCATGAGCTGTAAGTGAAATGAATATCTGTAGATCCTAGCAGAGGGCCTAGAACATATTAAGCACTCAGTAAACCATTACTTTCAACCTTATTCCACTTAACAGACTGGGAATCCCAAGGACCAGGGATTTCCAAGGGGCATATTCTACAGTCTGTAGAGTCAACTGACCACCCAGCTGAAGGGCATCCCAGGAGAGCGTGGAATGGCCCAAACTCAAAATAATCAGAATCCATTCCTCATAAATGCTGGTAGTAATTTTTGAATTCACAAATCAAATACATAATTTGTTCACTGCCCCCTTCCCTCTTGCTGAGAAAAAGACATTTTAAAAAAATCATAGAAATTAATGCTTGCAGCAGCAGAATATGAGTAATTCTTTGTAAGTAACAAAACTTTACTGTTAAAGTTATAAAATAATAAACTCTCATAAAATAATAAACTCTCATCCATGAGATAATACCAAGGAACCAAGGACAAAGTTTCCAGGGAAGTAATTCTGGAAACTTCTGGATCCCCAAGACAAGGAAGCTCCGGACCAGTGATTCTCAATGAGGGTGGTGATTTTGTCCCCCAAGGGACATTTAGCAATGTCTATAGACATTTTTCAGTTGTGAGGGAGAAGTGCTACTGGCATCTAGTGGATAGAGGCCAGAGATGGTGCTAAATGTGCTACAATACACAGGATAGACCCCACACCAGACCCCACCACCACTAATCATGTGATCCAAAATAGCAAGAGTACTGAAGTTGAGAAGCTCATGTCTGGAAATAAGGGACATATGGAAAATGTCCCTCAGAAAGTGAAACTGATTGATCCTGCCCAATAATCACAGGGCTCTTTCTGTGTAGCTGACATTGTCACATTAGTGTCCAGGTACTCTCCAAGGTAAGCACTATGTCCCCATTTTATCAACAGAAAAGTGGAGATACAGAGATGATGAGCAATTTGTTCAAGAGCTCTCTAATCATCGGTAAGAAGACTGAACCTCCACCTGCCTAGTCTGGGGTGTGGGCTCCTAAGTACAGCTCTACTGGTTTGATCCCAAGGGACTTGTACTTTTACTAAACAGTTTATTGTGAGATAAATTGGAAGACATACCAGATAAACAAGCAACTGAGGTCAGTGTCTTGAATCTGAATGGTTGTGACCAAGGAACCTTGTGGAGATGACCAGAGTTAGCAGAGTGTGGCTGAGGCAGCCCTGTTACTTACAGTTACTCATTTATTTCTCAGTGGTCAATGAACCAATTGGCCATCTATCAGCTCCTGTTACAGGTCATAGTTCAGACCAAGGACCACTGCTCAGAGGTGATATTTTGACAAAAATAACCAGGAGATGTCGAAAATGTGTTTGGTTTGTAGTTCACTTAGCCCGATGACCTAGAAAAATGTGAAATTTAGAGACTGAGGAACTAGCATTTAGAGTCAAAAATATTTGAAGTAAGGACATATTTTGCAAAATTGAGGTCAGCATTAGCAATCCCTAGGATTCAGGCTACAGGCTGAGACACCACCCTCTGTAATGACCCTCAACCCAGAGGTACACCTGATAAGGACACAACATTTTATTGGGAGTCCATCCTTAATTTAAAAATCTCCTCTCTGCTTCTCATCAAGGGAAATGTGTTTATTTAGGGAATGAGGAGGTTGAAAAGATGAGGAAGGGATCTGGGCATGTTGGCTCACACCTGTAATCCTAGCACTTGGGAGGCTGAGGCAGGAGGATTGCAAGTTCAAAGTCAGCCTTAGCAATTTAGCAAGGCCCTAAGCAATTTAGTGATATTCTGTCTCAAAATAAAATATAAAAAGGGTTGTTCAAATTTCATAAATAATACAATCTTATAACATTAGGGCCTAATAATGACCCAATAATGTTCTTTCTGGAAAAATTAAAAATTTTTTTCTTGTCCATGGGCATGTGTTAGCACCCTTGGTTGTCTTACCTGTAGGCTCCTTGAATATGAAAGTTCTTGGTCTTTCTTTCCTATTCTTCAGGACTTTGATGTTTTGAAGATCATAGGCTCATTTTGGGGGGAATTCGAAGATGATTCCCTGTGCACAATTATCTTTGAGTGAAGCACAGAAGTACTGCTATGTTCTTTCTATTATGTCAAAATTAGAGGCACAGTCGATTTGCCCCATAACTAGTATATTCATCTTCATCACTTGGTTAATGTGACAGCTCTCAGATTTTTTTTTTCTACTGTGAAATCACTATTGTTCTCTTTTTAATTAGTGAGTATCTTTGGGTGGCATTCTTCAAGATTCTCTAATTGTTGTCTCTTGTCCAAATTCCACTCCGTAGTTTTAAAATCTGTTGATCATTCTTGCCTGAAACAGTTGTTACTACATCATTGCCAAGTGTTGATTTTCAAATTGCATCATTCCTTTGACATTTATTAGTTGGCATATTAAATCTAAAGAAAAGCTTTTTCTTTTCCCCTTCTATTTGTTTATTGTTGTATATCATAATGAACTCATGCTTTCATATCACAGTCAGTGAGTTATGATCTGTTATCATCAGTATTTGTTTTGATGCTCACATTGTCTCATGCTTGCTGGGGGGGAGCCTCTTCCAATTGGTTCCAATGTACTTTTGATACGTTCAACATTCTTTGAGCACTTTTTCACTTTCTGGCATGAGATATTCTGGGTTCATTTTGTACTTTTCCAGCCCAACCCTGATATTAACTTCTCCAACAATTATGAATATAATACTTAAATCTCAGGGCCAGAGCACTTGGTTTCTTTGTTGCTAGTAGAGTTTCATTGCTTATAGTTCATCAGGTAGACTTTGAAAGCTATTTATCTATGTCAGTATCTACGGACTCATATTAAAAGCCATGAGTTCTTACTGAGTCTTCCAACTCTAATCCAATTCTACCAGGTCCATTCCAGCCTCTCCCTTTCCACATTTGCAACTCCTCTTTCTGACAATATGAAACCTGGCCTTTATTAACCGTTATATATTTACCTACTTTCTCAATCCAGCAATTTTAAATTTCAGGATTGTCTGTTTTCAAGTTATGGTAAAAGCATGGACTTTATGGGATATAATTTGTTCCTGTTAAATTGTAAATGTAAGTATACACATACAATGGAGTATGTTCTAGGAAATTTGGTCTTTCTTTTTTTTGGTCTTTCTTTATGTGATTGTCATTATCACAGCTACCTTTACTATTTGGTTTTTTAGATATACATAACAATAGAATGTATTTTGACATATTATACATACATAGAATATGACTTATTCTAATTAGGATCCCATTCTTGTAGTTGTACATGATATGGAGTTACACTGGTCATGTATTCATATATGTGAACATAGGAAAGTTATGTCTGATTCATTCTACTGTCTTTCCTATTCTTATCCCCCTTTACTTCCCTTCATTCCCCTTTGTCTAATCCAATGAACTTCTATTCTTCCCTCCCAGACCTCTTTATTGTGTGTTAGCATCCACATATCACAGAGAACATTCAGCTTTTGTTTTTTGGGAATTGGTTTATTTCACTTAGCATGGTAGTCTCCAGTTCCATCCATTTACCAGCAAATGCCATAATTTTATTCTTCCTTATAGCTCAGTAATATTCCATTGTATATATACCATGGTCTCTTTATTCATTCATCTGTTGAAGGACTAGATTTGTTCCATAGATTAGCTACTGTGAATTGAGCTACTATAAACATTGATGTGGACATGTCACTATATTATGCTGATTTTGAGTCCTTTGGGTATATGTCAAGGAGTGAGATAACTGGGTCAAATGGTGGTCCAAGTTTTCTGAGGAATCTCCATACTGCTTTCCAGAGTGGTTGCACCAATTTGCAGTCCCACCAGCAATGTATGAGTGTACCTTTTTCCCCACATCCCAACATTTATTGTTATTTGTATTCTTGATAATTGATATTCTGACTGGAGTGAGATGAAATCTCAGTGAAGTTTTAATTGGTATTTCTCTAATTGCTAGAGATGTTGAACATTTTTTCATATATTTGTTGACCATTTGTATTTCTTCTTCTGTGAAGTGTCTGTTCAATTTCTTTCCCAATGTATTGATTGGGTTATTTGATTTTTTTGGAATTAAGCTTTCAGAGTTCTTTATATACCTTGAGGATTAATGCTGTATCCAAGGTGCAGGTGGCAAAGATTTTCTCTTTATGCTCTCTCTTCACATTCTTGATTGTTTTCCTTTGCTTTGAAGCAGCTTTTTAGTTTGATACCATCCAATTTATTGATCCTTTATTTTACTTCTTGTGCTTTACTTCTTGTTGAGGAAGTCAATTCCTAAGCTAACATCATAGAGATTTGGGACTTCTTTTTCTTCTAGTAGGCGTGGGGTTTCTGGTCTAATGCCTAGCTAGGTCCTTAATCCACTTTTGAGTTGAGTTTTGTGCAGGGTAAGAGACAGGGGTCTAATTTCATTTTGTTTCATATGGATTTCCAGTTTTCCCAACACTTTTTGTTGAAGAGGCTATCTTTTCTCCAATGTATGTTTATGGCACCTTTGTCTAGTATGAGATAACTATATTGATGTGGGTTTATCTCACCACAGCTACCTTTTAAGTGTGAATAATTTTTAATACATGAAGTAAAATGCATAGAACTACAAAGGAATCTACTATAGTGAAATACATCCAAAATAATTAAATTTTTCTTTAATTAACACATGAAGTAACAGTATAATAGTAGAAGAAATGATGTTCACCATAATTTTGAAGTGGTGATGAGCATAAGCCATATTTTGAGACAACTGTAATAATAGCAATGTGACATAAAGATATTTGTGATTTCTACTGTAACAAAGTCACAGGTACTACAAATAATGCTGTGGTTTGTTGTTACTTTCATAATTCAAAGGTGTGCTAAATTTCAGGCACAGTGTAGAGAAAGTAAAATGGAATCTTGTGCCATCCAAGTGGACAGACCCCTCAGTTCTATCCATGACCCTCTCAAGGGTCTGTGAAAGCCGTTTGCCCAGTCATCCATCCACCTGAATTCAAGGCCTTAAGGCTCATAATCCACCCTCATGCCCAGGAACAGAACTTGCCTTCCTCATAGCTGTACCTCAAGAATCAACTGTTTTCCTCAAACCTAACATATTTTTAATGTGTTTCTCTGGCTTAATATTTTTCAAAGAGCAATTCTTTCAACTTTCTCTTTTTTAAGCTCTAGCTCTGTTAGGACAAAAACTGAAAACAGAGTGTTCAAACTCTCCTTAAGAAGTAAATATATATTACATGGAGTTTTTGTTTTTATCTGAAATACTGTGTTTCTTATACAGTGATAGATATATAGTGTATGTGTGTGTGTTGTGTGTGTGATGAAATTCTATCTATATGTATAATTATTGTATTTCTCATTAGAAAGAGAGAATTTTTACATATACAGTAAATACATATATAGAAAATAAACTGGAGGGCTGGGGATGTGGCTCAAGCGGTGTCGCGCTCGCCTGGCGTGCGTGTGGCCCGGGTTCAATCCTCAGCACCACATACCAACAAAGATGTTGTGTCCGCCAAGAACTAAAAAATAAATATTAAAAATTCTCTCTCTCTCTCTCTCTCTCTCTCTCTCTCTCTTTCTCTCTCTCTCTCTCCTTTCTCACTCTCTCTTAAAAAAAAAAAGAAAATAAACTGCAGTTAAATGCACCAAAATATTAAGAGTCAAACGTGATAACTGTTACTATCTTCTTTTTTCTGGACTTTTTTTTTCCACCATAAATATAAGTTGATTTTATATGCAGAGAAAATATTTTAAAGGGTTCAAAGGAAAAACCAGAAAATATTGTAAGAAAACAATGTCCAACATTTATAAAATTGCTTGGCTCCACAGCTACTTTCTGAGCACAGTGTCCATGAACAGCCATGATTCCAGAAGCATCTACAAGGTCTGAACTTCAACTCAAGCTTATTGATTGTCCTCTTTGAGGCACTTAGGGACCTCTAGATTCTAAGGGAGGGTCTAAATCAGGGGCAAAGATACTGCCTGGAAACAGCAGGAAATTTTCTTGGTCATTGGGGAAGAAATAAGGTCTTCCCCTACTTCCTATGGCCCTCTTCCCTCCCTGGGGTAAGGAGCCTACACAGGTGTGCCTGTGTGGTGGGCATGGATGATCTCCTTCCCTAGGGCTATCTCATGGCTGTGCATTGGGAGGGCTGGGCCTCCATGCTACACTCAAACCTGAGACAGCAAGGGAAGCCTGTCCTTTGACTGTTGGCCACTTCCTCCTCTGACTCTTCCCCAGGCACCACTGTCCATGGTAAGAGTTGGCATAAACTGAGGGGACACGCCACCACAGGCTTCTGAGGAAAGGGAAGGGCAGTCTCCTCTTGTTTGATGGTAGTCCTCCTCGTCTGCTCCCAGCCCTGACAAAATTATTTTCCCCAATGGTTTTATGCCACTTATGGTCAAAGCCTTGGTTTTACAATATCTATTTGCTTCACTTTGTCTTTCGTATATGTGAGAGTTTTGGGGTTTTTTTTTTTGTTTGTTTGTTTGTTTCTCATAGCAGGCTGGTGTCCAAAGAGGATGAAATCTGAGTATTTGCAATAGTGGGTTGGAATACTGTACATGGACCAACAGTTCTCTCCCAATCTCTTCCTATTCATCTCCCTCTTCTGCCACATTAATATTCTCAGCATTGAGCTGTAATACTCTCAAAGCTGAGTTGAAGGCTAACATGAACCTATTTAAAATAAGAAAATGGAAACCACGTTGAGAGTGTTTTCTTAGTGACAACAGTAAAATGCTCTCATTTTCCTGACAGTCTAAAAATCAAGAGTCTACTAGAACAAGTAAGACTGAACTATACTTTCTAATAGATTTGACCTGTTTTGCTTAAATTTCACGAAGTGACAATAAGTAAGGTTTTACGGCAAGAATCTGTCTTTCTGATGGATGAGTTCACAAGTGTCAAATTAATGTCACTGTCCCACACAACTCCAGTCAACCTCATCTACCTCTGACCTGTGTCAGCTCTGCCAGGGAGTCTCCCTTTCTGTCTCCCACTTAATTTCTCTGAATTCTACTTGGATAGTTTTTGTACTACCTTCGAGAAGCAATTTATTCTTTAAATGGCCATCTTCCCAACAAACAACTAAATAAGAAGTATTATTTTTTAACTTTATATTTACCTATTCAAGTGAACTAAAATATCTCCAGTTCATCAAGCCTAGGTTATGATACTTCGGTAGTTCTAATTTGAATTTTCTTTCTAATTTTGAACCCTCAGGATACCATCCTCTTTTGTGATACAAGAAAGGAGTACCTCATCACATAGGAAAAAAAAATGCTTTTTGGGGTGCTAGCCCTCCTAATCCTCTGTGCTTTTCTATGGAATTATAAAGGACAACTGAAGATTGCAGACATTACCGATAAGTATATTTTCATCACTGGGTGCGACTCAGGCTTTGGAAACTTGGCAGCCAGAACTTTTGATAAAAAAGGATTTCGTGTAATTGCTGCCTGTCTGACTGAATCAGGGTCGACAGCTTTGAAGGCAGAAACCTCAGAGAGACTTCATACAGTGCTTCTGGATGTAACTGACCCCGAGAATGTCAAGAAGACTGCCCAGTGGGTGAAGAACCATGTTGGGGAAAAAGGTGAGAGACATGGGGGTGGGGAAGGGAGGGATCTAGGGAATTAACTAAAGAAAAATAAAATGTGTTCAGATTTTAAATGGATTTTCAATAAAATGTCTCCTAAATACCAGCTGTGCACTTCTCTAACTTCAGGAAAGCATCTGGGTAATTCCAAGTTGCAAGCTGTCTGCAGACAATAGAGACACCAATCAAATTCCGCTCAGTCTTTTGTCCCAGTGGGTCAATTTAGAACAGAGATGAAGGTACTGATTTTCCCTGGTATTCTGCAATGAAGTTTTACTCCATCCATATACATAGCAAAGGGACTGGAGTGAAATCTATAGGAGAATATGGGAGCAGAGCAAAATCATCCTTTGAATAGCTGACACCCACTTTTCACTACAGAATGCTCCAGAGTTCACACATTTTAGTGGGTGAGGTAGGAAAGGGCCTGAGAACATGAGTTAGAATCTTACACAGTCCTGGTGGAGTACTGAGCCCTTGGACACTCATTCTGTAAGTAGATTCTGCTAAGATGGCTGATTTTTTGTTTTTTTTTTTTTTAGTTTTATTGATTTTATTTTTTTAAATACACAACAGCAGAATGCATTACAATTCTTATTACACATATAGAGTACAACTTTTCATCTTTGTATCTAAAGCATGTTCACGCCAATTTGTGCCTTTACACATGCACTTTGTTTTGTTTTGGTTTTGCATTACAATTTTTATCACACAAATATACCTCAATTTTCCTTATCTTTGTATATAAAGCATGTTCACTCCAATTCATGTCTTTATACATGGACTTTTTTGGCATTACAATTCTTATTACACAAATATACCACAATTTTTCATATCTCTGTTTGTATATAAAGTATGTTGACACCCAATTCTGGTCTTCATACATGTACTTTGCATAATAATGTCCATCACATTCCACCATCCTTGCTAATCCCCTGCCCCCTCCTTTTCCCTCCCACCCCTCTTCCCTAAGTAGAATTCATCTATTCCTCCCATGCTCCCTCTCCCTACCCCACTATGAGTCAGCCTCCTTATATCCGAGAAAACATTTGGCAGTTGTTTTGGGGGGAAGATGGATGCTTTCTAAACTAGAAGGTTTGAATCAGCTTTGTCCAGCATTTGAAATATTCTCATGGAATAAGATATTGGGGTCTATAAAGAAAAAAAAAACAAATGTATATATTTTTCTCAACTATATCTTCATCATATACCTGAGATTCTGAAGTATAAACATTATGATTTGATAAGGCTCCAGACAATTTTTAATGCTTGAATTCCAAATACCTTTAGCAATATTAAATGTTTCCCATCATAAAGCAAGCCCAGCGAGTGATTAGATTTTTTTCACCAAAAATAAACATGAGGTGGATTGATTTCACTCTATCCATATAGAACATTTTATAAATATTCTCTGACTTTGCCATCAAGCAAGGCAGGTGGGGTGGGTGGGGGGAATAGACCTATTTACTCTACATATGAGATGAAAATGCAGAAAGTCTAACTCAAAAAGTATCATTATTTGACATTCAGAATTGGAAATAAAATAACACTGAAACTAAATTTCAGTAAAAACAAACTTCAATTATTTGAATTTATTCTCCCACTCTCTCTGCTATAACTTCTACAAACTGCAAAATATTTCACAGCAGCAATATATCTACAAGGAAGAAATGGCACCATTGTGTAAAACAGAGGCTGCATTTTCATCCAAGACTCCATATGAACGCCACCTTCTACCACATCTCCTTTCTTCCCTCTGGGCTCTAGGTCTCTGGGGTCTGATCAACAATGCTGGTGTTCTTGGTGTGCTGGCTCCCACCGACTGGCTGACAGTGGCAGACTACAGAGAACCTATTGAAGTGAACCTGTTTGGACTCATCGATGTGACTTTAAATATGCTTCCCTTGCTCAAAAAAGCTCGAGGGAGGATTGTCAACGTCTCCAGCATTGGAGGTCGGCTTGCATTTGGTGGAGGGGGCTATACTCCATCCAAATATGGAGTGGAAGGCTTCAATGACTGCTTAAGGTAAAAGCAAACTAATTGGTTTACTAGGAAATAATACCTGGTAACATTCATTCAATGCTTAGTATGGACCAGACACTCTACTTAGGACTTTAAATTATTTCCACTTTATAGACAATACTACTGAAACTCAGAGAGATTAGCTAACTTGCCCAAGGTCATCCAACTAAGTAAGTGGTGCAACCAAGATTTGATTTTTTTTAACCTATTGCATTAATGCATGATATTGATTGAGGTGGTGAATTTATACTCAGGAGGTCAGTTTATCAAATAGGAAATTAGACAAAGCATAAATCAGGGTAGCTCTCTCCTTTTAGTGTATGTTACAGACACAACAGTACCATCTTACTTAAACCTTCTGTAGAAAAGTATAAGTTCTTAAATGGCTACTCAATGCACCCTACCCAAGCTTTGTAGCAGCATTCAGTAGGAGAAACACGGAGGAGTGTGCTTAATCCATCCTACCTGGACCCAGAACCTTTCATTATCAGTTCAGTGCCCTAAAGTGTAAGTAGTTCTTTCAGTCAAGGTTCTGGCAGAGAATGGAGGCATATTAAGATAGAGTCAAAGGAACAGAGTTTGTTTAAGGAACTATTCACAAACACATGAAAAGCATGTAGAAAAATCGCAGACAATAGTGTAGTACCTGCAGGCTGATGACAACAGAGGCATTTCTATCCATAGGATTGTAGGGACAATGAGACCAGGAAAGTTTTCAGAACCTGGAGACTCAGAGGTTGTCAGCTTCCATTAAGGGATGGTATTACTAGTGTTGGTAACACTAGCCTTACCTTGCCTCCTCGTGCCTTTGATCTCCCACTCACACTTCTAATCCACTGTGCCTGCTGGGAGCCAGAGTATGCATAGCTGATGCAGGACCACCTCCCAGGACATGGTGCTGGCAGGATAGAGAAAGCCACAGGAAAACCAGTTGGAAGATATTTAACCAAATGGTGCCAATAGATAAGAGAAAATATCAAATCTAAAATTAGATATTATCTTTCCATCATTTCATCCATTTGCTTATTCGATTATCTGTTGAAGAAGTATGTTAGAGTTCATGATCTATACCATGGAGCTCAGAGATCTGTCGAGATTACTAAAGATAGAACGACTCCATTTTGCCATCACATCTGATTGCCAAGTGTGACTCTCCCAGGAAATAAACACAATAACGTTGGAGTAATTCCTCCAAAATGTTCATGTGAATTTGAATCACTTGGGGATCTTATTAAGATGCAGATTTTGATTGAACGGGTCTGGGATGGGGGCCTGAGATTGTGCTTTTCTAAGGAGCTCTCAAGTACTGCCATGGCTCAGGGATCACACTGGGAGCAGCAAGATCACAGAGAGCCTGTTACTCTCCTTGGTTGACCTCTGGTTCCGCTTTGCAAGTAGCAGGATCATAAAATTTTAATATATTTAGGTATTTTCTTACTTTTAAAAAGATGTTTCAACTGAAATGTTCTTGGAATTTTCAATGCAGCTATATTTTTGCCTGAAAACAATCAATCACAGGTGTTTATTTCTTTAGAGTCCTAGAACTGGTATTTGATATTATGCCTGCGGGCCACAGCAGTTCCAGAATGTCTATAACATAGTAGGGCTTAGGGACAACAGCACAATTGAAAGAGGATTGGGGCGTTCTGGAGCCTTATTTTCCCTGCAAGCATTAGTAATATCATACTGATCTTACTTACCTAGTAAGCTTAGTTGGGTGGCATAACCCTAAATTGTATGCTATTTTCATGAGTGGGTAGGGAGATAAGCCTTCCCAAATCCTATCTTGGAACTGCTACTTCCATGATCTGATGGAGATCAGACAACAGGTGAATAAATACAATGAAATGGAAAATAAACTTTTCACTTTAATGTAAGTAATATATCGTTCTAGATCATCCAAGGTCAAACTAATTTGCATTTTTAGCAAAATATATTTCAAACTTTACAATAGTGACATTGCTAGAAGATAGAATCTACAATAAATTAAATCACATTTTAAGTTCACAAAGAGAGCTTTTAAGAAACCTTTGGTGAGGATTTCTGTAAAACTCGTTATATATTTCTGGTGGAAACATATACATATCAAATTTAGGAAATGATTATTCATGCACTGGTTTGCAATACATTGTTTTACTTTAAAGGAAGGGGTGAACCAGGTGTGATGGCATGCACCTGTGGTGCCAGCTACTTTTAAACCCAAGAGTTCAGGGCCAGCCTGGACAACATAGAAAGATCCCATCTGTTGAAACAATAGAAAGAATAAAGGAAGGAAGGAAGGAAGAGAGAGAGAGAGAGAGAGAGAGAGAGAGAGAGAGAGAGAGAGAGAGAGAGAAGAAGAAGAAGAAGAAGAAGAAGAAGAAGAAGAAGAAGAAGAAGAAGAAGAAGAAGGAGAAGAAGAAGAAGAAGAAGAAGAAGAAGGAGGAGGAGGAGGAGGAGGAGGAGGAGGAGGAGGAGGAGGAGGAGGAGGAGAAAGGGAGGGAAGGAGGGAGGGAGGGTTGCTATGATTCCTTTAAAACCTTGATGTCCAGTAAATGAGCAGACTTCTGGTTTTCTGTGGTGATGGGATGAAAGACCTTGCTCAGCAGCAGAGGGCTCAGGTGGGCACAGCAGGGATCATCACTTTGTGTCCTTTACTTTTGTGCTGCCATCTATCACATTCCTAAGATGGAGGTAAACTTGTCCATCCAGGCCAGTCATCAGTCCATTTTCCCAGAAGGTACTTTGAGTGTGGAAAGGGAACAGTCTTAACCAAGAGCTCATCAATTTAATGAGGAGGGTATGGCTTCAGGAGAGGAGCACTGGACGGATGTGGGGCTGAGAGGTCCCACCCAGATCCCTTTCCTCTTTTGCCATTAACCAGCTCCCCCTTCACCATGAGCTTCAGTTTCCTTATTTGAAATGAGAGGGTAGAATGGAACACTTCTTTCCAGTGCACCCAATTCTGATATTCTATGAAAAGATGCATGAGAAAATAGTCACTCATATAGAATACATTCCCCAAATAAATTTGGATTAAACACTTAAAAATATAATAATAATAATATAAAATAAGGGCTACAGATGTAGTTCAGTGGTAGAGTGCTTGCCTAGTATGTGAGAGGCCTTGGGTTCAGTCCTTGGCATTACAAAAGGAAAGAGAGAGAGAGAGAGAGAGAGAGAGAGAGAGAGAGAGAGAGAACAAATAATTTTTTTTAAATAACAATAAAATTTAAAAAAAAAACATTTTCACCTGTTCTTTTCACAGACGGGATATGAAAGTTTTTGGCATTCACGTCTCATGTATTGAACCAGGATTCTTCAAAACAGAATTGTCAGATCCAATAAAGGCAACTGAAAAAAAGCTTGCCATTTGGAAACATCTGTCTCCAGATATCAAAGAACAATATGGAGAAGGTTATATTGAAAAAAGTAAGTTTCTGGGTGTGCCAGTGTCCTCTGGGATTCGTTGTCTTAGGCAGCCTGAAGGAGGCTCAAACACAAGTGGAGAACCAAGGTTCCCACAGTAACACACCAACAGGGATCTTAAATACGCGGATCAGGATCTCTGTTCATTCCTGTCCTCTATACTTCTCTGAGGATCAATGAACATTAACTGAGCAATTGATAAATGTCAGGTTCTATAAATGCCTAATGAATTATATCATTTACTCCTCAGAAAAGCTGCTAGAATAGTAAGCAGAGGCTTGGAAAGGTGAAGTGTCTTCCACAAAGCCAGGCAGTGCCTCCTGATCATACCAGGACCAGGCAGGCTGGCCCGGCAACCCGTGATCTTAGTCTCTACACACACCTCCCCTTCTGTTAAACTCCACTCAGCATTATTCAAGGAAGGTTCAGACTCTGACCCTCAACTAGCTTAACATCTAGTTGAGAATAAAAAGTAATCAAGTGAGGCTCTACAGTATACAGGAAAATTGGTCCTCCTTAGATGTGACCCTGAGGCACAGAAGAGGTGGAAAATGGTGTGGCCTCTAGTTGCTCACAGAGTTCAGACCAGGAAAAGAGCGTTTCTTGGGAAAGATCAGGTTTGAGTCAGGCCTGAAAAACAGGAAGGAATTATTTGGGTGGAAGTTTTATGGAGCAGGAACACATAAAGGAGGAAATGGAAGGAAAGGTAACCGAAGTCAAAAGACTGAGTCAAGGAGGAAGAATAATAATAAAGATTATGTAATAATGACTAACCCAGCAAACATTTACTACCTACTCTGTAACCATTCTAAGTGCTTTACGTGGACTCTTTCATTTATAATCCCCAAACAAACTTGATGAAGTAGATACTATCAGGGTTTTTTTTCCCCTCAGTTTTTAGAAATAGAGGCATAGAGAAGTAACTTACCTAAAATTGCACAGCTAGTAAGTGGAAAAGTTAGATTTGAACCCAGCCAGCCCCACTCTGCCATGTATTTTTGGATACTGCAATACGGTGTGAACAAGAAACTAAGGAATTGGATCGTATTTCCTGTATCAGTATTCCCCTTCCGCCTCAGACTCCCTGTTAAGATTTGCTTGCTATTACTGAGCTCCTGCTTCAAGTTCAACAGATTCCTGTCTCCATGTATCACTCTATCCCTCCAAACTGTGATCCTACCAGAGCCAAGTCAGATCCACCTGGAGAAGTTTTTAACATGACCGACTCCCCCAGATCCCCACCCCTCCACAGCACATGCACACACACAAACAATCACACACACACACAAACAATCACACACATACACAATCACACACTATATATATATATGTATATATATATGTCTTGATATATAGTTTATATATTTTTCTTGATTTATAATTTATATATTTTTCTTACTATATAATTTACATATATTTATATATTTTATATATAAGTTATATATTTTATATATAGTCTTGATATATAATTTATATATTTTTCATATATATCATATTTATCTATAATGTATATCACATATATATTAAAATATATAAATTATATATCAAAGCTATATAAATATAATGAATTATAAATATATATATATATATATATATATATATATATATATATATATAATAGAAAACCACTGGGTTCAATTCCCAGCACTATAAAGTTTAAAAAATTAAAATTAAAAAATAAATAAATAATAGACAGGTATATACATGTATATATATATATATATATATATATAATGTTTAGTTGACAAACCTCACAGTTTGAGTAAAAATTGTTTTGAATCTAATTGTTTTGATTTAAAGACATTAAAGGCTCTATTTCTTCAAGGCAGGAATAGGATTTCACAGGTTCTCTATGTGGGATATTAAGACAGGCATTGACACACTCGAGATGAGTCCCCCAGGTCTGGTGGGCACAGCCTGAATTTTCTGGTGGGAGCCACTAGTTTATTTCTATAGTACACTTTTACAATTTTTCTCTCTATACCTTTTCACCATAAGCAAGAGGATTTTTGCCAGGTTGGATTATGGATGGACTATGTCTCAGAAGAAAAGTTTACAGTACCCCCATTTCCACCAAGGTCAACCTTGGCATTATTGGTGCAGATTCCAAGCACAAAACAGAAAAGGAACATTCACTAAATACTTGTATGACGAAACATCAGGCACTGCTTTTTTCCCATGTCATTTAACCTTTTCATGTAAGGTACAAACAGTCCCCAGTTTCTGATGGTTCAACTTAAGATTTTTTAACTTTTCAATGGAGTGAAAAATCTAACCATACAAACATCTGTTTCCCATGTTTAGTCAAGTAGTCAATAAATTACATGAGATAGTCAACACTTTGTTATTCACTAGGCTTTATGTTAGGTAATTCACTCAACTGTAAGTGAATATAAATTTTCTGAGAACATTTAAGGTGGGCTGTACTAAGCCATGATGTTTGGTGGTAGGTCAGATATACTAAATATATTTCCAACTTATGATTTCAACTCACAATGAGTTGATCAGGAAGTAATCCCATCCTACACGGAAGAACATGTTGAAAACCTCAACACTACTGGGCTGGCATTAGGAGGTAGGCTTTGGACTTGATTGGATTGTGAAGGCACACCTTCATGAATGGGATTAATGCCTTATAAGAAACCCTAAAGGGTTGCCTTGCCTCTTCCATATTGACCATCTATGAATCAAGACATGAACTCTCACCAGAATGCAAATCTGCCAACCCCTTGATCTTGGACTTCCCAGCCTCCACAACAGTCATAAATAAACTTCTATTGTTTATAAAAAAAAAAAAAAAGGCTCTATTTCTCACATACTGATTCAAGTTTCTGTGCAGGTTCGGTGTAAGAATAAACTTAATCCTTCAGATTTAATACTTCAGAAAAAAAATCCCTCATTTAAAAGCCTTTCTATGTTTGAAATGGACACTTATACTTTTTAAATGCCTATGAGTACATCACCAAATTCCAAATTTCAAGCTATCTTTATTTAATTGACACATTATAATTGATACATATTTATGGAGCACCGTGTGATATTTCAGTACATGTATACAAAGTGAAATGATCAGATCAGGGTAATTGCTATACTGATTATTTTCAATATCTATCATTTCTTTGTGTTGGAAACATTTAAATCTTCTATACCAAGATATATCAAAAAGCATTAGCCCAGTTTTATGCTGGTTATTTTTAAGTTTTTCCAAGTCTGGACCTAGACATCGGCCGTATCCACAGACCCAAAATAGGCCATACATTTAAAGCTAATTTTCTTCATTTTCCTGGCTAGGGTGGTAGGAATCTCAAATAATCATTAATTTAAGACTTATTGTATTCTTTGAACAATTTATATTTAGTTGGCACTAAAGTTATAAGAAAAATCTAGAGTCATAAATTTTCTCTTGAGAAGACAACTCAGGTATATTTTAAAAGCATATGAGAATCATATAGTACTTAGAATTTTTTTGAGAAATCTCCATATTGTTTTCCATAATGACTATACTAAGTTACATTTCCACCAACGATATGCAAGAGTTCCCCTTTCTGTACACCTTTATCAATGTTTGTTATCTCTTGTTTTTTTCATAATATTCATTTTAACAGGTATGATATGTCATTATGGTTTGAATTTATATTTCTCCGATAAGTAGTGATATGATCATATTTTTTTCACATGCCTGTTGGCCATTTGTATATCTTCTTTTGAGAAATGTCTATTTAGGTCCTATTCCATTTATTTATTTATTTATTCATTCTAAATTTTATTTTATTTTATTTTGCAGTGCTAGGGATTGAACCCAAGGGTTCTCCACTACTGAGCTATATCCCCAGCCCTTTTTACTTTTTATTTTGAGACAGGATCTTGCTAAGTTGCTGAGGATGATTTTGAACTTGCAATCTTTCTGCCTCGGCCTGCTAAGTCCCTTAGATTACAGGCATGTGCCATTGTGCCTGGCTCCCTTTCCATTTTGTAAATCAGATTTTTATTTTCTTGCTATTGAGGTTTTTTAGTTCCTTTTACATTTTTGGATATTATTCCCTTATCAGATGTATGGTTTGCAAGTAAATTTACCATTCCATAAGTTGTCTCTTCATTGTTTTAACTGTTTCCTTTGCTGTTAGAAAGATTTTTCATTTGCTGTAATTCCAACTATATTTTTGCATGGTTATCCATGTTTTGGGGGTCATGTCTAAAAAAATCTTTGCCCAGACCAAAGACGAGAAGTTTTTTCCCCATATTTTCTTCTAGTAATTTTACAGCTTCTGGTGGTACATCTAACTCTTTAATCCATTTTGAGTTGCTTTTTTATATGGTATGAGAGAAGAATCCAATTTAATTTCTCTGCATGTGAATATTCACTCTTCACAATGAAAGCCTGAGGCTCCAAACCATTAGCAAGCCCTCATCAAATACCTATCTCTCTAAATATGTCTTAGCCCATCACACAAGTACTTCACCTGCCTGAGAACCACATACTTAAGCTTCCTGATTAGGGACATTTATGGAATGAATTGCTCTTTTTACATAGAATTATAGAGTGGGGAAGCATGTGAGTGCACTCTCTCATAACACATGTGCATGCACACATGTGCCCAAGCACACGTGCACACCTACATTTCCTATAAACACAGCACTCCCTTAAAACAAATTAATAATCAAACCCATGGCTTCTTAGAGTCAGGAGCTTCATGATATACAGTATCTTTCCCCATTGCTTTAGAGCAGTAGTCTTCAAAGTTCAGTCCCTGGACTAGCAACATTAGCACCCCTTGGAGATTTGTTTGAAATGCAAGTACCTACTGACTCAGGAACTCAGAAATTTCAATATTTGTAAGCTCTCCAAGCAACTCTGCTGTCCGCCCTATTTAGAGAGCCCTGATCTAAAGAAAGCACTATAGCATCCTTTTCTGAGGACTAAGTAGAAAACAATCAGAGTGGGTCTCAATTATAATAATAAATTCAAAATAAATTCCCTCACATACAACCTCCACCTTGTCCCCTAGCCTCCCATTCTGCTCTTCCTCTTTTGAAGAATAAGTGTGCTTTTTGTCTCTTTTTATAGGTCTAGACAAGCTGAAAAGCACTACAACCTGGGTGAATTTGGACCTCTCTCTGGTGGTAGAGTGCATGGACCATGCTCTGACAAGTCTCTTTCCAAAGACTCGCTATGCTGCTGGAAAAGATGCCAAGACTTTTTGGATCCCTCTTTCTCACATGCCAGCAGTTTTGCAAGACTTTTTATTGTTGAAAGAGAAAGTAGAGCTGGCTAATCCCAAAGCCGTGTGACTCAGCTGATCACAGATACCTTCCCCAGGCTATGGGATTAGCCAAATTCAAGGACACATCTACTTTTCCATCCCATTCCTTACCTAATCCAACCTGGACTCATTTAAACCAGGCTTATTTATAGAAAAGAAGGAGTCTTACAATCATCAGTAGTGTCTCAGGGTCCCTTCTCAAGCCTTCTTTGACAAGAAGGATAGAGATGGCACATCACATAGGCAAAAACAGTCCTGAGGCTTTGCCTGCTGGATAGAATATAAGAGAAATTGGAAGACTTCCTCCAAATAATGTATACCTTATTGAATATTGAATAATCCTTCCCCATGCTTATTGAATAAGCCTGAATGTCAAGTACTATCTCCTATCAATACTAAGGTAACCAGAATGCTTTCATAAGTGGGTTAAAAATGTTCTGTTATTTGCTGAAAATAAGACCGAAGGACTGGAACTCAGCTCTCATAAGGTTGGATGGGAACCAGAAAGGAAGAGAGAGAAAGCATTATGTGACATTGGTATAAGTAAAGGGCAACAGAAAAGCAGTAGGTAGACCCGCAAGTAGAAAAGATGAAAAAGAGAGGAAAGGAAATAAGAAGCTGCAAAAAAATGAATATGTAGAGTGGGAGACTGCAGGATAACTCTTCCTGTTTAAGAAGGAGACATAAAGGATGGATAGCCTACTGAAGGTCACTGTGATCATTGATGCACACAGCTTTCTGGTGGAAGTGGGGATTGCAAAGTAAACAACCACTCCAAAGGAGAAAAATATAGGATATTCATGTTTATTCTGGTAATTGTCAAAATAACAAAAACCAGAATATCTGGTACAACTTACACCTGAGATGGTTGGAAGTCCTGCCTTTTAGGCATCTCTGAAGCCCAAAAAGACAGAACTGAAGTGAAAGGCTTTTCAGCCTACAGTGATGATAGCATCTTGCTATATCTATGGTTCTAAGTTGGGTTGATTATGAGTAGCACCACACCCAGAAGAAATTGTTCCCTAAACAGATGTTTCCCAGATTTCATTCCCAGTACCACTTGTTGAATGTTTACATGAAGAAGCCTGGACTGGAGTGGCAGAATTCAACATTTTTTTTGCAGAATAATATGGTGTGGAAGGGCCAGGAAAATGTGCAAATGCTTATTATAAAGAAAATATTTAACATCTGCTTTAACATGACCATTTAAAGGTATCAGTGATTCTATTCATTTCATTCACCTTTCTAGAAACATCTGCACATGTAATAATTTTTTTTCCTTTTTTTAAGTATACAACATAATAACTACTGAAAAATATAATTACCGATTGGTGTCAGTCCACCTGAACATATATGTTATAATTTTGAGGGAATATGGGCTCATCCTTTTTGTATCCAAAAAAGAAAAAATCACAGCAAGAATGAGAGAAGAATTCTCAAAGTTGGCTGAACTCTCATTACCATCTACCTGTGAAGTAGCTTGATTCTTGCTCAGAGACACTTCATCTATAGATTTCTGATTTCTCCTGGTTTCAGTTAACCACCTCACCACCTATCCGTGGAGCTGAAGTTCACCAATATTGTTTTCAATGGTCCTTTCTTCTGATCTTGAATTCCTAGCTCTTGGCTTCACTTCAGTGCCTTAAAATTTGTGACATGCTGTTCCCTGACTTTCCAGACCTCCCAGAGTTAACAGGAATTTAAGAATGTGAAGGAACCTCCTCTACTTCCTGCCACACTGTTGGGCCAACCTAATTTGTGTTGTTCCTTTGTTTTGCCTATTGAGTTCTTTCTCATTTCTTCTAATAGTTACAATTTGATAACTCTTTGTTTCAACCACCAAAAACTTCTCTCCTTAAAACTAGTGTCACCAAACATGATATCACTCCAAAATAAAGCCAAATATATTCACTCAAGCAACTTTAAAAGATCTATAAACTAAAGGAGAAGGTGAGGTGTTTCAGTGTAGAGAAGTCTCAACAAAACCACAGACCTGGGAGGGAGGGAGGAAGCAGGGGAAGGTCACAGGAGGGCATCATATGTGGGTTGCTAGACTTCTCTCCATCTCACCCTCACATCTTCTTCTCTGTGCTTTTGGGGGAAAATAACTCTTTAATTTTTTCTGTAAATATTTGAGGAAACATATTATGGACTGGGCATACTGGTCTACAATAAGGAATAAGTTAGATATGAACTTTTTCTTCTTAATATAATAATACAGCTTAATACAAATCGAAGACCGAGGCCAATACTCAGGATGCTTTAGAGGAGTTTCTCCCAGAGTTCAAGGCCAACATGAATTTCGATGTTTTCTGCCACATCCAGCTTGGAGTACCCTTTGTCACTTAGTTTGGAGGGACCAGGAGAATTTTCCAAACCTTCCTTCTGATCTGATCTACGAATCCCACTGGGCCCACTCTAGCTCCACCTAGACATTCACAATATATTCAAATCTGAAGTTTCTATCTCCCCCACTCCACGTATCCTTTCCCAAACCCAGCACCAACTACTCTACTGCTAATTTTATCTCCTGAAGAGCTCTCAAGTCCATCTACTTCTCTTCAACCCCAGCGTAATCACCTGTTCAAGCTGTCACCATGTCATCTATTGTATCAGCTATAGCCATGTTTGTCCTGGTGCACCTTTGATAATTTCCTCTCACTACAGTCATAATTATTCATTAAAATCAAATCTTCTATTCTTCTCCCCACCACCACTTTCTTAAACACTTCAATGCATTCTCACTATACTTGGACTAAAGACTAACATTCGTGACATAAACCCTGTTCCCCAACAAGCCTCATTAGCCCACTTTTGGGCCACCATCCTCTTCACCTTGACACCTTAGACCTTTGCCCATGATCCTTCCTGAAAAGTTCCCATTTCTCTGGTTGTCTAGTTTCTATGTCCTCAGAGAGCCTCAGAGAAGCCCAGAGTTTCAAATCTGACCACCATATTTTCATCCCAACTAGGTTTCCATTTTGGACAACCTCACCATGCCCTGTAATTTATTTCAGGACATTTATCAGAGTCTGTATTTGTATGGTGAGTTAGTCAGTATTGGTCTCCCATATCAGACTGTGAGCTCTATGAAATCAGAAACCATGATGGTTTGCTTATCTTTTATTCCCTGACCTGCCCCGTTACTAACATGCAGCCCGGTATTCAATGAAGATTTGTTGAATGAATGTAGAAATCAGCATATTCAAACTAAGGGGCAATCTACCATTAAGATAAACCTTGCCAATTACATTAGTTGTGCTATCAATGTCAGTCCATTTTAGTAACTCCCTTTAAGCCTTTGTTTCCTCCCTAGCTCGGGCTCTGTGATCAGCCTCCCCTTATAGACTGCTCAGGGTTGCCATAGTGATTTCCCTTAACCTGTTAGTTCACAGACACTGTGACAGAGCCTGCCACCATGAAAAGTCATCCTGAGCCTGGTGGTCACAGAATAAAGACAGTATCAGAATAATTTAGTCTGTGCCTACAGCAAGATGTGTCTAAATCCCCTCGCTGAAGAAGAACTCTTCCATTCAAACCTCTCCAGAAATTTCATAATGTCTGAGGACAACTCAGCCCAATATTTAATGAGGAAAACTTCCATGAAGCTTCTAAGAAAATTGTTCAATTTGAGCTTTTATCTCTACTATTAATCTCAATAGTTCTCAAGAACATAAGAGAGAGGGAAAAAAAGAACATAAGAAATCACTGTCCCATCAGTGTGGGGAAAACAGCTAAACATTCTTAAAATGAAAACCTATGGATATTTAGAAATTGTTACAAATTAATATAAGTTGTAGTTTATAAGGATAAATCTGGACAACAGTTTCATGAACTTTTGCATGTTGAAAAATAATTCTGTTGATATTCATAATACTAGCATACTTCCTCAATTTTGATTGACTTTTTAAAATATTTTTGGCTGTAGATGGACACAATACCTTTATTTCATTTACTTTTTTTTTAAAGAGAGAGAGAATTTTTTAATATTTATTTTTTAGTTTTTTCGGCAGACACAACATCTTTGTTTGTATGTGGTACTGAGGATCGAACCTGGGCCGCACGCATGCCAGGCGAGCATGCTACCGCTTGAGCCATATCCCCAGCCCCAATATTTCATTTACTTTTATGTGGTGCTGAGGATCAAAATCAGTGCTTCATACAAGTGAGATAAGCCCTCAACCACTGAACTTATACATAATTCCCCAGCTCCTAATTGACTTTTTTTTCCCCCAGTACCGGGGATTGAACTCAGGGTCACTCAACCACTGAGCCACATCCCAGCCCTATTTTGTAATTTTTTTTTTTTTTTTTTGAGTCGGGGTCTCATTGAGCTGCTTTCACTGAGTTGCTTGCACCTCGCCGTTGCTGAGGCTGACTTTGAACTCAGGATCCTCCTGCCTCAGCCTCCTAAACTATGGGGATTATAGATGTGCACCATCTCATGCGGCCTCCTAATTGACTTTTAAAAAAGGAATGAGTAATTCGCATCCAGGTGTATGAGGCCCTGTAACAGCAAGAGCTTCAACACAGTGTGATCTAATGGCATTTCCAGTCTCCTTTTGCATATAGCACCCACCCAAGAAACAATAAGATTGAAGCTTTTGTCTGGACCCTGGAAATAACACTTCAGCTTGAAATAGATAAGGGTGATACAGCATTCTGTCACTGTCACTTAATACAAGCAGCAACTGCCCTACACTGCTCCATTTCCTTTTTTCTTCTTCTCCTCCTCCTCCCCTTCCCCCTCCTCTGCTCCCCCTCCCCTCCCCCTCCTATGCTCCCCCTCTCCCCTCCTCATCCTTCCTCTTCCCTTACCTCCTACTCTTCTTCTCTTCCCCTTCTCCTCCTCCTCCTCCCCTTCCCCTCCTCCTCCTCCCCTTCCCTTCTCCTTCTCCTCCCCTTCCCCTTCCCCTGCTCCTCCCTTTCCCCTCCTCCTCCCCTTCCCCTCCACCTCCTCCTCCTCCTCCCCTTCCCCTTCCCCTGCTCCCCCCTTCCCTTCCTCCTCCCCTTCCTCCTCCCCTTCCTCCTCCTCCTCCTCCTCCTCTTCCTTCTCCTCCTCTTCCTTCTTCTTTTTAGTACTGGGGATTGAACCCAGAGGTGCTTTACCATTGAGCTATATCCTCAGCCCTTCTTACTATGATTTTGAGACAGGATCTCTCTACATTGCTCAAGCTGGCCTCAAACTTGGGATCTGCCTGCCTCAGTCTCTTGAGTCACTGGGATTACAGGCATGTGCCACCATGTCCAGCTCCATTTCCTTTTGAGAAACTGGAGACCGAAAGAGTTCTGCTATGAATTCACAATACAATCCAGGCAACATAGGCAAAACGATTTTGCCTGGATCCTCCTAGATGATAACTCTGATTTAAACACCATACCACCTAATGAGTGGTGGTACCTGGGTTATGAAAGGGCAACCCAAACCCTTGCCTTCACAAGGGCTTAATAGGAAAAAATGGCAGATTCTTAATACATTTGCTGAATGCTACATGAGTGATTTTATCTAACCCTAACCACATCTCCGTTAGCTGTGTTTTTAAGAAGTAGAGAAATGAAGTCATAGAGAGGTGAACACAATTTTCCCAAGGTCTTTCTTCTAGTAGGTGTGGGCCAGGGCTCAAACCCTGTCAGCTTCATGACAGAGTCCCTGCTCAGAGTAGTGTGCTATAGAATAAAAAATTTGAGTCTTACAGACTATTTTTCTAAACTTTGACTCTGGTTTTACAAAAACAAAAATCTTTATTAAATCAATCTAATATTAGACTTGCCTAGCCAATAATAATTATGCATAAGATTGATACGTAATTTTGAGCAATATTTGAAAAACTCTTTTTTGTTTTCCTGTATTCTATTTTTGGACTTTTCTCACAAATAAATAAAATAATAAAAGCCCTGATACATAATTCCCTAGATCCTTGAATTGTTCTACCCAGATTTCTGGATTTTCAATCTTTTCTTTTTTTTCTCCCCTCTTTTTTCTTGTTCTGGGTCTTATTTATTTGTTATTGATAGTTGTTTTAGAAATTCACTTGTAGTCACTTTTGCTAATCTCAATGAAGACTTTAGATCAACTGTCCTGACCAACACTTTAGATCTTTCAGCTTTTAAGATCAGACAAAGGAAAATGACCAAAGATTAGAGTCCCACAAATATTATGTTTCCCTATGGCTGTATATTCCCCCCCCCCAAGTAAAAGTGGGACAGACTGTCCTCGTCACTCTGGTGGGGCTATCCCTAGGTACTCTTATGAAAGAAAGAAAGGATCCTACCCAGAATGAGGTCAGGGCCTCCCAGGACTACCAGAAACAATCTAAGAAAATACTAGTAAGTCGCTGGGCCTTCTAATTTGGCTAGAAAAGGTCATATAGTCCAGCATCTGTCTCACAGAGACATTTCACCAAGAACATTCCCAATATGACAAGCTTCTGCTCCAATACCACTGAAGAATGGAAGGTCACCACCTCCTAATCACTTTGTCAATTAGCTCGAGTTACTAGAACGTTTTTTATTATTTTTGAGTAAAATCTATGGGGGAGTGGCTGCCACTTCTGCTGCCATCGTGATAAGTCACCCACATTCACTAAGCCTCTATGGTGAGCCCAGCTCCACCCCGAGTGCCGACCGACCATCACAGTCCTTACCTGGCAGTGATTTTTACTGTTCTGTTTTACAAATGAACAAAGATTTAAGACTTTTTCATCTTCAGTCATCTACGAGTCCTAACCTGCCCCCCCCCCATGTCCCTCCCCTCTGCCACCTTGGTCAAATGCTAGTTGAAAGGAACGAGGGATGGAAGGTAGACAAAGGACTCTTCTAGCCCAAAATGCTTCCTTAAAGTTCTTTCTTGCCGTGGGGCCATCCTAAATCAGAAACTGGAAAACTCTGAGGGTTGAAGCTTCAGACTAACCTCCCAGTCTGTGATCCCCAGGCTCCTTCTCCATACCTCGATCCCTTAAGAGGAGGGATGGACAAGGTACACAGGCTCTTCTCATTTCCAACTCACTCTCCATTCCCTGTTGCAATCATCTCCTGAGAAATACAAGTGGGTTGGTTTGTTTGTTTCCATTGGTAGAAATACAAACAGGTATCCCTCTTACTTCACACTTGATTCTGCTCATTATGAATGGAATAAATTAAAATTTTCCGGTGAGAAGATCCTCCAAGCACTTAAGTCTCCTTTGGGTCCTCCTCTCTCCCAGTTGGCCCCTCTTTTACCTTCAAAGTGGAAAGGACTCTGATCTGAGTTCTGTTGCTAAAGGGGGTAACTTTTGTCATTGATCTAGAGGGAGAGAGGGAGGCAAGTTTGTTGACACACCAGGGGAACACGTGAGAAGACAGAAGCTGGGTCTTATATGTCACTGTGAGGTCTAACCATGGCCTAACAAGATGAGATGCTAAAGGGAAAGGTGCAAGGTTCTTGTGAGCTTACAGAAACACAAGCATGGGACTCTGGGCCACGCTGTGGCCATGACAGGAGTTTTATGCAATAATCAGCTCAACATGAGTCAGCAGAGGGATGCAGTAGTGCAATATTACTACCCCTCACCCACAAGGAGAAAAAGGAAATGATGCTTTGATCCTGGCCTAAATTTTAAGTTGGCAACTTATAAAGGAAAGTTGGTGATGTCTGCTCCTGACAGTTCGGAGCACTGGTAAAATTTGCCTTCACCATTGAGAAGCTCACCCGATGTTATCTACCACAGGCATTGTGTTGGAGCTGCAAGAGGTCAAAGTTAGCTGAAGCTCAGGTTATGTAAAGAAGAGATGAAGAAACTGAGGTTGTTAATATGGGGAAGAGGTTGAGGGGAGACAGAATAGAACACTTGAAGGGCACTGATGGTAGGGCCGGGTCATGGGTGGAAGGTTCATAGAGTTCAAGTTCAACATTGCATAAGGATTATTTTTGCACGTAGGAGTTTGAGGGCAAGCATTTGAGGATGGGGCTCTGGGCAGGGATTTTGGATACAAATTCCAAAGATCTGGGGTTGGGTTGAGCTTGCTGACTTTGTTTAAGTTTGCAGATTCTTAATCACCTCAGATTCTGTGATGGGGAAAGGGTTTTCTCAGCTAGGCAGATACCAGGACATAGTAAGAATTTCTAGTCTCTAAAGCTTGAGGAACAACAAACTAAATTCCTCTCAGCCCAGTTCTCACAGGCATGAATTTTATTTCTTTAAGCCCTGAAAACCTGTCTTAGCCTCTGATAGGAAGAGGAGGCAGGTGCTAGAAGAGAGGGCCTAGAAACCAAAGTACACTAAATTTCAGACCTTGCCTAGAGGCAGCCCCACGCTGACACAGGGAAAAGGAGGTTGGAAGGATTCTTGGAGCAACTTGCAACCTGAGGTCTTTGGCTCATTCAGCTGCATGCGTGCAGTTATCAGAAACATGTTCTTACATTTGGTCCTCTATATCCATTGGTTCTGCAACCAGGGATTCAGCCAACCACAGATTGAAAAAATAAATTTTAATTGCACCTGTATGAACTTTTTTCTTGTCATTTTCCCTAAATAATACAGTATTTCAACTATTTCCATAGTTTTTATGTTGTATTAGATATATAAATAATCAAGAAATGATTTAAAGCATGTGGGGGCATAGCTCAATGGCAGAATGCTTGTGTACCATACACATGGTCCTGGGTTCAATCCCTAGGACCACAAAAAAAATATATCTATATCTATATATATCTATATCTATCTATCTATCTATATATATATATGCATATACATATATATATGTGTATGGATGTATACACACACAGAGGATGATATGTGTAGGTCATATGCAAATACTGTGCCATTTTTCATGAGACTTGAGCATCTGCAGATTGTGACATCTGTGAAGGATCCTGGAACCAAACCATGTGGATACCTTGGATGACTTATTAAAATAAGTACTATAAATGAACACAGTATAAATAAATCAATAAAAATATTCAAAAGATGTACAGTGAAAACTTAGTCTCCCCTACTCCCCGACCTCTAGTCTCCAGCTAGGAGTTTCTCATGTGTCCTTTTTGAGATATGTTGATATAGATGTATAGGCACCCTTCTTGCATACTTGTTTATACAAATTAGCAGAGCTAGATTCACTTTTCTCTACTTTGTTTTTTTAAATATTTATTTTTTAGTTTTTAGTGGACACAATATTTTTATTTTACATTTATGTGATGCTGAGGATAGAACTCAGTGCCTCAAGCATGCTAGACGAACCCTCTACCACTAAGCCACAACCCCAGCCCACTTTTCTCTACTCTGTATTACATGTTCAAATTTTAATAAAATAGAAGTCTAGAAACCCTAAAAAAAAAAAAAAAAAGATGCTTATGGTCATCCTGTTCAAGTCCAGCCCACCCTAGGCAATGGTTGGCTATAATTCCATTGGTTTACTTCATCAGTGCCCGACTTAACAAACCAACATGTAAAGTGATTAAATAACAATGCTGTTATTATATCATTAAATACATCTTGAAGTTAGTATTCCCTACACTCTGGTTTCCTCTCTAATTTAGTACAGCAATTATCTTTGTTCTGGATAAAATAAGAAAGGAGATAATTGTGTTGATTGTAAACAGTTCTTAAGAACATAATGCCATTTATCAACAATAGCAGCTGTAAATAGAATCATCTCTCCATTAGTAAATGATTCTGAAGGTAAGTTGTTCCTCTATACATAATTATTACTTCTTTTAGGAAACCATTTAGAAAATGCTACATTCCCATTTGTGAATATCTAATTCCAAAATGGTGCTTAATTCACTGAGAATCCCTTTTATGACATCCACAGTCATGTCTTCTAAAAGTTACACATTGACTAAAACTTTTTTTAATGTATTTTTTCTTTATTAAACCTGTTTTTTTCTGGTTTTTGAGGATTAGTACACAGAGATCTGCTTACTTGACTATTAACTAAAAGCTACAAATGAGTTATTAACAAAGTTATCCGATCTGATTCTAGAAGCTAAGCTTTTTTGACAGTTCTTTGTTAACAAATCACATCCCTGCTGTGAGGAAATGGAGTCATCACACTGATTATTACCTCAAAATGACAGAGGGGACTATATGTGTTGAAATGAAACTCCCCCTCCCCCACAAAAAGATATGTTGGTGTTCTAAGCCCCTAGTATCTCAGAATATGACCTCATTTGAGGATAGGGTCTTTACTGAGGTAATCAAGGTGAAATGAAGTCATTAGAGTGGACTTTAATCCAGTATGATTAATGTCCTCCTGAGAAGGAAACAATTTGGACACAGAAACAAACATGCTCAGAGGAAGATAAAAATAAATGATACAAAATGGTATGTACAAGCCAAAGAGAAAGGCAGGAATAGATCCTTCCTTCACAGATGGAGTGAAACCAACCCTCCCACCATCTTGATTTCTGATTTTTAGCCTTCAGAAACAGGAGACAATAAATTTCTGTTGTTTAAAACTACTTAATTTATGATTCTTTATTATGAAGCAATGTGGTGATATTAATGTGACATTTGAATTGGCAGAATCAGAGAGTGAAATCAATCTTCAAAAATTTATCTAGTCTACTTTCTTGTCACTAAGCATTTTCTCAGATTCATACTTAAAAATTTTTGTGAGTATATGTCTGGAAGTGCTTCATACATGGTCAAGAACAAAGACTCCTAGACAAGCTGCTGGAGTTAAAATTCAGCCCTGCGCTTAGCATTGCTTGGCTCCTCACAGGTTACTCAATTTCTCTAAACCTTAAGAACACTTAGAATAGCTGTAGAATGGGGATGAGAAGAGTACCTACCTCAGTCAGTCTTGAGAATGAAGATTGAGTGTATGTCAGAGCCTAGTGTGGTGCTGAATAAACGTCAGTTATTGTTCTTCATTTTGTAGACAGTTGCTCAAATTAAGCTAAGTTCAAGGCAAAGCCTAGTTATATGTCAATCCTCGTATTGATCTATTATTGGAATAAATTGACAAGGAAAAGAGCAATATTCCAATTTCTTCCTTCCCAAGGGCACACAGAATGATGAAATGGAGAAGAACCAAGACTTGTGAGATACAATAACCACACAGAACCTCTATATCGGTCGCCATTTTCCCTGCATCTGCTCTGTAAAGAGTTCTACTCTTGGTGCTATGGAGCTGGAAGAGTAGAGTCTGAAGACGAAGACCCAGCCTGGCAACACCTTCAGTTAACAAAAAGGAGGTTATGATCCAGAGTAACAGAGTTGCACGATCATTCAGATCTCTGACACACCTCCTAATTTCAAAGAAATTACCATCAGGTAATTTCAAAGAAAAGGGAACAGAAACCCTAAAAGGAAGGGGGGCTGGAACCCTATTATCTAACAGATTCAGGACAGAGCAAGACCTGGACAGGATGAAATGGGCTTCCTCTGGTTTGAGAAAGATAAGAGAGTTCTGTTACATAGCAGGAAGACTCAGAGAGTGACCAAAATAGAGAACTAAGAGCCCAACACCGCATCCTTGACTAGTTGCAAAAAGATGACAACCATGAGCACACCTAATATTAAGCAACTGTTATGTAACAGTGTTATGTATTAATCAACAACTGTTAATGGGACTGCATTAATTGCACGCATGGTGACCTCATTTAATCTTCACACGACAACCTTGCAAAATGGTTATGAAAAATAGCTGTGCTCAGATGGGTTATGTAACTGATCCTGTATCTCAGAGCCACAGGTAGCAATTGGGACCGTCAGTCTCTACCCTGGATAGTCTCTTAGAGGCTGCCCAAAGCCCTTCTTGTACTGTGATTATATATTTCTAGAACATCCACAGCACTGAGAATTTTTATCTTATAGCAGTGAAGTTGATTCACTGATTTTCCATATAGAGTTTTGAAATACAAATACCATAATTGTCAAAAATAATGACCACAATCATCTTTGTAAAAGGACAGGTTCTCACAAAAAATCTTGGTGAATTGGGGGTCTGGTGCTGATTGCTCTTCTTGCTTTTCTCCTGGGTAAGGACACAGCAGTGTCTCCCTTTGTACTTTTCTAGCACAGAGTAATGAAATACAATAGAAACCACAGGAAATACTGTGGTCAGGTTTTGAACTTGAGGTTTCACTCTCAGCCTAATACTGTGACAAGGAAACTGGAGAATAAAAAAAAAAAAAGAAAGAAAGAAAGGCATAATGGGCAGGTCTTCATCCTTATTTAGGTGACAAAAGTTTGTGGATGACAAGAGAAGCATCCATGGAAAATGAGGGATCCGACGTATGGCTCCTGATTGCAAATACCTTTGTTTGTACCTAAACTAAGAAATGTTTTCTGGCAGGATTTCATAAAAGCTCCTCTATGCCTCATCCCTAGATGGTTAAAGTAATGATTGCTCTTCCAGTTTAGCAGGAAGTGAAGTAAGAGCACCTGTGCTTCCGTAAATTGCCAAGGAAACTTGCAAAATTGTACAGTACAGACCCAAAATACATTAGCTCAGAAAGAAAGTGTGAATGAATTACAGGAGACATAGGATGTATTGTTTTTCTATCTCATGCAGTCTTCTCAACACCCTACGTGCCACAATGATATCTCATTTTACAGATGCAAAAAGTAGAGATTTTGGAAAGGTTGAGTGTCAAGGACACACACACACACTTAATTGGAGACTCCATCCTGGTTCATCAGACATTTATGGGTGTCTCCATCTCTTCTGGCCCTACCCCCAAAACAAGGTGTTATGGTTCAGATATGAGATGCCCCACAAAAGTTCATATGTGAGATTAATCCACTGATATGGATTAACTAGGTGGTAATTGTAGGCAGATAAGGTGTTGTTGGAGAAAGTAGGTCACTGGGGCCATAACTTTGGGGTTTATCTTTTGTTCCTGGCAAATGGAGCTCTCTCTGCTTCCTGGTTACCATGTCCTGAGCTGTTTTCCTCCTACACACCCCTCCATCATAATGTTCTGCCTCACCTCTGGCTCAGAGCTATGGATTCTGTCAACAATGAACTCAACCTCTGAAACCATAAGCCAAAATAAACTTTTCCTCCTCTGCTTTGTTCTCGTTGGGTCTTTTGGTCATGGTGATAACAAAAAAAAATATGACTAAAACACAAGGCAAGTTTTCAAAATGATCTGTGCATGTATTCAAATTTATTTCCCCTTTCTTTTAGATAAGACTATAGGAAAAGCAACTGGTCTTTAAAATATTTGCATTTTTACATAGGCCCACATTTAACCTGCTCTACTTAAGCTACCGATAATTCCTCTTATCTCTTTCCATAGTAAAAATGGAAAGGCAGAAAAGTATTTTCTAATTAATCCAAACTCTTCTTTAATAGAAAAGCTGCCCCTAAGTAAATTCAAAATAAGAGAAAATTAGAAGCTCTGCAGATTTGGCGATTGTTAGGATGTTTTAGTCAGTTTTTCCACCGCTGTGACCAAAAGAGCTGACAAGAAAAATTTTAGAGGAGGAAAAGTTTATTTAGTGCTCATGGTTTCTGAGGTCTCTCTCAGTCCTTAGACGGCCAACTTCATTCCTTGGGGCTTGAGAAGAGGCAGAAGATCATGGCAGAACTATGTGGGAGGAGGAAAGCAGATCAGAACACGACAATCAGAAAGCAGAAAAAGACTAAGCTCCCTAGGGACAAAATATAAATCCCAACGTACGCCCCCCAGGGACCCACCTCCTCCAGCCACACCTACCATTTACCATCCAGTTAATCTATTCAAGTGGATTAATGCACTGATTAGGTTAAGAGCTCTTGCATCGTCTCACATATGAGTTTTGGGAAATACCTCACAACTAAACCATAAAATAGGCGAAAGTTTTGATAATACCTTAGAGTAGGTCAGTAGGACAATTGATTTGAGACTTTCAGTGAAGCCACAGTGCTATGTCAGCAAGACATGGGTTATCATTTCCAGAGGTTCTCAGGGCCACCCATTCGTGAGCCACCTCACTCAGCAGCTCTGGCTCCAGGGCTATGGCCCAGCAGTTTTCATGACTGTCAAAGAGCAAATGGCTACATGTAAATTGTAATCAATTAAAACAGCGAAACAACGACAGCAAAACCCTCACCACCATATTTTTATGGACATAAATAGCATATTCATGAACACAACCACGGGAATCTGTTTCAAACTAGGGCGGAGGGACCGGCAAGAGGCAAAGGGGACCAGAATTTACTGAGAAGCAGCAAGCACTTCCTATAAATTGTCTCTCATTCTCTCAGGATTCTTCTAATAATCCTAAAAACACAATTCCCACCACCGTTTGAAAGAAAGGTTAAGTGCTTAGTCCAAGGGCACCCTGTTGGTTAGTGGATAAGCATAGCAGGAGTGGAACTCCAGTCTCTTTCACTCCCAGATCTAACTTGTTTCCACCACCTAAACATGGTCTCTAAGGAAGTCTCCAACGTCGACTGTCCCTAACCTAAGGGTTGAGGTTTGAGCACTAGTCACCGCAGCTTCCAGGGGATTGGACAAGCCGCTTCCCGACGCCAACTCCTCCCTCCGCCCATCCCCCCACCAATGCCACAGGCCTAGGAGATGAATGAAAATCAATTTTGGCAGAATTGAAGCATGCAAGGCCACTGCTGCCACGAGGGCGCTAGGGGGCGCCTGATGTTCATAAAATCTCGGGATCCCAACAAGGGTGGGGCAGCTGCTGCTTGATTTTAGGAATTGGGAAGGAACATATTCCATTCCTCTGACCCCGAGTACTACCATAATAATACCTTAGAGTAGGTCAGTAGGACAATTGATTTGAGACTTCTACAAACTTGTTTCAAATTCAACATGCCTCCAGCATAGTATTAGAACATAATAAACTAACAAGTACCCACTGTGTGATAGAAAACCAAATCCCTCCAACCCAGCCCTTTAGGATAATCCAGAGTCACACAGGAAACAATCAGTCCATGATAAATATGATATTAAAAAAATCCAAGTGATGAAAAATATCCCCAAATATTCCAAGGCATAAAAGAAGAATAGCCATGTCTCCAAAGTCTCACCCACGTCCTGTACCCACAGCTCTCTGTGCACACCCACCTTTATGGAGGGAAGCACATGTCTGAATTTGGCCACTTGGAGAAGCCCTCCATCCTTGCACTTGAGGAAGCCCAGAGAGCACCAGAAAGAAGATACAGGGGAGGCAGAGTGTTTTCATTGTGTGAAAGCTTTGCAGAGGTCCCAGGTGCCCCCCTGGACACAGATGCCTTTCAAAACTGGGCTCTTGGCAACAACCTCTGAAATGACTAGGTGCTGGCCACACAGGTTTGGCATTAATATGCAAATAAGAATACACAAGTCTCCCACTTCATGCTTCTGGATCATTTTAAATATGCAGCCACTAACCATGACTAACAATATACAAAGGAGAAAGAAAAAAAATGGTATGACCTTCTCTTGGTTTCTCCCACTGACCTCCTTGTGCGGGAGCCAAGACACTTTTCAAACCAGAGAGAGAGATGGCTGGGCTCCACCAGGAACCAGGGGCTGCAGAGGCCAAAGACATATTCGCCTCTCTTCTCTAACAAAACCATTGAGATGGATAAATAGGCACTACTCTGTCAATCAACTTCACTCACTGTTTTCATTGCTCCTAAGAGCTATAAAAGCCAAAGTTTGCTACAAAGCCCCCCCCCCAATGTATTCAGGGAAATCGTGGGGAGACTTCACAGGGTCCTGTTTGTAACTTGCCAGGCTGCTAATTGTGCGTATCATTTTCTTACAGTCTCTCCATCCTGTCACTCTGGACTGAATAATCACTTTGGCTTCCATACTTCTTCCTTTGTTGGCCTGCTCCCCAGTGATGGGCCTGCGGGGAGGAGCTTAAGAGGCAAGCACATCTCTATAATAAGATGTGACAATGACTTTGGGGAATTCACTGACTAAACATAATTACGAAAAAGAAATTTTGCATCATTATCCATTGTTTTTCTGAGACACGGTCATGAGTGGTAAGGCGCTCTCAACCCCACTGCTCTGAGGGCACAGGGAAGCACACAATAGGTATTGACTGACCAACCAAATGACAAAGCCACACTGCCAGTGGGGGAAGGGAAGAAGTTCAGTACAGCCCCAATCAGCTGTCAACCCAAATCAAATCCAAACACCTAAATGATGAAGGAACAACAACAACAAAAAATCATATTGTCCTTAGATGAATTGCACCTCTGTTAAAAAAAAAAAAATTCCTGATACCCTTTAAGAGGAATCAGAGTACATGGACATTTCTTTGTGGTAGTATCCTCAGGGATCAGGGGATTTCAAGATATTGCTGCAAGGATAATGCCTTGAGATACAGGACTAGAGACAGGGCAAGGACTACACAGTCAGGAAGAGGTAGCCTTGTGTCAAATGGTGCATGACAACCCTACTAACAAGGGTGGAAAGGCACCCTGCCAGCTCCCACTTCTGCAGATTGGCAGAAAAATAACTTCCAGGTTCCCAGCCCTACCATTGAATTCCCCTAGCTCTCCTGCTTTGGATAACTGACCTTGCCATATGCATGAAACACAGTCATGTCCCTACTGCTTACGGACCCTGCCCTTTGATGGGGTTTAGAACATGCTACCCCATAATATGGCACCTTGGCATTTGAGAAAATGGCAAAAGCAGCAAGGTCTCTCTCACGCTCCCTTTACCCTTCCTCTCTGAAGCAGGCCATAAGACTCCCAAGAAGATGGAAAGGACAAGAGACACAGACAAGTATCTGAGCAAACAGGACTTGCTGAGTTTCCCGTTTATTACTGTTGATCACACCCATCTGCTCTCCAAGCTCTCCACAGCTGTTCACTCATTTCCTGTTTCTTCAGTGTCTTTATTTCTGAAGGCTCCCATGTCACATAAAACTTACATTAAATAAATTTGCATGTTTTTCTCTTGTTAACCTGTCTTTGGTTCTAGGGGTGTCAGCATGGACCTAGGCATGGGTGAGGAAAGAAATACTCCCCTCAGCCCCTGCACATATCCTTCTTCCAGGTGACAGCACCTCCTGGCATTTCTTGTCATTGGTGGTGGTTGATCTTCTCTTGTTGGGATGGGGACAGATATTGGCAATCTTACTTTTCATTTTCAAGACACGGTCTCCCTAAGTTGTCCTTACCCTGTTCTGGTGCTTTCTCCTGCAGATCCATTGTGTCACCTCAGTGCCTTGGCTCTTCCCTGGGGCAGTGGACAACAAGCTGCCACTATCTGGCAACTCTCCTAAGATGGGGCAAGGCAAGAGAGTGAGTGAGTTTAAGTTTCAGAATTATCTTTCATTCTTTTTCTTTTCTTTTTTCTTTTTCTTTTCTTTTTTCTTTTTGTACAAGGGATTGAACTCAGGAGCACTTAACCACTGAGCCACATCCCCAGACCTTTTATATTTTATTTAGAGACAGGGTCTTGCTAGGTTGCTCAGGACCTTGCTAAGTTGCTGAAGCTGGCTTTGCTTGCGATCCTCCTGCTTCAGCCTCCTGAGCCTCTGGGATTACAGGAGTGCAACACCACACTCAGCTTAGCTTCTTTTGTATAATGTGGCATATTTTTTTTTAAGATAATCCAATATTTTCTAGCCTGTGAAAGAAACATAACATTCAGATAGTGTGCTACAAGCTCTGCTGTGTTAGGTCAACCCCCAAGTCATGTTTCTTCTTCTCTAATCCTTTGGCAAATAATTCCCAGCACTTTTATTGCAGACAGAGAGAGGGGAAGGGGGCAGTGGGAAGCAATATGGTGACCCTTTGAGTGAAATTTTGTCAAATCAGTTTCCCATAACTAGCAAGCGGAAGCAGGGAACTTGTTAGAAACAAATGTGTCTAATGTAATCTGTTGGTTCCATTGACATTTCAACCCCTCTGACCAGCTCCTCATATTCCTCCTCTCTCTTCCTCATTAGAGGGAAGGTGGGAGGAGGCTGCAAATTGAAATTCACAGGGTAAAATCCCAAATTTCAAAGGTTATGTATTGTACAAGTCTCCTTGGAAAACACTCAGGAGTGTTGGAGCTCAGCTAGCCTCCGGACCAGCTGGTGCATGGGCGCTTCTCATCATGTTGAGCTGTTCCCTCTGTTGAAACACTCTCTGGAATGTTATGGAGAGAAAGTATCCTTGGGCTCCAATTGCTCCCTTCCATTGATTCAAGAATTTTCTGCCCTGGGCCTGTCAGCCCAAGATTCACTTTCACTCCCTTCCTGGGGCCTACAAGCTCTTTTTATGCAAATGGAACTCCCTAAAACCCCAACACTCCCTCCCCCCCACATACACACTCATATAAATACACACACACACACACACACACACACACACACACACACACGTAGGCAGGCCTGATTTGTCTGGATTCCAGGACAAGGCACAGAACCCGCTTTATTCTGAGGCCCACACCATTAATCATCGGTTGGGAATTGACAATGAATTTCTCATAGCAACAATGCGTCAACTGGTGATTCAGGTCCCCTCCAGCTGGCAAGAGCTTACTGAATCCAAAATTTGGCCCAGTTGTAGAATTAACTGTACTAGGGTCTGGTTCTGTGATTTGAAAACAAGGTCACACAATCAGAAGGGAAGAGAATACAGTTAAAAGAGAAAGAATTTCTTCCTTTTCTGGGTACAGGACTTGTCCTGGGAAAGTTCCTGAAACAATCCAAGTATGTTGTTTCTTTGGCTTCCTGCCACTCCCTCAGGCACTCCTTCAAGAGGGACTCTTCTCAAGCATTCCAGGACCTTTGCTGTGTAAAATTTCATAGAGCACACCACACCCAGGCCTGGTCCACCCCTTAGCAGGCTTCAGGCACCATTAAGTCTATTTTCCACCCTGACCCAACAACCTTTGCTAGATTCTCATTAGAGAGCCAAATGCAAGAGCTCCCAGTAGACGTGCAGGTGGGTGAGAAGCCTAAGCAGCTACGTGGCTCTGAGCACCACTGTGCTCCAGCCCTCACTAAGTAGGTTCCTTACACCAGTTATTCAGCCAATGTTGTTCTTGATTTCTCAACTTCTTCTGAAGCTCTCTTGCCTTCTGCATTCATGGATTCTCAAGAGACCCCACATCTCCTCTGAGCTGAGGTGGGGTCAAGAAGGCTGGGAGACATGGGCCCCATGGGAAATCAAGCTGCCTTTGTGACACAGCCCCCATGGATCTAATTAGAGTTCTTCTTAAGCTTCCTTAAAGCCTCAAGAAAGGCTAATTATCAAAGAGGTGAGTCATTGTACAGACAACTTCATCTTAAAATAAAACATTTATAACAAGAGATTTCTTCAAGGGCTATTATCCGGAATCTAAATGACTGGTATATTTTACACACAAAAAAATAAAAATCATGAGCAAACTTCCCTTTGTAATCCAGTGTGAGACATACTGCACTCACCAGTCAGTGAGCTGAAGAAGCAAGGGGAGACCTCGGAAGGGGGCCAAGCTGAAATCTGGGTCAGCGGAGTCTGAACCCTGACCTTTCTGTCATTGAGTATTGGATCTGGGCCAAGTTCATAGTTCTGCAAAGGCAAATAGAAGCACCCAGAACGTGCTTCCTTGCTAACATTTGCTCTCAGAGAAACTCCCTTTTCATCTATAAGACCGGAATGCCTCCCTTCTGAACTGAGGAACTTTAAGTGCCACCTAGTTCTGTTTTAATTCTGTACTCTGGGAAGATGGTTGGCCATCACCTTCCACTTGGAACCACTGTCATATGTGCATTTCTGGTCAGCAAAACATTCCTCCCTACCCTCCCAGCCTCCTTCTCTAGGCAAGTCTGGGAGGACCAAGATCACAGGCCTTAAAGCCTGCCTCCGACTGCTTAGCTCGAGAACCAAACTAAGAGAGAAGCAGGGAAAAGATGGAGACATGAAGGGGCAGGGTGGGGTTAGGGAATCTTCCTTTAGGGCTTAGTCTGGTGATGGCTGCTTTATCAGAAAATCTGACAAATCTGACAATGGAAGGCCAGGTCATCTTTATTTGCAGGTTAATTTATCCTTTCCTAAACATGACAGTCTTGGCTAGGCTTTTTTTTTTTTTTTTTTTTTTTTTTTTTCACTAAATTGCTGAGTCTGGCCTTGAACTTGTGATCCTTCTGCCACGTCCTCCCAAGCTACTGGGATTACAGATATGTGCCACCATGCCTAATTTAGGCAATTGTTATGCTGCATTCTGTTCTGGCAAATCCAGTGCTAGGATATGGTGACAGCATCCAATGGAAGTTGAAGACACCATGATACCCTTTCTGGGTCCTGTGCACCCATCCCCCAGGTGCTGAAGGCTAACAGCTGTGCTTCCCACTAGATTTGCCCTGCAACCAGGATGCTGTCTCACCCATATTTATGGGGTGTCAGTGTCCCATGTCTGGCTGATGGGGAGATCCAAAGGTGTGGTACCTGCCTCAGTTTGGGACAAGTCAGTAGGACCACTGCCAATTCCAGTGAATCCTAAAGGATTAGCTAAAGCTTACATGGCAATGGCAGCCCTATCCTCCCCACGCTTCCCAGAACATTCCTGAGGTCTTGCAAAGTTAATATGTACTTTCATAAAAGGAAAGATCCAAGCATCTTTCTCATATATATGATGATGAAGGATGATGAGAAGTCTTTTGTTCCACTCCTTCAGTAGAAAGGGTTTAGGTTAACAGTAAGTTGGCTCTCTGCCATCAACCAGGATTTTGAAAGCTCTTCTTTGAAAGAGCTCTCTCTACCATGAATGGCTATGCTCTGTCACCTGATCTGGGGGATTACCTTGCCCAGGGTTAGATGGGAATTAGCAAGTGGCACTAGAGTACCCTCTATGCCATATCAATTCCTTCAGTGGGAAAAGACATTGTCTTGTGCCTAAACTTCCCTGTATCTTTCAAGTAAGCTTCACAAAGAAAATGATTGAATTATGAAATTCAGAATCGAATGAGACCTTAAAGAATATTCCTTCCAGCAATTTCCAACCTAGAGTCCCCAGACTTTTAAAAAGCAGAAATGGAGCTCTTCACATATCTTCAACATTTTCAGCAACCAAACTGAAATGATGTATCTACCATTTAATTGCAGGAGCTAACAGGTCCATTAACACCAATAAATCAGATTCTTCAGCTTAACAAATCTTTTGAGTACCCAATAGGTAGTGGACCTTAGAGACATAGAAGTGAATAAAACAGACGGGCCTATGCATAAGCTTCCTTTCTGAAGGAAGAAATAGACAATATTAAGTGAACAGAGGGGCTTATTAAATAAAGATGGTGACTATATTAGTCAGCTTTGCATCACTAAAACAAAATACATGAGGCAGCTAACTTTAGAAAAAGTTATTTAGCTCAAGGTTTTGAAGAGTATAAAAATGTTCACATTGACTCGGTTCTGGAAATACCCTCGTGGCAAATGGCAGTGTTTTTCAGACAAAAAAGAAAAATAGCTAATGATGTAACACAGAAAAATGGAGGATGGAAACTACTTTCGATAAAGCAGACAGGCAGGACCTCCTGAAACGGATAACTCTCATTTGACTTAATTAGTGGGAAGTGAAAACAAAGTCATTGCTATTCAATAAATATAATTCTTTTGAAAAATACTTCTAAAAGCCCCACAGAACTAACAAAAGGGGAGTTCTTCTTTTAGGAAAGAGTCAAAATTACTGATCTGATTCAATTCCCTATTTATGATTACAAACAACTTGTTGGGGTCCCATTGACAATGCTTGGTCAACTTGGGACAAAAACTTGGGTTTGCAGAGCTTAGAACAGGGCTTTTCCCATTATATCATACCTCCAACCACAGAGATGGCTCCAAAGCTATGGACCATGGTTACAATATAGTATGAACTGAAGCCTCCTGGGTTCAAAGCCTGGCTCTGTGGCTTATTAGATTATGCTGTTTAAAGTCTGCCTCAGTTTCATCCTCCATAAAATGAGGATACACTAATAACAGTAACTTCCTCGCATTGTTATTCATGGTAAATGGGATACCACATACGGGTCCCTTGGAGCAGAGTAGAATGTGGTAACTGCTTGATAGATGCCAGTCATTATACCCTAGGATTCCTCCCTAGTCTGGTCTCAAATAGTCAAAACCCCTGAGTGGGCTTCCTGGATGGTTCTCTCAGTCCTGTTCTGGGCAGAAACTCTGCTAAATTTCAGGGATCAAATGACACAAAGAGGTGAGGAACCTTGCTATCTGTATCCCAGTGAACTTTCAGTAATGGCTCATTACCTCACTACCTCTCAGGAATCTTTTTATTATTCTTCATCATCACTCACACAACAATTTGGCTGTTCTAGTCAATTAAAAGCCTATATCCCAGGATCCTAGGAGACAAAAGTCAAGATACAGATTTAAAAGACACTGATGACCAGAGTAACATTGAGTTAGGAATTTAGGATAAAAAACGGTATGTACTGAGTTTTAAAGGAAACGCCCTGTATCCGTTGATACAGGAGATACAGGAAGCACAGATGTAAATGTCCTAGACGTGCCCTTGACCCAAGTCATTGTAAAATGAGGGAAATACGCAAGTGCAGAGTGGGAACTTGTGCAGCTCCACCATGAATCCATCAGAGTCTGGCCCTTAACTACAGCCCTTCTATAAATATTGGACCCCCAACCTAAGAGGGGCTTCTCACTCTGGAGATAGCTCTTATTCTCCCCTGAATGTGTATCTACCTCCTAAATAAATCTGTCTATGCCTTTGTCTGGCTCCTGCTGAAATTCTTTTCTACCTATGCCAAGAATACCACTGGTCCTGACTTGAATTCCCCCCTTCCCCTGGGAACTCCTCCAATGCTTCGCCCATGACAACATCACCTGCCTCAACTCCTAGGAATCTCTGAGTGCTCATGCTACACTAACCAGTGAGGCAGGCAGGATACAGAGGCACCTTGGGATCATTTGTTATCCCTGGAGGCTCAGGATTTAATGGAAGAATCTCTTTCTTGTCTTGACCTTTATCTTTTTTTCCCATTTATTTAGTTAACATTTATTCAGCATACAGTGAGTGTCAAGTTCAATGTTAGAGGCTTTGGGTGGAGCTGTGAACGCTGGCATTGCCCCCAAGACACACACACAGGGCAGCAGAAAGATACAAGAGAAAGGGCAGCCATTAAACACAGTTAGACTGGAATGGAGATCGGCTTGGGAGATCCTGGGAGTGCTGAGAGGGAAATATTTCCCACTTGACTGAACAAACACCTAACCAGGAAATTACAAATAAAAATTAAGATGAGCTTAGCTGTCCAAGCTGCTTAATGCCACCTTGTATTTTGAGACCAACCTTAAAAAACTCCCTTGAATTTTCTTTCACAAAATTTCTCCCTTTGTTTTCCAGGAATGAGTCAGAAACAGGGTCAAAATGCACACAACTAATATCTAGCTCCTCCTGGCAGATTTAATTCTTCACAGACTAAGTCAAGACATTGATGCATTATACATTTAAGTGCTAATGACTTGTGTGAAGACACACAAGACTTTTGTTTTGACAGTCTTGGCACAGACAGTCAGGGCTGCTTGGAGTTTTACACAGGAGAAATGTCAGCACTAACTTGGGAAGGAGCGCTCCAAGAGTCCAGCTCACCCCAGGAGGTCCCTCCAAGAGTCCAGCTCACCCCAGGAGGTCCCTCGTGAGTCCTGAGCCTTCTCCTCCCCAGGCTTTTGGTAACTGAAGTGTTTACTGAAGGCAAGGGAATGGCACACACATGGGCCAAAACTGATTTATCTGCCCTCAGTAGAACATAAGCCACGGAAGGCTTCCTTTGGGGCAGGAAGTTTTGATAGGAGTTAAGGTTGTAAGACTAGAGGGCTGTTGTGCAGTTGGTCAGAGTAGAATAGGGGTGGAGTGGAAGTTAGGAGTGGGGGACTAGAGTAGTTTTGTGATAGAACTGTGAAACATGATGGTGCGGAGTGCAGACTGACCCAGTTAGGGTCCTGGATCCAACACCTCGCCTCTATTTCCTCATCTATAACATGAGAATGATAATAATACTAATCTAATATCACAGGGTTTTGGGGAGAATTAAATGGACAAATACTAGGAAAGTACTTAGAAGTATTAACACAAAAGAAATATTCAACAAATCAATATTGTTATTGATGTTACCAAACGGTATGGGTCTCTCAAAGTCCAGTCAAAATGGAGATGGTAAAGGCAAATTTTTCCTAGGTCCCAATCTCATGGTCTAACATATTGTATGGTGCTTTATAATTTAAAAACATCTCCCCATATGTTATCTTGGTCTGGATACAGGGGATTGAATCCAGGGGCACTCTGCCAGCAAGTTACATCACCAGTTGTTTTGTTTTTTTTATTTTGAGCAAGGTCTCACTAAGTGGTGGAGGCAGGCCTTGAACTTATCATTCTTCTGCCCCAGCCTTCCAAGTTGGTGGAATAACAGGCATGCACCAGCACACCTGGCTTGTTATCTTAGCTTGCTGATGTGAAAAATGATAAATATAATACTTCCATTATAAGGCTGCCAGCAGGATTGAATTTACTTCACCTAAAGTGTTCAGTAAATGGAAGCTGTTGCTATTTGGTGGATGCTTACTCAATATTTGTTGAGTGAATAAATACATATTATCTTCATGGAAACCTTGTGAAGACCATCTCTGCTTTTTTTGATGATTTTTTTGGTGGTGGTGGTGCCAAAGATGTATCCCAGAGTCTTGCACATGATAAGCATGAATTCTACCAATGAGCAACTCCCCCAAGCTATCTCCATTTTTTTTTTTTTTTTTTTTTTTAAGATGAGAAGTTGAAAGTCAGTTAGGGAGAATCATGGTTCCAAGTAGGTGGTCATCTGCTTAAGTCATTAATAAGCGTGCATCTTTTTATTTTTCTTAAGTATTTATTTCTTAGTTGTAGGTGGACACAATACCTTTATTTTATTTTCATATGGTTCTGATGATTGAACCCAGTGCCTCATGCATGCTAAGCAAGTGCTCTACCTCTGAGCTACAACCCCAGCCCTGCTTAAGTCATTAACATGGTGGGTTTTTGCTCTCACCACCACAGCCATGGCCCACTCTGAAAAGTAATTCACACAACATCATAGCTGACCAATGACTGGGCCAGGCTGAGCTGTGTTTCCTTCTATTTTGGCAGGGAGGGGGAGCTTGGTCAGTCAGAATTTTAGAAGGAGATAATCATGACTCGGTGATTTTCAAAACCATCATAGGCAATTTTCCAAGGCCATCTTGCAAAACAAAAACAGACCCCACAAATCAAATTAATGATTAGAAGTTCAAGTTTAAAATGAAAGACAAAAAAAAAATCAAGTTAACTTCCAAAGAATGGGAAATTATAATTGATTTATTTTACTTCTGAACTTATGCATTCTTTAATCCAAAGTCCAATCCTGAGGCTCTGGTCCCATCAGAAGTCAGCAAGTTGCTGTTGTTCCTTCCCAGGTGGCTGCCTGCTCCTCAGGCAAGTTTTATTCCCTGAGCAGGAGCTCCTTTTTAACCTTAAGGAACTCATTGTGAAACCAGGAACCCTGCAGCCTCAATCTGATAAAGTTATTTGCAGGAGACTCCTGCAGAGAGGAATCCAGCACAGCAATTTTCAGCCCTGAAACTAATAAACAGGACTTCAGATACTATAAAAATAAAAAAATAAAGCATTTCCTAAAGAACATCTCTCTCACACGGCTCACCTAAAGACAGCATTGGAGGATAAAAATTAAGATGCCATCATTGAATCTGCTTTCTTAGAAATTGCTATAACAAGCTTAGAACTTACTGAAACAGCTGCAGTAAGTTTGAAATTAACAAAATTCCAAATGAAGACCGGAATAGAGATAAATTGTTGAGCCATTGCATTTGAAAGCTAGAAGAGAATTTAGAGATAAATTGTTCAACCCCTTTGCCTTATGAAGCTACTAATCTGAAGATGAAACTTACTCAAGGTCACACCGCCTGTTAGAGTTCACTCGCTTCATGAAAATTATGACTTGCCAACTGACTTGAGTCTGTACCGCCATGTTAAGCAGGGCTCTTAACAAAGATCAAAGAAAAAAAAACGGATTCCTCTGCCCAAAGCCTAGGTACCACCCCACAATGTGCGTGACCATTATTGGGGACTGCAAATAGCCTCCATCACCCTTCATGGAATAAATTTGTTTGCTTTAAGATTTGGGAAAATGGCATAAAACACTGAGCTCAAGGTTGCTTATCTCCCCAAACCAATGGCTCCCTTGCTTTACTTTACTCTTTACTCAAAATTCTCCCAAGGAAATTACAGCTGTAATCAGACACAGGGAAATTAACAAATAAGAACATAACTAAAGAAAAGTCCCTTGTAGTTAGGCCCAGAAACATGGGAAACAAGGAGAAAAGAAATTCATACATCAATTTGTTGTTTCATTTCACAAAGGTGCAAGGTGCTAGACTTAGGGACTTCCACACCCCTTTCATTGGGGCAAGGTGGTGTAACCTTGAGAGGTTCATGGGGAACCTCTGTTCCCCATGCTATGACCCAAACGTGCACTTGAGCTTTTTTTTTAGCCCTGGTTCTCCCATTTTTCATATGAAAGCATGTTTATCATCTTGTGTGTGTGTGTGTGTCTGTCCATAGACAACAAACTGTGACCAAACTTTTTATCATCTCCACCCCAGCTGTGCAGTAAAATCACCTGAGGAGGTTTTAAAGGACAGACGTGCCTCTTCAGTTTTCTCTCTACTTTATCAGTTATGACCATCATGGCCACTAATGATGGGGGGCTGACTACACCAGGCTCCGGGCTACACTCTTTACCTATATTTTCACCCTGGACACGTACAACCCATTTGATAGAAGCAGCAGCTGAGGCTCAGAGATATTCACAGCTGGAGAATGGCCTGGCCTTTGTGATGAAAGCAATGGCTGGTAAATGACTATTCTTAGGGAACAGGAACATGTGTCTTTCCTCTCTGGCCTGCACCAGCCACATACAGCGTTCTGGAAATGACTGGTAATATTGTTGGCTAAGCAGGACACTGACTTTTCCTGGTTTCTGGAGACCTGTTTGCTATAACTTATTCTGTTATATCATAGACACAAACAGAATGAATGCAGAGGTTTGTTGATTTTCAAACAAATGGGTCTAGGTTCGGGTCCAGGAAGTAGAATCCATGTGAATAGAAGGCATTCAAGCTTTCTGCATGGCAAAACACAACCCAGTCATGACTTTAAGAAGCACCCAGAAAACATCTGATAAAATACACATTTATTAGAAATTTTTCAGCAGCATCATTTTCCAGTTGCTTTTCTAATCAAAGTACATTTCCAAGGAATTATAATCAGCCCTCAAAATATGAACAACAAATATTTTGAGAACCGAGGCATAAAATAATCAGTAGTACATTTCATTCATCCATCCATTCGTCCATTCATTGTTCAACAAATGTGCAATATCAGCACGAGAACCAGGATTGCTACTTGCCGTGGTGATTGTGTTCCTGCCATGGCTCCTGTTGGGGAGACCATCCCGGCTGCTCAGAGGAGAGCCGGGCTGTACAGTACATTCTGATACAAATGTATGGATTTAGGCAAAGGACCTGAAAAAGGCTCAATAAGAACAGTTTCCCTTTCTATTCATGCTCAACTCACTAAATAAATAGTCATTATAATGATATTTTTCCACACACAGAAACAAAAACCTAGTTGAGGCTTCACTTAACTGGTATTTGTTTTGCACCTTACTTTAAGAAGACACAGTTTTGGTTTTAGTAATTCAGCTACCGAGCTCCAGTCACTGGGGTAGGGGACCACCTGAGATGCCAGGCGAGGGCAGAAGCTGCTCTAGGATCCGCCAAGGGAAAGAGCTCATTGAATTAGATACAAACATAGCCCAGGACACTTGTGCTTAATGACATGGGATTTCCTCAAAGACGTTAGGAATAAAAATGTTGACCTGGCAGCTAGCGAGAGGACACAGAGGACAGGGAGGATTCTGGATGGGCAACAGAAAACACACAGAAGGGTGAAATTGAGTCTCTTCTTCTACCTTCTGTACTGTCTGAGGCATTGGCAGTCAGATCCAGTGTTTCTACAACACTCAGTGGCCTCTATTGATAAGCCCATTCATCAAGTTTATGTGGAATATTGAACATTAATTAAGTGCTGATATGTAAAAATGGACCCAAGAGTGGGGCCTGGACTCCTTTCCCTGGATAATTCTAAAGAAAAGATGAAGGGTGCCCTTTCTTTAACCATGACAAAAAGCCCCAAGTGAACTCCTTTCCTCACTGGATCATTTACTAAGATCACCAACCCATTCAACAGATACCTTTATTAGCCAATTCAGTGATGCGACAATCTTTCCAAAATTTACAAATGTACAGTATTTTTAGCATTACCTTCAGACAGCTTTAGTGCAAAGATATACATATAGTACATCGTGATAATTATTTGTAAAAATATGAAACGGCATAAGTAAAAAACAAAAAAAGAAAAAAGACACACCAGACATTTCCAAATACAGGCAAACAGAGAAAAATATACTTTCTTTTTTTTTTTTTTTTGTAAAGGACTGAACATGAACATTTTTTTTCATTTGTTTGTAAAAAATATACGTGCAAAAATGTGTTTCTAATTATTCCCTACATCACTGGTGTGTGGCTATACCTCAGAATCTTCTTTCACAAGATTTGCCGTGTCTTTAAAAGTGTCCTCTGTTGCAGTGTAGCCTGGACTTGGGTCTTTTTTCGGGGAAGTCTTGGTAGGGAGAGAAGGAGATGGAGGTGGGGCCACGGCCACGCTTTCCTTCTGCTCCGGGTCCATCTACAACCACAAGGAAACATTTATTCTCCCAACATGACCAGAAACAGTTTTGAGTAAAGACTAATCTTTGCCAATTTGCTCAGAAAAATCTGAGCTTATGTCCAATGTAGTGTTTCTTTAAACAAACAAAAAAAAAAAGAAAATGCACTCAGAACAATTGTTAAAATTACCTCTGCGTAGATCGGATTTTCAAAGTTGGTAGTTTGTTTTGGCTTTCGTTTGAAGATATTCCATTTTGTAGCCTAAATGAAAAGAAAAGAAAAAAAAAACATTCAGTTATGGAATTTCTTTGGGGGTACCTTTTCCTTGGTGCAGCTTTTAAAATTTCTTCTTGCAGAAGCACAAAGGAGTTTGGAACCTGGTTCATGTGGTAAATTGTTCTATTCTTCTATTGCTCCCAAAACAATAACTGAAACTTGTCTGGGCTCTTCTCGTTTAATAATTTCAAAATGGTTCTTTCTTTGAAGTGTACAGTTTACCAATCTGGACCCACAGTGTCAAGACGCTTTGCCACGCTGATGGCTCTGGCTAAAACTAAGACACACAAGAGGTTTCTAGGGCTGCCCAGAGACTGGAAGAAAAAGCCAAATTGTAGCTCTTGTTTTCTAAAAGAGTGTCCTGATTCTTGTCTGGTTCAAGTGTGTCCTCTCTCACGTCATCATTTCCTCCCAAAATCATCATAACCATAGAAACAACTAACATTTATTGAGTGCTTACTCTGGGTCAGGAACTACACTAAGATTTTTACAAGTTTCTGATTTAATCTTCTCGACAACCCTCTGAGGTAGGTCCTCTTATGATCCCTGTATGACAGATTCTGAGTCAGAGCGAGATTGAGCAGCGAGCAGGCAGTGAATACTCAAAGGCTCAGGGAAGCCCATAAGTTGAAAGATCCAAAAGGAAACCACCTTAGTCAATGGTGGGTGGCTCTCACCTTACTGAAGCATTACCTGGCAGGAGATAAGGGAAGAGACAGCCTACTCCAACAGGGAGCGGAGGCAGTTTTAAGGGATGGTTCTTGCTCTGTGAAAGTTAGGACCAGCATGTGATAGGAAGCACATGACCACAGGAGATCCAGAAGAGGACATTCACTTAACCCAAATTGCAAAGAGCACCTACTCTATACATGGTGCCACCTCAGGAAGATGAAGACATGCAGGTCGAGCCCTGTCTGTCCATGGAGAATGGTAGAACCAAGCCCAGAAGTTCCTATTCGTGACTTTGAGGCCTTGCAGCCTATGTACTGACGAAAGATAAAGACTCCTTGGCATATTTGAGCCAATCTCCACTGATCTTAACCAAGTACCTCTATTGCTTTTAAGTCACACTAGTGCTCAGCTACCAAGAGACAACAGGAACAGAAAGATCCCTGGGTACACTGTGGAGAACAAATCTTAGAGGGTTTCAGCCTCAACTCACTTAAAAAAGTAAGAGGAAGAATCAATGTGCTGCAAGACAGAGATGAGAAAGGAAGAGTCTCATCTGAAACAGCTTTCTGTTTTCTTTCTTTCTCTGAGCACTGAGGAGCAGGCCAGAGGTGACAGTCCCCCTACTGCAATCTCCTTCCTGCACAGTCTGGGGGAGAGCTGTCAAACAAGGTCACTAGACTTAAAATGGAATTAGAAAAGATGGCGAGAGTATAAACTAAATCTGGCACTGCCCTGGGGTTGAGTCAGACTGAGGACCCAATATGGGACATTCAAGTATTCTGGTGTCTGTGGAAAATTTATTTGCAACATCCATTTTTAAATGTAGGGGAAAAAAGTTCAGTCCCTTGAAAATTATGAAACTGAAAATTCCTTTCTAAGACAACACCTATGTGAGTGTGTGTTTGTGTGTGTGTGTGTGTGTGTGTGTGTGACAAGAGAAGAAATAAATAATGAAAAGGTACACAGAGACCTTAGACATAAGCTCTTCTCATTAGCAACAATTTAACCAATAAGCTTTCATTTTGACCCAAATGAACAGAACCAATGTCTGAGGTGCTTCATAGCTAAACATCTCAGGAGATTTCCAAATTAACTTTGCAGATACCATTTTGTTTATGGATTATACAACTTGGGATATGATGACTGATTAAAAGGGTACTATCTTAAAATTTCATTTCTTCATATTACTTCACAAAATCACAGAATCTCAGAACTGAGACATTCTAGATCTTATTGTTCTTACCTGGGGGAATGTGAGAGAGAGAGTGTGCGTGTGTGTGTGTGTGTGTGTTTGTGTGTACGTGTGGGTAATGGATGATTTCTGGGGTCATAATGAGTATTATTGGACAGGCATCAAGAATACTGAAATATCCTACAATGCACAGGACACATTTTCTAGCCCAAAGAACTGTCCTACTCAATATTCTGATAGTGACCCTAGTGAGGCACATTATTGATGACTTTAGGGTCCAGAGAAAATGGCTTGTCCAGAATTAAATAGCAAGGTCTGGGATAGCTGCGTCTGTGTCCATTAAAATTGGAGATACATTATCCATTATAACAGCTTTACATCTAATGTATTTATTGAATTTCTATATGCATTCCAAATAATCCTCAAATTGCAAAGATCTAACAGACATGGTAGAGAAACTCCACTAGATGGTCTTTTTCTTTTAATCTCCACTACTAAACACTATGCCTGGTTGAGTGACACACCATTGGTTCACTGGCCAGAGAAGAGGGTATAAATTAGTGCCATCTAGTGGTCAATATTGGTAATATCGGTGGAGCTTAAAAAACAAACAAAAAAACCATCTCTACATTATTAAGGAAATAATACATTAGAAGGAAGAGTCATTTATATGTATCCTCAGCACAGTGAAATATTTATTCAAGATAAGTGAGTACCTCCAATTAGATTTCCCTGTTCTGCAGATACTGGATCTATAAGTCTGTTTTCCCTTCTTTGTGATATGATCTCTCATGGATTAATATCCACCCAGCAATTCCTAAATTCTTTGCAAATTCCACTCATTTGGAATGATGTTATCTGAGTTACCAGTGTTACCTGAGTTCCATCAGCATCCGGGGAGGTTGGTTTTGGCTCTATCTCAGAAGGGTTTATGGAACTTCCATAATTCTTATTATCCACATTTCCAGACATTGTCATCTGTAAACATATTAAGTCCCTTATCCAGTTTTCAAAGAATTCAGTAATAAATAGATTTACCACAAAGTTTCTTATCAACTTTTTTGGTCCTGTTTATCACTTTGTCCTCCCACATATGTGGTCAGAAACCATTTTTGTTATATGGATAGACCAGAATTAAATGCTACTTCCAGCTCCCCCCAGTCAAAAGCACCACCCCTACATCATCTCAGGCCTTAATCCTGGGAAGCAAAGGTACTGCTCACTGGCCACACTCCTAGTTATTAATAGCAATTCCTGCTGTTTTCTCTATAACTCTCTATTCCTGCTATTGACCATATTTTTAAATAAAAGTTGAATACAGGCAGCCAGGTCATAGAAGAACAGTGTGAATAATTCCCCAAACTCACTGGTGAACTAAGAATCCCACCTTCTAATACTAAAAATAAAATTAATAATTTCAGAGAACTGTTTAAAAGAGGTTGAATTTTTTAACTATAATGAAATTAAGACCCCTTTGCACATTTTTATAACATTCATATATTTCCAAGCTTCCCTCTTAAACCCAAATTACCCTGAATATATAAATTACAAGGAAGATAATCAGCTCCTTGTCCTCTAATTTCACATTTACCACTTTGTTTCTCTCAAACTTGGGTACGTGTTTACGTACACAGCCTCATTTTGTTTCAAGTGAAAATGCAATGAAATGTCATATCTGTTTTCACCATGCGTTAAAGTTTTGCTATCTGGTTATTAAAAAGGATCAGGGCAAATGCATTCAAGATTCAAATATTTCTGCTCTGAAGAAAGCTATTTGTAAAACATTTCCATATATTAAAATATGCTGAATTTAAAAGCAGTTTAGGTGTTCGGGTTAGAAGTTATTTATTGTCACTGAGACTATGGTTGTTTGTATAAATGAGGTAGAGGTGACAGGTGCTGGGGCTACTGGTCCAGACCTAATGAAAAGTTCTTTTCCTTCACCTGTACGCCCATCTCTTCTCCCAGCTCCACTTCTTGACTTTGGAGACCTCACACTTTTCAGAAAAGTAGTGCAAAGGCAACTATAGGGAGGTCCCTGGGCCTTTGACATACCTCAAATCACACCCTTGCGACACCAATCATTCACTCACTCACTTCCTACACATTCAGAAAGAGCCTATGACACATCAGGCCCTGTGCTTGCCTGGCCTCTGAACGACTCAGTTCTCACTCACTCTGACTCCTCTCAAAATGAGCAGCTGAGGGGAATGATAGCACCCCAGCACGGCTACCATGACTCAGGACCCTGTGGCAGCACAGGGTTCTGAGCATCCGCAGGGCGGGGTCCAGGGGCCAGCCAAACACTGCAGGGTGAAGCTGAGGCATGGGCTGCTGCACTTCCTTCCATTTGGAGGAAGGTTAGGAGACTCTCCCTGGGACACTACTCAATGCAACAAGATCCAGCAGCAGCAGCTGACAGGAAGAGCTGCGTGATGTCCCACCTGGGATGGCAGGACCACTTGGACGGCACCGTCTCTGGCTGCGTACATTGGGTTTTCAAATATTACAGGCTGCTTCCCCATTTCCATGGCAAATTGTTCATCCTGATGGGATAAGGAAGAAAAATCTTACTTCACTGATCTGATTCATAGGCAGAGAAATGGGCCCCCCTCGAACCTGTAGGCACACTAGGCGCCTCACCAAACTTATTCAAAAGACGAAAGGCTAAAGAGCATGATAAAATGGGGGTGCAGCTCAGTAGTAGAGGTGTTGCTTAGCATGCACAAAGCCCTGGGTTGATCCCCAGCACAGAAAAACAAAACAAAACAAAGAACAGAGACACAAAGCTTCCAAATGGCAAATCATTATTTAAGGTCACAGAAACGCACTAAAATATCAGCTCAAGAAAACAGAAACACTCTTTCTATATCTGAATTCTCTACACCAAAAACTCACTGGGGAATGGGTATGAACAACTGGAAAGAGTGGGTGGTAGAAGAAGAGAAAGCAGAATAAGAAGAGAGAACGGGATAATATTGCACTTTCAGGCAGGGCAAAAAGTGGCATTTGGGGGAGGAACAAAATACTGAAAGTGGATTATAGGGAGTCCTCTCTGTGCCAAGACTATGCTAATCTCCTCCTAAACTATCTTGTTTGGTCCTCACAGGAGATATTCATGTACCCATTCCACAGTTGGGAACAGCAAAGGTCAAAGAGAGCAAGCTCCATGCCTATCATCACATACTTAGAAGGTGGCAGGGCCATAGTAAAAATCAATTCTGACTTTAAAATCACTATTCCCTCAGTATACATAAATGCAAAAATATATAACTTGGAAAAATATGATTCTTTTCTCCTTTTATACACATAAAATGTTATTAAATAAAACCAAAATATTGTGTTCTTTCACCCTCAAAAAAAAGAGAGAGAGAGAGAGAGATGAAAAAAGAAAACCCACCCATAAAACTTTTTAGATTTTAATTAAATTTAATAAGACTATGGTTTCAGTGGAACAGTGAAGCTTAGAGTGCACATAAATTTCAACTTTATTATTACCATTCCTAATGTTTTTAGGTGAATTTCTGCAACATACAGTGCAGACTTTATTCTTCACTTCAATATTTTTAAGGTTAATTTTATTCTTTATAAAAGATTCTTTTATAAAATCACAAAAAAGGACAACCTTCAAATAATCATTTGGAAACCCTACTCACCAATGCCATTGATCTGTCAATAATAGACTCAGGGCCAAAATCAGATACTCCAATATCCATGTTCACATCTGCCCCTGATCTGAAGGTCACCCCATTTCCATTTTCAGAGGGTTTGACAAGACTGCTTAAGCTGGAAGGAACCACAACAGTGTTTTATCATTTAAAAAAAAAAATTGCAACAGTTCCCTTTCCTCCTTCACATGCTAACTCTTACTTATATAAAATGTGCAATTCCCACCCTGAATGTACAAACATCAAATATGGGAGTGAGTCGCTTTGTTTACCTGGAAACATTAAAACACATTCTCCAATGCTGAGATCTAAGAGACCTGTGGGGCACGTCCAGGAATAAAGCCCTGTGATACACAGTGGCACAGCCACCTGTCCTAGCTAACTGTCCTGTACCCTAACTGTCGTGGGGCACACCAGTAGACGCAACCATCTGGACTATAGAACATGATCTGTCACTCAAGCTTCAGAGACTACTCGATGAAGAAGTATTGACTTGAAATGACAGCTTTAAATCCTTAGTACTTTTTCTTTCTGCAGAATAGGTGAACTTTTGTACTTTTAAAAACCTATTTATTCATATGATCATACAGGCTTCTATTTCATATTATGAAACTGACCTTGGCAGCTTGGGCAGGGCAGGCAAAAGGGAGCCAGTTTTCCTATAGTGGAAAAATCCTACAATTGCCAGAGCTCCAATTATGATGATCAGGAGGATTGTCAACAGCGCAGCCATTGCTGCTGTTAAAAAAGGAAGAAACAGAGAGCATATCAACACACACGGAGAAGGAAAAGAACCCACAAGCTTAGCAGGAGGAGCTGGAGGCTAGGACCATGAATTCTTTAAAGACTAGGTTAAAAAGAATAAATGACAGCATTCAAGTTAGGAGCCCTGAGTGTTCCCAGGCTGCTCATATTCTTGACTTACTTGTTCCTGGAGGGATGCCTTTCGAAAGCCCAATTTGACAATGAGTTCCTGTGTAGCCACTAGAACACCTGGAAGTAAAAGGAGAAGCTTTCACTAGCCCTGTTGCCTCTTAGGCCCCACTACAATTTTATAAGCACTCCGAGGAAGAGAGAGCTTTGACTGAGTAAATTACACGTTGAGCACACCATGCTGCCTGCATAACTTCTGTTTATCCTGCCAAGAGATGACGAGTAGAAAGAACAGGGTCTGACTTCAGAAATTCACTCACAATGGAGTAGCTGTGACAGTACACGGTCAGTCCCATCAAATAAACCTATGCGTGTCTTCTCTACTCTATGGAATTTTCATCTAGAAAGTGCAAATGGAAACCATAGTTGTTTTCCTCTCCACTGAAGTGCTTTTGTTAAACTTTTAAAACTTTTTAAAAAGTTTCTGTTTCTCTTGCTCTGTGTATGAGCTTTCTCAACAGCTTTCTTCTTTGCAAATCTTTGGCCCTGTCTTTCTGCATACCAGGGGTGCTATGACAGCTATTCTCCCACCCTCCCACTGACATGTCATCATCCCAGGCGAGCAAGAAAGAGACAGTTGCCATTTCTCTAATTCCTTGCTCCCCAAGTGTGGCCCCCAGCTTGTGGCATCCCCAAGAGCTTGTTAGAAATGCAGAATGTGAATGAGAATGAGCATTTTTACCAGATCCCCAGATGATTCGTTGGCCTATTATAGTTTGAGAAGCACTGCTTTAGTCCTCTGAGACCACCCCAAAGGAGGGCAAGCTGGTTAAACTGAGAAAATTAGTGAACCAGCAAGGCACCTGCACTTGTTTTCCAGGCTACGTTAAGGTCTCGAGTTCCCCCAGCTGACACAAGGCCTGTGGCTGGGACCTCAGCATCCAGACTTACTTGCATTGGGGGAGGTTGTTCTCATCAAAATAGCAAGTTCCTCCGAACATACACCTGCATGGGGGGGGCATGGCGATAGGAGGTTCGATGGCTGCAGAAAGGGAAAGCCATGCATGTGTTAGTTGGCTACTCAGCAAGGTACCCACACCATGCAAATGTGTCCAGGGTTGGGGCTGGGGTGGGCCAGCTAACAGTCTCCCTGTCAAGCCGTCACCTGCCCCTTAAGTCAAGTGAATTTCCTTATCAATAAAAAGCTCTTCAGAGCAATATACATTTTGTAGAAAGAAAATAGGCAGTTGATAGTAGAGAGATGCTAAACTCCAGAACTTGTATGAATAGTTAAAAGAGCCTCATGGTAAGAGAATCTCTAAAGACATTTACATTCTCGTTTGAAGTTTTCCAAATTCTCCTCAATGACCATTAAAATTGAGAGTTTAATTTAGATGCACTTCAACACTATATAGCAAAGGCTCCAAAGCATCAGTGGATCAACTAATCAACACACAGATATACACAGGCGGACACCTAGATACTTGATGGACACTGAGCAGGAGATCTTCCTTCCAATGTAAGGAATAATTCCTCCTTCCCATAGGTCCTGAGCCTGGTTCAGGACCTATGATGTGTGGAAGATATCACCTGCCAAAGGTGTAAGAAAACTAGATGTTCCTGTCCAGTAAGACTTCACCACGTGGACCCCAAACGCCCCCATTGTCAAGACTTGTGCGGGAGATGCAAAGGCAAATGCCTGTCTTGCGGCAGCACTTTCAGCTTCAAATATATCATTTAGTGAAAGAAAAAAGTTCTGCTGAATGTGTGCTAATGGAGTTGGCATGGGAGCTTTTCCCAGGCTCCTTTCTACCTCTCCCTCCTCAAAATACTTGATGAAAGGCAGTGTATTTTGATGAAGCCTTCAAAATAAAGGTATTGCAAAACAGTTTTTTAAAAAAAGGAATATCAAAGGAAAAATCAAAGGAATATATGATGTCATATATTCCTTTGATGTGCCTGATGGGTCAGTAATGATCCAATGCCTTATACTTAGAACATGTTTCATAGATATTTTTGTGTATTTTACTTAAGGAGTTGACTATCCTCCTGGTTCAGGCCTTCAATTTGAGTCTCTACTCAATGTTACTTTTACCAAAGAGGCCCTCCTGATTCTGTCTGCAAAAGCAAGCAAAAAACCACCTGCTCATTCTCTCACTCTGCTTTCTTGTCTGCATGGTACTTTCCCTATTACATGTTTACAGGTTTCCTCTCTTTATTGTCCTGTTAGAAAGCACAATTAACGAGAGCAGATAGAGAGTTTTGTTCACTTCTGTTCATTCCAGTATTCAGAATGGTGCCTAGCACATAGAGGGCACTCAATAACTACTTACAGTGCTAACTGAAAAATTAATATACCGCTCCAAGACCATATGGAATGAATACCATCATTAATATGCTCACTTTGGTGTGAGTTGTTTTAGATGAGACTCAACATAACCCATTTGGCACAAAGTTTAAGAGAGGAAGGTAGCAGATGAGGTGACAACTTACACCTCCTCTACAACGTGAAACCACAATAAATGTCAGAAGGATCCATGTGCAGCATAGAACAAATTTTGTTCAAAATATTGCTCAAGATATTGAAATCTTGCCAATATTTCCCCAGCAGTGCTGGGATGAGCATGGGAGCAAAAGGGAAGCGGGTTTTTGTCTCCGAGTTCATTCTCCAAAATGGGCCAACTTTTCAGTCTGGTTTGGATGAGTAAAAGGGCTTAACCCTGTTTAAACACTTGCTCCCCCTGCTGGTAGAAGGAGATTAAGCCTCTCCATTTCCCCATCAGCTAAAAAGTGGAGGGCAGCCCCAAAGTGTTTTTTAAGCCTAGGAAAATAGTTAGAGACACTAGTTGTTCCCCACGATTTACTAACTCTTTAATTTAAAAGAGTCATTGAAAAACAGAGTCTTTCCCAGAAATTATCCACAGCATTTGCGATGAGAATTAAATCTCTTTCTTATTCTGGCCTTCATTTCCCAATGACATAAGGTATCTTTCAAAATATGGCTCCTTTTCAGTTGTCAGAACTCTGAAATGAGCATGTGAGAAAAACCATGAACATCCTCTAGCCCTCCTGTCTGTACTATACAAGCCCCTCCCACCTCAAGAATATGGTTCTTCGCCTTGATCTCAGGTAAGGCTAAGTGAATTCAGGGACAACAGAAATCCACTTCTGGGTGAAGGAAAGAGGAAGAAAACTCACCCTTCAAAAGGTCTTTACAAGGCAACACAAGTGTAGATTTAGGACCTGTTTCTCTTCAGATCTTAGCAAATCTCAGAAATCCTTGTTTGGCCCCTGGAGTCCACTCATCTCTGTTTGTGTTTCCCACACCACTCATCCCTCCTTCTAGCTACCCCTTTCACCTACTTTGTTCTGCAAAGGACACAGCACACAGGGATTCTCAGGCTGCCCGGAGGGTGTCCCTACCTGCATCACACATAGTGTTGCTCCCTGTTATAAAGTTGGACCCTTGGGGACAGGCACAGCTGTATCCTCCAGGTCTCAGTAGACAGAGGTGGCTGCAGATCTGTTTGCAAGGGTTGGACACTGGAAAGCAGATGAGAACAGCAGTTAGGTCCTGATAGGAGAATGAATACTCCACTAAGGGTGTGTCCATCCGCTGGGTGTGGTCCTACAGCTTCCCAACATCTCTAGACCATTATGTGTTACCTGGAAACTCACCTTCATTCACACTTTCATCCTTGCCACCCCACCAAAGTGGCACAGAACGCCCCCCCCCCCCGTGTCCTCCATCCCATCTCTCTATCGCTTGCATTGTCTATTGGTACCACTTATCTCCTCTATTGCCCTAGTAGGTTTGGAAAGTGGGTATCTGTTGGTCAAACCTCCAAATGTAACTAGTGCTAAGCAATTTGAGATGGTTCAGAAGACCAACAAGACCCCAGGATTACACCCAGATTTGGTTTTACCCAGATCTGGGCAGGTCATGATATACAATCTACCCAAGGCATACACTGGATGAGATTCCCACCCCAAACCTCTAAGAAGAATTTTCTTCTGGTCTCAGTTCACTAAATAAATGCAAGAATCTTGGCTTCCCCACTGACTCACATACAAGGATCAAAGGAAGTGCCCTGTCAGAATTCAACCTGCAACTAGGCATACTAACTACTGAGCCAGATCTTGCAAACTGAGCTTTGAGTTGGAGAGAATTAAACTTATCATTTCTTTTAGTAAGGAGAGAACCTGAAGTGAGGAACTTACTACAAGCTATTTATTTCCTTTTCTCATTTCAAAACTTTCCTCTCCCCTTCATCTTGCACTACACAATGCTGAAAAATGAACCATAATACAGTTAACCTGAGGAGGTAGGACCCAGAGCTAAGAAGCCAAAAGAGGGGAGAAAGTAGAAATTCACGTGACTGACAATTTTGAACTAAGACTCAAGTATCTGAGCAGTGTGGCCTGACCACTTAAAGAGTGGTTCAAACTGATATTCGTGAAACCCATTTTGTGACTTCTTAATTCAACTTCACAGGGGTCTGATGTCTACTGGATTCTATGGCCCAGAAGTACATATCCACAACGCCAAACAAGGAGGACTGAAATATTTTTACATTGACTATGTTTTTTTTTTTTTTTTTTAATGCTGGTGGTTTGTACGATTTCATTTGACCTCCAATATTCTTTCTTTTGTCAAAATGGTTCATCTTCCTACCATACCCCCACATAACCTCTTTAATGCACCAAGAGAGCAGCCTATTCTTACCCACTACCCCTTGCCAATACTATAGCCATTCTTTTGAAATGAGCCTTCCAGATAATAAAGAGCATTTTATCCCAAGGTTGGTGATTACCTGATCGATTATATCTCAGTTGATGAAAGATCCGTACTTGAGTGAGCCAAGGGTTCACGACCAGCATTTTCTCTTTCTGTCCTTTCCCAAATTTATTTTGTTTCCACACTTCTCCTTTATCCTTAGATACCCAGTATAGCTGATCTTCAAAGATGTCCAGACTGTAAGGCTTCAATGCTGCTTATGACAGCAATGGCAGAAAAACAAGACAAGGTATTAAAAAGATAAGATCCCAGTGCATATCTGATGATATCCAGACTGAATTAATCCCAAATGCCTGGAAACTCCTGGAACATTCAGGCATATTTTCTGTACATGTGACCATGAAAGTGCTGCACTGGGAGATCAAGGTGACAGAAATTACATGAGATTAATGCATGCTGCCTGACACCAATTACAGGGCACTAGCTCACATTCAAATTGCTGATTTGGTTTCATCTTTGGAAAACAATTTGTAGAGCAGAGATTTCAGGTTTTCCTTTGAACATAAGATACCATTGTTCAGATAGGGAAAATGTGACATGTACTGGACCACTGCAACTCTGCAGAGTCTGGACAAGAAAACAAAATGCTCCTTTTTTTTTTTTTCTAGATGTTTCCAGTCATGAACAATGAAACAATCTCGCATAACACACAGAAGCAATCAGACATGGATTGATATGGGTACTCATGAACATGCTTCAGGGCAAGCCAACAGAAATCTCAGTTATTACAATATCTACACTTGAGAGGCATTTCTTAAAATTCTGTAAAAGGAGCAAAAAAGAATTTAATTACTGCTAGGGATTCATTTGCATTTACTTTAGCAGCTGGGAGTTGATGGGCAGCATTATGGAATCCATTTCCTAAGATCAGGGTTCCTTCTTGAGAAAATGAGCAAAGAGACTAGAAATATGTTAAATACTTTATGTATTAAATCTAACTGATTTCTAACCTGTTTTTATAATGGTTCTCCTATCAGTTCCATCATAGTTTATGGTTTCAATGACGTCCTCCTTGGAGTCACTCCAATAGATCCGGTCATTGTTCAGATAGTCAATAGAAAGGCCAGTTGGCCAACCGAGGTCCTCGGAAACCAGGATGCTGCGATGCTCCCCATTCATCCAGGCGGACTCGATTTTAGATTCTTTCCCCTGGTCAGTCCAGTACATGAGCCTGTAACAGAAGTATTCTTCATTGTAGCTTCTTCCCTAGTGGTTTCCCCACTAGCATGGAGAGTGGAACAGTACCAACAAAGCACAGTCTTTCACAGAGACCTGGGTGCTAAGTGAAAATATTTTTATACTCTTCAGTATATAAGGAGCTTCAGTAGATAAGGAGCTTTTCTTTGCTCTTAAGATATTATATATGTAAGATACAAGAAGGAAGGACTAATGTTGAGGTTAGGTCCACATTACAGTTTAATCTTATCAGGCAAGCATTTTTTAAGTGTCATTGCTAAGTTTCTATGGGCGTTATTTAACATGAAAGAATGAAAGAATGAAAGTCAGGATAGTTTGTAGTACTTTAGGTACAATTACCCGCACTACAAAGGGTCATACTGGTCTTGTCCAAATAGGAGAAGTGTTTGGGGCTACTCAAAAAAAAAAAAAAAAAAAATTTTTTAAGTTACTACTCTGAAGCCAAATTAAATAAGTAAATATCAATTTATCTAGTCCTAAATGTCTTGAAATGCAGAGAAAAATGACAAAACTAGTTCTCATGCTGAGATGATAAACCACAAATTGGAACATTTCTATAAATCAATAGAACATATTTTATACATATGTTATTTGATGTACTTGCATATTTGGGAAATAAATGTTTAATTCTATCCAATGAAATATAACCAAATCCCTAGTTGAATTTCAATAAATGAGTTACTCTTATGAAAGGAAAACCAACTCTGATTAAGCCTTTGCTTAAAGAAGTAAAGAACCCAATATGCAAAGAATTTTAAAGTTCAGTCAAGGAGTTTGTGTAACGGGAAAGGTTCTCAGGAATGTTCTCAAAGGAATTTCTCCATCAGAAATTATTGGTCCTTTTATGATCCCAGGTCATATTATAATTCTTTAAACAGTCATAAATTCCATTCTAAAATATCAGAGGACTGTTTCAGTACAATTAGAAAAAAAATTTTATGGAAACCCAGTGGAGATTATCCCAATCATAGAAGATTCCTTGAAGGACTCACCCTAGTTTGGGATTCACAACGACGGCAGCGGGCTGGTCCAACTGAGTGGAAATCAGCCACTTTCTGTACCTTCCATCAAGCTTCGCCACTTCAATTCGTTGGTTCTTGGCATCAGACCAGTAAATATGCCTAAGTTCCGAGGGACAAAGTTAAACAATGGAAACGTCTAGACTGAATATTTCTGGGGGAGAGGTTTAAGATGAGAAAATTCAGTTTGGCAGCTCTGGTCAACAAAACAGCTACTGAGATACTGAGATACCTGTAATCGAGCACAGAGCCCCTCTCTCAGGAACACCCTAATCTTTCCAGACAAGGGAACATCTTTGGAAAGTTACCTATGGAAGAATGATCAGCCAAAGCAGCTGAATCAGCGAGAGGATTGGTAATAGAGGTGGATGCCGCAGTCGGGCTGGTCTCTTATCAGCCATTTTTATGAGACATGTGTTTCAGGTAGAACTCATAAGGCATAAGCCTGGCTGCCCAAGAGTCTATTTCCTCCTCAGCAAAGAGCCCCCACTGGAATCAATAGGAATCTGGTATCAGATGAGTGGAATCAGCATTCAAAATAACCAAGTCAGCAAGGCCACTCTGACCTTATTTCCACTTCTAAGCCTGCAGGTCTCTGTGGCTTACAAGCAGAAAGAGCTGCCAGGATTTCTTAATTCCCTCATCCATTAAGGCTGAGAAACGGGTAACACTTCAAACAAGAGGATCTGCCATTGCCTGGTTGGTTTTCCAAAGGAAGTGTTAAATGTCTAGAGTTTCAAGCTTCTGACTCCACTAATAGTTCTCGGAGGCCCCATTTTCTGACAGAAAAAAATGTTGAAGTGAGTCTCCTGGAAGCCTGCGGGCACAGTGGGGACCCAATTAACTTCTTCAGAGAAGCTCAAGTCTTCCAAGAGCCCCAGAAGGGTTTGTTAAAAGGTGAGAATGAATTTACACTGCAAATGAGTCTCCATTCTCCAGGAGGGCAGTGAGCTGCTGAGGCTTTCCTCTCCCACATCTCTCCATTATGAGTTCATTTGGAAGGACACAGGGGATGCTGATGCTATGAATGCTTGAGTTCTTTTGCATGTAATTACTTTCACTTGAGTGCCAGCCTCCTCCTTGAAGAAGGAGCTGAATAACTTTCTCGCCCTGGTTTGCATTCCTTGCATCTTCCTGAGGGTTCTGACTTAGGGATCACCCAAAATGTGTGGTTCTGGTCCCTAGAAAGGATCTTAAAGCCAGATGGTTCTATAAGGTCTAAAAGAAAAGAACAGAGCAGATGCCTCCATTAACTCAAAAGCCAAAGATGAAGCAGGAAAGTCAAATTCTCAATCAGTTCCAGAGAGCTAGCCTGCTACAACACAAGATGCGGTTTGTTCCTCCCCAAAGTCATTACCAGAGAGAAAACAGTTGAATCTCAACTGCTTTGCTTGGAGAATTGTGAGGCTGTTCCCTTGCTTCACAAAATGTACAGTGCTGCCATAACTGAAAGTCAATTTTGGAATCCAGAACTCTGTCTGCAAGAAAGCTCTACCCGCTAGAATACAGAATCTTGATCTGGGTGCTTTCTCAAACCTTCTCATGACACACATAGAAAACAGGAAAAGGATGATGTTTACATGACACACTAGGGTAAGCAGAGGAGGTTGCCAGGCCAAAGGCAAGCCCAGGCATTGCCAAGTGACACCAACAGCTGAGCACATCCATACCTGGGCCCAACTGAGTCAACTGCCAATGTGAGCAGCAGAGAGCTCTAGCCAGGAAAACAGAACAAGCAAGAAGGAGATGTGTGGCAAATTTACCTTCCAACCCAGTCCACTGCTAGTCCATCTGGCTGCATTACGTATTTCAGGCCCAGGTCAACTTCCTGAACGGGGTTATTGCTGCCGGATTCAAAGTTGGGGATGTAGGCACGTTTGATAGCACCAAACTCAGAGCCCTGTGCCAATACAGTATAATACACAACACCTACAAAGGAAGACACATGCCAGTTTCATTTTAAGAACATCATGTAAGGGAGGAAATGGGGTCTAATCAAGTGAACTGCTACTCATCTATTAACATCTCTACTTCCCCTTTGTTTTTATAATACTAATAATTCAATTACATCAATATGATCAAACCTCAAACCTATCATACTTGAGCTATTTGCTACAAATATTTCAACTGACAACTTATTAATATTTTCTTAGTCATCTCTATTTGAGGGTAACTCATTAAAATATTGATCAAGAGCCTATTTGCTCTCAGGTCTAGTTTCCAAAACAGAATGTATTAAAAAAAAAAAACCAATTCATATGCAGTATCAGTGGCAATAGAAGAGACAGGTAGATGAGGAGTTCTTTTTTATGTACAGATGAAAGGACAATATACAGCAAGTATGTTAAAAGCACAGGGAGACTGAGTTTTAAAGCATATATTGGGCATCTGCTGCTTTCCTAGATACACATCTTTCTTGAAAAGTTTATTTTTTGCATGAATACATGTGGAGGAAATACAACAATAATAAATCTTTCATTGATGTAGTTACTGATATTTTTCAAAGCATTTCATATGAATTATGTAATTCAACTTCCAAAATAACTCTCAGAGGTAGGTAGGAAGAATAAGATGACTACTTTCATTTTACATATAAAACATTGAGATACAGAAAATGGTTACAATTGCTTAAGGTTATAAATGTAGTATAGGAGGCAAACAAGGAGAGAAGATGAGCTATAGGTATAGAACACCAGTTTTCTGACTTTTACCCACTACTACTTCCCATATAGCCCCGAGAGGCCCAATTATAGGCTTTATACTTTTTCCCTGCACCCAAACTAAGCTTTTAGAGCACCCACCACATGTACTGTGCCAGATATTAGGCATATAGAAATGAACGAGATCTCTGTCTCCAGAGAGCACATGTTTAGTGCATAGGGAGAAAAATCTGTGTACCACTAGCTATATAGCTCAATGTCACATGTGCTTTGGTAGAAGTGTGTACACAATGCTGCAGGCTCATGGGTGCATTACACAATTACATTACAGATGTCCCAGAGGACATGACATTGGGACTTTGAGGTCTGAGTAGAAATTTCCCAAGTGTACAATGGTAGGGAAGAATGGGAGTTGTACAAGTAAAGATAAGATGTTGGGAGAAGGTTTGAAGCAAAATTGGGAGAAGTTGGCAGGAACTCAAGTCCACTGTAAGGCATCAGGAGCTTTTTTCCATGGGGGAAACAAAATCCCCTTGTTAAAAAACAAATTCCCCCAATTCAACATCTAAATATTAATAAAGTCATTTATTATCAATGATAGATGCCAAAGTTCATACTCACTGAGGTCTATGCCCTCGGGATCCCAGTCATAATCAAGAGTTTGGATACGTTCCTCCTCTTCAAGGTACTCTGAGAACTTCTCAGATGACATATTGTATTTTCGAATTCGAACATTCTCAGGCAGGAGCAACAATGGAGGGTCACCTGGAAACAAAAAGAGACTACTTTATCGGTTTGAATTCAACCTGAACTGTTAAAATATAAAGTAGGATCTAAGATGCATAGCAGGTATTCCCGCCTCCCTTTAAAAAACATGATGTACAACTGCAAGAATAAGATCCTAATTAGAATGTTATGCTCCATGTATGTCTAACATGTCAATATACACTATGTATCTAAAAAGAACACATAAAATAAATAAGGGGGGGAAAAGCCATGAATTTTTATAGGAATCTGACCATCTCTGTTAATCAATAAAGCTGACCATACAACTGAGTTCCAAAATCCATGACTGTGGACATTCTCATCCCCATTTCAGGTGGAAAGCTAATATCTCTGCTTAGCCATATTATCATTTCTTTATTCTGTGTCCTTAGTGACAGTTTAGAGCAAAGCGAGGCTGAGAAAATGAGATCCCTCATTTTCATTGAATTATTTTCTTTATTTGCTGACATTAAAACAGACAAGATTATAGACATTCAGTCTCACAGAAGGGAAATAACATTCACAGCCTCACCAAAAGTTTACCAGGAAGTTCTTGTTCCTCACTCTTTACTGACAGATTTTATGATTCTTTTAGCAGGTAATCATCTCTATGACCCAATTTAGCTCCTAGCTAGTGAGAAAAAAAGCAGCAGCTTGTTTTTATTTTTTTAAAAAATTACCTACAGCAGCTTTCAATGATGATTCATCCCAAGATGCTTTTCTAGAATTTTAAAAATTTAATCTACTCGCATAATGTCAATCAAATACAATTTAAGTAACTTCTAAAAGTTCATTTTATATATTTCCTCCATCTTGACATTATGCTTTGTATGAATATTCTAACTTATTTTAATCATCTCCTTAGTTAAAAGATTTAAACAGCTTAAAGTTTGCTGCTTAATTACCAGACCAACTGTTCAAATGCCATCACTCTGGTTTTCATTCACTGTCAAAAATGTTTGGAGGATAAAATACTTAAGTATTTGTCCTATTTAAGTCAAACATATGCTTTAGAAGCCCAATTTATATGAATATATAGAATATCCATTTGCCCACAATTAACAAAATGAAAGGACAATTTTCTTAAACTCTAGTAAAAATTTTAAATTCAAAAAAAAGCCATATGGGATTTAGAGCAGGCCTGTGAAATTTCATGTATAAAACCTCTGACTTATATTCCTTCTCTTTTGTCTTTGCTGTCTGGTACATATTACTGCTTTTCACTTGGCCTGAATCTAAATATAATTTAGCCTAATGCTAAATATAATTAATCTAAAATATAAACTAATGACTGTGCTATGAATGCACCAGACTCCTCCTGTCTGTTGCCAAAAGTCCATGAACAATAACAAAGGGAAGGGCAGCAGAGTGTCTCTGACTTGCCCCACCCGCCCCAGTTCAATGTTTTTTGTGCCCACTTTGGATTACACGGCCTCAGACCCTGACCTTGTTAGAGTGGCAGCTCAAGGGCCTCCTCAGTTACCTTCTATTGGTGACGATCCCTCCTGCAAGCTCTTGCTGCAGTGGAATCTTCTGGAGGGTAACATCTTGTCTACTTTTCGAAATATTTATATTAAGGTAGACAAGAGGCCAAACCCAGAATTATAAACAATACCTGACTCTTGCTTTAATCCTATGTATTGGTGGGAGATTGTAGTTAGCATTTCAAACTGACAGAGGCGAAGAGAGAAGTGGAGGACAGAAACTGGGAAGGTATTGGAAGAAAAGTATCTGGTCAGTTAACAGGAAGACTGAGAGTTGAAAGTTCATCTCCTGGTATGGGGTGCTCTTGGCATTTGCTTCCCCCTAACGTTGTCAGATGCAACTTGAGCCCAACATACCGTCAGCTGCACACCGTTCTCCGTAGCGGGCACTCATCGACCTGAAGCCGTCTGCACAGAAACACTCATAACTTCCCTTGGTATTTTGACAGTTCTGGGGACAGACCCCAAATTGCTCACATTCGTTGATGTCTGCAGGCAAAATAAAACCAAATATGCAACATCTGTTCACACCCATTCCTTAGAGACCCTGTTTTTGTTTAAATTCATATTCACAGGCAACAAGAATCAAGAAGAGTGCAGATGAAAATAAACAATGATACATTTGAGGACCACTTATTAAGGTTCAGATGCTGATTCTCATGGGTTTTTTTTTTTTACTAATTTCATATATTTTTTAAAAAACAAAACCTGTATGAAGTATGGACTATCATTAAGCCCAAAGTCCCAAAGCTCATCAGTAATGGAGATAGGGTTTAATTGAAGCTGTGTGAATTCATACAAAACAGAGCAATTCTTCACCCAGAAAGCATCTGTAGTGTTATTTTTGGTATCACTTCCCTTCAGCCAACTTGTTTCAGGAACAACAGTCATCGATTTGCTTTCTCAATTGAGTTCTTAAGCGTCAGCGTGCAAAAGAACTCTTACAATCATTTAAGTATGACACATAAATTAGACACAGCAAATTCACAAAATAAAAGACACCTAGAATCAGACTCATCATTGATATTCTTGATATGCTTCTTTCCAACTCTATACCTCATTCATGCATCACCTACACAGGTATGTAATAAATACTTGTTGTTGGACTCAAGATAAAGGTAGTAAGCCTGGTGATTGTCTTTAATTGATCATACACTGAGACAATAAATAGCCACCATCACCAAGGTCTTCACTATTCACCACAATTTCAGATATTTTGCGCACACACTAGTTGCTAGGCATTTTGCTAGGCATGCAGGGAAGAAAAGCAATTGGCATTCTTGAGTATTTTGATGCCCCAAAACCATGAGTTTAGCCCCATGAAGAGAATAAAATAGTGGTTTAACAAAAGGTAATAGCCAGAGATACTTTTTTTTTTTTTTAAAGTATAAGAGTCTCTTAATAAGGACTGAAGGAAATATACTCTACCTTGACAGGAGTTTCTGTCCAAAATACCAGCTTTGAACCCAGTTCTACAAGAGCAGATAAATCCTCCTTCACTTAACTGGGTACAATTCTGTTCACATAGATTTTCAGCACATGTTCTTTCTTTTCCCATATCTGAAAAATGAAATCCAGCATGACAAATGGAAGGCACAAGCCAAACAGTTGAGTGTTGTATCAGAGGGAAGAGCTGTAAAGCATCTTGGGAGGATCCCTTTCCAGAAGCTTCCAGAAGTCAGGGTGCATTTTTATTCTAATTTCTGGGAACAGCCTGAATGCCATTCACACAAACGTATGTAAGGTTACAGCCTGGAGGTGATTTTCCTGTTTCATAAGACTCTGCCAGGCTCACCCTCAGAGCACCCAATTCTGGACTCAAAAACTATGAAGCCAGGGGCTTTGCAACTATCACCACCTACCGTGCTATCTCTCATCCTATATCTATAACATCCTATATCTAGATAGACAGACAGACAGCACTGATTCAAATTAGAACCAAACTATAAATAAAGAGAAATTATATAGTTTTAAGACTAGAATTTGCCAAATATTGACCAATTCATTATACACATATCAAGTGTTGCCCAGGGTACAATAAAATGCATAGTCACGTCATATAATAGCATGTCATACATGGTATTTGAACCATAAGTTAGTATGTATGGAAGGGAACTTTATAATATCTCTATCTATCTATCTCTATCTATCTATCTAATATATATATATATATATCAAGGTTTTAAAAAATATTCTATCATCTATCTATATCTATCTATATATATATATCTATATATCTATATATCTATATCTATATATATAGATATATATCAAGGTTTTAAAAAAATATTCATACTGGAGTGGGATGTAGCTTAGAAGTAGAGGGCTTGCCTAGCGTGTGCAAGGCTGACCCTTCAGCACTATAGCATAAAATAATAAATAAAAGTAAAGATCTTTTACTTTTTTACCCAGTTATTTCACATTAATGAACTCTTCCCCCATGAAGGAATAAAACAAGACTTGTATTTAAGGATCATAACATTACAGCAAGAAAATGTTGAAAACAACTCAAATATCTATTCAACAGTAAGGAATAAATTATGTTATAGTGTATTTTATCAAATCTAAGACACCACTGATGATGCACCATTATTTTATGTAACATTAAAATAGAATAAGTCTGGAACTTACACTATGGCATGTTATCAACTGTAAGATGCACCTTGGTTTCAGAGATGTTAAAATATAAAAATAAGTATACATCTTAGAAGCAATGAGTTATGATTATTTACATGATTGATTTTTATGCAGTCATTAAAATTCAAGGCTTCAAATGATACTCTGACATAGGAAATATCTATAATAAAATGGAGAAAAAGATTGTAAAACTATTTAATATAGAATATTCTTTAAATTTGTTCAATATCAAAAAATTTATGTGCACATATATGTGCAAAAAAAAAAAGACAGCAAAAGTTTACAAGACTTTCAGAAGAGTTCTCTCTTAGTAATGGGATTCAAATTCTTTTCTTTTCTTTTTTTTTTTTTTTGATACTGAACCCAGGGCCTTGCACATGCTAAGCACATGCTCTACCACTGAGCCTCACCCTAGACCCTACTCTTAATTATTAATGTGTTTTCTAGGTTTTACAACCTTTGTAGTTAAATCAACCAATACTTTATTTTCATAGGGCCTATATGAATAGCTCATGTGGTCCCTGCCATTCTGGGTCCAGATGCTCCCAGATAGGCTTTTCACAGTTCTGACTCTACCCAAGCACTTCATTGCTCCCTGTTGCCCATGGTGCTGTCTCTGCCAATGTCTGTCCCTGGCATCTGGCTTTCATCCTTGTCATTCTTATCAGTGTGCTTCTTTCATCCTCAGTCTCCATCTACCCCCAAACCTCAGTCTTAGAGAGAAGCTGACAAAGATGGACAAAGATAAAGGAGTGGGGCATGGTGTTTATCTCCATAAAGGAGTCAAGTTGCATCCACCTGCCTGTTGGTCACAGGCTTCTAAATATTTTAGCCAAAGGAACTGTGGAATCTCCTGGTTCAGTTCTCTCAAATCCCAATAGATTTATATTTCTGTCCTCCATAGTATCTGATGAGAGGATCTTTAACCACATCTCAGGGTCCCTTAGGGTACAATAACTGTAATAGTTTATATAGTTTAAATAGACTAAACCACCAAATTTCAAGAAAAGAAAAATAACCACAAAGTACAATGACTCCCTAGTACCACCCGCTTCCCAAAGAAAAAACACAATGGCATCTGATGGAATACAGAAGTACACACTCCACACCATATTCACAAAAGCTTTACAATAAAGATCTATTCTGATCTTATAACAACTACACATTGCTAAACATATCTATTCATACTTTATTTCTTATTGAGCCACTCTCAGTGTCTTGTGTCTAAGAATTTGGCTATTCATATAAGCAGCCTAGCCACAGTTGTTCATAGCATTAGTCCCTATTATCTTCCAAATGTCTGCAGGACTGGTAGTCATGTCTCATCCACATTACTAAATGCACAACAATTATTATTAGCTCAGATATCCTTGAACAAGCCACAAAACCTCTCTAGGTCTCATGTGTATAGACTTTATAATCTTCTCCCAGCTCTAATATCTATAATATGATTAGGATTCCCAGGATGCAAATGTTCTGGATCAAGTGTTCACCAAGAGTCCTCAACAAAATCAGAAATTGCATGGAATTGTGGGCTTCCTCCTCAAATTTGAGGTCCTATAACTTCATCCTAACTGTGCCCTGAAGTTCAAATCTTGACACAATCTTGACACAGTGAGATCCTAGCCAATTTATATAATGTCTAAGCTGGTTTCTTCATTTGTATATTTTTTAAAAGGAATAATAGGCTGGGAAGGTAGCTCAGTAGTAGACAGTGTACCTAGAATGAGTAAGGCCCTGAGTTTAATCCCCAGTACTGGGAAAAAAAGCAGGGGTGATGGATAATACCCAACTCATAAGAGTCTTAAAAGGATGAAATGGAGATAACCCATGTAGGATATTTATCTGTTTGTTTGTTTGTTTATTGTACCAGGGATTGAACCTACAGGCTCTTAACCACTAAGCCACATACCCAGCCCTTTTTTATATTTTATTTAGAGACAGAGTCTTGCTGAGTTGCTTAGTACCTCGCTGAGTTGCTGACGCTGGCTTTGAATTCAACAATAGTCCTGCCTCAGCCCTGTGAGCCACTGGGATTATAGGCATGATCCACTGCACCTGACCCACATAGGATATTTAGCATAAAGCCTTGGTACAGGATAAATACTCAATAACAGGTAGCTGTGAGCTTGATCACAGGTTGGAGCACAAAGTAAATTCAAGAGAAGTACATGGTCATCACCCACTTTATCCTATTATATGTTTTAATTAGGTGAACTTAAGTTACCACAATGAAGCCCAAAAATAAGTGTTAACTTACTGCAGCCTGTTTCATCCGAACGGTCACCACAATCATCAACATCATCACATACATACTGCTGTGAAATACAATTTCCATTGCTGCACTTAAATTCATTTTCTGTACAAGGTTTCGGGGTTGGTTTTCTGCCTGTAATTTAAAAACAAGTTAAAGTTAAAACATGAAGATGAAACAAGATGCTTCCCTCTGGTAGAAACAGTTATTGCTCACCAAATAAATATATGCTTCCCTACATTTTTCCAGTCTTCCTTTCATCCAGTTTGGGACTATGTCCATGGGAGTAGTTCTAGCCAGTGGTAAATGAGTTGGCAGTGACATGTGTCACCTTTGAGCAGAAGCAATTAAAAGCCCATGGACCTCTCTGTCTCTTATGCTCCTGAAGCAATCTTGGAAGCCATGTGACAGGTGGCAAAACAAAGGGTGGAGAGCTGTACAAATCACACTGGCCTTCCCGTGAATGAAAAGGAAGTCTCTGTTATGTTCCACCACTGAGACTTTGAGATTTGTTGGTTGCAGCAGCTACAGCAGAGTGATGAGAGAAGAGTATTTCCAAAGCAAAAACCTAAAATGTCTGACATTGGCTTAACAGAAGGCAAGCAATGAGGAAACTGATATTGGAGGCAGAAAAGATGGAGATGAATGTTCTGCAATGGCAAAGCATGCGGGAAGGGTATACCACAGAAGATCTGGAAGGAAGCTTGCGTGCTTACTGAACTTGAGGATCTAAGAAGAGAGATAAGAAGACAGAATGTTAGCAATGTGCACTGGTTGCAATTACCTGAATTTGACCAGGTAGTATAAGAAAGAGAAAAGCTCAGGGGGAAATTGTCTGATTAGTAAGCAGAAATGAAAGGAAATTAAGCCCAGAAATTTGCAGTGTGGGAAAGTTAATTAAAAGTCTGATGTTTAAAAGGTTTTGAGACACAAAGGCCCAGTAAAACATCTTAGATGGATAAAATGACTGCCCATCTATTTTTTTTTTTTTAAGATGGCCTGAGTATAAGTGACCATCAGTTGATATTGAGGTGTGTAACAGAAAGCATGCAAAGAAACAAGGCAGATTTAAGAGCAAGGTCTCAAAAGGAACTCTGGGTGAAATCATTAAATTTTAGAACTGACCAGAAGCAATGAGTTCAAATGCCTGCTAGTTCCTGAGAGATACTGATGATCAAATAAACTAAAATAATATGGCTGACTGAGATTTAAAAAAAAAAAAAACACCCTTGAACCCAACATTCTACATGTAAGAAGCAGGTTTAGAAAACGGTACTGTCCCTAAGGAGGGCATATTTCCCCCTTCCTTCTTCATTAGAAGAGGAAAATGAACAAGGAAAACTGATAAAAAGTAGAATGAAAACATTAAGGGAAAATGGGCATAGGAGCTCCTCTCCCAGAGCAGCTCCAAGACCTGTAGGGGCCTTTCCCAGTATCTGCAGAGGGTGGCACTATAGTGTACTCTCCATGCCGGTGTGCTTATGAGAGTGAAAGCAGTGCTACTGCTAATACTGACACCAGACAGATCAAGTGTCACCCATGATACATGCCCATATCGTTTCAGAGTTCCAGTATTTCAGAACTGCTACAGACAGGTAATTTCAAGGAGTCATTAATTCATTCATTCCAAAGGAAACATCTATTTCTGCTATGCTTTCTCTGTTCCTCCACTATCTTCTGTGAAAGGTAAAACTAGGGTATTAGTTAGTTTATGGGTCACCACACCAAGAGGAACCCCTTCTGGAATTAATGGAGTCACTAAGGTCCATTACCCAGAGCTCCTGGGTTTCAGTTACTGAATGAGACTATGAGTTATGTCACGTAGGGACGGATGAAGCTTGTTGTGTTGTGAGGGAGGGGGAGTATAAAGGGATATTTTGTGGCACAAGGGTCAATTGTGATGGAAATAATTGATGCTCACTATGCTTCCCTGCATTTCCCAATGCCCTTTGTAGTTAGATTGGGGCCATGTGACTAGTTCTGACCAATCAACTGAGCTCAAGTGATGTCTGTCACTTCCAGACCTGGGAAGTCAAAAACCTGTATGCCCTCACCATTTCTCTCTTCACCTGCCTTGGCATCCACGAAGACCATGGGCTCCTGGTGGCATAATTTTAGGAAGGACACCTAATTGTGATGGAAAGCAGCAGCTAAACCTACTAAAACTCCTAAAACTCTGTTCCTCGGGAAGAGTTAGTTTACCACTACTTTTTTTCCCACTCTGGGATTTGATTATATCCTATAAAGCTGAATGTTGCAATGTTGTCAACAGCCTCTCTGACACACAGTCCCTGCTGGGATGGGGGCCCTTAGTGTCTCCTTCTCCCTTTTCTTACAGTTCTCCTCTTTCTCATCGGTTCCATCTCCACAGTCATCCACACCATTGCACAGTTGTTGAGCATAAATGCAGCGACTATTGTCACACCGGAAACGATGGGGTGTTTCACAGGGAACATTGACTGAAAAAAAAAAAAAAAAAGAAAAAGGTGGAAAAATTAAATTGCAAGTGAAGAGGAGAAAAAGAATGTCAATACCTAAAACTGCCACACCGGACCAGCACAGGCTTGCTTTGTTCATTCATTTGCTCATTTGATTAAATCAATCAGCAAATACATTTCGAGTGTCCAGCACACACCAAGGCACAGTACCAAGCACTAAACACATGGAGGGACAGAAAGACATGGTTCTTGTCTTCATGGAACTTGTAGCAGAAAAGCAGCCCTCCACCCACTGACTGTTCTGTTATATCTGAGAAGCACCTACTAGGGGATCTGTCATATGGCACAGGAAGGAAGGGTCATAAGAGGATGATTCTCAATCAGAGAGGAGCATGGCAGGTTTGGGGAGCTTTATAAAGGTTCCTGGCTGGAGTGCAGAGTGAGGAGGAAGCAGAGGTCATGAGAGGCCAATGGGACCACATGGGGCTCTCTTCCCAGTAGCGTGAGGGCCATTCATTGTTCAATCCTTCTGGCTACTGCTGTTCTCATAGAGTCTCTAGAGCATGAAGTCTTCATGAAGTTTTAACCCTGTGATGGATGTTCCTTGCTGAATTCCCTCACTTCTTAAATTTAATGGTGAATCTCACCATGAAATCCTGACTCATTTTATGGTCCAGATTGAGACCTCCAGCTGCTGCTAACATAGCTGAGAAGAAACTAAGGGTAGTACCCGGGTTCCTCATTTGTGGGGTACAGGGGACATGATCTTCTCTGCCCATGCCAAAAATTCAGTGAACTCTGTATACATGTGCATCTTCTTTCACATAGAGGACCTGGGCTATTTGATTTTTCCTTCTGACTTGACACCGCACATAGAGATCAAGAGGAGAAACTTGTAAAAAGATGGGTTCAGGGAGGGGAAATAGTCAGATCTGAGGATTGGTTCTTGGAAGTATTAATAGAACCATCTCCAAGAATTATTTGCTGTGAAGGGTTAAGGCAACATTAGAGCAGTGCTGATTATTGTCAAAATACGGGTGTGTCACCACCTATCCAAACCATAATTTTACTAGCTATGGCATTTTGGCTTATGAAAAGAAGTTACTTGCTAAGGACTTCCTTGAAAACTTTACATGGCTTCATATGTTTTTCAAGAAGCACCAAAATAAGAAACAAAATAATAAACAAAATAAAAAATAGCTAGCTTCCAACAATGAAAGAGATGGCCAAAAAAAGGTGTTGGAATGCCACTGTGACATGTACATACTTGAGGGAAAGAAATACTCTGATGTATCATAAGAAAGAGTAGAAGAGGTAATGTGAACTTCAGAAGACAAATGTAGCCAAGTCAGACCGGCAACTACCTCCATGAGTGCTCCAGGGATCCCTTCTCCGGCACTGATGATTTTACTTATACAAAGTCCTTTAATTTTAGCTTGTATCAGAATTACTTGGAAGTCTCATTCATGCAGACATAGACTATCAGCCCTATGGCTGGTGGGACCTGTGAATTTGCATTTCTCAGATGACAATGATATTCCTAGTCCACGGAAGACACTTTGAGAACTAAGGTCCTAGCTTTTCTACTACGAATTCAAAGCATGTGACCAGTTGGTTGAAATAATTTCTATTTTCATTCATTTTGTTAAAGCCAATAGTGACTAAACTAAAACGGTAAGGAGCTTTAAAAAACACCCCGTCCTTAGAGATTCCACCTCATTAGGCCTGAGCCAAGGCTGAGGCCAGGACACATGAGACCAGGACAGTCTTCCCCCATTGATTCTGCCCCATATCTGAAATTCACCAGTTTGAAAAATAAATGTGTATCACATAACAACAGGGATTTGATGGCCTTAGAATTATGACATTAAAGGGAAGTAACTTAAAGGACAAAGTCTCAAAAGTTTCTAAAGTACTCCAGGAAGCTCTAGGGATTTGGAGTGAGTATTTCAAGGGGCACTAAAATTAGAACGGAGCAGAACAGTCACAATCTCCCTCCTGCCCCTCCTTGACTTCAAACCAGCAGATCTGTCTCTATTCAGGCACACTGAGTGTCCAGGTAAAACCTCTTCTGAAGAAATTGTTTCCTAAGGCCACAAAACATTTAAAATCGTGGATGTTGGCCCAGTGTTCTCAGGTTACAGAACTGAAGCAAGAAGACCAAGTGACATTGCACCAATACCCATCATTCATCTAGTCCTCAAAAATTGCAAAACTGTCCCCCCAAGATCACACACTGCATGTAAAGAACAGCAGCTTCTGCCGGACACCAGCACCTCCTCTCCGCCCACTCTTCTCCCTCTTACAGCACAGGTGAAGTTCTTCATCAGAACCATCGCCACAGTCGTCACTGCCGTCACAGGTCCAGAAGGACTGGATACAAACATGGTTTTTGCATTCGAACATGGCAGCTGGGCAGTATGTACCATTGGGAAAGCGAGTTGCTGTAGGTGCGGGGAGACACATTCAAATCATAAGACAAATGAACTCATTCATTTGGGAAAGCTTTCCTGCTATTTCCCCCTCACTTCTGCTGTAATGTCCTACTCTTCCCAATTCATCCTGGAACACTCAACCCAAGTTCTTTACACCGGTCTACTCGTTGCCTGAATTTTCTTTATCTGAAATGTTTTTAATCTAATTAATGATTAGCATAGTAGTTAATAATAGAGACACACTTTGGTAACACAGATGACTTAATATATTCTCTATTCAAGATATTGTCACTGGGCACAGTGGGGCATGCCTATAATCCCAGTGGCTTGGGAGGCTGAGGCAGGAGGATTGAGAGTTCAAAGCCAGCCTCAGCAAAAGTGAGGCACTAAGCAACTCAGTGAGACCCTGTGTCTAAATAAAACACAACACTGAGGATGTGGCTCAGTGGTTGAGTGTCCCTGTGTAAGGAGTAGTAGCTAGCAGGTGTCTAAACCACCTGCTGCACATTCTCAGGTGAGCAGAACCACAGGTGTCAGGGACTTACGGCAAGTGGACTCATCAGAGGCATCCAAACAGTCAGCTCTTCCATCACATTTGAATTGGCTGGGAATACAGTGTCCACTGGCACACTGAAAATGTTCAGGATGACAGGTCTTCAGCTCTGAGGAGAAAAGAATGTCATTCCCGGAGGCCTTGTCATTTTCAACAAGTATGAGGGACATGGAGAGTGATGAGTGCTTCATCACATTCCTACCCACACCCTGACAGCAGCGCACAGCACACCCTCAGCTGTGGCTGGCAGGTGAGTAAACTCTCAAACTCACACTTGCTCCAGTCAACAGGGAGACAGAAGTACCTACCTCCCCACTATTAACTAATCTCCAGATCTTCAGCTTTTCCTCAGGAAGCAGAATTCTCCAATTTTCAATGTTCCCTGATTTTCCTCAGACCCAACATTTAATCCATAAAAAGCTATAGCAATTATTTGGTGTTGAGGATTCTCCTCCCAATACTTTGACCTCTACATAAAGGAGACCTTGTGGAATACCTGGAAGACCAGTGTGTGGTATGTGTATGTTTACAAGACCAAGGTAGATTAAAGTCTGCTCCAAGGGATGTCTAAACTAAAATGGGACTTAAAAATGGCTTCATATTAGTGCACCATGATCAAGTGGGGTTCATTCCAGGCATGCAAGGTTGGTTCAACATATGGAAATCAATAAACATAATTCATCACATCAGTAGACTTAAAGACAAGAATCACACGTTTATCAATAGATACAGAAAAAGAATTTGACAAAATACAGCATCCATTCATGTCAAAACACATTTAAAAAAAACTAGGGATAGTAGGATCAAACCTCAATATTGTAAAAGCTATGTATGCTAAACCCACAGCCAAGATCATTCTAAATGGAAAAAAAAATGAAAGTATTCCCTTAAAAACTAGAACAGGGATGCCCTCTTTTACCACTTCTATTCAACATAGTCCTGGAAATTCTAGCCACAGCAGTTAGACAGAAGAATGAAATTAAAGGAATACAAATAGGAAAAGAAGAACTCAAACTATCACTATCTGCCAATGGCATGATTCTATATTTAGAAGACCCAAGAACTCCACTAGAAAACTTCTAGAACTCAAAAATGAATTCAGCAAACTAGCAGGATATAAAATTAACACCCAAAAATAAATTTCATTCCTGTATATCAGTGATGAAACAACTGAAAGAGAAATTAGGAAAACTATCTCATTCACAATAGCCTCAAAAAAAAAAAAAAGAAATTGGGGAAATCAATCTAACAAAAGAGGTGAAAGAACTCTACAATAAAAATTAAAGAACTCTAAAGAAAGAAATTGAAGAAGACCTTAGAAGAGGGAAAGATCTCCCATGTTCTTAGATAAGCAGAATTGATATTGTCAAAAAGGCCATACCTCCAAAACCACTACACAGATTTTATGCAATTCCTATTAAGTTTCCAGTGATGTCCTTCGTGGAAACAGAAAAAGCAGTCATGAAATTCATTTGGGAAAAATAAGAGGCCCAGAATAGCCAAAACAATCTTAGCAAGAGAAGTGAAGCAGGAGGCATCACAATACCAAACCTTAAATTATACTACAGAGCTATAGTAACAAACATGGCGTGGTATTGCACCTAAACAGACATAAAGTCCAAGAGTACAGAATAGAAGACACAGGGACAAAATTTATGTGGATAAATACTAGACAAAGGTGCCATAAACACATTGAATAAAAGATAGCCTGTTCAAAAGATGGTGTTGGGAAAACTGGAAATCTATACATAGCAGAATGAAATTAGACCCCTATCTCTCACCATGCACAAAACTCAACTCGAAATGATCAAGGGAATAGGCATTAGACCAGAAACCTCACACCTACTAGAAGAAAATGGAGGCCCAAATCTCCATAATTTTGCCTTAGGAACAGACTTCCTCCACAAGGCTCCAAAATATGCAAGAAGTAAAATCAAGAATCAACAAATGGGATGTATCAAACTAAAAAGCTTCTTCATGGCAAAAAAACAATCAATAATATAAAGAGGGAGCCTAGAGAATGGGAGAAAATCTTTTAACACCTGAATCTCAGATAGAGCATTAATTTCCAGAATAGTAAAGAACTCAAAAAACTTGAAATACAACTGGTCAAATATATGAAAAAATGTTCAACATCTTTAGCAATTATAGAAATGCAAATCAAAACCACACAGAGATTTCATCTCACTTCAGTCAGAATGACAATTATCAAGAATACAAGTAACAAAAAATGTTGGTGAGAATGTGGGAAAAAGATATACTCTACTGGTGAACTGCAAATTGGTGCCACTCTAGAAAGCAGTGTGGAGATTCCTCAGAAAATGTGGAATAGAACCACCATTTGACCCAGCTATCCCACTCCTCAGTATATGCCCAAAGGACTTAAAATTAGCATACTATAGTGACATAGCCACATAATGTTTATAACAGCTCAATTCCTGAAAACTAAGCTATGGAACCAACCTAGGTACTCTATGAAAGATAAATGGATAAAGAAAATGTGGCACATATATACAATGGAATATTACTCAGCCATAAAGAAGAATGAAATTATGGCATTTGACAGTAAATGGATGGAACTGGAGACTATTATGCTAAGTAAAATAAGCTGATCACACAAAAAAATGCCAAATGTTCTCTCTGATATGTGGATGCTGACTCACAGTCAGTGAAGGGGAGGGAGGAGTGGAGGTTCACTGGATTGGACAGCAGGAGGCGGGTATGGGAATCAGAAAGACAGCGGAATGAATCAAACATAACTTTCCTATGTTCATATATGAATACGCAACCAGTGTAACTCCACATCATGTACAACAACAAAAAATGGGAAGTTATATTCCATGTATGTATGATATGTCAAAATACAGTCTACTGTCAGTTATAACTAAAAAGAACAAATAAAAAAATTTTTTAAATGGCTTCATATTTTCTCTTGTTTAAGTTTTAAAAAGCATAGAAAATACAGAGTGGAATATACCGTGTAATGCTAAGGTTTACATACTGCATAAATTACACAAAAGCCATTTTACTCTAAAAAGCCTTATCAACACTAGTTCGAAGTCCCTACTGTCACAGTGTGGGAGTCCACTATAAGCCTCTCAAAAACCCCTGACACTTACCACAGTCCCGCTCATCCGAGTTGTCCCCACAGTCATTGTCTTGGTCACAAACCCATCGAGAAGGAATGCAATGCTGATCCGCGCATCGAAACTCGCTCTCTGTGCACTCCCGGGGAGCTGAAAGAGAAAGCCACATGGCCATCAGGGTGCTCTGGGAGTCACTCAGGGAAATAGGCTATGAACTAGCCCCTGCACCCCCCCCCCAACACACACACGCGCACACACACACACACACACACACACACACACACACACTCTTCCCCCAATGCCCAATCCTTTCTCTTCCAAAACCAGACCTTTCTACCTCAACTTTAAGTGTGTAAAGAATAGCCTTTAAGAGGTTTATCCAAAGGTGCTTGGACCTTAAGATACTTTTTTATTTCATGAATCTTCAGATAATCTCTCTCTTTCCCCTGCCCCTTCTCTCATATCTTTCTCTGGTGCTGGGGGTCAAAACAATAAAATGCCACTGGGACCTCCCTGTTGCATAACAAGTTTTGAGCTGCAGGTATAATCAACATCCTAATTTTCTCAACTGCAAATGGCAAATGGTGACCACTTCTTACTTCCAAAAGGTAACTAAAGATGAAATGTATTTCATATTAGAAAAATTGGAAATTGAGTATATATTATAAATGCTCAGGGTAAGGCTTCATGAAAGTTGTTTGGAAAACACACTCAATTATTCTGGTCTGACCATTTGGTATAGTGGGATCCAGCCCTTGGGCTGCCTTGCCTCAACCTCCCTGTCCAATTCCTTGCAGTCACACCTTCACTTAGAAGAGAAAAACTAAAGCCTGACCTGATATTTAGCTATGATCCCTCCTAAAACAGCTTCTCCAGGAAGGATGCCATTCAAACATGAGTCTCTCTTCTCTGTTACAGGGCCATTTGGGGGAAAGAGCTGAGAAGCAGGTCTTAGGGTTCACACCTTTCCTTCCTCTACTTCTCTTGGTCCTGATTTTCTATTTTCTTACTACATTAGTCCTTTATCATAAGTTACTTCAAGTTCTTTTTGGAAGAGAAGGCGAATAAAGAAATTCAACAGACAAAAATATAATCTTCAATAAATACCGTCCTCCCATAGCTTGATTATAATAAGCATCTCAGGAAGAGACACTGATGTGTATAGTTAGAAAAGGAGAAATACACCAACCAGCATAAGCAGCTGCTGGGCCACCATTTGAGGAAGAATGGCACAGCAGGTCGGATATGGACAAAGAGCACCTCCCTGTCCCTGTGACACGTAAAGACACTCACCGCAGTTCTCTTCATCTGAGTTGTCTCCACAGTCATTGTACCCATCACATTTCCAGCGAAGAGGGACGCACTGGTGATTCTTACAGCGGAAATCCCCCAAAGGATTGCATGTCATTGCCTCTGAAAAGCACAGTCATCGAAAGGACTCCGTAAAGCAAGAAATGCACAAAGTAGCCTTTATTGGCTTGCTTGTGAGACAGTCTGACAATTTTGTTACCATGTTCTTGAGGCTCCCAAAGAGGGATGCTGGCACCACTCATTGTCAAAATCCCTTTCAGCTAAGCTGAACCCATCCTAACTGCTTAAAGCTAAATTCAACTCCTTTTTGTTGAAATTGTCCAAAAAATAGGAATTTGCAACGGAGACTTGGGAGGTTAAAATGTCACCTGTAGGCAATAGAACATCTTAGTCACTTTGCTTTTACTGGTTGAGACTCAGTGTTATGAAAACTACCCATTTCTTCCTTATTTCTCTCCTAACTAAACCACGTGCGTGTGCACACATACACACATGCAGACACTTTGGTTCCAAGTTAGAACACTTGCCTGATTTTGACAACCTGTATTGATTTATTTGATCTTTTGCCCATAAATTCTTTTCATGTTGCCTAAGTGACTATAGCTGTCCAATGGATGATATGGCAAGTCAGAAAGAAAAAAACACTCAGAATATGAAAAATCATCAAGTAAGAAAGATTCTTTTTTCCCTCCCCCCTTCCACAAAGTTCGATCAATCCATAAGATCAGAGAAATTATTTAAATTTGTCCAGTCTGAATAAGGATTCCACATTTGGGAGAAATAACACAAATTCATAATATCTTAATAATGTCTTTCTCAATTATAGCATCCTTTGGGATTGGAAGTCATTTCAGATGATATAAATTAAATTCCCTCAATAACTCTAAAAATGCTACAAAAAATGCAAAGTGCCATTAGAAGCATCAATGAGCAATCCTTTCTCAGGGAAACAAAGAATGATGACGTGGGAAAACACAGCCCTTTCCCCTCCCCCTTCCCTGCAGGCCTCCTACCACAGCCCTGCTCGTCACTGTTGTCCCTGCAGTCATCCGCCCCGTTGCACACGGCCCACTGCGGGACGCATCGGTAGTTCGTCTTACAGCTGAACTCTGTGTGGTTGTCACAGCTGTGGGCAGAGCTCACTGAAAGAGAGGAGACAGCAAAGTCAGGTCCAAGTGTCAGTCCTGCTGGGAAATGCCACCAAAAACACCTTTCTGTTGTCATACTGAGGACTGGAGGTGCTGACAAGCCACAAAAAATCACCATGTTATCAACAAGACTGACTCCAGTGACAGGTGATCTGTTTCCTGTGAGCGAAAAAACAGAGTCCTCAGTCTCAGTACCCCTCATTTATTCTATAATGTAAATTTGTAGGGGGTACAAAAGGACTGGATTTGAAGTTAAAAACCTGAGTTGAGGTAGTAGGGCGGCCACTGACCATCCACTTAATATGAGCCTCACATTCTTCATCTGTAGAATGGGGCCTGGTTAACCCTGACCTTCTCTGCCTCAAGGTCCTCAGGTGAGAAGTACTAGATATACAAAATGTAATACTCTGGGTGGGCAGACATACATTGTATCAAGAGGCAGCATCAGAGACTTCAGGAAGAGAACGTCTTATGGTTTTCTAGTTCAAACTGTCAGACATTGGACCATACTTTGCCTCGCAGTGCCAGAGTTTGCAGGGAGAACCCAGAGGGAGCCACTCACGGAGCTGAGTGAGGGATTCCATGACCCTTCTGGATGCACACAAAGGTTCTCCCTGCTTTGGTCATGCAGGGAGTCTTCCCCAAGAAACTTACTGCATTCACTGATGGGCTCATCAGAAAAATCTCCACAGTCATTATCGACATCACACTTCCAGGACTGAGGGATACAGCGGCCATTGTCACACCTAAACTGGCCTGGCTTGCAGGTCCTGCTGGCACAGTGAGAACTGTCTTCGTCCGAGTTATCCCCACAGTCGTTCACTGAGTCGCACTGCCAGGCCTCTGGGATGCAGCGTTTGTTGGCACACTGCCATTCATTGGATTCGCACCGGTGGTTCTCTGTAAGGGGGGACATTTGGATATCAGCTTACTTGGTATCCAGAATGAAAGCTCCTGCCGGACATAGTGGCGCACGCCTGTAATCCCAGTGGTTCAGAAGGCTGAAGCAGGAGGATCGAGAGTTCAAAACCAGCCTCAGCAAAAAGCAACTTGCTGAGCAACTCAGTGAGACCCTGTCTCTAAATAGAATACCAAATAGGGCTGGGGATCTGGCTCAGTGGTTAAGTACCCCCTGAGTTCAATCCCTGGTAAAAAAAAAAAAAAAAAATTGAAATCTCTTTAATTTACTCTAATGGAAACAGGAGAATTCAATCATAATTTCTTTTCATAGGACTTACATCTTAACATGCCTATTATCAACCAGTGCTACTTTGATGTGAGTAGTTATACCTTTGTCTATTACTGTCTTCCAAGTCCTTAAATATCACTCTCTTGCATACAGAATTAAGAGACAGGGACTTAACAAGGGTCTGCTAATCCCCTGTCCTGCTAATCTCTCCTGTCTTTGTTCCCCTATGAATAATGGTCTTCAAGCTTCCTGTGTGTTGCTATTGTTGGTGTGTGGTTTTTAACTTAGCAGCAGTGGGTTGGGGGATTTTTTTTTTTTTTGCATTTCTAAGTGAAAATGAAAATAAATATTGCAATTGAGAGTTCTTCTTTTAATGGGAGTAAGAAATTGCTCTCAAGGAGGGTTCTATGCCCTAACACGTGGTAAAGAAACACCAATCTAGAATATCTACCTCAAACATTTGCTCTTTAAAGACCTTAGAATTCCTATTTTTAAAGCTCTGTAGACATAGACCTAGGGTGGGTCCTGACCTTCCTCCTAAGACTTTGAACCAGTTTTCATCTTCTGACATTCAGGAAAAACCCTAGAAAATCATGATTGTACACAAATATAGAAGTGGGGAAAAGAGGTGTAAAGCAATTCAACACACCACAAAGAACCTGGTCTTCGTCAGACCCATCAGAGCAATCCCGGTGAGCATTGCACAAGGACTGGGGGCTGGTGCAGTTGCCATCCTTGCACTGGAACTGTCCGAGCCGGCAGAAGCGATGTGGGCACAGAGCAGATTCATCAGAACCGTCAGTGCAGTCTTTCTGTCCGTCACATTTCCACCAAATAGGAATACACCTGCATGAAAAAAAAAGAAAAAAAAAAGCACTGGGGTGGCAGTGAGCAACAGTTGTCAGGAGAGAAGAAATCAACACCGAATCCCAAGCAATGACATGCATGAGTTCTCCCATTGTCCCGAAGAGGAACCATTAAATCTCAGTTACCATGGTGTGTTTTCAGAAAAAAAAGATAACTCAGTGAGATAGCACAGGTGTGTTAAGACCGAAATACACTGAAAATATGTTTTGGATATGATAATTAAATTCCTTCCACAATGAACAATAAAGTGTGTGTGTTTGTGAGCTGTGGTTCTAGAAGTGGTGATGAGATTGCCTGCCAGGGTGGTATAAGACATCAGGGATTGGCTGGGAAACTGGAGGACCCAAATAACCATTAAGTGCCCACGTCATGAAGAGTACGATAGATTTGTAATCTCATATATTCTATCTAGGAACCAAAATAGTCTGCTGTTACATCTTAGATTCTATGATTTGCATTAACATCTCTCTCTCTACTCACTCTCTGACTCTACTCACTCTCTGAATTATCAATGGTTTGTTATGGAAATAACCTACAACCATATCTCACAGCAAACACCGATGATCAAAAGTGGACTCAAACTGTAATCCTGGATCCACTGACATAGGTAAATAAGGAGGTAGCACTGTATAAAGGTGGCAAAAATGGGGAACTTCTGTCCCTCTTGAAGGCTATTTTCATTAGATAGTTAGGTATACTCTGGCCCTAACACTCAGGACAATTTATTAGAAATAAGAAATAGTTTCCTTTCTCTCTACAAAAACCTACCCACATAAGCATTATCATTTTGGTTAGCCAATTCCTTCTGTTCATGAGAGGAATTATCTGAAGTTAAAGACGGAAAGTCTTGGTATGTTCCTCACAAAACAAAGTAATTAGCCAAAACCTTGGTTCATGGAGAACCCCCATCCCTAAAGCCTCCAAGTTCAACTTGCCTAAGTGGGGAGAGGGGAAAGGACACCTTACTTTTCACCATTAGCACACAGGAACTGGGTGCTGGAGCACATGGGCAGGCAGATGGTTCTGCCACTCAGCTGAAGGGACTGGAAGTCATCTGGACACTGACAGGTGAATCCTCCTCCTCCTGCCTTGATGAGGCAGAGATGAGAGCAGCCACCATTGTTGGTACCACAGGGATTGTTCACTAGGGAAAAAGGGAGAAAATAGATGTTCATTTGCTTAAAGAGAGTGTCCGGAATGGATTGGCTAATTATCCAGCTTGACAACTGGACTCATCACCTCTTAGAAAGAAGGAAAAATCATAATCCTAGTTTTATCCTTTACCCAAAGTTTCTAAATTAGACAGATGGTAGAGTTATAGAAGCATCGACCTTGTGCTTTGAGAAAATGCACTTATGTGCTACCAGAAGTGACATGCTCACTGAAGTCTGCTAGAAAAGACATGTTTCTGGAAGTCCTTGGGGAGCTTACGTACCAGAACCTGAGCAAGAGTTTTAACGTGCAGCCGATGCCTCCCTTGTCCTAAAGACACAGGCAGCAAAAGTCTGACCATGAGTGACATGGGTGGCTACATGAGCAGTGTCCACACTAGGTTTCTGAGTCATCTGTTGGAGGTGAAGACTAACCTGATCTTCTAGTAAAATAATATGAAGAATATCATCTTCCAGAAAGAAAATATCTGAAAACTTTTATTTTATTCCTTCTCATTTTTCCTTACTTCCAAGTTTGTCATCTGTGTTGGCAAGACATCACTCACAACAAAGCAGACCCAGAAAAGCCAGCCTGTCCCCAAGGCATCCTCCAGACATTTGCTAGACTATCTCTAAGTCACCAAATGACTTTCACTACATGAAGAGGAATACAAGATCACAAGAAAAGCAGATTCTCTTATTTAGGAGAAACTAAAGTGAGCTGTTCTTGCCATTATTATCTTCAATATAGGAATAACATTTGTTTGTTATATAATACAACATCATATGCAAATAGACATTTAATAAGTGTTTGTGATGACTATGATTTTCTTTGAAACACCTTCTCTAAGGTGATCTTGGTATTAAGGGATGATTGCTAATTTCTTAGGCATGAAAATTATATTATGGTTAGATAAGAAAATGCCCTTCCTTATTTTGCAAAGGTGCTTCTTTAAGTAGTTAGGGTTGAAATATCATGATATTTTTAATTCATTTTAAAATACTTCAATCCTCCTATGAAACTAGATGAAGTAACTATGGCAACATAACAACAAGAAAATCGCATCAAAAACAAATGAAACCCCCAAATTGTTCTTTAAGAATAGGAAAAGTTTTCAGAAAAAGAAGTTATTTGGCTGAGGAGGGAAGATGGCGGCGAAGGGAGTGCATCACCCCAGTGCGCCGCGTCACTGAGTGGGAGAAAGACGATGTGAATCGCCTGAAGGCTATCTTGTTGGGAATTTCCAGTGAAATTGAGGTGCTCCAGAATCTAGTGGACAGATTTCCATTGTGCGAAGTTCGACTGCGGGAGCTCCATTTCTCCCCACGGAGGGTCGCATAGCCTAATAGGCAATCGCCCCGCGGCTGGAGCCTGTGGTGCGCGCTGGGGAGCGGCAAGGTGCCAGAGCGGGGGAGCAGCGATACGGATTCGGGGGGCTCCCGCCAGTGGTACATTGGCAGCGCTGAGTGCTGAGTTCCGGCGTTGAGACAGAGGAGAGAAGCGGGCCAGTTTGGTTCCAGACACCGGTCGGACCACAGAGGAGGACAGCAGCCGCCATTTCGGAGAGATGATGTAATCATCCCCATGTTCTACTGATCTCAGCTCATTCAGCTATGGAACAGGTGATTTCAGGCTGGTATTTGCCTGCGTCTAGCAGACAGATTTCTTGCTCAGGCTCGGGACTGGGATCTTGTGGAGAATACTCCTAGAGGAGCGTGCCTGGCAAGGCGTGCACCGGGCACTGAGCAGCTGGATTCTGGTTCCCGGGGCTAACCTGGCCCAGGTCTGAGGAAACTGCGGAGACTGCCGGTGGAGGCCAGCTCCAAGTGGAGGGTGCGCTGAGCTTGGGGCGACTGGGCTCTGACTCCCGGAACAGTCTTGGCCTGGGGCTGGGGAACCCGTGGGGGTCGCTCGCTGGAGCCAGCTCCCAGCGGAGAGTGTATCGGGATCCGAGAGACGGGGTTCTGGCTACCGAAGCTGCTTCGGCCCAAGGCTAGGGAACCGGCGGTGACTGCTTCTCAATCAGGGTCCGGCGGAGTGTTGTAGGGACAGAGTGGAGCTTCCACCTGCGCCCAGAGCAGGCCAAGTGACTGGCCGGCGTGGTATCATGACACACCAAACGCAGCTGGGGCTGAAGAGAGTAGCCGCCCACGCCTAGAATAGGACCAGCGACCCCGCGGCATGGTAGCCAAGTAACCTCATTTGGAGTAGGGGCTGTGCAGAGCTGACATCCGAGCAAGCAGGGCAGGCAGACCTGCGGCCCACTGGAAAGACAGGCCAGGTAGCTTGCCAGCGTGGTGGACACATAACACCGAGGCAGTCGCATAACACTGGTTGGAGTGGGGGTGGAGCAGGGTCGCCGCCCGGGTCAGGAGGGGGCTCAGCGACCCGTTGGAGAGGTAGTCAGGTACCCCCATTGGGAGTGGGGGCTGTGCAGAACTGCGACCCACCGGCCTAGAGGCCTGCCAGCGTGGTAGACACGTCACACCAATTGGAGTGGGGACCCAGCAGAGCCGCCACCCACATCCAGATCAGGACCAACGACCCCAGGGCGTGGTAGTTACGTTACCACAATTGGAGTGGGGACAGAGCAGAGCCGCCACCCGTGCCCACAGGGGGGGCAGACCTGCGACCGATCAGCGTGGTAGACAGATCACCCTAATTAGAGGAGGAGCACAGCCACTACCCGCCCTACAAGGGAGACTTCCCAACTATACAAGAGCAATATAAATAAATAGGGGGTAAATTTCAAAAACACAACAGTTGCACCAAGGAGAAAGAAACGTGAGCAGTATGAAAAGACAAGGAAAGAAAGGACCACAAGCAATGCAGGTCAACTCAACTTTAGAAGAGGTAATAGCTGCAACAGATGGAATGTCAGATAAAGAGTTCAGGATATATATGCTTCCGATGATCTGGAGTCTCAAGGAAGACATGAGACAGCAAAATCAGACAATGAAAGATCACATTGACAAACAAATCCAGGAAGTAAAAGATCAATTTCACAGGGAGATAGAGGTAATAAAAAACAAACAAATAGAAATCCTAGAAATGCAGGAAACAATAAACCAACTTAAAAACTCAATTGAGAATACTACCAGCAGAGTAGATCACTTAGAAGAGAGAACATCAGACAATGAAGACAAAGTATTTCAACTGGAAAAGAACATAGACAGCTCAGCAAGTCTGCTAAGAAACCATGAGCAGAACATCCAAGAATTATGGGACAATATCAAAAGACCAAATTTAAGAGTCATTGGGATACAGGAAGGCACAGAGCTCCATACCAAAGGAATAAACAGTCTATTCAGTGAAATAATACGAGAAAACTTCCCAGACTTGAAGAATGAGACAGAATCCCAAATCCTAGAAGCCTACAGGACGCCAAATGTGCAAAATCATAAGAGATCCACACCTAGACACATTATAATGAAGATGTCCAACATACAGAATAAGGAGAGAATTTTAAAAGCTGCAAGAGAAAGAAAGCAGATTACATTTAGGGGTAAACCAATCAGGATAACAGCTGATCTCTCAACACAGACTCTGAAAGCTAGAAGATCCTGGAACAACATATTTCAAACACTGAAAGAAAATGGGTTCCAACCAAGAATCGTGTATCCGGCGAAATTAAGCTTCAGGATAGAAGATGAAATTAAAACCTTCCACAATAAACAAAAGTTAAAAGAATTCGCAGCTAGAAAACCATCTCTTCAAAAAATCCTTGGCAAAACATTACAGGAAGAGGAAATGGAAAATAACATTGAAAACCAACAATGGGAGGTAGGACAGTAAAGGGGGGAAAGTAGTCAAAGAGGATAATAAATCAGGTTTAGTAACATCAATAAACAAATATGGCTAGAAGAACAAACCATATCTCAATAATAACCCTAAATGTTAATGGCTTAAACTCACCAATCAAGAGACACAGGCTAGTAGAATGGATCACAAAACAAGACCCAACAATATGCTGCCTACAGGCGACGCATCTGATAGGAAAAGATATTCATAGACTGAAGGTGAAAGGTTGGGAAAAATCATACCACTCATATGGACTGCGGAAACAAGCAGGAGTGGCCATACTCATATCTAATAAAATAGATTTCAAGCCAAAGTTAATCAAAAGGGATAAAGAAGGACACTTCATACTGCTCAAGGGAACCATACACCAACAAGACATAACAATCATAAATATATATGCCCCAAATAATGGTGCAGCTGTGTTCATCAAGCAAACTCTTCTCAAGTTCAAGAGTCTAATAGACCACCATACAATAATCATGGGAGACTTCAACACACCTCTCTCACCACTGGACAGATCTTCCAAACAAAAGTTAAATAAGGAAACTATAGAACTCAATAACACAATTAACAACCTAGACTTAATTGACATATATAGACTATACCACCCAACATCAAGTAGTTACACTTTTTTCTCAGCAGGACAAGGAACCTTCTCAAAAATAGACCATATATTATGTCACAGGGCAACTCTTAGACAATATAAAGGGGTAGAGATAATACCATGCATCTTATCTGATCACAATGGAATGAAACTGAAAATCAATGATAAAAGAAGGAAGGAAAAATCAAGCATCACTTGGAGAATGAACAATAGGTTGCTGAATGATCAATGGGTTTTAGAAGACATCAAGGAGGAAATTAAAAACTTCCTAGAGTTAAATGAAAACACAGACACAACGTATCAGAATCTATGGGACACATTGAAAGCAGTTCTAAGAGGAAAATTCATTGCTTGGAGTTCATTCCTCAAAAAAAGAAAAAAACAACAAATAAATGATCTCATACTTCATCTCAAAATCCTAGAAAAAGAAGAGCAAAACAACAGCAAAAGAAGTAGAAGGCAAGAAATAATTAAAATCAGAGCTGAAATTAATGAAATTGAAACAAAAGAAACAATTGAAAAAATTGACAAAACTAAAAGTTGGTTCTTTGAAAAAATAAATAAAATTGACAGACCCTTAGCCATGCTAACGAAGAGAAGAAGAGAGAGAACCCAAATTACTAGCATACGGGATGAAAAAGGCAATATCACAACAGACACTTCAGAAATACAGTAGATAATCAGAAATTATTTTGAATCCTTATACTCCAATAAAATAGAAGATAGTGAAGGCATAGATAAATTCCTTAAGTCTTATGATCTGCCCAGATTGAGTCAGGAGGATATAGACAACCTAAACAGACCAATAACAATAGAGGAAATAGAAGAAACCATCAAAAGATTACCAACTAAGAAAAGCCCAGGACCGGATGGGTATACAGCAGAGTTTTACAAAACCTTTAAAGAGGAACTAACACCAATACTTTTCAAGCTATTTCAGGAAATAGAAAAAGAGGGAGAACTTCCAAATTCATTCTACAAGGCCAACATCACTCTGATTCCGAAACCAGACAAAGACACTTCAAAGAAAGAAAACTACAGACCAATATCTCTAATGAACCTTGACGCAAAAATCCTCAATAAAATTCTGGCGAATCAGATTCAAATACATATCAAAAAAATTATACATCATGATCAAGTAGGATTCATCCCTGGGATGCAAGGCTGGTTCAATATACGGAAATCAATAAATGTTATTCACCACATCAATAGACTTAAAAATAAGAACCATATGATCATCTCGATAGATGCAGAAAAAGCATTCGACAAAGTACAGCATCCCTTTATGTTCAAAACTCTAGAAAAATTAGGGATAACTGGATCATACCTCAACATTGTAAAAGCAATCTATGATAAGCCACAGGCCAGCATCATTCTGAATGGAGAAAAATTGAAGGCATTCCCTCTAAGATCTGGTACAAGACAGGGATGCCCTCTCTCACCACTTCTGTTCAACATAGTCCTCGAAACACTGGCCAGAGCAATTAGGCAGACGAAAGAAATTAAAGGCATAAAAATAGGAAAAGAAGAACTTAAATTATCACTATTTGCAGATGATATGATTCTATACCTAGCAGACCCAAAAGGGTCTACAAAGAAGCTATTAGAGCTAATAAATGAATTCAGCAAAGTGGCAGGATATAAGATCAACACGCATAAATCAAAGGCATTCCTGTATATCAGCGACAAATCCTCTGAAACGGAAATGAGGACAACTACTCCATTCACAATATCCCCCCAAAAAATAAAATACTTGGGAATCAACCTAACAAAAGAGGTGAAAGATTTATACAATGAAAATTACAGAACCCTAAAGAAAGATATAGAAGAAGACCTTAGAAGATGGAAAAATATACCCTGCTCATGGATAGGCAGAACTAACATCATCAAAATGGCGATAATACCAAAAGTTTTCTATAAGTTCACTGCAATGCCAATCAAAATCCCAACAGCATATCTTGTAGAAATAGATAAAAGAATCATGAAATTCATATGGAATAATAAAAGACCCAGAATAGCAAAAACAATGCTAAGCAGGAAGTGTGAATCAGGTGGTATAGCGATACCAGACTTCAAACTATACTACAGAGCAATAGTAACAAAAACAGCATGGTACTGGTACCAAAACAGGCGGGTGGACCAATGGTTCAGAATAGAGGACACAGTAACCAATCCACAAAACTACAACTATCTTATATTTGATAAAGGGGCTAAAAGCATGCAATGGAGGAAGGATAGCATCTTCAACAAATGGTGCTGGCAAAACTGGAAATCCATTTGCATCAAAATGAATCTGAATCCCTATCTCTCGCCATGCACAAAAGTTAACTCCAAATGGATCAAGGAGCTTGATATTAAATCAGAGACACCGCATCTGATAGAAGAAAAAGTTGGTTATGATCTACATGCTGTGGGATCGGGCTCCAAATTCCTCAATAGGACACCCATAGCGCAAGAGTTAACAACTAGAATCAACAAATGGGACTTACTCAAACTAAAAAGTTTTTTCTCAGCAAAAGAAACAATAAGAGAGATAAACAGGGAGCCTACATCCTGGGAACAAATCTTTACTCCACACACTTCAGATAGAGCCCTAATAACCAGAATATACAAAGAACTCAAAAAATTAGACAATAAGATAACAAATAACCCAATCAATAAATGGGCCAAGGACCTGAACAGACACTTCTCAGAGGAGGACATACAATCAATCAATAAGTACATGAAAAAATGCTCACCATCGCTAGCAGTCAGAGAAATGCAAATCAAAACTACCCTAAGATACCATCTCACTCCAGTAAGATTGGCAGCCATTAGGAAGTCAAACAACAATAAGTGCTGGAGAGGATGCAGGGAAAAGGGCACTCTTGTTCATTGCTGGTGGGACTGCAAATTGGTGCAGCCAATTTGGAAAGCAGTATGGAGATTTCTTGGAAAGCTGGGAATGGAACCACCATTTGACCCAGCTATTCCCCTTCTCGGTCTATTCCCTAAAGACCTAATAAGAGCATGCTACAGGGACACTGCTACATCCATGTTCATAGCAGCTCAATTCACGATAGCAAGACTGTGGAACCAGCCTAGATGCCCTTCAATAGATGAATGGATAAAAAAAATGTGGCATTTATACACTATGGAGTATTACTCTGCATTAAAAAATGACAAAATCATAGAATTTGGAGGGAAATGGATGGCATTAGAGCAGATTATGCTAAGTGAAGCTAGTCAATCTTTAAAAAACAAATACCAAATGACTCCTTTGATATAAGGGGAGTAAACAAGGACACGGTAGTGACGAAGAGCTTGAGAAGAAGATTTACATTAAACAGGGATGAGAGGTGGGAGGGAAAGGGAGTGAGAAGGGAAATCGCATGGAAATGGAAGGCGATCCTCAGGGTTATACAAAATGACATATAAGAGGAAAGGAGGGGTAAGACAAGATAATACAAATGGAAGAAATGATTTACAGTAGAAGGGGTAGAGAGAGAAAAGGGGAGGGGAGGGGAGGGGAGGGGGGATAGTAGAGAATAGGACAGACAGCAGAATACATCAGACACTAGAAAGGCAATATGTCAATCAATGGAAGGGTAACTGATGTGATACAGCAATCTGTATAAGGGGTAAAAGTGGGAGTTCATAACCCACTTGAATCAAACCGTGTAATATGATGTATTAAGAACTATGTAATGTTTTGAACGACCAATAATAAAAAAAAAAAGAAGAAGTTATTTGCATTCTTCCTGGAGCTGGGGATGAAGCTCATTGGTAATTCACTTGCCTTGTGAGACCCGGGGTCCAGTAAAAAAAAAACAAAAACAATACTCAAAAGTAGGGTTAGAGGATAAATTCTAAAGGTATCTGCATACTCCCAATATTCTAAAGGTATCTGCATACTCCCAACATTAACAAGTAAATCGTGATATTTGTAAATCATGGTATTTGTGCTTAAAGAAGGAATCATGATACCACGCAACCCAAAGCAACCTTGCCAAACTCCTCCATTACTCACTCACCGATCGGCTGCCGGTACGGATGGTACACATGGATGTCAAAGGGCCTGTGTGTGGTGTTCACCAGCACCTTCCTATCTGATCCATCATATTTGTTTCCCTTTTCAACTGTCCTTGTATTCCAGTCTGTCCAGTAAATAGTGTCTTCAAAAACGGTAATAGCAAAGGGGTGAGGCAGCGTCCCGTCATACACTGTGTGACGATGGCGACCCTCCAAATCTGAGTACCTGGGGCAGCGGGAAGAGACACTCCCTCAGTGAGGAAAATAACGTAACCCCACTTCAAATGCTTTGCAGGATGAGTGAACAAAAAAAAAAAAAAAAACACTTAATAAAACTACCCTCCTGGTCTTTAATGCAAACTAAAGCTAAACTTTTATTTCAACTGACCAAAAGATAGAAAAGTTAGAAAAGCCATGCTTCAAAATTAGGAACAGCCACAGAGGTAAACAATCACTGACTCCTAACCCCAGCTGGTATCCTACAGCTGCAGCTGGCATGGCTGTGGAAGGTTTGTGATCTCTCATGCTGATGTTTTCCATTAAGCAACCTTTGGATTTCCTAGGGTGAACACCATTCTTGTTTCCTAAAGTCATTGGAAGAAACCAGAAATGGCAACATAAAGCTGGAATCCCATCTTCTTGGGAACATTCTTAAGAGTGAAGCTGTTGTAAGAGACAGGTTCTCAGTGTAACCCCAGGTAATATGCCTTATGGGCCTGCAGGGTTAACTTAACACTTGTCAAAGAACATTTAGTACTAATCATGCCATGGGCATGAATAAACCATCAGAAGGGAGTCTCTGATTTTGAGATGTCACAGGGCATCCATAGTCATAGCTGAATTTCCAAGTCATCTTAGTTCTCAGTCATTTCTATGAATCTATGCCAAAAGTCACTTCTAAAATACTGATATTTTAATATTTTGAAAATTTGGAACAGCTCCTAAAATTCAAACAAGAAGTAGAATAAGTTACCAACCAAAAAGTATGATCATATTAGCCTTGAAGTGTTAGAAATATTTCCCCAGAAGCTAGGAAAACCTGAGCTAGGAAAGCCTGTGTTGATAACAATGAAGATAAAGGATCAGAACACAGCTACCAGGTGACAGAACTTCTAAGGGCCTTTGAAGTAGCTCTCCTGAATGACTGGTACTTCTAAGCTTTTGAATGCAAGACATTACTATGTTCCAGTCAGGGCCATAAATAGCCATGCCCCCAAAATAAACATGTACTAGTTGGTTAATATTATATTACCTTTTTTAAAATAAGAATTTTGGGGGCTGGAGTTGTGGCTCGGCAGTAGAGCACTTGCCTAGCACGTGAGGGGCCTTGGGTTTGATCCTCAGCACCATATAAAAATAAATAAATAAAATAAAGGTATTGTGTCCAACTACACCTAAAAAATAAATATTTTTTTAAAAATAAGAATTTTCACTGCCTATTATAATACTTCACACAATTTTAAAAAATTATCCTGATGCCAGAAAGGTTTCAATGCATTATGACATTGAATAAATGATAACAGACCCTGTTGCTAGGCAAAATATTTTACTTATCAATAAATGCACCAATGCTTTTGTTCCTTTTATTTTTTTCAAGGACTATATGGAAACTATGAAATTAATCATATATTTGGGAGGGGAAAACAAAGCAAAGGGAAAAGGAAATCAAGGTGGGTATTGAATATTAAGGGGAGAGATTACTAACTTTATTTTCTAGAGGAAGAAGAAAAGGAAGAAGTGAAAGTACCAAGTTATCAACCCTGATAGTACAACTTCAAAGTTCACTCTCTTTCTACTGTACCATACCATAGGACTCAGTGAACTACTTATAGGAATAAGGCCAGCTAAAAGATACACAGGACAAATACGCTGGAAGTACAAACCCTGGAATCTGCACTAAACAGTGGCCCTGTTGTTTTGTTCTTTTCTATTACTTACTCAATGTAACCCAGGTGAGCATCTGCCCAGTACAGGAGATCGTTGGTGTAATCGATGGTGATGGCATTGGGCCACTCTAACTTGGTAGAGATAATCACAGACTTATTGGATCCATCCATGCCCATTCTCCCAATGTACGCACGGTAAGCCCAGTCTGCCCAGTAGACATGCCTATAGGAGCAAACAGAGGGTCAGTCCCTGAAGCTGAAGGAAGTCAGTAGCCAAAAGACACAGCTTTTCTCCCTTTAGAGAAATGGAGTTTATATCCCACAGAGCCTCTTAGAAAGGGAAGAAAGCTAACAGAAAATAATCTAGAAGAGATTAAAGGGAATGAGGTACAGGAAATGCTCAAGGAAGAATGATTAACTATGGACTTCAGTGATTTGACATGGAGAGTCCAGGAAAAAAATGTTTCTTTTACCACAGTATTCTTTGCATGCAGCCAAAACGTGTAACTTGACAAAAAAAAAAAAAAATGAAAAGGTGTGCCATGGCAAAGATAACAGAAGAGCAGATGAGGATCACTTGAACAAGCCATGCTTCTACCCATGACACTAAACCATTTACCAGGTAGGAAAAGCAGAAGACAAATCCCAGCAAGATACTGGCCTTGAGAGAGCCTTTTTGATAACAGAGGCGGAATAAGGGCATGAAAGAAGAGCCCAAGATTACAGGGAGACAATACCCATATTGAGGGTGAAGGACAATTCCTCTGGGATTATCAAAGCAGAAGGTGTTGTTGGCATCCACACAGTGCTGGGCCAGGGTGCGGCGGTATCGACCTTCCAGGTCGGAGACGAAGAGGCTATCTAGGTGGGCATCCACCCAGTAAAGCTTCCTGAAATAAGAGAGCGAGGGGTTACTGACAGAATCACTTGGTTCAGCCTCCCAATCTCCTGTTCAAGCTTCCTGAGAATCACACAGGCAGCTGTTGGAAGGCACATTTCCCAGGCCAAAAGAAGGTGGGAGGGAGTCTGAAGTTAACTCTGCAGCAATGAGGCAATGGAAGGTACCAGAGTGTCTGCTACAGTTCCCACTTTCAGGGGATGTCATGCAGGGAATTCTGAGGCCACACCTCACAGCAGGAGTCTGGTTTTACCTCCTTCCTGCGGCCAAAGGCACCTTCTCAGGCAGTGCCAAGGTTTACTGGATGGGGAAGCAGAAACAGATGCCATGAATTACGGTTTGAATGGTGGAATCAAGGAAACGGACTTGTCTAGTGTGCACAAAGGAACTCTGAATTCTGACCCCCTTGATGTAAAGGGGTACCTCTCCCATCATGGCCCAGTCAGACTAGACTGGCAGAATGAGTTTCTTACGCTATGATGTATTTTACTTAATCGAACTTAAGAAGCCTTGGCAATGTATTAGAATCTGTTAGAAACTTCTGCCTCAGGGACGTTTCAGGTCTGAGTGTACTGATGTTCAATAAAACCAATTTATTTTCTGTAGAGCAGGTGTTTGTAATCAAAGAAGCCTGGACTTTGGGGGTCTGTACACCATCCAAAACTGATGCAAATTGTGTAAGCACAAGTGGGTAAGTGCTTTTATCCATCAAGGGGCCCAGGGTTTTCATCGGAATCTTAAAATATCCCAAAGATCAATATTCCTAGAATTGGAGGGTCATCAATACCAATTGAACAGAGAATGGTCTTCTTCTAAAGGGCTTAAATGCTTCTTTGCATGACATAAGCCCAGTCCAACTGTGCTAGAGGCCAGAATAGCAGCACCCTGTTCTTATGAGGAGGGATAAATGAATAAATGGACATGCCTTGCCAATTAAGACACTTGAGTAAGTCCCAATGAGTGAGATGACCACAATCTACATCTTGGATTCCATCATTGTAGTGGCCAAGAATACCAATAATAGTGGTAGCTATATATTGAATACTTACTAAATGCTAGGCCCTAGACTAAGAAATTTTTAAGACATTGTATTACTTAAGATCACAGCAACCCTGAAAGGAGATACTATTATTCCCATCTTCCTGATGAGACTGCAGAAGCCCCAATGTTATATAACTAGTAAGTGGCAGAGCAGGAATTCAAGATTGGCTACACTCCACCACAGGGCACTTGTACTCTGTTGAGGTTCTGCATTTCCATTAAGTTCTCTTCACTCCATAGTTGAAAGACTGATCCTGTGATCAGACGCTTGGAGAGAACATGAAGACCTTCTTTGTCTGCACTACTGGAAATATTAAGAAGACAAAAAGCCAGCACTATCTTCCAACATGCATAGTGGTGTTTTAAAAAATCAGTAGCTCAGACATTATTACCCTCTGTACATATATAACTATATGGCTGGTGTGATTCTATATCATGTACAACCAGAAGAATGAGAAATTATACTCCATTATATATGATGCATCAAAGTGCATTCTACTGTCATGTATAACTAATTAAAACAAATTTTAAAATTAGATCAAGTTTAAAAGCTTTGGAAACTAAACAATCTCATATTGGCTGTGCACTTTTGTATTAAGTTCTTGCTGAATAATGTATTAATTTGTATTAATGTTGTATTAATGTTAGGGGAAAACGTTTCTAATTTCAATGTAGTTCCTATCTTATGTCTCCTACCAATGCAAATGTGACTGAGTTCTATCTTTCGTGTTTTAAGGACTATTTAACCTGGCTGTGCTTCTTCCTAGACTTTTGAGAAAAGGTGTGGGCCATTTTCCCCCAGCCTCACTCAGATTTCCTTGCTCTGTCTTCCTCACTACCACACACAGAAATAATTCTCCTTTCTGATCAAGAATATGTCACAGTAGAGAAAAAAAAGGGCTGAAACCCAGACGGAAATAATATTCTACGAGTTTGGGGGGGAGAGGGTTAAATGACATTATCTTTGAGTTATAGTATTATTTTCCCCTGCACTGCAGCAAATGATGGGGACAGGAATTGGACCATGGTTAGTTCTGTTCCTGTAAATCATTAATCACTATGTTTTTGGACATGGAGTAGAGCCATATTCATATTCATGCTGTCAATGCTTCATACATTATTCAGCAAGAACTTAGGAGCACGTCTGGCAGGCCAGCTGCTCAGGGAGAACCGGGCACCAAATTCTCCCTCTGGTTTTAGGCCCTTTCCCCTGAAGATGGCCACAAAGCAAGGAGCCACCTGGAGGTCTGGGCTGACTGCAACTAGAATATTTACATTAGTGCCTATAGCTTCATGTCTATTAACCACACAGTCAACTGGCTTATGCTTCCAAGTATCTAACAGACTTGATATGTAACAGAGACATTAAGAAGTGTGCCTGATCAGGTAATGTTTCAATTATAACATCATCATCCTACCTTGAAAACCCTCAGTCTCTAGAAGAACTATCTCAAAAGAAAAGCATTTCAGATCAGCCATCCTCTGCCTCATGACGAACCCAGATTTGGGGATGATTAAGCATTGGAAGCAAGCCTGTGGACTCCAGAACAGCAAGGGCTTTGCCTGCCTGTTCACCTCCTGGTCCCCAGTGCCCACCATCACACCTGGCAGGGAGGAGGTACTCAGCATATTTAAATGACTGAATGCACCAATGAATGTGAGGATCAGTCCTTAATATCATCTCCAGTTAACTGAAGGCCTACGGATAGCGGGGTTCTTTCCTCCCTTGTGATACCCTTCTCCATAAAAGTAATATCAGAAATTCTTACAATCACTAAAGTTCTGTGGTATCCTATTCGAGTATTAAGTAAAAAGCAGAAAAAAACATGCAGAAGTATTAAATGCATCCACATATTAACACAGGTTGAAAAGATCAATTCCCTATCCAGATAAAACACAGTATTTTCCTTGTAATTTTTAACTTTTAAAAAGCTCATCAGTGTTTCCTCACCTGGCAACCCAGTCAACAGCCAGACTTTCTGCAGCTGGTAGTCTGTGGCTTATGATTGTCTCCCTGTTTGTCTTGTTCAGAAACATCCTCTCGATGACTTGCCTCTGTCTATCAATCCAGTACAATCTCTTTTCTACTCTGTCAAAATCCAGTGCCACAACATTGCCCAATCCTTGTAAAATGAGCGAGTAAGAATAGCCATCTACAGTTAAATTTCTCAAGTAGTAACGGTTGCTAAAAATGAGATAGGGTTCAATGTTACTGTTCTGCCGGCAGGTCTTCCCATCTGGCTCACGGATGTAGCCTGGGGCACACTTGCAGATGTAGGAGCCTATCTCGTTCTCACACTTCTGGCTGCAGACATAGGGCGTCTCCTTGCACTCATCAACATCAACACAAGTCCGCTTGTCAGACATAAGCTTGTAGCCAGGATGACAAGAGCAATAGAAACTGGTGAGGGTATCTGTGCAGTTGTGGTCACAGCCACTGATGGAAGGATCCTGGCACTCATTAATGCCTGTAGGTAAAAGACAGTTGTTATTATTATTTTGGTATAAAAAACGTCAGTGATGTCAACATTTCTCCTGGCAATATCAATTTTTTTTTTAAAGAGAGTGAGAGAGAGAGAGAGAGAGAGAGAGAATTTTTTAATATTTATTTTTTAGTTTTCGGCGGGCATAACATCTTTGTTTGTATGTGGTGCTGAGGATCAAACCCGGGCCGCACGCATGCCAGGCAAGCGCGCCACCGCTTGAGCCACATCCCCAGCCCCGCAATATCAATTCTTAATGAATCATGCCAGAAAACTGTCGACCATGGGGTGATTCAAAAGCCACTATTTTTTCAACTTTCTCTCCCACTTAATCCTTCAACTGTGGTTTTCACACTCAATACTGGTAACAAAGGTAGCTGACTTCTAGTGCTGTGCTTGCCAACCTCTCATTAAACAATAGTTTTAAAAATAAAATGGCAGGAGAAAGGAGAACAGAGGGTCCTGCCTAGAGTGTAGGCAAAACAGAATCCCCTTAAGGAAGAGGGAAAAGGCTGATTTGTAATATCCCCTATTGCAGTGATGGGATAGGCACACCCTGGCCATTCTCAAGCTACCAGCTTGCCACCACTGACTACAGAGTGGCAAAAAGTTATCACCATGTGCCTCTCACAGGACAGCATGAGCATGGACGTGAGCTCATCACCAGGAGCACCACAACAGTAGGTGTGCCTTGGCTGGTCCTGTGACGCATGGCCAAGCTCACTCAGAAACCATCTGCAAAGGGAGGGGAACAGGTGCTTATTAATTCTCTATTCAGCCAGGAGCCACAGATTAAAAATTACTTCATGTGCTAAAAAAAAAAAAAAAATCAGACCTTATACTGCTGCTGATTTACCAGGTAACACTAAGCAATTCATTTCATATCTACAGGCTAAAGTTGTATTATTTGCAAAAGAAAGAGGGTTTACATGATCAACCAGATTTGTTCTGGTTATAAGAGTAGATGTTTAGTACCTTTGGAAGAGACCTCATGAGATCAAACTAAAATTTTACATTTGCATTATGTACAATTGAGAATTTGGTTTTGGTTTCAATAGGCACAGAAAAATTAATTAAAGCCTAATGAGAATCTAACCAAATTAGGACTAAATATAAGAAAATTCTCTTAAGAGTTTTGGTATAAATGTCTAAAAGTAATAGGTGTATTTTTATTTATTTAATGGTTTCTGAAACTTTTGGTAGAAACTAACAGTAGTTTTTCTTGTATTAGAGCAAATAATTAGTTTTTGCATTTTTTATGTTATACGTATGTATTCCCTTCTCTAAATTTCCATAGCACATTCTCTCTGAGTTTCTCTGTCTACAGCTTGATTTTTATGTTAAGAACAGAAACCACATTATATATTCTGGGTCAATTAGGCAATGCACTTAATGACCACTGATAGTGAATCAGTGGAAGAAAAAAAATAAATAAAAAGATATGACCTTTCTTTCAAAGCATTTGTCTTTGATTAAAGAGACAATGCCAGCATACAATGTTCCTGTGATCAAACTCCACAAACAGGAATTCAAGATGCTGCTAAGCAAACAGTACCCATTTTGTAAATTCTCCACTGGTTTGCTTAAGGTGGTGGGGTAAGGAGGAGATTAAAATTCTCCTATTGAGCGCCTGAGGACAAAACTGAAGAGCCAGCTAAACAGTCCTAGCAGAGAGATGCTTCAGGCAATACGTCATTCCAAGGGTCTAAAGATCATCAACACTGTTCATTCTTGGGCACCTTATTCAGCAGACCTCTTAAAAAAAAATGGCCTGTATATTTGTTCATCTTCTATTCTTTCTAATGGTTGCTTAACTCAAGAATTATCTCCCAAAATATGGTGGTGTGCCTGTCTTGCATGCCAGGAAATCTTTGCCTTTTGATATCAAAGCCACAAGAAATTTTTGGAAATGTGCACACAGAAAACAGATGGTAAAGTCCTGGTCAGTCTTGAAGGATTGAGAATCCACACCAAGCCGTTAGCCACCTCTGTCCTTTTGGTAAGTTTTCCACTGTACTCACCACAGCCTTTCTCATCACTGTTGTCGGAACAGTCATCCAGGTGGTTGCAGACTTTCACCATCTCGAGGCAGCGCCCATTGTCACATTTGAACTGATGAGGCGGGCATGTGGCTTCTGGGGTGTGGCACAGGTGCTCCAGCTCATCAGAGTTGTCCCCACAGTCGTTCTCCTCATCACAGACAAAGTCCTCATTAATGCAGCGCCCATTCTGACAGGTAAACTCACTCTTACTGCAGGTGGGGTAGGAGCAGCCCCTCTCATCACTATAGTCACCACAGTCATTGCGCCGGTCACACCTGTGTGAAGGGACCCAGAGTGGCTGACAAGACTCATCTCTCATCCAAGTGTTTCTTCTCTATCCACCTGAATGACAGCTTAAGCTTGATCATTTCAATAAGATGGGCAATGACTCGGTCCCCTTCCCTCCAGAAACTTCATCTTCCTCACCAATAATAATGTGGCATTTGTACAGCATGCCCAGGTGCTACCATGAGAATGTGGATCTAGAGCTTTAAAAAAAAAAACCCACATTCATCCTTTCCCCTAGTTGATAGATTAGAATATTCCTCAGATGATAAGATAGCTTAATTGCACAGTCAATATCCCAGTGATAGAAGTACCCATACGCAAGTGGAAACTCAAAAGGGTGAGTATTGTGTATATAAAGGTTAAGATCATTGGGTGTGACTGCTAAGAACATGTTCTCTTCCAACTGGAATCATATTTGCACTAGCAGTCCTATTCATTCTATCCTTCCATAGTCCCATGGCCATTTGTCATGAGATATGGGCCATTATGGTTCTGGGAAGGAGGGAAAATTAATAGATTAACATGAATGGTATTGGCAAAGGAAGAAGGCCTATTGTAGTCCTAGAAGCTATTTGGGGACCTAACATTCCCAGGCACGAGGACCATATAGTTCCCTCAAGTGATGTGAACCAAACAGGTCTTTCTTCTCTACACTATTCCAAGATCCCATAAAAGTCATGATTACTAAAGAGGGTTCTGCTGACAATAGCAAACTCATCCTAAGTGTAAAGGAATTTAGGCTAAGGACAGACAAAACTCATTTTGATAATTCACACAACAATTTAGAATAGAAGGCCCAGGAGCTGGAGGCAGAACATTGCAAGACCTTAAAAGGCACAGAAGGTGAAAGTGATCAATCTTACCAACAACCTACAATCAACTTGCTAATCGCAGTTGCCATCCACAGACCCAGGTCCCTGCCAATGTGATTAACACCACAACATATGCATGGACCTGTGAAGAAAGCCAGGGCCACAGCACACTGGCTCAGCCCCACCTGGCCTCGTGGGAGCTATTACAACTCATTTCTGAATGCTTTGAGACACCAATGTTTTCCTCTCTCTAATTCCAGCTCAAGAGGGAAAGTCAGGTGAACAAATCACCATGATTTTAGGCACAATTGTGTGTCATTACTCCAGTGAGCTGCTCAAAACTCAATCTCGGGCAGGTGCTTTGGCAGCATTAGTAACAAGCCCAGGAAAATAGTCAACAGGAAAATAATCCCATCCATTGAACCAAATTGGGGAGCACGCATTCTGCCAAGCAAGCAAAAGGATGCACGTTTATAGGACACTTGGAGATGAATGGTGCTCCAGACACACAGAAGTTCAAGTTATTTTTAACCCTATAGCTCAGGCTTCCAGGCATATGGGATTTGGAATATTGGGTTTTTGGTTTTTGGTTTTTTTTTTGGTTGTTGTTATTACTCTCATTGTTTTTCCTGTTCTGTTTTGCCATATCCCTAGTCAAAAGCAATTTTGGAAATTTCAGGGGGAAAAAGATAGGAAGGGAGAGAAATAGGAAGAGGGGAGGGGAGGAGGGCAAGAGAGAAGAAGAAAAGGAAAGATGAATTAAGTCAGTAGAAATCTATTCAGACAGAAATAAGTCATCTGGGAGATCATAGTAAGAACAAAGCAGAGCTCAGAATGCTTAGAAAGGGAGCAAAAAAACCCAGAGTCTGACCAAAATTAAGCCTTGTTAGAATTGTATTCCATAGATTTTATGCCTAGGTTTTCAGAATATATTAATATCTAAGACTAATGATATTAACTATTTACTATATTCAGAACCAAAGAGAAGTATAACATAAAATACAGATTAATTTCACCATAAAAAGCAATCCAGAGATTATATCAGTTAAATACAAACAAAGCATGTTGAATGCAGTTTCACTACAAAATGAGACAGTTCCCTACTCCTGAATATCTTCCAATTGTCAATGAAGAAATTCTGCCCATTTGGCAAAGTCCACTTGGTCCTCATCAGGGATGAGACATCCTGTAGAGCACATTTTCTACATAACATTTATTTACTTTAATCATTTCTAATCTTTGATCATCATGCTAAGCCCCTGCTTCATTTTCAGCCTTCACAGAACATGACTTAACCTTCTCTTCTTCTCCAGGACCCCATCATAAACATGCAATTTATACCACACTGTATCCCAGATGCAAGTCAGCACCTATTGATGGACATCTGCCACTAAAGCAAATAGCCCCAGAAATTCTGTTGCTCCAGTCCTGGGCCTGCTTCCTCTAGCTTGCCATCTCCTTCCCCAGCAGGATATAAGCTGACAGTTCTGAAGCTCTCAGTATGCCTGTGAGGCCTTTAACCATCCATGGCACATGCAATATCTTTCTTAGCTTCCATTCCATGTGTCTAAATGCCTAGCATATATTTTCACCTCAGGAAGTCCTACGACATCAAACTCACCTCCTCTGCCCTTGTAAAAACCCCTTTCTGGGCTCCCCTATCTTTATTAATGCTCTTACTATTTTTCTTGTCCATCAGGATTACCCTTCCTTCTATATCCAAATATTTGCTAAATGGGGGTGATACAAGTTTGGGGTATTAAGAAAATATAAATCACTTGAAGTGGCATATTTGAAGAAAGTGCTAATAGGATACATAATAGGATATTACAGGAGTGATCCCCCAAACTGTTGAGCTATGAGCTAAATCAGTTTGACCCACAGAGTATTTTAAGAATTTAAATATTTTTTGGGGGGAGACATTTAAAGTCAGAATATTTTGCATGGAAATCCGTATTTCCAACTTTTCCTTTAAAAGGAGCATCAGAAGATCTGGCCCCCTACACTCCTGCATGCAGTATTCAGCTAGAACACACATCTCAGTTCACCCCCCACCCCCGCCTCTCCCTGTTGTCTCCTTGACCCTGAGCTAAGTGCCAAGCTCCATTTATCATCATGCTTGCACTGTTATTTTTCTTACAGCTGAGACAGGAAAGTGAAAAATTTTTGCTCCCATGCTTTTACTCCAAGTGGAAAATGAAGAGGGTCACTGGCTTTGAGAAAGAACTTTCTTACATCAAGCCCAGTGCATTCATCTCCCTATCTCTGCACAAGGCCACATGATAACTTTCATGGGTGCTACACACTTTTGCCTTCATGGGCCCCTTTATCCATAAAATTATTTAAAATTCTGTTAGGTGACCACATTGATATAAGGGCAGACATGTCAATATTGCATGTTAAAATGCTCCCTTTGACCAACGTTATTCTTTTTTTTTTCTTTGGATTTCAAAGGAATTCAAACATCTTCTTGCTGTGGGTTCTAGGTACTGTGGCTACTGGGCTTCATGGATAAGTCAACCCTGACCCTCAGGTATTTGAGGTTTCTGGGAGATTTTTTCCATCCCCAATTCACCTGTATGTTGATCGGATGCACAGTCCGTTACTGCAGGTGAATTCATCTCCAGAGCAAGATCTCCTGGTGCAGTTCTGATGCTCATCAAAGGCATCAGCACAATCCGCATCACCATCACAGACCCAGGACTGGGGAATGCATTTCCTGGCTGGAGGTCTGCTATTTACACAGAAAAACTCGGAACTTGAGCAGTTTTGAGCCTCTGAAACCAAAGCACACAAGAATCAGATGATAGTCTTTACAAATAGTCCGTTCTCTTGCTTATGGTACTGAACACTCTGATGGATGAAAGAAAATGGGAGGAAAGCAGGAAGACAAATCACCTGGCTACAATAATAATAGATCATGACATAAGTACCTCCAAAAGTCCTGTTTTAATTGCTTTAGACTCTGGATTTTTCAAAAGAAATCAACATAATAAAACACCTCACCCAGTTTTCCCTAAAATTAACAGAAGATCATATTTTTCCCCTTAGGCTTCAAAAATTCTCTTCCATTGTATTAATTGGATACCAAATGCCTTAACATTTTGATAACATTTTTTAGATTACAAGAAGTATCATAAATACAAAGTGAGATAGGTTTTTTGTTTTGTTTTGTTGTTTTTTGTTTTGTTTTTGTTATTGGTACTGGGGATTAAACCCAGTGGTGCTCTACTACTGAATTACATCCCCAGCCCTTTTTGTTTTTTGAGATAAGGTCTCACTAAGTTGCTGTCCATCCTCTTGCAACAGCCTCCCAAGGACCTGGTTAGTGAGATAGGTATTTTTATGACAATTTTACAGATGAGAAAATTTAAGCTTAACATGGCTAACTAGATGGCTCAAAATCTGAGAACTAGGAAAAAGAGCTAGTGCTTCAAACTCAGGTCTTTTTTCTCCAAAGGTAGTGCATCTCCAACTACATTATAGCAGCTACCCCAAGTAGAATGAGGGTGAACAGGAGAAATATGTGTCAATAAGAGCTGTCAGAAACCATGACACTGGGAAGAAAGAGATGTAGACACAGAATTGTTAGTGTCTGCAGAATAAAAGAATGTTACCCAAACCCATTGTTGATTCATGAGGCAAAAGAAGAAAGGGGTAAAGTGTTTGCTACAGTCCATGTACCCACCTCAAAGAGAGAGAGCATTTGAGGAGCTGTGGACTACCCCCAGAGTCATTATGTATAGGGCTAATGTCAAATACAAGAATCAGGAAGCCACTGCTCTTATTAACACCCTGCTAAGACACCTCAGATAAGAACTTCCAGCTCTGTTAACAAAAGAAAATGGTGTTATGCAACCCACTGAAAACAAATAATTGCAATATTCTATGAGTGTGCAGTCAATTAAGCAGGAATGTGCCTGACAATCAGACCTTCCAAACCCAGAAGAATGACTGTACCAGTCCCTCGAATGCCACTCTGCAGAAGATGTGACTGGCCTCACTCACCACATTGGTGTCTCTCATCTTCATCACTCATGTCCCCACAGTCATTGTCACCATCACAAATCCATTCTTTTGGGATGCACCTGCCACCATCACATTTGAACTCTTGACTTGAGCACGTTCGCTCATGGTGTGCTAAAAAGAGTTAAGAAGTAGTCTCAGTGAAAACAGTGGCTACTGTACACACCTAACAATTATTATATCTTGTGCAGATCCTCAAAATACTATGTGCCCTTTGTTTTCTGTGTAAGGGGAAAGAAACCTGACAAAGAGTTCTGGATAACACTCTGTAACCACCAGCATTAGAACTAACAATCTGCATTTAAATGTAAAACTATGCTAGTGGTGCTAAGAAAATATCCCCTAAATAAAAAGTTTTATATGTGATAGTATTTATATACATATGTGATAGTATTTACCATAACAATATTAATAATAGGAAAAAAGTAAACTCAATTCTTAATAATAGAGGCAGTTAACTCTATGATAACATAACCACTCAATGGAATATTATATGTCATAAAAAGGGAGTATAAAACAATACAACAAGGGTGAGTAAACTTTATCTCAACCAAACAGTAAATATTATAGGCTTGCAGGCTACATAGTCTCGGCCACACTTACTTGACATTGACATTGTGCAGGAAGCAACCATGGGCAATATGTGACTGCAGTCTAATAAAACTGTCTATAAACATGAACAACTGGCCCACAGTCAGAGTTTGATCACTTATATAGCAATATGATTTATCAACAGATTATAAAAGCAGTCTCCAAATGCAAACAAGGTACAATGGCTTCCAGGAATACAACAAGAGGGTCCCTCAAAGTTCATAGGAAGCTCAGGCAGCTGGGGAACTTCACCCCAGAAGCTTCACTGACACAAAACAGAGTTTGTGTGCCTACGGTGTGCTCCTTCTGTATGTGTGTGTGTGTGTGTGTGTGTGTGAAGAGTCCAATCATTTTTGCCTCTTCCCAGTCTTATGAGCCAGAACTCAGCCAAATTCAGAAGTTCCAACTGAGAGTCAACTACAAGCAGGCACTGTATTAGGAGCCTAATCTCATTTCATCAGCAGCAACCAGCGACTTCCATATTCTGGTCAGCAACTTACACAGGTCTTTAATGAACATCTGCAGAACTGTTGTGGCATCCCAGCTGGGAGCAGGAGCAGGGAGACCTAGTGTCCTGCAACATGACTCTACTCTGCATGTGAAGTGGTTGAAAGAGACCAGAGTTCTCTAGCTGCACCTTCTGCTTTCAAGCGCGATCACTCTCTTACCACAAGAGGCAGGTTCATCGGAGCCATCGAGGCAATCAATCTCTTCATCACAGTGCCAGTGTGATGGAATACAGCGCGGGGGAGTTGTGCACTGGAACTCACTACTGGTGCACGTGTGAGTGGCTGGGGGAGGGAAAGAAGATGACAGGTGTGAGCAGGCACAGCATGGGCCCATCAGCCTTAGCAATCTGCCTATACCTCTAAACTGCATAACAGCTGCTGAGAAACAGAGGCTGGGACCTGAGAAATAATGGGCTTTTATGTGAGCTTTGCATGGGGAGGGAGGAGTACTGGAGATAAATAGAAGGCAATATGCCCCAGTTTCCCAGAATTTCCATTCCAGATTCCAGAAATCCAAAATATAAATTCTATTTGATAGAAATACCAAAGAACTGTCTTTGTGATATATAAAATAAAATAAATCATGTAAAATACACTAGTTTTATTTTTCTGCTATAGTAGAAAATCAAACAAATTCTACTGAAGAAATTAAAAGCAGTGAGATTTTATCTGAGTTCACCCCACACACATCTTAACCATGTTAGACTATGATCGAGTTAGTAAAGTTCTCATCATCTTTATTTTTATAATCCAGAACTTTTATTTGAGAAAGCAGGAGAGTCTGCCAAATGTTTAAACATTCGTTCTCTTCTCAAGTAAACTTAGGTGGCTCTGATTGGATATATTCTTGAATACACAGGTACAAACCTGAATTAAGTCTTGTCATTCTTCTCCTCTACAAGGCTCTCTTGCTTTGGCCCAAAAGGTTTGATGATTTGCCAAGGAAATATTGTTAGGGAAACAAGGTCCCTGAAAGGTCAGCAAAAACTCCAATCTGCCAAGCCCTCTCTGGTGACTGCACCCTGAATTTTGCTTCCTTAGGTTGCTCTTAATACAACTGATTCCTGTCTCAGACGATAGCCTGGCCTAGTGAAAAATTTTTATCATGCCCTGTGGTTTGCTTGGGAGAGGACCAGTGACCAGTGACTACGGGGAAGGACAATTACTAAATTCTTAGAGTATGAATGTTTACACTAACAGTCTCAAAGTGATACTACACAGCTTAAAAAAGACCTTCTGATTTGTCTTAATGAACAAAGTTGCTAAATAAAGCTTCCTGAAATTAAAATATTAAAAGGCTATAAAAATACTTTCAGTTACTAATGGCCACCACCATCATATTTTGACTAAATAGTAGGAGTTTAATATGCAAACCCTGCCTGGAGCTCTGGAAGAGCTTCAACACTGGGAAAATGGCTTTCCAATTGTAGGAGGTCTCTGGAAATATTTGGGGGCTGAGCATTCAGGCAGGGCATAGAGGGAAGGGGTTTCTCTTGCCCCTCCACCCACATCCTAGAGCAAGTGCCTTCGGCATCTGCTCACAAACTAAACTTTCAGATGATAACTGAAAAAAGTACAGATACCCAGGTTCTATCTTTGCTTCAGCTCAAAATATGCACCTCCAGAATCAGGAAATGAAGCGATTTTTATCATACTCACTGCAATAAGTAGGGTTTTCATCGCTCATATCTCCACAGTCATTGTCGCCATCACACAAGTACATTCGAGGAATACAAATGTTTGTACTCTGACATTTTGTGTATCCAGACTGGCAAGTGCGATCAGCTTGAAAAGGACAACCAGATAAACATTTGGAACATATCCACCAAATATACAGTATCAACACTGTCTATGCCAGCAGACCTACTACAGACTTCAAACCACAGGAGGGGGATTTGAGAAGCCCAGTCCCTGACATTGATGTTACCTACAGATTATCTAGTGAAGAGATACTGCCAGCTGATGCTAAACAGGGAACCAAATAGAGAGCTGAGGAGAGAAGGAGAGGTAGATTGCCATTTAAATTCAATTCTTTATTTAATGAATTTAATGATATCAACAAAAGGCTCAACTCAACTAAACCATGGCATATCCACACATCTATAGCTATAAAAATAATGCTCTATAAGTGGATACACAATGGCAGTATGATCTCCAGGATATATTGTTAACAGTAATAGAAGATTACCTTTTGGGGGAGGGGGAGAAGAAAAAGATAATTATACAGCTTGAGTGTTCCTTTTCAGAAATGCTTGGGACAACAAGTCTTTCAAATTTTGACATTTCTGGATTTTGGAATATTTGCATATGTATAATGAGATATCTTAGGGATAGAACCCAAAGTCTAAACACTAAATTCATTCATGTTTTCATACAGATAGCCTGAGGCACTTTCATGTAATTCATGATGTGAAATTTTCTAACTGTGGTTCATGTCAGCAATTAAAAAGTTTTATGTTTTGGATTGGGGTTGATCAGCATGTGTCCGGGTATATGTGTGTGTGTGTGTGTGTGTGTGTGTGTGTGTGTGTGTGTAGTGAGCAAAAGAGAGAGAGATGTTTCTATTAAAAGCAATAATTATTATGAAAAATAAACTAAAGAAAATCATCACCCCGTGGGAAGATTGAGATAGATAGAGATGACAAAACTTCCGTAAATGCACCTTGTCATAGTTTTAACTTCAGAGCCACGTACATTATTTTGTACAAATAAAACAATGTAATCAAAGTGAAAAAAGAAAATCGATTCTTAAAATTTGGCAAAAATACAAAGGAGGCTAACTGTAAAACAAGTTGATACTATAACCCTACAAAGAAAAAAAATTCAAATGTGTTTAAAAGCAGTATATTGCCTCTATGTCATGGGGGCATAATCTAAGAATAAGAAAGACCTTCCATATATTTATTGTTATAAAATTATTTCTGTGGTTATAAAAATCTTGAAATTATTACAGGCATTTCAAAATTATTGCAAAATAAAGGAAACAAGTAACCTATGTTAATGTCATTAAGAACCAAAATTTTAAGCATAAGAGAAAGGATGGATTTATAAATCTATTAAGTGAACAATCTATAATCATAAATTTAAATGATAAATACAAATTTAATATTTTTTTCTTAAAAAAAACTGCATTTCCTAATTCTGTCCACCGAATAAGCCTATAGACAATGAAAACCCAGTAGGAAGGGGCATTCAACACTGCAATAATTTCTAAATACCCACAAAAAAAAAAAAAGACGGATGACATTTCCTTGGATAAGAGGCTAATTGCTGGTCTGGGACAGAAAACGTACAAGACAAAACAGACTATGCTATACAAGACCAAATGGGGTCACATCAAAAACAGAGAACTAACTTGATAGAACTTCAACTGGCCTAAAATAGGATATTCAGATACCAAAAAAAAAAAAAGAATAAACGTGGACATTGTATTTAAACAAATATGTAGATATCCTTGAATTCAATAATATTAAAACATAAACTTATTGTTCACTGATCACCAACTCCTTACTCTGAAAAACAAATGGAAAGAATTAAGCAATTCACTGTGCAGATTGTAATTACCATTAAATGGTTGATAAAGAAAATTTATTTTTAAAGAACTTCAGTGAATAAATGGAGAGCAAAAATAGAATTTTACAATGTCCACTTTGGAACATAATTGATTTATGCAATGACTATTCGTGGGTGCTAAAAGCACTGGGTGAAAAGTTGATGGGAACTTGGTAAGGAAAGACTCAGGATGACACCTGGGTCCACCCATGTTATGCAGAATGGGACAAGCAAACATTCTGTGCCTCATGATTTGATATAACAAGAAATGCACAGCTCCCCAGAAGCACTCCTACCCAAAGAGTACACCCTAACACAATCAAACCTCTACTCTAAATTCCATGCACAGAAAATAAGAGGGATGAAATTAATTCAATGGACCAATTATAGGAGTAGTCAAATTAAGAATGTGGGATATTTCCCAGGAAAAAAATCTGCCAATTTTTCTTCCAAATCAGTGACAAAAAGGATGGAATTGTTGTGACATAAAAGTGATTAAAAAAATCAAAAAAATCAATGTGCAGATCTTGTCTGAATCTTAATTTTGAGCAGAATTAACAGTAACTAAAGGTGAAAAAAAATTGAATGTAGACTGGGTGGTCAAAGATATTAAGTAAGTATTGTTGCTTTTTCTAGGTTTCATAAAGGCACTGTAGTCGTTATGGTTTTGATGTGAGGTGACCTCAAAAGCTCATGTGTCAGAAATGCAAGGTTTAGAGGTTTAATGATTGGGTTGTGACAACCTTAACCCAATCAGTGAATTAATCCCCTGATAGGGATTAACTGAGTGGTAACTGAAGTCAGGTAAGGTGTGGCTAGAGGAGGTGGGTTCCCTTCTATGGACTGAGACCTCTGGAACTGAGATCCCTCAAATAAACTCTTCCTCCTCCAATTGTTCTTGTCAGATATTTTAATCACAGCAGCAAAAAACATGACTAAAACAGTAGTTGTATTTTGAAATGTCTTTATCTGTGAAATCCATGTTGCTTTAAAATTCTAGAAAAAATGGGGAGAGAGGTGAAACAAGGTATGTATGGCTGATAATTGTTGAAGTTGGGTGAGGGTATACTGTACTATTTTTTTTTTTTTGGTATATGTTTGAAATTTTCATAGGAATTTTTTTTTTTTTTAAAGCTTGCCTGGCATGTGCTAGGCTCTGGGTTCTATCCACCAAAAAAAAAAAAAAAAAAAAAAGACCCAAATAAATACACTAGTGTATAGAATAGCTCTTATCTACAAAGCCACAAAACTGGTTTATCACAGCCAAACTAAAAATATCACACTAGAACCTACATTCTGGATCTTTTGTCTTCCTAAGATGCTAAGGTACAGTTCAAAAATCAATTCACTACAAAGCTATTTCCCAGAAAAACTAAAGAGTAAAACTAATTTAGTCAACATGGTATAATATAGTTTTTTTGCACAACAAACATTAACCACAATACACTTAGGCAATAAATTTTGCAAAGATTTTTTAAAAACAACAAAAAAAATTATTAAGAGGATCTGTAATCTAGCAGATTTGTAAACCAAGGACAAAATATTCAAGATTAAAATATTCAACAATTGCATGAACTCACCAATTTAAGTGAATAAAAAGGAGGTAGAGTTGTGTTTTATAGAATTTAGTGCACTGTATCAAAAGGAAACTGTGTTTCAGAAAGCCTTTGTTTTTATGTAAAAATTTCAACTCTTGACATTCGAAAATACAGGAAGTACTAAAGTTAGACTTACGGCAATTTATCTCATCTGAAGTGCTGTTATCATGGCAGTTATTTATGCCATTGCAGACAAACTCGATGGGTATGCACCTCCCATTACCGCAGGTAAACTCCGTGGTGTTATCACATTTCCTGTACAGACACCCGGCCTCATCACTGTTGTCCCCACAGTCATTGTAGAAATCACAGCGATAGCTATATTGGACACATCGCCCGTTGTCACAGGTGAAAGCCGTAGGCAGACAGGTGTGAAATGCTGGGTGGGGAGGGGACATCAAAAGAAAACCTCTAGATAAAAGCATCCTTCTAGTTTCTAAAACACTACAATAAAATAAAATGAACTCTGAGTTTACCTTCCCAGGCAAATATGGCTGCAAATCGGACTGCATGCCAAGCGAGATAACACTTTAAGCAAAAATAATGTTGTATGCCTTTTTTAAACAAAGTATTGCAAGAAAAAAAAATCAAAATCACTCCAATTCTCAATTTAAAAGTTTATGTCAGTCACAGGAAAGCATTTAAACACAGTTTATTTGGGGAAAACAAAAACTCCTAGCCCTTACATGATCTGTTAGGGAAAGTTTCCAACCTTCAACCTCCCTGATAAATTTTCATGGTCTTCCTCATTCCATTCACATGACAGCTGAGGACTGGGAGTGACTTCAATACAAGTATTGCATTAATAAACTTTGGGCTATGATAATTAATAAAATAACAATCACATATTAGATTTCTCAGTCTTGGGATCTTATCACACCCTATGCTAAGTGTTTTTATTATGGCTCTCTTGCTCCTCACAAGAACCCTAGTGATCATTCTATTTTACAGACGAGCTGTCTGAAGCAAATAACTCTCCCAGGGCTATATAGATTATAAACCACATGGCCAGGATTTTAATCCAGTGATTTTGCTTATAACCATTCCAGAGGTAATTTAACCAAAGTACAGTCTGGGTTATCCGAATAAACGTTTTTCAGCTCTGACAGAATTCTTAGGCACTAATTTCAACCTCATTCACACACAACAGGATTCTGCACCAAGCCCTATCGTAAAGATGTCTTCAGCGCCCACGAAAAGCATGGAGAGTCCAACTCACCACAGACGTTTTCCAGCTCATCACTGCCATCGCCACAGTCATCCTCATTATCACATTTCCACTGCTCTGAGATGCAGTGCCCAGTGAAGCAGGTGAAATAGGATGCATTACACCGGGCCCCAGTGTCCACAATACAGTGTTTATTATTATTGGCCAGATACCATTGACCCTCATGTGGACACTGGCACTCAGCTCCATTTGGACCTGGGAACAAGAGAAACCACAAGATTAGTGCAGCAAACATTCAGAGTCTCCTCCAGAGTAGCTTTTGCAATAGCTTCTACATGAAACACTTACCCATTAGCCTTTCAACCATATTCTGAGTCACTCTTCCATTAAGAATGACAACCACCGATTTCTAATAAATGTGCTAATTTACTGTAATCTTCAGACAACTACCTAGCATCTGCAAGAGCAATGATTCTCTTTTCTCGGTAGAATTTACAAAGTAACAGTACCAGAAAGCACATATTCCTTCAAATTTTTCTTCACGAAATACTATGAAACACATATCTCACCCTAAAATATCATCAGAAATACTTCAAACCACAAACAATACTTCCTAAGCAGAAAATTAAATCTTTTTATGAGGAACATAAGCTCATGGACGGAATTTTCTATGCAAGTCATGAAGTGGGATGGCCAAAGCCCTCATCTTATTTTCTACCTTTACCAAGTTTGTATTTAAGACACCTTCATAAGATGGCTCCGTGTGGAATAGAAAAGAAACCTAGCAAAGACTTTCCCTCAAAATATAACCCCATCTATTTCATAAGTTACCTTGAAATCAAGGATATTTGGGCTTTTTCTCTTCTTGTTAAGATGAACATTTCTTCCACCTCCCTTGCCAGGTGTTTTTACTATGATTATTCTATAGGTTTTCACCTTCAAGGGGCAACACCTTACCTGGCACACAGATGTGGCTGCAGCCTCCATTAAACTGATCACAAGGATTGCTACACTGCTGTTGTTCATTTTTCCTAACAGTGCAAATACCCTTAGGCTGAACAGGCAAACTTGGAGTCATGGCCATCAGATCTGACCCATCATATTTGTTAGCTCGGTAAATTCTTCTTGTGTAGAAGTCTGTCCAGTAAATATACTGGCCATAGAGAGTCAAGCCAAAAGAATGAAAGGCTGTGCTGACAATGACTTCCCGGGCCATGCCAGTGAGAGTGCTGCGCTCAATCTTCTGCCTGAAGTGGAGGGGGGGAAAAAAAGAACAAGAAATTGCTGAAATCTGGGAAGAATAATGATTAGGCCCACGCATTCATTTATACACACCCCAACTGTCTTTTCAATCGAGGTATATGGCAGCTGGAAATGTTTCTTTTGATGATGGGAGGTCTTAACAAACAATTACCTACCCATATTATTGACTTCCAGAAATGAATATAACCTACAAGAGACCCTACAAAAGGAACCAAGCTGTCATTAAAAACAAGAGAGCAGGGGCTGGGGTTGTGGCTCAGTGGTAGAGCACTTGCCTAGCATGCGTGAGGCCCTAGGTTCGATCCTCAGCACCACATATCAATTAATTAATTAATTAGTTAATTAAAGGTATTGTGTCCAACTACAACTAAAAAAATGAAAATTAAAAAAAAGAGAGCAATATGAAAAGATACATGTCATGCATGGTACTTGGTGTGGAGTGCCCTGTAAAGGCCCCCAAAATGTTCACTCTTTGTCCTGTCCACTCCCTTGGTGACTTTTTCAACTTGACATTTTTTGAGTACTTTGAGATATTTATCTAAAATGATCCAAAATCAGACACACAAAACTGCTCAAATATAAAATGAGCAGTTTTGTTTTGTTTTGTTTTGATGAGAAAATGAAGACAAGATCTGGATATTGAATTCTGGGCACCACAAGACCAAACTTGTGAGGAAATATGTTCCTTGTGAGGAAATGTGTTTACCAATTACAAAAACCATGCATATTCCATTAGGATGACTGGAATGTGAGACGTTTTGGGGTCACTTGGAGAAACTACATGCAACATTAGACATGACAAAATTTATAAGGAAAACATTATGAAATTTGCTGAGAAGAAGCATACCAAAGGAAAAGGATTATTTGAGAAGAGGGCCAAAAGTCGAAGACTAAAGAGGATCATGTTTTAAAAGACACTGAATGATAAAGCCCAGGAAAAATTTTAATATCACTATATATTTAAAAGTCATTCATGCCAGGCACGTTGGCACATCCCTGTAATACCAGCAGCTGAGGAGGCTGAGGCAGGAGGACTGCAATTCAAAGCTAGCCTCAACAACTTAACAGGGCCCTAACAACTCAGTGAGACCCTGTCTCAAAATAAAAAACAAAAAGGGCCGAGGATGTGGGTCAGTGGTTAAGTACCCCTAGGTTCAATTCCCAGTACCAAATACATATATATTTTTTTCTGAGAGTTACCTAGAATCTTTTGATCATAAATTGAGTAGTTACATTTGCAATTATAGTTGAAATTGCACATACAATTTAGTGATACATCTTTAGATATCTTTTAGCTCATAATTATTCAATCTCACAATAAAGTTAAATTTTCACAGATAGAACATACTCAAGCTAGAATATCATATAGTTCCAAAAACTGTGATTCTATGTTTTGGAAATAACTTTCTGGCAAATTATATTTCATCACATTAAGCAAATCTCTCTGCTTTGGAAGTAGGAGGAAGAACTCCTCTTCTTAACCCCACATGAACTACCAGAGACACATACAGACTAGCATCCGCCCAATACAGAAGGTCTGTCTCATAGTCCAGAGTGAGTCCATTGGGCCAAACCAGACTGGTGTTCACAATGGGGACCCGGAAGTTTCCTGCAAGTGTGGCTCTCTCGATTTTGGCATTAGTGCCCCAGTCAGTCCAATACATGTACCTAGTCATCCAAAAGAAGAAGTCATAATTAGTTCCACAAGAAACCTCAGAGTCCTTTTCACTTAAAAAAGTAGTAGCAATCTTTAATTACAAATTGTCATTAATATGGGTCTCAGGTAGGGAACCTACTCCATTCCTAGCCACATGATTTACCCAAAAGGGATTTACTGAGCATTGATTTCCTAGGATGCTGCCAACTTTCCTCCCACAGGAATGAAGCTCAAAACTCCCCTTCCCAGGTAAAAAACCACTTAACACTCATTTACCCTTCTATGCACAGTCACAGAGTTATGAACCCTTAAGATACTGGCTCTCTATGAACATAAAATAATTTCTGGCCCCACTTCCTCCAGAAACAAGCAAACAAAAATACAACAAAAGACGGGGACATACATACCCTCTGCAAGGATCTAACACAATGGCTCTTGGTTTTGAAACGCGGGCTATCACGGTACGCTGAGATCCATCTTCAGCCATGGAACTAATGGTCTGGTTGTGGTAGTCACTGTAGTAAATTCTTCTATTGATCCAATCAAAGGCAATGCCATCAGCAATCCCTACATCTGGACACACACCAGCAGGGAGACACAAACACACATGAAGACATCAGAATCATAGTGCACTCTAAGAACACTCGGGCCAGGTGCAGTGGTGCACACCTATAATCTCAGTTACTCCAGAGACTGAGACAGGAAGATCACAAGCTCAAGGCCAGCCTGGGAAACTTAACAAGGCCCTGTCTGGGGCTGTAGCTTAATAGCTTGTCTCACATGCATGAGGCCCTGGGTTTGAACCCCAGCACCACCACCAAAAAAGAAGAAGAAGAAGAAGGAGGAGGAGGAGGAGGAGGAGGAGGAGGAGGAGGAGGAGGAGAAGAAGAAGAAGAAGAAGAAGAAGAAGAAGAAGAAGAAGAAGAAGAAGAAGAAGAAGAAGAAGAAGAAAATTATTCATGCATGTTGACCCTGTTTTATCTACACCTGAGATAAACTCCAGTTAGAGTGCACTTACCCGAAGCAACGACAGTTGGAGTATGGATCCCAGAATACAGGCTGACATAGGAAATCTGTCCACGTTCAGAATCTACATTTTGTGTGAAGTAGATTCTATTATTTATGCTGTCATAGTCCACAGCAATGGCATTTTTTTCCACATTTATGCTTTGGAAAGGTGGACTATGGTCTTCAGGGTCAAAGTGTAAACTTCTCAAAGAATTATCCAAGGCAAAGATGAGGAAGTTTTCTGTTGAAATGGCACAGCTCTTGCCATCATGTTCCAAGGTCCCAAAGGCACAGCCACATTTTGGAGTATGCAAATCAGGTATAGCAAAGCAGAAATGAGAGCACCCACCATTATTTTCCAAGCAAGGGTTGTTGTTGACCTCTGCTGGTGTCCGGGGCTGGACACGTTCATCAAAGATGGTCACATCTCTCAGCCAGTTGATATCATCTCTTATTACTGTGACTGACTCATTGTTCTCTGGTTCCTTGCTGGCTTGGAAGATTTTTTTCAAATTCCTATCTACCCATATGATAGAATTTCCAAAAACAGTGATGCCATAAGGAGTTGGGTATCGATTGCCATAACGAACCACTTCAGATTCCCCTCCGTGAAGAGGGATCCTTGCAATTATGTCTAAGGAATCATCAACCCAATAAATAAAGCCATTGCTGTGGTCCACTGCCAAGCCCCGTGGTGTGACAATGCCCTCTGAGACAAGTACAGTTCGATTGGTACAGTCAAGAAAAGAGCGTTCAATCTTCGGTTTCTGCCCATAGTCGGCCCAGAAGAGATATCTGTTCTTGGGGTCTACGACAATGTGCCTAGGCATATCTACTGTGGTTTTCAGGAGAACACGGCGGTAGGTGGTATTGATCCGCAGCACTTCTATCAGTGTTTCAAACGCAAAGGCATTGGTGAAGTAAAGATTTCCTAAAGGAAAATAGGAGAGGATGCTGATGAATGGAAAACCAAGAAGAGAAAAGGAAGGGAAGACCTTTTCAAATTCAGGACAAAATATGTGAGGTTGAAGTTGGGGTCAGTAAATGCCATCATTTCCAAGATAATAAATAAATATCTCAGTGTAGCTTAGAAAAATAAGTACTTACTCTTAAGAACTAAAGAAACCATGTCTTCAAATTCAGAGAGAAGGTGCCCATCTTCAGCTTCTGAAGCAGATTAGAATGCGTAGCAAATGTCCTAGCTCGCTTTCTACCAAAAGGTAAATTTTCCAGAATGTCCTTCCACTTCTACCGAAAGCACTAAATTTTTAACACTCACTTAAAAAACCCTAAATACACATTATCATGGCATAATTTCTACTCTAACTTGACAAAAGAAGCATAGAGGGACAGCCATCAGCACCTCCTGTTGCTACCAATATTATGGAAGGCTCTCTGTGTTTATAAGTAACATGAGATGTTTTTCTATCTTTTCTAATGAATGTTGTTGTTCCCATTCCATGGACCTTCTAAAAGCCACCAAATCCATGGTCCAATTCCCTTTGAGTGTTACAGCACAATACAAACACTAGAACGAAACAACAATCACATGAAGATAGTATCATGAATAAAGAGTGATCCCGAATTATTGATTCCATATAGTTAAAAATCTGTTGTTGAACTATCAATACTGCTTACCAAGGCATACATAGTTTGTGCCTATATCTGACTCAAAACACCTCTAGAGAAATCAAGCTATATTAAATATGTTCCTGGTATCTTTTCTTCAATACCTAACTCTACTTGAGAGCTCTCTCTCTCTCTCTCTCTCTCTCTCTCTCTCTCTCTCTCTCTCTCTCTCTCTCTCTCTCTCAGAGAGAGATCCCCAATCCTTTAATCCAGAATTGCCAAACTTTCCTCAATAGAGCAGATATAAATATTTTAGGCTCTGCAGTGTATTTGGTTGCTTTCACAGTACTCAACTGTGCCTTGAAACATGAAAGCAGCCATAGATAACACATAAGTGAACGGGCATAGCTCTGTTGACTATACAACTTTATTCACAAAAAGAGGCAGTAGGCTATATTTATTCCACTACCCATACTTTACTGACCCTGCTTTTATAATCAGGAATGATGGTTAGGAACTCAGTTAAAGCCTTATTTAACTATGCTACCATATTTATGATTTGCAATAAACTATTATAGACCTAGATGTTAATATTTCATAATAGATATTAATATTTCCAAGTGTTGCCTGCTTACCACACTTGATAACACCCACTTACATCTATTTTGACTAGAATTGGATTATATTCCAAAAAATTATAACACATTTGTTTCCTAGAGTATAAGTAAAAATGAGCAGTAATTCAAACGTTAAGTGTATGAATCAATACAATTAATGTATACTGCACCAGTCATACCAAGAAAATGCTATTAGAAGCATATAAGGACCAAAAGGACTTTTATACATTAACAAGAGAAGCAAGTAAGTATTTGCAACTAAAAATTGCTTGACTTTAAAAGTATGAACTTCATTTTATGATTTACATCATATTTAATATCACTTTTTCTTTGAAAATTTAGGCATTTCTAATTCAGAAACAGGGGCAAAATCCAAGTGTAAAAACCACAAATTGATCTAATTTGACATTTCTAGCCATTTTTTCCTGCAGTTTTGATTGTTCTAATAATAGAAGAAAATGATATGGTTAATCTGCAATGAATCTGTCAACTGAAACACCTTATCATTTATTTAATACACACAATTTATCTCAAATGAACTCAATGATTGTCTGGAAAAATAAATCAATATCACTTGTAGTTAGGTTAAACTCCTCAGCATAAAATTAGATGACAGGCAAACACAAAAAAAATTTCAATAAAATCACTCTATAGTTTACATACCTGCCACCCAATCCACTGCAATGCCACGAATTCCATTTCCTCCTATCCCATATGTAACGATGTTTGTGAAAGAAGACCCATCTGGTTTGATTCTACGGATTGCATTGTAAGATGCCACAGAGCTGCTATAATCACACCAGTAAATAAAGCCAGAGGCCACATGGACATCCACATGTAGCACATTTCGCCCTAGAACATTTAGGAAAAGATCATCAGACAATGCCCAAACTGGAAACAGTGCTTTTAAACACCAGCACTTCCTCTCAAATACCCATTCCCAGCTCCTAGCTCTAACCATTCCCCTTGTTAGGAGGTGAACCTATTTGTTTACCAGTTATTTAAAACAAACATACTTACCAAATCTTGGCTTCTGAACAGTATTTCCTACAATAAGGAGCTACAGCTCCTGGGAGAAAGGGCTGATTATAAGTTTGGGACATCAATAGAGGTTTGGGAAAGGCATTAGCCTAGAATATCTTATGGTACCAAGAAACAAGGAAGCACTCAAACACTAATGGGATCATGTCAAAAAACAGGGAGCCACTTGAAGACAAGACTTTCCCTACCCAAGATGGATCAATCAGAGCATCCAAAGATTAATTATAATAATTGAACATAACACTAATTTTTGACAGCTGAAATTAACACCTTACAATTTATTTAACAAACATATAGATTATTTAATAAACATATAGATTAATCTGGGGGGCTGGGGTTGTAGCTCAGTGATAGAGCACGTGCCTCACACATGTGAGGCACTGGGTTTGATCTTCAGCACTATACAAAAATAAATAGATATTTAATAAATGTAATAAATAGGTATTGTGTTCATCTACCAAACTAAAAAAAAATATATATATATATATATATTTAAAAAAATAAATTGGGGTGGGAATTTTCCTTTATAGAGTATTATCTAGGAATGTAAAGAAATGATAGAATGAGAAAATCACCATTTATAATCCCCACTGAAATAATCACTGCAGACAAAAATCATCAATGGCTGCTTAAAAACAATGGGTAAAGGTGCTAGGCACCAAGATATTCACAGGACCAAAACATAACTCTATAGGGCTGGGGATATGGCTCAAGCGGTAGCGCGCTCGCCTGGCATGCGTGCGGCCCAGGTTCGATCCTCAGCACCACATACCAACAAAGATGTTGTGTCCGCCGAGAACTAAAAAAATAAATATTAAAAAATTCTCTCTCTCTCTCTCTCCTCTCTCTCTCTTTAAAAAAAAACATAACTCTATAGATTTCACAGTAATTAAAAGGGGGAATATACTATATAAAGGAGGGATTTTTGGTGACCAACTTAACCAAGAAATCAATCTTGAGTGTCACTACAAGCAGGACAAGTTATGTATATGATCTTCCTAATGAGATTCCATATCAAGTACACAGTACCACCTACCAAGTACTGCCAAATGTTTTTAACCTCAATATAATCAAGCAACTAGAGCTAACTTCCATTTGATAGGAAATGCAGAGTATAAACTGAGTGACAGATTAGATGACTTAAGGAAACAGACAAATCCTTCATGTAGAATTCTAAAAGACAATAGTTGATTTACCTCTTTAAAAAAAAATCAATGTCATTAAAAAAAACTAAGCAATTACTCCATATTAATGACAAATAAAGAGAACTTCCAAATGCAATGCATAACTATGGATTAGATCTTGGCTAGAACAAATCAACAGCTATATACAACTGGACAAATAATGTAAGTATCAGATAATAATACCCTTGGAGCTGCAAGCTAAATTAGATTGGGGGAAAGTGTCATGGTACCTGATATCTGATATTTGCTTTCAAAAGATTCATAAAAATGTGTGTATAAGTGTGTGTGTACATGTGTGTGTGGTTGTGTGTACATACATGTGCATACAGAGGGATTAAAAACTGAGAGGTGATGAAATGTTAACAACAGTTAAATTTTGGTGACAGGTATAAAAAGTCTGCTCTACCTTTTCTTTCAATTTTTCTGTTTGAGATTTTCCAAAATGAAAAGTAGGAAGAAATAAAATATTGATGTTTTAGTATCTTTACAAGATGATAAATTAGATCCACAACTTTTTAGAAACAAAAAGACAAAGATGAGTTGTGACAGCAGGTAAACATGAGCATGAGCAGGTACCAGGTGTGTATGTATCCTTCACCAGAGCCTTTCTGTCTGCACTGACCATTTCTCCTGCCCCTCCATTCCCTTCATCCTTTTTCTTTTCTTCCTACCCTCTATTCCTCTATTCTTACTTATGCCTTGTGACTCTCCTAAACTCTTAATTCCTCTTGTGGTAATGTATACCTGCAAAATTTGGCTCATCTAGGAGTCACGTTATCATTTTATACATTCAGAGTTCACAAGCAAAAAGAGGAGCAAAGATATGGTTATTAAGGAGTGACTGGTACTGTAAACTATTACTTCAATTCACCAAATATATGCTAATAAATCAGACCTCAGACTATTTCATTACTGTATTACATATTATTTAACTATTTTATTATTAAACTATTTCATTACTATATTAAATTTCATTAAAGTGTGCCCTCTACTCTAACTCTCTATTAACAGTCAGAAATAAGGGCACTGTAAACACTTCTTGAACTCAAGCGACTTTCTATATTGCTCTAGGTCTAGGGTCCTCGGGAATCAGCAACCTCTGCATGCCCTGGGAAAAGGTTAGGAATACAGATTACTACCCGTCCCCCAGTCTACTAATTCAGAAAAATCTAGGAATAGGGCTCTGATCTATGTTTAACAGTCCTCTCCAGATGATTCTGATACACATTAAAGTTTATAAACCACTCTAGGCTAAGACAGGTTATTTAAAGAGAAAGAGAAGCTTCATTATGTGCTGAATCTAAGCCTGAAGAAATGCTTTTATGATATCAAGGATTTCAGCTGGGCACCAGATGAAGTCAAGTCTTATTTCTGAGTTGGCGTACCTTGGCCGGCCACTGGCACCATGGCCTCTGAATGATCTGACAATTCCAAGCTAAAGCCTCTGATTGCATACAGCATCGAAACAACAATGAAAGAGTTATACGGAGAACAGGTCCGATTATCAGGATTGAGTTTAAATCCAGTGGCACAGGCGCAGGAGAACAGCCCTCCTGGTACAGGCAGGCAAATCTGCTGACAAGCATTCACATTGTTGCTACAGCCATTTGAGGATCCAGCAATGTCTAAATGAAATAAAAATCAGATTGTGACTTGATCCTACCTACTTGTCACTCCAACTCCAATTTTTAAAACTTTATTTTATTCTGCCCACCTATAACTAAAAAAAAAATCAATATTAAAAAATGAAGTGAAAAAAAAATAAAACTCAGTTACCAAATGATTCATTATAAAAATTAATAACACACATATGGTAGGTGGGTTAAAAGCCTAAAAGTAATATTGAGATACTGAAGCTTATGCAATAACACCTAAAAATATTAAAAGAATACCACAACTATTGCATAATAGTTATAAAATGGGGCATCAATTATTTTTCTTCCAGAAAGCATGCAAGAATTAGAAAAGTCAATATACAAATCTATTCATTTTTGCCCTCTTGACCTATGCACTGCCACTTAAAATTATATGAGTTTAATTACATGATGGATGTAATTATATGATGGATGTTTGTTTTAAACATATGTAATAAGAATACTTAAAAGGTATTTTTCCACATGCAAGAAAAATAAGCACCAAGCAACAAACCTAGGTTATAAGATAGGAAAGAAATTGACCATCTTTGGTTAGAAACTAAAAGCTATAGAATGCCCAAGCTATTTTTAAAATCTCTATTATAACACTAACATAAATGGACAAATTCAAAGCTAAAATATGTCTGAAAAAAATATATATTGAAATAGACAACATCTAAGAATAATCCTTTTAAGATTCTATCCTGTTAACATTTTCCCAGCAGATATCCAACCAATATTCTCTATTCTTGTTACTGGGCATAAAGCAGTAAACAAAACAGACAAGACATCTGTCCTTACAGAGGTTAGATTCAATAAGGAATGCAGACAATAAAAAAATAAATAAATAGATGATGTATCAGGGAGTGCTGAAGCAAAAGCAAATAGTTAAAAGTGATGGGAAAAGAATGGGAATAAGTTTATTCTGAAGACAATATGGTCTTTCAGATGATGTTTAACCATGCTTAAGGCATGGTCATCATTTAAAAAAATATATTCTGAGTAATTTCAATTCACATGTGCATATACACAGACCATGTGTGGACAGATCATTACAGAATGTGTAGAGTGTGAATCCACACCATACATCCATGAAGGTCTCTTAGTGGCAAATACTTACTGCGTCTATGATAAACTTGAAGACCCCTCAGATTTGGAACATTCTCTCTCAAGACTACTTTGTTGGCCCCAGAGGCCTTGTCAACTCTTTCGATGACCTCATACTGTTCATCAGTATAATATAGGAAGGAATCAAAGACTGCAATTCCCCATGGGTGGGAAAGATGGTGCACCAGGATCATTCGCTCTGTACCGTCCACATTTCCTCTTTCAATCTACAAAATCAGAGCTCTCATTAGTTTCACTGATTCATAGTGAAATGAAAGAACATTCTAAAGCTAATATTCTCCTAACAGTAATAACACCTCACACGTATAAGCCCTCTATTCTTTGTAGTGCTTTTTCTTATCTATTGTATGATTGGGGCATCACAAACTAGACTGAACAGGGGTTGGGTAAACATCAGTTTGAGTATTTCATTGATAATAAAGTCAGTTAGCTTTCTCAACTAGCACGGTGAAGAAAAGGGAGTTAAACCTCTAGTCCCTGAGTGTGATATTCTGGTCAAGGGTACCCTGAAATGTCTAATATCAGCCATCACATAGGAGCTGACTGACCCTGGCTTTAACGTTCACCAACAATTTCTGTAATAGAGATAGGAAAAGTCCCCCCGCCAATCACAGGGGAGCAAGACTAGATAGGAGCCAGATGGTGCTGTTATGTTAGAACAGGCAATAAGCCTTAGCCATAATGGCTTTGGTAAACTGGAAAAGAACCTACAAGAATGGAATTCCTCAGGGGAAATGAAAAGTCTTGTGCTTCTTGGAGAAAAATAAAATGTACCTGCAGCTATTTTCACTTCATTCCCAAAACCTGTTCCAAGTGCTTTCCCCGTGCTAGGATCTAAGCTGGGCATGAGGGAAACAAGTTCTGACTTACTGCCTCACTAGACAAAGGAACCAGCAGATTCATGATGGGATTATGCCCCAGAAACTATGGAACATTCCAGAGGCTACAGTACAAGGAACCTGAGTCTCAGAGTTGCTGGTGACCAGACCAGATTAGCTGAATGAGCTCAGTTTTCTGATGGAATTTTTTGGGTCTTCTAGGTATAGAATCATATCATTGGCAAATAGTGCTAATTTGAATTCTTCTTTTCCTAGTCCTATCCCTTTAATTTCTTTCCTCTGTCTAATTGCTCTGGCCAGTGTTTCAAGAACTATGTTAAATAGAAGTGGTGAAAGAGGACAGCCCTGTCTTATTCCAGTTTTTAGGGGGAATGCTCTCCATTTTTCTCCATTTAGAATGATGTTGGCCTGGAGCTTAGCATAGATAGCTTTTACAATGCTGAGATATGTTCCCGTTATCCCTAGTTGTTAGTTGTTGAACAGAAAATGAACTGAGAGGAAAACCTACTGCACAGTATTACGGAGATCGTCAGCATCAAAGATTAGAAATGACTACTGTTTAGAAAGCAAGGAAGAGTCTAGCACATATTCTTCATTCAAAGCAATGCTAAATTGATCAGTTATTTTTATCAAGCACTTCCTATGTGCCTCATCTCAGCTCAGCTGCATGAGCGTAGCAGTAAAGGTCAAGAACTATTTCAATGAAAGTTCATAATTCCTGTTCCTTATTAAAGGATTTAATGAACTTGATCTTGGAGTTTAAAATTACCAGTAAAGGAAATTTCATACATGCATCAACCATATTTGGACATTAGAGAAGAATCTGTAGCTAAGAGAGGATGCTGACCTCAGAAGCTTACAGCCCTCTCTCCCTCTGCTCTCTGCAATGAGAGACTCTAGAGTATTTTCAAAGAAAAGCATTAAAATCACTAAAACATGAAATAAATATCTCTAAAGGACAAATATGAACTGACAAATGGAGTTAATTTATCCTGGAAAATTAACTTTAACTTTTGGAAAAACCAAGAGTTAGTGTGTGGGGCAGAGAGGATTAATGAATAGCATTCTCTAGGGAACTGTTATATCCATACTATGAATCAGACTTCAACTAGGGCACAATTTGAATAAGGGAGAGAAGTTACTGGAAGACAGGGCAGTAAATACTGGTCAAGTTGTCAGACAACTTAGCACGTTCAGAATCAGCACTCCAGCTCAGCAGGGAAGAACCAAGAGTGCTCAGGGTGCTCGTACCACTCCTCTGCTGGTGACTCCCCAGTAGAGTTTCTGCTCCTTGATGTCAAGGGTGATAACCTCCAGGTGTTCAAGGTTCCCAGTGAAGAGAATTTTTAAAGATGTACCATCCATGTTAGCACTTGCAATCTTGGCAGGAACCCCACTGTCCGTTCCTTGATCTGACCAGTACAGTTTCCTACAACCGTGAAAAACACCAGCATTTAACAACAGGTAGATATGAGGGTGAATGGCATATATAACTTAAATATTTCATGAAAAATGTTTCTTTAGTTTTTAATTTAAAATATGTTTTATTTTTAAATTTGTTATAGATGACAGCAGAATGCATTACAATTCATATTACACATATAGAGCACAATTTTTCATACCTCTGGTTGTATAAAAAGTAGTCACACCATTCGTGTCTTCATACATGTACTTAGGGTAATGATGTTCATCTCTTTCCTACCTCCGTGTCCCCTCATTTCTCCTCCCTCCACGTTGCCCTATCTAGAGTTCATCTCATCCCCCCATGCCCCACCCTAACCCCATTATGAATCAGCTTCCTTAAATCAGAGAAGTCATTCAGCATTTGGTTTTTGGGACTGGCTAACTTCACTTAGCATTATATTCTCCAACTCCATCCATTTGCCTGCAAATGCCATGATTTTATTCTCTTATAGTGCTGAATAATGATAATATTCCGTTTTGTATATATACCACATTCTTTATCCATTCATCTATTGAAGGGCATCTAGGTTGCTTCCACAGTTTAGCTATTATGAATTGTGCTGCTGTTAACATTGATGTGGCTGTGTCCCCTGGAGTATGCTGTTTTTAAGTCCTGTTTCTTGTTCTCAAGGTGCTTACAGTCCAATGGAGGAATCTGAAACATCAGTGTCTTGTATACAATATGTTATGAGCACTTAACCAGTGTTCTATCAATGTCTACATAATTCCCTAGTTAATTTGGGGGTGTGGGCAGAGGCTTTAAAATTGGTATCCAAAACAGGATTTTCCATTGGTGGCTAAACTTTAGCTTGTATGACAGGTGGGAAGCTGATGACAACAGACTACATCAATTGCCAATCCCTCTTCAGAGAATCACATAAAACCCAGTACACTGGGAAGGCCAAAGTCTGTATAAAAAATTGCCAAGTATATCCCTGCTCACTAATCAAATCTCAATTCTCTTCCACATCACCATCTACCACAAGACCAGCTACTATCTTGATCTGATCTCTATTATGAAAAATGATAAGCTTTGCAGGGTGCAGTGGCACATGCCTATCATCCAGCAGGTGGGGAGGCTGAGGCAGTTCAAAGCCAGCCTCAGCAACTTAGTGAGATCCTGTCTCTAAATAAAATTTTAAAAAGGATTGGGAATGTGGCTCAATGGTTAAGTGTCCCTAGATTCAATCTCCAGTACCCACCCCCCCACCCCCCTCTGCAAAAGAAAAGTTTTGAAATTCAATGCAAAATACAAGAGAATGCATAAAACATTCCTGGGAAAGTAGAATACCATTAGCATGCTCACATCAGGGAGTAACTATGACTTTCTTCTCTTCGTATATCACAGTGAAACCAATGAACTATATTCGCTATGTTCACATACAGCATTACCACATCTGAGATATATGAAAATTCATTACAATATTTGAAGGGCTGCTTTCCATTTTCACTGACAACATGATTTTTTTTAAATCCAAGTTTTAATCCTCTTTTTACCTCATCTCCTGCTACAGCCTCAAGATGTAATCTTTCTACACCTTTTCTCAAAGTACTCAAGGCCTTTAATGCAAATAGTCTTTTTTCATATATCCACCATCCAATCAATAGACTCATCTCATTGACTTCTCTTCAGCTCTAGGTTTCTCTGCCTCTAAGTTCACAAACTTGAAATTATCTGCTTTGAATAAAATCTTCCATCCCTTCCATGCTCCAATTTTACTTTTCCTGTTAAACTTGTTCTTTGACCTTAAACTGCCTGAATTCCCAACTCTTCTGTCTTTCTGCATCCAGACCTCATTGTAGCCATTTTGATATTATTCTTATTTATCTCTTGAACTCACGTTGTTTCTATCTTGCTAATTTCTAACTCCTAGTTCCTAGTTCCTGTTTTTCCCTCTCCTCCCCCATTTTTCCCTATGTTTGCTAAACAAAGCACAAAGTAGAGTAGTAGAATGAGGATTCTCATCCCTCCCTGACTTTATGTCAAGTTCCCCATACTGTCCCTAACAAGTCATTTCTATTCTTCATAAATTCCTGTTTCCTTCCCCCTTAACTTTCACTCTCAATTATGTCTTAATCAGTGAATTTTTGTCTACTCCCACAAATATGCTCAGGCTCCCCTAGTCTAAAAACAAGTTTCCTGTTATATCTGAACTACAAGTTTATCTTTCCCTAATTCTTCAATACAACACTCATAAGAGAGTAGTCTAACCTTTTTACCCTTTCTATCTTGATTGAACTTCCTCTCCCAGATGTCACCAGGGACTCTATAATTGCCTCAACCATTTACTCAACCATTTATTAGTGATCATCCACAGTGATATTTTTCTGTAGCAAAAGATTAATGACACTGACCATAACTTTCTCAAGGCTGTTTCTTTACTGAGCATCCAAAACACAGACACAAGTCTCTGACCTGTTTCTCTTCCCACTTCTGAAGAATCTAAGCCTTTCTAATTGCTTCCCAACCCAACTGCTGTTCTATGCTACTTGAACATGATCTCGCTTTTCTATCCCTTTGCTCTTGACATTAATCCCTTCCATCATGGGTGATTCCTCCAAAGCCAACTCTGCCTATTAAATCCTATGGCTGCTTTAAGACCCAGGCCAAATGACCTGGATTATTGATATTTATACACAGGTTTTATCCTTCTTTTTAAGCTATAAATTCTTGACATTGCAGATTATGACTTTATTCATCCTTGAGTCTGCTCCCATGTCAGAGACTGCTTCTGCTCGCTAAAATCAATGTCTTCCTTAACTTTCTGGATAAAAAGCTAGACTCATTTCCTTCCTAGCAGGCAGCTATGTTCCAGTGACTGAATCCTAGTTGAAGGAATGTGAGCTGAGTGATGTTCACTATTTGTAGGTCTGGCCCATAAGAACCTCCCAGCACATTCCTGAATGTTCCTTTCTTTACTACTCCGAAGATATTGACACTCAAAATGACCTTGGAAACCTCCTCCTGAAGACAGCAAAGCCCCCATCAGCCGGGTCCCTGAATGACTATACAGAATAACTTCCTCCCATCCTCTGCCCAAGCTCTGGTGCCCACATGGAAAACCAATGAATTATTTCCTCTGAACCATTACATATTTTGGCACTTACGTGCTTCCACAGTTAGCCTGTCTTAACTAATACACTACCTGGCAATAGGTGTACAATACATAAATTTCATATGAATAAAAAAATGAATAATTGGACTCAGGTTTCAAGAATGGAACTTCAAATCAAGGAGGTCCTTCTTCTAGGAAGGATAACTGAAAACTAGGACCAGCCAGAAAGCACAGAATGAAATTTTTACTTTGATGGATTGAATTTAGTTAGTATGTCATCCTTATTTGAGCACTAATACAAACTACTCCTTCAGTTCCCTTCAAGGGCTAAGAATCTGATGACCTCCAAATAGAAAGTCCAAAATCCACTTGGAATGAAATGACTACTTCTTTAAAAACAAAAAATGAATGCTCATACTCTACAACTTGTTATTTCTGGTTTATAATACAAAAAAAATGAAGAAACAAAATTAATAACTGATTAAACTGACTGGCAGACTAGTCTGTATCCAATAAGACCTGTTCTTCTAGAGTCCCTGTGGCCAGCCTCTCTCCACCCCAGTCCCGACCAATCTTTCTACCACACAGATTCAATCCTTTCACTGCCTCAAAATTCTCTACTGTCTCTACTTACTTAAAAGAATAAAATCCAATCCACAGCATAACATTAAAGCCCCCCCCACACAATTTGTCTCCAAATGACCTTAGCGGCTGTATCACCATTGTGGTCAACTGCCCCCTACTCTTAAGCTTCTGGTTCAGCCCCTCCCACAATCATGCTAAATCCCATCATGCTCCTTTGCCTTGCCCACCCTCTGGCCTCACCTACCACTCCCCAGATTCAACCCACTCTCCACCTACAGGAAGCCTCTCATCCTTCAAGGTCTGCTGCCAATGACCTTAGTTCCCTTAGAGCTTTCAGTGTTCATTCAAAGTCAGAATGCATTGTAAGTCTTATAATTCTACTTTTCAATTCCTAAAGTTCTTGATTTGGAATTAACTTTCAGTCCAGTGTTATTAATTTGAAGAACACAGAACAAAGTATAAATTATATTCTTCACATTAAATACAGCTCAAAGCTATTTCTCGTCCTCACTGAGGTCTATAGTTTTCAAATGTTGACATAGGAAATCAGAAAATGCCCTAAGGAACATGTTGTTATGAACATGTGTGCCACTCACCCACGGGCAGGATCAACAGTTATGCCTATTGGAACACCTACTCCAAGAGCTGTGCCATCATTGGTGATCAGTGTTTTTCTGTATCTGGTGTTTCCCCGGAGTGTCAACACCTAAAGAACAAAGTCACTTATTAGAACTGAATTTCATTCTGGAAAACAAACACAGTTGAAATGAAGAACTTACACAAGAAATGCTAAAGCGTGATTAGGGATGAATGAGAAACAATTGCTAGAGATTAGGGTGATCTCTAATCACATTTGAGGGCTTCAATAAATCAGTCCAATAGGAAATTAAGAGTTTCTCACCATCGCTAGCAGTCAGAGAAATGCAAATCAAAACCACCCTAAGATACCATCTCACTCCAGTAATATTGGCAGCCATTATGAAGTCAAACAACAACAAGTGCTGGTGAGGATGTGGGGAAAAGGGTACACTTGTTCATTGTTGGTGGGACTGCAAATTGGTGCAGCCAATTTGGAAAGCAGTATGGAGATTTCTTGGAAAGCTGGGAATGGAACCACCATTTGACCCAGCTATTCCCCTTCTCGTTCTATTCCCTAAAGACCTAAAAAGAACATGCTACAGGGACACTGCTACATCGATGCTCATAGCAGCACAATTCACAATAGCAAGATTGTGGAATCAGCCTAGATGCCCTTCAATAGACGAATGGATTAAAAAAATGTGGCATTTATACACTATGGAGTATTACTCTGCATTAAAAAATGACAAAATTGTAGAATTTGGAGGGAAATGGATGGCATTAGAGCAGATTATGCTAAGTGAAGCCAGCCCATCCCTAAAAAACAAATGCCAAATGTCTTCTTTGATATAAGGAGAGTAACTAAGAACAGAGTAGGGACAAAGAGCATGAGAAGAAGATTAACATTAAACAGGGATGAGGGTGGGAGGGAAAGGGAGAGAGAAGGGAAATTGCATGGAAATGGAAGGAGACCCTCAGGGTTATACAAAAGTACATACAAGAGGAAGTGGAGGGAAAGGGAAAAATAATACAAGGAGGAGAAATGAATTATAGTAGATGGGGTAGAGAGAGAAGAGGGGAGGGAAGGGGAGGGGAGCAGGGATAGTAGAGGATAGGAAAGGCAGCAGAATACAACAAACACTAGTATGGCAATATGTAAATCAATGGAAATTTAACTGATGTGATTCTGCAATCTGTATACGGGGTAAAAATGGGAGTTCATAACCCACTTGAATCAAAGTGTGAAATATGATATATCAAGAACTATGTAATGTTTTGAACAACCAACAATAAAAAAAATTTAAAAAAAGAGTTTCAAGAAAGGCAAAATCACCTTCCAAATTCTTATTTTCAATGCACCCAAAATTTTAGGAGAAGGAACTAAGATGGATGAGAGAGATTCAAATGGATAAACATACAGAACCACTGCCTAGAGAGATTGCAGAATGCCTTCAGAAGCAGCGGAGAGAATTCCCTAGAAGACATAGGAGCCTCACAGCTTCCTGTGCCCCAGTGACAGAGCCATGGCACTAAGGGGCCCATGACTGCAAACAGTTGCTCAAAGCAGTCCAAATCCACTCAGAGTTCAGAGAATTCTGTTTCAAATCAATAGCCTGAGTTAAAACACAAATCTTTGCCCTGCCAGGTCCTGACCAAATGACCTGAGGCAAGAAATCCACCTCTGAATATAGTTCCTTCACCAGTAAAATGTGGGTTTTAACAGCAACTTCAGGCTAGAATTCACAGGACTGAAAGATAATATAGGGAAAGCACTCAGACCAGTGCACAGCATGACTGTGTTTAATACATGTCTCCTATTTTTTATTGGTCCATTCATGGGTCACTTGCTATGTGCTAGGCATTATTAATTACATATTCCCATCCTCACAAATAAGTTTGTGAGAGAGATACTACTATTATTATGCTCATATTATGGATGATGAGAAAGAGAACTGCAGAATGAAATTGACCAATTGTGCTATGTACATGAATGAATTCCATCTTTATGGCTATCTATAAAGCACCAATTAAAAATCAATCAATAAATAGAAAAAAGACTAGTAGAGTAGAGGAAGGGGAGCAGGGAGAGGGAGGAGGGGAGGGAAAGAGGAAGTACTGGGGTCTGAAATGGAACAAATTATACTCCATGCATGTCTGAGTAAATCAAAACGAACCTCATGACTATGTATAATTACAATCACTAATAAAAACAGTTGTTAAAAGGAGGCCTAGGGAGGTTTAGTGGCTTTCCCAAAGCCACCATTTTAGTTATTATTGTTGTAATCACAATGTTAACAAGACATGCTAGAAACCTGGATTATCAGACTAGCAGCATGTTTCTTAGGGGAATGCAGCTATTTTAATATGCATCTGAGACGGTTGGAGAGACACCTAGTAAGGAATTAGAAAATGCCTGTTGACTTGCATCAGGGCTTTCTACAAAACTGCCTTGAAGTACAAATAGATTATTTGTATGTCTGCTTCTCTCCCTCCCCTCTCCCCCACCACACACACACACACACACTCACACACACACACACACACACACACACACACACCCTCTTCTCTCCCTTATTTTCTCTCAGTTTCTCTCTCTCTCCTATCTCATGTCTTTTGCTCCCGCTTGGACTAAGATAATTTTCCTCTTTCCAGTCTGCCTCTCTCTCCTCTTCCTAGGCCTAAGGATCTCTTTGGTTCAAAATCAAGTTCCTCTCTGTTTTGCAGACTGCATCTCTCACCGCCATTCTGAGGGCTTCACTTTTCAGCTAAAAGCTCTTCAGTCCTTTAGTGCATAGACACACAGCTACCCCTAGTGGAGAACAATTTCTTCAACCTTTCTTTTCTATTGTCAAGCTGGAATTAAATGGCAATTACCAACGCTGAAAGAGCATACAAATAATAAGTGAACACTAGTCCAGTTTTCTTAACTAATATAACATTCACCTGAAAGAATTGTTTAAATTTATATCACTTAAGAAAAAATACAATAAAAACATTAAAAGGGCCATTTTCCCTTGGATCTTTATTCTCTTTTGGACCTTCTAAATACATTGATAATTTGAGGGAAATGGCACTCTGTATTCACAAAATGCCATAAAATACTTTTACTTATGGAGCCATTACCTGATTTCACAGATAAGGAAATGGAGGCACAAAGAAGTAATGTGTCCAAGGCCAAACAGCTCACAAACAGCAATTGTTTCTCATTCATCCCTAATCACAGAGCTATCCCCAAGTCATAAAAATGCATTTTCATATTTCAGGGTCTTCATTTAAGTGTTTATCTCTGACTGGGATGCCTCTTCCCTACTTTTTCATTGGAAGAAACAAGTATTGGTCATTCTTCAAGGCTCATCTCACAAGTCACCACTAACAGAAAGCCAACTCCTCTTTCCCTTCATTTCTACCTCTGACCTGAGACCTGGCACTTTATATTCACTGCTTTATCACACTGAAGCAAAGTTATTTGTTTATGTGTCTCTCAAATGGGTTAGAAAAAATACTTTATTCACTTTTGATCACTCAGGACACACCATGGGACTAACCCATAGAAAACATTTGCTAGTGATTGTTGAATGAGTGACCGATAGGAGTTGGCAGGATGGACTCAAGAGTAAGGTCTCTGGACTCCAAATCTGAAAGTCTTTCCCTGGGCTACAAGGCACTGGGGCACTATTACAAACTTTAGGTTTATGTGGCTGAAGTGGCCTTAACAAGACACACACAACACACTCAGTTATTCTCCAGTGGACAGCCTTTTCATTATACCTAACTAATGGAGAAGACTTGTTCCCTGCTTTGGAAGAACTTCCAGGTTAAAAGACAAGAACCCCATTTATGACATGGTGGCACACACCTATAATCCCAGTGGCTCAGGGGGCTGAGACAGGAGGATCACGAGTTCAAAGCCAGCCTCAGCAACAGTGAGGCACTAAGTAACTCAGTGAGACCCTGTCTCTAAGTAAAATACAAAAATGGAGCTGGGGATGTGGCTCAGTGTGGAGTGCCCCTGAGTTCAATCCCAAGCACACACACACACACAAAAAAAAAAAAAAAAAAGAAAACCATTTACCAAGTAAGGAACTGAGAGACACAAAAAGAGCATAATAATTGTCATTTGGGATTAAGACAGCTTTGCACCGATTGGCCTCCAGGGAAATATGAGTTTTTATTGAGGGTCATAGGCAGTCCATTTTACTCCTGTTTAAATGAGAGGATGATCGTTTTTAGTTGAGATTGTAAAAAAACACTTTCTGCCACTGTCAAAGGGCATTAGAAAGGCCTGGATTTCTGGAGCTGTGGCTTGTAAGAATGCAAAGGCAGACGGCCACCCAGCATCCAGAAGCTGACCATCCAAGGCAACTTTTCCACTTTTGTGAACCTCAGTTTTTTGTGTAAAAAACAAAAGGCTTGAACTAGAGAGTCTCCAGGGGCATTTCGTGTTAAGTGAACAGCTGTATGTCCACCTGCCCTTGGGCATGCCATGAGGAGTAAATGAGATGGGAAAGACTTTGTGAACTAGGAAGCACTGTTCCAGCTTGAGCCCCACCTGGCCAATCTATTCTAATTTGTTACCAGGCTGCTGTGCACTTTCCTCATCTCCAGCATCTATCTCCAAAGAGCAGCCCCCTTACTAGCTGGTACCCACCCAGAGCAGTGAATGGTCACTCTGCAGGACCCTGCTAAACTCAGAAAACCCTCCCTCTGCCTTACGAAGTTTCACTTTCAAAATTATCATGAATTAATAATCCTGTACAGGTTGTGTCCTTGTCCTGCAGCAGAGACACATAATATCAGTCAAGTTACCTTGGATTTAACTTACTTCATGTGATTTCAAACTTGCAACCTATCTAAAATTTCTTCTGGGAATTGGAGTAAAAAGAACACTTATTTCAAAGAAGACAGTATCAAAGGAATTAGAATCAAGTTTCTACTTTCTGTTTCACTGCTAGGAAAACTGTATTGGAGCGAAAGAGAGATCCCCATCTAAGAATAGTGGCAACTTATAAATTCAGTTAAGAACTCAAATAGCATTAAAGATTAGATGACAAAAAAAAAGCGAAATTTTCCTTCCTACCCTAATCTTCTCTTTTTGCTAAATTTCTTATTCAATTTTCATTTATCTTCTTACATATTATTTTTACAAATTACCTAATATCCTTTCATAGGAACACGGTAGTATAGTTCCAATAACTTATTTTTAAGGTAGTTTTCCTCCTTGGTTTCAGAGAGTTTGATGTTTAGTAACAATACTTCTCTGTGTTTGCTTCTTATTTGGGGGGGGGGGAGAGTTGGGAGAAGGGTACCAGGGATTGAACCCATAGGCACTCGGCCACTGAGCCACATCCCCATCCCTTTTTTGTATTTTATTTAGAGACAGGGTCTCACTGAGTTACTTAGTGCCTTGCTTTTTGCTGAGACTGGCTTTGAACTCGTGATCCTCCTGTCTCAACCTCCTGAGCCACGGGGATGACAGGCAGGCACCACCGCGCCCAGCTCCTGTTTGTTTCTTGTTTACAAATAATTTCAAAATTCATGTGAGACCATTTCTGAGAATCAATTGGACATGGATTCAAAACCTATTATTATGGAACCATTACCTCGATGGACTGACTTCCAGGAGTTGTGTAATAAATATTTCTGGATAACCAATCTAAGGCCAAGCTCATCGAGTCCCCCAGCTGAGACAGAGGAGAGAACAGCGTCCTATTGGTGCCATCTGTCTTCACTCTGTGAATTTCACCCTGGGAAGAAAGACAACAGAGGTGAGCTGTATGCAGGCCACATCAGGAGCTTTCCCCTACAGGTTGGCTGTTGGGTTTCTTTAACTTTCCTCACATGGTGGGGGCAAAGGCTCAGGGCTCGCTGTGGGTCCTGCTAATGCCAGCAACCTTTCAAAGACACTGATATTTTCAGTGTGTCACAAGAATACACAGGCTTACCATTCAGCTTACCTCAGGTAAGGGCCACAGAGATATATCTTAGTGACTACAGGTATAAAAGTCATAAAATAACTCAAGTCTCAGATGTGGACCAGAAGCCACGAACATATTTGACATCAAACACAGTGATCTTCCTCCCCTCCTCCTTTCTATTCTCCTTGTCCTTTCCCCATTCTTGCAGGTTGCTTTCATGAGGAAACGGAACCAAGCAGAAGGGTAGTGGAGCTTGCATTCTTACCCTGGGGCAAAGATCCTGATCAAAGGCTCCTGCAACCCCATCAAGAGCTTTGCTGGAATTCCCTTAGGAAACTACTGCTTTTGTCTTGAGTTATGATCATTTTTATATTAATCTCATCTACAAGCTCAAAGCCCCTCTAGGGCAAGCTTTGTGACTATGGTTTGCCAGCAGGTGCTCTACAGTTAGGTCATTCAGTGTCAGGCAAGTGGTAAACACTTAGTAAATGTTTGCTGAATCAATAAATAATACCCCTAAGCTTCTATTTGCTTAGTATTTTAAAGCTAAAGAGTTTTTTTTTTATCTTTACTCCAAACCAAGTTCACATTAAGATGCATCCCTAAATAAAAAAAAAAAAAATAGTGACAAATTAATTTCTGGACCATTTCCTTTTTATCCATCCAACAGAAGTCTGTCTATAAGAAGGCATCAGCATCGTTGGACTCTTCCAGATGAAGTTACAGACTTGAAATGTTAATCAAAACTTACTGGATTCTCAACCCAATAGATGAATTGTTCTGAGTCATCAAATTCAACTTCAAAACCATTGTGTATGCCGGCTATGGGCACCATAGCATCATTGCTCTTCACCTCAGGATTAAGGGAAATGCCAAAAATCACATGGTTTCTTACAGTTATCAAGAAAGGTTGGTCATCTGTGAAAAGAACAGGATATCTGTCAAAATTATATTAAACAATTCCCAGACCTTCACCTTACTCTTCATTAATTCCTCACTCACACTGTTGAGCCATCAGTGTTGGATAAACATCACAGTTAGAAAGTTCTTCCCTTCCGACACACAAACAAACCTCACTAGTTCCAGAAACTCAGGCAAAGGGGAGTTGGGCTTGGAAAAAGAAAAAGGAAATAATGCGAAAGGGAACATTGGTAAATGGCAGCTTACCAGCTTCAAGCATGTTCAAAAAATAAAATATTACGAAATGTCACCTAGGACTCGTTACTCTAATAAATAAATTTATAATCTCATCCGAGTTGACTACTATCTGCCTTCCTCACTAGATTCCCACTGCCAAAGAGTGATTATGTTTCATTTTTTTCACTGTTGTGTACCCAGAACCTGGCATACAATAGTTGCCCAATAAATATCTGCAGTAAATATTTATGGTCAGGAATGACCACATAACTGAATAAATGTATGAACGAATATGCAAATAGTGTCTTTGAAAGTTCTCAAAAATGCAAATATCTCCATAACATTTGAATTAAACCATTAGTCACTTAGGCTCTTGAACAGATAGTAAAAATTCATTTTTTAAAAATAATTTAATACTTATACTGGTTATTGCTCCATCATCAAATAATCAATATTAATAAAATTCAAGAATTCCTCTCTCAGAAAAGGAGAAACTTTTAGAACATAAGTTTCTAAAAGCATAAGATGTTTCACATATTAAGAGAAAGTATAAAATGATTAATCATTGCATAACTCTCAAGAGCTAAAAATGATATTTTCATTATTTTGATCATCCAGGAAGCTTTTCATGATCAGCAGGATTTTCTTGACACTTTTTCTTAATTTATTTTTGACAGTTCATTAACTTTTCCTTGTTCTTACCATTTTTATTACTGGGAAATAACTCTTCATTTACTAACCTAGTACAAATTTAAATTTGATTTAATGTAAATCATGCAACTGTTAATGCTTCACTTTTATAAACATCTAGTGTTTAGTACAACAACATCTAGCTTGCAAAGTTGTGTTCAGCTGAGGCAAATGAAACTTGCAGGAACTATGTCACTGCTGCAGGGAACAATGTAATAAAAGATGGGCCATTAACACCCAAACCCTTGTCTCCACTGCTCCACATTCCACATCAGTCATTGCTTCTGAACAACTGCAATTGCCAAAATACACCCCCCAATATGTTGAGATGGGGCACATTATATGTGTCACACAGCATGCATCAGGTAAATATAATTTCACTTAATTTATCTCCCTGAAGCCTCATAATTCTGTGTTACAGTTATCTCCCCCAGCTTGCAAATGAAGATCAAAAAAATTAAGCTATTTAGCCAAGGTCACAGACCAAAAATATATCTTCTCCATCACTAGATCACTATACTGCAAAAAGGCCAGGTACTAAATATTGACTATCAAATGACCACTCATTTAGTTTAACTGTAATAATGAAAAATGAGGGTTATAAAAGTTTCAGACATACCTTGAAATTATGAGATACTATTCAATGATTTATTGATTACATATTATAAATGCTCATTTGTTCAGTAAGAAAAAAACATTTCTTAATTTGTAAAATTAAGAAATAGTAAAATTTTAAACTTCACCCATTCAAAACCTGATCCTGTTTTTTGTTTATTTGTTTTTTTGTTGTTTTTTTTGGTTTTTTTGATGGGTAATCTTCCTCTTACTTAACTAGAGTAATCCTCAACCAAAGCCTGATTCAAAGCCTGGAAGACTGGGGTTCTCATTCATCAAATGTATTCCTTCCTGACTCTTCCCTTGAGCTTCACCCAGTTCTAGTCCTTCCTCACCCATTACTTCTTCCTGGGGATCTTGCCAGGTTCTTTATGTGATTGCTGCTGGTGTATCTGAGATTTACCACCAATGAACACTGTGAGCAGAAAAACCACAGTGTTCAAAAGCCAGGGTGAGGAAAGGTGCCAGAGCAGCACCTGAGAAGAAGCCACCAGTGAGGCACAGATGGCATGGACAGGAGGGGGCACATGAAAAGTGTTCAGTGGAAAAGAAAAAAGAAGTGACACTATACAGCTACCTAAGGGGCAAATGGGTGAAAAACAGAATATTCAACATATGCCACAAAGTACCATCAGCAATGGGCAGACATGCACAAATCAGCCAAAGGCTTGACCCTCAAGAATTTAGCACCTAGCGTTCAAGACTAGGCCCGTGGGTCCTGATAGCTTCCTATGATATGGAAGGAGCAGGCACAGAGGATAGACAGTAGAGGGCTCAGGAAAGGTGAGAGCTAAGCTGTCCTCAGTCACAGGTCTCAAGTCTTCTGAAATTGAAGATCATCTGCTCCTGTCTATTTTTCATATCATGATCCCTTTATGGTTAGTGACGGCAGAGGAGTGAAGGGACCATAGTCAGAATGGAAGTTAATGGTGACATTAAATGGTGACGTTTGTGATCCTCAAATAAACGTCCTCCTTTAGTCACAAACTGATGGGCCCTGCAGCCTCTCCTGGAGTAGAAGGAGTGTATTCTTCTCATTTTGCACAGAATACTAAAGCAAGTGCCCTGGGCCTCTCAGACTGAATGGAGATGAGGATATTAAGGGTTTCTGGACTGAGTTTTATTTTATTTAGTTTGGGCATTGTGGAGAACATATTTTCTAAATAAAAAGAATAAAAATTTAAAATTTATGACACTTCTCATTTTAAAATTAAATAATACAAAATTTGGGGGAAAAAAAAAGAAATCTCTCAGAATTCCCCATCTAACTGTAACCACTATTGGTGTTTATATATGTTTTCTTCCAGATATTTTAATGCATGTTTTTAAAAGGTGATCTTAGACAATATCAGTGTTTTCTTGTAAGAGTACCACTCAAGCACTTCCAAAGATATTCCAGACAATCAACACTACTTAAGACTATAGAATAATTAAATCAAGTAAAATGTTTTCATCTACATATGTTAAATCTTCTAAACATCTTACTTAGCATATGTTGACAGTCAAGTTCCCCAACTCCAGCTCAGAAACCAAGTGTGAAGTATGAGAAAGTTCCACATCAGCAAAGTCCACCCACGGGAACAACACGAGTGGAGCCATTTGTGAAACAACAAGAGGCACTATTTAGAATTAACATTTATCAATCACCATGAGGTCGTAATATTGATTACACCAATCCCCAATGCACAGTTAAAAACCTTTATGTAGTGAAAGAATGCTTTGTATCCAAAATGTCTATAGCCCAGATTAATCTTCTCCTGAAAGACTCTGAGGACACACTAAATTAAACAATGTCAACAAGGATTAGGAGCATAATAAGTCTCTGTAGAAAAATGGTAAATGCCAGTCCCTTTTGTAAGCATTACCAATAATTAAAAATCTTTCATCATGAAGGTATCATTGTACAATATCACATACTGATGGAATTTGATTTTCAGTAAGCCCATGGACCTACCTGCACAGTCTATAAACACTATAAATTTCCTGGACACAATATAAATTTTCCATTTGAAATCTGAATTTTACTCTAGATTCTGATTCTGTTATCTCTTCATTTAGGAGTAGGTTATCATTAACATTTTATTTGTATTTGTCTCTAGCTATTTTTATCAGTATCAAAACACATTTACTCCTCTTTACTCAGAAATGAAAAGGAACAAGTTTAAAATAACTTTTCATATTTTTAAGCAATGGAGAATAATCTTTTAAAGAGTTTATAATACACAAGTATATTATCCTGAAGAAATCTCTTTTCTTTCTTTTGTATTCCCTAAAGTACTTAAATAACCCTCCACATACTCTTCAATCAACCCAGTAAAATAACACTACGATGAAATGAAGATTAAATTGCTCCAACAATCACTTATAATATTTCACCAAGAGACAGCTGCCATTTTTGAAGAATCAGATAGTACTAAAGGTACTGAAATTGGGGTCAGAAGACCCAGACCACAACATGGACTATTGGTTATAAAATAAAATTGAGACAATGGACCTGAAAATGAAACCAGATACAAATGTCAAGAACTTCCAGTTATCATACTTCATCAGAAAGTCTAACTATAGTCAAGTGTGAGAAAATAGGAGGTTAAAAACTGTTTAATCATATGCATACATAACATTAGTTTCATATACAGAAACTGTATTACAGCGGAGGTGTTCAATGAAATCCCCCCACACAGCACACACTCCGCGGACCCCTGCACTATCAAAGGGAACACGGCACATGCTCAATCCCAAGTGGGCTTGGAGCTTCCAAGGTCTGGCACAAACTGTGACCAGCTCCATCTTCACAGCATAATGAAGGGCATACTGTACCTTTCACACAATTCACAGAATCCCGGGAGAGATTCCACCCCGAAGGACAAGCACAGGAGTAAAACTTAGGCCCCTGTGAGGAAAGCAGGCACAGGTGGCTGCAGGGGGCAGAGGCACACGGATTCACAGCTGTAGGAGAAAAGAGAAGTAGGCATCAGAGAATGGAGTGGCTCCCACATCACAGTGCACAGGGTCCTGCTCTCATTTTTCCCCCAGAGGCTCCCTGTTTGTGGAGACATGAGTACCTCTGCTGTCTTATCTTGTTTGATTTTCTCTAAATGACTTTACCCTTCCTTAACAACTTGCTTTCAACATAAAATTCAGAAGAGGGAAAAGAGGGAGGAGGGACTTATCCAAGGTCACAGATGGATACCCAGAATATGAACCAACAGCCACTAAGTCGCCTGAACTTGTAATAGAAATATGATGCTAAATAATATGTGTCCTTGCAGGACCTACAAGAGAACCTTCTGCAGCAAATGAAACCAGACTGTGTGTTTGCTATGTGACCTTGACATTTACTTGGGATTTTCCAAGATTGGGTTAGATAATAATCTCTTGGGTTTCTAATGATGACATGTTTTGTCTGAAAAGAGGAACCCTGTGTGTATCCCAAGCTGAAAAGCTGTTTCCTAGATGCTATCTGTTCATGTTAGAATTAGATTATTAATCTAATTCATTCATTCCCCCAAAGAATGCTAAGCATTCACTATATACCAAACACTATTCTCAGCACTGGGACTATTGTAAACATGGAGTATATATTCTACCCAAAAGAGACAGAACTAAACTCATAAATTGCTTGGGGCTAGGGGCTAGAATGTGAAGGTAATGAGCAAAAGAATTATGAGTGGCTATTTTACATAAGGTGATCGAGGATGGCTGCTCTGAGAAAGTTATATTTAAGCAGACTCCTAAATGACATGAAGAAGCAACTCCTGCAGAGACCTGGAAGACAGCAGTTCCAGGCAGAATAAAGAGCAGGTGCAGAAATTCAGAGGCGGGAACTGGCCTGGGGTGCTTCTGAACACACTGTAGTCCAGAGTGGAGAGAGGAAGTGGGCTAAGGGGGCAGGCAAGAGGAGGGGCTGGATTCTGAAGTGAGATGAGAAGCCACAAGAAGGCTTCAAGGATACAGTATGTTTGATTGACTTATTTCCCCTTCCCTCCAGAAAGAACCCTGCCAAGGCCAAATGTTGAAATCACCCAGCCACCATCACCACTTGCTTGAGAGTGGCTTGGGGTAGCCACAACAGAGCATCAGGGACACATGGGGCCGGAATAAGCAAGTCTTCCCAACAAGCTGCTTTAAAACACTGAGAGTTTCGGATAAGAGGCTTGAGGTGCTGTCTGGTCTCTGTTTGCAATTGTCCAATGAGGACACTGAGTCTCAGAGAAAAGCCAACAGAGGCAGTAGCCGCTTGCAGAAGAAAATGACACAATCCAGATGTGCCCTTTTTCCTGTCAAGGTTTGACTTTCCCAGGGTCAATAAAAGTAAGAGCAATAAAAGGACTGGGGAAAGCATGAAAAGAAAAGGAAAATGTGTCACCTAAACACGTGAGTCGGCCACAGTCAGCATTCCCAGAAGAAGCGGTTTCCACACACTACTCCCACTTACAATCTGGTTGTTTTGCAGGATGAACCGCGACGATCCCCAGGGGCCGGAAGATATTATACATTATAATTGACTGGTTTCCCCCATGCCATTTGTTGGCCTGAACGACATTGCGAGTAGCACGGTCCGTCCAGTACACGGATTCTTCAAAGAGGGTCAGGGTGTAGGGATGCCGCAGCACCTGAGAAGCAGAACCGGACCGACCATAAGACCTCACTCACCCAGCAACAAAGGCCAACTGAACTATGTAGCAAAGGATGTCTGCTCAGGAAGCCGCTTTCCCTTAGCATTGGAGTGTTCAATAAAGACACAGGAAAGTAATGGCACAAGAGACAAGCAAACAAATACATCACTTGTCCCAAATCCTACTGTACCACTGGAACTATTTCCAGATACATGCGTCTACTCTGATAATGACACTGGGCATCCATTTTAAAAATGAAAACAAAACTGAAACACAGAAAGTAAGGGGCTCTGTCTGGATCACCAACTAGTTACAGGTTAGATGTGACCAGCCAGGGGTTCTCGTCCCCTACCCGACTCTCAGTGCTACTGCCACTCACTGAATCACATCAACCTGTCACAGTAGGGAGGCTTTCCCAGAGCCTCTTCAAGTCCCAGGAACTAGAAACAATGGGAATCTTAAATGAAACATAATCTCAGCTCTTTGGAAAAATACTCCCTTTCTGAATTTCCCCATTTAAATTGTGTAAATAAGTAAATAATAGATTCATATTTTAATTGAGAAATATAAATATAAAATATAAATAAATTTATATATAAATATATATATAAATAAATAAATTTATATATAAATATAGTTAAGGTATTGACTGCTGTTAAACTTAATTTTTAAAAGCAACAGATCAGCATCTATAGGTCAACTAAATCATATGAGCTATTATTAATTCTCCCTGGAGTGTCACAATCTGACAATGAACTGTTTACTTTTCTGTTAGTAATAAGGACGGATTACCCCTTACTGTTGATATTCCCTGCATTGCTGTGGTAATGCCTATAACTCAAAAATTAATTTTAGTTTTCTGGAGTCTGTTTTCTACCTAGCTGCTATCATAGTTTTAATTTGGTTTTCCTCACTATCAACTTACCAAATCACTGGCTACCACCTGCCTCCGATTTTGCCCATTATAATCACAAAAGTCTATGTAATCAAGATAGGCATCCATGAAGTAGAGCAGTCTGTTGGGGTAGTCAATAGTTAAGCCACAGGGCCAGTAAATCTTGTCCTGGACAATGACCGTGCGCAAGCTGCCGTCCATGCTAGCACGCTCGATGCGAGGGTGATGGCCCCAGTCGGACCAGAACATTAGATGGTCACTGTGAAAAGAAACTAGTTACCTATTAGAAGGCACATATTTCAACATGAAAAATAACTCATTTAAAATTACACAGCATCCTGCTCACGCCCTGCTTAAAATAAATCATCTCTAGTTCAGAATGCATGCGCAGAGTTTATTATTTCCTCTGAGTGTCACAAAGTAAAACTGTAATCATAATGTAATCACAAGCCATCTGGGTGTTTTTATAATGTTCATAAACCATGCCGTACATCATGACACGGAAATGTCTCAATGCCAAATCATGTTTGTGTACAATCCATAAATAGTTGGTCTAGAAAAATCCATCTGTCCTTGTTTGTCTACCCTGTCGTGTTTTAGATAAGAGAATCAATTTATTCCTCTTCAGAGATGTGTCACAAATTTTACTGGTGTGTAATACTTTGTAATATATAGGAAGCCAGCATCACATTGAACACGAATTGCCTAATTCACCATCCTGCAGATAGGATCTATAGAATCTAAGTAAATTCAAGGAAAGAAGCTTCAAAGATTTCTAAACACATGGGCAAATTTCTTTCTTCCTTTTATAACCAGCAGGCAAAATTTTTCTTTTTTATACAATTTAAAATGTTGTTCTAGTAAATAACATGAGACTCAAGCAGGAAAATTTGGCTTTCTTCTTTTGTGACCATAAGGTATCAAAGTCACAGCTAAGTGACCCATCTATGGAATATTATAGCATGTGTTTGTTAGAAACTTAATTATATATTTATACAACAATCATTTCAACCATTGCACTGTCAAGCTCATAAGTCAGTGCCATCTTAAAGTGAACAACCAATTGCTCATATGTACTTTATGAGGAAGACTACTCAGATGAAAGAGTTGGTAATAACCAGTTGATGCCTACCATGCTAAAACAAGGGAGAATTTAATTCTGTGTTATGCATATCAGCTACATCATGTTATCATTTCTGTCATTATATTCATGTAAAGAAAAAATATATATATATATTTTAAGTCTTACTTCATTCTGGGGTCTAATGCAAGTCCCCTTGGATTTGTTACATTTTTGCTGATCAGTACCATCCTGTGGCTCCCATCAATTTTAGAGACTTCAATGGTTTCTAGAGCATAGTCTGTCCAGTAAAGATTCCGACCTATCCAATCTACCGCAATAGACTCAGTCATGCTGACGCCGCTGTTGTGCACCTAAAGACAAGTGAGTAAAGGAAATGTGTTAAAGAAAATGAACGCAAACACGGATGCTATACATGAAAATCTAGAATAAAGTATCTAATTTCTGCTACAGTGGCTTGATGGGCTTAGAAAAGTTTGGTCTTCCCATTAACTAAGCAGGAAATCAATATTGCAAAAATATACAAGATTTCATAATTCTGAATATTCTAAGATAATCCTATTATGGAATTAGTGGGTAGTTTCATTCTGACTTCAAAATGGTTTTGCATTTACACAAAAGCTCTACCTATTTGCTAACTTGGCAACTTTATTAAACTTTATAATGTTTGGAGCTGGGGTTGTAGCTCAGTGGTGGAGCGCTTACCTCACACATGTGAGGCACTGGGTTCGACCCTCAGTACCACATAAAAATAAAATAAAATAAAATAAAAGCATGTGTCCATCTAAAATTTTTTAAACATATATTCATATGCCAAGAGGAATATCTGCATTAAGTGCCAACATTTACAAAATAAAATTCTGAGGGCCAGAGGAAACAACAATCAAAGGTGGAAAACTGAAACTGTAGGAGATGGATTAATAAAATGGAACTAAAAGAAAGCCAGGAAAAGCAACCCTTTGACTCTCCTGTCCTCTCCTCTACTCTCATCCACAAAAGACTGCAAAAGGGACTCCAGAGTCTCCAGGTAAAGTCTTTGAATCACTGGACCTGGAATTCAGAATCATGGTGGGACCCTCAGACACCACACTCTTACTAAAATACCCACAGATTAGGAGCTAGGAACCTTTAGGCTTCTGAGTGTGATGTGCTTCAGAGGAACTATGAGAATACTCCAGGATTGGAGAGGCAGGGCCTCCTCTCACTAGTGAACAACAAGAAGGAGATTTAAGACGGGAGGACTAGGCAGGCAGAAGGTCCCCACAAATGTACTTACTACTCTCTTGTCTGTTCCATTTTGAAATGCACTCCAGGTTTTGCCCTGACTTGAGTCAGACCAAAAGATACGACCACTGACTGAATCAAAATCAAGAGCTACAATATGAGAACCATCCTGGATCAATGCATAGATATTGTGGAACTGGGAGGTGATATTGTCAGCAATAATTTTGTTCTGACTTGCCACCAGCAACAGCAGACTTTCGGATGCTATCCAATAGAGAAGGGGAAAGGCAAAAATGTCAATGATTCTGGGAGAAAACACAATTAAAGGGTCTCAAAACATTTCATATAATACTTTTGATAACAGAAGGAAGATGTGATTTTGAACTACAGTGATCAGGAGAGAAAAGCCCTGTAAGAATTATTTTAATATTTTTAACCTTAAGAGTTAACTGATTTTCATGAATATTTTAGGCTCTAAAATATCTTTCTTCCTTCAATACTATTTCAACAAGTATCTAAATACCCATCTGGAGTGAACTACACTTACGGTCCTCTTTGCATTGTGTTTATTTTTGTACTTTCTTCTCTGCTTTACTAGGCTGTCAGCTTTTTCACAGCAGGTATCATCTCTTAAACATTTGTGTTTTCCCTGAGGCATTTTGCTGCAGCAGAAGGTTCTAATTGTCTCCCATTATCCCCTCCCCAATTTCACCTCTTTAGTAACAAGACATGCCAAGTTTTAGCTTGGCACGTAGCCACCCAGCTAGACAGAGTCTCTGCCTCCACTGAAATTTGAAGTGACCACATGACTAACTTCTGGCCAACAGGATGTGAGTAGAATGACACAGGCCACAGCCTTAAAAGGAAGCTACTTGCCCTCCACTTTGTTTTCCCCTTTCCTACTTTCTGAGAGAAGGCAAAAGCATTGGATCCTAGACAGAATCCATGCCAGGTGTGGTGGCGCACACCTAGGATCCCAGCGACTCAGGAGGCTGAGGCAGGAAGATCACAGTTCAAAGCAGCCTCAGCAAGTTAGAATAAAAATTAAAAGGGGTTGAGGATGTAGACCATGGTAAAGTAACCTCTGGGTTAAATCCCCAGTGCCAAAAATTAAAAATAAATCCTGGATGAAAGTCACAGAATGAAGATAACAGGCCAGCTCTATTCCCTAGACTGCCTACAGACTCCTATTTATTTGTTTAAAAAAAAAAAACTTTCATTTTGTTTTATAGTTCTTCATTTGGTGACTTTGGAAGCAGCTAAATCAATATTCTAATATACAGTATAGCTACTTTAATCAAATAGAAACTTAATGAGTACTGCTGAATCTATTAAGTCTTATGTAAAGATATATGCATATCATTGGACTAGACAAAGGAAAGGGAAGGGAAGAGAGAGGCAATAGGAGGAAAGAGTAGAATGAACAGGATATAACTTTCCTATGTTCCGATGTGAATACACAACCAGTAAAACCCCACATCACGTACAACCACAAGAATGGTATCTTAATTAAAATAAGTTACACTCTCTGTATGTATAATATGTCAAAATGCAGTCTACTATCATGTATATCTAAAAAGAACAAATTTTTAAAAGATGTTTAAGTATAATTTGTTTTAAAATATGTTTTAAAAATTTATATTTTATAAATAAAATGTTCTACAAATATTTAAATAATAAAAAAGATGATTTTCTACCTACAAATGTTTTAACCTCTATTTTCCAAAATACATTAAGACTTTGAGGTTGAAAGACATTATGCAAATCTTTCCAGGATTCAAGTTGGTCTGACTCCTAATTAACATTATCCAATGATTCTGCACAACACTAGATCATAAGCTCTGGCACGTACAGTTAAACAGAATGGAGTTAGCTCATATATAAGTTCAATGATTACCTGTAACTTTGCAAGTCCTCCCGTCCTCTTCTAACATGTATTCTTTATCACAAGAGCACCGGAAAGAACCTCTCGTATTGTAACAGTGTTGGCTACAAAAGCCTGGAATGTCACATTCATCTATGTCCTCACAGGTTTTACTATCATTGGCAAGTTGGTACCCCAATGGGCAGATGCATTTAGCCCCAAAAGGCCCTTGAATACACTCATGAGTACAACCACCATTGAAATGCGAGCAGGTGTCCTCGTCTGGAATAAAGAAAGAGAATCACAAAGGGAAAAAGTCAGACATCTTTCCTTGATGCTCTCTGATGTAATATTTGCCATCTAGACCCATTCCACCTTCAATGTGATGCCCAGATCAGAGCTAATAACAACATTGACTTGGATGAACTCCACAGGCTATTCAGTGTCTGCTCTGATTTGCCTGAGGATTTACTATCCATTGGACTAGGACCACTTTCTCCACCACCAGCATAACTCCATTTAGTGCAATCAGAGAATCTTGAGGACATATGGTTGTCATTGATAATGCATGCAAAGACACTTCACACTTGCTGCCTCTGAAATTCTTCTATCTATATAGAAATGCAACACAGGACTTAATATTTTAAAAGAAAAGGCTAGAAAATCTACAAACAAATGGAAGGGTAAAGGTAACAGAATATTAGACAGCACAGATCCACTAATACACTGTCATTCCTTACTCTCAGGGCCAAAACAGCAACATTGGAAGCCACCTAAAGACAAGTCACATGCCTAGGGATACAAACCCCCTCTATTTCCATAAAAACTCTAACTTATTTATAAGAGTCATGACATAGAACATGCACTAGCAGGGTTAAGTCACAAAAATTAGAACATTTTCAGCACAAACACAACACATATGAAATCATAAAAATCTAAGATACTTCACAATCATACCTGGCTGCGGTTCATCTGAGAGTGAGCATTGATTAAATAGGAAAGAAAGAAAGGACAGAAATTAGGATCACATGCCAATCACAGCAAACACAAATCGCTGGACTTCATTTGTTTTGTGGCAAGTTCTGATTGAAATTAGAAAATACTGAAGTTAGAAAATTTCATGAGCACATTACCAACAGAATCAAATTTAATTTGACAGTCTAATGGCCTCACTAAGCCTCATTTTTCTAAATGGTGAAATGAAAATAAGGAAAAACACATAGCCAAGTGCAAAGGTTTTAATGAGAAATATTATCCAGTGATGATTTATTTGAATTCAATTATGCTTATCCCTACACAGAGTTGAAGTCATAGAGAAACTAAAAATCCCTTCCTGAAAGCTACACAGGGACTATGACAATGGCAAGGCACACCAGGCTACTGCTCAGAAGGAATTCACGTCCAGTAAACTGTGGTTGGGAAACTTACTGCAAAGTGGGGACTCATCTGTCCCATTGGGGCAGTCAAAGATGTCATCACACAGTGCACTCAGATTCACACAGATGCTATAGCCAGGACACTCCCACTGCCAGCTAGGACAGTGAAAGGCCTCAGCAGGGCAGTCCTTCTCATCACTCATATCCCTGCAGTCATTGTCCCCGTCGCAGACCCACTCTTTGTAAATGCAGTTTCCGTTGTTACAGAGGAAATGAGACGGAGAGCAGGTTTTGGTGACACAGCCTCGGTGCTCATCAGACCCTTGGGTGCAGTCTGGATGCCCATCACACTCCCAGGTGTCTGGAATGCAGGTACCATCTCCTTGGCACTGAAATTCATCTGAGTGGCACATACCAGGAGGCCTGGTTGCTAGGAGAAACACACGGGAGAAAACGAGCTTGTGAATGCAATTTATCACCCTTTCAATAGCCAAGATTCACAGGATGCTGTTTTGGATCAATAGCGGGTAGAATAATAACTATGACACAATTAGTACTAAAAGCTGAAATGCTAGAGGATCTTCTCCCACACTGTGGTACATAAAATATTTCTACGTGTCAGATTAGTGGATATGACAACAAAGTACAGGATGCACAATTTTTGAATAGAAGATGAGTACCTGAATCAAAAGAACATTCTGTTTCCTGCATTTATAATATTCATTCAGTTGCAGATTCAATAATATAATTTTTCCATCTCTCTATCAAAAAAATCACCATATCTACTGTCATGTATATCTAAAGGGAAAAAATTTTTAAAATTTTTTTAAATCACCATAGCATTTCAATAGAACTTAAATAGCTATGGTTGCATTGAACTTTATATGCTTAATATCATATGTTTAAATGTTCTAATTTTCCTTCAAATGAACTCTATATCCAATGAAACCAGCACACATTAAGTAAACTTAAAAGCATTAAGTAAATGCTTGATTCTTTGCAAACTTTACACTATTTATCAAGCAATCTTTGAGGGATAGGTAAGAATGGCTTCCCTATTTGTTAAAGCTACACCCAAGCTTCCTCCCAGGAACTTCATGAGGCAACAGCAAGTCAGAGGAATTAGCAGTTCCCCACAGATCAAAGAGTTCCATGTTTTCTATGTGCAATAGGAAAATTAGAGATTAAGGAATATTTGATTGCCAAACAAATAAAAAAGGATTTAAGCATTTTAGTTAACTTTCCTTTTTACCCATAGATTTATACACTTCCTTCCTAATTCAGGAAAATTAATGAAAATCTATTGTCCAAAACACCACTGTTCATGCAAATGACCAACTCGTTGATGATTTTTTTACAAGCCTAAAATCCATTAAACATGATCAGTAGGCAATTTTTTAAATCATGTTATTTTAGGTTTCCAGCCTATGAATACTATAGATTTTATATTATATAACATTCTCACTGAATCCCCTGACTAGAAGGAATTCTTTTCCCTAAACCTCCATAGAATTGTATTTACCACTTCTACCACTTCTTCCTTGGAAAACTAGGAATGGAACCATCATTTGACCCAGCTATCTCTCTCCTTGGTTTATACCCAAAGGAAATAAAACAGCATATTACAGGGATACAGACACATAATTTTTTACAGCAGCACAATTCACAATAGCTAAATTGTAGAATCAACCTAGGTGTCCTTCAGTAGATGAATGGATTTTTAAAAATGTGGTATATACACACAATGGATTATTACTCAGCAATAAAAGAGAATAGAATCATGGCATTTGCAGGCAAATGGATGGAGTTAGAGAAGATAATGTTAAGTGAAGTTAGCCAATCCCAAAAAAATCAAATGCTGATGTTTTCTGATATAAGGAGGCTGATTCATAGTGGGGCAGGGAAAGGGTTCATGGGAAGAATAGATGAACTCTAGATAGGGCAGAGGGGTGAAAATGGGAGGGAGGGGGCACGGGCATAGAAATGAGGGTGGAATGAGATGGACATCGTTATCCAAAGTACATGTATGAAGACACAAATGGTGTGAATATACTTTGTATACAACCAGAGATATGAAAAATTGTGTAACATGAATTGTAGTGCATTCTGCTGTCATATATAACAAATTAGAATTTAAAAATCAATAATAATAATAATAATAATAAAGAATTTTATCTACCACTTCAAAGGCTCTCCTAACTGTCTACCTTGCTTGAAGTGTCTTTTCCTTCTATAATTCTATAATTCTCCTTACCACACTACATATAACATTAGCAGCTATTCAACAAATGATAGCTGAAAGGGTGAATTTGCACAAGTCAAACAGCTCTGTGCCATTTGACCTCCTGACTGAGGTGTCCAAGGAAAAATTAAAACCGAGAACAAAAATATCTAAGAAATGCTTAACCCACCTGGAAAACTATCTGAAGTGCCCACTTGAATGGCTAATGATAAATCATTATATGGTAAGGCCTAGGCAATTTCATTGTAGTTCAATACTGATTGTTTTAAGAATATTTTTCAGTTCAGGATTTCTGCCCTCCCGTTTGTCAGAATAGAGAATATGTGCAGCGGCATCAACAAGTAACAATGACATGACCCCTGTCTGAAACACACTGGGTGGGTGGTACTTACGACAGCCTGCCTCATCAGAGTTATCGCTGCAGTCAAAAACACCATCGCAACGGTAACTGTTGCTAATACATTTACTCCCATCAGCACACTTGAATTGAGAAGCAGTACAGTTTAATACTAACAATGGAAGAGAAAAACATTAGAAATTAGTTCAGAGAGAAAATGACCAAACACTGAGATTTCTGTAAACGCTGAGGGGGAAAAAAAAAAGCAAAGCAATCCACTTACCACAGTCGACCTCATCAGACCCATCAATACAGTCCTTGTCCCCATCACAGACAAAAGACGGGTCAATACACCGATGGTTGGGGCAACGAAACTGACTAGGTTGGCATGTTCCGGAAGTTTCTAATGTAAACAAAGCCAAGTAAGTTTATTTACTATTCAACATGTACCAGAGCCAAATCGAAAAATACTAAGAAGCTACACAAGTTTTCTCGGTTATACGTGGGTTCAAGATTCTGTCAAATGAGCCCCATTGTCAGAGTCAGCAACATGAGAACTTTTAAAACTAGGCAATTTTTGGAATCAAAAATTAAAAGAATACAGAGCAGAGTCAGAAAGTGTGATTGCATCTTGAAAACTGGACTACATTTAGCAAGTAAACATGAAGGGCTTGGACAGCCACCACATCTCACAAACACTGTTAAGTCCGTGACTCGACTAAAGCTAAGCAAAGGAGCCCAAGGAGGCAACATGGGATCTGCAACCCACATGCCAATAGCTTCAGTGTATAGACAGATCACAATGACTGGGATTAATATAAAGTCTAAACAATTACAAAAACCAGGGTCCTACCTTGTTAAAACACCTTCAAGTTTTGCTAAATGCAGAAACTAGAATAGAATGCAAAAACTAGAAGGGACTTTAAAGTTCATCTACTCCAAGAGGAAACTGACTTGCCTAATCACACAACCAGGATTAGAATTTACTCTGGAGAGCTTTGCTTCACCTTAAATTATCATTGCAGACATGCAAATGAACAATAACTTAAAAGGGTAAGAACTGGAAAGAGGAAAACCAGGTAGGTAAGAGTACCAGAAATTTAAATTTTCTGTACACCTTTATTATTCTGTTGTCTTTTTGCCTTGCATCAAGTGAAAAGAATTGTATCTACCACTTCAAAGGCCCTCCTAACTGTCTACCTTGCTTTAAGTGTCTTTGCCTTCTATGATTCTCCTTACCACAGTCTATGGACAAACACTATATATAACATTAACAGCTATTCTACAAATGATAGCTGAAAGGGTGAATTTGTACAAGTCAATACCACATACAGCTCTTTACCATTTGACCTCCTGACTGAGATGTCCAAGGAAAAACAAAAAACCGAGAACAAAAATATCTAAGAAATCCATTGCCAAATGTCTGGATATGTTTATATGATTTCTTAAATTTGCTTTAAATATCTGAATAGTTAGTTGAGGGACTCTTTTTTCAGCAGGGTTTCACTATATGGTCCAGGCTGTTATCAACTACAGGGATCAAGAGATCCTCCAGCCTCAGCCTCCTGAGTAACTGGGAGTATAGGTATGTGCCACTTTTTTTCAGGTCCTATCTGAATGTTTGGCATGAGAGAACAGCCCATTTTCTTCCACAGAATTTAAGATCTGTAGGACTCTGGTACATGCCTTGATTTTTCAGCCCATTGATACACAGATGGACAGACAGAATAAGAGTGCCCAAAGAACAATGAAAATAGTTTGGCCTACTGACTAGCTGACCAACCAAGAGACACTCGTGCAAAACTTACGGCAGTGCTTCTCGTCAGATCCATCCCCACAGTCATTGTCTGTGTCGCAGACCCAGTTCCTTGGGATACAAAGATTATTATCACAGGTGAAGTAGGACCCTGAGCAGGAAGCAGGTGCGCGGGTGGGACAGTTTTGCTCATCACTGCCATCCACACAGTCATTTTGCTTGTCACAGCGCCAGTGTGCAGGGATGCACTCTCCTCCATGAGCACAGGTGAATGCCGTAGGCGAACAGGTGTTATCTGCAAAGCAGTGAACTGGTCATGAAGATATTTGCTTTTCCAGCATTTTACTTGAGTTCTTGCCTTGTGGGCCAAAGGCTCTCCTTTTTCAGTGACAGCATTATATAAAATACGGAGAGATGTGCATCAAATGATACCCTCTAATCATCAAAATCCTCTAAGTACTATACGTACACTTAATATGTTTATGTTTGTATATCTGTAAGGATATATATATCCTCTCTTAATTCTCACAACAATACTATGAAGTATGCATAATTATCTGCATTTTACAAATATAGAAAACTGAGACTCTGAGAGACTTAGAAATCTGCCTAAGATCACCAGGTGCAGTGGCGCACTCCTGTAATTCCAGAGGCTCAGGAGGCTCAGGCAGGAGGATCATGAGTTTAAAGCCAACCTCAGCAACAGTGAGGCACTAAGCAACTCAGGGAGATCCCGTCTCTAAATACAATACAAAATAGGACTGGGGATGTGGCTCAGTGGTTGAGTGCCCAAGTTCAATCCCCAGTACCAAAAAAGAAAAGAAATCTGCCTAAGATCCAAGCTGTAGTTGATGTGGTCAATAGGTACATCTTTAACTTCTAAAGGAAGCTTCACTTCCTCTAATCATAACTTCAAACTCAGTCTACAGAAACCTTGAAATAGATAAAATATCCAAGTACAAATGGACAATCTGAGAAGCAGGAAAATAATTCATAGAAAGATAAAACTTTCAGAAATTCCAGAAAAACCGCACAAGTGAACACTTCTATTTTTCAATTCTGGCACTCTTCTTTTTCTCCAAAAAGACAGGTTACTATTACTTTTGGTCTCACCTTCACAGAGATTTCTAAGATTTCAACTGTCCTCTAACTTTATTGTTTAAAACTTCAATGGGATACATATGCCTTCTGTAATAGCATTTTATTAAACCTCAAACTTCAAAGACTAGAAAACCAGCAAATAACAGGTAAAGGTTAAGACCGTCATTTCACCCTTAATTCATGTTACTCCAAAAGGTGGGGAAAAGAAATATAACATATGACATTTGCAAAGACTATGATGGCAAGTACCCATTGTGATAATATTTTCTCAGATACTAAAGGCTATATCCATTTTGATTCAACTGTGTGGGGGGCAGGGGCGGGGGATGGAATCAGGGCCTCATGTACACTAAGCAAGTGCTTCATCACTAAGCCAGATCCCTAATCCTGACTCAACTTTTTGAGTGCTTATCAAGATGTAATGACTCTGAATTGGTCCAAAGAGCTAATGTCCAAACAAATTTATTGAAGATAATCTAAATCAATGCTGGAAACTATTTGTGACATTATATGAAAGGCATTTATTGCTTAGCTTCCTAAAAGCCTTTGGAGTACATGTTAAGAATCTGAAATTCTAAAAGATATTTTTCCTATATAAATAACCTAAGCTTCTTCAGGAAATATCTCCCGAGCACAGCTACTTACTAGATGCACCACACAGATGCTCGTCACTGTTATCATGACAGTCGTCAACTCCATCACAGCGGTAGTAACTGGGCACACATCGGCCATTGTTGCAGGAGAAGGAAAAAGAGCCACACTGCTCAGTGGGTGGTTCACGGACCGGGTCTCCCTCGCAATTCAAGTGATTGGAAGTCAGCTTCATTCCATAGGGGCACCCACATACCCGCTGGAAATTTGGCACTGGGAAGCAGAAGTGGCTGCAATCGCCATTGGGGTGGCTGGGTTGACTGCAGTAGTTAGATCCTGAAAATGGAAAATGCAAAGCCCTGACAGAGTAAGTTCTGCACATGCCCATTACATTGATCACAGGTTTGATTCATGAAGGCACACAAACAGGAAAGAACACTGTTCATACCCAGTATTAAAACATAGCAAGCATCCTCTTGGAAGTAATAACATAATAAATATGTTATTATACCCTGCTACAAACACCAGGGTATAATAACATATTTAAGTAGATAGGAGCCTAACAGTTGTGTGCAGTACACAAGCTATCCAGCCATCCACAGAGCTTTGTTTTCAAAACTAAACAAACTAGCCATTTCATGGTGCAAGTTTACACTCTTATCCCCAGCAGCTCAACTCAGAGAAGCTTGTCTACCCTCAAGAAGGCGGCTGAGAGAAGGAAGGTTGAAATTTCTATTTAAAACAGAAAAGTGCTAAAAATGTGTATTTCTCAATGACACTTTCAGAATTGAAGAGACTTAAAGAGTGACAGGAATATAGAATTATCAAGAGCTATATTAATAAGTATTTAAAGCAAAAAGGAGTCACCATATTTGATATGGATGTACTTTTTATATGGATATATAAAAAAAAAAAAAACTTGACAAGCTCACTCACCTGTCTGGATGCTGATGTCATATGACTTCACATGCATTATGTTGTTGATGCCACTTCGAATGACCCTCATATCTCCCCCATCCGTTTTCCTGACTTGAACAATTGCACCCAGTCTCCAATCGGTAAAAAACACGTAATCTAAAAAGAATGGGAGTTCATAACTCACTTGAAACTAATGTCTGAAATATGATATGTCAAGAGCCGTGTAAGGTTTTGAACAACCAATAAAAAAATAAATAAATTTAAAAAAAAAAGGAATACAGAGGATTTGTACTTTCAGTCATCACTTACTTATAAATCAATCACTTAGGGAATTAACTTACTTATAAATAAATTTCTGAGAGAAAGCAATAGGCTTGTAATGCTTCTCACAATTCCAAGACTCTTCTCCCACAAATATCTCTAATCTGTCTCTTGTAACCATTTTCCATGACCAGTTATTCTCTATAAATGCTCTTTGGAAGTCTACATTTTATTAATATCATCGTCAGGTTCAGGGCAAGTATGCATGAAATTTTATGATGGCATTTAGATTTAAACTTTGATAGGAAAAAGTTTTTTTTTTTATTCTCAATGTTCTACATGAGGCCCCTTAAGACTAGGCTCTTCTCCCAACATTAAGTTGCCTAGTGGGTAAGCAAAATACTTAACTATGTGAAGACAACATCTAACATCCCTTCCAAGTCCAAAATTGCGTAGCCCATGTCTGCATGAGAATGCTTAATTTTTTAATGTTCAACTTTGATAAGTTATTGAGAAGGAAAAGTACAAATCTAGTCCAAAGAGGAACTTTCAGTATGTTTGGGGATTGGTAAAAATATCAACATAAGGGTTCATACACCTGCAACCTCATCCATGTTCCATGGTGCTCAGAATGGCAAAACAGAGGCAGCATAAGATTTTAACCTAACAAAAATTTAATCATGTTCACTTTATACTAACTACTGAAGCAAGGAAGTAAACACATAGACATCAACAGTGTTCAAAAGAAAAAACTGAATCAACATGGATTTTCTCTTGGGCTATCGTTGAAAATTCCAATTAACTAGAAAACATTTAAGATGCCACAAATTTGATCATGAGATCAATTTTCCTTATCTGTGGCCTAATCAATGACCAATCAGTTATTGGACTCACTAAATATTTTTTCCATGACAAAGTCAGTCCCACCATTCAGGAGGTATATATAATAACATATTTAAGTAGATTAGGAGCTCAATCAAACTTTCAGTCCTGTGCAATGTATAGTCAACCTAGTCTGTTGGTAAAAAGGGGCATAATGTCCACGGTATGACACAACAAAAGAACTTTCCATTAGAGATCCACCCTGTGAGCCAGGGTTGGAAGAAACTGCTCTCGTTATTTTGGGAATATCATGTTGTTCTCATGGGGATGCACTCGAGTTGTTGTTCATACTGATGAAACCAAAAGGTACTGAAATTGCATTTTTATTCAATCCCAAAACATTTCAGCACAGAGCAGAGAGAATACAACATTCTTATAATATTCCTATATAGCAGCAAATAGCATGTATCTGATATCATTAGAGAAAAGGGAGTAAATACTTGAGAGGGTGGCTATTTATAATTGACTCATCTCACCAAAAATCTCACAAGAGCATGTCTTAAATATTTTTAAATACCACACACTCCAAAGATAAAACAGACAGCAGGGTGGAATATGCAATATATTTACTCTTCATTCCACACTCTATGCACGTGAGAAAATTGTTGATTTATGGCCAATGTCTAGTTTTTTTTTAAGGATTATACTGATTATTCAAAGTAGTTTCAACTAGCATATACTTAGGGCCTTTGGTGGCCACTATACAGTGTCACCCTTCGAACTGATTATGGTTTTTCATGCATAACCAGAATAGACATCAATCTCTCCTCACTCGTGGCCTAACAGTTGTGTGAAGTACACAAGCTATCCAGCCATCCACAGAGCTTTGTTTTCAAAACTAAACAAACTAGCCATTTCATGGTGCAAGTTTACACTCTTATCCCCAGCAGCTCAACTCAGAGAAGCTTGCCTATACTCAAGAAGGGGGCTGAGAGAAGGAAGGTTGAAGCACTGGCTGGGATCATGGCGGCGGTGTTTTCCCAGAATCCCAAGCTTCCCAGCAATCTCTACGAGTAACATGAAAATTCTTTGGAAATAGTGTTAAAGAAATAATCATGTCTTTCTGTTTTTTTAAGTAGTACCCTAACATTTCTCTACAACAAAGATAATTACCCAACATTTTGATGAACAAGCTTCAAAATTATTCAATGGATACACGTAATCATTTTTCTACAAGGTTCTGATGAGGTTCTTGCAAACAGAGAACAATGAAATCCTATAATAGTTCCTATAAACAACTCTTGCTATCTAATTCTTGAATGACTTTAAATCATTCAATGACTTTAAATCATTTCTTCACGTGAAACTTAGTTATGTAAGTACATACTCAGGAATTGTAGAAGTGTAAACTACAAAGTGCTATGCCTAAATAATTAATCGACATTCTTATCTAAATGTGTCCAAAGCAACACACTCTAAAACTCTTATTTTCCATCAACAAACCAACTGTTTTGTCTACATATACTAGCACCATTTTAATTTTTTGTATTTTAAAGTAACAAGCTTTTCTGAAATTGTGAGAGAGACCAATGAGAATGGTTTTACTGTTATGAATTGCAAAGTATAAAACAACACACACTTTTTATTGATTCAAAACATACCTTTAAAGACAGTAAGTCCAAATGGATGTGTCATCTGCTCGATATGGCCCAGAGTTCTTCTATCTAAGCCATCAAAGGTGCTGTGCTCAATTTTATCAAAAAAGGCATCTACCCAGTATAATCGTGAAGCACTAAAACAATAAAATACTTAAGTTATCCATTATCCAAAAACCAGCAGATCACCCTGAGGGAATTCAAAATCAAAATGCTCAATCAACACCTTTATCAAACAAAGTTTGATAAAGTTTTAGGTCCCTCAGAAAAGGAGAGCTACTTTCATCAAATGACTTTCAATTAACTATCTTTGAAAACTTGAAATGTTGCTATCTTTGAGTGGGGATTTTATTTTTCTCCTTGTAAAATCCATAAATTAAGAAAAATATTGGTAATATCACCTATGTTTAAAAGGCTAAATACATTTCTTCCTTTTTTTCCCTCCCATAACTACTTTGGCATATCATATTTGTAAGCTAATTTATATTTTCCTTTTCCATATTCCTAGATGGATCATCAATTTTCTAGAACTATATCTCATACCTCAAAATTCTCCCAAAATGCATATAAACAAATGCACATTTGTTGACTGACTTCAAAATTTTCCTATCCTCAAGACACCCCTGGAGGAAATTACACATAACCAGTGTTTCATCAAATCCTTATTCTACTACTAATAGGGTTGGGACTCACTTCCTCCCTCTCGACCCTCCACTATGCCCTGTCATTCTGTTGCTTCTAGAAATTTCCTCAGAAAATTCATGAAAGCATTGGTTTTCATCCCACCAGTAACTGGCCAACCACGTTTGTGTTCTTATATCATTTAACATCCTCCTCCCATCTCAATTAATGATTAAAAAGTTTCTGAGGACATGGAGTGTGCTTATCCTTACTCCATCATGGCAACCCACTTTGCCTTATATCTGTGTTGCACTAAGTGGGAACTCAGTAACGAATGATATGGGGTGATTCCTACTTACCCCCAATCGATGGCCAATCCATTGGGCCATCCAAGAGTGGTATTCACTATAGGCTCAAGGTGAGATCCATCAGTCCATGCTCTCAAAATTTTTGCAGGACGGAACCAATCAGAGAAGAATATATACCTGGAAAAAGAGGTAATAAATCATGGATGTTAACGAGGGATAAATTACATGACTCAGGGATTTCACAAAAACAAATTTTCTAGAGACTTGCTGCAATTAATTTCATTTTCTGTATATGCTGTGAAGCTTAACAGACTATTGTATAACTAATATAATTCTTAGTTAAAAGTACAGTTATCAATATGTAATCAAAGTGAAAAACACACATGGTATTAAAATAAACATCCAAAACAGAAAACCACTGTCCTAGACTTTAAAACCTAAAACAATTGTCACCCAATACTCCATGTTATTGAAATAAAATAATAGACCACCATGAGCAATAAAGTAGATTGTATCCTCTCTTTCTCTTTGGATTAAACATCCAGGACCCACTAGATCTACTAGATTACTTCCTATTATTCTTCTATAAGGAGTTGATAAATTTGCAATAAAAACATTTCATCCCAGATGAAGAAAAGCATCCAAATCAATATAATACTCAAATAATATCGCACTCAAAGCATCTTTTTGTTTTTATTATGAGGACTGGGGAAAAAATGTAAGTCTATGGGGGAAAGAAATCCTTTCCTCTTTCATATAATCCCTAGGAATCAAAATTAGTCATTTCCAAAGTGTGACTTTCTGAAATGTGACTTCATATCATTTTAAATGAAAAAGCCATTAAGAATTTAACCACTTTACAAAACCACATGCCAAAGAGTTAGTTAAGATAAATTCACTAGAAAAAAATCTATGGTTTACCTCTCTATAGGACCACAGAATTTCTTATCAATGATATCAGTTTTAAAGTATGTTTCTTCTAGTGTTTTACAAAGAGAAAATAAAAATATAAAGTGCATACTGCAGAGGTGGCAGAGAGACCTGGGTTAGGCAGAGCTGTACATAGAACAGAGCTGGAGTATGAACACTAACTCTCAGCAATGACTGAGTCCTCCACAAGTCCCTAACATGGGCATTATACATACTTTTTCACAAACTGGTTTCGGGATTAGATGAGAGTATGTATGTTAAGGGCTCACTACATAAATGAATCGGGCTTCAGTGAATGACCACTGCTCTTTTTCCATCCAAATACAACAACCTACCTTGCTGCAAACAATCATGTCAGCTATTAAACATATTTTTAAAATCTTTTTGTTATTACATTATAGATACACATGATAGAGGGGTTCATTTGACATATTCATAAATGCATAAAACAGTTTGCTCCATTTTGATCTCTAGTACTTCCCTTTTCCCTTCTCACCTTCCCCTCCCCCCCATGATCTCCTTCTTTTACTCTATTGTTATTCCCCCTATTTATTTTTAATTGGTGCATTATAATTATGCATAAAATTAGAATGCATTATGATATCTTCAAACATGCACACAATGTGATCTGGAACCTTTACTCCCCAGTCGTTCCTCTTGCCCTCCCCTCCTCCCCATCCTTGGTCCCCTTTTTATTAGTTCTCTTTAGTTGTATATAACATTAGGGTTCATTCTGATGTAATTATGAAAGCGTGGAATCTACTTTGTTCTAATTCAATCCCCAGTACTTTTCCTCTCCCTCACCTCCTCCCTCCCCGTTCCCTTCCCTTTACTCTACTAATCCTTCTGCTATTTACCTCTAGGTTTTCTTTATCTAGTTTGTGTCTTGTGGATGTACAAGATGATGGGACTCAGTGTAGCATAATCACGTATACACATAGGAAAGTCGGGTCAGATCCACTTCACTGTTCTTCCCTTATAGCATCCCTTCTCCCTCCCCCTCAGTCCCTGTTACAGTTTGGATGTGTGGTGCCCTCCAAAAGCTCATGTGTGAAACAATGCAAGAACATTCAGAGGTGAAATTATTGAATTATGAGGCCTTAACCTGATCAGTGAATTAGTCCCCTGCTAGGGATTACCTGAGTGGCAACTGAAGGTGAGTAGGACGTGGCTGGAGGAGGTGGGTCACTGGGGGCATGGCTTTGGGGTATATATTTGGTGAGCTGAGCTTAGTGTCTCTCTCTCTCTCTCTCTCTCTCTCTCTCTCTCTCTCTCTCTCTCTCTCTTCTCCCCACCGCCTTTTGGATACTCATGTGAGCTGCTTCCCTTAGCCATGATATTCAGCCTTACTAAAGCCCCAAGGAATGAAGCCGGCTGTCTATGGACTGAGACCTCTGAAACCATGAACCCCCCAAATAAACTTTTCAACCTCTAAAATTATTCTTATCAGGTCTTTTAGTCATGGCAGAAAAAAGGCTGACCAAAGCAGTCCTCTTCATCTAACCTAGTGATCTTTTTTCAATTACCTTTCTCTTTCTTTTTCTCTCTTTTTTTGCCCCTTATTTTGGACTAGCTTCTGCAGACCAGAGAAAAACATTCAAACTTTGGCTTCCTGGGTCTAACTTATTTCACTTAGTATGATAGTTTCCTGTTCCATCCATTAGCTGGAAAATGTCATAATTTCATTCTTCTTTATGACTGAGTAATACTCCATTGTGTGTGTGTGTGTGTGTGTGTGTGTGTGTGTGCGTACACACACACACACATTTCCTTTATCCATTCATCTGCTGAAAAGCACCTTGATTCGTTCCCTAGCTTGGCTATTGTGAATTGTACTGCTATTGACAATGATGTGGCTATATCCCTCTAGTATTTTATAGCTAATTTTAGATCTTTTGGATATATAGCAAGGAGTGGGATAGCTGAGTCATATGGTGGTTCCACCCCAGTTTTTTGAGGAATCTCCATACTGCTTTCCAGAGTGGCTGCACTAATTTGTAGTCCCACCAACAACCTCTGAGTGTACCTTTTTCCCCACATCCTCACCAACACTTATTATTTGTGTACTTGATAATTGCCATTCTGACTAGAGTGAGTCGAAACTCAGTGTAGTTTTGATTTGCATTTCCCTGATGGCTAGCGATGTGGAACATTTTTTCATATATTTGTTGGGCCAATCATATTTCTTCTTTTGAGAAGTATCTGTTTAGTTCTTTTGCCAATTTATTAATTGGGTTATTTGATTTTTTTTTGGTGTCAAGCTTTTTGAGTTCTTTATATATTCCAGATATTAATGCCCTATCCAAGAAACAAAGACATTCTCCCATTCTGTAGGCTATCTAGTCATACTCTTAACTGTTTCCTTTGCTGTGCAGAAGTTTTTAAGTTTGATGCCATCCTATCTATTGATTTTTGGTTTTATTTCTTACACTTTAGAAATCTTGTTAAGAAAGTCATTTCCTGGTGCTGGGGTTGTAGCTCAGTGGTAGAGCGCTTGCCTAGCATGTATGAGGCACTAGGTTCAATTCTCAGCACCACATAAAAATAAATAAATTAAATAAAGGTATTATGTCCATCTACAAATAATCATGATTTTTAAAATAATTATGATTTTTAAAAAGTCAGTTCCTGAGCCTACATTTTGGAGTGGTGGGTCTATATTTTCTTCTAGCAGTTACAGAGTTTGTTCTCATTCCTGGGTCTCTGATCCACTTTGAGTTGACTTTACAAGGGCAAGAGATAAAGGTCAAGCTTCATTCTTCTACATATCCAGTTTCCCAGTGCCATTTGTATGAAACATATTTTAAAAGAAAGGTAAGAACCAAAAAGGAATACTGTGGACTGTTCTGTCTTTTCTTCTCTGACCCCCATCAATGACATGAAACTGCCTGTGATCTAGAAAACTTCTTACTCTGAAAACTACCGAATGATTAAGCATGTTTTGTTACATTTCATAAGAATTCATTAAAACAGGGCAAGAATTGGAGTCTTTCCTCCTAATTCTGCTGTGTATCTTGTTCCTTCCCCAACAAATCTGTACTGCAACCATGGTCCTCTGCAACCATGAAAAAAACCACACCAGTACAAACCAGGGAAGCTGAGACTGAGAATAGTTTTTTGAAGGAGATAAAATGATTACTTAAGCTTATGCTAATGGAGGAAAATTTAAGGTGATTTCAAGTTACATAGTTCAACCTTATATTTACTAAACTTGCCAAAAACCCCTAGGACATCACTTTTCCATGACTAAAAGAGGCGTGGTTTCAAGCTCTTAGAAAAACAGGCACATACTTACCCAGCAAGAGGATGAACCACAATTGACCGGGGATTATTTAAATTCTCAATGATTTCCCGTCTGGATTTATCAGCAAGCTTCATGACACTAACAGTCTGATAAGAAGGGTCTGTCCAGTAGAGATTCTTAGAAATCCAGTCAAAAGTCAGACTTTCAACATTTTCCACCCTATTTGCTGTGAGAATTTCTCTTCCTGTAAGTTCAAACATGGACATGGTTTAAACTAAGTATATCACATAAGACATAAATTTTCCTATTACTGCATATTTAAATTCTGTGTCAGTCAGAGCACATTTCAGGTACATGAGGAATTAAAAAAAAAAAAACACTGAGCAACAACATGAGATAAACCTCAAATTTATTCATTCCCCAAAGTTTGGATCTCAAAGAATAGATATGATACTTATAAATATAACCAGGAGTGGTGTAGTCTGGACTCACTCCCTTGTTCAAACTTCAAGGAAAAAAAAAAATTCTCATTGCAGAACATCAGAAAAAAAAAAAAAAAAAAAAAGATACCTGAGTTCACCTACTACCACCCCCAGACGGCTCCAAGGAGCTGATACTGCCAGGTACAACCAGGGGGTGACCGGAGGTGTTACCGCCCAACCCTCTCACCAGTCTTTCAACAGACTTTCACAACCACAAAGTTGCCAAGTTTGGAAAAGACCAGCAAAGATACCAGGAAGGAAATCAGAACTGGGTACAGGAGAAAAGAAACCACTTTCCTCTCTGAAAAAAAATTTATGCTTTTCCCCTCTCTTCTTTCTTTTCTTTTTCTCTAGTCAAGAAAAAAATCTCAGTCAGAATAGGTAATTAGATCTTTATTTTACAGTTTTTAAAAAAAAAAGTCCTAGTATTTTCTGTCATTGTTTCAGAAAATCATAAAAATAAAGCCCTCTATGAGATAGACAACATATTAGATATTTAGGTAACATAATATTGCTAATAATAGCTTACGGTAATTGAGCATTTACTATGATCCAGGAATTGATAAAAAAAAAAAAGACTTTTTATGGATTCACCCATCCTCATGGCCACTTAATCAAGTTGGCATTATTTTGTCCATTTTCTAGATGAGGAAAGTGAGTCATAGAGAAGTAAAGCATCTAGAAAGATGCCCTCAAAGAACTTTATGTCTCGGAGAGAGGAAGACACAATTGTGCCCAGAGGCAGAAATAAAAGAGTGCTGGGTGCTGTGATGGAGGTGTGCCGAGGATGGTGCCCAGCACAGACTCCTGGCATATGGCATGAGTGCAGACGGTGGGGACACATGGAGAGTTCCTCCAAAGGGAAGCAGGGAACTGGGGGCTACAGGAGAGCAAACCTTGTGACTGAGAGGGAGAGAGATTAAGAACTCCCTGGGGACCATGGGGGTCAATGGGTTAATAACAGAAACAAAAGCAGAGGAAGAAGATCACAAGAAATCCAGGCTGTGCGGAGGCAGGAAGGAACAAGCAGTTGTACTCTTCTTCTAAGGCAGAGAGTCTGGAAAGAATGGGATGAAGGGGTCCACTGGCCATGTTGATTTCAAACTGGTTGTGGATATCTAGAAGAGGCAGCCTGGATCTGAACCTCAGAGAGATTGCCCAGGCCTGCCTTTCATTCCCCAGGTTAGGAAGACACTCGACTAGTCAACATTCTGCAAAAAGGCTCCCACAGTAATTTAACAACAACTAATGCACAAATGGGAATCAAACACCTAGACATTAGGACATTATGCAGAAAAAGGACCAATGCTGAACTCCAGAGATTAATGTTAGGACAGGCAAAGGACAAAAGACTTCTAAGGGGGCTGGGGATGTGGCTCAAGCGGTAGCGCGCTCGCCTGGCATGCATGCAGCCCAGATTCGACCCTCAGCACCACATACAAACAAAGATGTTGTGTCCGCTGAAAACTAAAAATATTTTTTAAATTCTCTCTCTCTCTCTCTCAAAAAAAAAAAATTATAAAGACTTCTAAGGGACACAAGAAGGAATGGACAAGAAATGAAAGGAAATCGAAACATTTTTTGAGAAGATGACCAAAGAATCAAAGATAGGGACTAGAAAACATGGGATCCAAGATGATGGCGAGGAGGTAGGCTAAGATTAACTCCTCTAGGGTTGAAATCAAAGAAGACCGCTGACCAAAGAAGTGGGTGACGGAGAACATGCACAGCCTCACAATCTTGCAAGGTCAGAAGCTCAGAGAGACTCAGTAATGCTGGTTACTGGAACACAAAACAGGACTGAAGACAATTATTTAATTTAGCAACAAAGAGATGAGCAAGATGAGAGGGGTTCCAGGGAGGTGATGGGCAGATAGATTTTGAGGTGAGGAGTCAGAAGAGGGGACAGGAAAGGGCAGACCAATCTTTCAAGAAAATTGCCCATGAAATAAATGAAGGAGAAAGGGCTGTCACTGGAAAGGAATATGCACTGGCAAATGGCCTACATTTTAAAAAAAGAAAAAGACAAGTATACCTAATAGGGCAAAGTCAGTAGAAAAAGATAATTTTTTTTTAATTTCAGATTAATTTTTAATTTCAGGTATAGAGATCAACAGATCATGCCATCAACCAAATAAAGTACCCAAAAGGAAAGTGTGGCTGACCATAATTTATCTGTCTTCTTTGACCATTATAAAAATTTTAACAGAATTTTAATCAATTAAAACTTAAGTGTGGATTTACAAATCCAAATCTCATATAATTCACTTTTTAAGAAATTATTGTCATTCCAAGTTCAGCCATTGGCACAAAAGTAGGCCAGTATCCCCAAAGAAACATCATCCCATTGGACCAATCTGAACCTTTAAGCTATTGAGGGTTTCTAGACACTTGACCTTCTTCTCCTGTTAATATTGTCATTATTAAAATACACCATCACTTATAACTTGTTTTGAAAATAAAAAGTGCTTGTTTCCAACATAATTTATTTTTTAAAAAAAACAACAAATTTCTTTTCTCAATCCAAAAGTATTTATCAAGCCTAATAAAGATCCTGCTTAAAAAGTGGATCTTAAAAGTTAAACTGAATGAATTATTTGCATGATTACTGAAAATAGCCAACACACACACACACACACATACACACATTTTCTTACCTGTGCCATCAATCTTTTGCTTATAAATCATATCTTTTGATGTATCTGAAAAAAAGATTGAACTCTCCTGGGCATCAAAATCAATCCCAAGAAAAAAAGAAGGATTCCCCGTCACTGGAACCATGACATCCTCCTGGGTGGAGGGGGTGAATGGGATCCCACGCACAGCCAGTTCAGATGAAAAGATCAAGAAGTTCTTAATAGCTGTAGGAGGAAGAACAGCACAGTCAGCCACAGCATGGTTCTTGCCTTCACCAAATCCCAGACAAATCACATTGTTCATAAAGACACTTTACCATCATGAAATATAATTTTGAAATAAACATAACAAATTTGTGAAAACCATAGCTGGTAATAATAGAAGGGAAGAAGAAGAAAAATGCAACTACAAAGGTGATACATGTATTCAAAACTTCTTCCTGAGAAATTTATCCTTAGGGTTTATTGGCATTAAAAGCAGTGTCCACATACTATAAATTTTAAAATAGAATTTGCTAAACTCCACAGTAATTCCATCAAAATTCTCAAGTTGGAATAACTTTTGGACAGAAATTGACACCAACAATCATAAGGCAGCTTTTGGAGTGTCAAGATCAGAAAGAAAAAAAGAATCAACATCAATGGAATGAGACAAGGTGAGGGAGAGGAGGAACAAAGGAAAGGGATAGGAAGAAGTGATTATCAAAAGCCAAGAAGGAGACAGACAGTACATCAGGAATTCAAAAAGACAGTGATAAAGGCAGTAGAGCCAAGACATAATAACTGCAAAAAGGAATTTAAAAACAAAATCATTAGACAATGTACTACTGATAAAAGTTATATACATATGGCTTTTTAAATGAGGGAGATTTTTATCTGAATCTAGGACTACCCCCAATGTTAACAAATTTATCTTAGTTAGATAAAAAGTCCATAGAAGCTTCCAGAAGGACCATCTGGGAAGCAAGGATTTATCAAAGAGATGAAAAGAGAATTGCAAAAGGTAAAATGAAATAAATATTATAGTCACATATTTCATTGTTGGTTAGGGGCCTAGGCCATGGGTGAATAATGAGGAAACCTGCAGGCAAACCAAGAGGAAGAAAGGAAAGCTTCAATGGAAGAGTGAAACAGGAGCTGAGAGACAGGTGTAAAAATCAAAGTTTGAACTGGAATGAAAAACTTCATGAGGAACGCAAGAGTTTGTTACTCAAGAGTTTGTTTTGGATACAGCAATAAAGCCAGATGAGGTTAAGGTGCGATTACCTGGCTCAAAGGGGCATATGTGGTGGTCTAAGAGAAGTCAATAAAAGGGATGGGCTACCTCCCTTCCCATCAAAGCTCAGGCTAATGTCTAAAGTGGAAGTGGTAGGCTGGAGTACAGCACTTGTCTAAAGTACACGAGAGTCTGGGCTTCATCCCCAGTACTGAAAAACAAAAAGAATTGGAAACAGTAGACATAGTATGGAAAAGAACACCAAGAGCAGTCACATGGAATTCAGAAATCACAGTAAAAAGAGATGAATGCTTCAGGAAACAAAGAGGAAAGGAAGACCAAGAAAATCCTAGATGAGGATTTAAAGGAAAGACGGAATTTTACATCTTCAAATATAGCTATATGTACAGAGAACATGGTGCCTACCAAAGAAGCTGTTCTGTGGGCTAGAGAAAGCTTTTTTGCAGTGAAGAAGTCAGACAGAGACCTGGCCCAGTGCCCAGCAGCAGCAGCTGTCTGGCTATCCTGTGCTGCCTGCCAGAAGGACCCACCAACACAGATTTCTTACCAACACAGCGGCGCTCATCCCGATCCAGCTCAAAGCCAAATAAGCACTTGCAACGGTAACCCAAACCGTCGTTATCGGTTCTGTGGCTGAGGACGCAGACATGCTCACAGCCCCCTTTGTTATCTCCACATGGGTTGCTAGCTGGGGGAGAAATACACAGGATTCAATCACAATTAGACTGATGTAACACTCCAAGTCAGGTGAAGCCACTTCAGCCCTGTAGATGAACCCAGTGATGGGTTTGCAACACTGTGGAGTCATCACTCCAGATGTGGTTACCACATCCGGCTGCGCAAACCCTCCCAAGCCACTGCTCTCCTGTCCATTCTCAAACTGGTGATTACAAAAATCAGGACTCCCACCACCGGATAACCATGGGATTCTTTTCCCACAGTAATTATAGGGTCTGTCTGCTAGCCTCAATGATTAGAATTAACTACCCACCCCCGAATTTTTCTTTTCTTTTCTTTTTTGTTTGTTTGTTTGTTTATTTTTGGTACCAGTGAACCCAGGGGTGCTTAACCACTGAACCAAATCCCCAGGCCTTTTTTTTTTTTAATTTTATTTAGAGATAGGGTCTCGCTAATTTGCTGAGGCTGGCTTTGAACTTATGATCCTCCTGCCTCAGTCTCCTGAGCCTCCTGAGTTGTGCCACCGCACTCGGCACCACCCCAAATTTTTTAAAAATAAAAACCTTCAGTACTATCCTTATCATTCATAAAATATAATAAGTAACTATTACTCACTGGGTACTTATTTTGTACAAAACTCCAATAAATAACCAATAACCCCAAGGAGTAAACATTATTACCCCAATTTTACAGAAGTCTCTGAAAGGTTAGACAACTTGTCCAAGATTATTCATGCCTAAATAGCTAATTCTAATTGAGACCTGATTCCAAAACCCTATGTATCTGCCTCCCAAACTAGTTTATGTTTCCCAAAGCCATCTTTCAAGTTGTAACCTTGGGAAGCTCACTGCACACTGTACAAAACTGTCACAGAAAAAACTTTCAGATTTACTTTCTAAATTGTCTTCTGAACCTTTGAATGGTCTCTTTCTCTTCTCAAGTGGATTTATTTGGGGAAATAATCTGGACGATCAAACTGGGTAAAGGCACATGTGAAATTAGTAGCTTTATAAATTGAGTCTGCAAAGTACTCCAAATTGAGATTTCCAACATGTTTTCAGATATATTTTCCCAGGATGAAGATATCAAAGGTTATTCATCTTCAATATCTATTCAATTCTAGTATATTTTTTAAGCAACCTAATTGCCTGTTGTCTCTCTCCATCCTAAACAGTTTCATCACTTAATATGAGAGTTTGAAAACAAATCTGTATTTCTCCAAATTACCGTTCACCAACATTAAGCTTTCTACCAACTTAGTCTAGTTTTGGTGTATTTCTTTTCTACGATCCACAAACAAATACAGAAGAGCCATAGACAGTTCAAATGGACATGTCAAAGCTCAATTCAAAACTCTGAAACACAAAGTTATTATAAAATAACAAAAAAATAACCAGTGTCTGAATCAAAATATTTCTTTTCTTTAATAAGTGACCAATCAGAAACACCAAACCCAGTTGAACCATAACAGACCCAATACAAACCAAAGAACAGATCCATATGTATACAACAGTGAAGAAATAAAATGGTCCCCATGCTATGCAAAATGAGTGTTTAGAATATGCTATTTTCCTCTATGGGGCCTCGGTTTCCTTATCCTTAACTATAATATTAGAGTTTTGAAATAGGACAATTCTCCCAGTAGAATGAGGGTAGGTGTTGTGGTCTAAACTAATCAATAAAATCAGTAAGAGTGTAAGTTATATATTAGTAATATATATATATATATATATATATATATATATATATATGTGTGTGTGTGTGTGTGTGTGTGTGTGTGTGTGTGTGTGTGTGTGATAGACATAATAAGTGAGATAAGACAATTATAAGCAAGAACTGTCATAGATAGGTCTAAGACTCCATTTTGCTGCCTTGTATAAAAAATTCTGTTACAAGAACTATTTCTGAGAAACTGAAATGAAAGCTGTTTTCTTACAATATATTGTTTTCTGTACTTTGTACCCCACAAAATGTACTCAACCCAGGATATGGTAGTCTTGGTGACCCAAGACTTTGAAGTAGATTCTTTTCCCCACATAACCACCTGCTCGAACTCAGGATACGGCTGTCTAACACCTGCTCAGACCCAAGATGTAGTTAACTGAGTTACAAGCTGATTGCCTTTTTCTAGCTTCTCTACTTGCTTGCTTGCTAACTGGAAAACTCTAGTCCTGCTTAGGGCTCTCAGGTCCCGCTTGCTATTGTTTTAACTTCTGTGATTGGCTTGCTTGAATGATGCTCAGGAAAGCCCCTGAGTTGTGGTTTTCCTCTTTAAGTTCCCAGGATACAGGCCAGGAAATTGCTGCTCTCCCACAGAGCTTCAGTCTCTACGGGTGGGTGACAGTCCCTGGCCAGGTAAATAAAGCTTGTTTTATGAAGTGGCTCCCCATAACATAGGTATCTGGATTTGGTCTGTTTATAGCTAGACCCCCAGCACCTAGACCTGGCACCCTGCAGGGGCCAGTAAACATCTATTAAATGAATCTCTAAATTTCCTCTAGATTCAGTACTTTTAATTCTAATTTCATGAAAAGCCCATGATCTGCAGAGTCGATTCCTGAGGGTTTAATACTCTAGATAATCCTCTGTATGTTTGAGAATATCACCCAGATCCCAGGAGGAGATCTCTCATCATTAACTTCCACAGCTTTGGAAAAAAACGTTTCTAACAAATCTAGTACCAAACAGGGTCTCACCACTATTGTGTGGCTTACCAGTGGGCTGCCTGAGGGCGTGGTAAACAGTCACCCCATAGGGCCTCAGAGAAGACTGATGGTACACCTGTGGGCTGCTGTCTGTGAACTTGTTTGCCTTCATTACAGCCATCTTGGTCCAGTCAGTGAAGAACACTTGGTCCTCAAACAAGCTTATTCCAAAGGGATGAGGGATGATGGAGCCTCCATGAACTACGGTCTTCCTGTTACAAAAGATACGTAGACATCACACAATTTTTTGTTTTGCTTTATTTTCATTAAAGGTGTAGGTAGTTCAGTTAAATGCTTGAAAAAGCTAAATAATTTATTGTTGAAATAATAGAATATACAGAAAGATACACGTGAAATTCCATTTACATTTGATAGGATTTCCATACTGCTTCTTGGTAAAGACCATTGAGGTTTGAATCCTGGTCCTAGTCAATCCTCTAGCCTGTTCTAGATTTTGAGGTGAAATTAGTGTTTTCTCACTAATTCTTCATCCCTTTAAGGTTGCCTGGCCTATAAAAGGTAAGATTCGAAAGAACATTCCAAATTCCATAGGTGAAAGAGTATAATAAGGGTGAGAAGTCCAATGGACGATGTCCCCAACAAATACTTCCTATAACTGCACTGACCATTTCTCAGCAACTAGCACACGGAATGGCGAGCAGCAGAGTTCAACCCCCAGTTTGATGAAACTATCAATGGATCATACTTGTAACGGAGGCACAGAATGCGCAGAGCTGCATAAGAAGAAAACAGAAGCAAGAGGTGCCCAGCAAGGAAAAGAAATCAATAGCACCTGTCATGACTAACTCTATGTAAGTGATGAATCAGTTAGACACATGCACAAAATGAAGAGAAGGATGATTCCTGAGGAAAAACTCTTATTTTCTTTTTTTTTATAGATATACAAGGGAAAGAAAGAAAGAAAGAAAGAAAGAAAGAAAGAAAGAAAGAAAGAAAGAAAGAAAGAAAGAAAGAAAGATATTTGCAGCCCTTGAAAGCTAAAAAGCATAATAGGGCTCTAAGAAAGGAATTGGAGGCACTAAAACTGGCTAAGGTGACAAGTTGGTACACACTTAGAAACACTTCATAATGACATGGCACACTGAAATGAGAGAATGGTTTTCTTTTTTTTGGTTGGCAAATTCTAGAACCCTGAATGCCACCTGCTGGCAAAGCCAGAGGCAATGACTCTGTGATTACAGCTGTGCTCACGAGCTTTTATATTTCTTTGGTGTTTCTTCACAGCCAGCAAAACACTCAGATCTTTCTGAAACTCCACTGATTTTTGTCTATTGTATTTTACTTCAACCTTAGCATAAAAATATTGAGTATAATGCTAAAATGCCCCCATGGAAAAGAGAAAAACATTTAAGCAAATTTCCCAATTGGTTTTATAAGACATCAGGTTGACTAATACTTTCTCATTAAATTAATGTTCTGGATACAGCAACCTTTAGTGACAGGCAGTCATAGTATTAAAACCCAATAGCTTCACTTATAAAAGAAGAGATTTTTTTTTTCTAAGAATATGTAATCCAGTGGCAAACTGTGATATTATCCTTACAAAATAGAGAAAAAATAACCAGAATATTCCTTTCAGTGAAAAAACAATGAGGTCACTTGTAAAAATTAAATTGACCAGTCTATTTGCAGAATACCTGTGGCTTAGCATGCATTGACCCTGGATATAATCCTCAGCACCAGAACAGCAACAACAAAAATAAAAAATAAAAATAATTTGTCCTTGAAATTTGATATATTCAAAAGTAAAGTAAAATCCAATTAATACCCACTGAATAATGTTAAATAAATAATAAATATTTATTTATTATTTATTTATTTATCAAGGGAAAGTTTAAAAACTAAAAGGCAAATTGTGGTATATATACAAAATGGAATATTACTTAGCATTAAAAGAGAATAAAATTATGGCATCTGCAAGTAAATGGATGGAGTTGGAGAATATCATGCTAAGCAAAGTAAGCCAATCCCAGAAAGAAAAAAAAATGTTCTCTCTGATAAGTGGATGCTGATCCATGGGTAGGGGTTGGGGAGGCATGGGAAAAATAGAGGAACTTTGATTGGACAAAGGGGAGGAAGGGGTGGGAAGGGCCCATGAGGGCAGGAAAGATGGACATTATTACCCTAGGTACATGTATGACTGCACATATGGTGCGATGCAACATCATGTACAACCAAAGAAATGAAAAGTTGTGCTGCAACTGTGTACAATGAATCAAAATGCATTCTGCTGTCATATATACCTAATTGAAATAGATTAATTAATTTTAAAAAACTAAAAAGATACAGTGGTTCTTGGAAAACAAAGTATGAGGAACCCAGAAAAATAATGGTCTCAGGAGTAAATGAAAATAACAAATTCATCCAGGAATCAGAAATGGGTTTTATTTTGGTTTGGATTTTTTTTTTTTTTGGTGGGGGGTTGGGTAACCAGGAATTGAACCAGGGCTTTGCACATGCTAGGCAAGTGTTCCCCCAGTGAGCTACACTCCCAGCTCAGAGAAAGACTGGAGAAAATGAATGTTATTATGGAACACAAGAAAGTTTAAAATTAAGAGCCTGTCACTTCATGCAGATCTCAATGCATAGGTCAGTTAAACTATCATGTCAATCAACAAAGTGATATTTTAATTCTGGCCCCATGGCATGCATCTCTGTCAATTTTATGCACTTTCCTTCAAACTCATAAAGCCCCAGAAAACACTTCTTACCTTTGAAGTCCATCATAAGTTACAGTTTCAATGTAGTCGAACCGCGAGTCCACCCAATACACACGCTTGGCTGTCAAATCCAGGGTGATGCCAGCAGGCCATCCCAGCTTTGTCTTCACCAAGTCTTTCCGGATGCTGCCATCCATGAAAGCCCTTTCCAACTTAGGTTCCCCAGAAAGGCTCGCCCAATCTGAGAAAAATAGGTAACTACAAAAGGAAAACAAAAGACAAAAAGTCTGTTATTTCACAAGTTTACCTGAGTAATTTTTTTTTCATACATAGCATGTTTGGATCAATGGGATTTCCCATTGAATAACAAACCATGGCTGTATAAAACAATAGAAATTTTACAAGCATTTTAAAAAACAGACTGGGAGGGCCCATCAGGAGACTCAATAACTCTAAATAGCAACCTTAACATGCAATAATTTAGCAGCCTAAAATTTTATGTTCACCTTCCCTTACTGACTCTTTTACTTCTCATTTTACACCCAAGAAAATTTATATATATATTTTTTTCTTGTTGGTTCTGGGGATTGAACCCAGGGCCTTGTGCATGTGAGCAAACACTCTACCAACTGAGCTATATATCCCCACCCTGAAAATTTATATTTTAAATGAGCTATTAAATTCTCTTCCTCAACCCTCTACTCAGTAGTATAACCCAAAGAAAATGTCCCACCATTTTCAAGGAAAAATTGCTGATATTACAAAGTAGAAATGAATAATCACCAGTCACCAACACTTAAGTAGCCTAAATTTCATCCAAGGGGCCTAAGACTCAACTATGAAATGCTAGGAGAACTGTCTCTTAAGACTCTTCTCAAATGTGTAAAACAGGAAATTTTTCGTTAAACCTGAAGAAAAGTAAACAGGAGCAAGCATTCTGCTAGGCTGATTCACATTGAACAACCCAGCTTGACATCTCAACTGCCACTCACAACAAGAAAGCACTAAAAGAGATAGTTGCAACTATTTCCCTCTCTTAAAAATTTTTCAGCTAATTCATGTTAGCATGATCATCTTAATAATGGTAATTTGCAGTAATGTTTGGTGTAATAATTTAGTAATTGAGTCAGAACACAGAATTCAATCTCTTAGCTTGGCAAATACTAAGAAAAAAAATTCATATGCCCAAAACATCAAGTAGCACACCAATAAGTGTGTTTGGATGACATATCCTTGAACAGGATTATATTTAGTCAACTCCTTTAAAGCTTCTATGAATAGACACATAAAACAAACATGGATTCTAGAGTAGAGAACCTAAAAGAAATCAGAATTAACCTCCAATTAAGATATGTAAGATGTATAGGCAGAGAGACAAAATTCTAAAAATGCCGAAATCTATGTGTTTTCACATCACTCACCCAACAGTTGGGTCCAGAGCGATTCCTCTAGGATGCCCCAAATTTTCAGTTATAAGGGTAACCCTGTGGCTTCCATCCAAATCTGTCATATCTATGCGATTAACCCTGGTCTCCACCACATAAAGTTTATTATTAATCCAGTCCACAGCCAGATTTTCTGGAGTGTCAACAGAAACATTGAGAACTTCTTGGATATTTAAACCATTGATGTCAACTGAAAAAACCTGAAAGAAAACCCAAAATTATTATATTTCTGTTTTTTTTTATTTGTTCTAATTAGTTATACAGGACAGTAGAATGCATTCAACACATCATACATAAATGGAGTATAACTTCTCATTCTTCTGGTTGTACATGATGTAGGATCATACCAGTCGTGTAGAAATAAGCATGACTATAGGTACAGTTTTCCTGTCTTCATTCAGTGTATCTATTTTATAGGAAGCAATCATGTAGACCCCAAAAAAGTTCACTGGCAGCTTGCTATTTTACATTGTGTATTATTGGGAGAACATGGGTTTTTTCCAGAGTATAGGAGATACAAATACAGGAGTTGGTTTTCACTTTTATTTTTTTTATTTTTTTATTTTTGTTTTCTTAAAGCCTGTATTTCCCATTCTTGGAAGTTATCAAAAGCTTAATTAAATAATGTGGATTTTTGGTGAAGGAAGTGGTGGTAGTGGTTTGTTTTGATTTTTAGTTGTTATCAAATCAGAGTTGTTAGTAACCCAAATTCTCAATTTTTAGAAATTTTATGCAAGCTATCATTGAAGTGAATAAGAATTTTATTACCGGTACAAAGAAATGTAAGAGGAATAAATAAACAAAATTCCATAACTCTTTAGGAGTCTCTAAAATGTATGCTTTAAAAACTTCCATCACATTACTCAAAATTGAACTTAAATCCATGAGACTTTCCATATAAGATGCTGTAAATGAAATTTTGGCTGTTACACAAAATTCTGTCAATATTTGTTACTCAATCCTCCATTACAGTTCCATTTAAAAGATGCAGGCAAAAATCTGATTTTTATCATCCAGAAAAGTAGAGTATTTTTTACATTTTAAGTGATCAAGTTTCAAAAATTACTACCAAATATCTTTCCAGTTTTGAAAGAATGTCTACTATTTCTTTTAATTAGACTTTTGGACTCCTTTTTGAATAAAATTAAAAGTTGCTCAAGGCTAATCCATATAATAGACTGCTTTGTTTAATAGGTCACATGTAACAGTATAGCACAGAAAGGTGCTGATTAACATAAACTATCTCAAGGGCCTTTTTTGTTAGGAAACAAAGGAACTTTCCCCTTGACTCCCCCCAAAATGAGAAGCTATCAACACTTTGTGCTTGAGGTTCTATTCAGCTCCTAAGCTACACTCCTGAAATTTCTATTTACCTTATCTCGAACGGTGTCTGTCCAAAAAACTCTCCGTAGGTGATGGTGAAAATCCACACCCACGGCCACTCCACGATTTTGAGACTCCACCAGAATCTGGAAGCTTCTTCCTTGAATATCACCAATTAGCAAATCCCGACCATTAGAGAAGATAATGGAGGCCTCACCAGCTAGATGTGAAGAAGAAAACTGTGACTACTCCAGGTGAGTCAGGAAGTGGAATAGCTTACAACTGATAGGCTTCCTGCTTTTTCAAATGCTTTCTTCTGTTGTCTTCTTTGATTCTAAAATAAACCACTGATGCACACGGCAATCATTCTACCCATTTTGTTCATGTGCAAACTGAAGCACAAAGATGTTTAATGAAGTACCCCAAAATCACTGAAAGTTAAAAACAGAATCTGGAAAGATTTCAAGTGTCCTGATTGCTAGTCCATGAACTTTCAATGACACTGAAGAGACTATAGCAGGGATTTCCAAGAATTCTTGATGACATAGGCACCTTACCTCCATGTACAACTTTTGGTTGTGTTAAACACAAAACATGAATTAAAGAGTACTAGGGTAGGGTAGGGATGTAGCTCAGGGGTTGAGCACTTGCCTAGAATGCACAAAATCCTGGGTTCTAGCCAACACACACACACACACACACACACACAGATTTTCAGGAAATCACTCTGTAAAAACTGTAAAGGGGCTGGGGTTGTAGCTCAGTGGTAGAGCGCTTGCCTAGCATATGAGGTACTGGATTCGATCCTCAGCACCACATATAAATAAATAAAAAATAAAGGTCCAGAGACAACTAAAAAACATTTAAAAAAAAAAAACTATAAAAATCATTGCGATGGTGGATCCAATCTGCTCTGTCTATAAACTTACAAGTATGAAAAATCACATATGAATAATATACAATCTTTTTGCAAAAGCTAAAGACAAGAAATTATTTAAAACTCCATCAGAGGAGGACTGGTTAAATAAATTAACTAACTGCATACTAATTATATACAAAAATGGAATGTTTTGCCACTATAAAAAAAAGAATTGAGCTTTATATGCTAATACCTCTCAAAGGTATATTAAGTGACATTAGCAAGATGCAGTAATGAGCATACAGCTTGTGAGCATATTCACAAAGGAGTTAAATATCTATATTTGTGTACCCTGATGTATCCATTTAAAAATCTCTAGAATCAAAATAAAGAAACAGCAATTACCCAGGGAAGAGGGGAAGTAGAAACTTAACAATGGGGGAAGGGATAAAGGGAGACATTTTACTTGATTTCTTCTTACAATTTAAAATCATTGAACATACATTACCTATTTTAAAATAAATGAATTCAATGGTTAAAAATCAGCTGCACCTAAAAGTTAGTACACAACAAATCAGGTATTTTTATGCACGCAAAAACAAATAGAAAATGAACAATTCATGGATCATGTGACCAGTGAAATTTCAGAAGGCACCAAAGGCACTTCAAAATCAAGTGTGAAATCATAGCTGAAAAAAGGAATTAGAGCAGGGGGGCAGAGCACTTGCCTAGAGTGCACAAGACCCTGGGTTCAGTCCCCAGAAGGAAGGAAAGAGGGAAGGAAAGGAGTTGGGGAGTTAAACTTGAGACCCAGAAATTAATGATGACAAAACTGCTTTGAGCACTACAGTACTATTAGACCAATTCCAACAAAATGCCTGTGATAAGGATATTCACACAAATTTTAATCCAAAGACAATCTGTCCATTTTGAAATACTCCCAAATTTTGCATGAGCAATACCAAAATTATTTCTATAAATAAACGCCACCTACATTTGTGGTGAGTAAATTAATTAAAATTTCAATGTCCACGTCAGTCAAATACAGCCGTAAGAACTTATTCCACAGCTGTATATGAGGGGGTGATATAATAGCCTAGACCAATAAATATTTATTATGGCCACCATTAACATAAAGATTGGTCCTTAATAATCAAAGTACAAATTAATGTTGACTCATTCTTCGAAGCAGCCAGGACCACCCCTGATTTGTGATGATAAAACCCTGCTGCCTGCTTAAAGGCTGACATTTCTTTCCCCCTCGGCTGTGGAAAGACAGCTAGCAGAAGTCTATTGCTCAGAGACACAGGTGTCCACCATGTACTCACAGGAATCATTAGCTTTGCAATGGTTTCCTCGCTCCAGTATATACCCTTCTTCACAGTGGCACACATGATGGCCCATTCGGTTTTCACACTTCTGGTCACAAATGCCCCATATCTGGCAATCATCAAAATCTGCCACGTAAGAAAAATACACTCATAATCATGTTTATCAGCATTTCTTGAGCAGTCTCAGACAATACTCCTGGTCAAGATGACCCTCCTCTGAAGGTTGGTACACGTTCCAAATACTTCAAAGGGAAGTGTTTATACCCAAATCCATATATATATTTGGATATATGGATTTTTTTTGCAAAGTGTGCTTTCCAAATGCTATCCACTTGTCCCTATGGTTATCTAAATTCATATTTAGATTAATTAAAATTAAGTTAATAATTCAGTTTCTCAGTCATATGTGTCACAGTTTAGGTCCTCAATAGACCACTAGTTACCAAATTGGAGAGTGAAGATATAGGAATATTTGCCATGTTGCTGAAAGACCAATTGGATAGAATATTCCATAACAAAGACTGATCTATACTCATCTTCAAGAAGACATGATCTGTCACTGCAGTAAAGTGTTTGGAAAGGTCTATTTACCCAGCTGTCGTCCCTTTGATATCAAAAAATTATAACTGAAATTAAAAATATTTTCAAGGCATGAAGACTATCTTCTAGTTTTTCATTAATTTATTCATTCATTTAATAAGTTTTTTAAAAAATCCTTACATGGAAAAGCTCAATTCATAGCCATAGAAGCCCCAGTTCTGCTGTGTGAAAAATTTCAATGTAATTGGCAAAGATCAGATGGTGCCATCATTGGTGAATCATGGCTGTCATTTGAGCTCCAAGTCCACCACCACCCTCTATAATCCTTCTCTCTGCTCTCTTCCCTGGGAGGGTGATCTCCACAGCCTATACCAACAGAATTCCCATCCCTTCTAGCTTTAGGAAGTTCTCAAGATTATACTTTCTGAAACTGTTGCACCCTCGGGTCTAAAATTCTCCAGGTTTCTGCAATCTGATTTCATTTGCAGATGAATGTCAGTGGTGTGAACTGGGTTCCACTACATATGTTGTGTGGTCCCCCATCCCAGGACTCCCAACTAGAAAGGACCAAGAAAGTTCCGGGATCAAGCGAGAATTATTCCATTTTTTTCCCCTCCAGGCTAAAACCTGACAACATGGCTCATCACATCTTTCTTGCCAACTACTATGACTAACCAAAGGCAGGGAAATCAATCCTCTCTTGATAGAAGGTAAAAAACCACACAGGAGTGAAAGGCCCTCATGGATAAAACTCCTCACATCAACCCCAAGAAAGCTCCACCTGAGGCTTCACCTGAGTGGGAATGAAAAGTATAAGACATTCCCCTGAAAGCCCCCAGAATGTCATACCCTCATTTGGACAGACTATGTGTAAGGGTCTGGAGTCACCTGTGAGCAGGAGTTCTGATGTCAAACAGAGGAAAAGCAAAGTCAGAACAGAATTCTTAGGCTCAAAAACCTTTCGTATCACCTGTGCTCCAAATGCACTTTTGAACAAGTGCATAAAATCACTGTCACTTTTAATGACTGAGATTATATCCTTTAGATACTTAGGGTGGAAAACAAAGGCTAATTAAATATCTGTCATCAGTCAAAGACAAGAAAATGAAAGTGGAATTGAGGGTTTTCATGAGGGCAGAGAATGGTGGAAACTATGTATAACACGGAAACTATTTTACAACCTCTCTCTCTCTCTCTCTCTCTCTCTCTCTCTCTCTCTCTCTCTCTCTCTCTCACACACACACACACACACACACACACACACACATCATTTTCTTTTCTATTTACTCTTTGCCTCCTCCTACCAATAAATGCTGCTTTGAAAATAACTAAAAGCCCTTCTTAGCTTAGACCCCCTTGGACACCTCTGATCCATCTGACTGTGTGAAACTCCGCCAAGCCGAATGACCTCCCTGCCCTAACTCTGCACCACGATGTCAGCCTGTCAACAAATAGCATGTCCTGTCAATCAGAAACAATGAGCCCAGCAAACTGTTTCAGCATGCCACAGAGCTTCCACTGCCAGGTCAAGACTACCAAGAGCACATGAATGGCAAAAAGACACCAGATTCATGTCAAGATTATTCAGTTTTATTCTTGATTACTACCAAGGCATTCACGGGAGAACCATGTCTAAGATGACAAATGTTGCAGGGGCTTCCAACACCTGAAGCCTCTGGGACAAATCAGCTATGCAGAGGGTTACAGCCATACAGAGTGTTTGTTGAATTGAAGTGCCTGTGAGAGCAAACCAAAACAGCAATTCCCCTAGAATTTCAGCTCTGCTTAAACAAGTATAACTGGCTTTTTAATGTCATGTGTTTAAACTAAAGAGTTCTCTTTACAAAGAGAAAATTGAAGTCTTCTTTGAAACAAATATCAAATAAATGTTAAGTCAAGGGCAAATCGTGCATCCTTAAAGGACAGGAAAGGTCACAGAAAAGGTCTCCGCAGACGGTAAGGGGGCATCACATTCAAAAAGGACCTCAAACGTAGACTTCTGAGCTTTTCTCTAAATAAGGTTATCTGTAGTAAAGTTCCAGAAACACACTGGGGACTTGAAAGATGTCTGTTGTGGAACTTAAAAACTAGTGTGCCAGTGTTGGACCACACGACTTCCAATGTGCTATGAACTAAATACAAATCCTGAAAAGATCTTGTGCATAACATAATATTGCAATTTTCTGTATTGCATTCATTAGTAGTTTACATATAAAAATTTACAACCACAATAACCTTGTTATGTCAACTTTCATATCTTTAAGAGCTGCAAAAAAACTGAGGTAGCTCAAGCCTCTGACATGTAAGAAATCCTAGATACTTGGAAATATAAGCCAAGGCTCGTCACAGACTAATGTACGGAAAAGATGGCAAACATGCTATCTGAGCGCTAGAGTGAAAAAAAAAAAAAGGCTGAGAACAGGTTGTGGGCTTCGCAAGACTGAACTAGGAGAGAAAAAAAAAAAAAGGAAAAGGAGAGAAAAGTTGACGTAATCCTGAGATGAGGCTTCTGGTATTTCTATTGGAATTCCTTTTCTAGTAGGAGAAAAGGGACTCGCCCAAAGAACTAAAAAGCTGGAAATCGGATTGGCAGCTGGGTGGCAGCAAAGGGGAGTAGAGAAGCCTGACATTTGCCAAAAACAAAGCAGCAGCCTCACCCCTACAGATGAGTACCACTCAGAAAAAAAAGGGATGTTGCAGGGACACTGGGAAGCACGAAGAGCGCTTTCAAAGACACCTGCCAAATGAGGACATGTGTGTAAAAAGTGATTTTAAATTCCCCGACTACATCACCAATGCACTGATGATAATAAATTTTAAAATCACACTGAAGGCCAGTTGCAGATCACAATGCTTTACTTCTAAAATGTCTTGAAATGATGAGAAACTTGGGGGCTTTTAAAATAATTTGGGGGAGGTCTCCAGGATCCCTCAGACTGACTTGAATGAACCACTCGATCTTAACCCACTTTGCCAAATGCAGTTACTTAAGAGGAGCAACTATGTTGTGATCAAACCTGAGACACGGACTTGATATCAAAAACCTAAAAATATCTGCTTTGCACACCACAAGAACAAACTCAATTGGATTATTTAATCAACTGTGAAAATCCAGTTTTTCTCAGCATATTATAGTTCTCAGTTATACTGAAGAACAGACTTTCTCAAGAATTTCAAGTTAAATTTGCAAACTAGTGTTTACTTCTGGTACCAAAAGGTTCTTCTGGCCACACATACTTAAGATCAACCACTTGTAATAAAATATAATTATGTTGAAAGCCAAGTATTGAGTGAGAGGGAAGAGTGAATAGCCTCACTAGGTTTATCCAAATTCAGTATTTTTTGCTATTTTATATTAAAATTTTAGAAATTTATTTTAAATTCTAGGGTTGAGGATGTAGCATGTGCAAAGCCGTGGGTATAATCCCCAGTACCGCCAAAAAGTAAAAATGAAAAATTTAATAAAAATATTTCTTATGCATATCACGTTTGTTTATTTGTTTAAAATTTAGAAATCCCTAAAGAATCTCAAATTCCTAAGGATCCAAAGAACATCAATTCTGGGAAAATTCTGAATCATCTATGTTTTGGAGATCCATATATGGCTACTAAATTGAACTTTAATAAGTAGTTACAATTACCTCCCAAACACCTTTCTCCAATACCAATGAAAACAAAGTTTCTTTAAACCTCTGTGATTGGGGCTGGGGTTGTGGCTTAGCAATAGAGCACTTGTCTAGCACTTGCAAGGCCCTGGATTCTATCCATAGCTCCACATAAAAATAAAATAAATAAAATAAAGGTATTTTTAAAAAACTAAAATGGAAAAAATCAAAAAAAAAAAAACTCTGATCATGTCTGCCTATGTGTTTGTTGTTCATATACCAAAAATAGGGGGAAAAAATAAATCAGAGCTACAAACTCATTGTTCATATCCTAAGAAATCAAACATTGATGTCTAATTCTCCCAACATAAGTCTCCATATTTCTCACAGCAAATTATGCTGACATCAGATTCAAAAATCTCCCCATGGGAAGAATCATTTTTATAATTCAGATAAGAGAGATGTGGGGAATTATTCAATCAATTGGTGTCCAGCTCAAGGGCAACCACTAGCTAGAAGCACCATGATAAAGAATTTGCTCATCTTGAATGTCAATTCTAAGCAAAGGTGAAAAGCAGTGGAATTAACACTAAACACAGTACAGGCAGTGACCCACCAACGCGGTCACCAGAGCAGTGACAACTCTAGTTGCTGGATCCTAGGGATATTTGTGCTTCCTAGAGAAGAGGCCAACGGAGCTTAATGGACTGAAAGCAGCAACTATCTCTCCACCACATGAATGGAAGTATCTGAGCATTGCATAACCAGCCTGGCCATACCAATCCTGCTTCCAAACCTTGATAAAGGAAACCCAAAAGGACTACCCCTATCATCAGGCAGCAGACAGGTCCACGAGGCTAGTCAACTCACTCATCACAAATCCACTCCTAAGCTTACTGCACTTCACAAGAGCTTCTCAGAATTAAAAATTACTCTTTCCAGGTTTTCTTTTGAGTATTATGCTGCTCCTGTTATACAGGCAATCACTCCTACCCACAATTACAAACTCCTGCATGTCAGGATCCTGGAGCCCAACTGTGATGAAAAGTCAGGAGCTCCCACCTGTCACTTACCAACACAGGTGCGACTGTCATTTTGGTTGATGATAAAAGACGGAGGGCAAAAACAATCTCCTCCATATGGTGTCTTGTGGCATTGATACTCACAGTTTAGGAGAGGGCACATGCTCATACCTAGACAGAGAAAAAAAAATCTTTGTTGAATTTATGGTAACCTCTGGACAAGGCTGATCCACCCAAAAGCTTTTATTATTCTACAAGTAAAAGCCTAGTGTGCATGTCATAGAGGTACAGAGAATCTGCCCCATGAAATTCTTCTGCAACATTATATAATAAAAGCTTGATCCAAATTTTAAAAAATAAAACTCCTTTTTAAAAATTACAACTACTGTTACAACCAAGTGTAAGTCATTATAAATGCTATTTATGGAAAAATCAGGTCATAAGTCTTTTTGTCCACATCATAGAAGAGACTAAGAATTCCCAAGTAACTATCACGAAAATACACCTAAAAATGTTAAACATGGCTAGCTTCAAGTGGTGAGATTTCAAGGTATTGGAATTTTTTTCATATTGTTAAATGAAAGTTAACTACATATCTCATTAACTTTTAAGCTTTTATGATAGAACTCCCAAATGAAAGGGTAGGGGATGCCATAGAAATCTTTCTCTCAGCATATTTAAACATTATGAGTTTTGTCAGGGAAAAAAAGTTCTTGGGGTTACAGTTACTTGGGCACAGCTAGGCAGCCACAGGTCTGGTTAGAAGGTGTACAGCTGATGAAATCAGGGCACACATTGTATTTCCCTGCAGGACAATCAACTGTCCACACAGTTTATGGGTTGGGGGGGTTATATTCTACAACCACTAACTCTAGTGATTGACCACATAAAATATTATCAAGCAACACTGTGTGGCCAATCCAATGTTACCACTGGAAAAACAACTCAAAGTACATAATCTAGAAACTAGTCGCATTTGTGGGTAGGGAGATACAGCCAGACAAGACTTTTTTTCATAAGTAAAAGACAAGAAATAAAATATCCAGAAGAGGGCAGGAGTTCCAGTTCACAGACGAGCACTTGTCTAGTGTGCAAAAGACCCCAACACCTCAAATAATAGTAATAATGATAATGATAATGATATCTCCAGAACATCTTTAAAATCATCAAAATAGTCATTAAGACAAACCTCCCTATTGGAGGGGAAGGCACAATTTTTTTAAGTTCCCCCATCAAGAAATGGAAACTACTTCTTCAAGCCATTCTGGGCTCAGCCAAGTGTCCCACCATGTCACTAAGACATTAGCAAACATGACACAGGTTTGAGCATTAGGGTTTGCTCTTTCCACCACCATGATAACAAGCCTAGGCTAGCCCCAGCTTTTACTGCAACATTCTGACATGCGAGTGAGCTAGTCTAAGCCAGAAAAACCACTATTTAGCCTACAGAATTGTGAGAAATAATAAAAGGTGCAATTTAAGCCACTAAGTCTTGGAGAACTGTGTTGTGCAAATGACAACCGATACACTATGTATTTGAGAATCTGTTCTGAAAGCTACCCATATTTTCCATACTCACTACAAAAGTGTCTATTAGTGGTACTGTTTTCATCTTCTCCTCCCGGACAATCTAAATTCCCATCACAAACTTGAAATATTGAGATGCATAGTCCAGACTCTGGGCAAGCCCATTCTCTTGGGTAACACACATGATGACGACGATTGCTCTCTGTGGGGAAAAAAGAGAGAGTTACAGGCCATGAGAGGGAGAATCAGTCCTTTTTAATCCATGATTAAGAGAAGATAGAAGATATAAACCAAGTAGACAGTAGAAATCCACAAATGACCTATATTTTACAATAAATTCATAGTTTCATACGCTACCATTAGCCTTTTATTGAGATTCTAAAGAGTGAGAAAATGGAATTATTTAAGTTCCACTCTTTCTGAAAGAGGCAGCCCCCAGCCAAGCTGTAAGAGCAGAAATCTGATATGAACCTGAAATATCAACAAACTAGATTCACAGCCCTGAAGAGAAGGTTCATGTATTTAAATCATGAATTACAGAATGAGGGCCATCAAGGTAACTCCAGAGTCCCTAAGTTTGGGTTTTGGTTGTTTGATTTAGTGAAATGTTGACAGAAGAAGAAAAACCATAATTCTTGGACACTGAAACATGAGACAGATGGATGGTTCCAGAACAAACATCGTCTTTATTAGATCTAGGACAGGAACAGTGCAGGCAACTTGAAGTATGGTGTGGTGTTAGTAACTTCAGGACAGCTGATGATAACAGCAAGGTAAGGAAGGGCATGATATTTGCAATTATCTTTTCAAATAATCTTTAAACACTTGACTAAATAGTAGTCTGCCCTGCACCTGCTAGTCCCTAGTTCCATCCCACTGTTCCCAGTGTGGCCTGTCCATCACCACTAATGTCAATGTCTCACCTGGAAATCAGAATTTACAAAAACTCAAAACAAAACTGAACTGTTGCCACAGTTCAAAGTTATTTTTAAAGGTTGTAAGGTCTAAGAGAAATAATCACATTTTACCCTATTTTTCGTACATCCTCTAGTCTACAACTTTTACACAGGTAAAGCAGGCAGAGTGGAATACAGAGGAAAGGACCAGAATGTGATGAGAGAGAAAAGAGACAGTCCCAACTACTTTGCCTTAATAATAGGAAGGAAGAGGTTAAAAGTTATGCTACATTTGGGTTCAGACATTTTAGGAAAAGCTAGTGAAGTCACCTTCTTCTAATCCACCCACTAATTAATTAAACCCCAGACAATTCTGAGGGTTAAAAAATTCTAACAAGGAAGGGAGGAAAAACTTAAAAGAAATGCTTTTCAGTAGGAATCTCGCCTCCTCCTTACCACAGCCATCTTCATCTGCAAAGCCTTGACAGTCATCCTGTCCGTCACAAACCCAGTTTTGATGAATGCACTGGCCATTGGGGCAAGTGAACTGGTGGCCACCACAGGTCTGATAGTCTGGAAGAGAGAAACAGCTGCATTACACAGTCAAAAGTCCAAGTGCTCACCCTACTACCTGAACTGGGCTCCTAGAAACTGAAGTTTCTACATCAGTATCTTGACAAAACGTGAAAAAAAAAAAAAAAAAAAAAAAAGCAGGAGGAGAAGGAGGAAGATAAAAAGAAGGAAAGGAAAAGATAATAGCAGCTAGCAGCTTTGGGTCCAGGAAGCGAACTCAGGTGCCAGTCTCTATTTCTCAAGATTAAGAATCTAGGAATAGGTTGACACAGAACAGAGGAGGCAAACTGATCCAGATGCTGAATGTGCCAGTGACCAACATTCTCTTACTTTGCCACAAGCACCATCACAGCTATTTCGGACCACAGGATTCTGGGTCACCATCCCATGATGTCACAGTCTCTTTAAGACTGTCACCAAGGTCTGGGATTGTGGCTCAGCAGTAGAGCGCTCATCTAGCACGTGCGAGGCCCTGGGTTCAATCCTTAGCACCACATAAAGATAAATTTAAAAAATAAAGGTATTGTGTCCAACTACAACTAAAAAATAAAAATGTTTAAAAACAAATACTGTCCAGAAATAAGATCAGGCCCCCACTCATAGAAAATTAGGATGATAATGAAAATATTCAGTGACCCCATAAAGCATGGGTACCAACCAATCAAAACAGATGTAGAGAAAAATCATTCATTCTAGTAAATAAATGACCACAAAAACCTGCCAGTGAATTGGAATTAAAATTCCCCCAGAGTTTCCTTTCTAATGTTACATATTCCTAAAAAAAAGGAGATGGCAAAAGTAAGAGAAAGGGCATTCAAACTGCAGGCTACAGCACAAAAATAAAAGTAGGATCAGGGCAAAGAAGCAGAGGCAACAGAAGCCATCTATAGCACACTGAAACTTTCTTGACCCTCCAATTTGAATGTGGCAGTGATTTCAAAGAAGAAAGGAAAACCATTGCTAGTAGGGCGCTCCTTCCCTTTGGAGCTCTTCTTCCACTCCACTATCAAAGTGATTGGGTCCATTCCTGAGCTATGGGTAATCTGAATCCTGAGATACAATATACCCGTACCCCTGCAGCCTAAGGAAAGAATGCAAACTGTCCGTCAGCAACCCTTCAACTCTACACAGATCTTTGAAAGATAAAGGAATCCAGGCCCAATACATGGCTAAGGCTCAAGCCCACGGCCCCCAAATGAATTTTTGGTTCCATGTGTAATCAAATACAGTGACTCTTTCCTTAGAGGAAAATGGGTATCTGGTGGGAAAAAAAACAAACATAAAATACTCCTAACCACATGACCCAGCATAAGGGAATCACCGTACTGCAATTATGTTCATCACTGCTGTCTTCACAGTCGTGGTCATGGTCACAGACATAGGCGCGAGGGATACACTCTCCATTGCCACACTGAAATTCGTCACGCAAGCATGTCTCAGCTGGAACACAAGGTTAACAAAGGAAAGAAAAGGGAGAATTTCAATTCCACTGCAGCCATTTCATCTCACAAGAAGATTCTGTCTCAAGTTTAAAAAGAGACTCTTATTGTCGGCAGTGTGCTGGTAAATGTTTAACAACCCCTTCTCCAGCTTTGTGATGTTTACCGATTATCATGGTATAAATACTCCCACCAGAGGCTGACTACAGACCACCAAAATGAATTTGCTGAATGTGGGCTTGGAAAGATGTGCAGATAATTGGCTCTCTCAAGCTGCAACACACCACAGCACCTCTTACACACATTACTTACTGCAGTTGGCTTCATCAGAAGAGTCCCTGCAATCAACTTTCGAATCACACTTCTGACTCGTGTTATAGCAGGCTCCATTAGCACAAGTAAGCTGCTCACATACTGGATATTCTATTTTTAAAAAGAACAGAAACAGCAAGTGAACCTTAAGTTAAGACATTTCTTCAGCAAACATTTCTTGAGTGACAGCTATATGCTAGGCACTAAATGGTGAACATATATTGGTATACAAAGAGATATGATCCCTGGCCTCCTATTAGATAAGAGAGAGGGACCATAATCAAATAATGACACAAATAGCAGATGACAAACTAGGTTACATGCCAATGCAGAGACTACAGAAAGCTATGAGCTGAACAGTAGGGGGATTTGGAAACCCAGGGATCTCTCCCTTAAAGAAATAAGTGGCTTTTGAGTGAAGAACTGAAGAATTGGAAAGAATTTAACAGTTCAAAATGGAACCTTTTTTTACATGATACAAATGACATCCCAGGAAACTCGTGTACCCCCACACATGATCTGGGAAATAAAGGGTCATTTTTTTCATTGAAATGACAGAAAGAGAAAATAGGTCTGAGCCCAGGGATCTCACTCAGCAGCTATTTGCTCTTATTCAACTGTTTACCCTCTCTCTGTCACTACTTCTTCTTCCCCCTGTCTAGATAATCTACTGAAGCCTGTAGAGGGACCTAAAAAGACAACACCTGGGAACTGACAAGCATAATTGTTCCATAAGCACAAATTACAGTCATCCCTCAGTATCCACAGGGGATACTGTGGATTGGTTCCAAGACCACCCAATGCATACCAAAACTCAAAGATGCCCAATACCCTTTTGTAAAATGGTGCAGTATTTGCATTATTTGCAGTATTTGCATTACACACATCCTTTCATTTGCTTTACTTATTTATTTTTTATTTATTTTATTTTTTTAAATAACAGCAGAATGCATTACAATTCTTATTACTCATATAGAGCACAATTTTTTATATCTTTATATATAAAATATGTTCACACCAATTCATGACTTTCTACATGTACTTTTGGTGTGTTTTTTTGCATTACAATTCTTATTACACATATATACCACAATTTTTCATATCTCTGCTTGTATATAAGGAAGATTGACACCCAATTCATGTCTTCATACATGTGCTTTGGATAATGATGTCCATCACATTCCACCATCCTTGCTAATCCCCTGCCTCTTCCCTTTCCCTCCCTCCCCTCTTCCCTATCTAGAATTCATCTATTCCTTCACTTACTTTAAATAATCTCTAGTTCATACATAATACCTAGCATATAAATGCTATGTAAGTACTTATCATACTATATTCTTTAGGGAATAATGAGGGGGAAAAGCCTGTGCATGTTAGTTCAGGCAATTTTTTCCAAATATTTTTACCCATAGTTGGTTGAATCCAAGGAATGGGGAATCAATGTATTCTGGGGATAACTGTCTTATGGCCATATTATACATATATGGTCATCTCAATGCTATTAACTAGATGTTTAACCCTGCAGAAAATCAGGATGTCCCTTGAAGAACAAAATAGTGTCTGTCCCTCCTGTTTCCTCATACTTGAAACAGGTATCCCTCATGACTCCTAACCAAAGGATTTGTTCTGTTGGTTTCTTATCTGTTTTCCCCATAGCTTAATAAAAACCCCTGAGGACAAGGAACCTGCCTTATCATTTTAGAATTCTTAGCAGTAAGACACTACTCAGTATGCTCAAGAAATGCTCAGTACTGCTATAGAGTTATCACAGGAGACCATTTTAAACAGCTTTTGAAATATCTGAACATCTGCTTTTTATGGTCTTTGACTACCCTACTTCCCGCATGTATGATATCATCCTTGGTCTATATTTTTAATTAAAAATGTTTCCTAGTGATTCTCACGCAGTCTTCAGATTTCTTTTTAACCAAGGAAAAGGCATGTCTTAGTTAAGATTTCAAAGATCAGATTACACAGTTCCACATTGAGGCTAAATTTGCATTTAAGAACCCAATGTGATGTTTTAGAGACATATAAAGATGCATCAGACAGTTCTTTGGATGATCCCAAAGTCTTTTCAAGCAGAAGATGTGCACAAAATTCTGTACTAAAACTGTATTAAACTTGTCCTCTGTTAAGAACTCACACTTTTAAAACAAAATCTCTCAAATTATATTTTCATGTTTTGTGTATAGAAAAGGAATAAACCTAAATCTTCTCATCTCCAGAAGTTCAAACCTCATCTATCAAGAGTTCTTGAGTATCTAACTGGCAAAAGTTACAGAACCAGTCACATCAAACGGAAGGCTCTTTTCCATGACACTCCAAAGGCTTCAAGATGAAGCTCAGTATCTCCTTCCCAGCTACAGGCTGCCAAAAACTCACTGAAGCCAACAATGAACACCAGCTTCCTACTTTTTATGAGAAGGGTATGGCCACAGAAGTTGCTGCTGTGCTATGGGTGAAGATTAGAAGGATCATGTGATCTGAATCAGTGGTAGGAACAAAGAACAAGGTTTTCCCATGAAGCAGGTGTCCTGACCCATGACCACATCCACCTGCTACAAAGTAAGAAGAAAATTCCCAACACAAACCAGAACTGAAAAAAGTACAAATCTGTTAGGGGATGCCAATCTGAGTGTTTTCAACTTGACTACTGGGTTGAATAAAGGGGAAAGAAGAGTATTCCTGGACTAATACTAGTGTCTCTCATCACCCTGGGCCCAAGCTGGCATAATCTGCAAACCTTTCAATCTGTAAAGAAGATGTTGGCTGGGCAAGGGGGTACATCCCAGCGGCTCAGGAGACTGAGGCAGGAGGATCACCAGTTCAAAGATAGTCTCAGCAACTTAACAAGGCCCTAAGCAACTCAGCAAGATCCTATCTCTAAATAAAACATTTAAAAAAAAAAAAAAAAGCTGGGATGTGGTTCAGTGGTTGAGCACCCCTGGGTTTGATCCCTGATACCAAAAAAATAAAAATAAAAATAAATGTCCATCACTATATTGTCAGAAAGCCCTTAAACAAAGAAAGCAAGAAACAAAGTATTCAGCTTGTCACTCCATGTGTCCTGAAACATAGATGCCAGCATATTGCTCTGAAGAAACAGTATACTAAAAAGATAAGAAAGAGGCTACAGAATATGCTGAACTTTTGGCCAAGAGACTGACAGAAGCCAAAGAAAAATGCCAGGAACAAATTTCTGAGAGATCTGATTCTCAGTCCAGTCAAATAAAACTTTAAGTGTAACAAATAAATAAGCTGGATCCTAGAGGGTGGGGTGGGGATGGTATGCAAGGCATTTTTAAATAGCTGTTTAAATTTCTAAATTTTTTCTGAACTTCATTTTATTTGTTAATCATCCAAAAATGAGCAAGTGCTTAAGGTTATTGCTGTCTTTCCATCATTAAGATGGTATGCTTTGTAAAAGTGCCTTTAAAATGGTTCAGACAACTCTGTTTACTAATTCTGTCTTCAAGAGATGCAAAAGGCCAGGTGAGGCCAGCAAGCAATTCCCGTCCCGCCATGTACCAGATAGCTCCTGGTGTCAGTGTGTTATCTAGCCTTTTAAGAGCAGCAGCAAGCAGCAGGGAGAAAAAAAAATCTTTAAAAACCCAGCTCTTTGCAATAGATAAGCTATCTGTCAAGAGGAAAATTTATTTGAACTGGGACTGTACCACACTTTTGGTGATTATTATGGATATGAGGGATCTGGAAGAAATGTATTAGGCAGGTCTCTTGTTTTTTCTGTCCTGCTTTTTGAGAGCCATTGCCATAAAACTGAAAGGAGTAGAACAAAAACAGTACCCACTGACATGGCTCATGCCCCTAAACAACTGGGCCAGCTTGATGTCATCAGGGAGGGTATTGTGTTGGCCAAAGGTCAGCAGTTGACAAACAGCTTTCTTGTCTCCTTCCATGCTGATAATGAATCTCTCTCAATCAGCAGAGGACTCTCTCAACCCCCTGCACACCTTCTGGTCTTTGCTATGCATAGATAACCTGAGGTATATGCTGACTCACTAAATATAGAAAATACTTGGAAATATGTTTCCAAATGGTTTTCTCCTTTGGAGACCCACAAAGAGGGAACAGAGTTTTGCTCTGAGCAAAGAAATGAATTAGATCCTTCTTCTCTTGCTAAAGACATTCATGAATGAGTTTCTCTATACCCCAGGAAGCAGGAAGTCACAATCCTTTGAGTTTTCCATTGGGAGATATCTTAAAATCTTATTTGGTTTTTTTTTTTGTTTTTTTTTTTATGCTTGGCAAGACTGAGGCTAATCTTTTTCCCTTGGAGCAAATCCATCAAGGGGCTGAAACGTCCTACAGAATTCCAAGTATGGGGAAAGTACAATGTGAGAGGACACATACAAGAACACAAAGGAACTCTTCCTTCTGAGCTTAATTTGAATAGAAGGATTGACAAGTACCTATTAACCAGTGTCCAAACTGTTTATCAGAAACAAAAAACGTGGGAATACCCTTTTTCCCACCATCCCTTGCTTCTCTCTTTTTCACCTTCTCCCAGTTCCAAATGATACATGCTCTGGTTTATCCACACACACATATGCCCCAAAATATGCCTACAAGACTGGTGCTTGAGGATATTTTAAGTGTTTTCTCTGTCAATGATTTAATTCGGAGCAAGAAAGTTTCATGCTATAGTTCTATTTATATAATCAAGGAAGACGATGTAGTTTGAGGACCTTATAAACCTCCCACAATGGAAATCATTTACATCAGAGCATGATATAAAGTGCTATTCTTTATTATCTTGTCAGGGAGAATGTAAATATATCCTATTGTCACAATTTGACAAAATGGCCAAAAAGAACATAGAAAAAAAAGGCAAACTGATTATAATGGAAGTGAAGGCAGCTGGGCATGTTGGCTTCTTGGGAGACTGAGACAGAAGAATCACAAGTTCAAGGCCAGCCTGGGCAATATAGCAAGACCTTGTCTCAAAACAAAAATAAAGAGATTGGGGATATAGCTCAGTAGTAGGGCATCCCTGGGTCCAATCCCAGGTGCCACAAGAAAAGAAAAGAAGAAAGAAGGAAAGAAGGAAGGGGAAGGCAGCATCTTAAATGTAGATTTAAAAATGAGCCCAAGATTGAAAATAAAACAAGAAGTTATTGATGTAAGTGCAGCCCAGAAACCTGGGACTTCTCAAGGTTGCAGAGTCAACCTTGTTTCTTATTTTGGCTCTAAGACAGACTAATTCAGTTCAAGTAATGATTTGCCAGAAGAAGCTTACTAGTTGGGCTGCCAGGACTTAGTTGTGAATACTACCCATAAAATTAAATAAGCAACACCATCATCACCATTATCACCATCGTCACTGGTAACATACACTGAACAGTGTGTCACAGAAACATGTTATAGTACTTGATGTGTATGAAACTTATTCCATCCTTAGAACTACCCCATAAGGTATGCACTTTGATTTCTCCCATTTTCTACATAAGAAGCCTTTAAAAATAATTAGAAGTTGCTGGGCATGGTGGTTCACGCCTATAATCCCAGCAGCTCGGGAGGCTGAGACAGGAGTTTGGCAAGTTCTGATATATATATATATAATATATATATATATATTTTATATATATATATATTATATATATATTTTTTATATATATATATATATTTTATATATATATATATATAAAATCAGATTTATAAAATGGAAATAGAAAATCAACACCTTGGAAAGAGAAAGAAAATATGGTGATCCCAAGACTAGTAGAATTTCACTCACACGTCAAGTTCAGTCTAAGCCACTTTAAGGAAGCCAAGTCAAAAAGGGAGATCCATGAAGTTATCAAGGTTTCCTTATCCTGCTCCCTTTGTACTAGCCAGGGCTTAAGCCCCCAAATTCCTATCTAGTCTCTATCAGTTGGGACCTGATCTTAGAAATGTGTCTGAGAGGAACTCTGGATCCGGAGCCCCTCCATCTTCCCATACATGGAGCTATCACCAAAATCCGCAGGGCAGATAAAGACTGATACAATACTAAATTGCTTAAAAATAAGTTTGAAAAACCTCACCCAAGCTCTAATACTGGAGTAAATGAGACACAAGATGGAAAATTGTACATCAAAAGCTCCAAAGAACAGTGCAAAGAAGTAAGAGGCCTTGTCACGGATGAGCAAACATGTACAACGTGCACTGTATCAGAGACACTGGTTCTACATAGGAGGAATTATGGGCCCCACATGTTTTCACTCAGGGCCACAAAATACCTTGGTGTCTTTCCCATCTCTTCCTATTTCCAATGACTTTGGCAGAATATACAGGCAAAGACTAATCAAAGAGATAGGAAGGCTAACTGCTCCCCAGGATTATGGGAGGCCACATTCCAGTCACTAGAAATGGTGTAGTTATCCCCCTGCTGGGAACTTGGACCAAGATAATTCAGACAGTCATCTGGGTGAAATGTCAGTAGGCCAGGAACCAGTTATTCCTCAGGGCACACTGCCTGCCTTAGTTAGAATTCTGTCCTACTGAAGATATGGTTATTGAAATCTGACTTCCTGGATACTGTGAATACAGAGGTAAATTAAAAGCAAACTAGAAGTTCCCACAGTCTTTCTTAGATATTCATTCAAAAGAACTAAATAGCGAGAGAGAGAAAAAAATGAAAATCCCTGCTCTCATGGTACTTATACTCTGTTTGGAGGAAAGGAACACTGGACACAAAAGTAAATGTGCATGGATAAAAGTGTTACAAAAATAAAGCAGAGTCAAATAACAAACAGTGACAGTGGGGAGTATCTCTGGGGAGGAGATATTTGAACAAGAACCATTAGGTTCAGCAAAATGGCAGCCAGTGGTGCATTAACAAGAATGTTTTCAGAGGATTGGTGGAAATCCAGGATCACTTTCAGTAGCCTCAAGAAAAAAAGGAGGAGAGTAAATAGAAACAGTCATTAAAGACATTTCCACATCACATTGTTTTAAAAAGGAGCACAGAAATTGGGCAATGGCTGGGAGAGATCTCAAGAGTCTTTTTAAAGTCAGGAAATATTTAGAAAGAACTTGAATGATGGAAACATTCAAAAGATATACAAAAGATTCTCCTCTTTCCTCAAGGTCTCAGGCTCTGACTCCTGTCTCGACTGTGAGAATGCTGCAAAGGTGCATGTGTGCTGTGGCATGTGAGATGGGGTCACTGCAGCAAGGCTTGACAGGCAGGCTAACATGTGGAACTGAGTTGAAAGAAGGTGCCCTTCGGAAGCCCTCACAGTCGAGAGAATGACTACCATCTTCATCACTCCCTTCCAACTGTTCCCCCAGTTGGAGTTTCAGCAGTTAGATATACAAAGGGAAATGTTTAAATCCTAAAGAACAGAAAGTCAATAGGAATAAAACTTCAGGGACAAAGCGGCCCCAGTTGCAGGCAGACCAAACACTGCTGATTACCAGCAAGAAAGCCTTCATTGTAGCAGGGATTGTACCCTTTCTTTGGCATTCCTAAGGAACAAAGGAGAAGTGCTGCAAACCCACGATAATTAGCGATAGTTTTACTCACACCAAAATCATTCTAATATGGTACTCAATAAAACAAAATAATCTTTTTATTTCCCTGAAAAAAAGACTGCAGTATTTTTGAGCAACCCAAAGTCACTTCAATATATTAATTGAATGACCCATAATTGCTGCATTGTTCTGATGTTTATCTTACACTCTGCATGAGTGGGTTTTCCTTGATGCTAATCCCATTAGAAGTAAAATGGACTGCAGTTTTGAATCTGTTCCTTAAAAAAGAAAAAAAAATTAATTGACAAGTTGTTGAATATCAGATCCCTGATGACCAGACTGAATAATAAAATAACTTAGGGGGAAATATGAGTTTTTACCTGTTTCACAAATATAAATATAGGCTTAGATAGAGACACACACACATATATAGATACATATATACAAACATATTCAGAAATATTTCACAAGCTGTAGAATATTCTTAAGCCTCTAAGAATATAGCAGGTAAAAAGACGGAGATACGAATCTCTCATGCTATACCAAATTTATTTCCAAGGTAATCTTTTTATTGGGACCCTAATACCCTCCTCGCCTTTCTCACCACCTCATTCATTTTCTTACCTCCCTTCTCCCTACCTCCCTGAGAAGACTCTCACACACTAGTCTTTGTTCTAGAAAGGAATGCCTGGAATGGACACAAGTTTCTCTGTCTTGGAGCCCAATGTCTTGATTTTAGAAGCTTGAAAGTGTAGGCACTCTAACACAGGGTCTGGTCTAACAGGCAGGGCCCTGAGCTCCAGGGATAGGCTTCTTGATTCTTTCAAATATTGGGAGGTGTGTTGGGGGGAGGGGGGGGATGGAATTAAGTTCTTCCTTGAAACTTTTTCAACATCCCTCCCTGTGGTTTCTAGGTGCCAAATATATTTAGACTCATCCAGATAGACAATCTTATTTATTTCTGAGAAACAGAAAAAAGTCAAATCCATAGGCACATATGACATTTATAGAGAAGTAATGGTTCCTATGCTTCATGACTGTGGAAACAATAAAATAAACATTATTTCTGGTCAAATCTCACTTGATCCTTGATAACATGGGAAATACTCTAATAGCTTAAATTTCATTTAAAATATCTAAGCACCACTATGACTAAATGGATCTCAGCAATTATAATCAATGGCCGCTAACATCACAAAGAGAGCGGGTGGCATTGTGTGCCCCCTGATGGAAACATACAACCTTAAACACAAATTATTCTCACCTTGATGAACCACCTCCACCCCTCCTCTGATTTAAAGGTTCAATACTCTAGATTAGTCATTTTTATTTTTTTTTAATTTTTATTATTGGTTGTTCAAAACATTACAAAGTTCTTGACATATCATATTTCATACATTTGATTCAAGTGGGTTATGAACTCCCATTTTTACCCCGTATACAGATTGCAGAATCACATCGGTTACACATCCACTGTTTTACATACTGCCATACTAGTGTCTGTTGTATTCTGCTGCCTTTCCTATCCTCTACTATCCACCCTCCCCTCCCCTCCCCTCCCCTCTTCTCTCTCTACCCCATCTTCTGTAGTTCATTTCTCCCCCTTGTTTTTTTTCCCTTTCCCCTCACTTCCTCGTATATGTAATTTTGTATAACAATGAGGGTCTCCTTCCATTTCCATGCAATTTCCCTTCTCTCTCCCTTTCCCTCCCACCTCTCGTCCCTGTTTAATGTTAATCTTCAATAGATGAATGGATTAAAAAATGTGGCATTTATACACAATGGAGTATTACTCTGCACTAAAAAATGACAAAATCATGGAATTTGCATGGAAATGGATGGCATTAGAGCAGAATATTCTAGATTAGTCATTTTAATTGAAGCAGTACGAAGGTGATTTTTGTGCCAAAAGATGTTTGACAAAATTTGAGGACATTTTTTAGTTGTCACAACTGGGAGGTACTCAAATACACAGAGACCAGGGATACTGCTGGACATTCCATAATGCACAAGACAGCCCAGCATAATAAAAATTTATCTGGCCCCAAATGTCATTAGTGCTACAGTTGACATCTAGGTAATTTCAGATCTAGGCAATTTCCAGGTAATTCAAAGGCGAGAAGAACATGTTAAAGGACATTGAGGATGAAATAAGCAAAGTCCAGATTGTGGAAAACACCAAGACAAGTAACCTGTTTTGCTTTGTTTTGTTTTCACCAATTGTAAGGAGTAAAGAACAGAAATAGAAAAAAAAACCTCCAAATAAAAATTCTTAAGAAATATATCAACTACCTCCTAAATATTTTATTTGGATTCTAAATTAAGTAACAAAACTGTAAAAATAATAGCAAGACAATTTAGGGAATTTTTTTTAAAAACTGACTATATATCTAATTATTTTAAAGAACAGTTGTTTTAACTTTTTAGGTATGATAATGATATTGTGGTTTTGTTTATTATACAGATAAATACTAAAATATTAACAGATAAAATTATATGATCCTGAGAATTGCCTCATAATATGGTGTAAGGAGAATAAATGGATGTAGGTAAAATGAGACTATTCATGAACTGATAATTGATATAACTGAGTGATAAGTAGAAAGAGATTCACTATACAGTTCATTCTGCTTTCCTATGTTAAAACCTCCACAGTAAAATAATTTTTTTAAATAGCTAAGTAATCTTCAGGCAAAACTATTTTATAAATGTTTTTTATTAAAGAACAGTATTCTAAGAGCATGGAGCACTGGCAGTTTAAATGTAGGTTAATGTTACAACTCCTCTGCCCTGGCTTCTTGGTAAACTTTATAATCTCCATAAAGCAGGAGATTACACCTGCCAATGAGAAAAGTGCCCAGGATAGTGACTGGTGCTTAGTGAATGGCAGTCCCCTTCCCCATTTTCCACAAGGGCCTCAAACAGAGGGAAAACAAAACAGAGCCAATCCTGCCCCACCACCATACGGACACTTTCTAAGGACTTTGATCCTGGCCATTCATGTCCTTCTGTGTCTATCTGGCTATCAACAGATCAAAGCACTAATGAGTAAGTATGAAGATCCTTTTCTTAATTTCCTCCGAAGTGTGAGGGTTTTTAACACTCTTCCACAAATAAAAAAAAAAAATAAAAACAAAAAAATAAGGTAGAGGGGAAATAGGAAAGAAGATCTCATCACAGAATCCCTTATATGAGCCAGGCATGGAGGCACACGCCTATAATCCCAGCCAGGATTATCCCTAAGGAAGCTGAGGCAGGAGGGTCACAAGTTCAAGGCTGGCCTCAGCGATTTAGCAAGAACATGTCTCAAAATTAAAAATATAAAGGGCAGGGATGTAGCTTAGTGGTAAGTGTCCCTGGTTCAATTCCCAGTACCACAAGGAAAAAAACTTGTGTTTAGGGTCATGCTGTGTCCTGAAAAATTTATGATTTACATGATTCCAGAAAGAACCAGCTATAAATCCAGATGTCTTTCTTAACGAATTCTTATTTCACCAATTAGTTGTACTGAATTATTTTTTTAATAAAAATGTTTGATTAAAAATTCCTACTTGGTTATTTTATAAAGCTCAGCTTCTTCCCTTCATTCCTTTTATCAGGGCTACTTGCATGCTCATATCCTGCCAGGCTTTTCCAGACGGTCCATTGGCAAAGTTGTGAGGCAGTTGTACTAGCAACTTTAGACTTGGCTGCAGGGTGCTCATGGAAAACGTCCAAACCGTCTGTTTCAGCTGCCTTTTATTTTCCCCAAAGTAGCATTTCCATTGCATTTGCAATAAGGCACTCATTTTTATCCACTTGCAAATAAGGGATAAAGATACAGGCTATTGGCGGGTGACACAAGCCTCCAGTACTCTTTTAAACTGGCATAAGGGAGGACTCTCCTCTTCTGTCCTTCATGAGGGGCAATCTCTAGACATGAAACCAGACAATGAGCCAAGCACCAACTCTGCCACACAATCTTGAATGAGCCAGTCTAGACCCTTTGAAGTTTTCATTTCTTTATTCATAAGAACGTAAATAACTGCCTGCCTTATTGTTCTCATTAAGGAACCTAATAATAATAATAATTTATATAATGACCTGAAATTTACAAAATGTTGCAAAAATATATGATTTATCACCATAATTAATCAAAAATATTTTCTTCACTTGTCTCAGTGAAAGACCTAGTGTTTGCCTCACAAAGTCGTGAGAGTCCTTGACTTGCGGGCTGGCTGTGCACTACCATCTCTAAAACTACTAGTGTAAGATCTAAATGCTCTGCATAATTTCCAAAGTGAAGGGAAATTCAAATTGTAGGTACCATAATCTCTTTCAAAAGAGAACATTTAGAATGAAAATTATTCCAGAATATAAAAGTACCAGAAATTCTGCTAGAAAATAGATAAATAGCACAGACCTTTCTTTCAAAAAAAGAAAAATAAGTGAAGTAAGTAACATTTGATGGAAGAAAAACTGGAGAAGTATTGTTTTTAAAATGTCCAAGCGTGGGGTTTCAGGTGTAGTTCAGTGGTAGAGCACTTGCCTAGCCTACATGAGACCTTGGGTTGGATTCCCAGCATTGCAACACAAAATAAAATAAAATTGTACAAGAGTGGAAATGGTTCATATTCAATATGAATCTGGACATATAAAAATATAGGAATTAGTTACTGTGTCTTTCTTATTTTTTTGTATGATTCTAGGGATTGAACCCAGGCACAGGTCTTTCCATTTCTCATATACAAATATTTCCTCCATTAACAGAAGCAACTTGCTTACCATAGTTAATTTATGTAAGCTTCCACCCTATATATGGCACCATGTTGGAAAGATTAGTTTAAAAAAATTATAGAAAATAGACCTTTCATTAAGAGGCATAAAATATACCACTTGGCTCAAAGGAAGGGACTTAGAGAGAGCCCAGAGAACTAAAATTAAATCAAAATTTTCAAACAGTAGAGGTGGTATCCCATGAGAACAGGCTAAAGCTTAAAACTTAAATTCACTGGATACATAATAACTGAGAAGCATTTGATCAAAGTTTCTAAGATACATAAAATCTGTTCACCAGTTATTGGAATACTTGATGTTGTGTTTTAGATTTGAGGTGTCCACCAATAGCTCATGTGTGAAACAATACAAGAATTTTCAGAAGTGAAATGACTGGATTATGAGAGATGTAACCTAATCAGTGGATTAATCCACTGATATGGATTGACTGAGTGGTAGGGTATGCCTAGAGGAAGTAGATCATAGGGGGTATGCTTTTGGGGTTTATATTTTGTCCCTGGTGAGCAGAGCTCCTTCTGCTTCCTGGTTGCCATGTTCAGAGATGCTTTCCTCCACCACACCATAGCCCAGAGCTATGGAGTCAGCATATCATGGACTGAACCTCTGAAACTGTGAGCCAAAATAAACTTTCCCTCCTGAATATTGTTTTTGTCAGGTATTTTGGTCACAGTGACAAAAAAAGCTTCCTTGAAGCTTTAAACATAAATTTAAGAGCAAAACAAAGGAAGCATCTCCATGAAGCATGTGATAAACTTACACAAGAGTATGCTAAAAATAATGTCAGGAAGAAAACGTATAAAAACTCAAGGAAGTTATGGATAAATTCACAATGGCAGACTTTTAAGAGAAACTGGGTATTTCTAAGGTTAAAGACAGAATTAGATTGACTATAAACCTGACACAAGATCAGGTACTGTAGTGCACGACTGTAATCCCAGCCTCTCAGGAGGTTGAGACATGAAGATTGGAAGTTTGAGGCCAACGTTGGCAATTTAACCAGACTCTAACTCAAAATTTAAAAAACGGCTGAGAATGTAGCTCAAAGACAGAGCATTTGCTTAGCATGTACAATGACTTGGGTTCAATCCCCAGCATTACATTCAAAAATTAAAGAATGACACAGTAGCTAATTTCTATATTTTTATATTCATTCTAACAATTTGGTATAAACCTCAAGAGAGGCAGTTGACTCTTGTTAGTACATAATGCAACATGTCTGTATTTTCTTGCTTTGGTTATGGTAATATCTATGTATTACACACAGAATATTGTAACTTATATGCCTTAGCTTATGGCAATCAGTTACAAACTGATATATTGCCATTATAGGGAAAACCATTTGCTCTCCTTCTGCCTGTCATTTCCAGGCGGGGCGGGGAGGGGAGCTACACCCCAGCCCAGGAAAGCCATTTTCAGAATATAATACTTTCCAAAGATAATCTGGAAAATGTGGTATCCACAAAAGCGGGAAAAAAATTAATGAGAAACTGTATCCACCAATTTTCTATAGCAGTGTAATAAAAGTTAAAATTGACCAAATTCTATTTTATACTCAGCATATTCAATCATCTTTCTAGATTCTATGTTAAAAGTTTCCTACTTCAAAACATGCAAAAACTTGATGGGCTAAGTAAGGCAGGACAAACTTACAATGTCTTGTTAAAAATAGACTCCTATCAGAACATCACCCTTAATCCACAAAAGAATCTGCCAAGAGATTTCAACAACAAGAGGAGTATTGTAGGCATTTCTGTCCATCAACAAATCTAACAAATTGATTAAAATGCCAAAGGGACAAGGGTGAAACTAAATACAGTGCAAAGACTGAAACAGACTCACGGCAGTCTCTCTCGTCAGTTCCATCTGAGCAGTCTCTGACATGGTCGCACAGGTATTCCCTTGGAACACACTCACCGTTGGAGCACGTCAACTGATGGCTTGAGCATGTCCTCCCAGCTGTGAAGGGGAAAGACATTACTTAATTTATCATCACAGTCTGACACAAACTAACCGGCTGATAGTTCCCAAATATGAATGAGGATGTTGGAAAGCAGAGCAGATACTGGGCATAAAAGTTCACAGGGATACAAGGCAGAGTACCCTGCTACCACCAAGCTAAGCTTACCATGCAAAAGCAAAGATACTATATTGTCAAAATGCCCTCAGAACAAAAAAGACACTCCAGCATCCTAGTGTAGACAAGTGCATGATCCACCTGTGCTGAGAATACAATATATACTGGAAAGATACATGGTAAAGATGATGAGTGAAATAAGACATAGGGATTAAGCAAGGATTGGTAAGCACCCCTCCCCCACTGAAATCCTTTTTTGAACAAGGAAATATGTCAAAGGATCAACAGTGGTTATTCCTGAATGGTGGGAATATGAGTGATTTTATGGGCTTTTTTCTTTACAGTTTTCTGTTTTATAAAGTGTCTACATTGGCCATGTGTCAATTTTATGAACAAAAAAATCTTTAGTTTGATTTTATCCTATGTCGATGAGTTCAGGTAAAAGCAGGGCATCAGCAGTTTGTCAAGTGAGTCTCTGAACAAAACATAAAATAGAATGATTGTTGCCTGCAAGCATGAGGGAAAGGTGTTCTGTAGCTCAGGCAGGAACTACCTAGACTTGGTAACGTTATCTTATCCACATAAAAAGAGAAGCATTTGAGAAACATGATTGTCTAAAAAAAAAAAAAAAATGTAATCCTCTAATGGAAGAAAGAGGTTTTCGCCTGAATTTTACAGAGCTTCCTATACCTCTGTATAGTTAAATATATATATATATATATGTATATATATATATATATATATGTATATATATATATATATTTGTATGCCATCAAAATTGTTAGAAAAACCTTTCTAAGAGACAAGTAAAAAATGACAGCTTTAGAGTTTATACTTGAAATTTCAAACATTCAGAATTTCATGTATATTTTTTGAAAACCCTTTCCATGTTTAATTGATTGTATCTTTCCTGTCACTTTGTTCCTTCCTTCAATTTGCTTTCTCATGAATGTGTCATGTAATTCTTTTTTTTTTTGTCATGTAATTCTTGAATAGGAAATAAAATGTTTTGCAGTCTGCCTATTTCTGAAATGCTTACAGATTTCATATTTTCTCCCATCACTGAGTATCTGAAGACTAAATTTTACTTTTATTAATAAGGTCAGAATAGATAAACTCTTCTAGAAGGCACTTCAATGTCTAAATTCTACCCACGACAGAAACACTATTTTACCTTGAATAAGGTTTAAAAGATTATATTTCCACATAATGTATTTAAATATATATTTTCAATTGTCACATAAAATTAAAGAGATTTATTTTATTCCTGAAAAGGTAGGTTATGAGTGGTCTTAAGTATGAAAAGAAACTAAAGCAGGTGCCAGTATTATGTTAATGATCATGGCTTTCTTCTTAAAATCAAGCCCAAATAATTCTATATTTTGGACTTAAGATTTCAAAGAGTTTGAGGGAGTAATTAAAAGCTCATTAAATGTAGAGAAAAATTACATAATCCCATGAGCTGATCTAATGCTTTATTTGCTCATTACACAAACATCTATTGAGGGTCTACTAGGTGCCACCAAGTTCACCAACATTGAGAATCTAAAGATGAATTAGGCACAATCCCTGTCTTTAAGGAGTTCATAGTCTTCTGGGGGAGCCTTTTAAGAAATAATTAGAAAATAATTATGAAAGTAAATTACATGAACTATAGAAACATCACAGGAACTATAAAAACATCACAGAAGGGTCCCAAATTTACTCTGGGACAGGAACATGGGATTGGGACAGTTTCCTGAGGAAGGGACACCTCTGCTGGGTTTTAAAGGAGAAGTAGCAGTAATCTAGACCAAAAGGAAACAAGGACTATGTAGCAATGATTCTTCAGGCAGGAGGAATGGAGGAAAAAGGCTGGAACAGGAAACTGCAAGCACTACGGTGCCCCATATGGACATTTCCAGACAGGAATCACAACTGGAGGTGATGGAGAGTGGGCAAAGGGTTTTGGTTAGATCTTTTCATCAGTGTTGGGGAGACCCTGAGCGGGGCACAGGACTGGAGGCAAAGAAGCCAATCCGGAGGCTGTTGCAGCCATCCAGGTGAGAGATGCTGACAGTGAGTGGTCACATAATGGAAAACAAGAAAGAAACCTTAGAAATGTTTATAAGGTAAATTAGGCAGGAGTCGGTGAAGGAGAGGAAAGAATCAAGAACAACTTCCAAGTTTCTAGCATGGTCGCCAAGGGGGTTGTAATAACCTTCCCATGTGAATTGATTACCTCTTTCATGTCATTTACAAATTATTTTTATGTAATGAAATACTTACATTATGAAATGTATTTCATGAAGTATAGGTTAACAAGTAAAAGAGCCCCAATTAGGCTACTTCTGATTTTGTATTATCTTCCAGTAACTTCTAGTGGGCTAAATTTTATTTCTATTAATAGAGATAAAGCACATAGACCAGCAAATACAGTGGGAAAAGTCAGTTCAGTGGGGGAAGACAACTGGTTTCAGTTGAGGCAGCTTTTGTTTGAGGCACCTTGGAGATATTCAAAAAGTAGTTTAATCCACAAGACTAAAGTATAGGCATGGATTTGGGTCTCATCAGCCCACAGAAGGTCACTGAAATCATGAGCATGATGAGATTATAGTGGGGCCTTATCCAGGGATGCACCCATTGCCAGGGTCCACTCATTGCTAATATTTTCTTTCTTGTGGCAGCTCATACCATGTAGTAACACTGAAGTCACTACCAACAATGCCTCTAGCTTGTAGTAGTCCAAAAAAGAGAGTTTAATACTTGGGTCACAGAGGTGAAAGTACTGAATGCAGAGAGGGCCCCTGGAGCAAACGGATTTCATCCAACTGCCAACCATGCGAATGAGCAAATATTTTCTTTCTTACTTGAACATAATATAAACCAAATTAAAGATTGGGAACCTATCCCAGTTCCAAATTGCTGGGACATATTTCTAAGTCTTTAGTACATTCACCCTTTTCAATGTCATTCACCCTCTGAATTGCTGGCATAGGTTCTCTGGTCACTTAATATCTAGCTCAGTATTTATGTACAAAGAATCATCACATTGTGTGTAACCTGTGACAGATTAGAATTGAAATGTCCAAAAAAACAAAATAAGATAAACACATACGGCAATGCTGATGTTCATCTGAGCCATCCGAGCAGTCCTCCTCATTGTCACACACCCAGATATGGGGGATGCAGTTTCCTTCACTCTCACACTGGAAATTACCCGACTGGCAGGACTGACGAGCTGAAACAACCAAAAAAGAACTCACTATGGCAAACATCTGTCCCATTATACCAGAAAAACATTCTTACGGCAAAAGACCATATGTCACCAAGCATGGCAGCACCTGCCTATAATCCTAGCTACTAGGGAGACTGAGGCAGGAGGATCTGAAGTTCAAGGCCAGCCTGGACAACTTAGTGAGACCTGTCTCAAAAATAAAATAAAAAGGTCTGGGAATATAATTCAGTGGTAGAGCACTGTGGGTTCAATGTTCAGTACTACCAAAACAAAAAACAAAACAAAACACTATGTCACCAGGGGCAGTGTCACACTTCTATAATTTCATCTACTCGGGAGGCTGAAGCAAGAAGCTCACAGGTTCAAGGCCAGTCTCAGCAATTCAGCAAGATATTGTCTCAAAATAAAAAAATAAAAAGGATTGGGATGTAATTCATTGGTTCAGCACCCTAAACTCAATCCCTAGTATCACACACTCACACACACACACACACACACACACACACACACACACACGTCAAGTCCTGCTCAATATATTTGAAGTCTGAACTTTATTAAAGTTCATTTTCAGATAATCTCATCAATGGCATCAAAACAAACTGTTGACCCAAACATTATAAAAACAGAGAATAGCCAGACTCAGTGGCACACTCCTGTAATCCCAGCTACCCGAGAAGCTGAGAAAAGAGGATCACAAATTCCAGGCCAGCCTCAGCAATTTACTGGGCTCCAGGTTAACTCAGACCCTGCCTCAAAATAAAGAAAAAAAATTAAAAATACTGGAGATGTTGCTCCATGGTAGAGCACTTGCCTAGCATGCAGCAGACCCTGGGTTTGATCCCAGTAGCAAAAAAAGAAAAAACAATAAAAGAAATAGCCCAACTATACATTTACCAAATATATGACAAAATTATTAAATTAATTTAATCAAAATTAACCATGAGTGTTTGTTATACTGTTTGAAATGTTTTTCAAACAAATGTTTTTCATCTAATACTGAAGTATCATGATGAGCCAGAAAATCCATGAGATATGGAAAAGAAGACCCAGAATCAAATAATCATTATTCCCACAATTTATTTGCTTTAGGATCTTTGGCAAGTTCTCTGAGCCTTACTACATGCATTATAAAATGGAGACTATTCTTATCTCATAGTTCATTGTAAAAAAATAAATAAATAATATCTCCAAAAGTGCCATATGATGCTGGTTGCTATCATCTTTGTCTTTGGTATTGTTGTCATAAGACCTTGATATGTAGTAACACTCTCAGAAGACTTGGTGGTATAACTTTTCCTTTATTCCTCTATCCCAGATTACACTGTTCAATTTGCTTCCTCTGAGCTTTTTGCTCATATTATTTAAAAAAAAAAAAAAAAGTGAACTCAGTAAGACCAAAGGAAGCAAACTGATAGCACAGGATGATGTCTCCACAAAATAGCTGCTCTCCTATTCCAAGTATGAGCATCAAGTGTCAGCTGGGAACTTTGAGATGTGGAGAATCTCTGGTCCCACCCCATACACATGGAGTCAAAATATGCACTTTCACAAGTTCCAAGGTGATCCATTTGTGCCTGAAAGTTTGAGAAGCACTGGATGGGTCCAATTTCTTACCCTTCCCGACATTTTCAAATGAGTCATCATCAAACAAAACACCCAAGTTTGGCAGTTCTGGGGTGCCCACAGGATGTGGACAATTCAAAACAAGGGTTTTTCACCTACTTTCCTGGTCATGGGATGATAACCCGTGTCTGCTTACCTATTACAGCAGAGTGATTGATCACCTAAGCCAAGTAAGAAAGAGCAGTGGACTGAAGGGCAGGGTCTTGTGCAAGGCACTCACCAACTGTGAGGCTACAATAAGCAATAACTTCTTTAGAGCTCACTTTCCTAATCTAAAAGCCACATCAGCATAATTTTGGAAGCTATATAAATACATGTAAAAGTTATTTTATAATTACTTACATTTAGGATTTACTTTATCACATTTTTAACTAGAATTTTTAAAAAACAATATCACACTAAACACTTTTTTATTTCTTTATTCACAAGTTACACTACATTTGTTTTTATTTTTTTATTATTAATTTGAAACAGGGTTTCACTAAGTTGCTGAGGCTGGCCTCAAACTTGTGATCCTCATGCCTCAGCATCCAAGGTCACTGGGATTACAGGTGTGCACCACCACGCCCAGCTCTACATTACATCTTTTATATAAGAATAGACTCCTCATTGAAATACAAATCAGAGTACTTCAGATAACATATTTTTTTTTATTTTTGTTGATTTGAAAAACTTCCAGAGTGAATAGATCAGCAACAGTCACTTATAGATTTCAAAAAACTAATGGCAAAATCAATTTCCATATCAAAGTTGTGGCCATGGGACAAGGGTAAGATAGAAACTGATGTAAATTGAACATCTTTGGTAAAGGGAGTGAAACTATTATTAATACCATGGATTCTCTTTTTCAGTTATACAGATTACAAATGATTTGAGCCCAGCCCTGGATCTATCATTAAGCATAGCTCTTTTCTTTGATAGGCTGAAATCAACACAAAGCATCAAAAAGAGCTTAGCCTGGTCCTTCCCCACTTACGGCAGCCAGCTTCATCTGTGTCGTCCGAACAGTCCCCGGTACCATCACACCTCCAGGCTTCAGGGATACAGTGCCCATTTCCACAGCGAAAATGCCCACTGTCACATTCTATAATACCCAAGAAACAGAAAAAACAGTTTTAAAATAAAATTTAAAGCTTCAGACATTTTATTAAAGAAATACAAATTTTTGATAAAAATGAAAAAATATTCAACTAATTAGTAACCAAAGAAATGCAAAACATTTTTTTTAATTAGGAAACACTTTTTTTTATCGGTTGTTCAAAACATTACAAAGCTCATGACATATCATCTTTCATACATTTGATTCAAGTGGGTTATGAACTCCCATTTTTACCCCAAATACAGATTGCAGAATCACATTGGTTACACATCCACGTTTTTACATAATGCCATATTAGTGACTGTTGTATTCTGCTACCTTTCCTATCCCCTACTATCCCCCCTCCCCTTCCCTCTCATCTTCCCTCTCTACCCCATCTGATAATATTAAAAAAATTTCCTTGGAGGTCTGTAGAAAGGTCATTTTCATAATATAGTTGATTAGACCGTACCCTGATGTGACCAATTTGACAAAGTGCATCCTGTTTTTAAAAAATGTTCTCTTTTTTACCTTAGTAATTTTTTTCTAAGTATTTTTTTCTCAGGACCTAACCAGAGAATTAGACAAATATTTAAGTAAATATAAAGATTTTTATCACATTATTTATAATAAAAGAAATTTCAAGCCTCCTACTATGAATTTTTGAAAATGGTTATGAGAATTTCTAATTATTTTTGGAGAAATATTTACAATGGAATGTAAACAAAGACAAGGATACAAATTTTACCTCTAACAAAGTCACATACAGAAAAAAGAAAAATGTCAAAAAAGATCAAAATGTTACCAGTGGTTATCTCTGGTTGATAACATCATGTTTAACTTTTGATCTGCTTGACTGTGCTTTTTTGAGTTTCTCACCTTACATTTTTCAAATCAGCACTTCATCCTTAAATTCAGATCAATATTCTGGCTTTTTTAAATGAATTTGTAAATTGTCAAGTCTGTAAGCTCATTTCTTCAAATGAATACTTTGTTTAAAGGCAAAAAAAAAAATTCTGCAGCCAACTATAAGTGTACAAGCTTGGCACCAAAGGTTATCTCGTCCCCAAGTGGCAATAGTATCCCCTACTGACATTAGAAAGAGAACATGACTTAAACAAATTAATTTCATTCAGCAAATATATCCTGCAATTTCCCTGGGTCTCTCCAGGGAACTAATTTGGCAATTGGAAATCCTCCAAGCTTCCCCAAATATCTGGCCAGTGAACTTCCCAAGCATTATGTGCCAAGTACAAATTTTTTTTTAAAGAAAACAGCCAACAACCAGCCCAACTTGGAGAAGACTCAAAATTATTCTTTCACAAACCCAAGGGATAGGGAGTAATTTTCAGAGTTGGAAGAATGATTTTATTTTCCCCCCTTACTGAAGCAATCATGCTAAATTACCCATTTCAATTTTTGGCTAATTAACCCCAAATTAGGTAAATATACACATCAATTACATATTCCCAGAATAAATAAACAATGTGTTATCCTGACTTGGGTAAATGCAGGCATATCAACAACAGGACATAAACATAGTTAAGTGATCTATTCCTAGGGAATATGGGCTACTTTGTTCATGGAATGTTCAAATCTGATTGTCTGGTAGTGACATCCTGATTTATAATGTATGCTGCAAATGGTCAGAAACTTCCCTTGGCTAAATGGTGGTACCGAGTGGTACAGAAGCACGTACACCCAAATACCTTCTATAGACTAATGCATGATGGTGGTTGGTGGTGCAGGTCTGGGGTTGGTGGTGCAGGTCTCTTATCAACTACCTTTAAAACACAACAACCTCCCTTGCAAAAATGCCCCTAAGGAATGTACAAATTCACTCTGGAATCCCAGAACTTCTCATTGGATTTTGTTCTACAAAGCAATATTTCCATGGGAGATTAGAGGCTTTAGAGGCTTAGCTATTAACACTACATATATTAAGTCACTTTTACCAATTAGGTCTATTGTTAGTAATCCAACATAATATATTTGTAAGTTCAGTACATTTGTCTCTCTTAGTATCTAATCAGTTCTGATTGAAAAATTATAACTGTAAAGGATAGTCCACATACAGAGTTTCATATTGCTGTGGGAAAAAGAAAAGTACTATCTCAGAAATTGAGTATATAAAAGAAAATTCCCAGAATGATATATTGCCTGTTTTGAAAACACATATTAATACTATTTCTTTTTATCACAAGTCAAATTGGAAAGTTTTTTGTTGCTTGTTTTTAGCTCAAATACCAGGTTAAATACATCATGAAAAGAATACAAAATAGGGACCCAAAAGTTTTTTTGTTTTGGTTTGGTTTGGTTTTTCAGAACACTAAAAGGCCAATTTTCTAAAATCATACATATAAAAATTGAAACTGATGGGAAATATTGCAATCAGGTAAGTCTTTACAGGCAGTGATTTTCACAGCTGAGCTCACAATCACTCCATTATCTAAAGTAATAGATCACATCCAATTTACTCAATGTATCAACAGATCCATGATAATTCATTTGTCAAATTCACCTTTTCAATGGTAACTTCCATGCCTGTTAGAACTCCCAAATGACTATTGTTTGAAAATCTCTCTCCAGAAAAAACAAACAGATACTTTATCACTGCTGGGTGGCCTCTCAGCAACCATCCAAAATGTTTCATTGGTGTCAGAAGCCTGTCATTCATTTTATTATAAAGGGAATATACGTTGTTTAAAAATAAACTGCTAATAAAAAGGCCTGGATTAGACTTGATAACAATTTCAGGTGACCCTGGTTTCAGTGGGTTTGTACATACTTTATTTCCTTAGTATATTGTTTTAAATAAGTAGCCCTTACTCACACGCCCTACAAGGGGCTTATAACAGCCCTATGAGATAGATGTCATTTAGATGAACATCATTTAGATGAACATTTTACAGATAAAGAAATTGAGGCACAGAGCAGTCAGTAACTTTCCCAGCTACAAAGCAAATACGTGCAAAATAAGGATTTGAACCTGACAGTCCTAGGTTCTAGGACCTATGCACACCCTAACCCTTTCACAAAAAAAAAAAAAAAAAAAAAAAAAAAAACTAAACTCAAAATCAAACATAAAAATCCAATTTTTTTTCCTTCCCCAAACTTTGAGTTCATTTATTGTACTGATGTAGAATTCACAGTGCTTACATTCTTTGGTTGGAGGAGAAAGAGTCATCTAATTTGCAGCTAACATTGCACTAAAATATCCTTGGGCTTCAGAAAATTTGCAACAATCAAAAGCAACAAAGAGAAATGAGACCTTTGTCACTTCAGGAAAACTGATATCAGAAATAAGGACAGATTTGTTTCCCAAGCTTATAGAGCCCAAAGATATTAAAATACCCAAAAAAAAAAAAAAAACAAGAGTAATCCTTTCTTTATAAATAGCCATGTCCCAAGCTTCCTGGTCCAAGTGTTAGACTAAGAATGTGTTAAGATAAGATATTAGAGTCACAGATAGTGCCCAGAGGAGGGAAGGAGTCATTTGTTTGTTTTTAAGGGCAGGGAACAGTCCTGGATCGAGAAGATCTCTTCTTGTATCATCCACAGTGTCTGGCCCAGAGCTGGGCACACGTGGGATTGTGAATGTGTGTTCATCAGCAGTGAAGATTCCTCTTTGTAAAATTCAATCTATTGAGACACTTATACATCAAAGACATATAAAACCATCTGAGCAAACAGTGAGACTTAAAAGTGAATTTATGATCTTAAATCCATAGGGAAAAAATGGAATCTGGAATAATCTGAAATAAAAGGAATCTGCAAAAAGTTTATAATAAAGAAACACTGAATCATATTAGTTAGTTTCATTTTTTTACCCTTCCTATACAGTTTATTTTCCCTTCCATGAATTCTCTTCTGAAAAGAGAAAAGCAAGTGGTAGTCAATGGAACATTGTCCAGAGTTAACAGAGTAGGGTAATTTCTATGGCAAATCCTATTTTTCTGCTAGATCCTCTTAACCAGTCCTTCCAAATACTTGGTCCACTGGAGGGGTACATAAGTTCTTTTTTAAAAACGTGGACAACTACTTCATATCATAATAGTCCTACCTGCAATGAACTCAAAGAAACAAATTTAAGAAGACAGCACTTGGGCTGGGGTTGTAGCTCAGTGGTAGAGCACATGCCTCTCATGCATGCGTGAGGCACTGGATTCGATCCTCAGCCCCGCATAAAAATAAATAAATAAAAATATTATGTCCATCTACACTATTTTTTTTTAATTTTAAAAAGAAAAAGAAAAAGCTCTTAATTGACCCATAATTTTCACTTCACTTTTTCTGTACTTAATTTTCTTTACTTTGGACATACTTCTGATATTTACAAGGTGGGTGACACCTACAATTCCCACACACATTACTCATATAAATAAGGCCAATCCTCTTTTGAAGATTTAGGGTCACCTGCTAATTTCCAAAACTTTACACTGTAACCACGACAACAAATTACATGGAAGACCCTGCCCAGTCAAGGATTCAATTAATGGAACTGAAATAAGAGCATGCGGAGCAAGCCAACCTCCTACTGTCTTCCTTGGTACATTCTGGCTGCCTTCGTTTCCTAATTAGATCACCAAATAGGTGATCTGAAATTCTTTAGTTCAGATGATAAACTGTTAGATCAACTGCTTTTTTTTTTCCAAATTATTGTTTTAGAACCCTCCATAGAGTTTACAAGTTTACTGGGGACAAAAGTAATACACATTATAAATTCCATACCCACACAACAATAGCTGGTATTTATTGAGCACCTGCCATGTGTCCCATAATATACAAAGCTTTATATACACCCACTGGTTCCTCTTAAAACTGTATGAAAAGATTTATTCTTACTTAATAGAAGGGAAACTAAGCCTCAGTGACATTAACCAACTTCCCCAAGGTCACAAAGGTGAAAATGTCAAAGTCCAATTCAGACCCAGGACTGTGTGTTCCAGAGCTGCTGCTTCTCATCATCCCACTTCCTACAAAACAAATGCCATCTTATGTTCACCCAGAACTTGCCAGCCATTTATTTTAAGTAGATTGTCCTGCCCATCCTCAGAACAACCCTGTGAGAGAGTATCAGTAGCCCCACTTCACAGATGAGGATACTGAGGCTTGACCAATCTCACAGCTGGTGAGTGGTGGAGTGGGGATTCACACCCAGGCAATCTGACTCAACGCTATGCTATAAGGCAGTGGACAACAGAGATAATAAAAACCAACTGGCCTTGGTGGGAGCCTGGGTAACACACAGTGGAAGTGATCAGAGAAGTCTTTGAGAACAGACTACCCTGGGTGTTTATGAATAAGCAGAATTTGGGCAGGTAAAAATGGGAACCAAGTTTATATGGGGTTGAAACAACTTAAGGAAATCCCAGCACAGGTGAAGGGTAATAAGCAGGCCTCCATGCCCAAGCAGAGGGAGGATCTCCGGGAGTGTGGACAGTAAGGATAAGAAGATGGATCAAGACAGTGCCTTGATTGTCAAGCTAAAGAATGACAACAGCAAATGGGATGATCATTCATGCCAGTAACTGGGTCACTCTGGGGACATAACCCAGAACTAGCAGGCAGACTCTGGCCATAAGAAGGGCTTAGAGTTCCACTTTGCTCCCCAGAATTTCACCCACATGGGCCAGTGAGCAAGCTGGTAGGCAGTTCCCCAAGAGGCTGCTGGCAGAGATGGGTCTCACTATGTAGCCCTTCCAGTTGCCCCGGACCTAAACCAAAGCGGCTCCACTTGTATCTTGCATCTTGCCAATGGTTCCACAGGATATCACCACCAATATCCAGGTGACTTTAACCTTTCGTCCTCTCCAAGTTGAATGTGTCTGAGCATCCAGCCCACAGAATTCGGTCAGCTGTCAAGACAGTCAGCTCATCTCAAAACTCACTATCTTAGCTGAGTAATTAAAATATAGTGCCTTTTAGTGACCAAAAGTCAGCAGAATAATGGGACACGCTATTCAAGTAGCCTCTCAATGCTGAGATGAGGAATGAAAGTGACCACCTGCCATAACCAGCCTACTCTTCTCCACTTCCATCTAACTACTAGTTCTCCCCTTCCTGTCTCTCACATCCCATTTATTTCTCATTAAGCCTCTCTGGCCCTTGCAGTCTGGCTGACCATCAGCACTACAGAGCATCATAAACAAAGCCACACTTCTCAGGGGTTCTTGAGAGGTCGCTGGGGGCATTTAGGATGAGGCAGTTAACTCATCTTGCAGAACTGTCCTGAGCAAGGCAGGATCCACAGCATTCCTGGCCCCCACCTGTGGAATGCCAGCAGTGCCTCCCACCCCCAGTCACTGTGACAACAAAAAACACTCTCATTCACATCTAAACACCCCTTCAGGGTGGCAGTACCACGCCAGTGGAGACCAACTCAGAACCTCTAAGCAGCTTGGACATTCAGAGCTCAAAATGTCTTAACCCACATAAAAGAGATCATCTAAGAAAACCTCTATAATAAATTCTTCCCTTCTAAAGATAATAAAATTTCTTAAGCAGCAATCCCACTCCTTCCTACTCATCAATAAAAGGACCTGGGATTGGGCAATATCATGCCGCAGCTGCTGGTACCAGCAACTTGAAATTAACTCCCCTGGGAGTGTGATAAAGAATCTAATTCCAGGGAGGCTTGCTTCTCCCTGGAACATCCACTCTGTGTTCACAGGCTTACTAGTTCAAGGGGTGGGGGGTGGGGATGCAGATCAGGGGGAAAAAAATGATCCAAACATCTAAAATCCTCTAAATTCATTGACTGGGTTAAGGCTCTTGTAACCCAATCTTCTCCTCTGAATTTTCTTGCATTGTCCCACACATGAGCTTTTGGAGGACACCTCACATCCAAACCATAACAACTCTCAAAAAAATAAAAATAAAAAGATAATGAATAATCACTTACATGACCAAAACATTCAAAAGAATCTCCAAGATTTTACCAATAACTTTCAGCAATGAAAACTTGCTACCAGTTAGTACCAACCAAAGAGCTGAATCTGTGTTTATATTGTGTGTTCTGTTATATACCCTGAATAATTCGTGTAGGGCTTTCTCTATCATCACTGATGGTCTCTAGAGGGACTTCCCTTTGCATAGAAGAAAATTAAACTCAAGACCTTCCTCTCCCCAGCACTGACCCCTCTAGGAACTAACTGGCCATTTACATCTTTAATGGCAAAAAAAGCTACACTTATAGCATGTTAAAAAGAACACTATCTAAATAGCAGAAAACTTAAAAGTTAGTCTATCCAGACAGGTAAATAAGAATCCAATGAATCAAACTACTTAAGTAAAATGCCTTCCACACTTAATAATTTAACACAACTGCACAAAAATTATAAATAGCACAGGGCATGGTGGTACACACCTGTAATCCCAGTGACTAGTGAGCCTGAGGCAGGTGGATCACAAGTTCGAGACCAGCCTCAGCAACTTAGAGAGTCCTTAAGCAACTTAGAAAGAACCTGTCTCAGCTCAATGGTAAAGTTATCTCTGATTTCAATTCCCAGTCCAAAAAAAAAAAAGATAGATAGCTCACATTGAAAAGCTGCTTTCAATCCCAATCACACAAAGGATTCCTATACTCCTGATTACAGCAATGTTAACATTGGAAAATGAGTGAATGGAATCAAACACTAAAAAAGAAAATGGGTACATGAGAAATAAATGACTCATCTCCAGGCAGGGAGCCTCCCTGCTCAAAAGTTTTAAGATAAACACAGCTGGATGGACAGCATCAAACCAGAGCTTTCCTGATTTATTCAGGTCCAAGTGTTGAGCCCTAAGTGAGGCTGACATGGTTGTGGTAAGTGCAGACGTCAGTTATTTCAGTCATCTTAACAATCAGGTTAGATCACCACACTATCAAGTAAACAATGGTTTGATACTGCAAGTTGTGACAATAGGGGTAAGAGAAGAAACCGACTGCCAACTGGTGGAAATGTCATTCTCTAGAGTCACAGGCTATCTTGTTTATAACCACTGAACAGATCTTCCTGACTGGATCAAATAAACACCTTGCTATGTTCCTTCTCTCTGACTCCATCTATTTAGTTCTTAACCATCACAATGGTTACAACAACAAGCTCTAAAAACATGAAAAGAGAGAGAAGACACACACACACACAAAAAGGAGAAAGGCAGGAGGGAGAAGAGAGATGTCAAGGTTAGTAATCAGTGTGCAAACACTAAATTTAATTTAATTAAACAATAAATTTAATGTGCCCTAAACCTCTCTTTGGTACAATGGCAACTCATCCTTATTTAGCTATGGCCCAAATTCAGACTAGACTGGTATGTAATTGTTAAATGGGTTTATAAGTCGCAAATTACGTTCTCAGGACTAAATTCCTGATCATTTTAATTATGTATATTTCAGAAAGTAGAAAAAAATATATATATATATATAATTTATTTGGATGCAATCAATGCTTCAACCATTCTGATGGCAATTCTAATTTGGAATGTTGATGTTAACCAGGCACAGTGGCATATCCCTGTAATCCCAGTACTGCAGGGAGGGGGGGGAATGTTGATGATTATGGTGGAGCTCACTGCATTATTACTTACACAAACATTGAACTTCACCAATAGTTCATTTGTTAGGTGAACAGTGAGGTACATGTACATGCATGACTGAACCTTGACAATTTAGCTAAGGGCATGTATGACTTATGTCAACAAAATAAGAACTTCCTTCAATTGCCAAGAACTATTGCACAGCAAGAATGCCAAAAAGATAGGCTTCTTGGGCTGGGGTTATGGCTCAGTGGCAGAGTGCTTGCTTCACATATGTGAGGCACTGGGTTCCATCTTCAGCACCACATAAAAATAAGTAAAACAAAATAAAAATACTGTTTGTTTTTTAAAAAAAAAAAAAAGTCTTTTCTTGCCAGGCACAGTGGCACACACCTGTAAATCCAGCAGCTTGGGGGACTGAGGCAGGAGGTTCATGAGTTCAAAGCTAGCCTCAGCAAATAAAATACAAAATAGGGATGGGGATGTGGCTCAGTCGTTGAGTGCCCCTGAGTTCAATCCCTGGTATCCCACCAAAATAAAAAAATATATAAGTATTTTCTTGGTCAATAAGTACCAGAATTAATAATCTAGTAAACTAATCATTTTTCGTAAAGATGTATTATATTATTTCCTTTCTTAACAAATTAGTTTTGCTGACATTTTGAGCAGTATTTTTGTGATAGTTTTTCTAAAAAAAGTTACATCTCAGAAAGGACTTTATAAACAGATGTTCGAAATTGTCCCACCATGATCTGACAGATGAAAAATAAAGAACGAAGAACCAATAAGACTAAGTGGGGCTGGGGTTATAGCTTAGTGGTAAAGCGCTTGCCTTGCTCATGTGAGGCACTGGGTTTGATCCTCAGCACCACATAAAAATAAAGGAACAAATAAAATAAAAGTTTTTTAAAAAAGGCTAAGTAATCAAAAAAAGGCTGACAAGTGACAGGAGTTTATTATGAATCTACCATAAACAGAGCATTATTGGTAAGTGTAATCTAAAGGCAAAAATTAATGTTTCTGTATTCCCAGTGCCTAGCACAGTACTCCTAGGATTCACCTGACCCTCAGTAAATTGTGACTATTTGATGCAATAGAATATATAGGTGAAGCCAAAATGACTTCCAGAAAACTATAAGAGATCTAGATAATTTGTAGATTTTTAATAATGGATCATACTGTTACTGTTTCTTTCAATTTAATCAATTGTTCAACAACCATCTTCAAAGCTGTCCTTCAGGAGCAGAAAGAAAGACTCTTAGAAATCAAGCTGACACTTTGTGGCACATGCCTGTAATCCCAGCAGCACAGGAGGCTGAGGCAGGAAGATCATGAGTTCAAAGCCAGCCTCAGCCAAAGTGAGGTGCTAAGCAACTTAGTGAGACCCTGTCTCTAAATAAAATACAAAATAGAGTTAGGGATGTGGCTCAGCAGTTGAATGCCCCTGAGTTCAATCCCTGGTACCAAAAAAGAAAAACCCTCATGATAAAGCACGATTCTGGAGCATACAGAGTATTCTGTATCCAAAATAAAAAAGCTACAATAACATGCATAAATCAAAATTTTTAATTTTTATTATAAGCAATTTCTAACAAGCATAATCATAATTTTTCTTTCTTTTTGGTGGTACTGGGAATTGAACCCAGGGCCTTGCACATGCTATGCAAGTGCTCTATCACTAATGCACACCCCCAGTCCTAATAATGATTTTAATTTCATAAACAAAGGTAAAGATGATTTTTTAAATTTGTGAATCCATAAACAGCAGTTATGTCATTTTCAAAGACTCTTGTGGTAGAATGATACTAAACTTCCTTTGTCTTCTCTACTAAGTTGATTATAACAGAGCAAAAAGAACTTCGGAACTTGTCTCAGCAGCAGCTTATCTGTTGCACCAGGTGGCTGTTGGCTGTAGACTGTTTTGCCTGGGCTCAAACAGCATTTATAGGTCTCCAAATCACTTCCAGGCTCTATAAATGTCATCACATTATGTTATAATGTGATTGTGATGACTCATAACAGCTCAATGGCTTGTTGACACAGAATCAACAACATTACATTGTCACCAACTGATAGCCATGTGTGATGAACTAGGGTTCAGCTTTCTGCCCATATATGGTGAAGCCATGATGTGTCAATATCACTAGTTGCTTAAATAAAATTTCAAGTCTGTCTGCAATGACTGACAGACAAAAAGATTTTTAAAGATAGAGTGCATTTCCTAATACTTTGCCTATTCTGTGTTTTAAGTATCCTGGGTAATGAAAGTACAAATCTATTGTCACTCATAAATTTTTAACCATATATTATTATTATATTATTATTATATTATTGTATTACATTATTATATTATTGTCAAAAATAGAATTTTTAATGGTCATCTCAATTCTGGATACTGGATAGCTATAGTTACAGCATTGAATTAATCAATGAGTGAATGATCTAATATTCAAAATATGGGGCCTTAAGAATTATAATAATTAAATAAAATTTAAATTAAAGTCTAAGAACTTCAGTTTTTTTTTTTTCAATAAGGACTAAAATAAGAAGATAGCAATGGGAGAAAAAATAAATATTAGCCAGGCCAGGTATGATGGCACATACATGTAACTCAAGAGGCTGAGGCAGAGGATCACAAGTTAGAAGCCAGCCTTAGCAACTCAGCAAAATTGTGTCTCAAGATAAAAAAAATAAAAAGATCTGGGGATGTAGCACAGTGGTAGAGCACTTGTGAGGTACAATTCCTAGTATCACAAAAAAAAAAAAAAATTCTAGCCTAAGAGTCAAAGACCCATGAATTTCTCTTTTTTTTATTTATTTTTATTTGTTCTAATTAGTTATACATGACAGCAGAATGCATTTCGATTCATTGTACACAATTGCAACACAACTTTTCATTTCTCTGGTTGTATACGTTGTAGTGTTGCACCATAAGTACAGTCATACATGTACCTAGACTAATGATGTTCATCTCTTCCACCATCTTTCCTACCCCCATGTTCCCTCTCCTCCCCTCACTCCCCTTTGCCCAATCACAGTTTCTCCATTTTTCCAATGCCCTGCCCCCATTATGGATCAGCATCCACTTATCAGAGAGAACATTGGGCCTATGGTTTTTTAGAAACCCACAAATTTCAATCCTGACTCTCAAAAGCACTGACTCTGTTCCCACACCATTCCAAACTATAAGTTCCCTGAGGGCAGGAACTATTTGTCTTATCCATCAATTCAATAAATATTTGTTGCTTAAATGATGTAGCTTGATGAACTTGGGTTTAAAAATGATATGCAGTTTTCTCTCCTAAAAATTTTCTGACCTTCCAGCCCAGCATGGTGGGCCACAACTGTAATCCAGACAAGTCAGGAGGCTGAGGCAGGAGGATCAAGGTCAGCTTGGGTAACTTACTGAGGCCCTATGCAATTTAAGCAAGACCCTATCTCAAAAAAAAAAAAAAAAAAAAAAAAGAATAAAATAAAAAAGGGCTAACTGATGATGTAGCTCAGTCATCAAGTGTCTCTGTATTCAACCCCAGTCCCCTAACCCCCCAAAAGTTTCTGACCTGCAAAAGCTTGTTATAATGAGTATTAAAGAAAAGCATGTTTTAATGAGTATTAAAGAAGTTCCCATCAATGACCAGCACAATGTCTAAGCACAGCCTCCCTCCCAGGCTCTCTCTCCTATCCCTCATCCAACTCTAACAGTCCAAAGAGTTGTTTCCCTGCTGTCTAATCAAGATAAAACTTTGAAAACCTGAGCCACCTAGCTTGGCAGGAAGCTCAGAGGCAAGAGTGAGGAAGTTGATGGTTGCCTTACCTGCTCCCATAGACAAAGAATCATTGGCCCAGTCTTGGGTCAAGTACAAGATTGAAAATCATTTCTTCCAGGACATACATGTCTAGCTAAATCCAAAACCAATCCTATCACCAATTTCCTATTTTCTATTTTCTCAAAATGCACATTTTTTTATTGTTGGTTATTCAAAACATTACATACAAAATGCACATTTTTATGATTTTTGTCTATTTTATCTCTGGTGATTCTCGGGAGTTTTACGTGAAATATTGTCAGTATATAATTTTGACAACTCCCAATACTATACTAATAAATATAAAGGTTTCCCAAGAGTAGACCTTCCACAATTAAACTGTACATTAAACTTGATCATGGCTATCTTTCTATAATCATAAAAGGATTTCTGTTGACTTCAGTTTTTACCTCAGCATAAGGTACAGAATTAGGAACAAAGATTAATTCAGGAAGTAGGGCCCAGTGTGGCATGCCTGTAATCCCAGCAGCTCAAGAGGCTGAGGCAGGAGGATTGTAAATTTGAGGCCACCCTCACCAACTTAGTGAGACCTTGTCTCAAAATAAAAAACAAAAAGGATTGGGGATATAGCCTGGATTCAAGTTCATACCTAGCAGGGTAGGGGGAAATCAGGATCTTAATCTCTATCTAGGAAAAATATTTTTCAACTAAAATAATATATATAAAGGTCCTTATAATACATTCAAAGGAAGATTTTTATCATCCTAAATCATTATCTTATTTGTGGTTGAATAAGAATAAACCTGGGCTGGGCATGGTGGTCCACACCTGTAATCCCAGCAGCTCAGGAGGCTGAGGCAGGAGGATAATAAGTTCAGAGCCATCCTCAGCAATTTAATCAGGCCCTAAACAACTCAGGGAAACCTCGTCTCTAAATAAAATACAAAAAATGGCTCAGTGGTTAAGTGTCCCTGGGTTCAATCCCCGGTATCAAAAACTAAATAAAAACAAAAATGAACCTAGACATCCAACACCTCCAAAGGAGGAATGAAATATGTCTTTACCCCGACCACACCCCTTAACAGAGAGCCCTTATCCCCTCCTAAGTATTCACTGCACAGAGTGAGCCTCCAACCCACTTGACACAGCTAACATGTGGAGGCTCTGGTAAACCACTAACTAGTGGCTCTTTGGGAGGTAGAAGAACAGTGGTCAGGAAATGGCTGCCTTGCCCAGTTTGGCTGCCCAGGTTGGCAAGCCAGGTCAACCAGCCCATCTCCCCCCAGGAACCAAGGAGCTGGGGTAAGCAGGTACCCAGAAGGCCATGCTCACTGTTTACTGTGACACTTCCCGAGAGCGCTGGATAAAGTTACAAAGAGGAAAAGCAACTTAAACTTAAAAGGCTCTTCTGATAGTCCAGGAATGAGGCGATTAGAGCCTTATCTGGTCAAAGGATCCCACCTCAGCTTCATTTCCCCCACCCCCTCTAAAAAAATCCCTTCCTTCTCACTCCCTTAATGTGACCAGAGTTGCCATGGCTCTCCACCCTGACCCCAAAAATCTGTTCCCAAGTGAACTTATCCACGGAAAGGCTTAGTGATTTTTAAAGCCTTCTCTGGGTATTTGCATTTTCTAAAGAAAACAGGAAACCCTCAAGGGGATGAATTTTGTGATTGTAGCACTTTAGGCATCTAACACCCAAATGCCTTCTCTCTGTATTTTCCTTCTTCCATTTCTGCTTGATTGAGCAGATTTCAGGGGCACAGTGTATCTTATCAGGGTTCCTAACATCGTACCATATAGGCTGTGGTATGTGCACAAGGCCATCTCTGCTGATTACAGAAACCTAGTCATCAGTAAGACATTTTTCCATGTTAAAAGCACAGGCTAGTTAAAATAAAATCAAAGAGCTTCCTGGGACAATATGGTGACATTTCTGGATCAGTGTAATATGTTTTAGATTAATCCAGGCTGAAGAAATAGGCTCTAGGAAAATATTGCAAAACCAACAACTCCCAGGAACTCAAGAGAATCTACCAACAAAAGAATATGATGCGTTAAAACACTGCCGTTTGGGTTCCTTTGTAAACTGAAAGCCTTTCCTGTACTATTTGTAACTCAAGGAGTTCCTTCCACTAGAAACAAGATTCCCAGTTGCACCCAATGGACTACATATGTTCGTGTACGTGTACCACCAGTACGTGTACCACCAGCACGTGGACACACTCAAGCCTGACAGTGCCCAGAAGTCTACCAGATCAAGGAAAGGACTTGATACCCATTCATAAAGCTGTGCTGTAGAGCATCATCGCTCAGCCATGAGTTTGTTTGCCATCGCTGGATTAAGTCAAGATGCTTCCATGAACTGGACCCCTTATTGGTTCAACTACTGCTGCATATGGAATCATTATAACTTCAAGTATAGGAGTCTATATTTGCCTTCTTCCACTCTGCCCAGCATATCTAAAAGCCACCCACTCATCCACATAAAGCCAAGAGGCAAAGTGTACATTACTAGATGGCTACACACTACTGACAGAGTGATGTGAAGTTACTGTGGGGCAAGGAAAGGGGAAAGCGACAACCACTCAGAAGCCAAGTAACTCTCCAAGTCCCTGTCATCATGTACCCTGGGCTCAAAACCCAACCCCACCTCTGGACTCTGGAAGTCATGTCAATGTCTGTGCCTCGGTTTCCTCATCTGAAAATGGTGATAATAAGATAACATTCACAGGAGGATAGAGAGAGAAGAATGGCCTGGAGCTTAAAGTAGTGTTCAGCAAATTCTGGCTCTCCTTACTAGTCTTAATTAGGCAAGTGTTTCCTGATCCTTTAGACTCTACATATTGTCTCCCTTCGACTCTATAAGGGTTTGTTTCCAGTTTCATATATATTTGCTTATACACTATAGCACTTTCATATTTATAATCTGCAACAAAGTTGGAGAATCTTTTAAAATCAATCTAATTATGATAGTTTATTCTCCCATAAAAACTGATTTAACACAGAAATTTGAGTATTAAGTTATTACTAAATTATCATTTTTACTTTAATCATATTCTCCTTAACTAAATATTTCTTGTATCTCAGGTTCATACAAAATAATATAGTTGTGTCCAAAATAAAACCAAATTAGAAAAATGGAACTTAATTCACAAAACCAGGGAAGTTTTCAAGCCCATATCTATTACATATATCAAAAATATATCATCTACTCAGTGAAATAAAGTAATTCTTTGCTAGATTATTTCTATTGTTGATAATAGCTCTGAATTTTGTTGGTGTTGGTTATTTGTGTGTGGGTTGGGGGTGTTGTTTGCTTTTCTTGTGATTTGTTTTGTGGTGTTTGGGATTGAACCCAGGGTCTCCAACATGCTAGGTGAGTGCTCTACCACTAAGCTATATCCCAGCCCTTTTCTTTTTGTTTTAAGACAGGGTCTTGCCAAGTTGCCCAGGCTGGCCCCCTAAGCTTTCAATCCTCCTGCTGCAGCTTCCTGAGTCACTGGGATTACAGACATGTACCACGACAGCCAGTGGGAAATTGTCTCTGACCTGATGACATTTTTTTTAAAAAATCAAGCATGAAGGAAATATAGAACTTACATCTCACAAAAGGAAAAATACTGAGTTTTTCAAAATTCAGACTGTTAATAGTATTATCACCACACCAACCATTGAACCAAAGTTTTAATGAATAAAACAGAATGAGAAATATTTCTCACCTCAAAATCACAGATTCGGGGAATGCAATCGTATGATATATATATCTGTACTGTAAAGATCAAAGGTCAAGAAAGATCTTAAAGTCAAATCCAGCATTTCGGTGAGTAGATAGATTCTACATGCCTACAATTTCCTTCCTATGACTTGGAGTCATTCAGAATAAGTTTTATCATTCTTCCATATAATAGTCCCTCAAATACTTCAAGAGAGCTAGCCCTTGTTCTCATTCTTCTCTTCTTCTAAAGAAACGTCCCCAGTTTTCACATGATTCCTCCCAAAACACTGTTTCCAATTCTCCCACCATCCTTGTTTCTCTCCTCCAAACTCTTCAAATTTTCCATGCCTTTCCCAAAATGTGGTATTAAAAGCTGGATTAAAGATGCCCAGTGTCCACCTGACCATCTGTGGGCCAGCACCAGAACTAGTATATCACAACATTCATTTCCCCCTTCCTTTTTAATAATGGAACCCCAGTATTATTCAGGTGAACAATGCACTCAGCTAGGAGGAAGCTCCACTCCCAAATTTTAAATAAGTGTGGTCCTGGGACTAAGTGTCAACCAGTGAGATCAAATGCAAGCATTGGTGTTGTGCAGGACCTCTGGAAAGTCTTCCTTCTTTTTCCTCCTCTATTCCCGCTACCTGGTATAGAGAAAGGATGGCATTGGCAAGAGCAGCCATTTTGGACAACGAGGAAGCCACAAACTGAGGGTGGTGATCAGGAAAATAGGTGCTACGTCCCTGATGATACCATGGGAGTACCAAACCAGCCTTCTATTGCTGCTTATGTAATAGAAAAATGAATATTTATCTCACTCAAGCCAAACAAAATCCCTTTTGCAACAGGAATCCAGAGTAGAGAATGCCATCCTGCGTATGGACTTGCTTCACTACAACTCATGTTAGTCTTTTAAATTTCCATGAAGCAAAGATGTCTTGAGTTCTTGTTTATGCTGGCACTGTGCCATGCATAGGAGCCCAGAGGAAGCACAGATGACACCTCGCATCTATGCTCCTAGATTACATATACATAAATAATTATAATTCTTGGTATGATGATAAGTGCTGTAAGAGAGATTCAGGTAACATCCAGTGGAGATCCAGAAAGGCCCTGTAGAGGAAGGACCACTTAAACTACAAATATGTGGGTCTGAGGGGAGGGGATTCCTCCCAGAGGAAATGAACTGGAATGAGCACAGAGGCAGGAAAGTGCAAGACATGTTCAGGACAGAGCCACATTCTTCTTCTGATGTCACTGACACCTGTCTTCAAGGTCCAAAGATTGTACTTGAGACAGATTTTCTTTTACATTAAAATTTTTTTAAAAACCGTATTTCCAAGATTCATGATATCCTCTAAAGCTACTCAGTACCAACATGGAAACAATTCCTTTCCTTTTAGGCATTTATGGAGCACCAACTGTTTTTTTCAAATAAGTTTCTCCCAATCCACAAAGCCACCATACTTTTCAAAAAATGTTATCAAAATTTTTTTATATTTTAAAAAGAAAACACTTGGAGGTGGTAATTTGGCAGCATTCTACTGAACCAGCAGAAATGTTCCCAAGAGGTGTATTCTGATATATAATACACTAGAAACGCCTAAAGAAAATGCAGTTCTTTTCCTCTTATAACTAATCATTTTGTTAAATCGAGTACATGTTACATAAAAGTTACATGATATTAAAAGTTATGGAATCAAGACAGTAGAGCCTGTGGAAATAATAGAGCACCCGTGGTAAGTATGCGAGACCCAGAGTAAACTCTCCCACTCTGCCTCGGCTTGCTCATCAACAAAAAGGGGATCATTACTGGTATCTACCTCCCTAGGCCATCATAAGGTTCCATAATGTTCTAGTTATGGTGACTGTATACCAAGTTTCAGTAAATGACAGCTCTCAGTACCAATATGACCCTCCTGTCTCTCTCTTCACTCCCTACCTACCAAGACGGGCAATACTGACATCTGTGCCTGGAAAATTCTTTGAAGTGTGGGACTGTCCTGTGTATTGAAGCTGGTTTCCATCTTCATCTTCTGTCTCTAAATGCTAGTAATGATACTCAGGCATTGTGACAACTAAAAAATGCCCCAGTGCATTTCCAGATGCTCCCTCAGGGAACTGATCCAAGTAAAAATCCATCAACTAAACCAGAGAAAATGTCACTCACTACACCACAGTGGTCAAGAAGCTAGAACTTTCCAGGCGCAGTGGTATACACCTGTAATCCCAGCAACTTGGGAGACTGAGGCAAGTTCAAAGGCAGCCTTAGCAGCTTAGTGAGGCCCTAAGCAACTTAGCAAGACTCCGTCTCTAAATTTTAGAAATATATAAAAAGGGGTGGGGATGTGGCTCAGTGGTTAAGGGCCCCTGGGTTCAATCCCTAGTACCAAAAAAATGAAAAAGAAGATGCAGGAATTTTTCAAACAGGAAGATTTTTTAAACTGGGGATGTAGCTCAGTGGCTCAGGTGAAGAACCAAATGTCTATCATACACAAAGCTAGTTCTACCCCCAGCACTGCAACAAAACACTAAGAATTTATGCCACTATTTATGAATGTTAATTAACATGCACATACATTGAGATAACATGGCTAATATTCCTATCAATAAAACATATTTGCTTATAAAAATAATGGGAATTATCAAAAACAGAAACAAATGCAAGCTTTCTCTGCATCCCATGGTGACTCGGTCCCCTTCTCGTCACCTCTAGGTCCACAAGTGGAGTTTGAGCCTCATCATCTGTCACCCAGATAATTCCAGTAAGTAATCCTCTAACTTAACTGATTGCTCTGCTTTTCCTCATTGCAGCAAGTATTATCTTGCTGCAAAATGGAAGTCTGATGACAGTACTTGCCAGCTTACATAGCTCTGAAGCACACATCCCCCACAACGCACTCCCCAACATCTCCTGCAACACCCTCCTACAAGACAGGTTTTTTTTTTTCCTTTATCTTTCCTTTTGGTACTGGGGATTGAACCCAGGGGTGCTTAACCACTGAGCCACATCCCCACCCCAACTCTTGCTGAGTTGCCTAGGGCTTTGATAAATTGCTGGAGTTGGCTTTGAACTTGCAATCCTCCTGCCTCAGTCCCCCTAGCTGCTGAAACTCAATTCTAATAGCAAATCTACACCACCATCCTTGCCCTCAGGCCCCTCATGCCTCCTGCCCATCATCATCCCCTCTTCTGTGTTTCTAAACCTCTATTTTACCTCAAATGCTTATTTTCATGTCTCTTCATCTATATATCACAAGTTCCTGACACAACAGGCTTTCAGTAAATATTTGTGCAATAAATACAGCAGAGATAATTTTTATAGTTAAAATTACTAGCCCAGACTAGTTTAATAGCTTTCTCACCTGTAGAATTTCTCACTGACCTTTCTAAGTTTCATTAATAAGGGGCTCTTAAAAGAAAGAAAGAAAAAAAAAGCATAGACGATGATTCTTACATGTTCTGTTTAAAACTTCTCACAAAGTCAAGGGTTCATCTTCAAGTGTACCTTCCCTCTGGAAATGCTTCTCCTTGGCCAGAGAACACCCGTGACTTCTACTCAGACCCATGCTTCTATCATTCTTGTCCTCAGAGTTACAGAAATATCACCAGTAAACTCTGAACAAAGCCAAGTTTACAGGAAACAATTCCAGGGCACATGAAACTCACAGAAAACAGAGTCTGCTGAGAAGTTTGAACTCAGGAACATGACATCAGGGTCTGTGCCTTCAAGACCTGGGAGGTGAAGGACTAAATGTTCTTGGGGTGGACAGGCAGATTACAAGGTCTTGTCTTCTAATAGTGCCTCATCTGATAGTTCCATCTCCTTTAAAAAAAAAACTGTAGTTTTCCCCCCAGCAATTCCTATGAATAGAGAATTTGACAAGTGGTTTCTTTATTTCAAAAGACCACAGCATGCTGGCTGCTCTGAGGCACTGACCCAACCAAGAGCTGGTCAACTATGAACGATTTAGTACCAGGTTCCCATAGGGCCAAATGTTTGCTGAACACTCACCAAGTGCCAGGACCTTGCACACGATGTCCTTTAAATAGTCCCGGGAACCTGTGAGGTAGAAATGACTAATATCCACTGGACAGACCAGGAAACTGCAGAGAGGTCAACGGGAACACATCTGGAAAGCAGCAGATCAAAACCTCCAAGCTCTAATTCAGGCCATGTCCCAGTATCAGAAAGGGTTTGGCCACAGGTTAACTCTGTCCCTGAAAAACCTGCTGAGATTGGCGATCCTGGGCAAGTGAGAAAGGGCCCTGGGAGCATGACCCAGAACTTCTATAATAGTGGGAGAGCCCAGTTTGACTTGGCAGCCAGAGATTGAAATGTGCATCCCTGAATTCAGTTCATTCCCAAAATGAAGGCCACCTTCTATAGCTTTGAGGAAACCACAGAAATTTTTCTTTACAAAAATGGGAGTGATTTTAGCATAGAATTTTTTTTTGAAATTTTTTAATAGTTTTTTTTTTTTTTTTTTTTAATTATCGGCGGACACAACATTTTTGTCTGTATGTGGTGCTGAGGATCGAACCCGGGCCGCACGCATGCCAGGCAAGCGCGCTACTGCTTGAGCCACATCCCCAGCCCTAGTATAGAATTTTTGCAAATATGAAAATATTTACTAACTCCTCAAAGGCTATTCAAATATTCCTTCCTGGCTGGCACAGTTCTAAACAACCCTATGTCATCTGTCTTTCAATGCAAGTCCTCCAAGTGTTCAGTGTCTTTCAGAAAATGCAAAGGCACACTCAAAGCTATGAAATACAGTTTATAATAGTCTGGTCCATATTTCACTGGAGACCAGGACACAGTAAAGTCATGTAACCAAGGAAGGGAATTATAAATGATAAATATTTTTTAAAGTAACAACTTTTCAGTTGTATATGTGTGTGGTATCTTAACAATCAAGATTTAAAGATGAATGCAAACTTACATAGGTAATGACAGATAGCTATGAGTTCAATCCCAGTCCCAAAAAATAAAGGTAAAAATACATATACCCCAATGTTTTGATAAATTCCTTCTAAATAGAGTTCCTAAGTGTCCATTAAAGTTTACTGCTAGCTAAAACCCCAAATCTGTTTCATTTTATTATATCCCTCAATCAGCTTTAATATAGGAAAAGGAAAAGAAAACATTAAATGATTCAATAATTAGCTTATCCTAGAGTGAGTTGCAGCATTACTTTCAACTCCCATTATCCTTTAATGTTAATAAGTACACGCTTACTTATTAAGTTTCAATTCCCTAAATCATTCTTTCAAAATGTGCTGAGATGAAGGAGCAAAGGTGTCTCTACACTTGACTTTTCCTTAAAACCATATATTAAGCGTTACTCTGGTGTGTTCCTCTCAAACTAAAACTGGCTTAAGGATTCTCATTATTAAGAGTAAGGATGGCAGGGAGGGAATGAGGAGGAGAAATCTCTAATTTGTCATCAACAAAATAAATCAGGAAACAGTCTTTCATCTTAAGAGTACAATTTACTGATTTAGTCATTTATTTACAAAATTGATGGAAATTGTTAACAAGGAGTTAATTGATTTAAGTCACCTGATTACCACAGTTAATTAACCACACTGACTTAATCTACTTTGAAAACATCAACTAATCATTTCCCAGGTGTCAAGGGGTAAATCGTTAAATAAAAAATAAACCTCTGTCTCCTCTTCCAGGGAAATTTCTTGAGTGTGTTTTCTTTGCAGATTCCAATCTAGCAACAAGTAAGGTTGTGGAAAAAAAAAATTTATATGGCAATACTGAAAGAGCTGCCATCTTTCCAGAGTTTTTTCTCCCATTATAATAAAGGACAGGCAGTCTTGCAAACTTACTAACCATGTCATTTTGAATTACTTCAAAAATGAGCAAGGCACACTTCCTGCATAAAAATGAACAAATGAAAGGCAATGGAGACTTTCATCTGGGAAAGTGAGTTTTCAAAAAAGGAACTTGAGAAACACTGTTTAGATAGAGTGACTACAAAGAAGCAGTACAAGGGAATGGGGGTTACTGAACTGTTCTAATCCTGATTGTGGTGGTGGTGGTGGTTACACAGATACAAACATGTATTAGAACTTACAGAAACAGGGGCTGGGGGTGGAGCTCAGTGGTGGAGCACTTGGCTAGCATGCATAAGGCCCTGGGTTCCATCCCCAGTCCTGCAAAAAGAAAAAGGAAGGAAAGGAAAAGAAATGTACACACATCAATTTTAGCCTATGTTAATTTTTAAAATAAAATAAGCACTTCATAAATGCCAATACCTGTACAACCAGAGAAATGAAAAGTTGTGCTGCAATTGTGTCCAATGAATCGAAATGCATTCTGCTGTCATGTATAACTAATTAGAACAAATTAAAAAATAAAAATAAAATAAATGCCCATACTCAAAGCTTGCCTCTCTGGGAACTGTAAAATTTTATTCCCCTTTTTACAGACACCTGCCCCTTACAAAAGGCCTATGTGTCTCTTGCTCATCTAGTTCTCAATTAGTAGATCCACTGCTTCTCGAGAAAAACAGAGCTACTACTATCTTTGATCTACTAATATGCCCATGGAACAGGAAGGCCCTGGAGGGAACCAAAGTTCCCAGGTCACTATGACAAGGCACGCTGAGATCTCCTAAAGGGCAAGAGTACTGAGGCTTTAATAAACGTTCATTCCTCCTCCCTTCTCTTTTTCATTCCTTTAATCACAGCAAAACGCTTGAAAAATAAATCTGATTACAGTGAGATTTTGGTGCACATATTCACAATCTGCAACAACTATTAAAGACCCTTTGATTTCCCTCACAGAGAAGTCCAAGTGTTGGATAAAATATGCATCCTTCTCAGTCAAGTCTCTCTGGGTGCCAAGATCTCTCCTGTCTGCACTCTTGAGTTTAATTATTTACAGTGAGAAGCATCTACCTTCCACTGTCCTCCAGTTAGTATCTTCAATTTTTAAGCCATGCATTTTTGTTTTTCACTAGAATCTCAACCTCTAGTGATTACTTAGCAAATTCTTTCAACACCTCACTGCACCAAATATTAGGGAAGGAGTAAATTTTTACGACAGAAATAAACTGGAAAAAAATTTTGGTACATAAAAATTAACTATTTAAAAGACAGTTACAGTGGCATATCCCTATAATCCCAGCTACTCAGGAGGCTGGGGCAGGAGGATCACAAATTTGAGGCCAGCCTGTGCAACTGAGCATGATATAAAATTTTAAAAGGGTTGGCACCCCTGGTTCCATCCCTCATATGGTAAAAAAAAAAAAATCAATCTTTCAGTAATTGACTTGGGATATTGTGTATTTGACTTTATTCATTTGTAAATTCTTTACTAGACACTAACATAAAAGAAAAACAGAATTTCCTATCAGCAGCAGCAATCATTGTGATTTAGAAATATAAAAACTGCCATTGGCATTCCAATCCAAGATCTTCCTCTCAAACTTGTATACAGGTCCTGACAGATCCCTAAGGGATTATTAATAGAGTCTTCAACTTTATTGCTTCCAGGGCTGGTCTCTAATTTTCTTCTAACAATTCTATTTCAATCCAGTTAACTAAGGAAAGCCACGCCAGGTGGAAAAAAACTTCTCTTTGAGACCCACTTAATATCCATAGTAGAAACTTCCCCTAAAGCCACCCTAAGGAAAGGGAACACTACCTTTTGTCCCCAAAAAGGACAGGTGCATTCCTTTTAAGACTACCTCAAACCTTCGGGTACCTTCTTTAGTCCCCATCAAAACATATTAAACTCAAATCTCATTCTCCCTGAACCCTTCTCTGACAAGCATTGACTATGCATTACTATCTCAACCAACTATTTTTCCCTATAGGAGAAAACCTTTCTGCTTTGTAACTCGAGTTTCAGGGGGCTACACTGTCTTACTCTGAATAACTGGCTCTAGCAATGACAGAACAGACATCTTTGACAACAATGAATGGTATTTTGGGGCAAGAGACTTTTAAACATATCCAGCACATAGGAGATACCTTCTCTAAATCTACAAAGCAGACTCCTCTGGGATATAAAGAGACTTAGCTCTCATTTTGGATGTTCAGACTTTCTTCTAGGACTTTAAGAAGACTTGGGAATTTTTCCATCAATATGAAGCAACAAAACCTTTACAAATCTATATATCGCTGCCATCCCTGATGAGAAGTTTGGAATAGAACTTTGGTTAGATAAGGGTGCTCTGAATGAAAAGACATGTAATTATAGAGAAAAGGATGTTCCTAGATAATAGAACCCCAGCAGGCAAGAATCAGAATGAAGCTAATGAGTGTAGAAGGAATAGAAATGGACACACAGCTATTTTGGACAGGGCCCATATGGAGGTGATCCCTAAAATTTGTAGTACCTCATTACCTTATGCCTGGAACATGATAAGGTCATGATCAACACGTACTCAATGAACTGCCAAAAGTATTGCGAAAATGCCCAAAAGTTGAAACTGACATGAGAAGGTACCAGCCTCTGAAATGGCGTTGACTTATCATTGTAAGAGTCACTAAGTAAAGGTTTACAGAAAAACTATCTTCCACTTTCTCTTATTTATCCACAATGACAACATTGGTTTTCTGAGTTCAAATCTTAGCTCTAGCACCTAACTGAATGGCTTTTGGCAAATTATCCCACCTGTCTTTGCCTTGGTCCGTTACACATACAATCTGGACTGTTAATAAAGAAGCAAGTAGACTAATAACTGAAAAACATCTAGGACCTGGTACACAGAAGGTATTAAAAAAATTGAGTAATTATTAGAGCTGGGGATGTAGCTCATTGGTAGAGTGTTTGCCCCGCATACACGAGGCCCTGGGTTTGATCCCTGGCATCACATACACACACAAAGGTAGGTATTACTTTAGCTCATTCCTCCATCATCTCTACCCGTACATGCATGTAACCCAGCACTCCCCTCTAACTTAATTGCTACATATGGAATCCTAAAAAGAATGGGGACTGACATGAGAAAGTCTGTGCCCAAAGGACAAACAGCCACAGGCCTTTTTCAACAGTCTGGGGCCCTGTTTGGTTGGGCCATTTTTCCTTCATTCATCAAGAACAAGGCTCAGGAACGCCCTGACTGGACTTGTGGTGTTCTTGCCACCACTGTCCAAGAGGCCCCCCTGAGTTTGGAAGCCCCTCCCCTCTCCAAAGAAGGCCTTTTGTCTCACCAAGGCTGTTTTCACTGTGCCATGATCTCAGAAAGCTTTCCTTTGTGTTCTGTTTAAACACAGAATGACAGTCCACTAACATAATGTCTAAAAACTTTGGCTTATCTTTTTGTAAAAGCTACTGTATCAAATCTGTGGTAAAAATAGCAGAATGACCTATTCTGTAGCATAGGGAAATTCTCACAGGGTAACCAAGAGTCTGGGATGGAAGTTACAAAGACTGATGCAGAATCAGCTACTCTCAAGTGCACTGGGAGTCACCAGGGGGTGGGGGCCCATGGGCACAGAGGTGTACAAAAGCTGGGAGTCAAATGAAGAGAAACAGCGTTGCTAAGCCACTTGCTTTCATAGAGACAGCAATTTTCTTTTTTTTTCCATCAGGATCTTGATGGGGCCTCCAGAGGCCTGGGGGAATATAGGGCTGGTAAGACCAGGAGCATGGTGATGAGCTGAGGATGCCTGTTCTTAACATCCATGGTGGCATCTGTGCACCACCGTTCAACTTTATTTAGCCCTATTTGGGACACTACAGATAAAGTAATGAATAAAAGAGATGAAAATCCATCTCATCGCAGAATAGAAAAGACTTATTGGCAAATAAACAAATTAAGTAATTTAATTAACGTACCTTCTCAGATGGTGAGAAATGTAATGGAGAAAGGAAATCGGGAAAGAATCAGAGAAGACCACACCCCAGCAGGTATCCATGAGCAAATACCTGTAGGAGGCAAGTCATGCACAAACTGACAATCTGACAGAAAGCAAATGGAAAGGCCTGAGAGGGCTCACTGTGCTGGGGGAAAGCAATGTATCACTGTGCCTGAGGCATTGAGCTGGGGAGACGAGGACGTGAGGTCAGGGAGGCCAGATGGTTGGAATCTTATAGACCATTGGAAGGACTTAGACTCTTCATGAGATGCAGCAGGGCAGGACACCTAGAGATGAACAACTCAGTTTCCCCTTCAAGGTAGGACCAGCTGCAGGGAAGGACTTTCTACCTGCAATCAGCTTTTTGGGGGATCTGCCTCAGCTGGAGAAGGCCACCTGCCCAAGGTCATGTCTTCCCAGGGCAGGCCATATGCAGTAGCTGAGCAAGGATATTACCTGGGCCTGAAACAGATCTCTTTAATAGGCAACTCTTGCTCCAGGACTTCTGCAGTGTTGCCCAAGGCCTTGTCCCAGTTCAAGTTCTTCTTCTGCCCATCCTTTTTCTCTTTCCTCTCACAGGCATTGGTCATAGCAAATATCTTGTGCTCCAAGCTCTGTCTCAGTGTCTATTTCTAGACAAACCAGCCTGTTTGTGACAGAAACCACCAGAGCTTTTTGAACAGAGAAGTGCCATGATCTGACTGATTTTAGGAGAGGGCTCCTTGAGCTACTACAGACAGTAGAGAGGAATGGGACAGAGGAAAGAAGGTGACCATAAGGAAGCTGTTGCCATAATCCAGGCAAGATGGTGGTCACATGGACCCAAGTGATGAAGCCAAAGATGGTGAAAGTGACTGGATTCTACAAATAGTTTGAAGATCGAAACAATGGGGTTTTCTGAAAGATTAGGTAAGGGGTAAAAAACAAAAAGAGGAATCAACACAGAATCCAAGCTTTGGGGCCTGAGCAAGAAAGGAGCAGAGAAGACCACACCCCAGCAGGTATCCATGAGCAAATACCTGTAGGAGGCAAGTCAGGCACAATCTGAAAGCTTTGGGGCCTGAACAAGAATGGAGCAGCCATTTCCTGGGGTGAGGAATTCCAGGTGGAAAACAGATTTGGAGGATTAGTGGAGATCAGGAGCTTCCTTTGGGATCCATTAAGTCTGAGATGGCTATTGGACAACCAAATAGATAAGTCAAATGAGCAGACAGAGATATTGGTCTGGAGTTTAGGGTAGTGGTCTGGATTAGTACATAAATTTGAAAGATATCAGCATATAAGTGAGACAGGATGAGGCCAAAGAAACAGAGCGGCTAGGAAAAAAAAAAAAAAAAAAGGAAGAACACCAGGAGAGTGTAATTTTTTGGAAATCAAAGGAAGAGTTTCACTGAAGAAGACGGGATACACTGTGTCTAGAACTGCTCATGGGTTAAAGAGGATCTGAGCTAGAACAGGGCTATAACTCAGTGGCAGAGCATTTGCCTAACATGTGCAAGGACTTGTTCCTCAGTACCCCAAAAAGAATAATAAGGGGCTGGGGATGTGGCTCAAGCGGTAGCGTGCTCGCCTGGCATGCGTGCGGCCCGGGTTCGATCCTCAGCACCACATACCAACAAAGATGTTGTGTCCGCCGAGAACTAAAAATAAATAAATATTTAAAAAAAAAAAAAGAATAATAAGACCAGAGCTGAGAATGAATCAGTGGATTTAACATGGAGTTCATCAGTGACTTTGACAAAGAGATATGTGTCAAGGGTGATGGCAAAAACCTGAAGGGAAGAGATTTGAGGAAAAAATGGAGAGAAATTATAGTGGATATCGTCAAACTGTCAGTGTTTGCTGTAAAGAAGAACAGAGAAGTGAGAGTGGTATCTAGAAGGGGATGTGGAACAAAGAGGATTTTGTAGAAGAGAAAGGATTCGATTACTAAGAGATGAGAAAGAATGGGATCCAGAACATGAATGAAGCAGTTAGACTTAAGAGCAAGGACTATTCTTCCAGAATAATAGGAGGAAGACAGAATAAACAGGCTGAAGAGCAAGAGATGATGGTCAAGGGTTTCGAGCTCCTGCTGGCTTCTACTTTCACATTTACTAAAAACAAAAAACATTCGAGCAGACAGTCTCAAAGGTTGAAGGAAACAGGAGGTGTTAGTGGGTCATAAAATATAAGCTACGGAAGCAAATTAATGAGTAATTTGAGGGACGGTGCAGACAAGGTAGGATCAACAAACTGGAAGTCCCAGTGAGGGCCACAGACAAGGTTAAGAAATAAAGAAAATGAACTATCAGGTTTTACAATATTCCCATTCCAACCATGGAATCCATGGCTGTCCTAGACGCTCTTGGACATGGTCAAGGATGCTCTGAATAAATTTCTACCTTAAGTGAGAAAGGAAAAGAAGACCTCTCACTCACACTTGTTTACATCATGTAGTGAGAACAAGAGCTTCAAGTGTGCCCAGGGAAAGGGCAAAGAACACAATTAAGACACAAACAGTGGCAGAGATTTAACATGGAGGACCTGTTGTTCTGGCCAGGAAAGGAGATGGTCTTACCCTCAGACAATAAGAGTAGTTATTCTTATAACTCTGCCTTCCAGAGCAAGCAATAGATTTAACCAAGTACACTAACCTGCCACTCAAAGGACCCTGCAGTGACTGGTCACCTATCTCTAAGTCTCAGTTTATAAAACTAAAAAAATAAGAGGTATTACCTAGCTCAGTTGTTCCCAAATTGTCTGACCCTCAGAACCACCTAGAAACTCTTCAAAACAAATTCCCATATCTTTGATTTAGTAAGCATGGATTTTGACCTAAGAATATATATAGTTTATAAAGCTCCACGGGTGATTTTTATGATATGACAACTTTGGGAAGCTAACTGGCATCTATCTAAGGTCCTTAGAAATTATAACATTTTAAGTTCCTTTGATGAAATAATGCTTTTAAGAATATAACTAAAACCTTTTTCAAGGCTGAATATTCCTCTAAGCGTGATCAAGGAAACAAGCAGCCCCATTTGCCTTGGCTGCAATATTACAACCATATGGGAAACCAGACTGAAAACAAAGCTGAAACTTAGAGGGGAGTTGAGTCAAAAAAAAAAAAAAAAAACACAAAGAAAGGGAACCAGAGCCCTGACGACACCTCACCTGAACTCCACTCTGTCTCAGGGTTTTTCACCTACATGAGCCAATGAATACCCTTTGTTCTTTAAGCCAGTTTGAGTTGGGTTTTCTATTTCTGGTTTCTTGAAACAAGAATGTCCTCCAAACCCTTCCCCAAACCAAAATTAAGCTCATGTGGAAATAATAGCATTTTCCTCTTATAGTAAGGTCAAATGTGGGTGAGAGTGACATATTTCAGATAAACTATGTCAATTCTGCAGTTCAACTTTATGGATTATTCTATGAAATAAATGGTTTAATTTTTTGAGTCAGAAAAGTACTCCTCGTTAATGAGATAAAAAACAAAGAATTGGGCCTGAAATGACATACAAATCCCTGACATTGTAAGACAGGATATTTTTATATAAGAATCCAAGAAATTGTAGCATAACAAAATTGTGGCTACTTTCCTCTTCCTCTTCTTCAGGTTTCCTCAACACCCACTGGGCCCAAAAAGCAGTTATGTTGACACTTTAATGTCAATCAAGAGACAAATGAATTAAGGCTTATTTTCCAAGTTATGAGGAACCTTCATGTGTTATTGGCTGGGGTGCATAAATTGAAAAGAGACCTTTGGGTATTGCTTACAAACTTGAATCTCAAGATCTAAACAATACACAAGTCATTGTATCCTTGATAACAGTGGCTTAACTTTTCAATGCACAGAATGGCAACCCTCTCCTTTCACTCATTTCTCACTGTTTCCTACAACCTTGAGGTCAGGCATGACCCAAGGGCTAAGGACCAAAAAGTATCGAGATTTCAACATGAAACTTTAAATTGTCTAATATGTCATTTTTCTAGGAAAAATTGTGTGTCACTGCTGTCCTAAATCAGACATGCCCAAATATGAAAGTTAACCATCCTAGTTTAGGAATAATAATGTTTTCGTTTTCTTAGCACAAGCTATTCAAATTAAGAATGTAAATTAACCACCAACAAAATAGCCACCTGCACAGCGTATATTTTTTGGCTTTTGAAAATTACTCCAGTAAGGTAGAAAAGATATCTGTTCTACCATCTGTGGAAGAAGTCCCTAGGTTAAAGACCCCTAGACATGCACCAGGATATAGTCTATCTCCATGGAAGCATCTTAACCTATCTTCAGACTCTTCTCTCTTCTTTCCATCTATCTCATTCCCATAGCTGAGATCCATATGTGGAAAAGGAACAAACAAGGGAGTGAAATAAGCTGGAGAAGGAGTTAGGGGTCACAGAAAAAAAAAAAAAGGAAGCCTACAATGGACTCAAAGAGTTCCTATATTCTGTTTCTCTGCTCATTTTCTAGAATTTCCCTGTCCATCATAAAGGTCTGCACCAAATAAGAAAATATGGGGCTCCAAATAAATCTTCTCAAAGTCTTTCCTTCTCCTGTTCTTTCCCTAAACTTGCATCATGATTCTAGGAACACAGAGCACCATGTCTTTTAATATTTCTAATAAATATTTTTCTCCCTTCAATTCATTGAGTCATCTGAGGACTGTCAGCCTTTTCAAGTCTGATTTCACATACAGAATAAAAATAACATCAGTCAACCTTTTCTGTTAAGGTGTACTGGTCATTTTTGCAGCTCAGCATCTGTTTGCCCTTCTCCTGGTAGCCTTACCCCAAATCCCCTCTTAGGTCCACACTTAATCCATGACCTCAGGGACCAAGTAAGAGACACATGCCTAAGTTATAGGAACACTTCATAACCCTGGATATGGCAGTCATTTGTCCCAAGAGCCTAAGGCCTTGAAAAGTCCCTGTGATCCTCTGAGACATTTGCTGAAACCAATCAAACTCTTGCTCTTTCCCAGTGGAGATGATCGGACAGCAGATGACTGACAGCCATTTTACACTAAAGAACATGTTTGGGAGTGGCTTCATCTTAGTGACCACTAAACCATAGTGGTAACAATATTTTACCATTTTGTCAACAATTTTTAAAAAGGAGATGATGAGAAAACAAGACTGGTACAACATAGGGCAAGCCTCTATTTTGTATTTGATTGAACCAAATGAAACTGCCAATATCTGACTATTTCCGCCTGGAAAAAAAAAAAGGCAAACTGAGATAGCTCAGCTTAATATCTGTACCTTTTGGAATAATTTCAATAATTTTCCTTGGCTTCAGTTGGTTTAGCATAGATTTCTGTCATTTACAAATACCTTGAAAAATGTAAAATTTTCACAGTCACTAAGAGGACACATCAATCTGTGCGCGTGTGTCCTCGGAACTGACTGCAAAGAAGATACCTAGATACTAAAGTAATTCCACCCCCAGGTTATAAAAAATCAAATTCTTGAGGAAGATGATAATGTTGGATAGGAATCTATGAGACTTCACAGTCATTGCCTCATTCGATCTGCATAACCATCCTGTGAGGTAGATATGGACCCATTTTACAAAAAAGAAAACTGACCCAGAGCACTAAGAGTCATTGTACTGGATTTCCTAGATAGTGAAAAGCAGAGCTAAAATTCAACCCCAGATCCTCTAATTCCAAAATCTCAAATTCCTCATATTTCATAATAACAAGATTGCCGAGAAATTATTCAAGGAACATTCCCTTTCAATTCAAAATATTTTGTCAGCACCCTCTACTTTCTATGTACTCTGTTCTAGCTGGTAGGACTTAGCAGACACACCAAAGTCGTTATTACCATGTTTCTAGTAACACAAGAAATACATCTAGGTTCATAATATCATTATTTTAAATTATAATAAAAATTCTAATTCAAAAACCTGTCAGTGTTCTTAGAGTGCCACCTGGACAAATGATTAACCATGACCTAAAAAGTACCTTGAACAAGACTAAAAATCTAGTTCTATCCCAGTCAGCACTAGAAAATCCAAAGAATGTGTTTTGATGGTCCAAAGATTTGCAAAATGGATCTGGAGGCATGGTCCTTGGGAGTTGGGGGCTCCATTCCAATGTGGCAGAAGCGCTGAGTACATGCACATGGTTGTACTGACCCACCACAGGATTCCTCTTTGGCCTGGAGCAAGAGACCTACCCAGTTTTTTTAAAGATTCACGAAGGTCATCTACTTGTCATACTCTGACTCATCTGATAAGTGAGGATCAACTGAAAGGAATTAGAAATCTCTGGGACTAAAGAGGGTGGGGACTTTCAGATGACCTGTATCAAGAAAAAATGGTCAAGTGCAAAGACTGGGAATGAGATGCTCAGATGCAGATCTTAGCTCTACTGCAGTCTTCATACCCTAAGGCTAGGTACTTAATTCCCTTCCCTTTCACTCCTTTCAGCCCTCCTCCCTCCCCTCTCCTGGGTTAATTGTTTATCTGTAAAATAATACAAGCAGACCAGTTGATATCTAAGGCTCCCTTTAACTGCAAAAATTCTTGTTTCCACCACATGGTTGAAGGGAGTTCAGGCAGAAGCCCTATAAAGAACAGAATAGAGGAATCTCAAGTAGAGAAATATAAGCCAATTGCTGTGAAATAAAAGCATTAATCAGGTATAAGAAGTGAGATGTGACAAAAACACAATTCTTTGAAACATACAAACTTCACTCAAAGATGCAAATGTCATAAGGACATCACCAAATTTTACTGGACTAAAGATATAACTTTGTTGAAGGTCAATACTATAAAAAAAAATAAAAATAAAGAGTACATCCTCAAGTCTGGGAATTCCTTAAAGACCTATTAGTTGAAAATGCTTAAAGAAGACTTTTCTACATGCAGTTGAAAATTGGAAATATGAACAATAAGCAGGAGTATATTACTTTAAGTGTTGATAAATATAAAAATAGTACTTTCCTAACAAGTGTAAGGTCCTGGGTTCAATCCCCCAATACCTCAAAAAATATATACATACACTACTAGTTTATTTTCATGATCTATATACCATACATCATGCTAAGTATTTTACCATTTTAGCGTTTCATGTTCATATAGAATGCCACGGGATAAGTTCTTATTATCATGTCAATTTTGCAGTTGAACACCTGAGCCATGCAAAGTTAGGTGCCTTCTCCAAGGTCACACAGCTAAAATGTAGTGAAGCCACGACTGCAACCTAGAGAACTTAACTCCTGAAGGCACTCCTAATTTTTTTTTCTTGAAAAGCATTATGAAAAAGATGAAGAAAATGCAAATAATTTTTACAGACATGGAATTTTTAAAACAGAAAAGCTAACCATGCAACACTCAACATTCTGCTCTTCCAATTTCTAGTGGCACAAAGTTAGTTCTGGTTTTCTACCTAAAATGCAATGCTTAACTAAAGGTATTTACAATTTCATCATATTTTATTTCATATTTTATTTCATATCATATGATTCTATAAGGCAAAATCAAAACAAGGGGAATACAGAAGATTCTTCAACCAACCAGGCTCAGGACATTTAGAGGACATATATCTAAAAATATATCAGATATGAAGACTAAGAATGAAGAGACTTGAGTTCAGATCTTAGAAACCTGAAGTTTCTGAAAAAATATCCACCATCCATGGTTATGAAGCAGCAGGTGAATTTTACCCAGTAGGGACTTACAAAATGCTTCTGGCCTTCTTTAATAACCTCACACATGTACAACATTTTTTTTTAGCTGTTGATAGATCTTTTTATTTTATTTTTTTATACCCAGTGCTGAGAATTGAACTCAATGCGCCTCACACATGCCAGGCAGGTGCACTACCACTGAGCCACAGCCTCAGCCCCAACTTACCACAACACTTTTAGCACAAAACAAAAGAGAAACAGAGAAAACATACCATAATGGTTAAATTATGGACTCTATGGAGTCAGAATTCCCTAGGTTTGCCTCATACCTTTGCCATTTTCTAGTAATATGAACCATGGGCAATTCTTAATTGCTAGATGCCTCCATTTTCCCATCTGTAAATTAGGGATAATAACACTACTTTCTTTAAAAGGATATTATAAAGGCAAAGTGAATAGATAACTGTAAGATACTCAGAACAGGACTTGTCACATATGTAAATGTGTGCTGTGTTAGTACTACTACACATATTGTTACAATATATTATCATAGAATAAAGATACATGGATGTCAACTACCAAGAAGAGAAGAAACTGGTTATTTAAAGACTAAACCATCCACCCAGGGAAAAGAATATGTTTTAGATGTACAGGGACTTTGTAAATTAATCAGGGCAAGATGTCCTTCTGCCAGGCAGGAACAGAAACATGTAGTAAATCCTATTGCTATATTTAGCACATGAGATATATAGATATACATAAATATAATATATACATATATATTTGCACTGTGCAAACTTCCCACAATAAAAATAAATTCTTTCTGTTTCCAACACTGAAAAAGCTGTCCAAAGAAAGAATTATTAACGGTCTCACCCTGCCTCCCCTTCCTTTCCAAAAGATTTTTGCAAAACCAGTGGGGTTTGTTGGCATTTCCAAACTTCTTCCCAGGAAGTCTGAAATGGGTGCTGCTAGGAGTTGCTGTATAATTACTTACTTGATTCTCTCTAAGGAGCTTATGCTAAGAATTGAAGAAAGAAAGCAGATTAACCATTTGAATACATGCCACGGCCCATCCACAAGCCCTCCCCTCTCTCCTCCATAAATGGGGGCTTCCACAGTACCCACCCGTCAACCCCAATACGTGATCCAGGGAAATCAATTTATTGCTTTGGCTAATCCTGCAACAATAGGGGTTTCATTTTTATTGTAGGGCAATTAAGATGTCCGACGGGAAGGAGCAGGGGGGGGGGAAGGGGGGACTCCCCCATCCCCACAGACAGATTAGTCCCTGCAGTGGCAGCAGTGTCCGCTCTGTCTGTCTGGTGGTCGGTCACACGCAGCTCGCGGCTGCTACCTAGCAACGGAAAGCCAGGGAGAGAGCTCGCGGGTTCTCCGGTAGCCTCCTGGCCCTTTCCATTCATCCCAGCTCGCTCTCTCTCGGGCGCTGGCGCTCGCTCTCTGGCGCTGGCCCCCACCCCCAAGACCCCCATGCTCTCTCGCTCTTTCTCCCCTCCTTCTCTCCATGCCTTTCACTTGCTTGTCTTTCCCTCTCTCCTCAGCTTCTCTTACTGTTTTTATTCCCTCCACTTCTCCTCCCTTCCCTCTGTTTCTGTAAAAACAACTCTCCAACAACTTGAGAAGTTTAAAGCCATACTAGAAACTTTCTGCATTCGAGCCCCAAAACTGGCGGCGCAAACTGGCCCCATTCATGCACACAAAAGCCCCCACCTCCCTGTTGGAAAGCAAAACTCCTCAAGAAAATACTCCAGTATCTCAGCTGCACTCTCGGCCAATCCCGCCTCCCGGTCTTATCTTGGCTCGTAAATGATCTGTATCATGAGATGCGGTCTCTTGGGGGTCACCGCGGGACCAAGTTTCGCCGGTGATGGGAGGGGGAACCCTGGCCTGCGGCCCTGAGCGCGCTAAGCGATCTCCCTAGCCAAGCGCTGCAGGTGGAGAACTGCGCTCAGAGCTGCGAGGTCGCTCAGACTCCAATAAAGAAATCCTTGGTAGGTGCAGGTTGCAGATCTGCAAAAAGATCCTCTTTTCCCGGTCCCAACTCCAAAGTGTTTTCCAGAAGGGTCAACAACCTTTTCAACCCGCGTGGGAAGAAAGACGAGGATCCCTATGGAGTGAGCTGTCACCAAAACCAGTAGAGCTGCGTTCTCAAGTTGGCGGCTGCCGAGTTCCCGGGCCAGCGTTGGGGCGCTAGCGCTAGTCCGCTCGCAGGGCAACCTTAGTTCCCCCCAAGAAGAGTAGCTGCCGCGCAGCCGCCCTACCCTGGTCGCTCCTCTCCGCTGAACTCTACCCTGCCATGCCCAAGGAAGTCCATAGCCCCTGCATGGCTCTGGCCAGTGGGTGCTTACCTTGACCACTGACCCGCACCAGGCAAGCGGCGAGAGCCAGCAGTAGCTTGCACCTCACCGCCGCCGGGCGCTCCATCCTCCCGAAAGTCCCCTGCCTCGCCGTTCCTTCCCCGGGAGGTGGGCGCGCGTCCCTCACAGCACCAGCAGCGCCTCCTCTTGTGATTGCTCCTTGCAGTCCGCACCTCAGCTCGCCTCTAACAGCAGAAAGCCTGCCCGGAGGCCTGAGGCATCCCGTTTTCTACCCGCGCCAGACCCCACCCTCCAGACAGTGCATAAAGCCCTTTAGACCCGACCGCCCCGGAACTAGCATGCGGGAATCCAGCGGGGCAGGCCCCCTGCCGCCCGGCCCGCCCCCTGCACTTTGCAGCGCAAGGAGGAGTGGGCACTCGAACACAAGCGCGCTCACACATGCACACTCCACACACGCGTACACTCATGCACGAACTAATTCAGGCACACACACTGCTCACTGCCACACAAATTGATTCAGTCACGCAAGCGCGCACTTTTCACAGTCACACTAAAACACTGACATGGTCACTCTTAAGCATACTCATACGCCAGCGTTTGCGCTGCCTTCGCCTCTCTGCAGGATTTGCCTCCGAACAGAAGCAGGCTAGGCGTCCCACGGGGAAATCGGCCAGGGACATAAACTTAGAAACTAAATGAGCAATGCAACGGAATAGAGAAGGCGGGGGAGGTCAGGAATAGAGAAGAGAAAGAAAAATAAGTGATAGAAAAGGAAAAACGAAAAGATAGACAAGGGGGGGAAAAAAGCGCGGAGGGAAAAGAAGGAAAGGGAAGGGTGTTTAACACCAAGAAAGGGGAAAGGGCAAGAGTCAGTTGGAAAGATCTGCGACCTTCATTCCCAGACCTGAACTCTCCCGCCTCCCTCGGAGTCCCTGACTTCCCCAGATAGGATTCAGGCTGCCCAAATGGAGTCTTCGTGTTTTTATAAGTTCGAGAGTCTTCGTGTTTTTATAAGTTTGGATCATTGTTGAGGAAACCATTGGCACGTTTAGCTTTTAAGTGCCGCGTCTACAGGTGTCGCGGACAGGTTGCGCTTCTTTACTAGTCTGTTCATTTTGAAACAAACTGAAAAGAATGTCTTCTCCGTAGTTATTAAGAAGAAGCAGCACTAGGGGTTTAGGAAACTCCGAGGTTCCCTTTTGGGGGGCCACATTGAACAGGCAGGCGGGGACCGGGCTCCCAAGAGCACTGAGAGTGAGCCTTACACGCGACCTCAGAGCCGGGTCCCCAGCCTGTACGCGTCACCGTAGCACAGAGAGAAAAGAAGAAATGGTGCAACTTAATGCCGACACTGAGAGCTCAATATGAAGAGGGGTTGGTTCCGGACTCAGGCTTTCCCAGAATCTTCTGCCCGGACCCCTGAAGCAGCGCGGCCAGTACAGGATCCTGGTCCAAGAAGCCCTTTCCCTCAGCTCCCTCAAGGGAGCTGTGACGCGTGCAGGCTACAAGCTCTATATCCACGTGGTCCCTGGACAAGGTCCCGCCGCCTCCCCTCTCCACAGGGGTGACAACGTGCCAATTCCTGCTAGCCCCTTTTTCCCAGAGTACTGACCACCTGGGGCTCAGCTGACCCCAACAGTCCTGATCGTATAGCTTGGGTAGACTCTGGTTGGAGCAGCTTTGGAGATCAGGGGTGGAATGGATGTAGACAAACAACTCTTAAGAGTTGTGAAGAGTAGTTTCTTAACAGGGAATTCCAGAGTTCTGTGCTCTGGCCACTGGAATTCTATTTGCTTCATGCTGTGCCCTGCCTAGGAGGAAGCACAGTTGGGGACCGGCGGGGCTAGAAGGGGGACTGGAGAGGGAGAGAGACGACCCCGGTGGGAGGAGGGAGGCGGTCAGGGGGCGCGTTGTTGCACTCCAGTCTCTGCGGGTGATTTATGCCGGTTCCGGGCGGCCGGGGCGATGGTACGAGACCGCGCAGGGGTCAGGCCAGTGCGACTCCCGCAAGGGCCGTGTTGCATAGTCAATGAGCGTCCCCGCACCTCCTAGTTACAAAGAGCAGCCGCGCGTGCTAGGGAGGCGCGCGCGCTTGAGCGAGCGGATGGGAGGGAGTACCGCGTGTGGGAGGGGCTGGGCTTCCTCTTGGTGCGCGCGTGGGTGCGCAGGCGCGAGTGTGAGTGTGTGTGTGTGTGTGTGTGTGTGTGTGTGTGTGTGTGTCCTTTCAATGTAGCAGTCGGGGCTCCAAACATTCCTTTCTGCACTGAAGGGTTTTCCTCATTGTTGTTGTCTTTGTGCTCCAGTGTTGCCAACTTACTGGAATTCCTGACGTGGTTGCACAGCAGGGCTCAGGCGGACGGTAGGAGCCAGCTGCATTTGTATGTCGGGCTGACCCAGCCGCTAATCCCAAAATAACGCAGAAGGGGTAAAGAAGAGAGGAGGGGAACAGAAAAGGGTAGGGATGGGAGACCGAAGAGGATCCGTCTATCCTCACTCACTTTCTTAAAAATAAATTCTTAAAAGAATATCTTTGTAATCCCAAATTCATGGCACTTGGAAATAGCCTGCACCATGCAGGTATCTATTCCTTACTGAGAATGCATGTTGCTAGATTTGGAGAATTAAGACTATGGAACAGCATCTGAGAAAGCCCAGACTACTTCACTTGTGATGTAAAGCACCAATACAAGTTTAAATTATTTTTCACACTTCTCTTTCTCTGCATATAGGACTGTATAGGGCAGATAACCAAAAAAGCATTGGGAAAAGTGCTGAAAAGTGAAATTCCTTCTAGCAAATTTATGCTAATTAGCTTCCTTGGTATATTTTTCACTTGATCATACCAAATTACAGGAAATATTTCCAGAAAATTTGTTTCTATCCCTAACTAACTTCATGCTTCCTGCAGTGGGCATGAGGTAGTAAAATCTCTGTAAGTAAAATCCAACTTCAGTTTGCTAAGAATCCAACCTTGATTTTCTTTCTAAGTGACACAGACCCAGTTGCCCAATGGACATCTCCAATCCAACATTCTAAGATCTCAAATTCAACACCATGGAGTCTGAACCTTAATGCTTAGGTATCTCAATAAGAAGAACCACAACCACCATCTACCCCAAAGGCAGAGCCAGAAATTTGTGTCAGTCTTGATACCTCCCTCTTTTCTCCACACTCAAATGCCATCAATCATGAATTGTTTCAACTCAAGTTTCTCAACCTATTCACTTCTCCTTTAAATATAGCCACTTTTCTCAACCTGTTTGTTAGTAGCTACCAATCTCTCTCACCTGAATTATGGCAAAATTTATTATAGGCTCCTTGCTATCAGTTTTACTCCTCCCATCTATTTTCCAGATGATTCAAAGTGATAGTTCCATCAGATTGGTGTTTTCTAGTGGAGGTCTTCACCCATTAGAGAGGGATTAAATCAGTTTAGTAGGCCATATTTCTCATATGCTTCTCAGTCAAAAAAATTTTGAGGTATCATCCCACAAATTACTTATTAATTAGGGAAAAGAGTAACTTTAAGCAGGAAGACCTGGAAAGTGTTTTAATAGGTTCTATTATTATTTGTGTATGTAAGGACAACAGATCAAGAGACACTTGCCATTAAAAATAAAGTTTTATAAATTCTCTCTCTCTCTTTCTCTCTTTCTCTCTCTCTCTCTCTCTCTCTCCTCTCTCACTCTCTCTTATAAAATAAATAAATAAATAAAGTTTTATGGGACTGGGGTTGTGGCTCAGTGGTAGAGAGCTGGCCTCGAGCGTGTGAGACCCTGGGTTCGATCCTCAGCACCACATAAAAATAAATAAACAAAATAAAGATATTGTGCCCATGTATAACTTAAAAAGATATTTTTTTTAAAAATAAATTAATTAAATTAAATAAAGTTTGTCAGCCAGGCGCAGTGATGCGTGACTATAATCCCAATGACGCAGGGGGCTGAGGCGGAGAATAGCTAGTTTGTGGCTAGACTCAGCAACTTAGCAAGATCCTGTCTCGAATTTTTAAAATAAAATTAAAAGGGCTAGGGATGTAGCTCAGTGGTAGAGCACCTCTGGACTCAATCTCCAGCACCAAAAGAAAATATACGGGCTGGGGATGTGGCTCAAGCGATAGCGCACTTGCCTGGCATGTGTGCGGCCTGGGTTCGATTCTCAGCACCACATACAAACAAAGATGTTGTGTCCGCAGAAAACTAAAAAATAAATATTAAAATTCAAAAAAATATATAATTTGTCTATATTCTTTCCAGTTGCCATGTCATGTCCTGAGTTACTTTGTTCAACCATGCCCTTCTGCCATGATGTGCTACCTCTCCTTGGGCCCAAAGCTATGGATTTGATCATCTTTGGACTCAGATTTCTGAAACCATAAGCCTCGAATAAAAGTACTCTCCTTTAAAAGAGAAAGAAAGAAAGAAAGGAAAAAGAGAAAGAGAGAGAGGTATTTGTAGTGAGGACACAGTATAAACAAACATGGCTGCTTCCATTATAACCCTTTGAATGGAAGAAAGTAACATCCAGAAAGAAAAGGGCTTAACAGAAAACCGGGTGACTCTGACAGACCACTGAACTACTGTGCTGCTAACGGCCTGCATGGGTCAGCTTCAGGTCTGCTCTTAGCTGCAATTATTACCATCTTCCCCTAGATCTCCAACTATATCCACAGGATCAATTCAATGACTGCAAATAATTAAACAAAAAAGTCTCTGGCACTGGAATATACATCATGCCATAGGAGACTACACAAGAAGGCAGAAGAAAGAGGAACTGTGGGCAAGTACATTTACTGTGATTTCCATGGGCAAGTAGGTTTAGGATAGACCAGATTTGAGTTTGAAAAAGAGGCAGGAGGCAGAATGTCAAGGCAAGGTGACTCAGGCACATTATCAGGTGGTCCAGCACAAGGTATGCCTGGCATGTGGGAGAGATGTTAAAGCATTAAGTTTACAGGAGCTAGAAACATAAACACAATAAACACATTGATCAAGGAATCAAAGATAACACAAGAAAACTAATACAGGACAAACTGACATCATGTGACACACAGTCAAGGACACAGCAGCACCTGACAAAAATGGTATTACTGACAAAAGTGAATAAACTAAACCTGACTGTGAAAAAAATTAGACAATCTGGTATTTTCTCATTTCATAGACTATCCAAACTGAAGGACATTCTATAAAATAACGACTTGTATCATCAAAAGTGACATAGCCACAAAAGACAAATAAAGGGGAAGGAAAGGGGGAGATATTGGGAAATGGAATTGATCAATTAATGTTATATGCATGTACAAATATGTCCCAATGAATTACACTATAATGTATAATTATAATGCACAAATAAAAACATTTTTTTAGGGGCTGGGGATGTGGCTCAAGCGGTATCGCGCTCGCCTAGCATGCGTGCGGCCCGGGTTCGATCCTCAGCAGCACCACATACCAACAAAGGATGTTGTGTCCGCCGAGAACTAAGAAAAAATAAAATAAAATGTTAAAATTCTCTCTCTCTCTCTCTCTCTCTCTCTCTCTCTCTCTCCCTCTCTCTCTTAAAAAAAAAAAAAAAAAACATTTTTTTAAAAGACAAAGACAGAGAAACTAATTAGAGATATAACAAGTAAATGGAATACCCAACCCTGACATGGATCTTGGACTGGAGAGAAATAACAACTCAAGAATATTGTTGGGGGGGTGGGGATGTGGCTCAAGCAGTAGCGCGCTCCCCTGGCCCAGGTTCGATCCTCAGCACCACATACAAACAAAGATGTTGTGTTTGCCGAAAACTAAAATGTAAATAAAATATTTTTTTAAAAAAAGAATATTGTTGGCACACTGGGGTTGTGGAGTGTTGATGGAGCGTTTGCCTAGCACTTGCGAGGCCCTGGGTTCGATCCTCAGCACCACGTAAAAATAAATGACTAAAATACTAAAAATTAAATATTAAAAAAAGAATATTGTTGGCCATAATATAAATGATGATACACACTCATAATTCCAGTGAGTCAGGAGGCTGAGGCAAGTGGATCACTTGTTCAAGTCTGGGGGATGGGGTCTGGGGGTGTGAATTAGGAGTAAAGTCCCTCTGGATTCTATCTCCAGTATAAGGAAAGAAAGGAAGGAAGGAAGGATGGACGAATGAACATTATCGGTAATATCAGAGGTGTCTTCAGAGCACTTTCTTTAGTCAACCACATGTAACACTTGCATTCCTGTGGCCTTCCCCAAACTCTTCTCTCTCTGTAGTCAAAAAAAAATCATCTTCTTGTATCTAGGTATCCTAATGCATGTCTGAAATTCCAGCTACTCAGGAGGCTGAGGCAGGAGGATGCCAAGTCCAAGGTCAGTCTGGGCAAATTAGTAAGACCCCTGTCTCAAATAAAAATTAAAAGGTATAGTTCAGTGGTGGTACTTGCCTAGCATGTGCCCTGGGTTCAATCCCCAATACCACCAATAATTATTATTATTATAATATTCTTGCAATCATTATACATACCATATTTAGTAAGACCCCTGTCTCAAATAAAAATTAAAAGGATGCAGTTCAGTGGTGGTACTTGCCTAGCATGTGCCCTGGGTTCAATCCCCAATACCACCAATAATTATTATTATTATATTCTTGCAATCATTATACATACCATATTGCTTGTCTTCAATGTTTTCCCAGTATTTCTAAAATAAATTCCCCAAATTTTTGCATAATCTGTGATCCTCTGCATGAGCTTGCCCTTGCCTGGCTCTCAAACCTCAAATGACAGTCAAGTCACATCAGTCTTCCTTTGGTTGCTCAAAGATACTATCTGCTTTCCCAGCCTTGCATGTAAGCTTAACAGACCTAGAGTTTAGGAGAGAAAGGCAGAGGTTCATGAAGTTGCCTAAACTCCTGGCAGCTCTCCAGGTCTACTTTATCCTAGTGTATCCTTTCAAAAGTCCCCTTTTGCTTGGATGAGCTTAAAAAAATCTCTGACCCTTGCAAAACAAAGCCACACTGATTCCATCAAAAACTGTTAAAAGCAAGGAGATGGAGCTTATGCCCAGTATGCCTGAGGCCCTGGCTTCTATCCCTGGCACGCAAAGAAAATGAAAAATTGCCAAAAAGACATCAAAAGGTATCTCACCTACTAGAAAGCCCCTGAATTCATGACACTTTTTTGTTCCTGAAGACTTTTTACCTACTAATAATTTTGGTCTTGCCAGTCTCAGGACTAGATCATGGGCCAAAAATTAACTGTATGTTCCTGATGAGTAGCCAGGGCCAGGAAAACCTCAGCAAGACTTAAAAGGGACAACCAGCATAGCAGCCATATTTTCTGCTCCAAAAAGGAAGACCCTAAGTATAGTATGACAATAAAATCCTCTTGGTTTGTGAATAAAGTTACATGAAGTGCCTTGGCAAAGGTTTAGAGAAAGAGCAGGATCTATCAAGTCTTGCTGATTAAAAATAAGTTAAATAAAAATAGACTTTCCTGGAAAAAGCTCAAGATCTAAAGATGCCATCACAGGTAGTCCTGGGAGACACCTGGGACTAAGGCAGGCATAAGAGTTCCAGCTAACCAGTGCCCTAAGCACCTGAGTCAAGGTCCTGTGCCATGAGACTTTACAGTGCAGAGTGAAAAGGCTAGCAGTCCAGCAGCAGGGTCAAAATGGCCAGATACCCTGCTTTTAAATTCTTCTCTCTCGAGAGCAATTTCTGCAGGTAAAGGTCAATGAACACATCTAGCTAGATAGTGAGTCTTGAGGGCCAGAAGACTTATGTGATTCCATCATCCCCACAGTTTCTATCTTATCTCAGTGATTGTGAAAGGGCTGGAGTTCATAGAAAAGTCTGTGATAAGGAGTAGGAAACATAAAAAAAAAAAAAAAAAAAAAGAACTATATGAATCAAGACCTGTACCTGATCTCTGGAGAGAAATTAATTAGAACGACTACTAGGGATCACCATTACAAGTAAATATGATCTTCATTGTTCACAAATTGGGGGACATGCAATAGAATTCAGCCAAGGTCCCTGTCAAAGGAAATAGGCCTATCAGGTTCATCACCAAATCCCCAGTACCTAGCAAAGGACCTGATACATGGCAGGCCCTCAGTAAATGTTTGGTGAATGAATGAATAAAATAAAACAGCAGAAACACTACCTTCGGCTCCTGGCATTTCACCCAAGTCAAGATCTAATCACTGGAGTGGACTTACAGAATAAACTTAAGCTGAAGAGATCTTGAGATCCCAGGAGATGCAACCTCGGGCGGTTTCAGAATCTTAATTTCTCCTTAGCCACACTTGCCTTTAAGGCCTACAATTGACTTTGCAATGTGAGCAGAAATATAGCAGTATTTCTCTAATGTCCGGAAGGGATATTTGGCAGTATTTGGAGACCTTTCTGATTGTCACAACTGGGGGGTTCTACTGTCATCTAGAGGGGAGAGGCCAGGGATATTGCTAAACATTTTACAATGCACAGGAAGTCCCTCACAACAAAGAATTATCTACCCCCAAATTTGAACAGTGCAAGGTCAAGAAACCCTGAAATAGAATAATCAGATCTTTAATTCAGACCTTGAGGTCAAGAACAAAATCACAGGATTCATTTAAAAAGCATTTCTGCTAATGGTATCTTTCTATTCTTGTACTTTATTTATTTTATTTTTTAACAATAACAGGAATGGAATCTGAGCCTCACACATGCTAGGTTAGCACCCTACTATTTATGCTATGTGCCCATCCCCCCTCTTTTAGGATATCATTCTGTAGATGAAATTCTAGTCAAAAGAAACAGACATTAAGATGGGACATACCAAGAAGTACTTCAAAATGGGAAAGACAAATACCTGTTCCTATGCTTCAGTGCAGTTTAAACACAAACTAAACACGAAAAATACTTCTTTCTCCTCTTCTCTTTGGTTCACTAACTGCAAATAGCCCTAGTTCAATATGTTTCCTCCTTTGTGGGAAAAGTTCTCCCCCTCTCTTCTTTTTTCTGTAATCCTATCCCACCAAACACTTTCAGTAGGATTCTCACCTCATGGGTATAAATTATTTGGTTATATTTTATTGTCTCCCCCAATAAAGTTTATACTCCTCAAGGTCTTGTTTTTTTTTAAATAAAATTTTTAAATGTAAAACTGACTTACAGAATAACTGCAAAGACAGTGTAGAGGATTTCCATACATCCCACATGAGTTTAGCCTCTTATTAACATCTTACTTTGGTATGGTTCATTCATCACCATCAATAAGCCATTACACTATTATTAAATAGAGTCTATACTTTATTCAGATTTCCTTAGTTTTTACCCAATACTTTTTTTTCCAAGATCCTATCCAAGATATCACATGACATTAATCATCATGCCTCCTTAGTTTCCTCTTGGCAAGATAGTTTCGAAGACATTTCTTGTTTTTGATGATTTTGACAGTTTTGAGATATACTATAAAATATTCCTCAGTTGGGTTTTAGGTTTTAGGGGCAAGAACACAGAGATAAAATGCTGTTCTCCTCATGTTGTTTGAAGGGTAGATACTATCTGCATGGCTTATGATAAGTCATGACTTAGGCTAAGCTGATGTTAACTTTGATCACCTGGTCAAAGTACTGTTGATCAGGTTTCTTTACAGACATTCCTGTTCCCCTTTATTTTCTCTACTCTTTAGAAAGAAGTCACTATGAGAAGATCACACTTAAAAACCTCTTCCACCTCTTTGAGGGATAGAAAGAACTGTCAGTCCACTCCCCTTTATTTATTTATTTAGCCAATCTATTTATATCAATATAGAATTATGGGTATTTATTTTATAGTTTGGGTTATAATTAAATAGTGCATTCTTTTGTTGGTCAAATTGTTCCGGGTTTGACCATTGAGAATTCTTTGGCTTGGCTCCTTTTTCACTTTGACTTATCCATCATTGTGAGGGTTGGTTTTATTTTGTTTATTTGGGTTTGGTTTGGTTTGGTTTTGAGCACGTCCCTAGATTTCAACACTACAAGATGTTCCAGGCTCATCTTGTACATTTCCTGTCCCAGTCACAGAATCACTCAGGTCTTCTTTTTATTCTTTATTTTATGCTACAAAACTGAATACTCACTATGTGCTGAAGACTCACTATATGCCAGAAATGAAAACTAATAAAAATCATACATTGCAATGTACACCTACTTACTGACATTAGGCAACATTCCAGCTAACTAGTATGCAATTGATAAAACTTGCAATAACACATTGCATGGGGAGATATTTTATTTCTATAATCTTAGAATGGGAAAGCCTACCTATGTGAGGCATGAAGGCTACAATCCAGAGTGGAAAGTATTGCTGATTTTGTCTATTAAAAAAAAAAATCAGGGGCTAGAGCTGGGGCTCAGTGGTAGTGCCCTTTCCTGGCATGTGTGATGCACTGGGTTCGATTCTCAACACCATATATAAATAAAGGAGGGGGCTGGGGATGTGGCTCAAGCGGTAGCGCAATCGCCTGGCATCCGTGCGGCCCGGGTTCGATCCTCAGCACCACATACAAACAAAGATGCTGTGTCCGCAGAAAACTAAAAAAATAAATATTAAAAAAAAAATTCTCTCCTCTCTCTCTCTCTCTCTCTCTCTCTCTCTTCTATAAATAAATAAATAAATAAATAAATAAATAAATAAACATTCATCAAAAAAAAAAATCAAATGAAACCAGGTATGGTGGCACATGCACATAGTGTCAGATACTCAGGAGGTTAAGGATAACTTGAGCTTAAAATTCAAGGCAAACCTGAGCAACTAAGAGAGATCATGTCTCAAACAAATAAACAAAACAAAACAATTTTGTAAGGTAAAAAAGCACAATAAACAATGCTGAAAGACAAAACTGAGAAAAGTATTTTACATGCATGATAATAAATAAAGGTAAATATTTAGTATTATAAAAAAATTCTTAGAAACTATTAAAGTACCCCAATAGAAAAAAATGATCTGCAAACACGGTAAAAACTAACATTTATATGATTCCTACAATGAAGTTGACAGTTCAAAGTTCTTTATGAACACCACCTCGTTTATTCCTTGCATCAATACTATGAAGTAGGTGCCATAATTACTCCCATTTTATAGATAAGGAAACTGAACCCAGAGAATTTAAGTAATTTTTCCCCAAGATCACCTAGCTAGTTAGTAGCAGACCTGGAATTTTTCCCAAGATTACAAAGCTAGTTAGTAGCATACTTGGAATTTGAACCCAATCTGATCAGCTCCAGAATACCTAAGCTTGTACTTTCCCTGAAAGCAGATCCATGGTCTGAAGACTTAGGGGTATGTAATTTATTTGAGAAATTACTGCAAGGAGCAATAGGGATAAGATTGTGTGAGATAAGGAAGGGAGAGAGACTAGATAGGGGTGATTTATCAAGGGCACTTAATTCTAAGGAAGGTAGAGAATTCTCAGAATTGCCTTCCAGAGGATCAGCTAGAAGTATTTATCCTTCAGCTCCCATTCCCTGTTGGTTAAGGGTTATCCTCAGGGCATCAAGTCTCTGTAACCTGGAATGAGAGCTGTGCTTGCTGAGCCCACCAGTGTCTAGAGCAATGTAGAAGCTCTAGAGCAGAAGGTAAAAGGAAAAATATAGCCCAACTAGACCCGAACAATGCTTCCAGCATAAGGCAAGTTGACATCCATATGAGAAGCTAAGTGACCAGGCAGTTGTCCTACCCCACTGCTCTGCAGTCATCTTACTACCAGTAGTAATCAGGATTTCTAATCCAGCAAAGCCAAAGAATACAGATGAGAAGCAAGTTCTTGAGGTGATGGTCAAAAACACTGATCTTTCTACTTCTTAGGAATAGAGCATCACATACCTTTCATAGACCACGTCCTGAAAAAGCAGTTTTGTCTTTGAACTGCTGATTTTTTTTTTCTTGACAGTGCTGGGGATTGAAGCTGGAGCCTTTGCATGCTAAGTACACACTCTACCACTGATCTACACCCCCAGTCTGAACTGGAGATTTAATAGGAATCTATCATTCAGTTTGTTCCTTCAGGTGTTTGCTTCTAGTTATGAGGTATATAACATGACCAGGCATTCCAAGGTCACATAGCTAGTGTTGCACTTCCTTCACTATGAGTAAGTTGTTTCTCTCACACTTGGAGAATCTGTCCATTCTAGTAAAGACATATTACTTCTCCCTCCACATGGAAAGGGTCAGTTTTTGTTTTAGTTTTAGTTTTTTTTTTTTTTTTTTTTTTTTTTTTGTGTGTGTGTGTGTGGTACTGGGGATTGATTCCAGGGGTACTTTACCTCTGAGCTACATCTCCAACTCTTTATGTTTTTTGTTGTGAGACAAAGTCTCACTAAGTTTCTGAGGCTGGCTTCAAACTTGCAATCCTGCCTCAGCATCTCGAGTCTTTGGGATTACAGGGAAGTGGCACCACAGCAACTGAAAGGGTCTGATGTGATCAACATACCACCCACCATATCTTCTCATGTCAGTGTGGAAATTTATGCATTTCTAGGAAATTTTCCATTTCACCTAAACTTTCAAATACATTGGCATAAATTCATTCATTGTATCTTCTTATCATCTTAGAGTCAGCATGATTTGTGGTACTGTCACCTCTTTTCATTGCTGTATTGGTTGTTTGCTGCCTTTTTTCCTTTTTCTTTCTAAATATCATCAGTTTTGTCTTTTCAAAGAACCAATTTTGTATTTGTCTTCAATTAATTTTTTTTATTTGAATTGTTCCACAGCTGGGAGTGTAGCTCAATGGTAGAACACTTGCCTAGCATGCACAAGGTCCTGGGCTCAATTCCCACTACCAAAAAAAATAAGAAAAAGCATTAAAATTATACATATTAGGGCTGGGGCTGAGGCTCAGTGTGTGAGGTACTCAGTACCACATATAAATAAAGGTCTACTGACAACTAAAAAAATCTTTAGATTATACATATTAATGGGGTACCATTTAAAGTTTTGATACATGTATACATTGTATAATGTTTAAATCAGGTTAAACAGGGGCTGGGTATGTGGCTCAAGCGGTAGCGCGCTTGCCTGGCATGCGTGCGGCCCGGGTTCGATCCTTAGCACCACATACCAACAAAGATGTTGTGTCCGCCGAGAACTAGAAAATAAATATTAAATTTAAAAAAAAAAAAAGAACATATCCTGTTTTAAAAATAAATAAATAAATAAATAAATCAGGTTAAACATATCTGTCTTTTCAAATATTTATCATTTCTTGGTGGCAAAACTTTCAAAATTCTTTCTTTTAGCTTTTTTTCTTTTTTTTTTTGGTACTGGTGCTTAACCACTGAGCCACATCCCCAGAACTTTTTTATATTTTATTAGAGACAGGGTCTCACTGAGTTGCTAAGTGCCTTGCTAAGTTGCTGAGGCTGGCTTTGAACTTGTGATTCCCCTGCCTCAGCCTCTCAAACTGCTGGGATTACAGGCACGTGCCACCTCACATGATTGTATGGCAGTGTTTTCCATCACTGTGGCCAAGACCCCTGACAAGAGCAACTTAGAGGAGAAAATGTTTACCTGGGGATCATGGGTTCAGAGGTCTCAGAACACATATGGCAGACTCAGTTACTCTGGGCCCAAGGTAAGGCATCCCATCATGGGGGAGGGGCCCAGCAGAGGAAAGCTATTCACCTGAGGGCGGCAAAGAGGCAGAGGGAGAGCCAGAGACAAAAAGAGGGTGGGGCAAGGGTCACTGGGATGAGGCACCCTTCCAGGGCATGGCCCCAGTGAACCACGTCCTCCAGCCATGACCCACCTGCCCACCAAACCCAGCTCTTTTAGTTTTTTGAAATGTACAGTACATTTTGTCATTTAGAGTCACCCTACTCTGAAATGGCACGCCAGAACTTCTTAACATCTAATTGTAATTTAGTACACATATTTTTCTTTTACATATCACTGAAAATCTTCTCTTTTATTCTTTTCTCCTTCTTACTTACTTGGGGTTTTATATACTCTACTATCAAACCCATCTATTAAACTTTTATTTCCGTCATTATATTTTTAGTTTCAAAGTTTCTACCCAAATCTTTTTTAGAAGACTTTGCGAACACCTCTCCTTTGGCATGGATTTTCTTGTACTTCTCAATCATAATTATTTTATTTTTTATTTTATTTGGGGGTGGATACTAGGGATTGAAACTGGGGCACTAGGATATAAAATCAACATGCATAAATCAAAGGCATTTCTGTATATCAGCGACAAAACTTCTGAAATGGAAATGAGGAAAAACACCCCATTCACAATATCCTCAAAAAAAAATAAAATACTTGGGAATCAACCTAACAAAAGAGGTGAAAGGTTTATACAATGAAAACTACAGAACGCTAAGAGAGAAATAGAAGATCTTAGAAGATGGAAAAATATACCCTGTTCATGGATAGGCAGAACTAACATCATCAAAATGGCGATATTACCAAAAGTTCTCTATAGATTTAATGCAATGCCAATAAAAATCCCAATGGCATTTCTTGTAGAAATAGATAAAGTAATCATGAAATTCATATGGAAAAATAAAAGACCCAGAATAGCAAAAGCAACTCTAAGCAGGAAGTGTGAATCAGGCGGCATAGCGATACCAGATTTCAAACTATACTACAGAGCAATAGTAACAAAAACAGCATGGTACTGGTACCAAAACAGGTGGGTGGACCAATGGTACAGAATAGAGAACACAGAGACTAATCCACAAAGTTACAACTATCTTATATTTGATAAAGGGGCTAAAAGCATGCAATGGAGGAAGGATAGCATCTTCAACAAATGGTGCTGGGAAAACTGGAAATCCATATGCAACAAAATGAAACTGAATCCCCTTCTCTCGCCATGCACCAAAGTTAACTCAAAATGGATCAAGGAGCTTGATATCAAATCAGAGACTCTGCATCTGATAGAAGAAAAAGTTGGCTCCGATCTACATATTGTGGGGTCAGGCTCCAAATTCCTTAATAGGACACCCATAGCACAAGAGTTAATAACAAGAATCAACAAATGGGACTTACTTAAACTAAAAAGTTTTTTCTAAGCAAGAGAAACAATAAGAGAGGTAAATAGGGAGTCTACATCCTGGGAACAAATCTTTACTCCTCACACTTCAGATAGAGCCCTAATATCCAGAGTATACAAAGAACTCAAAAAATTAAACAATAAGATAACAAATAACCCAATCAACAAATGGGCCAAGGACCTGAACAGACACTTCTCAGAGGAGGACATACAATCAATCAACAAGTACATGAAAAAATGCTCAGCATCTCTAGCAGTCAGAGAAATGCAAATCAAAACCACCCTAAGATACCATCTCACTCCAGTAAGATTAGCAGCCATTATGAAGTCAAACAACAACAAGTGCTGGCGGGGATGTGGGGAAAAGGGTACACTTGTACATTGCTGGTGGGGCTGCAAATTGGTATGGCCAATTTGGAAAGCAGTATGAAGATTCCTTGGAAAGCTGGGAATGGAACCACCATTTGACCCAGCTATTCCCCTTCTTGGACTATTCCCTAAGACCTTAAAAGAGCATACTGTAGGGATACTGCTATAACCATGTTCATAGCAGCACAACTCACAATAGCTAGACTGTGGAACCAACCTAGATGCCCTTCAATAGATGAATGGATAAAAAAAATGTGGCATTTATACACAATGGAGTATTACTCTGCACTAAAAAATGACAAAATCATGGAATTTGCAGGGAAATGGATGGTACTAGAGCAGATTATGCTAGGTGAAGCTAGCCAATCCCTAAAAAACAAATGCCAAATGTCATCTTTGATATAAGGAGAGCAACTAAGAACAGAATAGGGAGGAAGAGCACGAGAAGAAGATCACCATTAAACAGGGACGAGAGGGGTTAGGGAAAGAGAGAGAGAAGGGAAATTGCATGGTAAAGGAAGGAGACCCTCATTGTTATACAAAATTACATATAAGAGGAAGTGAGGGGAAAGAGGAAAAAAAAAACAAGAGAGAGAAATGAATTACAGTAGATAGGGTAGAGAGAGAAGATGGGAGGGGAGGGGAGGGGGGATAGTAGAGGATAGGAAGGGCAGCAGAATACAACAGACACTAGTATGGCAGTATGTAAAAAAGTGGATTTGTAACCGATGTGAATCTGCAATATGCATACGGGGTAAAAATGGGAGTTCATAATCTGCTTGAATCAAATGTATGAAATATGATATGTCAAGAGCTTTGTAATGTTTTGAACAACTAATAATAAAAATAAATAAATGAAATCAAAATATTTAAAAAAAAAAAAAAAGAAACTGGGGCACTTTACCACTGACATACATCCCCAGTCCAAGTTATTTTGAGACACAGTCTCAATAACTTGTCCAGGCTGACCTTGAACTTGAGATCTTCCTGCCTCAGCTTTCCCAGTCACTGGAATTACTGGAGTGCACCACCATGTTGGCATGATTTTTTTTTAATGGATTTTTCCTCATGCCACCTCTCTCTTTAAAAAAAAAAAAAACAATGTTTTTAGTTGTGCATGAACACAATGCCTTTATTTCATTTATTTATTTTTATATGGTGCTGAGGATTGAACTCAGTGCCCCACACATTGCAAGGCAAGCACTTTACCACTGAGCCACAACCCCAGCCACCAGCATGATTATTAGAGTCTGTGCCCAGTAACTCTAATGTTTACCTTGCCTCTGTTGTTTGTCCTTGTTTACAATCATGTCATCCCATCTCCAGGTATGCCTGGCAAATTTCTTTTTAATATTTATTTTTTAGTTGTAGTTGGTTGGACACAATACCTTTACTTTATTTATTTTTATGTGGTGCTGAGGATGGAACTCAGGGCCTCGCACATGCTAGACAAGTGCTCTACCACTGAGCCACAACCCCAGCCCTGCCTGGCAAATTTTAACTAAATAATTTATATCAAGTATGAAAAACTATGCAAGCTATGATGTTATTTTCTCCAAGGAGGATTTCTTTCCTTCAAGGAAGAAGCTGAAATAGAAGTAAACCCTGACTTGATCTGAGTGATCTTAAGAGTAGATTTCAAAATAATGTAGAGTAAGGGGTTGGGGGGCGGCGCAGGGAGGAGGTGAGGGCAAGGAGAGGTACTGAGGAATGAAACTGATCAAGTTATATTTTGTGCATGTACAAATATGCCACAATGAAACCCTTTATTCTTCATGATTATTATACATCAATAAAAAGGGTTTTGCTTTGTTTTTTAAGTTGGATTTCTGTCTTCTCTTCCCCCTTGCTGTGGACATTGAATCCAGGGCTTTGTGCATGCTAGGCAAGCACTCACTACTGCCCTCCACCTCAGCCCTGGACTTTGGTCTTGTCCCTACTAACAGGATGTAGTCCTTCAGACATCTCAGTGGCAAAATGGGGGGTTTTCCAGGCCTTCTCTTCCTTGACTCTTAACTCAAAGTGTATCTCACCATCATCAGGATAGACTATCAGAAGCTCTGATTTTTTAAAATATCTTAGTTTCCAGTTTTTATTAGATTCCTCCACATAACATCTCTGACAAATTAAAAATTCCTTGAAGAATAAAAAAAAAAATTCAAACTGATCTCAATATTTTTCCTTCCTATCTTGGGTCCTTGTCTCTCGTGTGCTGGATATCTTGTTGTTCCTGTGTCTTTAAACAGTTGTTTTGTAGTTTAAATTTTAAAATATATTTTTGGGTAATTATGGGTATTCTCTAATACTCCATCAAAACTCAGTTTCTTAAAGGTTAATTGCAACATGGAATCTGAAACTATTATCAAAATTAACTATTCACCCTCAATTACATTAAAACTACTAGTATACCTTTCACTGTTAGTGGATTTTATACCATTATAATTTGTCACTTGGAAAATATTTCTTCACTGCTATTTGGTTCTTCTAAAACTTGATATGTTTTATTTTAGAATATTCTTAAAATCACTATTGCAAATATTACCACCAAATGCATCCAAAACAACTTAATTGTATAGCTATCAAGATCTAAGTGTCAGATACAAATTTTCCAAAATTCTAAGTTTTCAGTTGAAAACATAATATGTTATACCCAAGGATTACAGTACACCTTATTGTTACAGGAATCTTTCCTCCCCACCCCCACCTCCCACAAGAACCTCTTTAGTAACATGTATAACAACAAAAAAAAAAACCTATTATTTGAATATAATGCAAGAATTTGGATGGCATATAATAAAAGGTCTAAATAAAAATTTACTTATATTCCTCAGAAATTGTACATCATATCAGCATGAAGGTAATAGCTATTTAATACTAAAAGTACCTCAACTTGAAAAGCAAATTAGGTTAAATAGGAAATTTTTTCAAGTTAGAATAAAAACAAAATACCACGTGCCATCAACAGTGAGTGGCAGGGTAGACAGCACAGGACGCAGCAGCTGCTGCCATTTTACCTCACTGACCGTGGAAATTGTGGATAAAGTGACAGAAAACTTTTTAACCAAGTGACTCAAAAATTATTCTATAAAATTGATTTACTGTTGATGTAACTCTTTTTTGGGGGGGGGGGAAGTTTGCTTTCTTTCTTTTTAAATTTTTTAATTATAGGTGGACACAATACCTTTATTTTATTTATTTATTTTTATGCGGTGCTGAGGATCAAATCCCACGCCTCACACGTGCCAGGCAAGCGCTCTACCACTGAGCTACAACCCCAGCCCCTCTTATAGTCTTTATTATGCATTATAATTATACATAATGTTTCATGTAACTCTTTGTAGTCAAAATCCTTATAATTTCTTAAGTTGGAAAATTAGCGTCACTTTACAACACAGGTTTTAGAAAAGATCTCTGCAAATTCTTTTCTTCCAGCCCCCTTTGAGTAGGTGGATAAAGATAAGGTTATTTTCCTTTCTTGAGTGCCTTTCCCTCCCCTGCCTCCGGGTTGGCTGGTTTTCATCTGGGTTTCTGTCTTCACTCCCCAGCCAGAGGAACCTTCTCTCCACCGTTCCTTCTTGTTCATATAATTGTTTCGACAAGTAATTAGACAACTGCCTCAAACTTGGTGATCCTCCTGCCTCAGCCCCCAGAGTCATCATGATTACAGGTGTGTGCCACCACACCTGGTAGCATTGTTTTCCTATCCATTATGTTTAAGAAATCAGTTTTCAAAGTAGCATGGATTACATGCCATTCTGTTAAGTTTTTTTTTTTTGTTTGTTTGTTTTTGTGTGTGTGTGTGTGTGTATATGTGTGTGTCTGTGTGTGTAGAAAGGTGGATGAGATCAAGGCCAAGATCCAGCTGACTCTGAAGAAAGTCACTAAAGCCGATATTAATCGTGGTATTTGAGATGACCATTTTTTAATTTTTTTTTTTTTTTTACATTTTTGTTTAAATTATCCATATTGTCCATTACAGATTTCCCAGAGTCTATTTGATCACCTATCTTACTCTCCATATTTCAAGAACATTTAGGTAATTTCCTAAAGCCACCAACAAGCTGGTAACATAGTCACAGACTTTCTGACAGCTAAGTTGGGGGTCTCACTATGTTCCTACTGGGTTATTTGCACTCGTTTGTTTTAGGCTTTCTAATGGTGGTGTTTGGTGGTTGGTTGGTTTTTACACTGCAACAAAAATAACTACAGAAAGGACTTCCCCAGGACTCCTAAGGAAGCAGTTAAGTTCCTCCCTTTATGACCTTGGATTGACCCTTTACGAAATTACAGATCTTTTCCTCAAAGATCCATATGATTAACATTTTCTCCTTAAGACTCTTCATCTGAATCCAGCTTAGGGTGAAAAAATAGGGCACCTTAATGGAGAGAAGGGTGTTAATTTTTTCCTCACTGGATAACAGACTGGCACTTGTTTCAGCAATGGTCATGTTAGAGTGAATGCAAAAAAAAAAATGTGACCAGCAAAAATATGAGTGCTCCATTTCATTCTCAACTGGCTGCCACTGAAGTGCACTGGGAATCCTATTCCTTTCTTCTCCTATTTGATGATTGTCCTGACTGCATAATCCATAGCAGTAGCAAATGCTAGTCACCAGTGGCAGTCACCTCAACAGCATGGCTTATGACTCTTTGGAAACATACTTTCAATAGGAAAAACAAAGACTGTTTGCATTCTTGATGTAGGATAAATTTTTTAAATCTGAGGTTATTGAACACATTTGCTAAGTGTTTGTTTTCCATTCTACCCATATGAACATTTTCTATTTTCTTCCTGAGAAACACCTTATTTCTTTTTTTTTAATAGAGAGAGATAATTTTTTAATATTTATTTTTTAGTTTTCGGCGGACACAACATCTTTGTTGGTATGTGGTGCTGAGGATCGAACCCGGGCCGCACACATGCCAGGCGAGCGCGTTACCGCTTGAGCCACATCCCCAGCCCAACACCTTATTTCTTACAGAAGAAAAAAAAAATCTTGATTAAACTTTCATGAAGCACAAAGACAATTTTTCACAGAACACACAAATAAATCCTGAAGGTAAGCTAGGAAGGACTTTTTGGATGGTTAGTTATCAAGCCCTGAATTTAGCCTAAAAAGATATTTACTAAATATTTGTATACAGCAATATCTAAGGTAAGGAACTAACCTAGGTGCCCTTCAAACTAAAGTGCTGCTTCACAGCAAAGGAAACAATCAAGAACATGAATAGAGGGCTGGGGATATAGTTCAGCTGGTAGAGTGCTTGCCTCACATGCACAAGGCCATGGGTTTAATCCCCAGCACCACAAGAAAAAAAAAGTGAATAAAGAGTCTTCAGAATGGGAAAAAAACCCAATTAATAAGTGGGCAAAGGAACTGAACAGACACTTCACTGAAGAAGAAATACAACTGGTCAACAAATATATGAAAAGATGTTCAACATCTCTATCAATTAGAGAATTGCAATTAAAACAACACTGAGAGCCAGGCATGATGCAGCACACCTGTAATCCCAGAGGCTCCGGAGGCTGAGGCGGGAGGATCATGAGTTCAACGCCAGCCCCAGCAATGGCAAGGTGCTAAGCAACTCAGTGGGACCCTGTCTCTAAATAAAATATAAAATAGGGCTGCGGCAATCCCTGGTACCATGCCCCCCCCAAAAAAAACCCACCCTGAGATTTCACCTCACTCCAGTCAGAATGGCAATTTTCAAGAATACAAGTAGCAATAAATGTTGGTGAGGATGTGCGGGGAAAGGTAAACTCATACATTGCTGCAAATTGGTGCAACCACTCTAGAAATCGGTATTTCCATTCCTCAGAAGGCGGTATTTCCATTCCTCAGAAAACTTGGAATGGAATCACCATTTGACCCAGTTATCTCACCCTTCAGCACATACCCAAAGGACTTAAAATCAGCATAGTACAGTGACTCAGCCAAATCAATATTTTTAGCAGCTCAATTCACAATAGCTAAGCTATGGAACCTAGATGCCGTACAACAGATGAATGGATAAAGAAAATATGGTATATACACACAATGCAATATTACTCAGCATATAAGTGAAATAAGTCAATCCCAAAAAAATAAAGGCTAAATATTCTCTCTAATGTGCAGATACTAACACACAATAAAGGGTGGGGAGGGAAGAATAGAAGTTCATTGGATTAGACAAAGAGGAATGAAGGGAAGGGAAGTGGGATGGTAATAGGAAAGACAGTAGAATGAATCAGACATAACTTTCCTATATTCACATACATGAATACATGACCAGTGTAACTCCACATCAAGTACAACCACAAGAATGGGAAGTTATATATACTCCATGTGTGTATAATATGTGAAAATACACTCTACTATCATGTATATCTAAAAAGAACAAATAAAAAAATTTGAAAAATATTTGTGTGTCAGGCACTAAGGTTAGAGAGATTAATAAAAAGTTACCTTGGGGCTGGGGATGTGGCTCAAGTGGTAGTGCGCTCGCCTGGCATGCGTGCGGCCCGGGTTCGATCCTCAGTACCACATACCAACAAAGATATTGTGTCCGCCGAAAACTAAAATAAATATTTTTTAAAAATAAATAAATAGATAAATAAAATAAAATAAAAAGTTACCAGCCCCCGCCCTAATTTTTTTTAGGAATTTATGGTTCATTAAAACAATATGGCCTGATACATATTATAAGCAATGTATTTGCACCAATTATAAGAAGCCTAAAAGCATAAACTCTTGGGATCCTCTCTCAGTGTGTCTTATCTTTAGAGAAAAGTGATCATTGTCCTTTTGTTTGGTGGGGTTCTCCTCATCCACAATCAAACGAAACTTGGGGATCAGGTTGTGAAGTCCCTGATGTCCATTCATAATTGATAGGTCTCATGCATCAAGCTAGAATCCAAACTGGAGCTGTTGGTGTAAGCATAGCAGTCTGTCCTTTTCCCCATGTGATCAGAGGCATAGGGTCTTGTCATCCTGGGTCTGCTGGAATCCTAGATTTTACATAAATTTTTGGCAATTGCTGGTGGGAATAAAATGTCTATCCAAAGCAGACAACCAATTGTGAGTATAAGCGGTGAGCATAAAACTCTTTTGGAAGAGGAAAAAAAGGACTAGAAGAGAAAATTATCTGCCAGAGGAACATTGGAAAATGAGTCATTTGAATGGATGACAATGGGAAAGAGGAAAAAAATAACAGTCAATTATTTAGTACATTAGTTCCTACTGCTTTATCTAATAAGTATTTTTATCTACTCAGAATCTTCTTGTTATGTATAATTTATCCAAGTTCTTATCTTGAATATGTTTAGAGACCAAGATTATGGATTATCTCAAAAAACATTTTTTATAGAATTATTTACTTGAATTTTTAACAGATCATAAAAAAATTACAAATTGGCAGCTGTGTAAAGAACAATCTCAAAACATCTTAAATGTTTATACATTTAATATATTCTTAGTAAAAAAAATCACCATATCTGGTAGATAATTTTCTTCTCCAGTCTTTTTTTTCTTCCCCAAAAAGAGTTTTATGCTTACAGTTTATACTAAATGTTTATACATTTAATATATTCTTAGTAAAAAAAAATGTCACCATAGAATAGGGAGTATTTTTTACACATTATTGGAAAACTTGGAGAATCCTAAAGCAAGATTTTTATATATCATGGTCAAGACAAATGCAATAGAACACACCTGCAGTCCTAGCTGCTAGGGAGACTGAGGCAGAAGCAGTGCTTGAGCCCAGGAGCTTGAGATCAGTCTGGGAAACAGCCTGAGTGAGACCCCATCTCAAAAAAAAAGAAAGGTGCTTGATAGTATCACGGTCATTTTAGATTGTAGTTAAATTTGGTAGGATTCCTAGGCCTGACAAAAACAATGCAATGAATGAAATGGACAAATTCCTAGAAGCACACAGACGACCCAAACTGACCCAGGAAGAAACAGAAAATCTAGATAAACCTATAACAAGAAAGAAGATTGAATCAGTTAATAAAAACCTCCCAACAATGAAAATTCCAGGATTGCATGGCTTCCCTTGTGAATTCTATCAAACAGTTAAAGAAAAATTAACACCAATCATTTTCAAACTCTTTCAAAAAAATTGAAAAGAAGGGAATATTTACTAATTCATTTTATGAATCTAACATTTCCCTGAAAGCAAAACCAGAAAAAAACTATAAGAAAAAAATTAGGCTAATAACCCTTATAAATACATATGCAATAATCCTCAACAAAATACTAGTTAACCAAATTTGGCACCATATTAAAATGATTAAGCGCCATGACCAAGTGGAATTTATTCTCAGAATGCCAGGGTGCAGTAATATACAAAAATTCATCTATATGCCAGGAATGATGGCTCATGCCTATAATCCCAGCTTGGAAGGCTGAGGCAGGAGGATCACAAGTTTGAGGCCAGCCTTAGCAACTCAGCAAAACCCTGTCTCAAGACAAATAAATTTAAAAAGTTAAAAAGTCCAGGGATGTAGCTCAGAGGTAAAATACCCCTGAGTTCAATGCCCATCACCAAACAAACAAACAAAAAAAATCAATCAGTGTTAACATACCACATTAATAAAGCAAAAGAGAAAGAAACATGATCATCACAATTGATGCAGATAAAACATTTGACAAAATTTAATCTTTCATGATAAAACATTCAACAAATTAGGGACAGAAAGGAACTTCACCATAAATCCATACACGAAAAAGTCATAGCTTATATGATACACAATGATGAGAAAAAGAAAAGGCAAAGATGCTGACTCTCATTATTTCTATTCAGTGTAGTACTGGAAGATTTATCCAGAAAAAATAGATAAGAAAAAAAGAGGCAGTCAAGTTGTAAAGAAGTAAAACTCTCTCTATATTCAAAGATGACATGATTGTGTATGTAGAAAACTTTAGAGTACACACTCATACAAATATACAAACATGTATGTATGCTCACACACATATATATGTGCTAATCAGTGCTAATAAATGTGTTCCCCAAAGTTGCAGAATACAAAATCAACATGAAAAAAATCACTTATATGTCTGTACACTACAATGGACAATCTGGAAAGGAAATTGTTTTAAAATTCCAGCTAACAACAGCATCAAAAAGTATAAAATACATATGAATAAATTTAACCAAGGAGGCAAAAGACTGGAATTGAAAAATATTACAGAAGAAATTAAATGTATAAATAAAATGGAGAGACATTCTGTGTTCAGAAATTGGAGGATTTAATCCATGTAATACCTCTCAAAATCTCATTAATATATATAGAAAAGCCAACCCTAAAACCCATTTGGCAGTATACCCCAAATAGTCAAAAAAATCTTGGAAAGTAAAGTAGGAGGACTCAACTCACACTTCCTAATATAAAAACTTACTACCTACAATCCCAGAAACTTGGGAGGCTATGGTAGGAGGATCACAGCCTCAAAACAAAAAAGAAAAGATCAGGGATGGGGGATGTAGCTCAGTGGTAAAGTACCTTTGGGTTCAATCCCCAGTATTAGTTTAAAAAAAAAAACTTAATACACAGCTTTAATAATCATAGGAATGTGTTACTGGTATAGGTGTACACATACAGATCCATGTAAAAGAATTGGAAGTCCAAAAATAAACCTACACATCTATGGTCAATTGGTTTTCAACAGGAAGTCATGGCCATTCAAATGGAGAAAGAACAGGTTGTTGTTGTTTTTTCAACAATTGATGTTTAGACAATAGTATATCAGCTTGGAAAAGAATGAGATTAGATCCCTGCCTCACATCATATATGAAAGCTAACTCAAAGTGGATTAAAAGATCTTTCTAAAACCTCTTAAAAGAAAACAGGCCAGGGGCTGGGGATGTGGCTCAAGCGGTAGCGAGCTCTCCTGGCATGTGTGTGGCCAGGGTTCGATCCTCAGCACCACATACAAACAAAGATGTTGTGTCCGCAGAAAACTAAAAAAATAAATATTAAAAATTCTCTCTCTAAAAAAAATAAAACAGGCCAATCTCCATGAACTTGAATTTGGCAATGGTTTCTAAAATATGACACCAAAGATACAGCAATAAAAGAAAAAATGGATAAATTGGAATTTATCGAAAAATTTATCAAAAAGCTTCTGGGTGGGCCTGGGAATATAGCTCAGTGGTAGAGCACCTGCCTAGCATACAAGAGGACCTTGAAAACCTTGTGCTGAGTGAACTAAGCCAGACACAAAAGGACAATATTGTAGGATTCCACTTAGATATTTAGAATGGGCAAATTCATAGAGATAAAACAGAATGGTGGTTACCAGGGTGCGTGGGGAAGGAGGAATGTGAAGTTATTGCTTAATGGGCACACAGTTTCCTTTTGGGATGATGAAAAATTCTAGAGAATGAATAGAGATGACAATTGCATATCAATGTGAATGTGCTCAATGCCACTGAATCGTATGTGGAATTCAAGTTTTATTAGAGCACATCTACATCAATTCATTTAGTACTAACTGGGCCTGTGATGCTAAAACAGCAGAGTTGAATCATACAACAGAGACCGAAGAGCACACACAGCCAGAGCTATTTACTGCGAGGCTATTCACAGAAAAAGTTTGCCAACCCACAATCAAGAAGATGCAGTGAGCATACCTGTCATCCCAGCAGCTCAGGAGGTTGAGGCAGGAGGATCACAAGTTCAAAGCCAGCCTCAGCAGTTTTGGGAGGCCCTCAGCAATTCAGTGAGACCTTTGTCTCTAAAGAAAAAATAAAAAGGGCTAGGGATGTGGCTCAGTGGTTAAGCATCCCTGGGTTCAATCCCTGGTACCACAAAAAAAAAAAAAAAAAAAAAAAAAAAAAAAAAAAAAGAAGGAGGAGGAGAAGGAGAAGGAGGAAGAGTTGGAATGAAATGTATATTATATATGCAAACAACAGCAAATTCAGACAGGACGGGGTAAACACCATGTGAGTGACACATACCCTGTTCTGACCTGTTCTGAGAGTTCACGAACCACAAAGAATGGGGTGATCAAAGATGGCAACATGAAGCTGGTCTTGTAAGAACTGAAAAAGTTCCATTCAGAGATGGTTCAGGAAAGAAGCTCTGAACAAAAGGGAGAGTTTTCACAGAAAAAGAAGCAAAGGTAAAAGCCAGAAGAGACTTTGGGCCTCAGATACCCTAACTTGGCAGTAAAAAAGAATTACTGGGGAGTTGATGGTGTAGCTCAGTGATAGAGAACATGCGTAACATGGGTGAGGCCCTGGTTTCAATCCTAAGCACCAAAAAATTAAAAACAAAAAACAGAAATATTGGGAGCAAAGAATGTGAATAGCCCACTTGTTGTCCCCTCTTTATCACATGCTACAAATTATTAATAACCACAAACACCAGATTTTAAAAATAGTAGCACTTTTATTCTCACTCAACACTAGTATTGAGAATTTGGTGCATCCTCTGAACTATTAGAGCAAAGTGCATTGAAAATTACATAGTCTTAAGCAAAATAAGTCAAATTCAGGAAGTCAAAGATCATATGTCTTCTCATGTATGTGGAAATTAGAGAGGAAGAAGAAAAATTAAGGTGGGGGTGGATTTCCTAAAATTAAAGGGAGATCAGTAGAGGGAAGGGACCAAGGAGTGGGGGAAAGGGAAGAAGTGCTGGGGAGTGACATTGGCCAAATTATATTTTTGCATTATGTGCATGTGTAAATATGTTAACAACAAATCCCATAATATGTACAACTATAGTGCACCAGTAAAAATGTGGGAAATTTTTAAGATTAAAATTTTTTTAAAAAAATTGCAGGGCTGGAGATGTGGCTCAAGCAGTAGCGCGCTCACCTGGCATGCATGCAGCCCGGGTTTGATTCTCAGCACCACATACAAACAAAGATGTTGTGTCCACCAAAAACTAAAAATAAATATTAAAAAAATTTTCATTCTCTAAAAAAAAAATTGCATAGTCTGGGAAATAGAATATGCTTGGATGGAATTAGTCAACAGCCACACTACTGGTGATTTGAATAAAATGTATATGAACATCTATGATTTTATTCTTCAGATATACCACTCACCCCCCCCTATAAAAGTCCACATTTTATTATTGTATTTTAGTATGTCAAGCCCATAGTTTTGTGTCTAGTGGCTTAACAGGCAGTTAATAAGAATGTGCTGGTCCCCAGAAATCCTATATGACTGCCAAAGTAGATGACCTGTGTCAGTGGTCCAAAGGTTGTGAGCCTCCCAGCTTGATGGTCACTGAGTAGTCAATTTTTTACCCCTTTGCCAAGGTGTTTTCTCAGTTAGAACCTTCCCAGAAAATCATCTGAAGGAAAAAGCAAAGTTGCAACCCTTGGACCTGAGATGATTACGGTAACTGTTTTACTTGATAAACCGTGAAGGAATTTAGAAAAGGCAATGTTTAGCTCTTGGTGCTGCCTCTGTACACACTTTTAAAAGTGTGCATGGACACTTCATAGGCTTCATGGACCAGTGTGGTTGCACAGCTCCTCCAGGGCCGGGAAAGCACTTCAGTGGGGAGACTTATAGAGAGGTGGTATTTTCAACCACTGTCCCCAGATCCTCCCAGTATTAAAGTTAATAAGCCTATCACAGGCAGTCATCACTATTAAAAGCTACTCTGCCTTAGTTCAAACCCCAACTCTATTCTCCCATTTATGTATCCTTGGCAACAAATTTGAGTTGTCACCTCCCTGTGATTCAGAATCTTCAGCCATAAAATGGAACTAATAAAAGTGCTTACCTACAACAGGGGATTTGTAAGGATGAGTATCAGCATCAGCTTATTAGTATCAATGTCGCCAAAATGAGTCTTTTCAAAAATCAAGATGCCCACTTTTCTTTTTCTGTTCTCAGTCTTCTCCAGGATCCACTATAAATGACCCTGAATTTCCCACCATATAGTATAAACTTCCATTTCTTTTTTTTTTTAAGAGAGAGTGAGAGAGGAGAGAGAGAATTTTTAATATTTATTCTTTAGTTCTCGGCGGACACAACATCTTTGTTGGTATGTGGTGCTGAGGATCGAACCCGGGCCGCATGCCTGCCAGGCGAGTGCGCTACCGCTTGAGCCACATCCCCAGCCCCATAAACTTCCATTTCTGTGCAGTGTGTTCTGATTACCATAAGACACTCCAAGATCCTTTGTGAAATATAATAATTTCAACCTCAGGAAAGGCTGATCTATACCTTTCCAAGGATGAACAGGCTTGAATTCTATTGGAAGTGTCTACTGCTACTAGAGAACTGAGCTAGACACCATCTGAATTGCATTATCATTTACAACCAAGGTCTCCACAGATGCGAGTGAGCCATGGCTGCCCTTAGATCTCTCAAAAATCCCCCAAAGATCTGTAAGCCCTTGTTCAATAAACTGAAATGCTTCTGGCTCAAGAACTAGATATGTGGCTGTTAGAATAAGAATCAGAGACAAAGACCAGTAACTGTTAATGCTCAAGAAGTCTTGTAAAAACAAAGTAATAAGAGGGGCAGGGGTGTGTTTGTCGAAGAATTATCCATGAAAAGTCAACTGTTTCAGAAGAACTTCATTAGACTGAGGTTTAGGACTGGAGCTCAGTTGTAGAGTGCTTGCCTAGCATACACAAAGCCCTGGGTTCAATCCCCAACACTGAAAAAAAAAAAGTGAAGTTTGAGGTTTTGTCCTTACTTATCAGAAATCTGATGCAGTGTTTAAATTCAATGAATGTGTCTTTTTTTTCCAACTTATGACATGTCAAAGACCCATATGGGTGAATGGATTAATTCTGATGAAAAGAGAAACCTCTCAGCAGTTTCACTTGCTTTGAACACTTTCCAGCATGCATCAGAGTGGATTATAAATAATTAATTTGTGTCTTTGGGGGTGGTGTGGTGTGGACACATCAACAAAATGTTGTTTCTGTTTCCCTTTTAAGAAATACAGTCAGGTCTTTGTATTCTGAGTTTGAGGTTCTTGGTCCCAGAAAACAACTATATTTTTTATGGTTCCAACACTTTCTTTGGGAAAGCTCAGCACAGCCAAAAAATGATGTTAAGGTTTCTAAGCTTCCAAGGAAAGAAGTTTCACCATGATTCTCAAGAACCATTGGATCCTTACAAGACTGAGGGAGTAGAGGAAGGAGGTTCTATTGGAAGAGAAGCCTACACCAGTCTCTCTGCACCACCCTGGATGTGGAAAGGGGGCTGGGCACACAGATGCTTACAGAAGACCAGCACATTGGGAATAGCAGTGAGGCTCTGCATGGACAAACTTGCAGAAATTAGAAATGACTATGGTGAAGCGTCCCTCAGGTCTACCTAGAACTGAACAGTGAAGGACCAAGGCATTACAGGGCATCAAGTATCAGAAGGGGATTGATAATGGTAGCTCCATGTATCAAGGACCCATCCTTCCCTGTCATGTCCATAAGGTTCTTGTGCTGGCCAATAGTAGGTGACCTTGAAAAATTGGAATTTAGAAACAGATTCAATTTTATTTTTAAAAAATCAAAACAAGGGGCTGGGATTGTGGCTCAGCGGTAGAGCGCTCGCCTAGCACGGGCGGGACCCGAGTTCGATCCTCAGCACCACATAAAAATAAAGGCATTGTGTTGTGTCCATCTACACCTAAAAAATAAATTTTAAAAAATCAAAACAATATGACAAGCTGTTATCGAAAAATCCATGCCCATTATAAATTCTTTTACTCTCCCATAAAGTGAGGATAATAATAACATGCTTAGCATGTTCAAGATTCAAAAACCAAAAGTTATTGGTGTGGTAAATGATAAACCATGCGAAGGGTAAAGTGCCCTTCAAATGTCCCTTGTCTGTCATAGATACTCTTAGACAAGTCTAGTGCAGATTTTCTGTCCCTTGCTGGAATGTTGACTAATTGCTTGCCTTAACATTCTTCCTTCCCACCCACCCTGCAAAACTGAAGGCTTATTTCACTGCACCATCTGCCCTTTGGGAAATTACCTCTCCTCCCCACACCAGCACTCAGTGCTAACATGAGGCTGTGCGGCAGAAGCTCATATTGATGTCCAGGCTCCATATCCAAACCAGTTAAATCAGAATCTCTGGGAATAAGGCCGAGGCAGTACTGAATTTTAAACTCTTCCAGGTGATTCTAATGTGCAGACTGGTGGAAAATACTGACCCTTGGGGTGCTATTGCTTAAACAATATTAATAACTTAATGGACCTGTACAGACAGAATAATTAAAGGAAGGATTTGAAGCAGTTTGAATTGCAGTTAATTCCTGTTGGTATTAGTTACTTGTAAAATATGGACCTATAAATGTTTTTTTAGGTTGAGTCTATTTTTTCCAGTCAGGCAAATTAATTAACCCTATTCTTGCACACACAAAAAAGATTCTTAGTCCTTCCCTGTGGTTTTGTTTTGTGGGGTATGTATTTTGTATGTGTGTGTGTGTGTGTGTGTGTGTGTTTTAATTTCTCATCCACTCCAGGAATGACCTCTGAAGCTTCAGTGACTTGTAAGCATAGATTTAGTGAATGAAAAAATCCAGGCAAACACTGTAGGAAGCATTATTCAGCCTGAAATTCACCACTGTGACTCTCTTGATATTAAAGAGGAAATACTTTAAAATTCTGACTCCACCAGGTGCAGTGGCACATGCCTGTAATACCAGAGACCTGAGAGGCTGAGGTAGGAGGATTCCAATTTCAAGACCAGCCCCAGGCCCTAAGCAACTTAGCAAGAAGACCCTGTCACAAATAAAAATGGGTTGGGGATATATCTCAGTGGTAAAGCAATCTTGGGTTCAATCCCCAGTTTCAAAAAATAAAAATAAAATAAATTTCTGACTCCACAATTAAGAAGGACAATCCTGAGTTACTTAATAGATTATAACTAATCAGGTAAATATAGATAACATTTAGATGAATGTCTAAAATATGCTAACGGCTGAGTGCAGTAGCACACACCTGTAATTCCAGCAAATGGGGAGGCTAAGGCAGGATGATCACAAGTTCGAGGCCAGCAGCTTAGTGAGACTCTATCTTAAAATAAAAAATAAAAAGGCCTAGAGATATAGTTCAGTGGTAGAGAACCCCTAGGTTCCATCCTCAGTACTGCAAAATAAAAAATAAAAGAATCTAATGCAATATGCAAATGGACCTCACTCAACAGAATTTTAGTAAGTGTGCTCTAAACAATTTATTAATATTAAAGTAGCTAGAGGTCTTCTTAATGAGTCAAATTTTTTATACTGAAAAAATTACTCTGATAGTCCACATCAATCTCTGAGGTTATTTTTTTTCTTTTTTTTTTTTTTAAATCTCTGAGGTTATTAGCTTCAGTTACACAAGAGACAACAGCTAAAGAACATTTGCGTAATTTTCCCCATGTTTCAAGGTGTAGTAAATGGCAGAACAGGGATTGGAGCCCAGATTTGTCTGATCCAAAGTCTAGATTCCTGACCATGAAACTCTAAGGTCATTTTAGCCTTCGGACAACAGCAACACACATTTTTGCTCCCTAAGTCTGGTCTTATCTTGCCCAACCCAATCCCAGCCTCAAATAGGAATCTCTAACTCAGAGGCTTAGAGGGGCCAGTCTGGTAACAGGAATGAGTTAATATAGGTCATATTTAGGATGAAATCCTACACTGCTCACTATACATTTTGGCCATTCCTTGGCTTCATCCCACTATTGTCCTGCAATATGTGAGACCTAGGAATACCAGTTCTCCTAATTTTGTAACAGAAGACAGAAATCTATAATTTTTGGGAGAAACACTCCAATTTTTTAATGTTGGCCATAAATGTACTTGTTTCTTAAAAAGACATGACATGGAACAGATAAAGTATGTGGCCTGTAGTTTGAAAGAAAAAAATAGGGGGGAGATTAATTCAGTATTCTTATCTTTTGGTTTCCGATCCATTATCAGTTGGTTTAGCTACAAGTAAATGAATTTCTAGACAACACAGTAAGAGAAAGGGCAATGTCCGCAAGTCATCAGTAGGAAAACAATGTTGGCTCATTAATTAATCAGAGTCTCACTTTACATATACTATCTTTCATGATCTTAAATAAGAGTTTATGCCTTGATGACAAGGGAATACTGCATTCCTACAAATGTAGATAACAGGTAAAATTTACACATATTTTCTTTGATTGCTGCAAATATAGATATCATATGAAATTTACACATATCTCCTTTGACTAGCAAATGAATTTGATACAGTAGTTTAAAGCTACCTCAAAATCAACTCATTCCTTTAAGGCAAAAGCTCTCTTATCTGCAGTTGACCAAGGAAGCATTATCAGGATTGAAGGTAGGTTTTTGTTTTTCCCCCAGGAATGACAACTTAAATGAAAAGCCCTCAGGTTGAATTACAGCAAAAAGAGAAAAATTCCTATTTTCTAAAATCTCTCTTTAACTCTGGCTCTCAGATCTCTGAACTAGAGATAGGGTTGGAATGTGGATGCAGACTGGGGGGAGTAGTGCCATAATCTATTCAATGGATATGCTGCTAAGCACACAATTTTTAAAAGAAGTTTCCCAATATCACTCAATTGAAAAAAAGATTTGTTATTTAACCTCTTGGCCTCAAAATAAGTATTGAGCCAATACTTGTGTCTCCAATACTTTTGTCTCCATTTTTATTTGCACCACGCTACTCACGTTAGTAACTATAGCATTTTCTTTGATCTCTTTTTGTTTTCTCCTCTCAGCTACATACAGTTTTTTTTTTTCATATTTATTTTTTAATTGTAGGTGGACACAATACCTTTATTTTATTTTTACATGGTGCTGAGGATCGAACCCAGTGCCTCACGCATGCTAGATGAGCACTCTTCTGCTAGGCCACAACTCCAGCTCCTACATACAGTTTTTAAACCTCTAGTTGTATCTGAAGCTTTGTACCTTAAATCATTTTGGATGCTTCATTGCATTTATAAAGACACAGAATTCAAAAATGTACACTGAAAGATCAGAAGAGTGAAAATGAAGAACCAAAAAGGTTTGGAGACCCATTTCCATTTGCATTTTTGTCTGATACAATGATTTATTCTGAAGTTAAGGAAGAATCACATCCCTTCTACCCGAAGGCAGATTTGAGCCATTATTCTGTATGATGCCTAAGTTGGAGCTTGATATGTAACATCCAGTTTCATGAGTAGGAACTGCTGAACTGTATGACAAAGATTTTTAAAAACCTGAATTTTAAACAGCATTCAGTCCAAGTTTTTGGTCTTTTGAGTGTCTATTTGGTTTTCCTTACTCCTAAGTGTCTTTGGTGTGCCCTAAGATACACAGAGCGGGGACCTAGGAGTTTTGGCACACATTAGGGAACAAAAGGCAGGGAATGATTATATGAGCCAAATAAAAATTGTTGACAAGGGCTCCTGCCACTTCATCACTTCAGTGATGAAAGGAAAAAACTTATTTCTAAAATCAACCTATGTATTAAAAATAATAATTTTTTCATATTCATTCCAACCAAAAAATGGAAAGTAAATTTTTTAGAAATTTCCAAAACACTTCAAAAGAATTTTGAGCAATTCTGGGTACAAAAAAATATATATATAGGGGCTGGGGATGTGGCTCAAGCGGTAGCGAGCTCACCTGGCATGCGTGCGGCCCGGGTTCGATCCTCAGCACCACAAAGATGTTGTGTCCGCCAAAAACTGAAAAATAAATATTAAAAAAAAATTCTCTCTCTATCTCTTTAAAAAATATATGCATAATATTAATATATAATATTACATTTATATGTATGCATATATTGCATATATAAAAGAAAAGTTGTATGTGGTATTTTATCATATCTTCCCCACCCCCACCCCCAGAGGTGCTTAATCATTGAGCCACATTCCCAGCCTTTTTTTTTTTTTTTTTTAAGAGACAGAGTCTCACTAAGTTACTCAGGGCCTGCCTCATTGAATTGCTAAGACTGACTTTGAACTCATGGTCCTCCTGCCTCAGCCTCCCGAGCTGGGATTACAGGTGTTTGCCACTGTGCCCAGACTTTTAAAAAGTAGTGAATTAATGGGAATACAGAATCCTGAGATAAATATAAAAATGTTTCTAGAAAGTAACAGCTATTTTAAATATAAAATACACAAATTTTTCTATAATTAATTTAGCTTTTTACACTCTATTAAACTGCAAGAGATGCATGTGCCCTGGTGGCCTCTAAGGATGCCATATTTTCCATGGCAAAGCCTTAATTGAAACTTTTGAAGGCGGAGAGCATGGCAGAAGATCAAAGAAAGAGAAATAGGTGGTAGGCAGTGGTCAGTTCTACATCAATAGCATGCAGCCGCCTCCTCCTCCTATTGCTTGATAAAAACCCATTAATTCCCACTCCCTCCTGTGCTAACATTCATTTCAAGAAAAATATGCCTGGACCTGCTTAGCACATACATGCCTTTCCCACTGTGAGGAATGGAAGTATGGGAAGAGGCTGAACGTCTGAAATAGCTCTGTTCGACTGGGCTGTGCATCTGGCACCTCTGCCCCTCCTCCACCCACCTATGAGCTCCTTTCAAGCCAGGAGGAGGACTTATCATCCCCTTTACTGCCTGGGGTGGAAAGAAGATCAGATAAGGGCACATAAAAAGGTTATACAGTGACCAAACAGAGGACAAGCATCTACTCTAGGTTCTTGGTGAAAACCAGAAACCTATAAGCCCTCTGTTATTTTTTTTTTCCATACAGCTGAAGCAAAAGACTCCCATGGGGTAGATTTTTATCTGTTACATTTCTTAAATAGATTTGCTAATTTTGGAGAACGTGAATTTCCAGGAAAAGAAGGCAAAGACTGAGGCACAGGATTAAATATGACCATTCTGAAATGTAATTTTCTGTCCTGCCACTACTTGTTAAATCCTTCCTTTAAAGTGGGTAAAACATGGTACCTCAGTCTCGCATATAGATAACACCTACAATCTATACATACTTTTTTTTTTTTTGCAGTACTCAAGATTGAACCAAGGGCCTCATGTGTACAAGGTAATCACTGTACCACTAAGCTATATCCCCCACTCTCCCATATATATACTTTTAAGTACACTTTTTAAATTAAAAAGAAAGATACAGTGTGTGCTACTTAATAATGGAGACACATTCTGAAAAATGCACAGTTAGGCAATTTTGTTGTTGTGCTAACATCATAGAGTATATTTACACAAACCTAGATGACACAGCCTACCACACACCTAGGCCATAGGTGTATGTAGATGATAACCTGTTACCCCTTTGTGATTGTGATGCATAAGAGACTCAGTAAACTCAAAATGTATGAGATTGCTGCTGGTATAACACAGAAAACTATTTTATTAAGTCTTTTTTTATAAGTAGAAGACGTACACTCTAAAATAGTGATACAAAATATAGCATAATTAATACCTAAACAGTAACATAGTCCTTTATTATCATTACCAAGTGTCATGTACTATACATAATTGTATGTACTATACTTTTCATAAAATTTATATTTTTATATAATAACTTTGTTATACCAGCATCACCACAAACACATGAGTTAATATGATGGCTATGATGTCACTGGGGATAGGAATTTTTCAGCTCCATTATAATCTTATGGGACCACCCTCATATATGTGGCCTTTTGCTGATCTAAAACTTCCTTGTGAGTTTATATGCATGATTGCATATACTCTGATCATTAAGTATACATTTAGAACCAGGCGTGATAATGAATGCTTATGATCCCAGCTACTCCAGAGGCTGAGACAGAAAGATGGTAAGTTCAAAGCCTGCCTGAGCAACTAAGCAAGAACTTGTCACAAATTAAAATGGCTAGGGAAGTAGCTCAGGGGTAGATTGCTTGCCTTGCATATCTGAGCCCATCTGTTCAATTCCCAGCACCACAAAAATAAAATAAAATAAGATAAAAAGCATACAGCTAGAAGAATTTTTCACAAATTGATACATGTATCCAACACTATATCAAGAGACAGAATATCACATACTTGGGAGGTTGAGGCAAGATTGCAAGTTTGATATCTACCTGGGCAACTTAGCATCTCAGATGTTTTTTGTTCATTTACTTATTTAAAAAACAATGGTCTAAAGAGGTAGCTCAAAGGTAGAATGATTCTGAGCTCAATCCCCAATACCACCAAAAAACAAAACAAAAAAAGAGAAAGAAAGAATATCACCAGCATCCCTAAAACTTTCCTCATGACCTTTTTAGTTACTCTAATCCCCCAAGGGTAGCCAATATTCTGACTTTTAACCACATGGATCCATTGTAGGAAATACCTTTTTTTTTTTTTTTTGGTAGTGGGGATTGAACCCAGGAGCCCTGTATCACTGATCTTCATCCCCAGTCCTTCCTATTTTTTACATTGAAACAGGATCTCACTAAGTTGCTTAGGACCTTACTAAGTTGAACTTGTGATCCTCCTGCCTCAACCAGGAACAGCGACCATGACTGTAATCCCATCAACTTGAGAGGCTAAGGCAGGAGGATTGCAAGTTTAAGACCCTGTTTCAAAATAAAACAGAAAAAAAAGGGTTGGGCTGGGGATATGGCTCAGTAGTCAAGCAACCCTGGCTTCAAATCCCGGTACCAAAAAAAAAAAAAAAAAGGAAAAGAAAAGAATATATCCTTTCAACTATATATCACTTTCAATTATATTTATATAATACTGTACCTCTATTTTCCTTCAAAGACAAATATCTATTAAGGCACTGAATATGGCATGGTAAAAACAGATCCAGGCCTCCTGCCCTCATACAGTTTCCAGTCTTGTTCTAATTTAAGCAAAGAAATGAATGAATGGCTAACATAGAAGGAGAGAACCATGGACTTAATATACATTGGTCATTAGAAGACACTACTTTCCAAAGGTACACAGATCCAAGGAAACAGGGGCTCACTGACCTGACTTCACAGCCCAGTCTATCATAGGAAGAACTACAAAGTAGAGAGAATTTATCTTTAGTATCCCAAGCCTTAATGATCTTTGCTTTTTCCTCTACTCAGTAGGAACACTCTCTTCTGAAAGTGCTCAGTGCCCTTCTCTCTCCCCATCAAAATCCATCATTAAGATTAGTTTAAGTCTCATTAACATGTAAATGGTGGACAAGCCTGAATGCTTGCACTGACCATGACATTTCAATTTTAAGAAGTGAATCTCTAGTTACAGAATTTTATATCAGAGTTGGGAGAGCAGGTCACCTTTTAGAAAAGGAACAACCGCATTCATCCTATACAGGTAACCATGAAAACAACCTTCTCTCCTAATTGTAGTTAGCACCATTTACTGAGCACTTTCTGTGGCCAAAGTCGTGCCAAGCCCTCTAAGAACATCCTCTCATTTATTTCTGTAACAGTACAGTCCTTATCCATTTTTATTTCAAGGATAAAGAAACTGTTAGTTGGGGCTGGGATTGTGGCTCAGCGGTAGAGTGCTCACCTAACACATGTGAAGCACTGGGTTCAATCCTCAGCACCATATAAAAGTAAATAAAGACATTGTGTCCAACTATAACTAAAAAATTTTTAAAAAGAAAAGAAACTGTTAGTATCTAGCCCAAGGGGTCACAACAAAAGGTAGCAATCCCATCTTTGTCTTCTGAAGGGCTGTCCTGACCCTGGATGTAGCAGCAGTTACCAGACAAAAACAAAAGTAGAAATCAAAGGCCAAAGTTCTCCAGAGCAGCCCCAGGAAAGGACTCATTCTTCTGGATCATCGGTGGCAAAGGTCTGAGAGGCAAGAAAATAACACAACTACTCTTTTTTGCGCCATTGACATGCCCACCCCTCCTCCTGGTTGCGGACACTTTCAGATGCTGCACTAATGTTCTCAAGGCCTGACTGAGTTAAATAGCAGCCAGGCTGTGAAGGTGTAATGAAAGGCTGTCTAGAAGCCCTGCAGAGCAACCTGCCAGATCAACTTGCAGTCATGCCTGGCTAAGATGTCACTGAGGCTTCAGAGGCCAATGAGGACTTCAACTGTAAATCAAGGGCAGCTTCTAAACATCCTATCAGGGTGTCAAGTATTCACCACTCCCCTCTGTATGAAAGCACAGACCATTTCTCCTAACTCTCAAAGGCAGTGCTTCAGAGTTGCTCTAAAGGGCCTGTTTTATCCCTTTTGTAGAATTATAAAATTCTGAGGTGTTTGAAGGGCCATGAACTGGCCAGGAGTTTTAAATACTGCACAGAGAAAGAGAACACAGCTTGGTAACTGGTATGCCCAAGCACTTATCTCTGGGGTATCATTTATAATCTCCAGCGATATGGAGCAATACTCTGAAAGTGTTCAAAACCTAATCATAGCCTCTAACTGTGCTTGGGATGGGAAGGTATGTTGAAACCCAGCAGTAGAATGTAGCAACTCCAGGAACTTAGGACTCCACCTACCTGTTGAAGATATATCTCAACACATCGTGATTACATTGGTTTTAGAAAGATTACTGGCATTTTGTCCAGAACAGTTTCAATGTCATTCTAACATAATGGAAGGGTGAATCTGGGGCCAGAGGAACCCATAATAATCATTGAGACTTAATCATTGAGGCATCACTGTTTGTGGCATTAGAGATGCAAATCTTAAACTATTAAATTTGAAAATATGTTCAACTTGATTAAGAAGCTCAGAAATGGGCTGGGGATGTAGCTCAAGTGGTAGCGCGCTCGCCTGGCATGCGTGCGGCCCGGGTTCGATCCTCAGCATCACATACAAACAAAAATGTTGTGCCCGCCGATAACTAAAAAAAAAATAAATATTAAAATTCTCTCTCTCTCTCTCTACTTCTCTCTTTCTTTAAAAAAAAAAGAAACTCAGAAATGAAAAAACTCAGTCTACATTGTTTTCATCAAGGAAAGATTTTTTAAAAAAATATTTCTTAGTTGTAGTTGACACAATACCCTTATTTTACCCATTCATCTACATGTGGTGCTGAGGATCGAACCCAGGGCCTCACATGTGCCCCAAGGAAAAATTTTTAAAAGTTGATTTGCAAATATGTGGCCTTATGTATTATGGAATGTTTTCTTCTGGGCCCTTACAATGCTACCGTGTGTCCTGGGAGCCATGATATGGCTGTGGTATGGCTTACATGGACCATCAGCTTCTAAGAAGATTTATCAGCAAGTTTTAGATAAACAGAAGTCAGAAGTATGTTCAAGATTATTGGAGGGGTTTTGAAGGAGGAGGAGGAGAAGGGGCATCAAAGACTTGCAAACTGTCAGAGGTGAAGATGTCCAACTTCTCTGCGTTCCATTTCCTCTAATCTGGACTGGCATGTCTGACCAAATTCTTACTTTGTTGCCACTTCTAAAAATCCTAAAGGATGAGAACATCAGAGCATTATTCATTATCTTGTAAAAGTATGGTCTCGATTCCATATGAGGCATACCTATATTAACTTATACAAAGCAATGTCCAAGAAACATTATTAAATGTTTTTTTTTTTTAAGTTTTAGAATGACATGTTTACCCTACTAGTTGTATATAAAATAAGGTGAGGGAAGCTGGGTGTGCTCATAGCCTGTAGTGTCAGCCACTTGGGAGTCTGAAACAGGAGGAGCACCTTAAGCAGGAGAATTACTTGTACCCACCCAGGAGTTTGACGTCAGCCTGGGCAACACAATAACCTGTCTCAAAAAGAGAGAGAAGAGGGGCTGGGGTTGTGGCTTAGCAGGAGAGCTGTCACTTAGCACAGGGGAGGCGCTGGGTTCAATCCTCAGCACTACTTAAAAATAAATAAGTAAAATAAAGGTATTGTGCCCAACTACAGCTAAAAAATAAATATTTTTATAGAGAGAGCGAGAAGAGTTATATATACATAAATGCTGACGCACATGTAGAGTATACCTAGATTCCAGAAGGACACACTAAGAGATGATGATAAGGAGACTGTAAAGCTAGAGGTCCTCCTATACTGTATAACCTTTTGTAGATTGACCTTTTTCCTAGTTTGAAAAGGCAATCATAAACTAAAATATACCATGTCTGTGAGAGAGCTAAGTTTTCAAGACTCATATTTGACCTATGGGGACTTGGAGATTTCATATATTCAGTAAACTGCACAGAAATAAAAGTCACTTGATGATATCTCACAAAGCCGATCAAGCTCAGCTCAGAAAGATTTTTTCAAGTACAAATGTCAGCCTGCTTTTGTTACACATGCTTCTTTTGCTGCTATTTTCAGTCATTTTTTTCCTCCTCTGATTTCTAAAGATTAAAATTTTCACGGTGGTGAAAGAGAATTCACAAAAGACATTAATAGAGAAAATGCATCCAATTAGGTACTAAATAAAATCACTCTCCTAACTCTCTGGAGAGAGAGAATATTATGAAGAAAAGCTAGAGCCATGAGATATTTTCCCCGCTAACTACCTGTGAATATGGATCAAGATTGACACCCAGTGGCCAAATTGATTCTCTTTTTCAATGAAATTGCCTTTTTGTGTAATTAGCCATTTTCCAGACTATTCCATCATCTGTTTTAGATGGAAAATATTATTTAAATATATGACTTGAGGACTGAGCATGAACTGTATCTCAGAGAGATAGATACGTTAAATTAGTGGATCTTGTTTCACATAATTAATCAGCTTATTTTTGTATTCATTTGCACTTTTTTACCTAACATTAAAAAGCATTTGGTGATAGTAGAATGAAACAGACATTGTTACTTTATGTAAGTATGTGACTGTATGACCAATGTGATTCTATAATATGTATAATCAGAAAAATGAGAAATTATATCCAATCTATGTATGATATGTCAAAATATATAAGTGCATTCTACTGTTTTATATATAACTAATTAAAACAAATAAAAATTTTTTAAAAATAAATAAAAAGCATTTGGCTTTGGTTGACAAAAAAACATTCAATTTCTAGAACTAATGGGACGAGCTGGAATTAAGTAGCAAACCTAATTTGACAACCAGATAATTTATATCCACAACTTTTCCCATATCAAATAGTAAAATTATCTATTTCTGATAACTCAGCCACTCATAACAATTAAATGCTTTAATAATTTTAAAGCTTGGAGGGTGAAGCTTGGAGGGTGATGCAATTGTTCATTAAATATGCTAATTAGGGTTGAATTTTAGTTCCCTTTAAAGAGAAAGAACAAAACATTTATAACTATATAATTTTGTAGAATGAGCTCTTACATGAACACTTTGAAAGTTTGTGATAAGGTTGGCTGTGGTGATGCATACCTGTAATCTCAGCAACTTGGGAGGCTGAGGCAGGAGGACCTCAAGTTTCAGGCCAGTCATAACAATTTATCAAGGACCTAGCAATTTAGTGAGATCCTGTCTCAAAATTTAAAAGGCTGGGGATGCAGCTCTGTGATAAAGCACTCCTGGAAATCCCCAGTATAGGAAAGGAAAAGAAGAAAGAAAGAAAAAGAAAGTTTTGTGATAAGGTTTAGATGAAATGTGTGATGTGGCATACATTTTAAAGGTTCAAAAGAAGAGAAAGGAAAAATAGATTTTGAAGAAATTAATATTATATCAATATTTTATCAAATGCATCTAACATGTTTAACACAGACTACCAAACAGAAAAGTAGTGACATTTATGTATTTATTTATTTATTTATTTATTTTTGTGTTTTTGTATTATTTATTTTATTTTGTATTAACCTATGGGCTCTTAACCACTGAGCTACATCCCCAGTCTCTCTCTCTCTATATATATATTTTTTTAATTTTGAGACGAGGTCTCGCTAAGGAGCTTACTAAATTACTGAGGCTGACTTTGAACTCATGATCCTCCTGCCTCAGCCTACTGAGCTACTGGGATTACAGAGTGTGCTCTACCACATCAGGTTTATTTCTTTTATGGCACTGGAATGGAAACCAAGTCCTCCTACATGTTAGGCAAGCACTCTATCACTGAACTATACTCAGAGACCCATAATGAATTTGAGTTAGATCAAAGTCCAAATGCTAGCTGGGTAATCTTGAGAAAGTCTCTAAATTTTATTAAATTTCAATTTCTTTATCATTGTAAGTATTAAATAAGATATAAATTTAAAATGCTTGGGCTGGGGATGTGGCTCAAGTGGTAGTGCGCTCGCCTGGCATGCGTGTGGCCCGGGTTCGATCCTCAGCACCACATACAAAGAAAGAATAAACAAACTAAAAATAAATAAATAAATATTTAAAAACTCTCTCTCTCTCTCTCTCTCTCTCTCTCTCTCTCTCTCTCCCTTAAAAAAAATTTTAAAAAATGCTTATCATAGTTCCTGATACTTCCTGACCTTTTGAACTGATCAAGTATAAAATATACACAGTTAAATATTATTATTACAAGAATGTCAGGGGGAAAAAAAAGTTTACAAAAGTCAGACACACATGCAACCATTTCTTCTTCTTCTTCTTCTTCCTCCCCCTCTTCCCCTCCTCCACCACCACCTCCACCGCTGCCTTCATCCTCCTCTCCTTCTCCTTTTTCCTTTTTTGGCCCTGGAGATTGAACCCAGGGGTGCTTTACCACTGAGCTACATCCTCAGTCTGTATTATTTTTTATTTTGACATAGGGTCTTGCTAAAATGCTATGACTGGCTTTGAACTTGAGATGCTTCTACCTCAGTCCTCAGCCTCCTGAGTCAGCTCAGACATCTTTTATTGACTCAGCTTTACAGTACCTGCTTTGATGCAGAAGAACAGTGTCCCATATAATCTGAGTGTAAATAATCCAAACAACAAAATAATCAGATAAACCAGGCATGGTAGTGCATGTCTGTAATCCTAGCAACTTGGGAGGCTGAGGCAGAAAGATGACAAGTCTAAGGCCAGCCTCAGCAACTTTGTGAGACCCTGTCTTGAAATAAAATTAAAAAACACTGGGAATATATCTCGGTGGTAAAGTGTCTCTAGGTTCAATCCCCAGAACAAAATAATAATAATAATAATAATAATTTTAAAAATCTGAATAAATTCTTCTGTATTTCATATATTTCTGCATTTTCCTTCCTACTACATAATTTGAAAACAATTTGTCATTCTAGCTTCTTTCTGATACAAATACTTTAAATTAAAAATGTTCATTTGAGTACTGTTTCATCACAGAAATCCCAATGTTTTAAGAATTCATTATCACTTAATTCAAAGCACTTTTTATCTACTTTTCTTTCGCTTTCTTCCTTGACCTCTGAGATTCTAATAAATGTGCCATTTAATTTTTTTTCTTTTTTTATTGGTTGTTCAAAACATTACAATGCTCTTGACGTATCATATTTCATACATTTGATTCAAGTGGGTTATGAAATCCCATTTCTACCACGTATACAGATTGCAGATTCACATTGGTTACACATCCACGTTTATACATACTACCATACTAGTGTCTGTTGTATTTTGCCGCCTTTCCTATCCCCTTCCTATCCCCCCTCCCCTCCCCTCCTCTCCCATCTTCTCTCTCTACCCCATCTACTGTAATTCACTTCTCTCTTTTTTCCCTTTCCCCTCACATCCTCTTATATGTTATTTTGTATAACAATGAGGATCTCCTTCCATTTCCATGAAATTCCCCTTCTCTCTCCCTTTCCCTCCCACCTCTCCTCCCTGTTTAATGGTAATCTTCTCATGCTTGTGCCATTTAATTTTGAAATAGTTTACATATTGGGGTGGGGTTCTATATATCTTAAAGTGGTTGATTTATAAATCATGCAGGAAACACAGTCTGCATGATTTAAAATTTTAAAAAAGTAATGGAAATACTTTTTATATTGATTGTATTGGTTACATATGTATCAAAATTGATCAAATTGCATACTTCAAATATGCGCATTTTATTGTACTTCAATTTTACCTTGATAAATCTGTGGAAAAATAAATAAATATCTCAATAAAGTCATTTACAACTGAATTTGCATTAATAATATTTTTTAATGCTCAATTTACATTCATAATCATGTTTTTACAAAAAATTAAAATTAGATCAGAATCTAGAAGTCTCCAAACTCTTCCCTTTTCAGTACATAGTACATATTTTACAAACCTTCATATGTGATTGTTTTAAATTAGTTTATTTACGAACCATATTATATCACTTTTTTTTTAGTACTGGAGATTGAACCCAGGACCTTCCACATGTTAAGTAAGTGATCTACCACTGAACTATACCCTCCATCCTAATTACACTACTTATTATGTACATGGTAAAATATAGCCCCATAACTGATTTTTTTTTTTTGCTTGTTTTTGTTTTTGTATGGAGCTGAAGATCTAACCCAGGGTTTCATGCATGCTAGACAAGGGCCCTACCACTGAGCTATACCTTTAGAGATTTTTAAAGTGTGAGATATATATATCACATAAGTCAAAATGGAAACAATTCTCTTCTACCTGAGAGTGGAGTATTTTGCATATGACTGAGGTTGGTGAGGCAGTTATCCTAACAGTTCTCTGACTCTTGACCATTAAGGAGAGAAAGACAAACTGCTCGGTGCTCTGGCACTGTGGCACAGTGGAACAAGCCCAATCCTGCATTTGAAAACTGCTCTTCCATCTATGGCTGGTGTGGCCCTGGCAAGTATCCTACTCTTGTTGAGCCTCAGGATCCTCTTCCGTCAAAGGAGGGTGATTATATCTACAAATGGCACTGTCTATAATCACAGTGCTTGTATTATTATTACTTAGAGCTGACGGAAGCTTTGAAAGGTCACCTAGGTGGGCTGGGGAGGTGGCTCAAGCGGTAGCTCGCTCGCCTGGCATGCGTGCGGCCCAGGTTCGGTTCTCAGCACCACATACCAACAAAGATGTTGTGTCCGCCAAGAATTAAAAAATTAATATTAAGAAAAAAAAAAAAAAGAAAGGTCTCCTAGGACTCTGTGCCTAGAAAGATGTAGACTTCAGGACTTTTGAGTCTGGGAGACTTGCCAAAAGCCACAGGGCTGGTTAATGACAAATTTAGGATCATTTTGGTCTCCCTCTGAGGTTGACTGCCTCAAGAAATACGCAGTCAGATAAAGTTTTCCTGGGACTGAGAATATAAATTCCACTATAAGTTTCCCACACACACACACGGTTGCTCTGTGTGTAAATTACATGGAAGTACAATTAGAAGTTACCCATATCTTATCTTACTAAATAATTTTTAAAAACACACACATAGAGAGCCGGGTACAGTGGTGCACACAAGTCTGTGATCCCGGCAATTCAGGAGGCCAAGGTAGAAGGATCACAAATTGAAGGCCAGTCTCAGCAACTTAGTGAGACCTTGTTTCAAAATAAAATTAATTCTGGGCTGGGGATGTGGCTCAAGCGGTAGCGCGCTCGCCTCGCATGCGTGCGGCCCGCGTTCAATCCTCAGCACCACATGCAGACAAAGATGCTGTGTCCGCCAAATACTGAAAAATAAATATTAAAGTTCTCTCTCTCTCTCTCTCCCTCTTTAAAAAAAATAAAATTAAAATAATTCTTTCACTGCCACTCTTCTGCCATGGTGTTCTGCATCATCTTGGGCCCAAAACTATGGAGTGGGCCCACCGTGGACTGAACCTCTGAAACTGAGAGCCTAAAATAAACTTTTCTTCTTCTTAAATTTTTTTTTAATTAAACTAAATTTAAAAGGGCTGGAGATGTAACTCAGTAGTAGAACACTTGCTTAGCATGTGTGAAGCCATGGGTTCAATCACCAGCTTTAACACACACACACACACACACACACACACACACACACTTCCCACATAGTAAAAACATGTCCTATTATCAGTACCAAAAATGCAATGTATGTATTCAGTGGGGAAAGATCCAGTCTAGATGGAATATTACCTATATCTAGTCCCAGTTGTGACATGGACAAGCCATTTGATCACTCTATATCTCATTTTCCTCATATGTTAAGCAGGAGTTATATTATTTACACTTATTACAAGAACTACGTGCAATAATGCATATTGGTGAAAGGAGTCTACAAATAACAATCATTATTTTTAATGCCCCCTCAACAAGAGCAAAATTACACAATACACACATTTGAGAATTCAGTATCCTCCCAGCCCCATCCAAAAGGCCTGGTTCCTTAAGAGAAGAAAGCACCTACATTCCACCTACTACAGGTGGTCTCACTAACAAAAGGACTTATATTTTCTGTCTTCTCTGACCCCAAGAGAAGGATTGGCCCCAGGCCTAGGTCTGGTCTGAGCTATTCCTTATCTGCAACCCCAGGGCTTCTGGCCTATGGCCCCAGCTGATAGTTTGCTCAGGATGAGCCTTGGAATTCCAGATTGCAAGGTCACAGTATTTCCTATCACAATATTTCCCGTTTGACCTGTCCCTGACCTAGATGTTTTAGTCCTTAAGAAACCATCTGCCTTGACTTAGCTGTTTGGAGCTGTAGTCCTTTACTGGCACTGATGCCTTCTCAGATAAGAATAAAGACCATATTATAGGCCTACTACGGTGCAAGGTATTTACATACATTATTTTCACTCCTTACAACATCCTGTGAAGTAGGATTATTCTTCTGCTTTACAGTTATGGAAACTGAGAGATCCGAGAAGTTTAGAAACCTCCCAATCCCACACAGCTAGGAAAGAGAAATGCCCTAATAACCAGTTCAGTGGGGCTCAAAATCACTTGTTCTTTCCTAAACACCTCCAATCCTGACTCTTCACTTAGTTCCTGCCTAGGATACCCGAGGATTCTGGATCCTGCTTCCATTTTTGCTTGTGGGGACGTGCTGGGAACCCCCCCCCCCAGTTATCATCCTGCTTCTAGACTTACACCACACCTACATATTAACTACTCACACTTACATTTCCTACCTGTGTGTACCCTGACTTCCTGCTTGCCTGGCTTTTGTAGAAGATAATTAGGAAGCATAAATTCACTATGCTATCCTAAGAGTGAACTTAGAATGGGTAACTGTTTCCATCATTAAAAGAATATCCAGAGAAATATGCCAGACTCCCATAACCCATTAGCTCTAATTAGACTTTTAAGGTGTGATCACACATGCTTCTCTCTCTTCCTGTCCAAGGATAGAACACATATCACAAGTGGGATTTGTTTAAGCCAGCATTATTCTGTAAAGTGCGAAGGATGGAGAAAACACACGCTCTATGTTAATCCTGCAACAAGGCACTGTGCATCACTTTGGCATTATTATTATTTCTTTTCTGTACCAAAACTATGATGGGAAAAATAAGAAGATGTTAATTAAAGGATACAAACTTTCAGTTACGAGATGAGTAAGGAACTGGGGGTGTTGCTCAGTGGTAAAGCACTTGCCTAGTGTGGTCTAGGCCCTGGGTTCCATCCCTAGAACTGGGGAAAAAATTAGTTGGCTTGTAGAAATCTTTCGGAATGTGTATGTGTACCAAAACACCACATTACAGACCTTAAATATACACAATTTTTATTTTTCATGTATGGCTGGGGGTGTAGCTCAGTGGTAGAGCACTTGCCTAGCATGTGCAAAGCCCTGGGTTCAATTCCCAACACCAGCAGAAAGAAAATTAGGGTCTGGGCAGAGCACATGTGTGCAAGACACTGAGTGTGATCCTCACTTTCAAAAAAATTAAATCTTAATAAAGAAAATAACACCGCAAACTTCATATACTTATGAGGAACGGTAGCAAGCACCAGACCACTGTGTGCAACAGGCAAATTACCAAGAGAATCTTAAAGAGTAGAGATCAGAACTAATTAGCGTCAGTGCCCTAGCAAAACAGCCAGAATCCACTCAAAACTTCAGACTTCAAAGAGGACAATGGTTGGTTTCCACATAAGTTCCCATCAATGTTGACAGGGTCAGGGATGTCACCGTGTGTTGGCCCTTTTTCATGACTTACTGCTATAATAATGTATGCCTAGAGATTTTCATGCCAAAGAATCACTCTGATTGTTTTTAATTTGCAAACAAGAAACATCAGAAGTCTTTCAGTTAAATACAGAAACTGGCCTTTATATGTTCTTAAGCCTCCAAGGGAGATGGCCCCTATTTGGTGTCATCACATAACTGTTCAATAAATATTAGCTGCAATTATTTACTTGGTGTTGTTGTTGTTGAAGAACTATGGTTTATTAGGCACAGTAACAGACACTTGTAGTCCCAGCTCCTAAAGAAGCTTAGGTAGGAGGTTTGCAAGTTCAAGCCCAGCCTGGGCAATTTAGCAAACACATATCTCAAAATTTGGGGAAAAAAAATATTTTTTTAAAAGGCTGGGGTTGTAACTCAGAGGATGAGCACCACTGGGTCCAATACCTGGTACCAAAAGAAAGAGAGAGAGAGAGGAAGGAAGGAAGGAAGGAAGGAAGGAAGGAAGAAAGAAAGAAAGAAAGAAAGAAAGAAAGAAAGAAAGAAAGAAAGAAAGAAAGAAAGAAAAGAAAAGAAAATTAAAAATAGCTTGGGGGAAGACCATCCATTAAATTTTTTTAATAAAAAATCCCCTGATTGTTCTAAAAAATTTTGATTAAAAATTAATTGCTCCATACCAAACCTCTTCTACAGTAATCACAGCTTTATATCATTGGTTAACAACACAAAGATTGCTAGGAATGAATATTTTAACAATACACTGCTAAAGGATACTTTTCAAAAAAAGGTAAAATCATGCTTTCATATAGATATAAAAATGAACATATAAGAAGACTAACTCAGCAATAAAGCTGGGGAGATGTTACACCCAGCTTAAAAAATAAGTAAAAAAAAAAAACACAAATTCATGTTATTCCAATGTTGAAATTAGTGTTCAAACAGAGGCAAAAGTAGCATCCTCCCCAGTGGGAGAGGATAGTCAATTAGAACTGTACTAGACAAGACATAATCTGCATGTCTACTGACAAGAATGGTTTTATATTAATTTAGTTTATCAATAGTAAGGTCTTTTCCAATCTCATACATAAAAATATCACTCCATGTTCAACAGCAGTAGTAAATACAAGTATAGTACATATAGTTGGTTTCAGAATGCTGATTCAACCATTGTATTGTAGGTTTCCTGAGGAGTTACCACCCAAAATTATTTATTTGGACTATTGCTCTTTCTGCGTCTAAACATGGTTCATTTTTTACCACAAGACTAGGATCTATAAATCTGGAGAGAAGGAGAGAGAGAGAGAGAGAGAGAGAGAGAGAGAGAGAGAGAGAGAGCGCACACTCCTAGCACTATAATTAAGGTAATGTTAATTTGTAAATATAATGTCCCAAATTCATATACGCATATAAACTACCACCTGATCAATGATGAAAGTCCTCCTCTAGCATCTGTCTGGGGCCATCTGACTTTGATTTTTACTTTCTTTCTTTCTTTTTTTATTTAAATATGGCTCAACCAACTGAGATCTCATGAGTCTACGAAATAAAGAAAGTGATAATTCTCCTCTAGTTACCCCAGTTGCTAAAATGGAGTCAACTAACATGTCTACACCTACTTGCCTAACTCAGAAATCTGCAGTCCAGAAAGATAGAGGATATTTCAGTCAGTTGGTGGTTACTGCTAGGTTTGTCTCTTCAATGGAAATAAGAGGCAAAAATATTCATTGTCCAAAAAAAAAAAACAAAACAAAACAAAGAAAGGGGCTGGGCTATAGCTCAGTGGTAGAGTGCTTGCCTAACATGTGAGACACTGGGTTTGATCCTCAGCACCACATAAAAATAAATAATAAAAACAAAGTTATAAAACAAATAAACAAACAAAGCCCAGTCAGGACAACCTTACAAATGGCACCTCACTCCTTTCTTCTAAGCCAATTGAGGTCAATGGAAATATATACCACAGACCTGCCTGATAATGACGTGAGTGAGGAGAATATTTTTAAAATATTAAATTGATGCAGTTTGGTCTCCCTACTCCTAGTAAATCCTAGTCCCTGAAGCTTCCTATTTACCCAGCCTAGAACAAAGAAGCCACCTGAATTGCTCATGAGCTCACAGAAGACATGCAATCTGAAAGTCCAAGGGGTTGAATTGCAAGTGCTTGAGAAAGTACAATGATTGTTTTGTTTTGAATTGAAATAGGATTTGACTTTAGAAGCTCAGCTAAGGCCTAAAAGACTAAGCACAGAGTTTTTTACTTGCCATAGCAATGGTGCAATATAAAGTAAGGGCAGATTGTTACCTCTTATAAGGAGGATAAAAGACCTTCCTTAAATTGAGGGGGGAGGAGAAATGTTCAATGCAAGTGAAAAGTCTGCTTGTTCCCTCCTTACTCCTTTCACCTTGGATGAAATTCAGGCAATTCCAAACTTTCCTGGTCATTTTTAAATAATTACAAGCAAATACGGTCACACCAAATTGCAAACAAAGTCTCAACTGGGAAATGAAATTGTGCAATTTCAAGTAATTAACAAAACACTGAATTTGATACAATGGCATACATACATATATATGTACATATGTGTGTGTGTATTTAGTTGTTGATGGACCTTTATTTTATTTTATTTTATTTTATTTCTTTATTTATATGCAGTGCTGAGAATCAAACCTGGTCCCTCACACATTGCTAGGCAAACACTCTCCCACAACCCCAGCCCAGCCAAAACTATTCTTTCAACTGGAGTCTGTAGGTCATAATCAAAGAACAGAACATGGTCCAGTTTTCCTTCCCTAGGTTTCTACCACTTCCCCCAGCTTGGTTGTTTTCATCCCATATTTTCTGACTCCTCAAGGGTCAAAGCAGGAGGGGAAAAAAGGGAGGAAAGGACCCAGGAAAGAGAGAAGGGAAGTTTGGCATTTGTTTGTTAGTTTGGTTTGGTTTGGTTTGCTTTGAGGCAAAGTCTCGCTAATTTTCTCAGGCTGGCCTCCTGCCAGGAGATTCTCCTGCCTCAGCCTCCCAAATCACTGGAATTATTGGTGTGCACCACGGCACCTGACAAAAAGTTACTTCTTGGTTGGGAATGTCATAAGATAGTCTCACACATGTTTAAAGCTGCCTTTGAAATTTTTCTGAGAGTCCTTTCAGAGATCCAGGATTACTCAATTGTGTTTCCAGCTGCTCAACCCTGAGTATTCCAGAGTTGTTGATTTTCTCTCGGGTTCCCATCACTCAGTCCAGGCTTGGACAAGATTTCAAAGAGGCCCAGGCCTGCTCTTTCTCCCAAGTGGCCACATCTGGTCAAGGAAGCATGCATGCATCTTTTTTTTTTTTTTTAAGGAGATTATATTTTTTAGATATACATGACAGTACAGTGTATTTTGACATATAACACATACATGAAGTGTAACTTCCCATTCTTCTGGTTGTACATGATGTGGAGTTTCACTGGTTGTGTATTCGTACACGAACATAGAAAATATATGTCCATTTCATTCTACTGCCTTTCCTATTCCCATCCCATCTCCATTCCCTTCATTTCCCTTTGTCTAATCCAAATGAACTTCTATTCTTCTCTCTCCCTTATTGTATGCTAGCATTTGCATATCAGAGAGAATATTTGGCCTTGGTTTTGGGGGATGGGCTTATTTCACTTAGCATAATAGTCTCCAATGCCATCCATCAGCAAATGCCATAATTTCTTTCTTCTTTATGGCTGAGCAATACTCCATTATGTGTACCTAGAACATTTTCTTTATCCATCTGTGGGTTGGTTCCATAGCTTAGGTATTGTGAATTGAACTGCTATAAACATTGATTTGGCTGCATCACTGTAGTATGCTGATTTGAAATCTTTTGGGTATGTGCTGAGGAGTGAGATAACTGAGTCAAATGGTGGAGTTTTCTGAGGAATTTCCATACTGCTTTCCACAGCAGTTGCACCAATTTGCAGCCCACCAGCAATGTATGAGTGTATCTTTTCCCCCACATCCTTGCCAAAATTTATTGCTACTTGTATTCTAGATAATTGCCATTCTGACTAGAGTGAGATGAAATCTCAGTGTAGGGGTTTTTGGTTTTTGAGTTGTTTGTTTGTTTGTTTAGAGGTAGAGGGTGGGTACCAGGGATTGCCCCAGCTCTATTTTATTTAGGGACAGGATCTCACTGAGTTGCTTAGCACCTCACTGTTGCTAAGGCTGGCTTTGAACCCATTATCCTCCTGCCTCAGCCTCCCAAGCCACTGGGATTATAGGTGTGTGCCACTATGACTGACTTTTAACTTGCATTTCTCTAACTGCTAGAGATATTGAACATTTTTTCATATGTGACCAATTGTATTTCTTCTTGAAGAATCTGTTCTATTCCTTTGCCCACTCATTAACTGGGATATTTGTTTTGTTTTGGGGGTTTTTTGTGGGCTGTTTTTTTTTTTTTGGTGTTTTTTATATATCCTGGAGATTAATACTGTATCTGAGGTACAGATGGCAAAGATTTTGTCCCATTTTGTAGGCTCTCTATTCATGTTCTTGATTGTTTCCTTTGCTGTGAAGAAGCTTTTTAGTTTGATATCATCCCATTTATTGCTTCTTGATTTTATTTCTTGTGCTTTTGGAGTCCTATTAAGGAATTTGGTTCCTAAGCTGACATGATAGAGATTTGGGCCTACTTTTTCTTCTAATAGGCACAGGGTCTCTGGTCTAATTCCTAGGTCATTCCACTTTGAGTTGAGTTTTGTGCATGGTGAGACATAGGATTCTAATTTCATTTTGCTACATATGAATTCCCAGTTTTCCCAACAGCATTTGTTGAAGAGGCTATCTTTTCTCCAGTGTATGTTTATGGTGCCTTTGTCCAGTATGAGATCATAGTATTTATGAGGCTTTCTATCCTGTTCCATTAGATAGACATGTTCTTCATGTCTGTTTTGTGCCAATACCACACTGTTTTTGTTACTGTACTCTGTAGTATAATTTAAGCTCTGCTATTGTAATGACTCCTGCTTCACTTTTCTTGCTGAAGAGTGCTTTGGTTAATCTGGGCCTCTCATTTTTCCAAATGAATTTCATTTGGAAAATTTTTCTATTTTTATGAAGAATGTCACTGGAATTTTAATAGGAATTGCATTAAATCTATATAACACTTTTGGTAGTATGGCCATTTTGACAATACTAATTCTGCCTAGAATAGCATGGGAGATCTTTCCATCTTCTAAGGTCTTCTTCAATATCTTTCTTTCAAGTTCTGTAATTTTCATTTTAGAAGCCTTTCACCTCTTTTGTTTGATTGATTCCCAAGTTTTTTTTTTTTTTGAGGCTATTGTGAATAGAATCCTAATTTCTCTCTCAGTTGATTCATCACTGATGTATAGGAATGCAGTTTATTTATGGGCATCAATTTTATATCCTGATACTTTGCTGAGTTTATTCATGAATTCTAGAAGTTTTCTGGTGAAGTTTTTTTGGGTCTTCTAAATATAAACCATGTCATCAGCAAATATGGATTCTTTGAGTTCTTCTTTTCCTATTCATCATATCTCTTTAATTTCTTTCTTCTAATTTGCTGTGGCTAAAGTTTCCAGGACTATGTTGAATAGAAGTGGTGAAAGAGGACATCCCTATCTTGTTCCAGTTTTTATTTATTTTTTTTAATTTTTATTGGTTGTTCAAAACATTACAAAGCTCTTGACATATCATATTTCATACATTTGATTCAAGTGGGTTATGAACTCCCATTTTTACCCCGTATACAGATTGCAGAATCACATCGGTTACACATCCACGTTTTTACATATTGTTCCAGTTTTTAGAGGGAATGCTTTCAATTTTCCTCCATTTAGAATGATATTGTCCTTGGGTTTAGCATATATAGCTTTTCCAATATTGAGGCATGTTCCTATTATCCCTAGTATTTCTAGTGTTTTGAACATGAGTAGATGCTACATTTTGTCAAATGCTTTTTCTGCATCTATTGAGATAATCATGTGATTCTTGTCTTCAAGTCTATTGATGTGATGAATTATGTTTATTGATTTCCATCTATTGAAACAACCTTGCATCCCTGGGATGACCCCATTTGATCATGGGGCACTACTTTATAATATGTTTTAAATGCAATTTGCCAGTATTTTATCAAGAATTTTTCATGTATGCATCCTTTACATCGACCTTGGGTCATCTGGATGGTTCACATTCCTGCTCTTCACATTTTCCAATCAAAAGTCACCTGCCCACTCTCCCTATCCCCTCAGTTACCTAAAATATACATCAAAATTCCTGAAGAGCTCTTCTCACCAAGCTTGATATGAGGGAAAGGAGATAGGGAGCTCACAGCATAGCTCCCTTCAAGGTCATTCCTCTCTTCCCATTTCCAACCCTATGCTTTAGAATCCTGATATGATGGGTTTAGACACTTCCTTGAAATCTCACAATCACTCTGACATCTAGAATTTGTCTTCTTAATATCTCAGCTTAAACTTTCATTTACAATGTTTCTTACTATTAGAGGAAACAAGACCAATGAACAAGAAATTTGGTTTTTTACTTTCTTCCTTTTTTTATTTCTTTTTCTTTTGGTGTTGGGGATTGAACCCAGGGCCTTGCATATGCCAACTATGTGTTCTGCCACCGAGTTACATCCAAGAAAGTTAAATGTGAACATCTGAGTTTGGACTCAATTTTGACCCAACTTTATTAGCATTTACCCTGAACACAATACAGGTATGTAATATGAGAGAGTCCTAAATACAGGGGCCTTAAAGAGCCCAAAGGAAACAGAAACAACTCTCCAGCCAAGAGAGGAAAATCAATGGGACAAAGGGACAACCAAGTTGGCAACTATCCACGAAAAGTTCAGGTTTCCTCTTCCCCATCAATGTCAGATAAATTTGTATACCTGTAGCTCTGCAGTCCAGAAGCACAGATAGAAAATAATTTAGTCAGCTGATGGCCAGTGCCAGGTTTGTATCTTCAATGGAATCAAGAGGTAAAATTATCTACAGCCAAAAAACAAAGAAAGCAGAGTCAGAAGCAACAGTGAACTTAAGTCGAAATGCACTTGAAAGAATGTTCTGACTTACAATATGAGCTTCTTGCTGGGCAACGTAAGAAATGCTGGGGCCTGAACACTATTGCGTGACCTATGCTGGGTGACTGATGCACCCAGCACTCTAGATACCCACCTACGGAGCAAGTAAGGAGAATTATTTGCTACTGAATAAGATAAATGGGTTGCACAGCTTAGAGTCATACCCAATTCTGTGTGAGGCCAATCCTTGTAATGTTTGATATGGTTTCCTTTTTTAATCCTCTTAACATAACTTCCCATCAGTTTTACAAACCCTTTGTTTTGGATGTTGCCAAGAGTGTTAGGACAGGGAAGCTATGTCACCACACGCTATGTTCCACGAAAACTGGTGGACACGTGAAAGACTGTACAAAATATGAGAACATTCGTATTTTAATTCTTTTACATTCTTTTGGTTTTCTGTTAAGTAATACACATGAGGGCGAATTCCCAGGATGGTTGGTGTCAGAACAATCAAGGACTGTCACATGGAGGCTTGCTTCTGGTATGTGTATTTAGAAATGTTGCTTCTGCTCGATATACCACACTCCCAAGGTCATTTTCTTCCCTGGGAACCTGGTATATCTACTCCCATGATTCCTTATATTTCAGTTACTATTGACATGTTGCAGATTACCCCCAAATTTAGCAGCTTAACACAGCCTTTGGATTCTACTCATGGATTTTGTGGGTTGGGAACTTCAGCATCCACAGCAAAAAAGACTGTCTCTGATCTTCACACAATATGTAACGCCTCCAGGGGGAAGACTGAAGGTGTTTGCCCTCACATGTCAGCTGGGACCTTAGTTAGAATTGAGCACCTGTACATGGCCCCTTCCTGTGAGTTGGATTGCCTCACAGCTTGGTAGTATGGGAACTTACATGGTGGTGCCTCAAGGTTCCAAAAGCTAAATCTTCATCACCTTTCTGACCTAGTCTCAGAAGTCAACAGCATCACTCCTGCTACTTCCTACTGGTTCTTAATGAGTCCAAGCTGGCCGAAATACAAAGAGAGTGGACACAGATCCCATTTCTTTCTTTCTTTCTTTTAAATTTTTTTACATGTTGATGGACCTTTATTTTATTCATTGATTTTTATGTGGTGCTAAGAATCAAACCCAGTGCCTCACACATTCTAAGCAAGTGCTCTACCACTGAATCACACCCCCAGCCCTATCCCATTTCTTAATGAAAGACAATGAAAGAAATTGTCACCAATTGAAAACCACCATACTGTCCTTGCCCATCACTAAAGCACATAGGATAATATTCTAAATGCACATTTGCAAATTTCGCTTTTTCATCTCTTTCCTGTTTTAAGTTCTCTTCAAAGAAAGGTAAAGATTTTTTTTTTAAATAAACCCTCTGTTTTCCTCCCTTCTATCACCTCACTTGACCAAGATCACACAAACACATCCACATACATCCCCACACACCACAATCTCCACAAAATTAATAAAGCATATAAACTTTTTTTATTATTACCAAGAATTCTGAGCTGCATTCCTGGCCCTTTTTGAATTTTATTTTGAGACAGGGTCTAATTTCCCACCCAAGCTAGCCTCAAACTCACAACACTCCTCTCTCAGCCTCCTAAGTAGCTGCAATTACAGATGTGGATCACAGCACCTGGTTAGGATCCTTCTTGTAACAAAAAAGGAGTCAAACATGCTGGAGGAAACAACTCTGTCCACAAATGGGAGTAAAGCAAAAATAAACTGCCTATAGTCTTTATGGAATAAGTCAGCAAACTATTCTGTGGTTGCTATAACCAGGATATGCAAGAATAGTCCAGGAATTTCAGCCATGCTCTTAATTAACAAGAATTGACAGTGAAATGGAAGAAACACAAAATGCTCCAGGGTTTTTCAGACTGGTTTGAAGTGATTTATCCCAGGGGAATGAATCCGTATCTCATGAGACAGTTTACATTTATAAGGCTGGCACAGAAGTAACTAGGATATAAAATTAATGCCACGAGAGATTCAGAGTGTTTGGGAAATTAAAAGACTAGAAGTATAGAGGTTAAAGATGTGATGAAAGATCTCAACAGCTACACACAACAGCTAAGGGTTCCACCCTGACATAGAAACAAATGCTCAAGATTTATCAGGTATTTCTGCCTACAACCATCAGAAAAGGGAGAACATCCCATATTTATATGCCATATACACAATGGAATTTTACTCAGCAATAAAAGAGAATAAAATCATGGTATTTGCAGGTAAATGGATGGCGATGGAGAAGATAATGCTAAGTGAAGTTAGCCAATCCCAAAAAAACAAATGCCGGAATGTTTTCTCTGATATAAGGAGGCTGACTCATAGTGGGGTAGGGAGGGAGAGCATGGGAGGAATAGATGAATTCTAGATAGGGAAGGGAGGGGGCAGGGGATTAGCAAGGATGGTGGAATGTGATGGATATCATTACCCAAAGTACATGTATGAAGACACGAATTGGGTGTCAACATACTTTATATACAAATAGAGATATGAAAAACTGTGGTATATATGTGTAATAAGTATTGTAATTCAAAAAAAGTACATGTATGAAGACATGAATTGGCGTGAACATACTTTATATACAAAGCTAAAAAAAATTACGCTCTATATGTGTAATAAGAATCGTAATGCATTCCGCTGTTGTATATTTAAAAAATAAAATCAATTAAAAAGAAACAAGCAAATAATATGAAAAAAGAATGAAAGAAAGGAAAAAAATCTCAAAAACTCAGAGAAGGGCAATGGGGAAGCGGAACAGGTTAAGGGGAAAAGAGCAAAACTTACCAAGAATTAGAGCTGGGCCAGGTGGGGCACACCTGTAATCCCAGAGACTTGGGAGGCTGAGGCAGGAGGACAGTAAATTCAAGGCCAGCCTCAGCAAATTATATGTGAGGCCCTAAGCAATTTAGTGACAGCCTGTCTGGAAAGAAAAATAGAAAGGACTATGAATACAGCTCGGTGGTAAAAAGCTTCTGGTTTAAATCCCCAGTACCAAAAAAAAAAAAAAAAAAAAAAAAAAAAGTCAAAGAATAATCTTAGAGCAAAAGAGAATAGTTGCTATGTAAAACAGATAATCTGAGAATAAGAAAGAACTCTTGGAAATTAAAAATCTATTCATTCAGCAGGATTAGATGGTACACACCTATAGTATAAGCTACTTGGGAGGCTGAGAGAGGACAATCACTTGAGCCCTAGAGTTGGGGACCAGCTTGGGCAACAGAGAAAGTGCCTGTCTCAAAACCAAAACAAACTCTATGTGTATATATATTTTTTTAATTAAATAAGCTTGGGAAAATGAAGTCTTCCCAGAAAGTAGAAAAAGGGAAGATGAAAAATATAAGTAATAAGAAAATCAAATCAATTCGGTTATGGAACTTGTAATAACTGACTACCAGGAAAAGATGAGATTTAAATGAAAGAAAAACATTCAAAATAATTTTGTAAAATAATTCAAAAACTTAGTAGAACCAAAGGACACAACTCTGTAGCCTGAAAGGACTTGCCAAGTGACCAGCACAACTATTCTTTTCCTTTTTGCTTTTTTAAATTGGTGCATTATGATCATATGTAATAGTGGAATTGTTTGTTACATGTTTGTACATGCGTATGATATGACAATATAATTTGGTCAGTTTCATTCCCTAGTACTCAACCCTCCTTTCCTTTCCTCCTTCCCTTTGGTCCCCTTCCTCTGTTCTACTGTTCTCCCTTCTATTTTTATGAGATGCCCCCTACACTTTTTCCCCACTTTTTGCGTTGACTTATCTAATGTAGCATTATGCTCTCAAGTTCCATTCATTTTCCTGCAAATGAAATAATTTTGTTCTTCTTTATGGCTTAGCAGGAAATATTATATATAAATAACTATTGTATATATATATATATATATATATATATATATATATATATATATAATTTTCTTAATCCCTTCTTTCATTGATGGACATCTGGGCTGGTTCCATAATTTGGCTATGTGATTTCAGCACAATTAATTTCAAAGGCCCCATTACAAGGACAGCATTGGGGATAAGGTAAGAACCCTTTAAATCTTCAGAAAGGAGAATGAAAGATCACATACAAATGAACAAAAACCAAAATGACTTTGAATTTCTCAAAAAAATGACTCTAGAGCTGGGTTCAATGGCACACACCTGTAATCCCAGAGACTCGGGAGGCTGAGGCAGGAGGATCACAAGTTCAATACCAGCCTCAGCAATTTTAGGCAGACCCTGTCTCAAAAAGGGTTGGGATGTAGCCTAATGATTAAGTGCCCCTGGGTTCAATCTCTAGTCCTGAAAACAACAACAACAAAAGAAAACAAAAACTACATATAAGAAACAAAAGATCAAAAGTCTTAAAATTTTTGAATGACCTTCAGCCTAGAATTTTATACTAATGTCAAGCTTTGGAGTAGACTAAATCTATTGATGCACAAAAGCTAAACAAACTGACTTCCTTTCTTGGAAAGCTAATATGTGTCCAGCAAATAAGCCAGTGAATCAAGAAAAAGAGAAATCATTGATCCTCCAAAACAGATGATGTAATTGAAGAATGAGTCCAAGAATAGCCACAGGATAATAGGAGACCTAAAGAGCAACCAGTCCAGAGTGAGCCCAGAGAGCTACGCAAAGAAGTTCCCTGGAAAAGTGAATGAACTTAGCAGACTACCTGACATGCTTGGCATTTAGAAAACTATTGAGAAGAATTTGATAAATCTCTCAGAAAAAACTAAGGGTAAGTACTGTTAAGTTTGCAAGTGAAGCACATGTTGCAACCAATTAATCCACGAGACCTGTAAAAACAAGGAAATTAAGTCATAATACATGATTTGGCTCAGGAGTGAACATTTTACAGTAGGAAAATGTTATCCACAACTATCAATGGAACCAGAAGTTGTGATACTGTTCTATTATGAGGATGGAATGCTTTCACTTTCTGAATATTCCTGCCTGCCTCCTCCCCCACCCACTCCACCCACCCTCACCTCCTCCACCTAGATTTTTATTCCTGTCTGCCAATTTTTGCCTGCCATTGTACTTTAGGAGAGACTGTTCCAGTCCCAGGGGGTAAATCTGATTAGTGCTAGCCATGACAAGTTCATTTTCTTTACTTACCTTACTATCAGTTCAGGAAAAAGCATGTGACCAATTCTGTTGAGACTTAGAAATACAAGGAAGAGACAGTCTCCTCATCTTCCTCTGTCATATTTGAGAAAGACAACTAAATTTGCCGCCACCATCTAGTACTCAGGAGAATGGTCGATTTGAAGACAAAGTCAACATCCCAAAGATAGCAGAGCAAAGATTAAAATACCTGGGTCTTACTGCTACTTAATTATCCATCCTTGAGAGCCTTTTTTTCCCCCCTCACCATGCTGGGGATTGAACCCAGGACTTTGCACATGCTAGGCAAGCACTTTACTGGTGAGCTATATCCCCAACCCCAGATCTGTTTAAATGTAGATAAATTTCCTTGTTAAAAGAATACAGAGTTTTTTATAATCCTCACTTGAAAGCATTTTAACAATCTAATTGTTTGTTTTTGCTTTTGTTTTCCCTTTGCCAGATAGTGAACCTGGGTAGTAAGAGAGCTATATCCACATCTACCATAGTAGGAAATATATAGCATAGGATCTAAACCCTTAAATCAAGATAAAGCAGTATAAATTCTACATTTAAAAACATAAAGGTACATACTCAGAGAAACTAAAATAGTAGAGAGGAAATGCTTCTAGGAAGCAGGACCAAGAATTGCAGAGGGATAAAATCATATCATTTGATTATTATTAATTATGAGAGTGATTAATCAGATAAAAATAAATGAGCAAGCAAGCAAAAACACAAAAAGTAACTTTCCAAAGTCATATTAGTCAGGTGCAATGACACACACTTGTAATCCCAGTGATTAGGGAGGCTGAGGCAGGAGGATCACAAGTTCAAAGTCAGGCTCAGCAATTTACCAAGGCCCTGTCACAAAATCAGAAAACAAGAAGGGCTTGGGATGTGGCTCAGTGGTTAAGTGCCCCTGAGTTCAATCCCCAGTTAAAAAAAAAAAATTCTCCATGTGGCTATCAAAATAGTTGCTGATATCATCCCCAAAAAAACAATCAGCTAGGCTTCAAAGCTCTAAAGACTCGTTAGAAACTCATAGGGCTGGGAATAGGGCTCAATAGTAGAACACTTGCCTACTATGTGCAAGACCCTGGGCTCAGTCCCAAGCACTGCCAAAAAACAAAGGAACTAAATCAAATAAACATCTAGATATTGATAGTACTAGACACAGCATAACTCAAAATGGTAATCAAACTGGATCTTTTTCTTTTTTTTTCCCCCCAGTACTGAGAATTGAACTCAGGGTCACTTTATCATTGAGCTACTTGACTAGGCTTTATATTTTTTTATTTTGAGACAGGGTCTTGCTAAATTGTTGAGGATATCTCATTTAATTACCCAGGCTGGCCATGAATTTGTGATCTTCCTATCCTCTTTCTTCTGCCTTCCAAGTTGCTGGGATTACAGGAGTGTGCCACCAATTAGAAAGCAAATTTGAAGTACTCGTTTCCCAGAGGAATTGAACCCAGGAATGCTTAACCACTCACTGAGCCACATCCCCAGCCCTTTTTATTTATTTATTTTTTAATTAATTTTTTTTTCTCTTTTTGAGACAGGATCTCCCTAAATTGCTTAGGGCCTCACTAAATTTCTGTGGCTGCTTAGCAAACTATTTGAAAATTTAAATGCAAATGCCCTTAACCTAACAATTTCATATCTATTGTAGAGTTATACTCTCATTTATATTCAAGGACACGCGTGGAAAGATGTTTATGATTCTACTTGAATAGAAAAAGAGTCCTAAAATCATACAATAGAAAAAATCAAAATAAATAATGGTATACTCATAAAAGAAAATACTAAACATAAATAAAATGATGAATTAACCAGGCACAGTGGCCCATACCCGTAATCCCAGCTATTGGAGAGACTGAAGTAGGAAGACCCCTAAGTTCAAGCCCAACTTGAAAAACTTAAGCAGACCCTGTCTTGGATATTTTTTTTTTAATTATTAAAGGGCTGGGGATGCATCTCATTGATAGAGTTCCCTTAGGTTCAATTCCCAGTATGGGTTGGGGTGGGGGGACGAGAGAGAGAGAGAGAGACAGAGAGAGACAGAGAGACAGAGAGAGGTGTAGTAGTAAAGAATAATATCCAAGACGTGTAAGTAAAGAAAATAAAATGCAAAGAAATATTTATATTATATTTCCATTTGTTGTTGTTTGTTTGTTTGTTTCCATGCTGGGGACTGAACCCAGGACCTCACACACGTGAGGTATTGAGCTACGTTCCCAGTGCAGTTGTTTTTAAATGTTTACATACACACATACCAGATATACCTAGGAAGAGCATATGAAATAGATATCACATGTCTGGTTGGGAAGACTAGGAAATTTCAATCTGGGACAAGAAAAGAACTTTCTTTATACTCTCTACCCTTTTGTCCTGTTAGAAGTTTCTAAACACCTTTGCAACCACTATCTGATGCACCATTAATATTTAAAAATATATTAATGCATTAATACATTTTCAAATATAATAACTAATGCTGGCCTGGTGGCCACACCCATATTCCCAGCAACTCAGGAACTGAGACAAAGGGATGACAATCTCTATGCCAGCTTCAGCAATTTAGTGAGACCCTGTTTCAAAATAAAATATAAAAAGGTCTGAGGATGTAGCCTGGTGAGAGAACACTTACCTAGCATGTGCAAGGACCAGGGTTCAATCCCCAGGATCACATATACACAAAATACAACTTGTTTAAAAATCTGGTTCTCAAAGAAACAATTTTCTGGGTCAGATGAATAGACTTTCCACTTAGATCTTTCTTTTCGTCAATTTGCAATTACAAACATGTAAGATGACTGAATTCTGTCCAAATTATTTTGGAAATAATTTACTTAATATTATTTATAATATTTCTCTGTTTAAACGTTTTAAAATAGGGCTGGAGCTATAGCACAGTGGCAGAGCACTTGCCTCGCATATGTGAGGCACTGGGTTCAATCCTCAGCACCACATAAAAACAAAATAAAATAAAGGTAAGCGATCCACCTACAAATACAAAAAAAATTAAGTTTTAAAATATAACTAATAACTTTTTCTGAACAGAAATGTATATATAACACATGCCTGCTAAGAAGAGTTGCTCTAAAAGAACTATGTTCTACAAAATGGCTTGATTTAATATATAAGGTAAATTTCTCTTTTGAGTGGGAGCCAATATCCATGCACTAATTATAATAAATTTAATTTATTTCTACAGCCACATAGTTTATAACAAGTGACTATTTTCTGAAATAAATTCCACTGAGTTTTATCATTAACAGTTACTGGAAAAATAAGATTTACAGAAAACACATTTGCAACTACTATCTGATGCACCATCATGGCTGATATTGTTATCATTTTATCAGACTACAAGACAAAAAAAAAAGTAGAGAGACAACATCTCAGATGACTGGAATCCTAATGAAAAGACTGCCAAGCATCATAGGTATGCAACAAAACACCTGTCAAATTGAGTGAGGTTTTCAAAGTTTAAGTATACCTGAGCATATGGTGTCTCTCTCTCAATCTCCCACCCCCTCATTTTTTCCTGGTACTGGGGATTGAGCCCAGGGACACTTCACTACTGAGCCATGTTCCCAACTCTTTTTACTTTTTATTTTTTTTATTTTGAGGGAGAGTCTTGCTAAATTGCTTAGGGCCTCTGTAAGTTGCTGAAACTGCCTTTGAATTTGCAGTTCTCTTGCCTCAGGCTCCCAAACCTGTGAAATTACAGGGCCAAGCATGGTGACTCATGCCTGCATTTCTAGTGACTGGGGAGGCTGAGGCAGGAGGATCACAAGTTCAAAGCCAGCCTCAGCAATAAGTGAGGCCCTAAGCAACTTATCAAGACCCTCTATCTAAATAAAATATATATTTTTAAAAGGCTAGGTTATGGCTCAGTGGTAGAACGCTTGCCTAGCATGTGTGAGGCACATGCCTAGAATTGTGAGGTTCAATTCTTAGCACCACATATAAATAAATAAAATCCATTGACAACTAAAAAAGTATTAAAAAAAAAAAAAAGAAAAGAAAAGGCTGGGGATGTGGCTCAGTGGTTAAGCACCCCTGGGTTCAACCCTGGTACCAAGAAAATAAGAATTTGCTATCAAGGAAGAAAACGTCAATTAAGCCATTGCCATTTCTAGCTATCTCTACTTCAAGTGATTAATTTTTTTTTTTTTAGAGAGAGAGAGAGAGAATTTAGAGAATTTTAATATATATTTTTTTTTTTTTTTTAGTTTTCGGAGGACACAACATCTTTGTTTTGTATGTGGTGCTAAGAATCGAACCCGGGCTGCACGCATGCCAGGCGAGCGCGCTACCGCTTGAGCCACATCCCCAGCCCCTTCAAGTGATTAATTTCTAAGCAAAAATTAAAAGGTCAGAAATATTTTAATAACAACACTAATTTTATAAGAATACTTTTTTATGTGTTTGATTAAAGTACTGTGGTATTTTATTTATAGGTTTTAATATATTTCTATTTTATTTCTATAGCCACATAGTTATTTCTTAAATAGTTACTTCTATGTAACTGCACTATTGATACTACTTATAACCTTACATTGACATTAGTTATAAAAATTCTTTGCCTTTGCTTTTGTTTGGTTTGGTTTGGTATAAGGAAGAACCTAGGGGTTTATTAAAACTGAATTACATTTTCAGCCCTTTTTAATTTATTAAAATTATCATTTTAAGCAATTAGGGATAAAAACAATCTGCCTTCTTAAAAATACACTTTTTTTCTGAAAATCATGAAAGCACGAATATTCTCACAATTTTTCAACTCAAATCATAGAATTTTTAAAAATTGAAATAAAAATCAGAAAAGATAAATTGAGATCACAATATATATATGTGCTCCCACAATTTTGTTCCCAGTTGCACAACTAGACACAGACTACTGAAACAAGCAGACGGCAGCTGAGGCTGCTAAAAGCCATCTCACAGGTGACCTCACAGTTACAGATATACAAAGGGACCCCAAGGGTGGACACATGCACAAGTGTGAAGTGACTAAGTCACCAACTAGTGTGAGGCCACAGACCTATGAGTGTGAAGTGAACCACAAAAAAGGCTGTCGCAAATTTGTGAGTTTGAGGAGAGCCCAAGGGCCAGGAGGGAGCATAAATAAAGTGCCTCAGAAATGACGCCCTAACTATTTCCAGCAGACAACGTTCCCAGTCAGGGAATCCTGGACAGGACTAGTCATTCCCAGCCTTCTCACTGCGCTCCTGCCTCCAGTGGTTAGAAATGGTGTCAGCTAAGATTTCAGAAGTCACCCTGTTTTTCTGGAAAGTCAACCAAGAAAGAGTTCTCCTAGGGGAATGCAACCCAGAGTCCTGCCTCTGCCACAGCCCTCCCCCACCCAGCCCACTCCTCATCCCAGGCCTTCCCACTCTATTGCCAACCCACCTGCCAGAGTTCCTCCCCCCAGAAGGGCAGAGCTTGCTGAAGCAGTTAGGAGCAGCACCTGCAGAGCTCAGGGTGGCCCTGGACTCTCCATCCCCAACTCCAGGGCTAAGGGAAAGTACGCCCTGTGGGAGCTGTGGCAGCCAGGAAGCTGGGACCATCTTTGGGGCCACACTGGGCAGTTCTACACAGGGGACTAAGCCTGGAACAACCCCCCATAGAAAGGGTAGCACAAAAGGGAAGGGTTACATCTAAAAGGACCTGATAATAATCCTGGAACTAGAGGTGAAGACCCCAATCAAGGTTCCTAGGGGTCCCTAACCCTCATCACTAGGAATCCCTCTGCACCCACTGGGTCACTACTGGGAATTCTAGGCTGTACACTGGAGGTTGGTCTCTCCTAAGATAGAGTCCCAAGTCCTGTGCTTTTTTAATGCACAGAGGAATCTCCCCATTAGGTTTATGTGTGAGGTATAGACAATAAACTTGGTTATCAGAAGATGTCTGAAATAGCCATTTATTCCATCACATTTGCTGCTGTGAACCTACAGCTCTGAGTCAACGAGGCCACCCTTCACTATTGAGTGTTGAGTATATAACCTGAACCTTACACACTAAAACCAGTGAGTTGGGGGTTGCTTGGGTTTGGATAGAGAGGGATGTATCTGCACAAATAGGAGGGCAAGGTCTTTGCAATCAGAGAGAGGGCTGTGCATAAACAGAGGCATCAGGATGAAGCTGCTAAGGATCCCCAACAGGGCCAAGGGGGCCTGTTTATCACAACTTAAATATTCTTCCAAGGATCCAGAAGAAATATCAGCATATGAAGAATCTTACTGGCTTCTTAAGGAAAAAACCATACAAAAGACACATTCTGGTGCTAGAGGTCAGGGGGGGAATCATCAGTCAGCAAGCACTAATGCCAGCAATGACTGGTGTTCAGAATCTTCTTTTGTCCTATCTTAGGTTCATAACTGCAAAACTCAGAGGGCCCAAATCCAGAATTTTTCTTGGTGAAGGAAACTTTCCGTACCTTTCAAAGTCTTCTTTACAATTGACACTATGACACCTTATGTTGAAAATGGGATTCCACATTTTCTGTACTTATTTCATGCCAAGCAATGCCTATTCTTGGTGCCCAATAACAATTTAATACTAAGTAACATGTTAGACAGTTCCCTATTTTAAATTACTTTCCTGTCTAAAATAAATGTAGAGATGGGTTTCGTTTTAGCCAGGAAGATTGGTGTAAAGATCAATTGACTTTTAAAATTAAAAAATAAATTAAAAATAAAAAATAAATTACTGGACTAAAACTAGAGAATTTGCCTTTAGAAGCTAAATTAGAGTTTTGAACTAGATTGGAGAGTAACTTAATAAATTTAAACAATTATTTCCATCAAATGCAGTCAGAAAATCAGAAACCATGCCAGTTGTTTCAATAGAGAGAATTTAATATAGGGAAATGGTTAAGAAAATTGTAGAAGGGGCGGGGAAGCAAAGAGGAAAGTCTTAGGTAATACAGAGACAATAACTGGAGGAAGCAATCAGCCACCCCACCACTGGATAACAAAGGGAAGAGGTTGGAGTCATTCAAACTCAGAGGAGTGGTCCTATCAATCTCTCTGAGTAAAAAGAGCTGCCTACCTGGTATGGTGTGACCTCCAAAGTTCTGGGAATGTGGGAGGATGATGAAAACTGGAACTGCTAATCTTGGTGTTAGGACCCAAATAATACACCCAGTATTAACCATTTAACTGGTCAATTCACAGACAACACCTGCAAGAGGATAACCATTTTGGGCACAAAAGTGAAGTCTGCAAAAAAAGACTAAATGAGCAAAGGATTTAAATAGATGCAGATCTAAAAAAGATACACAATGGCTAAAGAGTACACAAGAAGATGCTCACTATTATTGCCATGAAGGAAATGTAAATCAAAACCACAATGAGATATTAGCACACCTACTAGGATGGCTACAATAAAAAAAAAAAAAAGGACAATAACAAATGTTGGAGAAGAGGTAGAGAAATTGGAACCCTCATCTATTTGCTGGTGGAAATGTAAAGTGGTGCAACCACTTCGGAAAACGATTATGACAGTTCCTCAATATGTTAAATACAATCTCTATATGACCCAACAATTGGGATCTTAAAAATATTCTAGAATTAATGGTGATCATTGCCCAACTCTGTGATTATACTAAAAGCCACTAAATTATACACTTTAAGAAGGTGAGTTTTATGGTAAGTGAATTATATGTAAGTTTCTATTTTTTTTAAAAGGAAGGAGAGATAAAAGACAAGAAAAATTAGAAAATATGAAGACAAATTTGTTTTGTTTTTCAGTGCTAGGGATCAAACCTGGGGCCTTGTCTATGCTAGGCAAGTATTCTACCAGTAAGCTGCATCCCCAGCCCAAAGACAGTTTTTTAGATATGATAATAAAGACATTTATATGATACATATGAGCTGTTTCTAGAACATCCTGTTCAATACAACCCAGATCAAAATATTGACTTTGATACTTGTAATTCAAAATATGACTGACTAATCAAGCCCTCAAAATAAATACTAGAACAGTATAGAACACTTTGATGATTAACCTCTAGTTCCTCCATTCATTCAAAGAATGCAAGGACAGATACCTATAAACCTTTGTGTCACAGCATTATGCACCCTGTGAGTGACTCTGGCTGCTGTCATCTGCAGACCCTCTGGCTAGGAGAAACCTCCTTTTCACCAGACTCTTCTGGTACCCTATCTGATGTTTTGACACCAATCCTGTACCCCTACAAGACCCCCACCAGCCCCAGGACAACCCCGGTAGCACATGAATTAGGAAGGCCATGGACCAAGAAGCTATCTCCTCAACTGGCCTAGTTGGTATCCACCTTTTATTACCATCACCCCACAGAATTCACATCCCTCATCCTGCCTCAGCTAGAGGAGCATCAAACCTAGGGGAAGCAGGAGTATTTCCGATGTACAGCTGGCATAGTTTAGATACCAGTAGAACTGTGCTTTCTTCTCAGTGCTTTTCCCATCCATCTTTTACCACTACCTTCTTCCTAGTTTATTCCTGGATCATTATAATTTCCTCTAGGGCTCTGTTTACAGACTCTCTCATTTCTAATCACCTTGTATATAGACATCAAATAATTCCTAAAATATTTTTTCCTTTTCATTTCTGTTTGAAACACTTAATGCCTTCTCACTGACAACTGAAGGCTAATATCATTTAACTTTTGAATCTGGTTGTAGAGCCCTCTAAAAACTAGTTCTGACATATCTTTTGAGATTTGCAGAAATTCCCATTTTGTTACACACAATACCCTTTGTGCACCCCAAGATTGCCTAATTCTGTGCTCTTACTTATGCCTTCTCTCTGGTCTCTAATTCTTTCTTCAACATTGCCTATCAAAAAAATTTCAAGGTCTTTAAGACCATCATCATCATCAAGGCCTATGTCAAATCGCAGCTTTCTGGGAAGTCCTGGTTACCAGAACTGAGATTAATCGCCCTTTTTTTTTTTAATATTTATTTTTTAGTTCTCGGCGGACACAACAACTTTGTTGGTATGTGGTGCTGAGGATCGAACCCAGGCCGCACGCATGCCAGGCGAGCACGCTACCGCTTGAACCACATCCCCAGCCCAAATCACCCTTCTTGAAACCACCATTTTCTCTACCATTCAGGCATCACCATCCACTGCTTTATAGCAGAATCACTTCCGACCTTCCAACTCCACTCCAAATTTCAGGACAGTGAAGCTTTGGAGGCCTTGAAGTGCTAGTCAAATTCAGACTACAGGTCCATTCTGCACAGCGATTTTAAAACTTTCAATTAGTTGTTTAAAAGTTGAGCAATTTTTAGGGCTGGGATTGTGGCTCAGTGGTAGCATACTTGCCTAGAACATGTGAGGCACTGGGTTCCATCCTCAGCACCACATAAAAAAACAAAACGAATAAAAAAAAATTGTGTTTTTCTTTTAAGTTGAGCAATTTCTCATAAAAATCTGGACTCTTGCTTCTCTTGAAGATTTAGAAGACCTTGCCACACTGAACCTGCACTCCTGCTTAGAATATGCTGAAGCAGGTAGTGGCCACGTCCAGAAGATGGAGCCTGTGTTCTCTTGGTTCAGTGAAGTTTCCATCTTTCTTACCCTGGAGGCATTTAACTTCCTGATTCTTGATTCTAACGACCCTACAGAGGGAAGGGCACTCCATGGATGAATAAATGGATGAAGGGAAGATGACATGAACAAACTAGCCTAGCATATGGCAATATTGGCATCCTTCACGTTTTCTGTTGGCCAGGGAGTTCGACAACTTAATCCTCATAGCTTCTTACTCTAACACTCTGTCCTTTTCTTATCCTCAGCCGTATACAGAAAAATTCTGGGCTAAGCTTGAGTGGAGAAAAGAAGATATTTCCTTTTAATAAGGACTTCCCATATTCCCTCTCAACTCATAATGAGTGTTGTGAGGTGGCAGTCGAGATTTAAAAAAAAAAAAAAAAAAATCCCTGTGCCTCTGTGTCTGCCACTGGGAAAGTGAAGAAAAAAAAAATCAAGAGGGAACTGTGCAAGCCTTTGCTTTGATGTGCCCCTTGGTGACCCACACTGAGGCAACACATGGCTGCGGGTTTCCATTGTTAGAGTAAATGCGACCTTTCTTACACAAGGGGATTGTGGTTTTGATCAATTGAAAGAACCCTGTGGACAGCCAGGGATCAGCACACAGGGTGAAAGGTGAGCAATAAATATGCCGGTGCATTAACACAATTAGGTTTATAAAAAAGGCACTGAAGCAAAATGGAACATCAGGGGCTTACAAAAGCAACCGACGCGTTCTATGTTTTAGAGATGGATTTATGGCTAATTAACTGTCCAGAACCATTCTAACTCCTGTACATAGGAAAACATGAGCTGAGACAAAGAGTGATTGATTTTAGTGGGAAAGTCCTGTATTGTGAAATAAGAGAGAAAGGGAGGACAGCAAAGGCAATTATTGGAAAGTATTGAGTTTGCACAGCTTAGATGTAGAATCAGGATTTTGCCAGAGACTGGGTTTTGTTATTACCGCTATTGTGTTGTGGCTGTTGTTTGTGTTGTTTTAAAGTATCGTATGGTTAGGCGATAGTTGTATCTGTCATGGGAGGGTGCTGGGTGACAAGATTTACCAGAACCTTTTGAAGTTCCTTGCATTGGAATCCAAAGAGAGAAGGTATTAATCAACTCTCATTGTATAGAGATTATCATGCTATCATCAGAAGAGAGGGAAGGAGATTTTTTGGCTTTAGCAGTAATTATGTTTTCCACATTGAGAGTTTCACCATAATTTCAGGGCCCAAGAAAGTGCCTACCATGGGAATAGGTGTGTTATCACATTTTGAAAATGCAAATAATTGTTGTTTGATTCTTTCTATGTCCTGAAATAAAACATTTCTGCCAATGTTTTATTAGCTCCCTGTGTATCCACTCTGCTAGATTTGAAACACATTCAAACCAAGAGTGTATATGTCAGTGGTGAACACTGGTTCAATTCTAAACATCTACATTCAAAATAAGGCCTAAGCACAGAAGAAAGCAGCAGGTCTCACCTCTGTGGTTCCCTTTCCCCAGCTCTCTCTTAAGATCAATTGCTCTCACTGCTCTTCTCCACTTCCTCCCACTAGAGGATCTCATAAGAGGGATAAGTGAGACTATGACCTGAGAAAAAATGAGGCACTAAAGTGTAAAACCAGAGAAGAGGTGGACAATGGAAGATAGGTAATGGTTGCAAAGAGGTAAAAAAGGTGGAGGAGGTTTAAATTGGAAGCAAGTAATTAAGATTAAAAATAAAACAAATAGCTTGCTTTTCTAAAAGTGAAAACCTAGATTCTGGGGATTTGTTGTTGTTGTTGTGAGTGTTTGGTTTGGTTTGGTTTTGAACTGCGGATTAAACTAAAAGGCTCTTTACTGCTGAGCTTCCTCCCCAGTCCTTTTTAGTCTTTGTATTAGCTATCAGCGAGACAGGTTCTCACTTAGTTGCTGAGGTTCTCACTAAGTTGCTGAGGCTGGCCTAGAATTTGAACCCTCCTGCCTCAGCCTCTGAGGATTACAACTGTCATGATCCAGCCATGGGCTGTGTGGGTGACCTATGAGCATTTGAGCATACGGGAGGACTGGCCTGGTGTTGCGTGCTCTTTGGGCCATGCAACATATGTGTGCCCTTTTCTCTCGCTCTGCCTTTGATCCCACACAGCACCTGAGATGGGCGTGGCCTTCCAAGATGTCCATCAATCTGCTGATACAAGACATCATGCAGCTAGACTCAACCCCCTGAAACCTGACTCCTTGCCTTATTTGGAAAGAACATTCCATCCAACCTCCTTTTGTGTGTCCTCCTATAAAAATAAAGAATCCAGGTGTAAGCTTTCTCTTTCCAACAGACCCCTAAGGTAAAGAGCAGTCTGGATTTTGAAAAGGTGTTTCTGTGTGCTTGAGTGCTTTCTTTGCCATTTTCTCAGTTAATGGTATTAACTGTTCTTTTTGTAGTCAGATTTTGTGAACCCAGCACAGGTCGCCAGTCTGGTTAGCTGGCGTTATACAAGTGTGTACCATGGTGCCCTCCAAAAAACTGGATTCTAGGTCCTGTCAGTTAGTTGATATCAAATTCTAGACAACATAAATTGGCTTAAACATAAAGTCAGTTAGTACTTGAAAAAATAAACTGTTGATAACTGAGGTCCAGTTTCACAACTTTTCTGCTAGGCTGTCTCCATTGGTAGATCACAGATAGGTCAGTGATATAAGTCAGGGATTTTTTAAAGTTATATACCAAAGTCTTACATGATAGCCTGGTAGGCAAAAATAGAGATATTTGGCAATAGAGAATACAGGTAAGTCTGGCAAGGTTATGATGACAGAGGTTGAAACCAACTTGTCAACTGCTTTATTGCCTCTGTGCAGGACAGAGCATGGCCCTGGCTCACAAACACCTTTGCTCTAGTAAAGTTAGGCGCATTCCCTGACGACTGAATAGTAATGCCCAGTGCACATTGTGTTCTGGATCTATGTCAACCAACAGCTTTTATTTGCCTCCGTATCTCCAGGGCACATTGTAGTCACTTCATAAAATCTGATAAATGAATGAATAAACATATAGGTCATTTACAACAATCTTATCAGGCTATTTTCTTAGTCTTAGTCAACACTGTAATCAATGACTTGATGGAAGAAATAGTGAAACAAGAGATTGCCAGTTAGTAAAATTGCACACATATTGGAACAATGTGTTCATGCACAGATGAAATACAATGGGTGAGAAAGAACAGTTAATACCTATATGACAATATTTGACATTACCATACACACACACACACACACACACACACACACACAAGTAGACCAAATGAAGAATAAAAGGGCTCTCAGCTTGAAATAACTTGCTTTTCAAAAAGATATGATAGGAGCTATGGATGTAGTTCAGGGTAGAACACTTGCCAACATGTGAAGTTCTGGGTTCAATCACCAGCATCACAAAAAAAAAAAAAAAAGAAAGAAAGAAAGAAAAAGAAAAAGACTGAACAGATGTTTTATCAAAAGAGGATGTATGGAAGGCAAATTAATATAGTGCAACATTTTTAGCCATTAAGAAAATAAAATTAAAATCAGGACGAAATATACTAAACACCTACTCAAATGGCTAAAATTCAAAATACAATATCAGTACTTTCCAGGTTTGGTTTTGTGATCTGAGCTGTTCAGAGGCATGTGCTATGTGCTTCAGGGTACCACAACTTACATCCAGGAAGATGCCACTATGCCCTCTGTGTAGTTTCCCTGGAAAAGTCCACTAGCTACTTAGTAGCTGGTCAGAGTCGCCCATATCAAATAAGTAACAGGAATGCATTGAAAATCACAGAATTCTAGTCCAAATCTTGGTCTCTGCACGCTGGCAATGTTCAGGAATGGGAGTAACTGGAGCATGTCTTGGAATGTGGCTAGATGGATTTCATTTTCTATCTAGTCTTTTTTCAATATTCAGATGGCACCATGGGAAAAGAAAAATATAGGCTCAATTTGTACATTAATTTGATACTGATATAAGTCTATTTTTCCTGAGAAACTTCTTATAAAGTTGGAAGAAAAATCCATCAGTGACAGGAAAAATAGGGGATTTTGTTTTCCTTGAATGTATCTGAGTGATTCTAAAGTTATGCCAACATTTTTTAAAAGTAATCTAGTGGTTAATAAATTGCTACAGTTGCTATTTGTCGGCAAAGAAAAGTGGTGGTTACTTGTAAAATTCCTGTTTATACCTCCAATCCCAATCCCAGGTTTATTTGTGGGAAGGAATGATAATAAGCAGAGAATATTGTGGTTAGAAAATAGTATATTCTGAGCTCTCAGACAGCTTTCTCTTTAGCAAACTGCAGTGGATGTATGAATTGTAATTTCTCGATATTCTAATGCATAGACAATATTTCTCATGATCTTTTGTTCAACAATAAAAAATATAGGGCTGGGGTTGTGGCTCAGTGGTAGAGTACTTGCCTAGCATGCATGAAGCACTGGATTCGATCCCCAACATCACATAAAAAAACTAAATAAACAAAGTAAAGGTATTATTTCCATTTACAACTAAAAATATTTTTTAAAAAATATGGGTGTAAAAAAATACAATATCAGGGGCTGGGGTTGTAGCTCAGTGGTAGAGCACTTGCCTAGCATACATGAGGCACTGAGTTTGATTCTCAGCACTGCATCTAAATAAATAAAATAAAAGTTTTTTTTAATACAATATCAGGTACTGGACTCCATATATTGCTGGTAGAAATGCAAAATGATAGTGACTCTGGAAAACCTTTTGGCAATTTTTTTTTTTACAAATTTAGACTTATCCCAACAATCCTATAAAAAGAAAGATTTATATTTACACAAAAAATGGTTTATACCTCTTTATAGCAGTCTTATTGATAATTGCTAAAAATTGTAAATAACCATGTGCTTAAGCTAGCAAGTAGATAAATAAACTATAGTACCTCTGTACAATGGAATACTACTCAGCAATAAAAAGGAACAACTAATGAATCATTAAACAACGTGAGTGAATCACAAAAGCACTGTGCTTAAAAAAAAAGGCTGATTTCAAAAGCTTATTACAATACAGTAAGAAATATATATTTGATATTTGTCCTTGGTTCTCAACACAGAACTCCTAACACCCTTGTAATTTCTTGAGTGATAGGAACATCTTATGTTATAGAACATCTTATGTAATTCATAACAAGCTCCTTTCATCCATACCTGAAATTTATGCTAATGCAATGAATCTTGGTGAGACCCTAGATAACTTCAGGATGGAGACTGGTTGCCAGAGGAAACAACCACATACAAGGAGAATTAGAACTTTCAGCCCCACTCCCAGACCTCCAATAAGGTAAGGGGGCTGGAGATTGAGTTAACACGTTAACACCAATGGCCAATGATTTAATTAACCATGCTTATATAAGGGAACCTCCATTAACTCTCTGAACAATGGGGTCCAGAGAGCTTCCAGGTTGATGAACAGTTAGAGATACTGAAAAGGGTGGTGCACCCAGGGAAGACATGGGAGCCCTGCACCTTTGTCCCCTCACCTTGCCCTGTGGCTCTTCCATTTGGCTGTTCCTAAGTTGCAGCCTTAATAATAAACTGGCAACAGTTAAGTACAGCACTTTCCTGGTACTGTGAGCCATTCTAGCAAATCATCAAACCAGAGCAGAAAGTTGTAGGAATTCACTTTGAACTTTATAGCCTGTCAATCTGAAGTACAGTGCCTCAGACTTGTGATTGGTCCCTGAAATGGGGGCCGACTCTTGGGACGAATCCCTCAAAATGTGGAGTCTTCCTAACCCCCAACTAACTAGTGTCAAAATTGAATTGAATCAGTGTCTAGAATTAGTTTTAGGGAAAGCATCCCCCATACATTTGGTGTCAAAAGCATAGTGAGTAAAACAATTGAAAACCATATGTCAAATGATTCCACTTATATGACATTCTTGAAAAGACAAAACTATAGTGAAGGAAATGGATCAATAGATTCCAAGAGCTAGGGATCATAGGAGGGTATAATTATAGAGGTGAGGCAGGAGGGAGGTTTTGGGGTGTTAGAGTTGTTCTGTATCTTGAGTGTGGAAGTGGTTATGCAAATGTATACATGTATTGAGAATCATAGAATTGTACACTAAAAATGTCAGGTGTATTGTATATTAATTTTTTAATACCCTTTTTTTTAATATTTATTTTTTAATTTTTTTAGGTGGATACAATATCTTTATTTTGTTTTTATGTGGTGCTGAGAATCGAACCCAGTGCCTCACGCATGCTAGGCGAGCACGCTACCACTTGAGCCACATCCCCAGCCCCTAATACACTTATTTAATTTATTTATTTGTATGTGGTGCTGAAGATCGAATCCAGGGCCTCACATGTGCGAGGCAAGCACTCTACCACTGAGCCACAACCCCAGCCCTGTATATTAATTTTTAGCTACATTAATTTTTCAAAAGATGACAACTTTGTTGACCAAAACTCAATGTATATGTAAAGTGTAACTTACCCATCAAAAGAAATGGTTTGAGTTACATTAATGGAAGTAATCCAGATAAAGTTATAAGCCCACTAGAATTAGAACTAATCTGACTGCATCCATAGTATTCTACTCTGTTGGGGACACTGATAAAATCAACATTCTGTAGAGGAAGGTGACCAAGATGGTTAAGGTATGGTGGAAATAAGTGGGACTATTTAGCCTGGAGAAGAGAGAATAACATGATAACTACCTACTGTATTAGAAAAATTGCCCAGTAGTTCACTGAACCTTTTTCAGCATTATTCCTGGAGAAAGAACTGAGCGCGTTCTACAGTTACAAGAAAGCAGACTTCCAATCACTAAAGAAAAGCTTTGTAATAATTCAAGTTGGGAATAAATAAAATGACCTGCCTAGATAAGCGTAAACTTCTCATCATTGGAAATCATTGAAAATGTTCAAGCAGATGCTAAATAATCATCTATCAAGGTTATTGTCAGAGGGATTACTTCCCTGAGTAGGAGACTGATCTATTTAACCTCTAAGGTCTCTTTCAACTCCACCTCCTGTATTCTAAATTATAAATGATGTTGTAAATCACACTCACCCCGTGTCTAACTCCAGCTCCCTACAACTCATTATACTGTGCCTTATATACAGAGTGCTCACACCATTGAAAACTATATGTCAAGTGATTCCATTTATATGACATTCTTGAAAAGACAAAATAATAGTGAAGGAAATGGATCAGTAGATTCCAAGAGCTAGGAATCATAGGAGGGTATGACTTCGAGGTATAGCAGGAGGGAGGTTTTAGGGTGTTCTGTATCTTGACTGTGGAAGTGGTTATGCAAATGTAGACATGTATCGAGATTCATAGAATTATACACTAAAAATGTATATTAATTTTTAAAATACATTTTATTTATTTATTTATTTTTATGTGGTACTGAGGGCCTCACTCCTCCTAATGCCAACTGTCTCAAAACAGCCTTCAAAGCTATTTTAATGATTTCCAAACAGCAACAGGGAAGAAGATGTGCAGAACAGTGGGGGGAAAGAAAAAATAACTAAAAATTGTGCAAAAAATGGATACATTCTAATAAGGATGTATAAGAACTCTTCACCTTGGTATATGTTTGATGAGTCATCATATCAGAACCAAAATGAATTAATATGAGGCTTGAGACTTATTTTCACTTCTCTGGTCTGGGCTGTGCTCTAGCTTAGACAAGGAAACCAGGCAGCTCCACATCTTAAAAATCAGCTCTGGAGCAGCTCTGGAGGCTGAGGCAAGAGGATCACAAGTTCAAAGCCAGCCTCAGCTATGGCAAGGCACTAATCAACTAAGTGAGACCCTGTCTCTAAATAAAATACAAAATAGGGCTGGGGGTGTGGTTCAGTGTTTGAGTGCCCCTCAGTCCAATCTCCAGTACAAAAAAAAAAAGAATGACTGCTGAGGGCCATTACCAAGTAGGTATTGACGCATCGTAATCCTTGCCAGTGTACCCCATGTTAAATGGACTTGCCTTGGAAATTTGCTGCGACCTTGCTTGTGTGTTTGAGAAAGATGACCCTGCTCAAGGTGATCGAGGGTGGATCCAGGTTTGAGGAAGTATCCTGCAGGTTTGAGGAAGTATCCCGGTCCTTGGGCTTAGGGTGTTCCCGGTTTAAGGCGTTTCCCGGTTTAAGAATATGGGTTTTAGGGAAGTTGAGGTTGAAGATTATTGCTGCTGGGATTAGGGTGTTCCTGTTGCTTGTTCCCGTTGAGTTCTCGTGAGATTCAAATGGGATTTTGGAAAAAGCCTCGTGGAGTAGGTGAAGTGTGCGGCAGAACGAGACTGCCCCTGAACGTGTGTGGAGGCTGGTGTGAGATCCGGAATAAAGAATTGCTGTTTGAACCTACAGAGCTGTGTGGTGGCTCGTGATTCTGTGCCAAGCCGAGTCATTGGCACTTGGCTTCGGCAAATGACTAGTTAAGGTCACAGTGGGCAGGATCAGGGCAGGGAACAGGTTTAGCAGATAACAAGCCAGCAAGGATTGGGATGAGGCACTGACTGTGGAGACAGTTTTGTCTGGAAAGACATGAGTCAAGGTCGATCGATCATTAGTGGGACATCTGAAGTTGATCAGCATAGGTTAGACAGGACTTCCAGCAGAGGCCACATAGCACCCCAATGATTCCAAGAGATCCGCGTTGCACTGCTTAAGTCCAAGGCTGCGATGAAGCCTTTCCACATTAGATCCCACATTAGATCCTACCTGCTTGACCATGCCATCTCCTTGGTGGTACTCTGGTTCTAAATTAGTTACATCAGACGCAACTCTTCCTTTTTTTTTTAGAGTATTCATGAAGATATTATAGCTGCCTTTATCAAGTCCATTGTTGAATCTAAAATTCCACATGGTAGACCAAAGTAGTCTATGGTGTTAGAAGTCAGGCTACCTGTTAGAAGGGAGCAGAAGAGGATTTGGGGGTGCTAGCAATGTTTTTTGATGTAGGTGGATCCAGTTTGGAAATTTTAGTTGTGTTCTTAGGACTTTTACAATTTTCTGTATTTATGCTAAGTAAATAAAAATGTCCCAAAGATAAGGAGAGACTTATCTGGGCAGAGACTTTGTGACACCCCTCTCGTTATGGCAGCCATCAGTGCAATCACTAAGCCTCAGCCCTTGACTCTCAGCCCTCTTTCTTTCCTTCCCAGGTATGTGCAGCTCACACAGGTGTACCTCAGAGGACAGTGTTTGCCTTCCCTCCCCAGTGAACCCAGGAGTTGCTCCCGAGCTTGGCTGATGTCATTTATATAGAACAGGATTTAATATTCTATTCCTCAGTGTTTGAAAGGGGATCCCACTCCCTGAGGCAGAAGAAATGGGAAATTTTTAAACATCACTTAATTAAAGACACAAAGATATGTTTATATAAATTTACCAAAAAGGGGAAAAAATACACCAAAATGTCAACAGTTACTTCTGCTGATGAGATAAATTAGATTTTTTCCTTTATATGTTTCCTATTCTACTTTATATTTTATGTGATTGTGTATTGTTTTCAAGAAAAATTTAAGTTCTGTAAGTAAAAATTTTATGTTTGTATACTACATCTGTTATTTCTAAAAGAAAGTATAAGTTTTCTCAGTTGGTTCTTTGTATAATTTTCAATGCAAGACCTTTGTCAGACATGTTTTGCAAGTGTTTTTTTTCTCAGATGGCTTGTCATATATATATATATTTGTAGATGGACACAATAACTTTATTATTTTATTTTTATGTGGAACTGAGGATCAAACCCAGGGCTTCACACATGCTAGGCGAGCGCTCTACCGCTAAGCCACAACCCCAGCCCCTCTTTTCTTCTTTTTAACAGTTTCTTTTGCAGAACTGAAGTTTTTAATTTTTTTCTTTATTTCTGGTACTGATGATTGAATCCATGGGCACTTCCCACTGAGTTACAACAGACTTTTTATTTTTTTATTTTGAGACAGGGTCTTGCTAAATTGCCCGGGCTGACTGTGAACTTGCAATCCTCCTGCCTCAATCTCTCAAGTTGCTGGCATTATACTACATGCCACTGTGCCTGGAAAATTTTGAATTTTATTTTATTTTTATTTTTGGTACTGAGAATTGTACTTTATCCCTGAGCTACATCCTAGGCCTTTTTATTTTTTATTTTGAGACAGATTCTAAGTTGTTGAGGTTGACCTCAACTTGTGATCCTCCTGCCACAGACTCCCAAGTGACTGGGATTATAGGCATGCACCACAGGACGTTTTTAATTTTACTGAAGTCTAACTTATCAACTTTTTCTTTCACAAAATGTATTTCTGGTGTTGTACATAAAACTCATCACTATCTATTGATCCTCTGATACTATTCTCTGATATAATCCTACTTGAATCAGAGAAACAATTCTGTGATATCATTTATCTCCATCTTTTAGATGAAGAAACCAAGACTCAAAGGTTAATTTGACTAAACTCAGACAGGCAGCAAACTGGGATGGATTTGGGACTGATTTATATTTCACTGCTCTTTCTACATTATATAATGTAGCAGTGTTACCTAATTCTATTCTTCCTGTTTTTATTTTACTTGACCTTTTTATTTTGTCTCTCAAGGTCATTATTTTAACCTAGGGTGAACATGGCTTTCCAGAAAAAAAAAATTGGCAACTTCTGGAGAAAAAAAGATTAGTGAAGCTAATCCAAAGTCTATCCTAATGGCACAGTTAGAAACATGCTCTGAGACAGTAATGTTGAGTTTGTGATTCTCAGAACCCCTGAGATCATGTTATAAAAGCAAGGGCTCATTTCCTTAACCATATGCTTACACATAACATTTTCTGTACATATTTAGGGGTTTCAGATGGTATGACTGCTCAACAACATAAATACATGCAGAATTAGTCTAGCCTCTGATCATCTGGTGAAATATAAAATAATATGAGAAAAAATTATCTATGAAAATATCAGCATAGTTCCTACACATAGCAGACACTCAAAAATTCTCTTAATTTAATCTAAAGTCTGATTAATGTAATTTTTGCTCTAAGTAGGTAATCCACAATCATTCTGCTTGATATCCTCTGTTCTAATAACTGGCCACAAGATGTCACTATTGTTCAAGAGAAAACTTGAACAGCCCTCCACCCCCCCACCCACTCCCCACCCTGAACTCCCAATTTATAAGTTTTTTTAAAAGGACTAATTAATGTCCATGTGGTGAGGAAAGGTGTGGGACAGGGCATTACTTCTTTATGGTTTGAAAATAAATGTGACATTAATGTAATTCAGAGTCAGGCACAGTGGCCATGCTTGTAGTCCAACCTACTCAGGTGGCTAAAGCAGGATTGCTGGACCCTAGGAGTTTGAGGCCAGCCTGAGCAACATAGCAAGATCCCACCTCAAAAAACAAACAAACAAACAAAAACATTGTAATGAATGTTCTACAAAAAAATATTTCGTCAACGTATTTCAGAGTTGCTGCTGGTATTTAAAAAAAAAACTAAGCTAAATTAAAAAGCATTCTTTTTAAATTCCAATTTGTTATATATGACCACAGAATGCATTACAATTTATATTACATATATAGAGAGCACAATTTTTCAGATCTCTGGTTGTATACAAAGTTTATTCACACCATTTGTGTCTTCATACATGTACTTAGGGTGATGATATCCATCTCATTCCACCATCTTTTCTACCCCCCTAAAAAGCATTCTTTAGGTTCAGAGACAAATTCCAACCCAGAAAATCTAGGGGCATCTCAATCATTCATTTACTCATTGTCAACACCTGCTCTGTAATGCACACTGTGCAAATCACAGTCTGCCAAGAGATTTGGGCATATCTGGTCACTCTTAAAATAGTTCTAGATAATCAGGGCACAGCTTAGGGCGGCAACAAAATAGAGGTTTGTTTCAAGAGTCTATAGAGAACTTGGTCACCCCAAACAGCCTTTTGTAGTTACTCTTGTGAAAATGTCATAAAAATCCTGTGTCCTACAGGGCAGCCTGGGCCCCTGACTATCCATCACTGCTAAGGAGAGTACTAAACAGCTATCTGTTCAATGTCCACCTGGATTGTGGCTTCCTCCTTCTGGAAACCATGAAGACACAAGAAAAAAAGCCTACAACATTTACATTTTGTTTTTGTTTTGGGGGTTTTTTTTTTTTTTAAGTAATAGTGTTTTTGAGATAAAATTCACATACCATAAAATTCACCCTTTTAAGGTCTACAAGTAAGTGTATTTTAGCATATTCAAGGAGAACACCACCATCCAGCTTCAGAACATTTTTAGTACCCCAAAAAGAAATCCCATGCCCACTAGAAGTACCAACCTAACCCCACCCTTTCACTAGCCCCTGGTAAACACCAGTCTTTTTTCTGACTCTGTGGATTTGTTTAGTTGAAACTCACATAAATGGAATCATACAACATAAACTGTTTTTAAATGGCAAGGAGGCCATGCATAATGGCACACACCTGTAATCCCAACTACCCCCGAGGCTGAGGCAGAATTGCAAGTTCGAGGCCAGCTTGAGCAAATTAGAAAGACCCAATATCAAATTAAAAAATAAAAAAGGGCAGGGGATACAGCTCAGTCATAAGGTGCCACTGGGTTCAATCCCTGGTACAATAAATAAATAGATAGATAGATAAACAGATAGATAGATAGATAGATAACAAAGGAAATAATTCTGTCATCTCTACTCCAACTACCATGGCTTGAATAGATGGGTTTCTGCTTCCAGGAAAGGGCTTTCAGAGTAGTGCTTAACATGTAAATTCCTAAAATATACATCAGGAAATTTTTCAACTTGGCTAAACAAGACAGCTAAATTAAAATGAAGTAGTTAGTTTTAAGACAAAAGTGGCTGAAATTAATCATCTTCTGAAATCATTACTTTTAGAGTATGTTCTGTAAGATTGTGGCTTCTATTTGGGTATGTTCATTATCTATTATAATTTGAAGTAGGAGACAAGAAAAACGAACTACAGTCCTCTGGCTGGTCTCTCTTAATTAATCATTAAATAAACATGCAAGTCCTCTACCCAGGTCCACAGGGTAGAGTGGCGTATTACCAACCTGGTGGAGAAAAATAACATTCATAGAAAGAAACCATGCCAGCTATTCGACTAGCCCTGTGCCTCCTACCAATCCTACAAGATAAATAGAATTAAAAATGAGAAAATGAGGGGCTAGAGTTTCAGCTCAGTGGTAGAGCACTTGCCTTGCAAGTGTGAGGCACTGGGTTTGATCCTAGCACCACATAAAAACAAATAAAGGCATTGAGTCCATATACAACTAAAAAAAAATTTCTTTAATGAAAAAATGAGACTCAGTGGGATTCAATAATTCAACCAAGAAAGATTGCATCCCTTGTATGTGGAAGTGTTAAGTAATGGCTAAAAGAAGCAGAAGCAGAAGCCAAGCTTTCTGGTTTCAAATCTTGAATTCTATAACATACTACCTGTGTGATCTTGGACAAGTTCCTCAGCCTTTCTGTGTTTGAGGCTAGCTCTATAAGAAGCGATGGTAATATATACCTTATATGGTGGTTGTAAAGTTCAAATAAAAATTAGCACCTAAAGTACTTAGAACAGTACTCACTGTTATTAAAATTCAGATTTGTCTGAATTTAAAGTCCTTGACCTTGATGAAAAGTCATGTCTATTCATGCTTACCCTATATTCTTGCAGGCTAAAAATAGTGGTTGGGAAGGGCTGGCCTGAGCTGAACAGGCAGGCCATGCTGTGAACCGAGGCTCCTCCTGTTCACTGCACCCCATTTCCTCCAGCGGACACGCAGACCCCCCAGCTCTGATCTGCATTGCAATGCTGTGCTCTGTGAGGAGGCACAAGAGTTGGAAGAGCTGCTGCCTCCTGCAACAGCTCTGTCACACCCCTGTAGAAACAGACTAATGAGCTTCTCTGCCATTTCCCAAACAAGGGAAGTGAAACCGGGCCAGTGAAGTGATAACAAGAACTAATGACCAGAAAGACATTTTCCTGCCGCATCTAGAAGCTATAGGGACAATTAAGCTGATTTATGGCAACAGTGGTAACGATGCTGTTCTTGCCACTACTGGCTTAGTCAGCAATGTCTTTATTGTTAGAGGTCCAGGTCCTTCCTTCAGGTCCTTCAGATCCTGCAAGTCTACCCAGATTTCTGAAAGAAGGAACTGGGGGCTAGGGGTTGGATAAATTTGTTCCCAAACATAAATAAAGATGCAAATTTAACACTTAATTTTTCTGGGAAAAGTGGATCATCTTTACATTTGTATAACTGCCTGCCTATCTCCCTGGAATTGTTTTGGGCAAGAATTAACAAAATAAATAAACAAATCCCTGCTGTGTGTGTGTGACCTTGGAGCTGCTGTAGAGTCCACCACATAAGCAGAAGCTCATTACAACCCAATACCTGCCATTTGGACCACCTGCTACTGTGTGTATTTGAAATCAGTTTTTTCTCTAAATATCTAGAATATATTTTTCCTAATTGTTGAAGTTCCCATGAAAATCACACAGGGAGCTTTAAAAACCATGTGTTCCCAGGCTGCGCCCCCAGATCTGATGCCATTGGTCTAGGATGCAGCTTGAACATCAGGAATTGCAAAGACTCCCGAGTTATAGCCCATCACATTATGAAAGTTGGTGTTTGGCTGGTGGTCACATGGCCTCTGCTCCTATTGCAGTTTCAGCTCTTTTGGAGGATGACTGCCTATATTTTGAGGTCTTTGCTACAGACCCTCCACTACCATGTGAATTTAAATTTTCTACTTGACTCATGATCCATATATCATATTAGACCATCCCAACCTGAACCTTCAAGGCAAACTTCCTAAATGAGCATGAATCAGTGAAAATTATCTTTCTCACAACCTCAACTGAAATGAACCCTGATAGATAGTCAAGGGTCTGGTCAGCTAGTACTACAATAAATTACCATGGACTGGGTGTCTTGAAACGAAGATTTATTTCTCACAATTCCGGAGGCTAGTAATCCAACAACAAGGTTTGGGCAAATATCGTGTCTGGTGAGGACTCCACTTCCTAATACTATCACACTGAGAGTTAGGACTTCAACATATGACTTTGGGGGAGTGGATAGGCAAGGGAGACACACAAACATTTAGTCCATAGCATCAAGTAACAAATTAGCTCAAAGAAGAATTTGATAAAAACTTAGAAAAGAACAGGGGAGGCTGCAGCAGGAAGTGCACAAACTGAGGTCAGCTTGGGCAACTTAGCAGGACCCTGTCTCAAAATAAATATAATAAGGACTGGAGATGTAGCTCAGTGGCAGAGTTCCACCCTGAACTCCTACCCTAGGTTCAATCCCCTACAGGAGTGGGGGGAGAAAAGGAAAAATGAAAATGCTTACTATAAGTATGGATTATTTTAAATTATATTCAATTCTGGTCAATTCTATTGCTTGTTTTCTTTATAAAATAAGGTAGAAACATGTAGTGTGATTAAAGTTCGTAATCTAACTGTAAAGCAGGTTTTTTTTTTCCTATCATAGGAAGATGATCATCAAATGGGAACTACCAACCAAGCAAAGAACACCACATGATTGAGCCAAATCTCAGCTCAATGACTTTTGTGTCACCTTACAAGTGACCTCCTCTTTGCCAGAGAGAAGAAAACAGTGCTAGAGAAAAACTCTGATTTTTCAGCTCCTTATCATGATAATGTTGTCAATGCTTGGAAACAATTTCCTTTAAAAATTATAATGATTAATTTTTAGAGATTCACTTTGCTTTGCTTAATTTATAAAATGTCTGTTAATTTTATTTTTACCTTTAATACTGACATTCCTCATGGCATGACATGGAATAACTGTAACAGCCACTGTATCTCAGACTCCCAATGATGGACTCAATAGTGTCTGCAATGTGTGACTGCATGTGGATTCACTTACAAATATGGGGTTTTTTTTATATTTATTCTTAAGTTTTAGGTGGACACAATATCTTTATTTTACATTTATGTGGTGCTGAGGATAGAACCCAGGGCCTCGTGCATGCTAGGTGAGCACTCTACCATTGAGCCACAACCCCAGCCCCATAAATATGGTTTTTAAGTGCAATGAAAAAGGTACCTTGAGAAAACTGAGATACTCAGCCATAAAGAGAAATGAAATGATGGCATTTGCTGGTAAGTGGATGTAACTGGAGAGTATCATGCTAAGTGAAATAAGCCAATCCCAAAAACCCAAAAGCAGAATGTTCTCTCTGATATGCAGATGCTAGCTCTCAATAAGGGAGGTGAGGTAGAGAAGAATAGAAGTACTTTGGATTAAACAAAGGGGGATGAAGGGAACGGAGGGGGAATGGGAATAGGAAAGATAGTAGAATGAATCCGACATTACTTTCCTATGTTCATGTATGAACACAGGACCAATGTAATTACACATCATGTACAGAAGAATGGGAAGTTGTACTCCATGTATGTATAATATCTCAAAATACATTCTACTGTCATGTATAACAGAAAAGAGCAAATAAAAAGAAAGTATAACAAAAAAAAAACTAAGATACTAAGAAATCTTTTCTTACCTCTGTAAACTTACATGTTTTTTACTTCAGAATAAACATTATAATCATTGGGCCATCTAAAAATTAAACATGGCCTGAAGTGATCAGATGATAAAGTCTGTTTTTTAAATGCGATTTCAAAATAGAAATTATAATTAATATAACTAAAGAAATGTGATTTTTTAAAAGAACTTGTAGATTTTTTTCAGTTGATATTTTTCACTTTTGTCCAAACCAATAAAAACATGCAGCTTATTGGTTATTTGAGTCTAGTCTTTGAAAGAGGAAGTCTTTATAAAGTAGGGCCATTTTATTCTGTAACCTGATTATTTCTGAGACTTTTGACCACAAGCAGACAACATTAAAGGGACAAAGTCTCCCATCTCTTTAATAACTGTGTTTGTTGTGGGATGTTGAGGAGCAAATAGAGATCCAGTCAGTTCCCCAGGACCAGCCCCTCTGGGATAGATTTGGAATCTCAGACATGGCTCTAGACTACCTAACACTCGTGGCATCAGAAGGCAGAAGTTAAACCAAGGACTCAGAAACTGAAAACATAAATAGAACCCTTTTAGACCTTCTTCTCTTTCACCTATGCCTAGGGTAACTGAGTGCGTGAGTGAAAACACATTTGAATTTGAGCAACTCAATAAATAACCATAGTATCTGATGATAAACCTGAAGAATACAATAAATATCTGGGGGTTCATACCTGATATAAGTAAATGATTGAATGAATAAGTAAGTGGAAGAAAAGGAAAAATATTTCTTACAGAATTCTAAGTAATACATATAGGTATTTCTTCTTCCACAGTACAGAGCTTCATTCTCCTTCCCTTTAGCATGAGTTGGATTCAGTAACTGGCTTCCAACAACAGAGCATCAAAAGAAAAAAAAAAACAGTAATTTCTCTGTGGAGGAACTTGGGGTAGACTCCACCTTAACAAAGTGATCTAGGTTGATATCATCGGTAGGAAGTCATGTTGGTATTATGCACCCCTAACTTGACACCTGCGTTGCAAAAGAACATATATAGCACGTTCAGTTTGCTTCTATATATTCTTGTCTTTGTTTAGAGATGTGTGTGTGAGAGAGTATATTCAGGAATATGTCAAAGAGATCTGTAAGAAAGCAGACCAAATTCTTAACAGTGGTTACTTCTGGGAGAAAAAGAAAGAAAGCACACTTTTTTTGCTCCTATTTTTTTTTTTTGTTGTTTAATAAAAGGTAGGCAGTTAAGGATGTTTTATTCTTTTCTTCTACATATTTCTATATCACTTTAGTTTTGTATAGAAATCACTTTTATAATATTTATTTATTTAAAAAAGGAAACTATACAAAGAGGAGGAAAAACTGGGGAGGAATTTGCAATGTTATATTCCATAGCTCTGATTTCCTCTCAAATATGAAGTTCTCTTTTAAAATGTTTTTTGAAAGTCTTTCCAGAGTAGTTGTTCCTTGTTTTCATTTATTTTCAAGATACTTGTCCCACACAAACATAATTTAATGCTAGTCTTAAATTTTGAGTTCACATTTCTCAACTCTGAACTGAAGCATCTTTTGCAGTAAGAATATTAGGTGGTGAGTGCCTATACATCGCCCAACTATTCCAAAGGCCTCTTGGCAAATTCAAAATGAGGAGACATTGATACATCTCAGATGTCAGTGTGTCTAAGACCTAAATGATATCAAATGAAAGAAAAGTGAAATATAACTGACACTTTTGTATATGTCATTATATAACACCAAATTCTATCACCAAGTAAGTGGTTAAGAGCACATTTACGTTTTCCTCTGACGTCATGTAGATGGGCATCTTTGACTGCCTTTCCTCACAAAGCTGAATAAATATTAACCAATTAATTGAAGGATACCAACAAATGCAAGATTCAATGTTACACAGCATATGAAACTGCAAAAAGATAAAGTGGTTCTTGGGGCTCCAGTGAGGGATCCAAGTTCTAGTCCTTGGCCACCCCAACTGATGGAAGCCATATGGTATGAATAAATAAAAGAAAGCATGTCTTAAAGACCAAAGAATCATTGGAGTTAGGTTATGCAGTCTGTGAGAAGGAATATAAGAAGGGGAAAGAACATGTAACATTACTATTGAATCTCTAAAATGTCATGATTTTCTTTCTTTCTTTTCCTCCCTCCTCACTCCCAGTACTGGGGGTTGAACCCAGCGTCACTGTTCCTCATCCCAAGCCCTGTTTTTGGTGGGTTGTTTTTTTTTTTTTTGAGACAGGGTCTTACTAATTTGTCCAGGGTGGTATCAAATTTATAATCCTTTGGTCTTAGCCTACTAAGTAGCTGGGATTACAGGCATCGTTATTTTCCTATGTGAAAACAGGAATTAGTTTACATGAACTGACATGTCAGCAATATCCCCTTGTTTCTAATAATGAGACAAGAATAGCGAGAGCAGCTGGAGGTGTAGCTTAGTGGTAGAGAGCTTGCCTAGCTCATGTGAGGCACTAGGTTCAATCCTTTGCATCACAGAAAAATAAATAAATAAAATAAAGACATGTTGTCTGTCTACAACTACAAAAATAAATAAATAAGACTGGCTAGACCATCCACTTCTATTCCATGTAAAATGTTAGTGTCCCCAAGAGGTCAGTGTCTCAATTATCTTTTTATAGTTGCCTATGGCTTCAGTCTTGGACTTCTTTGGAATTAGTTCAGAATTCACCTTCATGGGTCCTGTCCCTCTTCTGAGCCACAAAATTTAGCTCCTCTTTCTGATTTCTACAGGGAGAGAACACATTCACACAAAGCTTTTGTAATGATAGCAGAATTTACTCTAAAATTTTCTGAGATGAATGGAATAAACTCACAAATAACTTAAAATTGAAACTCAGATGTCTGTGACATTCAAATGACCCTCTTCCATATTTGGGGGGTTTTGTTTGTTTTAGTTTTGGTGGGGTTTTGTTTGTTTGCTTGCTGACTTTTTTTTTCTTTCTTTCTTCTTCTTCTTCCCCCCCCCCACCCCCTGCCACTCCAGTACAAGTGCTTGAACCCAGGGGTACTCTACCACTGAGCTACATCATCAGCCATTTTTCTATTATTATTATTTTCACACAGTGTCTTGCTTAGTTGCTAAGGCTGTCCTTGAACTCATGATCCTCCTGCCTCAGCCTCCAAAAGTAGCTTGGATAATAGGCGTGCGCCAAGGTGCCCAGCTCCGCCATGTTTTGAAATTGCAGTTTCTACTTCACCCTTCCTCAAGACCACAAAGTTTTTCTTTTCTTTTTTTTCCCCCCTCCTTTCACAATATGAATATCCTAAAGCTATCAGCCTTCTGCAAGCATTTTTCATCCTGTTTATCTTTTTATTAGTATAGATAATATTATAGTTTACAAAAGAGATTTTCTAAACTTTACCAGTTATGTTATAATCGGCAGATACCAGAAATTCCAATAAAAATGCATCTTTGTTCTTCTTTCTGTAAACTCTCCCATCTTTAAAACTTAACCAAATGATTAATGTACTGTAAATAGTTCCAACATCATCAGATTATTTTTGTGCTTTGGCTTTGCATGAAAGAATAATAATGATTAAATGCATTCTATCCATAATGTTGATCTTGAATGCTGTGAGAAGTTGCACATTCATCAGCCCATTGAGCATTAAAGCTCCATTTGAGTACACAAATCATATTGCAAGACAAAATAAGAAGCTTCTTAATGTGTTGCTATGTACTATTAATGGCATGCTATTACAGTAACTGGGATCCAGGCCCTGAGATTGCACCTAGAACCCAGCTACTCTTGAAGCAGAGGCAAGATGATCACTTGAGCTCAGGAATTCAAGGTCAGCCTGGGCATCATAGTAAGACCCTGTCTCAAACAAATATTAAAAAATGACTGGGCACTGCAATAAATCTATTCTGGAGAGAAAAGTTGAAAATGTTTGTAAAATGTTTTATAAAATGATGAATAATGAAATATAAATACTTACAGACATTTTCTTTGTTCTTTTTTTATACAGAAGATACACAAGGTAGACCAGCTTAGATCAGGCCATGCTCTGCACATAGTACAATGGTACTACAATATGGATATAAATGACCATACTTAGTTTTGGTAGAGTGGCTGCCACATAAATATCACCACATTGCCAGTGAAGGTCAACGTAGGATAGCCTACCCATTTTCTAAAAGGAGGTTGGGGTAATATTATAAATATGAATTTAGGAATGTAACTTAACTCTCCAATGGATTTAGATAGGGGAGGAAGTTGTATCAGGGAGAGAACAGCATAAAGAACAGCATAAGGGGTATACGTGAGTCAGGATTCAGTAGTTCAGGATACTTAGACATAGGTAGATAGGGAAATGAAAGGTTATAAATCTGGGGTAACTTGGCCTGATAAGGATAAGGATAATTATAAAGAGCATTCAGTCTTTTAAAGTTTAGGTAAGAGACATGGAAGTATGGTGAATAGAACTGAGGTTCACTTAGGAGTCAATGGTTTGTTTCCAATTTGACCAGATTGGAAGTCAATGGGTCTGTTAAGTTGGAAAGAAAATGGGGGTCTGGTTCTTCTCATCAGTAGTCACATCAAAACACAAGGACTATAGCTACTATAAGAATTAGGTGTCTTGTAGAGGCCAAATTACATTGTTATATTGTGTGCATGTACAGATATGTAACAACAAATCTTGTCATTACATATCAGTAAAGATGTGTTGAAAAAATAATTAGGTATCTTGGTAGGAAGACATGAGGTGACAAGTACCTAGCTTTCCTCTCTTCCCCACCCTGCCCCTCACTGTCCCCGACAAACATGGAATTCACTTCTACATAATCACTGCTAACTAAAAAGTCACACTCCATATCAACTCAGTCCCCCTGACCAAGAACAAATCTACTGTGGATGTAGTACTTGAAGAAAAAGAACTTGTTCTTACAGTAACGCACACTGTTCTTAAAAGCGTATTTTAATTGCTGATAAGTTTAATCACAAATTGAGAATGTTTGTACCTTTTTCAACAGTAGATTCTTTTTTTCAGTAAAATAAGAAATCATTATTCCTTAAAGCTCTGTACAAAATCTAAGAACACATCCCATGAAACATCTTAGATATAAGTCATAATGCTTTGTTTTATTTTTCATAAGCTTAAAGCGTTTAGATGGATTTCACAATGTTGTCCTCCCTGTGGGGCTGGGGTTTCAAACTGAGAGCCTTACACCTACTGGGAAGACACTACCACTGAACAACACCTTCATCCCTCTTTTCATATCTTAAAAGTTTGCAATAAGCACTACTCAGGAACTTATGACATGTATTTTTTTTTTGGTTGTTTTCACATACAGTTAAGGTACAGATCAAACAATTGGAATAGTTCAAATATAATTACTTCACCCCTTAAAGACATTAAGCTTAGTTTCAATTTGCTAGTAATTGGACTGGGAAGATTATTTCTAAATGTAATAATTTTAATTTAAGATACAGCTGTATATGGATGGAGTTGGAGAATATAATGCTAAGTGAAGTTAGCCAATCCCCAAAAAACAAAATGCCAAATGTTTTATCTGATGTAAGGAGGCTGATTCATAGTGGGGTTGGGAGGGGGGAGCATGGGAGGAATAGATGAACTCTAGATAGGGCAAACTTGTGGGAGGGGGTATGGAGGTAGAAAAGATGGTGGAATGAGATGGACATTGTTACCCTAAGTACATGTATGAAGACATGAATGGTGTGAATATATTTTGTATACAACCAGAGATATGAAAATTTACACTCTATATGTGTAATATGAATCATAATGCATTCTGCTGTCATATATAACAAATTAGAATAAAAAATAAAACCACACATGCACAAAAAAAGATAGAGCTATATTACAAAAATTAAAAAATAACTGGTGTTGGTGAAGTTGTAGAGAAACTAGAACTCTTGTCCACTATTGGTGGTAAGGTAAAATAGTGCAACCTCTATGGAAAACAAAATAGAAATTTCTCAAAAGAATAAAACTACCATATGATCCAGCAATCGCACTATTGGGCATATTCAAAAGAATTAAAATCAGGACCTCAAAAGATATCTGCACTCCTGTATTCAATGTGGCATTATTCAAAAAGCCAAGATATGAAACAACCCAAATGTCTTACTAACAAATGAATGGAAATAGAAAATGTGGTATACACATACAATGGAATATTATTCAGCCTTCAAAAAGAAGGAAATCCTATAATTTGCAACAATAGGAATAAACCTAGAAGATATTATGCTATGTGAAATAGCCTCTATTTGTATATGGATTTCACAACGTGAAGTGCATAGTCTGTATTGTTCAGGACCATTGCCCAAAGCTGAGACAGAGACAAGCACATAGCTAACTTTCAATAAATATCTGTTTTTGTCTGTTTTTTTCATTGCTGTGACTAAAAGACCCAACCAGAACAATTGTAGAGGAGGAAAATTTATTTGGGGGCTCACAGTTTCAGAGGTCTCAGTCCATAGACAGCCGGCTCCATTCCTTACGGCTTGAGTAAGGCTGAACATCATGGTGAAAGAGTAAGGTGGAGGGAAACAGTTCACATGATGATCAGAAAGCAGAGAGAAACTTCACTCACCAGATCCAAAATATATACCATGAAGGCACTCCCCCAATGCCTGCTTCCTCCAGCCATTCTTTACTCATCTTCAGTTATTCCCATCAGGGGATTAATTCACTGATTAGGTTAAGGTTCTCATGACCCAATCGTTTCTCCTCTAAACCTTCCTGCATTGTTTCAGACATGAGCTTTAGGGAGACACCTCACATCTAAGCCATAATGATCTCCTTCTGGAGATATTTGGTGCATTTGGGTGAACCATGTTTTGAGGGGACTAAAAAAAAATGTAGCCTGCCATGGTGGCACAAGCTAGTATTCCCAGTTACTCCAGAGGTTGATGCAGGAGAATTGCAAGTTCAAGGCCAGCCCCAACAACTCAGCAAGATCCTTTGTCAAAATAAAAAATAAAAATGGCTAGGGATGTGGCTCATTGGTAAAGCATTGCTGGGTTCAATCCCCAATGGTGGGAAAAATACTTTTCCTTGAAAATTTAAAATAAAAATGTTGTCATACATGTATTATACACATTAATCCAAGTCACATTAAGAAACAGGTTTAAGCCTTAGTAATGAAAGCAATTTTTTCTTTTTTATATATTAACTTTATTTCAAAGGATACTATCTATCTTCAAACATATAGATTAATATTTATCCTATGTTACATATTGTACCTTATGTTCCATAGGATAACAGTTACAGATATTTCAATTCAAAAAGTGGGATTGGGGGCTGGGGATGTGGCTCAAGCGGTAGCTCGCTCGCCTGGCATGCGTGCGGCCCGGGTTCGATCCTCAGCACCACATACAAACAAAGATGTTGTGTCCTCTGAAAACTAAAAAATAAATATTAAAATTCTCTCTCTCTCTCTCTCTCTCTCTCTCTCTCTCTCTAAAAAAAAAAAAAAAAAAAAAGAGGGATTGGAAGAAAAAATAAGAGTCACCAAGCTGGGTATGGCGGGCACACCTACAGTCCTAGTTACTTGGGAGGCCAAAGCAGGAGGATCACTAAGACTAGGAATTCAAGGCCAGCCTTGATAACATGGCTCAAAACAAATAACTAAAACAAAAACAAACAAACAAAAACCCCAAGTCATCAATATATAACAATTTTGACACCCATTTGGGCAAAATGTTAGTTTTTTAAATTAAATTTTAAACTCTAAGAATAATCTTTGGTGTTCAGTTTGCCCTTTGGGTCCTTGGTTCTATCCTCTGATGCCTTCTTACCTTTTCATGAAAGGTAGCACATATTTACAGATGAGTCACTTGTCAGCCTGCTTCCTGTTGGTAGAATTTTGTAGGATCTGAAAGCCTTGACATACTACCCAGTTCCAAAGCCAATCCCACATTTGGATTAGTTTTCTATAACTACATGACAAATTTAGCAACTTAAAACAAGACATTTTCTTACCATTTCAGAAGGTCAGAAGTTCAGGCACAGTTTACCTGAGTCAGATCAGGTGTTATCAGGCTGCAATCTACTGATTTTTCTGGGGCTGCATCCTCATCAGAAGCTCAACCGGGAAAAGATCTGCTTTCAACCTCATTCAGATTGTTGGCAGATGTCACTTCCTTGCAACTGTAGGACTGAGACTTCTGGTACTACAGTCCATCATAGCAACTGGCTTCCTCAAGTTAGGCAGAAGAGTCAGGCTCTCTTTATCCTTCTGAGACCAAGTTTTATAACAAACGTGACATAGTCTTAGGAATGACCTCCCATCATCTGAGCTATAGTCTTTTGGCTAGAAACAAATTGTGGGTTTTACCCAAACACAAGGGCATGTCATTGGGGACCACCTTAGTATGTATCCTCTACATGTTCCTTTGCCTCCACTGCACTCTTCACCCTGACAAAAACCCCTCATGGCCTTTCATATTAATATCTTCAATACTTTTCAGAATCTAACATAGAGCTCTAGATAAAAATTTAAAGCTGCAGTTTTCCAACTTTTATTCTCAGGACTCCATTACACTCTTAAAAATGTTATCTAGCTTTTGTGTATATGGTTGTTCAGTGCCAGAGCTGCAAACACCCCAACATACAGTTAACTGATCCCAAAGAAAGAATTTGGAAGACTCAACGGAGAGGTTTTGAACATTTTGTTACTCATGCACTTCTTATCAGCAGCAGGCAGAGATACAATGGAGGGCTGCTCATGTCCCTACAAGCAGCATGCTCACTGTGTAGTTGGATTTCTTCAGATATTTTATAAGTACATTCTTTTTAAAAATATTTATTCCTAAGTTTTAGGTGGACACAATATCTTTATTTTACATTTATGTGGTGCTGAGGATTGAACCCAGTGCCTCTAGCATGCTAGGTGAGCACTCTACCACTGAGCCATAATCCCAGCCCCTATAAGTACATTCTTTTAGGTCACTCTGCTTTGGTTCCTACATGAAGATTGGAGTCAAGGGAAAGAAGCGGGCTTCCTTTCTATTTCCTTCTTTAGAGTCCTTATCTCCTTGCAACCTTTCCTAGGCACTGATCAGTGTTTAATCCAACAATAGGTTACACCTATTTATATTTACTTTTAAAATAATTCATTTAAAAATAGTTACAAGGCAGGGGGTGTGCCTCAGTGATAGAACAATTGCCTAGCATGCATGAAGCCCTAGGTTCAATATTCCCAACACGAGAACGAAAAAGAGAAAGGAAGGACAGGTAACGATAACTTATTACATATTAACATTTATAACTTTTTTATAGTTACATTTTTCAAAAAGTTTGCAAGATTACATTTTTGCAAAAATTTTTAAATGTCTGGCTTATTAAAAGGCAGCTGAATTATTTTATCTGCTTTCACATTCAATTACAAAGCATGAAGCCTCTGGAAAACTCCACTGTACGTTCACCACCGAATAAGAGTTAAAAAGGCAAAAGTCTTCTTCACTTTATTATCATGCAAATAAGGTGACCTTGTGGGGAAAGGATGGTGGGGGCACCCACGCGACCTCAGATCGCTCTTTGTAAATCACTGATTGAAAGAAATGTCACGTGTTGAGAGAAGGAAGACACTTGGGATTCAAGAAAGTATTTACTGGGTGCCTGCTCTGTGCAGACGTTGTTCAAAATGAACTAAACAGATCAGTGCATGGCCGTAGTTTGCACATGGTAGGACCGGCTGGAGTTGATATTTGAGCTGAGACTTCAGTGACAAAGAGCCGGCTACGCAGAGATCTGGAGAAACAGCTTTCCAGACACTGAGAGGACGCCTTCCAAAGACTGAGCCTGTCCGGCTCGGGTAGCCAGGAGAAGTCGGAGAGGTGGGCAGGGCGAGATGGGGCGGAGCCCAGGTAAGGAATTTGGAGTTTTAAGTAAATTTCTTAACGGTGTAGGGAAATAGCGGGAGAGGTGGGATAGCTAAAGGATGTTTGGAGGCCAGGAATGTCGTCTAGAAGTCAAACACCCTCCTCGCCTGCCTGCCTGCCTCAAAATGGCTTAGCCGGGTCAAAGTGTAGGAGAAAACGCGCATGCTAACTCGCGGAAGCTTGGGTCTCGGCGCCCGCCGTAGACGTCGTGACAGACGTGGCCCGTTGCCTTGGAGCCCGCAAGACGCTGCTAGGCCTCCACCGCAGTGGAGAGCGGGGGCCCGAAGGCCTCAGTCACCATGTCTGTGTTGGACGTACTTTGGGAAGACCGGGACGTCCGTTTCGACGTGTCCTCGCAGTGAGTCTCCGAGACGCCGCAGGAATGCACTGCCTGTAGAGGGCGCCGCGGCGCGAATTCTGGACCCGCGAGCTGGACCTGCGCCTCTGCAGCTATCTGCGCGGGGCGAGGGTGGGGGGTTATCGCCTGCAGCGATAGACCTTCTGGTCACTGCGGCTCTCCTGGGTCCGGCTCTACAGTAGGGAAGCGGCCAGATTCTACAAGTTCGGTCCCGCGCCGTCTGCGGTGGTGTCCTGGCCACGGGACTAGATCAGGAATGTGAACCCCACATGGCAGGGACCACCCAGTGATTTCAGTTTCGTGTGGTGGAAAGAACTTAGGCCAGGGATTCAGGAAACCAGGCTCTAAAACTAGGTCTGTGATAATGACACACATTGTGGGCCTTTGGACAAACGACCTCAGCATTCTAACCTCAAATCTATAAAATGAGGGGAGTAGGAGTGAGCATTTTTCAAAGTTCCTAACTACATAAACTTTATGTGTGTAGTACGAAGCTCGTCTAGTTATTCATCTAAGTCACCAACCGGAAGATGGAATTCTGTTTTGGAATCTCTCAAACAGAACCCCTGTTTTTGGAAAATATCATGCTTTAAAGAGAAGATGGTTAGAAACCACCTTTCCAAAAATCCCGGGAAGAAAATTCCCATTGGAATATTGAGTGTTGGAAAATATTAAAGTAAGGTCCCTGGACTAATGGCATGGAGCTTCTGGCCACTTCCTATGGTTCCTTATCATGGACAGTACCTCCTTAGATGGGAAAATGAAATATTTATATATTTCTCAGGCTTTGTTGTGGCTGAATACAAAAAACTAACATGCTATTAGATCCTTTACGATGTTGGAGAAAAAGGAATTTGTAAAATTACAAACCATAGTTACATATTACACACATTCTATGACTTTTTCTATTATTCTTGGAGGGCTCTTAATCCAAACAAGTCCATTTCATGAACATTTCAGTTTATTAATGATTTACCAAATGCTTATTGTATACTGGTTATTATGCTGATAGCTATAAATACAAAATAATAGGAAATAATACTCATGTACCCCTCTCATTCAGTGCAGGAGATACACATAGACAACTATAGTACATGTGATAAGTACCATTCTGGAAAAAATGAACAGAAGAGAATAGGAACAGAGCAAATCAATATGCCTGGGGAAGGCTTCAAAGAAGAAATAATTTGCATTGGACCTTAAAGGATAGCCAGAACCTTGTCAGTGTAGATAGAGTATTATAGAAAAAAAGGGTGGGGGACTAGAAGCAGAGTCTTGGGGGTATATATAATCCTCTTTGACTAGAAGGCAGGTTGTGTGCAGAGACAGGTTAGCTGTACAAACAGAAATGTAGGTTAGCTTCAGCTGAAGATTTTGGACTTCATATTTCAGCAGCTGAATGACATGGAAGACTTTTAAGTAGAAAGTGATATGATCATATCAGGATTCTGAATAATTAATTGAGTTATCTCTATGGCAAATTTAGTAGAAGGCTTTATCCAATCCGGTAGTCTCTTAGTTCCTTGGGGGTGGGTTGGTTGGTTGGTTGACAGTTTCATCAGTCAGCAAACTATTCTTCATTCTCTGTTTCCTTTGTCTCATATATCTAATTGCTTGACAAGTACTGAAGATGTTTTGCATACAGTTGTTGAAACATTCCTTCCATAATTGCCTCATGTCCTTTCCTCTACTTAGAAACCTCTATGGTTTCTCCACTGTCCACAGAACAAGTTCTATACCTATTAGGGGATTCAAGGTTCTTCATTATCTGGTTTCTTCTGAGTTATCCAAAATGTATTTCTCATATTACTTCTCAATACCTCTTCTTCCCCAGCCAGGCCTGTCTTCTCATATGCCCCAATCTTTTTTGTTTCTGGTCTTTAATTATGGACTATCCTGTCTTTCCCTTCTTAGTTCTCCAAATCTTACTCCTTTCCTTCTATTTCTAGCTTACTCTTAAGTGGCCTTGGTCACTCCAGGCATCACTGATCTCTAGCTTCTTGAAGACCTTATTTTCAAATGTATGAGAACTTGGGTACCATATCATCTGTACTGTCAGCTGTTTTATATTCACTTGTCTCTTATCCGACTAAATAGATTTCAAGCAGATAGAATTGTAGTTATAACACTAAAATGTTTATATTTATTTTAGACAAATGAAAACCAGACCTGGGGAAGTCCTTATTGATTGCTTAGATTCAATTGAAGATACCAAAGGGAATAATGGAGATAGAGGTGAGTATATTTGCTAATATATTTTATATTTCTGGTTTAATTTACAGGTGTTGATTCATATTAGCTGGAGAATCTATGAAAGAGCATCATATGTAAATGTAATTATGAAAATAGAAGAGTTAAGCGCACAGGATTTTTTTTTCAGACTTAAATAGAAGAAAGAGTAAGTATTAAACTTGTAGCCAATGGACACAGTTTTCCCACAACTTCAGTCCATCAGTAAGCCCTGGTTTTGATGTCACCTTTATCCTACGTAACTGTTAAAATCTAGGAGCCCTATTTGTAAAAGTCATGGAATAGTTCTGATCCTTGGATCTGCCTGCTTAGATAAGGATATGGGGTAGTGAATGCAAGTAGGTCATATCTGTGATATCTGGAGCCATGCTTCCTTTTAAGAAATCCAAGAGTAATGCACAGTACTTAAAATTGCCACCTAGAGCGGGACACATGGAGAGAATTTAGTTTGCATTGTGAGCTCAAGTACTATGTGACTTATCTTTTAATAAAGAGCAGCCATGTCTGGACTGTAGAGTGCTCCCAAACCAAATTTTACCAAGATTTGAACTTAAAGTCCAGGCTGCATACAACAGCTGTCCATGGAACCAGTTAACCAGTGATCAAGTTGTCCTGAAAGCATCAGTACTATTTTTCAGTGAAAAAAAAAAAAAAAAGAAAAGAAAGAAATAAGAAGCTTACTGCATCTTAAAAGTCTGGAGGAAAAGAAGCATAGGAGGGAGGGAAACAAACTTCTTCCTGTGTCGGAGACCAGCTCCAACAGGGGGTCTCAGGAGACAAACGGATGGTGAGGAGTCGGCGAAAGAGGGGGTGGAGAAACAACACAGACACCAAAGTGAAGGTGTTGATCCCAATCTTTACTTGTGAAGTTGATCATATATACTTTTCATTTTGGCAGGCTTACAGTACTTTGTGGTTACAAAACAGTAATCATTATTCAAAGAAACAAAATATTACGTAGTTACAATTAGAATAGAAGAATGTATTTTGGCTTATGCATAAGCAAACATTTGTACTTTCAGTTCGAGTTTTGTTTTGAGCTGTTTCTGCTTAGTTAACTTTTAATAATAGTTACAAATGTCCCAAACTATTGGCCTATACCTTGACTATTGTTTCTTGACTTACTGACTGGAACCGGTGCCATGGTTACGGCAAGTGGTTGATTTGTTATTACTTTTAATCAAACAAAAGTAAGAGCACAAACCATTGTGCACAGGAACAAGAACAAGTTGCTCAGTACTAAGCACTAATCTATCTTCTTAACATTAATTTTTCTTCTCTAGATTTTAATTTAATTTCTCAAAAACTTCCTTGACAGGAATACAGGGAGTTTTTCTTTAGACATTAACAATTTACACTCCACAGCTGAATCATTGCATTTAAAGCAAACAGATCTATGCTTTAGAAGTAGTTGCATTAATTGGGAAAGTCATGATTTTTCCTTCATACTTAATGGTCATATGAGAAATCGCAACTATACTTATTAAAGGAATACAAAAACAAACCAGCCCATTCCCAGAAACATACTGCGCTCCTCCAGAGGATGGACGCCTTGCGCCATCCACCTCAGTAGGGCCTTGCCATTGCCTGAGTCAGGGGAGGGGCGCAGCATTCCTGGAAAGAAGAGAAATGAAAAGAGGAATACACCTTGTTGAGATAACAGGATCAGCATATACTAGGGAAAGAACAATAACCCTCGTGGCAGAGCATGATGATGGCTTTTTGGGTGGCCACTTCCTCTGGGAGACTTTCTTTCTTTTGACTTTCTTTCTTTCATTTGGGGGAGGGCAGTATTAAGGTTGAACCCAGTGGTACTCTACCACTCAGCTGCATTCCCATCTCATTTTTTATTGAAAAATGATCTTGCTAAATTGTACCTGGCTCTCTGAGCCTTTCTTTTGGTCTGCTGTAGGGTAGTATGAGAGCAGCAAGTTTTGCTAAGTCTTTCTCTGTGAGGGGAACCTCTTATCACCATCTGCTACTGGCAGCCTATCAGGCTAGGGTCCATCCTTAAAGGAGTGCTTAGAACGTTTTTGAAATGTTTCCTTGTACAGTCAGACCCAGGTGAGGATAAAGTAGTAAGATCTAACCACAAGCAAAAAGTCTTGGCTTGTACCTTTGAGAGTAGAGTGACTGTACCTTAATGAAATCTGGATTAATTTATGAAGCCAAGAGAAATTTGGTCATTCTTGTACAGACCGGCAAGAACTCTTACTTGACAGTCCATCTTTCAATACAAAGATTATGATTAATAGAACATTTTTGATTCATTAAGTACTTATTGAGTACATAATCCTGTACTAGTATTTTGGAGGAGGATGGGCAAAAAGCCTCCCTAGTTGGAAATCTCCTTCACAGTGCCTGAAATCATACTCTTAATAAAAATAAATCTGTGTGTTTGCACAGACCTCAAAAACCTTTGTTTAAGTAAATTTTTTTTTAAAGAGAGAGAGAGAGAATTTTAATATTTATTTTTTAATTATCAGCGGACACAACATCTTTGTTTGTACGTGGTGCTGAGGATCGAATGCGGGCCGCACGTATGCCAGGCGAGCGTGCTACCGCTTGAGCCACATCCCCAGCCCCTGTTTAAGTAAAAATTTACTGGAGTTTGTAGAGCTTCTGGTTGATAAGGAGGTAGAAAAGGGAAAGTGAATCCTTCTATCCAACCACCTACCTCCCCTTCTTTCACGCAGTTTGAAAATGACCAAGTTAAGACATCAAGTTCAGGAGCCCCAATTTTAAAACCGTAAGTACCCTAGAAGATTAGCACATTTAATCCATGTTCAACTGTAAATACCCTGCCATGAAATTATCCAATTAGCTTTGTGCACTGAAGCTGTATGAGAATAAAATGGGCAGGTCCTTGCTGTTTGTTCCAGACTATGTTAATTGTTCTCTCCTCTTGTCCTTTTAGGTCTGGGCTGGGAGCAGGTCTGCTGGTTTACCCATGGTTCCTAATAACCCTCTCCTATTTTTGTGATCAGTCCTTTTGCAAATAAACCTCTGTTATTTTGTTGAGCGTGCCCTCTATTTTCTCCTGAAACCCTCATCATATTTGATCTTGTGTGATCCCTACACTCCATCCCTGCTGGCTTACATATTGTTTGTCAAACATAGTTTTCTCATCATCCAAATACTAACCAGGCCCAAATCAGATGAGATTGGGCACATTCGGGGTGGTATGGTTGTAGACTTATTTGTCAAACATAAGTCTATAATTTTCCACAATCTCCCTTGAGGAATGCCTTCCTTTTTAAATTTTTAGTACCTCCTTTTCAAACTGGGGATGTAGTTCAGTTGTAGATCGGTTGCCTTGCATGTGCAAGGCCCTGGGTTCAATTCACAGTACTGCCAAATTTTTTTTAAATTTTTCATAGAACTTCTTTTTCTACCCCATCCCATTCCAGTATTCATGCAGGTCTAATTTTTCTGATTGTAGCCATCCTAGGGATTTTCAGGAAGGAAAGAGTATGATCTGGCTATAGATTACTCATCAAAAGAATTCTGTGGGCTAGGGTTGTGGTTCAGTGATAAAGCATTTGCCTGTTTCCTAGCATGTGTGAGCTACTAGGTTCAATCCCCAGCACCACATTAAAAAATAATAAGCAAATAAAATAAAGTTATTTTAAAAATTTATTGAAAGAATTCTGTGGTTATAATTTCATGGGTAAATGTTATGTTTAATAAAGTTAAATGAATTTTATTATTTCGGGAAATCTCAAAGCTATCCTAATATGCTAATTACATTGTAAATTTCTAAGACACATGGTTTACTATGCTTGGATTTATTTGACTTTTTTCCCCTTGGGGCATCTATAGGAATTACTATTCTACAGGACATACTTTGATAAATTAAATATTTCTAACTTTATATTTCAATATAAAAATATCAGGCTGATGTTCACTTTAGCCTATTCATCTCACATACAAAAAATTAGGTATATAAGTGTGGCTCATTAAACAAGAACTACTAAGAGAACACTCATTTGACAGGGATTAGTGTGTATATCAGAGTTCATTGAGAAGTGGTTTTTGTTTGTTTGTTTGTTTGTTTTGGTACCAGGGATTGAACCCAGGGACACTTAACCACCAAACCGCATTCCCAGCCCTTTTAATTTTTTGAGACAGAGTCACACATAATTGCTTAGGGACTCGGAATGTTGCTGAGGCTGGCCTTTAACTTGTGATCTTCCTGCCTCAGCCTATCAAGCCCCTAGGATTGTAGGTGTGTGCCAACAAGCCTGACTGAAAAGTGTTATTTCAGTGAATAGTTTTGCAGTTATACCATACCATAACCATTCTTAGTTGTACACATGTGAACTGCTGAGACCCCAGAAAACCTTCCAACAAGACAAAACAAGTCCACAATTCTCATTCAATGTGAATTAAGGTAGTAATAGTGAATACCTGTGTCCCTTCTACAACTCAGATTTTGTTTCTCTAAAATTCTGAATCATACATTGTATACCTTACATAGGATAGATGTGTATGAAAAACATACATAGGTGTTGCTGCTGATACCTCATTGTATACTGCAAAAGTGTGTCCTACTTAAACTAATTAATTTTTGTTTGCTTGTTTATTTGTTTCCTTTTAGGAAGACTCTTAGTAACAAATTTAAGAATTATCTGGCACTCTTTGGCATTGCCCAGAGTCAATCTTTGTAAGTATCCTCGTAAGATAAAACTCTAAGGAGAAGAATTCCTTCTCATGGAACTTGAATGGTAGCTTTTGATACCAAACACAGCTTTGCCATGAAATTTGTGGAAGTCTGGAATTGCTAAAAACTTCAGAAGTCCTGGATTAACCACAGATCACATCAAAATACAAAAGAAACAATCCATTCTTATTTTTTAGCTTGTCCATTTTGTGTCTTAGACATGAATAAGATTAGGGTTTTTATACTGATTTTTTTTCTTTCTTTTTTTCCTTTGACAACTTGGTATATAATCTGTGTCAAGAAATCCCAAAAAAGGGAGATGTAAGCTTTAATAAAAGTAGGGTCTTTCATTGTGTTAAATTTGTTTCTCTTATTTTAAAAAACTATTTTAGACAATTCAGCTAGTCTTTTTCTTTTGGTGTAGTAGTGTTAATATTTTCACTGAATAATGCTGTATAGGTTTTATTAAAGCAAATTTCCTTTTCCCCATATATTTGTTTATTCAAAGAGGCAGAACCAAATCTCTAGTTCTTTTATAATTTACTTTTAAATTTATAATTATTTCATAAAATTTTTAAAGTTTTTATTTCTGTTTATGTTTGAGTTTTTAAAACTGTTTAAAGTTTTATATATATATGATATATAGATATATATTTTAAAGTGTTTTTTTCTCAGTTTACTTTATCATACTCCTTAAATTCTTTGGTTTTAAATTTTAGCTATCGGTTACAACTGCATATTGAATATTACAACAAGGACTGCTAACTCTGTAAGTCTGAAAAATCATATTGAAATATATGTATAGTGAAGAAACATTAGAAATGTGAATTCAATGTTCGTTTTCACTTAATACAAACCTTTAAATAAATTTGTCTTTACAGAAATTACGAGGTCAAACCGAAGCTCTTTTTATACTAACAAAGTGTAACAGCACTCGCTTTGAATTTATATTCACAAATTTGGTTCCTGGAAGCCCTAGACTTTTTACTTCTGTGATTGCAGTACATAGGTATAGTATTTGTTTATGGATTTTTGGATATTTTAAGGTAATTTTATGACATAAAGATTTAAAGGATAAAGTTTAGAAGTATGACACTCTCTTTCTCCAAACTTTATTGCACATATCCTAAAGATACTTAGAAGAGAATATTCTTATCATTTAATAAGCATTCTGAAGGAATTTATAAAAAACTTGTAAGGACTACTGAAGACTCATAAAAATTTGTAATGAAGATTCTATTAAATTAGCTGCCAAGGTAAATAAAGTGAAACAGAGATTTCATTCAATGTCAGTGAGTTGGATAATTCAATTAAAGAATTAAAAGATCATTTTTATACAGAAATATACATATTAGTATTTTGTTTTGTCATTTGTTGATTTCTTCTCTTTTCACTACTTTGATTTTTTTTTTAACCAGCTTTATATACCATGATTTTTGAGAAAAAGTTTGATTAAGATGACAGGATAAAATATTGTTTAATTTGTATTTATTTTATTAGTGATGCCAAAAATTTTCATATAAATCATATATTTCTGGCTATTTGTAGTTTTTGATTATAAATTTTATAATTATACCATTATCTGTCATATTTCTTAGTTTCTTTTCCCTCTTCATCCCTCTTCTTCTCTCCCCGCTCCTAGAATCCTCTTTGGAATTTGTATAGATTCATTCAGTTTTCTGTACAGAAGTAGATGCAAGCATAATGTTTTCAGGTCACAGTAAGAAAAGTTAACTGGACTTCTGTTTATATTAAAAGATGATGATACCTTTGACTAAAATAGGGAAATTAAGAAAGGAATAGGTTAGTGAAATAAAATGTAGACACTGCATTAAAATGACAGAGTCACTTAAAAACAACAATACTATAGTAACACAGCCACATCAATGTTTATAGTAGCACAATTCACAATAGCTAAATTGTGGAACCAACCTGGATGCCCTTCAGTAGATGAATGGATAAAGAAACTGTGGTATATATATATATATATATATATATATATATATATATATATATATTGTATGGAATATTACTTAGCATTAAAATTTAATTTATCATAATAATTATTTGAATGATTTACTTAAGTACTAACAACTATACATTTTAGTAGATAGGTAAATGTAACTGATCAACTTCTACCATTGTATAATATTCATGTGTCATGAAATATATTTCTGTTGAATTTTTCCACCCATTTAAAAATGTTAAAATCACTCTGTATGGGCTATACAAAAAGAGGTGGCAGGCCAGATTTAGCCCCAAGGCCATAGTTTACCTATGCCTGTTTTAGTTTATAACTTAGATATCACTTTTTAAGATCTTCCTTTTGGGTGTTCCTTATGCAAGCCTGTCCTTAACAATTACATTCCAAAATTGTTACTATTCTAAATTACATAGCTTGTCTATATCCTCCCCCATTAGATTGTGGGCTTTATAAAGGTAGTGATGGAATTATTCTATTCACAGTTAGTGAACACATTTTCAGTGTGGACTGGTCTTTTGTTTCTTCTTTTTTATAGAGCATATGAAACTTCTAAAATGTATCGTGATTTTAAATTGAGAAGTGCGCTAATTCAAAACAAACAACTAAGATTATTACCACAAGAACATGTATATGACAAAATCAATGGAGTATGGAACTTATCCAGTGATCAGGTATTATACAAAAAACTAATGAACCTCTTGAGACTTTGTTTTGTAATCTTTTTTTTGTTGTTGTTCATCATTGGGTTTGTGTATTCATTCCACTCTGTTAAAATTGGGCTGAGGTTGTGACTCAGTGGTAGAGCACTTGCCTAGCATGTGTGAGGCCCCGGGTTCGAGTCTCAGCACCACATATAAATAAAATAAAGGTCCATTTAAAACCAAAATAAATATATTTTTTAAAAAAATAAAATTAGCATTATTGCTCTTGATAAATTAGTATTATAGCTTTTGATATGAAATGATATTCTGGTTTTAATATTTTTATGGACTTGTGCTCTTTTCAGCAACTTTTGTTCTATGTAAAGTTGAGAGCTGGAATAGACCTTTGAGATCATGTTTAATATAGTCTCTCTTAACTCAGATGATAAACTGAGGCCCCAAAGAGTTAAGTGCCCTTGCAGGTGTAGCTCATTCAGAGCCATAGTTTTCCCCCTATATTATGCTACCCTCTACATTTTAATAACATAAGCTGATGGAGGAGAACCATGGTATGGACAGTCATAGAAGCCTTTTAATCTGGTATTTAGGGAACTAAGCATATACTCATTTGGTGAACCCTTTAACTCATCATTTTCATCTGCCCTTAAATGACCAGTTGGAACATGTAAGCAATTAATAATTGTGGAATAAGTTACACATCAATTTATAGAGAAAATTTTATCTCAGAATAGTTTTTAGATTTTATGTATGTTACCACCTAGATTAGACTGATAATCACTGTGGTAAAGCTATAACATTTGAGTGAAGAGCTTCTTGCTAAGAATTAAATCATGCTCAAACTGTGATAAAGTTTCTATAGGACATAGACAGTTTCCCTTCTGAAAACTCCTTATCTTTTAGATAAGAGGTAAGTATACTTTTTCTTTGAAATGTCAGATAATATATTTTTTACACAGTTAAGGGTCTGACTCAATGGTAGAGTGCTCTTCTAGCATGCATGAGGCCCAGAGTTCAGTCCTCAACACCACAAATAGGTAGGTACATATGTACATACTGATATTTTATGCTTTTCAGGCCATACAGTGTTCGTTGCAATTGCTCAGTCTTGCCATTGTAATGTGAAACCAGCCATAGACAATATATAGAGAACATATGGCTGTGTTTCTTTTTTCTTTTTTTTTTTTTTGAAAATTTGTTTTAGTTGTGGATGGACATAATATCTTTATTTTTATTTATTTATTTATTTTTATGTGGTGCTGATGATCGAATTCAGGGCCTAACACGTGCAAGGCAAGTGCTCCACCACTGAGCTACGACTCCAGCCCATGGCTATGTTTTAATGAGGGAAACAAATTTAAATGTTTTATAATAGTTACATGTCATGAAGTATATTTCTGTTGAATTTTTCCACCCATTTAAAAATGTTAAAATCACTCTGTATGGGCTATACAAAAAGAGGTGGCAGGCCAGATTTAGCCCCAAGGCCATAGTTTACTACTGCCTGCTTTAGTTTATAACTTAGATATTACTTTCTGAAATCTCCCTTTTGTGTGTTCCTTATGCAAGCCTGTCCTTAACAATTACATTCCAAAATTGTTACTATTCTAAATTACATAGCTTATCTATATCCCCCCCATTAGACTGTGGGCTTTATAAAGGTAATTATTCTTTTCACAGTTAGTCTTACCACATAGTATTGCACCTGGCATTTTTAATTAATTAAAAAGATGTTCTCAGATTATAAAATGTATCATTTTTATTGAAAAATAAGGCAATTTTGGGGAGACTGAAGTAGGAGGATCAAAAGTTCAGGCCAACCTGGGCAATTTAGTGAGATCCTGTCTCAAAAGAAAAAAAGGGTTAGGGATGTGGCTTGGTAGTTAAGTGCTGCTGGGTTCAATCCCAGATACAAAAAAAAAAGAGAAAGAAAAGAAAGGAAGAAATGCTTATTTTGTTCCAGGTACTGTGCTAATGGCTTTATTTACATGGATTATTTAATGAATTCCCCTTTTATGTTTGACAAAATGCACCAAGAAGAAATTTGCCCAGGTCAGACAACTGCAATGATTTAATGATTAATGATTCCAGAGTCCAGGCTCTCAGTCATATGATTATATTGCCATTCAGTATATGATGGAGTCATTGATACCATAGTGATTCTGGTATTAATCTGCTGCTGTGATAAGAATTATTTGGGCATTTAGAAAATAAAAATAGATATTTAGATAAATTATCATTGGTTTATCTCTAATTACTCTCTTTTACAGGGAAATCTAGGAACCTTTTTTATTACCAATGTGAGAATCGTGTGGCATGCAAATATGAATGATAGTTTTAATGTCAGTATACCATATCTGCAAATTGTAAGTACATGTAGTTTGGTGACATTATTCAAGTGTAGAATAAATAATTTCTGTTCAACAGTTAATAGTGCCATTGAGATTAGATGCATTCTCTCTCTTTCCCTTTTTATGTGGCATATTTTTAGTGGAAGATGGACATAACTTTATTTATTTTATTTATTTATGTGGGGTTGAGGATTGAACTTAGTGCCTCACATGTGCTAACCAAGCATTCCACCACTGAACCACAGCCTCAGCCCTCCAAACATTATTAAAGCCAGAGAATTCATCAATTCTGTGAATGAACTGCTTAATTTCTGATATAGAATGTAATGCATGCTGGATTCATACTCCAGGTTTAATGAAGAAGTCAAGATGATTTTTAGTGGTAATACTTTTAGCTTAAGTTCAATTAAAGCTATTAAACTTCAGAAAAAGAATTGACTATAGGGCTGGGGATGTGGCTCAAGCGGTAGCGCGCTCGCCTGGCATGCGTGCGACCCGGGTTCGATCCTCAGCACCACATACCAACAAAGATGTTGTGTCCGCCGAGAACTAAAAAATAAATATTAAAAATTCTCTCTCTCTATCTCTCTCTCTCCTCTCTCACTCTCTCTTTAAAAAAAAAAAAGAATTGACTATATCTGATATCAATTTGTGAGTAGGTAGGTAGTTACTTTACTGTTGTGATATATATGTGATTCAGTGAAAGAAATAATAAACTCAATATACTTTTATATAAAAGTTCATTTTATATAAACAAACTATTCAATTCTAATCCGAATTAAATGGAACATAAAAATAGTAAATGAAAATCCTGTGCAGTTATCATATGATAATCACCCTTGTTGTAGGATACAAATAGTCTTAAGACTAAGAAGTTTGGGCTGGAGTTGTGGCTCGGTGGTAGAGCATTTGCTTAACATGTGTGAGGCACTGGGTTTGATCCTCAGCATCACATAAGAAGATAAATAAATTAAAAATAAAGGTATTATATCCATCTACAACTAAAAAAATTGTTTTAAAAAGACTAAGAAGTTTTGGGGCTGGGGTTGTGGCTCAGCGGTAGAATGCTCACTTAGCATGTGTAAGGCCCTGGTTTGATCCTTAGCACCACATAAAAATAAATAAAGTGTTTTTTAAAAAGACTAAGAAGTTTTATTAATATTCATTGAGTAGATACAGTATATGTAATATCTAGAAAACATCCTTTTTCGAAAAGAGAATTCTTGGCCTATGAGAAGGATATTTCTTTGCAAATATTCCCAAGCCTGTTTTGCTACATCTTGATTTCTGAGCAACTTTAAAATATCTGATCATTCATTCATTTGCCAAATATTAAGCATCTACTATGTACTAGAGATAGTCATGAAAAATCATAAACCAACACATAGTTCCTGCCATCAAGGAGTTCTCAGTCTGGTGGAGGAAAGCAAAACATAACATTTGATAGGAAGAAAATTATTTCTGGCCATCTAAAGAAATATGAGAATTTGTAATCAGGGTGGGAAGGTATGACAGTTTATATAGATATTTGATAAACCAGTGTTTTATACTGTTCATTGCTGTTTTATATTGCATTTGTATGTTCTATAGTTTGCCTAACCTAGCCTCTGTTATGCTGAATATTTACTGTGTAGTAAACAACCTTCTGCATTCCATTCTTCAAATAGGATATTTTTTGTTATTTAAGAATAGAGTTGCCAAATACAGCCTCTGGAATGAATTCAACTGGCCCAAACAACTTGCAATATGATATCATCACACTTTGTCACTGTAGCAGTCATATTCTAACTTCAGCTCTTTATATATAAACTTCTTGCCACTTCTATCAGCCCCTGTCACCTAGATTACAGCCAGGGTGCCTGTGTTCTATGGTTCTGAACTGGAACTATGTAATGATGATATATATAAAGTAGGTGGATGAAAAGACTGGTTTTCATAAGAATTTACCATTAAAACCTTTCTCCTCTCTTCTTTCTTTTTCTCAATCTTTCTCTTAACTTACAGTCTGTCTGAAAGTGTGATATACCATTACCTGCCACATATGACTAATCATGGGCCTTTGGGCTGTCATAATCTTAGGTTCTCTCCACGGTTCTCCCTTTCTCCATCAGCTAGTACATCTTATATCTCTTTCTATAGGCCCTATCATTATGCTTCTACTCTTCTTCCTTCCTCTCAAGATTAGTATCTTCCTTCTGATCAATCTTAATCCTCATGTCATATTTATCAACTAATGTCAATTGCACTTTATCTATCCCAGCCTTTCTTGATGGCCAGTGATGAGTACCCATAAATTTATTTTTTAAAATTAGTGGATATGGACATTTTTAGAATTTAGTCACCTGGAACATGAGAAACAGTAGGCACATATGACTTTTAAACTAATCCAACCTTAGGAAACCACAAAAGACACTGGATCATCATAACCGAAATATCGTTGGACTTTTGTGTAAAATATTGAGAAAAGTTGCTGATTCCATTGAATTGAAGGATATTTGAGTCAGACAATTGGGTACATATTTTAGAGATATCATCTTTGTATTTTCTTACAAGTTTGCCACCTTATATGTGGGTCTTGTTCATTTATGAGCTCTCTGGGGGGTTCATAAAGGAAGATAAGATATTCTATTCTTGAGATTATGAAATAAAGACATGCATTTTTTTCTTCTTCATTTTATATCCAGCGTTCGATAAAGATTAGAGATTCAAAATTTGGTTTAGCTCTTGTCATAGAAAGCTCTCAACAGGTAAGATGTTTTACATTTTTATTAATCTTTTGTAGGCTTTTAAAACTATGTGATGCTGTAGGTTTTTAATTTTATGTATATAGTAAGCAGTTTACATCCAAGAAGAATATTCTGTTATAATATGAAGGTACATCAAGTGTTTAAAGTGTTATAGTAAATTGTCTCCATAGAAGAATCCTATGTTTTTTAGTTGGGACAGATAATCATTGTCATTATGATCATCATTTTTATTTTTATTTGTTTGCAGTACTGGGGATTGAACTCAGGGTCTCACACACTTTAGGCAGACACTCTACCACTGAGCTACATCCTTACTTCTTTTTATTTTATTTTGAAGACCAGGCCTCTCACAGTTACTGAGGCTAGCCTGGAACTTCTAATCTTCCAAATAGCTGATATTTCAGGACTGTGCCACTACATCCCACTCACTTTTATTATTAACGATAGAATCAAGTCACTGTGCTAAATGCTTTTCATACATTCACCCAATCTAACAACTCTATGATACACTTACTATTTTTCACCACTTGACAGTGAAGGAAACAGGCCTAGAGAAGTTAAGAACCTTACTCATGACCTCAGGTCTGATTCACAACAAAACTTTCTTTACATAGATATATATAGAAACATATATATCCATTCTGTTTGAGAATTTATATTCTCACATATACCATGTTTTTGCAGGAATTTTTTTTGGGGGAAGGGTACTTGGAATGGAGCCCAGGGGCATTATGCCACTGAGCTCCATCTAACCCTTTTTATTTTTTATTTAAAAGACAGATTCTTGATAAATTGCTAACACTTGCAGTTCTTACGCCTCAGCCTCCCATATTGCTGGGATGACAAGCGTGCACTACCATGTCCAGATGCAGAAATATATTTAAATAAAACATTTAAAATGCATTTTTTAAAAAAGTGAGTGATAAGGGCTGAGTTTATAGCTCAGTGGTAGCATACTTACATAGCATGCACAAGGCCCTGGGTTCAGTTCCCATTTCTAGGGGAAAGAAATTGAGTTATAAAATCACTTCTAAATTAAAATACTAATGTCTACTCACTCCTTTACCGTGACCTATATCTCTGTTTACTGAGTGCTTACTATGTCCCAGGAACTGTATCAAGTGTCATATATATCTTATATAAATAAAACAACTTGATCAGCATTTTGTGTTAGAAAATTAAGGCTTAGAAAGGTTACGGAAAGTAAGTTTCCAGGCATCATACAGCTTGTAAATTAACTGTAAAATCAGAATTTGACACTAAAAAGCATATGCTCTCAACCCAAAGTAAATGCTCTTACCAGTTATAGTATGCTACTTTCTAATATTTCTAACAACCTATCCTAATCAAGTTTCTTTCCTAATTTTTTAAGGAGATAGCCTAAGGCCACTTCTTTTCTTCTTTTAATATATATTCCTTTTCAAGGCCTAGCTCTAGAAAAACTTAAGTTTCCTTGGCCTTCACAATCTATAGTGGTTTTTTTTTTTAATATTTGAAGATCAGCTTATATTTACAAATGAAATCATGTGATATCTGGACATGCTTCAGAGTAATCCTGAGTGGTTAGGTGGATGGGAGATCAGGTGAGGGAGTAGTTAGAAAGTCAGCCACATGTTGCTACAGTTTGAAGTTCCATGATGACTGTGAGGGGGCTCATTGTACTCTCCTATTTTTATATGTATCTGAAATATTTCATAGTAAGGCATTTAATTTTTAAAAAATCAAACTTATCGCTGGATGTGATGATGAATGCCTATAATCCCAGCAACTTGGGAGGCTGAGGCAAGAGGATCACAAGTCTGAGGCCAGCCTCAGGTACTTAGTGAGCCCCTAAGCAACTTATTGAGACCCTGTGTCAAAAAATAAAAAGAACTAGAGATGTGGCTGAGTGGTAAAGTGCCCCTGGGTTCAGTTCCCTAGTACCAAAAAAATCAAGCTTACATGTTGTACTCTACAACATGTAGATGATTACAGCTAAAGTTTTATCATATACTACAAATGTCATTTCTTGGGCTTGTTTTTTTGTTTTTCATTATTTTTTCTTGTAGAGTGGAGGATATGTTCTTGGCTTTAAAATAGATCCTGTGGAAAAACTACAGGAATCAGTTAAAGAAATCAATTCACTTCACAAAGTCTATTCTGCCAGTCCTATATTTGGAGTGGATTATGAAATGGAAGAAAAGGTAATTTGTTCAATATGTGAAATTCGGAGTTTGCTGAATTGCCTTCCAACTTCCTGTAAAATTCAGATATAAAAACATTCTGTACGGTTTAACTTTAAACTGTTTTAAATGATGAATATACAAACTCTGCTCAAGTAGGAATGGCCCCAGGACCACGTATAATTGGTGACCATTACCTGTTTTCTAGCAGGCGGCCTTCTCATCATTCTCCCATACCTGTCTTTTAGGTGATCAGCCTATCCAGAAAAATCTCTCTATTCAGGGCTCCTCTGATGGGGACAGACGAGTCTCGCACTCTGTCAGCTTTATTTTCATTCAACAGAAGCCCCCCATTAGCATGGGCAAGCTTTCTATGCCTTATGGATACCATTATATTCTCCCTTGCCCTATAGTACAGCACCTGCCAGAGTCTGCTTTGTGAGCATGGCCTGTATTCATCCCTATTAATCAGAGCTTCTGCCATACTAGCTTTAGTTTTTTATTTATTTATTTTGTTGTTGTTTTTGAGATGGTGTCTGTGTTCCCCAGGCTGGTCTTGAATGCCTGGGCCTGAGTGATCAATCCACTGCCTCAGCTTTCCAAGTAGACTATAATCATGTGCCACCATGCCCAGCTAGTTTTGAAATATTTTGAATATTATGCCTATACATCGGCTCTTTTCCTTTCTCATGATTTCTTATTGCTGTCGGAGTTCCTGCTCTCTAGGTATTTCAACTCTCTCTTGGTGTGACTTACCTCTTCAGCTGGGATCCTGGCCATCCAGTCTGTCACTAGTGTCTTCATTGTATACTCTGTCACTGATACTCTTACCAGAGGCTCTGCCTCTGGTGCCCTTGCTATCTGCTGTACCGTTGAGATCCTCACTGTCCATTCCATCAGAGGTGCCCTCACAATCTGCTCTATTGTCACTGCCCTTTCTGTCTTCCCTGTCATGATCCCATCACTGACCACTCTATCACAGGTTCTTTTGCTCTCTGTTCCTTTGCTGGGGCCTTCGCTGTACTCTCTAGTGCTGGTGGCCCTTCCATCCACTCTTTAATCAGTGCCCCTGGTGATATTCAACCTGTGGATCCATATCAGTGGTAAAGCACCCTTGGATTCAATCCCCAATACCAAAAAAAAAAAAAAAAAAAAAGAAGAGAAAAGGAAAAAGTGAGAGTTTTTTTTCTTTCTTTCTTTTTTTTTTCTGTTCCTTCTTTCTTTCCTTCCGCCCCCCTCCCCCATCTATACTTACCATCCCACAAAGCCCTGTGATTGAACACAGGGCTCTGTGCATTGGTAGGCAAGCACTTCACCACTGAGCTATGTCCCTGGCCCTGAGAGTTTTCCCTTTAAGAATCCCCCCTAAGGACTGGGGCCTTAGATCAGTGGCAGAGCGCCCTAGCATGCCTAGCATGCTTGAGGCACTGGGTTTGATCCGCAGAACCACGTAAAAATAAACAAATAAAATCCATCTACCACTATTAAAAAAAAAAAAAAGGAATTCCCCCTAAGCATACAAATTTGTGTAAATCCCACTCTGGAACTTTTTGATGATGTTGACTAAATATTTAAAAGCTTAGGTTTAACTAATTTATTACTTAAGTTAGTATTAACAACAGAAGAATGTAAGACTCAATCAGTTATAATTGTTATCTTTTTACAAGCATTTATGGCTCTCAAAGTACATTTTTCTAAAATGATTTAATTAATATTGTTTCTGATGCATTTTGACAATTGTTGATTTTTTTTTTTTCAGCCACAGCCCCTTGAAGCTCTGACAGTTGAACAAATTCAAGATGATGTAGAAATAGATGCTGATGATCACACGGATGCATTTGTGGTGAGTGTCTGAAAGGAGAACTATTAAATTTCTTATGATTTGTATCTTAGTCATATTTAATTAAATAATGTTGTGTGTAAAACACTGTAGAACTCGAGCCTTTTGACATGAGTTTGAGGATAACTTTTTTTAGGTGAGGGAATTTCTTTTTGTGACAGACTTTTAAATTACCAAAGCAGGAAATAGTTTTGAGAATAGTTATTCAGAGGATTTTAGACATGTGAAAAGCTTCTTCATACTTTAGTATAAAAGAATGTTAAATATTATAGTTAATTAAATTAATTTAAAACCTATGCTGTTCATAGTTAATTTTTATGAGATGCTTCCCTTAATTTATGTTAATTTTAGGAAAGCATATGTATTTGAAGAATAAGCTTTCCTATTCTGAATTGGTATTAGTTAATTAATAGACAATATAATAATAACGCTTTATCCATACTGTGGTCTATGAGTCTGACCAGAATACCTTTCTGGTAACAAATATTTTCACATGCATTTGCTGACACATTGAAGTATTGATTGTTTTGTTTTGTTTTGCCACCATCTTCTACCAAAAGTAAAGAAGAAATGTTATAGCTCTTATGTTATTCTTTTTATCTCCCTTCTACTTGGCAATGCTAATTATACATTAATTACAAAGCACATTTGTTTATAAAACTTAAAGCATAACTCTTATAGACATTAATATTGATTGACAGGAGAAATAAATTTTGAGGCCAGGATTATAGAGAAGAGAAAATCATTATTAAACAATAACAATGTATGTAATACAATATATGTAACTATTACACAATAACAATGTATGTAATACATTTAGTTACAAAATCATTCTGCAAACTAATTGCCTATTCCTTAGCCCACTGATCTATTTTATGTCATATTGACATGTAATTTTCTTTATCTTTTAGGCTTATTTTGCTGATGGCAATAAGGTAAGAAAATTTTAGCTATAGTATATTTTTTGAAGTTTCTATATTCCAACATTTAGCATTCACAAACTTATGTGAAACCTATTTTTTGTTTTTTTCCTCTTCCTTGCCCACCTTCTCTATTCCCCATCTTATCCTCTTACCTCCCAAAAAGCAACAGGATCGTGAACCTGTATTTTCAGAAGAACTGGGGCTTGCAATAGAGAAATTGAAGGATGGATTCACACTACAGGGACTTTGGGAAGTAATGAGTTGATCTTGAGTTGAGCTGGATTTCTATTTAAAGATATCTCAAGATTACAGACATTAGTCGCCTACTATAAGGCATGGAATAGTTTTTATATTTACAGCTTTTATATTTAAAGCTTTTAAGAGAGTTTTTTAATGATTAAGAAAAAATATTTTTAGAAAACTCTGTTTTCTAAAAATTATATCTAAAATTGTAATTGAAATGTATCTAGCTTGTAAAATGTTTATTTTGTATCTAATACTTGTATAAGTTTCCAGATTTTAAATGACTGTATTATGTTGGGTTTAATAAAGAATTTATGCAGCACCATTTAATGTTTTGAAAGTATTATTTTAAAAAAATAAGTATTCTTATGAAATAATCAAAAAATTCCTTTTAATTATAAAAATCTACTTTAAATGTATTATCACATAACTCCAAATGTAAGCCAACTCTAATACAAATTACAGACTTTGAACATGTCATTTTTAGGGGATCATTTTTGTAAAAACTAAAAAACAATTATAACTGTGGTGTACTTCAATCTCTCTGTAAATGTTTTGTATGCTAGTTTATAGATAATTTCAATATAGTTTTGGCAAGAGTAGATTGTTCTTGTAAGGAAATAGTTTTGTCCACTTAAGGACTTTTTTCTCATTTTGATTCATTGAAATGTTTTTTGAGTTTTAAAAAATAATCTATTATTTTTCTAATTTCTTGGTTAGGTATAATTTGGTGACCTCTCTGGCACCATTCAGTGTTTTTGGCTACTATTTCAGTTTAAAAAACATTGTACAGAACCTTTGTCAAATAATTGAAATTAGCCAAAGTAGTCCTCTTTCCCTAATGGGAAAGGAATGAGTATATAAAAACATTTACAGTAACATGCAACTATGTGTCCAAATATAGAAAGACACAGGACAACATAGTGCTAACCTGAGTTTATTAAAAATCAATGAACAAAAACTTCAAGGGAAAAGATTTCCACATTTTTAAGAAATGTTATAATAACCTATATTAGGGAGTCACAAATAAAATACCACCATAAATATTATTTAAATACCACTTTTTAAGCAAAAGAGGCTTTATAAAATTGCCAAAAACTAAGGAATTATCTCAAATGTCATATCAAGGAGTTTGCATCTGACTCACTAATCTTTTCAAATGTTAGGTGTTACGTGTAGAGAGAAATAAATGAGTCATTTATTGTTTAAACAAGGGAGCAGCTGTTGGTTTTTTTCTAGTGTGTTAAAACCTTTAGTGACATCTATAAATGGAAAAAGAATCAATGAGCTCTTCTTTCAGCTGTTGTTTTAGCAGCTGACAGTACCATTGACTTCACTGTGATGTAAAATAAAAGAGAAAAGCCTTTACTCATGAATAGAAACCTTGAAGATTAAAAATACATAATTCTCTGATCTGGGGGCATTCATCATTCAACAAATATTTATGGAGCACCCATAAGGCCTAGAGACTATAGCATTGAACAGCACAGAATGAACAAAACCTGTCTTCATGGAGCTTCTGTTCTTTGGGGCACATTTAAGAATACCAACTTTTGAAATTATAGTATTTCTAAAGCTCTGCTGAGTTCAGATTATGATTATGTAATAAAGTGTTTTGTGAAGAAGTATATACCATCTATGTATGGGCAAAGGTTCAATTGTTTTAAATTATGACTCATACATCCCATAATGCAGTGTTCCCTTATAATCAATACTTACATGGGTGTATGTGCATATATAATAAAATACATATTTTACTTTATATAAAATTAAAATTATATATATTTACATATATATTTTTTAAATAAGATCTGTTTTCTAAACCCTATGGCTGATGTAGCACTTCATTCTGATTTTGCTGTGTTCTGTTGATGACATTGTTCTCATAGGGTTATATCTGTCCTGTTTCTTAACTTTTACTTAATGAAAGATAATTTCAACACTAAAAATTATAAAATATCTGTAGTGATCACATTTGTGTGTGGGGGTCTTTCTCTAGTGTTGATGTTTGCCTATTTTTCTCCAGTCTGATTTATTCTTTTGCCTTCATTTTAATTAGTATTATTTGCCACATTCAATCCTTTGCACAACAAGGCAGGTGTGAATAAATTAATTTTATAATTTAATTCAGTACTCATTTTAATTTTCTCACTAATGAAGTTTTGTCAGTTTATTTATATATTTAAGACATTATTTTAAAAATTAGTTTCTCTATATTGTGATTTCTGTTTTGATGAAGATATAATTTCAAAGGTTTTATAAAACTAATTATATTACATAAGTAAACACCTTTAAGTTTCTTACTTAGATCTATACCCCACTGTTTTGAGTAAAAGATAAAAAATGTGTAACAGTTATTGGAAAGGGGATCTTGCTTATGAGAAGTCAAATGAACTCACTTCATATTCTTGACCTTTGCATCATTAATTCAGATAGCCAAGTAGCTTGCCACTAGACCATTTTTAGAGGAGTGACTCATTTTTATGATTCATTTTTCTGTTGATTCAATAAACATTTTCTTGTGGTAGCCTTTATTAGTGTATCTTCTAATACTTTATGCATTTTAAAGCTTTCCACTTAAATGTCTTGTTTCTTAGCTGTTTCCTTAGTGATTAAAAGTTCCAGTTGTTACTATCAATCTATAACAGCTGAAAGAACAACTCTGCTTTCCAAACTAGCTCTCCTAAATTCCCGTTGTTAGAGTTGGTATCTATATTTAGCTGGTGGGATTAAATTGCAAAGGCTTCAAGCTGGGCAAAGCACACTGATCTGCCTTTTTACAGCTAGACCTGTGTGCTGCAAGGAGCTAAGGCCTTCAGTGTCCCCTTCCTTACCCAGGTTACTCACAAAATGGATTCCCAGCGGGAACTCGCAGAGGAACTGCGGCTTTACCAATCCACCCTTCTTCAGGATGGTCTAAAAGATCTCCTGGATGAGAAAAAATTCATCGATTGCACCCTAAAAGCCGGTGACAAAAGTCTTCCTTGCCACAGATTGATTTTGTCCGCTTGTAGTCCTTATTTCCGTGAGTATTTTTTATCTGAAATTGATGAAGAGAAAAAAAAGGAGGTTGTACTAGATAATGTAGACCCTGCTGTGCTTGATTTGATCATCAAATACCTGTACTCTGCCAGTATCGATCTCAATGATGGAAACGTGCAAGATATTTTTGCATTGGCCAGTCGCTTTCAGATCCCCTCAGTGTTCACTGTCTGCGTTTCTTATCTTCAGAAAAGACTTGCTCCTGGTAACTGTCTAGCCATCCTAAGATTAGGACTTCTTCTTGATTGCCCGAGACTTGCCATTTCTGCTCGTGAATTTGTGTCTGAACGCTTTGTACAGATTTGTAAGGAAGAGGACTTTATGCAGCTGTCTCCACAGGAACTGATCTCAGTCATTTCAAATGACAGCCTAAATGTAGAAAAGGAAGAAGCAGTATTTGAGGCAGTAATGAAATGGGTGCGAACAGACAAAGAAAATAGGGTGAAAAATCTTAGCGAAGTGTTTGATTGTATTCGTTTTCGCCTAATGACAGAAAAATATTTTAAAGATCATGTTGAGAAAGATGATATCATCAAAAGCAACTCAGAACTTCAGAAAAAAATCAAAGTTCTAAAAGATGCTTTTGCTGGCAAACTCCCAGAACCTAGCAAAAATACAGAGAAGACTAAGGAGGGTGAGGTGAATGGTGATGTTGGTGATGAAGATTTGCTTCCTGGTTACCTGAACGACATTCCCAGGCATGGAATGTTTGTCAAAGACCTTATCCTATTGGTTAATGACACAGCCGCAGTAGCTTATGATCCCGCAGAAAATGAATGCTACCTTACTGCACTGGCTGAGCAGATCCCCAGAAATCATTCCAGCATTGTTACCCAACAAAATCAAGTATATGTGGTAGGAGGACTATATGTGGATGAAGAAAATAAGGATCAACCTCTACAGTCATACTTTTTCCAGGTAAGAAAGACTATTTAAGTAGAGGTATAAAGGTAAGGCTGTTTTCAACATCCAATTAGCTAGTTTGTGAATTATCCAGGCTGTTTGCATCATATTTAACTGATATCCTATTGTATGTAGTCCCTTGCACTTTTACTACTTAGGGAAATGACAAAAATATTCGACTGCTTGTTAATATTTAATAAAAGGTTTGGTGCAGAATTGCTTTATAGTCTTACCCAACATATGTTTATAGTTGATGGTAATTATAATCCTTCAAAGTCCAGTCATTTAGTGAAAACTAATTTTGTATACTCTTCCCTGAAAAATACATAAGTCTTTTCCTAAATCAAATTCTTTCTCTAGATGAAAGTACTTTACACATTATAAAGTGATAACTGGTCAAATTTTCTTTTTCTCCCAGTTTCCTTTTTTCCTAAAGTTGAAGTTTTGAGAGGTTGCATTTCATCTCTTATTTATGGCTACTGCCTAAAAGATAATTTTGTTCAAAATGAAAAGAACTTATATACATATTCTATACACTTTGGATTACTTTATAGAAAAACTGCACAAGTGTCACTGATTTGAGTTATACTTAGAAGTTTCTGTTTATTTTATCACATTTATTTGGATCAGTTATAATCAGACATTATTTCAACTTAATGATCTGTTTTAAAAAAAAGGGAAAAACAATCTTTTGTGTTACCACAGAAATTTATAGGAAAATAAGTCTTCCTAAACTAATAAACTCTCTGTAGTTTGTTTGAAGGGAATTTGATTCATAATATCAATACATTATAGTTTGTCAGTTTATGAAGGAAACAGTGGCTTAACTTTTATCTTAAATAATGCCAATACCAATACTATGTAGGTTACAACTATCTCAGAAGAGTTTGTTTAGAACATAGCTAACCATGGCTTGGGGCTTCCAGCACTGAGTTGGAAAGGCCAAAGATAAGCAAGTGTAGAATGTCATACCACAGTCACAATATGCTCTCAAAATATATGACATACTATGCATTCACCAAATACTACCTTTGATTTTTCTGGCCTTGGAAAATAAAGTCATAATAATACATATGAATCATGTTTCTTAATTTTCAAAATTCCAGTAAAAAATATCATAAACAGGGAGCTGAAGTCATGCTCAGTGGTAGAGCACTTGCTTAGTATGTGTGAGGCACTGGGTTCAATCCTCAGCAACACATAAAAATAAATAAATAAAGGTATGTGTCCATTCACAACTAAAACTTTTTGTAAAAAAATCATAAACATTTGAATATGAAGCAAACTTCCCAAGCCCTACTTTTAAATTCAAACAAGCTTCAAAAAGGGAAAATTCAATGAAAAAGACTATAAACATAGCCAGGAGGTAAAAATATCAAAACATAGACAATATATATAGAGAGAGAAAGGGAACAAGGAAGGGAGGGAGAGAAAAACAGATAAGTCAGATTCAAGGAATAGTTATAGCCATAGAATAATACCCAAAGTTCCTTCAGGTTTTTTTTACTCCATTTCACATTTAATTTATGAAATATATCTACAACCCAACCCCATTTGTTTCAAGTGTTCAGTGTAATCTTAATCTTTATTTTCTTCCATCCCATTACTACTCTTACTATTACTCATACAGCTTCTTATTTCGGGCTCAAGAACCTGCTTAATATTCTTTAAAGCTACTAAAACAGTTATACAAAGTTAGAAGGTCAACTCCCTGTCATTACCCATGCCCTGCCACTTTTAAAAGGCACAAATGGTAGAACAAGACGCCACAATTAAAAATACCTGACTGGGGCTGGAGATGTGGCTCAAGCGGTAGCTCGCTCGCCTGGCATGCGTGCGGCCCGGGTTCGATCCTCAGCACCACATACCAACAAAGATGTTGTGTCCGCTGAGAACTAAAAAATATAAATAAATATTAAAAATTCTCTCTCTCTTTCTCTCTCATCTCTCACTCTCTCAAAAAAAAAAAAAACTGACTATAAAAGAGGGTTGTAACACACAAGAAAGTATTTGTATAAGTACTTCAGGTATTTTCCTGCTTGGTCACATATGTTTAAAGTATATTAATTCAGTAATAATTTGACCTTTGATTGACTGCTTAAAAAGATTACAAGAATTTTTTTGCCTTAGTAAGAGTTTTGTCCCCACCCTCACCCTAATACAAAGAATTAATAGATTCATCAAATTTTTAACAACACCAGATTTTAAAGTAATCTAGGCCTAAGCCCTAATTTTAACAATGAGGAAAGTAGAACTAAGAGAGTTTAAATAGCTTGACAGCTCATCCATAAAAGACTGGCAATCAGACTGCTATTCCATCTGCTACAGAACGTGCCCCATGAGGAGCAATATGGGAAGAGAGACAGTACAGGACAAAGTGGGAACAGAGCCCTCAGCTTAGTAGTGTGCTGACCGAGGTTCCATTTTTTAAAAACAAACTATATATTCCTTGGATTTGAATACTCCCTAAAAGCTTGTGAATTTGGGCAAATTAATCTTTCTGGGTCTCAGTTTCCTCATTTGTAAAACAGGGATAATAAAATTGCCTATCCTGGAAGACTAAATGAGATTACCTATCTAAAGCATTTGGTTCAAAGCCTGTCACCGAATCAAAACTCTCTTAAGTTGCAGGGCAGGGTGGCACATGCCTGTAATTCCAATTACTTAGGAGACTGAGGCAGGAGTATTACAAGTTCAAGGCCACCTGGAGCAATTTAGCAAGACCCTGTCTCAAAATTTAAAAATTAAAGGGACTAGGGATGTAGCTCAGTGGTAAAGCATCCCAGCACCAAAACCAAAAATAAATAAATAAAATTTAAAAAATAGAAAACCTCTGTGTATGTATTATTATTTCTATTATTTACCACCTTCTTTTTTGCACATGCAAGGCAAGTACTCCACAACTGAGCTACATCCCAAGACCCATATCACTTTCTTGATCAAAGAATTTTTTTTTCAAAAATGGAAACATTAGGGGTCAAAATCTAGATGCTGAAATTAGTGAATGCAAACCTAATAATGTGCATGCAGAGATTAAAACCCCTCATGTCATTGTTTAACTGGGGTTACTAAGCCAGGTATTGAGAGGCATCCACAGATACCTTTCCCTGTCCCATAGCTTTTTGTTGTTGTTGTTCATAGGTATTCTTGGTATCCAATGAATTTCAGTTTTATTCATTTTTCCTCTGCTACCTAGAAATGGCACCAGAGAGAACAAATCCATAGCTATACTCCCTCAGAAAACAGTTTTCTTTTCCCTTGCTGTTCTAAAATGTGAAGTGGAAAATCTTAATAAGTGCTGAAATGGATGCCAGCCATGCCAGTATTATCTACCCTAAAGCATGGGCACTAGCAGGCCATTGTAGGCTTGGAGAAGTGGCCATAGCAAAAATGAGCCAAGGTTCTTCTTAATATAAATTAAAAAGTGATAGCTATTTAAAGTAATTCCCCCAAAGACTAGGAAATTCACACTAACACTTGTCCTTATCAAAAATAATAAAGTAGGGGCTGGGGTTGTGGCTCAGTGATAGAGTGCTTGCCTAGCACATGTGAGGCACTGGGTTCAATCCTCAGCACCACATAAAAATGAAATAAAAATATTGTGTCCACCTACAACAATAAATAAATAAATACTTTAAAAAATAATAAAGTAAAACATAGGGAACCTCAAAATGTTTAAAAGAATGAAAAAAGACATTGCCTAATATCCCAGTTGTCTGTAGACTGAGCGACAGGTCCAGCTGTCCCGGGTGCCGGCTTGGGGATCATGTTAAAAATAGCATTCAGAGGTCATTCACATACTGTGACCCTCCCTTCTGTGACAACCTGGCTTTCCCCAGGGTTCTAAAAGTATTAGATTCCTTATTTCAAAGCTGAAGAAGGCAACATGGGAAGAAAATTTGAGAGAAACCACTGTTTTAACTAACCTCTGCTGATGTAGGGATTGGCAACGAAGCTCAGAGGTAAAGCACCCCATGTTCAATTTGCAGTATTCAAGATTTCGATACTTTATCTATTTTGATAGGCCGAATAAATTTTCTCATTGTTCTTAATGACAGAATGAAAATCTGATACTTTGGGATTATACTTTTACTTGTGAGATCTTTGAATTTTAAACAACATAGGTATAGCATACTTTTTGGTACACTTGGAACTTCTTTCTACCAAGCTCCACAATTCCTTATTTTTTTTCCAGCTTGATAGCATAGCATCTGAGTGGGTTGGACTTCCACCTCTGCCTTCAGCTAGGTGTCTCTTCGGTCTGGGAGAAGTAGATGACAAAATCTATGTGGTTGCAGGCAAAGACCTTCAAACAGAGGCTTCGCTGGATTCAGTATTATGCTATGATCCCGTGTAAGTTGGCATGGCATTCCTGTTCCTACAACATATTCATGTTTTTGGAACCTGCAATTGACAAAACATCGATTCTATCATTTAATTTTAGGGCTGCAAAATGGAATGAAGTAAAAAGTCTTCCTATCAAGGTCTATGGTCATAATGTGATTTCACATAATGGGATGATATATTGTCTAGGTGGAAAAACAGATGACAAGTAAGTACTCTGAAATTTTCTTATGACTTATAACCAGATGATCTTTTTATTACAACAGTTTCTTCCTCTTTTCATTTGAATCTACATACTGAAATGGAACTTGTCACTTATATTTTGGAAGTAAAATTTCAAAACAATATTGTGAAAAATTACTGGAGGATATTATACATGATTTCCAAAGGAGAATAAAACTTATAAGTTGCTAAAGTAAAAATGTAGATACCCAGCATACTACTAGGAATGAGCACAAAGCCTCAATTATAAACATTCTGACAGCGGAAAGGCAGAAACTAGGAGTTTAATCAAGTCTTTTATATAGCTAATTTATAACTGTATTTTATAATTTTCTTATTCAATTATCTATAAACAGATAAAAATTTCAATGTACTTTTTAGTGTAGTATTTAAAATGTATCTACTAAAAGAATAGTGCATAGAAAATACCACTAAAAAGCATGGTGATTGAAAAGCAGGCAGTTATTTCTTCAGCAGAATGTCATGTATTTACTCCTTGACAGAAGTAATATTCAAAATATTTAACAACTGTTCCAAACAGGCACTAATCAATCAGAAAAAAACACTCCCTGATCTCCCTCTAGTGTGAGTCTCTTATGAGAAAACCAGGACCAAGCTTCACAAATAAACCTAACTTGATTTCTAGGCACTTCTCAAGGGATAGGTAACCTGAATTCAGAGTACTTCAGAGGTCAGTCAGTTATTAAGCCAGTAGCCTGTCTGGTAAAATGCACACTTTCAGTTTACATTGTGAAAATTAATCTGATGCTCTGGAAAACTCTGCCTAATTTGGCTTGTCATCAATTCTTCAGGCTGTTTAATTAGTACAGATGTCCAATCCTGGAAAATAAACTAAAATTATAAATTGTGAGGGCATGGTTGGACACAGTAAGATGTGCTTTTAGTCCTCACTACTAGGGAGGCTGAGCCTGAGGAATCACTTGAGCCTAGGAGTTCAAGAACAGCCTAGGCGGGGCTGGGGATGTGGCTCAAGCGGTAGCGTGCTCGCCTGGCACGCGTGCGGCCAGGGTTCGATCCTCAGCACCACATACAAACAAAGATGTTGTGTCTGCCGAAAACTTAAAAAAATAAATATTAAAAAATTCTCTCTCTCTCTCTCCCCCCCCTCTTTCACTCTCTCTTAAAAAAAAAAAAAAAAGAACAGCCTAGGCAACATAGTAAGACTCTATCTCAAAAAAAAAAAAAAAAGGAGAATAAAATATCAAATATGGAAATGTGTTAGAAGTTAAGAACTCTATATTCTGGTTATTAGTCAAAATTAAAAATATAGCAGAAAAGTGTGATTTTAAAAAGCAATTGTTTTTATACAATCTATCCATATGCAAAGATAATAATCTAAAATTGTTATATCCACCTTAATCCTTCCAATTTCCATCAAATGAATATTTAAGGAAGGTGTATATAAACCAATACAGCACCCAATCTTATCTGAGGCATTTTTCCTGAGTAAATGGAATGAAAAATCTCAATTAAGCAGTATTTTGACTTAGGAAACATTGGAACTCTGCCAAATTATTTAAATTGTTTCCTTCAAGTAACATTAGTAAAGAGGAAATTGATATATGTCAGTAAGAAACATACAGGTCTTGTCAGTAAGAGTATGTAATCTTGAGGATACGATTGATATGACAATATTACTTGTCAAATGTCAAAGTCAAGAACTTTGAAATGAGTCATTATCTAAAAGTAAGGATTGGGGCTGAGGATTTAGCTCAGTGGTAGGGTACTCACCAAGAAGGAGGCTCTGGGTTCTATCTTTAGTATGAAAAAAAAAACATTTGTTTAAATTTTAAAAAGCAAAGGCTGAATTGTACTAGTTACTGTTAATGAATTTGAAGAACGTGATTTTGTATCTTGTTCTTGATAAACTCATCATTTTTTCCCTATCTTTTTAGTTGTAGATGGACATGTATTTATTTATTTATTTATATGCAGTACTAAGAATCAAACCCAGTGCCTCACACATGCTAGGCAAGGGCTCTACCACTGAGCCACAACCCTAACCCAAAGCTCTTATCTTTTGCAGAGCAATACCGGGAATTGAACTCAGGGGCACTCAACCAATGAGCCACATCCCCAGCCCTATTTTATCTTATTTAGAGACAGGGTCTCACTGAGTTCCTTAGCACCTCGCTTTTGCTGTGGCTGGCTTTGAACTCTCAATCCTCCTGCCTCAGCCTCCTGAGCCACTGGGATTACAGGCATGGGCCACTGTGCCCTTGCCAAAGCTCTTATCTTAATAAGAGCAAGATAGTCAAATATTAGACTAAATGTTTCTACTTCAGATATCTGGTCTTTTATAAGATTAAGGAAAAAAATTATCCCCTTAAAAAGTTGGGGTAAAGGGCTGGGGCTGTATCTCAGCGGTGGCACACTTGCCTGGCATGTGTGAGGTGTACTGGGTTGGATTCTCAGGACCATGTATAAATACATAAATAAAATAAAGCTCTATCAACAACTAAAAATAATATTTTTAAAAGTTGGGTTACAGGGTTTTTTGGCTTTTGTTGTTGTTTGTTTGGCATTACCAAATTATCCAGTTAAATGAATTAGTTATTTCATATTCTGCCTCCCATCACTCAATTATGAATACTTTAAGAAACCAAAGAACATACTGAGAATAATTTAGATATCTACTCTATAATCTTAGATTTCTTCAAATAAAGTACTATATACTTCATAAAAGAAGCAAAGCCAAATTATTACTAAAGTTGCTTTCAAAAAAACGGATGTATAAAATAAACATTTGTTGTCTTTTCTATTTACAGAAAGTGTACAAACAGGATGTTTATCTATAACCCCAAAAAAGGAGACTGGAAAGATCTGGCTCCAATGAAAACCCCTCGTTCCATGTTTGGAGTGGCAGTCCATAAAGGCAAAATTGTGATTGCAGGAGGTGTTACTGAAGATGGTCTTACAGCTTCAGTTGAAGCTTTTGATCTCAAAACCAATAAGTGAGTTGACTTGCATATGAATCACTGTACATTTCAATTGTTAACATCTGGATGAAATTTAGCTTTCTAACCAAAACATGGGGAGAAGGCAGAGAGGCACATATTAAAGAAGTATTATCATCTAGGTTTTTTTTCTGCTGTTACTGGGTGTTAAATTCCTAACATTTTGGTGCATTATGTGCATTTATAACTTGGAACACATGACCCTTAAGTTAATGTTGCCATGTTCTGTTGCTCTGTTATTAATTTAATTTTGTGAATTTAGTCATGCCAAGGTAATACCTCTTAACAGTTATATACAAGTAGCTGGATACAAGTCTCCAGTAGTCATTTGATTTGTAATATGTAAAGATATTCACTTGTTAATAATTGACATTTGTAAAGTACGAAAAGTTTAATTACTCTGTGCTTTTTGTAATTTTCTTAAATTTTTAATTTTTCAGCTTTTATTGGCAATGTAAAAAGATACTTGACATATTTTTATATACTATTAGTCTTTTTAAAATTTTTTAGTTCACACATCTGAATTAATATAGACTTTTTATACTCTTAGTTTAGCAATGAGAAAAAATTAGAACATTGTTATTATTTTTTTAGAAACTATGTATGCCTGATTACAGAATAGCCTTTGGTTTCTGAAAATAATAAAGAACTTTTAAAGAAAATGATTTAATGGTCATTAAAAATAATGTTTTTGAAGATAGGTAAATACTCATGAGGTAAAAAGTTAAAAGAATCAGCACACAAAATTATAAATATTGTGTTCTTAGTTTCATTAATATTTATGGATGCTTTTATTTAAATGCTTTTTAAATGACAAAATTATACCAAAATGTTGCTTATGTCTCAATTTTTACCATTTGAATTTTAAATTTGGCATTTCTTCAAGTTTTACAATGACTACATTTTCAATAAAATACCTAGATGGGAAGTAATGACTGAATTTCCCCAAGAAAGAAGCTCCATCAGTTTGGTCACCCTTGCTGGATCCCTGTACGCCATTGGTGGTTTTGCTATGATTCAACTGGAATCTAAAGAGTTTGCACCCACTGAAGTCAATGACATATGGAAGTAAGTTCTCCAATTTTTAAAATTGAATATTAAATCAAATAACTGATAATTGATAAACAATTTTTGGTAAATAATAAGCTAGAGTTTTTAACATGCAAGCTACATCTTTAGTAGACTAAATACTTCAAGCCTAATTGAACTTCTGCACATGCCACTTACTGGGTCAAGTGCTGCTTCTGATTAACTGTGATCTTAGGAAAGAACTTAACTGGGTTTGTTTCTTAATCTTTAAAATGAGAATTGGACTACTGCTCCTTTAAGCTCCATTCCAGCTCTGAAAGCATTTAATACCCCAGGCATATAGTAGAGCACAGACCACTACCTTCCCACCAAGGGGTTTATTAACTTAAAAAACACAGTTCTGAAAGAATATTTAATCTTTTGATTTTTCTATGAATTCATAAATTCATATTTTGAATTTAAATATTCTTCTAATTGTTTGAGGATTCAGTTAACAAAGCCTTTTTTAAAAAAAGAAAACAGTAAAAGCAGGAATCCATTTTACCTCTCAGATAGGAGTGGCTAGCACCCACTCCTCCCATGTATTGTCATTGACAATTGCAATTGTCACTCATTAACCACTTTAGTCAAATGTTTTTTAAAAAGGACACATTTTTATCATCGAGTTTGATGCAGTAAAACTAAAAGAGATCAAGGTGCATCCAGGAAGTCTCAGGAGCTTAAGTTCGTGTCATGGAGTCACAGAGTCCTTGGCGGGGCTTATGGTATATAGATATTTGGTCACCATCAGGATACCATGTGTCTGCCCAGTGGCCTCTGCTGCCCTCAGCCCAGGCACTGCACTTGCTAATCTAAGCTTACAGAAGGTAGACTTTGGGCACTCAAGGTGAACCTAGTGAATTTGTGCTGTACTCTCACCCAGAAAGCTCATGCTTTTCCTATCAGCTTAAAGGCCAGCCCCCACTTGCAAGGATGGATGCTTTTAATATCCTGTTATCATTTTATCCAGAGCTTTCCTATCGAAGTATAGTCTGTAGTTCAGCATTACTGGCATTTCCTAAGTATCACTTAAAAATGCAGAATCCCAGGCTCCACCTTAGTCTTACTGAATCAGAATCTGAATTCTAACAAGATTATGAGTTGATTTGCTTGCACGTGTAAGTTTATAAGTACAACTTTGGAAAAGTTCCACTTATACCGAGTTAATGAAAGCAGACCACTAAGTCTGAGAATGCACAGTGGGTTTTATTTGTTCTATACCTGAAATAGCAGAAGCTTTATTCCCAGCTGGTGAAATGGAAGGCTGAACATCTAGTAGCTTAACTAAACCATTATTTTGTGCATCAAATACCATTTCCTTTTTTATCTATTTATTTTTTTTAAAGAGAGAGAGGAGAGAGAGAAAATTTTTTAAAATATTTATTTCTTAGTTTTCGGTGGACACACATCTTTGCATGTGGTGCTGAGGATCGAACCCGGGCCGCACACAAGCCAGGCGAGCGCGCTACCGCTTGAGCCACATCCCCAGGCCCACCATTTCCTTATCTTGTAATAATTGTGTTGTCAAGGACCAAAACAAAAAACAAAAAACTGGTGGTTTCCAGGGAGCACAGTGACTAGAATTAGCAAGAAGGTCAGATGGGTGAAAGCAATAGTTAAAAAAAAAAAAAGGGTGGAGGGGAGGTTAGGATTTTTGGAAAACAAGGCCAGATGCTGAAGGTAAACAAGCATTGATTCTCAACCCTGAATGTATGTTGCAGTTACCTGCAATGCTTTTAAAATATGCCAGTGCCTGGGCCTTCACTGGACCAATGGAGAATTTCTGGAGGCAGGACTATTTTTTAAAACCTTCTCAGATGATTCTAAAAGTTCAGCTAAGGCTGAGAAACACTCCTAGTAAGGAATCATTCCATCAGTAAGCTGAACTTCACATGAGCCACTCCAGTTCCTAATGGTAGTCAAAGCCAAACTGCCTCAGCAGGAGGAAAAATACAGACTCTCCTGCTAAAAATGCCTCTATATTGCTGAGTGGAACCTGAAAGAGGGATCCTGTCTGTTTTATTTTCCAATTAGGGTAGTGGTTCCCAAACCTCTCTACACAATTTGCAATCACTAGAGAACTTCAAAAGGTAGTAAGGCTTTTTTTCCCCCTCCCTTGTTGGTTGTGATTTACTTGGTCTAGGATATGGCCTTGGCTTGGAAATTGTGTTATGGACCTTTTAAAATTTCTAAAGGTCCCCAGATGATTCCACATGTGCAGACACATTTGGGAACCACTGGATTGGGGAAAGAGGAGACATTTGTCACTATCTGCTTAGCTCTCAATTTTTAAATTTAGAAATTGGTGTTTTCTAACTTGGGGTAATGTCTAGAGCAATGATTCTTAAATTTGCTGCACGGTAGAATCATTTGTAGAGTTCTAAAAAATCCTCATATCCAGGTCAATCACACTCTATACCAATTAAGTCAGTCTCTGGGAGAGGGACTAAGCAGCAGATTTTTTTTTTTTTTTCCTGGTGATTGAACCCAGGGGTACTTAACCACTGAGCCATAAACCCAGCCTTTTTATATTTTATTTAGAGACAGGGTTTCACTGAGTTGCTTAGGGCCTCCCTAAATTGCTGAGGCAATTAACTGCCTCAGCCTCCCAAGCAACTGAGATTATAGGTGAGCATCACCTAGAGGCAGCAGAATTTTTTTTTCAGTTGTAGTTGGATAAATATCTTTATTTTATTTATTTTTATGTGGTGCTGAGGATCGAACCCAGGGCCTCACATGTGCTAGGCGAGCACTGTACCACCGAGCCACAATCCCAACCCAAGACAACAGAATTTTTAACATCTCCAGAAGGTTCCATTATGCAGTCAAGTTTGTAAATTTGTATCTATTTTTATCTACTTTGGTTCCCAAAGTAGCATCTGCATTACCTGTGCACTTGTTATAATGCAAATTCTTAGATCTCACCTTAGAGCTGGTGAATTGGAAGCTATGAAGGTGGCTCAGAAATCTGTTTCAACAAGTCCTCCAGGTGACTTGGACATGCACCAAAGTTGAGAGCCATTGATCTTCACTTGTCCTTGAATCCCTGTGAACCTGGTCTCTATCCACAGAGGTGAAAACTCTCAGTCAGTATTCCATACTCTAAGCCTATGGACTATCTTACTGTGATATATAAAAATATTTAAAATTTTTAAAAATTACATTTAGCCTCAACCTCTTAATGCTTATATATGGTCACTTTTTCTTTAGGTCATTTAAAACCATTTTTTAATTCTTAATGTTGCTCCAAATTTTATATAATTAAGGTTTTTTATTAGCAGTAAAACATTTTTGTCTAATTTTCTTTACATAAAAATCACTCAGTGCCCAGTACTATTGTTGAGAATTAAATTTGTACACTGATGAAATTAAGCCAGATAAAGAGTATTTTATGTAGGTATCAGCTAATATATCATACATAATATATATATTTTGGTACTGGGGATTGAATCCAGGGGTGCTTTACCACTGAGCTATATCCCCAGACCTTTTTATTTTTTGAGACAGAATCTCACTAAATTGCTTAGGGCCTTGCTAAATTGCTGAGGCTGTCCTCGAACTTATCTCAGGCTCCAGAGTCGCTGGGATTATAGGAGTGCACCGCCATGTCCAGTAGTACCAGCTAATTTTAATAATTGTTCTAAATCTCACTGATTCATCATAGAATGATTTGGGGTATTTCCTATGTGCCAAGACTTTATAGCTTCTGGAGTTGATACTAAGGTAGAAAAATACGTTAGTTGTCCTTAAATACCTTTTGGCTTACTGAGGACACAGAAAGTTTTAAATAGAATATTTACTATAATAAATATCATACAAAGGACTATATGAGAAATGAAGAAAACTCTGCTTGAGGAAGGCAGGAAAGGCTTCAGAGAAGGCAGAATTTAGGAGTTTCTCAGACAAAGCTTGAAGAACATTCTAGACACTAGGCAAAGTAAACATGTCACAAACACATTCAAAGGGATTTCAATTTGTATCTTCATAACTTTGACTATTCAGAGATGCAGAGCAGTTCTTACCTAAAGTCCAATGTGAAGTCTATGTAGTCCTCAAACGACAAAGAGAAAGAGGAACAAATTTTTTATGGCTTGACCACCTTATGAGGTGCCAAGCTAGGTACTAGTGAATGGGAACAACTGAAATCATAATTAAGGCTGCTAATAGTCCCTGCTTTACCCCAGTTCTGAATCTTTATATATGTGTGTGTTTGTGTGTGTGTATGTATAATTTTAGTTGTAGTTGGACACAATACCTTTAATTTATTTATTTACTGTTAAGTGGAACTGAGGATGGAATCCAGCACGTCCCATGTGCTAGGCAAGCAATGTACCACTGAGCCACAACCCCAGCCCCCAGTTCTTAATCTTAAGGAAGAGTTTGCTTACTGTGACTCAGAGAGACCAACCATCTTCATCAGTCCAAAGAATGGTTAACTATGTAGGTGTCCATTACTCCTCTTCTTGGGACAGTTTGATTCCCAGAGATTAAACTGCTAGGTATCCAGATTAAATACTGTGGCAGTAGATCAGGCAAATGTTCATTGAGAAAATGCATATTTAGAAAGGAATTAAAGTATTATTCTACGAGTCAGGCTTCCTCCTCCTCTGGGTAAGACCCATAGGAATTTTTTCAAAGATGCACAGTTAAATATGGAACACAGGGAAACCTATAGAACTATCTCTTTAATAGCTAGCTGCTTACTGATTTTTTTTTCCCTCTATCAGGTATGAAGATGATAAAAAAGAATGGGCCGGGATGTTGAAGGAAATACGTTATGCTTCAGGAGCTAGTTGCCTAGCAACACGTCTAAATCTCTTCAAACTGTCTAAACTATAAACAAGGTGACAAAACAGAATAGATTGAGACGTGGTTTGTTTGGATAATAGTGCTTTAATTTATTCTGTTTTTTTAAAGCCTGTACAGAGATTCATGTAGAAATTATTAAATAAGTTATTGTCTAAGAGGTAAAAAGAATACCAAAATCTTGGTCATTGACTCTTTAATGTCATAATAAGAGTTTTAAATCATTTTCTAATAAGAAATTAAATATTAAGTTGAAAAAAATGTGTTAATTTGTCTCACTCAATGAATTGTAAAGCAGGCTCCTAAATTTGAGTAGTTTCCTAATCCTTTGTATTGATAGGGACCTTTACACTTATTTTCTATTACAAATTAAATACATACATCCCCAATCTTAAAATGTTTTAAAATATAAAAAAAATTCCTTATATAAGCTTCAAGCTATGACAGGAATCCTATACATTATATTAAAGATTACAAGTCATAAAATAATTTGGAAGTTATATTTAAGGAATGTAATGAATGAGTCTCATTTGAAGGGAAAAAGTCTCTTAAGTAAAAGTAGTCAAATCCAAATGCCTTTTTTTCTCCATTCTTTTTGCGACACTGGTATATTATTTGTAATCTCCAAATCAAATTTTAAAAACCTTTTAACTTAAAACCAGTAAATCATTGTCTTCATACCATTAACAACCATCTACAAAAAGAGGGTGAGTGCCAGCAGGAAACAGACTGATTGTTTAAACTTCTGAGGCAGAGAGAGGGTGGAAGAGGGTATATAGTCATTGGTTTAAATTTTAACTATATTTCAGATAAAAGGGCTATTTGCTAAATTTCTAATAGTAGGAAAGATGACTGAATGGTTCCATTTTCTGGGCTATGCAACCCTACACTATTTCTTCTTAGAGTATATCATGCCTTCTCAGTCTGTCAAATTCAACTGTGCAAGTCATCAACTAACCATCATTTTTATCCTAGACACACATCTTGTTGACATGTATTTGACTGCTATCTTACACAATATTTTCTGAGATTTTAGACCAATGTGGAGCATCCCATGATCATCAAGCAGCTACAGAAAGAACACACAGGTGTTCATACAGCTTTATTTTCTCTATCATAAACATAAAAATATATTTAACAAAAACATTTTAGATCTCTGAAGTAGAAGCCTGGTTACTTTTCTGTACTGAAAAATATTGACTTGAATATATACCATGAGTATATAACAAATCCCAAAGGTAGGAGACCCTACAGGTTCTTCAACAATAAATTTTAGGAAAAGAAAGGGGTGGAGAGAATGTTTATAAAGACAGATATTAAAGAGAAGGGGTAGGGGAAAATTTGGTGTCCAGGAAGCCATACCTGGGAGACAGATAAAACTATAAGACAGACTTACCATACAATCAGAACACAAGTAACTTTCAGGCAGAGAATACTATCCATGTACACATGAAATTAAGATGTAAAAAACAATACTTTTTACAGGGCTTCTTTAGGGGAGGATGAAAATGCTCTGGAATTAGATAGTGGTGGTGATTACACAATATACTAAAAATGACTACATTATATACTTGAAAAGGGTGGAAGCCAGGTGTGGTGGCACAGGCCTGTAATCCCAGCAGCTTGGAAGGCTGAGACAGGAGGATTGAGAGTTCAAAGCCAGCTTTAGCAGGGCAAGGCACTAATCAACTCAGTGAGACTCTTGTCTTTAAATAAAATACAAAATAGGGCTGGGGATATGGCTCAGTGGTTGAGTGCCCTGAGTTCAATCCCCAATATCCCCACCAAAAAAAGCGTGGATTTTATGGTATATAAATTATATCTCAATGAAAAAAGACTTGTTTTATACACACACACACACACACACACACACACACACACACACAGAAAACCATTTCAATCAAGCAGCCTAGTAAAAAAAGAGTAAAAGATGTGGTACATAAGAAGTTATATTGTGTGTAACAAGAAGCAAAAGACACACCAGAATCATTTAAGCAAGATTTCCATGTACCTCAAATATACAACATTGGATTTTCAATTATTTATATCAAAGGCAAATTTACAGCTCTCATCAGTCTAATCATTTTATTCGAAAAGCTACAGAGTAAAAATATTTTAACTTATTCAGGGTTTGGTTCTTGTCCTTTGCTTGAGAAATAGAACTCATTCATGTAAATGGAAAATTAAACACTTAGAATTTAGAATGTCTGTAACTATAAATGAATATCATTAGGAAATTTACGAGGAAGAATGGTGGATTAGTCAATCTGTTGTTGCTATGACCAAAATACCTGACAAGAACAACTTTATAATAAAACAAAAAGTTTATTTTGGCTCATGGTTTCAGAGTTTCAGTTCATGGTTGGCCAATTCCATTGCTCTGGGCCCATGGTAAACTAGAACATCATGGTGGAAGAATGTGACACAGGAATGTTGCTCACCTCATGGCAGCCAGGAAGCAGAGAGAAGGAGCCATCAGGAACAAAATATAAACTCTAAAGGCATGCCTGGGGTAACCTACTTCCTTATGGCATGCCCCACCTTCCTATAGTTGACCACCTGGTTAGTTTGTTCAAATTATTAATCCATCACATGGATCGATCCACTGATTAAGTTATAGTTCTCATAATCTGATCATTTTACCTCTGAACATCCCTGCATTAACATATGAGTTTTGGGGGGACACCTCATATCTAAACCATAACAAATGGTTACAAGGAGTTATCTTTTACTTACTTACTATTCTGATTGGTTTTCAAAAAACTTTATGAAGTTCACTTCTGCAAAATCATTATATATTGGGACTCAAGTTATGCAAAGTCAGGGAATATTTTATACATGTATTTCAACTAAGCCCAAGCCAAATATCAATGAAGCAAATTACATGCAGAAAATACATTTGTAACAGAAGGCACTTTGGCTACCAACTATAGAAGAGAATGAATTTAGAGGGTCCAGGAGTCAGAAGATAGCCAAGTTTCAGATGGTCAGTCCCATCACTCATCTCACACATTCCAAATGGCCTAAAGGAAGTGCTAGGAATTATATAATATAGTAGATCCTTCATAACTACTTTATTGTAAATGTGTTAAAATACAGAGAAAAAAAAATCACTATAACCTTAGCATGTGAAAGATCAGACCAGGCCAAGATTGGACCACTGAAACTACCACCCTATTTCTTTGTTTCCATTTAGAAGAAACCTCATGTCTCCTCCTACTTTCTCTTGGAAAACAGGCTTTCACACACAACTTAACAAAAATCATTTTTCAAAGTTAGTGATTTTTATGTTGCCATTTTGTATGTATGGGGGTGAAGACAATGCAAACCCAGGACCTTTCTTAGGCTTAGACTCATGTTGTTAGATTTAAGGGGCATTTCCATTTACCTAATCTATTAGCAGTATTTGATATAATGTCTCACTTCTTCCTTTAAATGCTTCATCTTTGGCTTCCAGGAAGTATTAATACCTTCTCTGACTTTTCTTCTTACCTCACTGGCCACCCCTGCTCAGCCTCCTTTGCTGTTTCTTCTTAAGCTCTTAATGCAGGAGCATCTGGAGCTTAGTCCTCAAGTATCTCCTCACACATTTCTCTACTCTCAAGTGATTTCATCTAGTCTTGCGGCATTAAATACCAATGACAATTTTCAAATTTGTATCTGCAGCCTGGAACTCTCTCTCCTTACTTCCTAACTCATTTACTGAATTGTTTGATATCTCCACTTAGATGTTAAAAAGTATTATAAACTCAACATGTCTAAAACAAACTCATGATCCTTCACCAATGCCTACTTCCCATCTTGCTCATCCTATAGACTTCCCCATAATGGCAATAGCTTTTTAGTTGCTCAGGACAAAAATTTAGTATTACCATTGAATTTTGTTTCTCTCTTCCCTCATATCCATCAGTAAGCAAATTCTGTTGCCTTTACTTTCAAAATACATTGTGAAAACCACTTTTCATTACACTCACTGCTACTATTCTATCCAAGCCAGCATCCATTTCTTGCTTGGAGTATTGAAATGTTCTTTAAATAGTCACAATCCACTTCTTGCCTGCTGATACATTTGTTCCTTAGTAATTTTTTCTCATCTCAACAGAGCAACTAGTGTGATGCAGTTAAAATGTGAGTTTTCATCATTCCTCACTTGAAACCCTCCAATGGCTTCTCATCTCACTAAGAGAGGCTATGAGGTTGGAATATTGACTGTTACTGCTTACTTTCCTTTTATCATACTCCCACCCCACTTCCCACTTGTTCTGCCACCTCAGCATATTTGCACCTACTATTTTTTTAATGAGTCAGTCCACTTAATTAAAATACATACATATGTGACACACCATAAGAACTCATTTTTAATAAAAATTACAATCATGATTTGCCTGCTCCAAATATATGTTCTCTTAAGTAGTCCAACCGAGCATCTTTTTTTGACAGTGCCATAGAGTTCCATTCAAAATGAGGGATCTGTAAAATAAGTAATGTAGTTTGAATGGAAGTTTTAAAGCAGCTACAAAAAACAGCAGGGAAAACTTATAAGCACTACTGAACAAAAATGTACTAACTCTATGTAATTAGATTACAAAAGCATAGCCTTTAAACCCTTTTTGGAAACAAAGTGGTTATGTCTTCTTAGACATTGCCTAGAAGATTTTTCTCCACCTCACAGCTCCTTTCATCTCCCTGTTCCTGCAACACTGACAATGGACATTTTTTTCCTATATTCCTTCTCTGTCTGTATATTAGACTTTTCCTTCTGTAACTCTGTCCATTTGTGTATCAGTGCCTAATACACAAATCAATAGATCTTCTAAAGACAATAAAAAGTATGATGATTTTTATTTTTTTAAATATTTTTTTAATTGAAATGGACACAATATCTTTATTTTTATTTATTTATATGGTGCTGAGGATTGAACCCAGGTCCTCACGCATGCAATGCAATCGCTCTACCAATCAGCTACAACCCTAGCCCCTGATTTTTCATTTCTTAGTCTACTAAAGAAATGATGTTGTTGCAGGGATACTTTAATGTAACTTTTTTAATATAAAAAGGTAATTCTAGAACTTTCATGTTAAAAGAAAACACGTGTATAGTGTTTCAAAGGCTGAGCATTTCATATGAGCATTTCTTACCTGAATGACATGATATCCCAAAATTTCCAAATGTCGTTTTTTCATAGCAGATTTTCCTTTTATGTGAGGGACATTTCTACAAAAAGCTTTTGAATCCAAAAATTCGAAAGCAATCCTATATAAAATAAAAATAAATACTTACTTTGAAAATTTAAATGAGAAATTCAATAGTTACAAGACTTTCAGGAACAAGAATGCTTCTTTATAAAGTAACAAGAGCCAAGTGAATATAAATGAGTATACCAAGTTATTTTTCTCCCAAAGAAATTAGTAACTAATAACAAACTTACTCATTAAATCAAATTATAGTAAATCATCTTCCAGCTTTCATCCATTTGTTTCTTTGTCTAATATATACTATTACATGCCTACTTTATATACATAAGAAACTTATACATAAAGTAGCACAGCTTATAGTTTAACAAAGAACATATGTTATATAGTAACTAATGCAGTGTAGGAGGGGCTAAGTGTTATCAGAAAAGTAGAGCAAAATGGGAATACAAAAGAAGAAAATACTATTTATATCCAGTTGGGGTCAACTAGGTCAGCACTTCCAAGAAATTCCCAGGCTAGGGTCAGACAAAGGCAGACCATTAGGGCAGAAGCCACAGGACAAGGAAGGTAAATTGTATGAGATATATGAAGAGCAGATGCAACTACCAATCAGTTCTTGATAACTGAGACCATGATATATCAATGCCAAATTTATCATTTAGGTGAAATCTAAAACTCAAAACTAAATTACCTTTCAGCTCCTGGTGGAAGACTTGATCCAACTATTTGGGTATTTGATTCCCAGTACATTCCTGGTGGTTTTCCCAAAGTTATATTATGGCTTCCATAAGGAAGAGGTTTTTTTCTTTTATCCAAGATACATTCAAAATCTTATGGAAATACAGGAATCAACAAGGTAAGTAAATTCTTACAGGTAAAAATTTAAAACAGGGGCTGGGGTTGTGGCTCAGTGATAGAGTACTTGCCTCACATGTGTGAGGCACTGGGTTTGATCCTCAGCACCACATAAAAATAAATAAACAAAATAAAGGTGTTAAAACACACACACACACACACACACACACACACACACACACAAGCTTAAAACATTTTATTTCATTTTGTTTTGTTTGTAAATCCAGGGGCTCTCTACACTGAGCTATATCCCCAGTCCTTTTTATTTTTTGAGACAGGGTCTCACTAAATTCCCCAGGCTAGCCTCAAACTTGAGATCCTCCTATCTTAGCTTCCAGAGTAAATGGGATTACAGAGGTGCACCACCATACCTACCTTAAAATATATTCTAAATATATAAACATAAATACATACATACACACAAAAAATGATAAGCCTAATAACCCACTTACTGCATAAGATCTGGTATAATAGCATGGCCTCAGTTATCATGGCCTCTTTGAAAATCAATCAATAAAAAAATCAACCAGCAATTATTAATAAACCATAGCATAGGGCTACATTAAAGTTTTATTTTATTAAATCTCCTTAAGTCTCTTGGTCACGTTTGGAAGAAGCTAAAACAACTCCTCTGAAGACTAGTAAAAGATTTAAGCATATATCCTGTCTTTCCTATGTGAACTGTATATAAGGTTAACTAAATTAATTGAATGGGAAAGTTCTTTTTAGACATAATAAATGTAGAAGGAATGATAAATGTGGAATATTGCTATTTTTCCATCCCTAATGAATGACAGACTTGGGCAATGAGTGATCAATTGTGGCTGCTAAAATTAATATGTAAAGAGCCGATGAGGGAAGTTTTTTAAAATTTTTTTAGTTGTAGATGGACACAACACCTTCATTTTGTTTATTTACTTTTTTTTTTAATGTTCTGAGGATCAAACCCAGTGCATCACACATGCTAGGCAAGCACTCTACCTCTGAGCTACAACCCAGCTCCCATGAGAGAAGTTTCTAATAAATCAATCAGTTGATAATATACAAACCCATTGCTAAGCATTAATAAAATAAAACAGAGATATACTGGAATAAGTACACATCATGGCCAAAATAAAAGCAACAACCTAATCTAAAATGCAATCAAGCCTCTAGCTCTACTACTGTTTAAGGAAATACAAGAGAAACATGAACAGATTAAATATCACCTCAGGGTCAATCACAATTGGAGAAGTTTAAATTATGAAAAGAAAATTTTTCTCAATAAATAAACTATAAGAAAAAAAAAAGAAAAGTAGAACTTAAAAAGACAAATCAAGGCCAGGCATGTAGCTCAGTGGTAGAGTACTTACCTAACACGCACAAAGCCCAGGGTTCCATTCCCAGCATTGTAAAATAGAAGGAAAACAAAACTAAACTAAACTAAATGCAATATTTGGATCCCAATTTGAACAAATAAACTATAAAATAAAACATAAAACCAAAAGGCTATGTGATATTAAGAAATTATTATTAATTGTCATGGGAGAAGTATGCTGATACTGTCATGTTTTTAAAGTCATCCTTGTCATTTGATATACATTCTGAAATGATAATACTGTCTATAATTTGCATGAAAAGAATCAGATGGATTCTGGTGAATGGTGTTGATGAATATGACTCTGAATGAAATTCATTATGTATTATTCTAATTCTAGTTTTTTGTTCTTTGTTTTTAGAGATGAGGGTCTTACTATGTTGTCCAGGCTGACCTCAAATTCCTGGGCCTCAGCCTCCCAGTAGCTGGAACTACAGGCATGTGCCACCATGCTCAGCTCTAGTCTATCTTTTTATATGTTTGAATTTTTTCCATAATAAAACACAATCATAAAGTTGGGCAGAGTGGTACATATTTAAGTCAAGAAAAAAGGAAACAAATAAAAAGAAACAATGAATTAAAAGGAGAAAAGAGAAAATTGATTATCTATTTCTTACATATAAGGGAAATTGGGCACTGAAGCATCTTCAAGTCAATTACGAAACATGAAATATAGTTCAATCACTAAGAGACTGAATTCTGGAGCCAGAATGCCCACGTCAAATCCAGGCTTTGTCATTTGCTAGATATATAAACTTGAGCAAAGAGTAATGTTTCTGGACCTCAGTTTCCTCATCTGAAAAGTAGAATAATTTACATGCCTTATGGGACACTAATTTAAGTGTTTTATAGATATAAGTAAATTCATTATTTAGATATAATAAATAAGTTTATTTATTATAAATATATATAAAAATAAGTTTATTAACTTAGATATAATAAATAAGTTCATTTTATCTATAAAACACTTAAATTAGTGTCAATGCTTAGACCAGTAAAAAATTTTATGGACTAGGGGCTGGGGATGTGGCTCAAGCGGTAGCGCGCTCGCCTGGCATGTGTGCATCAGGGGTTCGATCCTCAGCACCACATACAAAGATGTTGTGTCCACTGAAAAACTAAAAAATAAATATTAAAAAAAAATTCTCTCTCTCTCTCTTTAAAAAAAAATTATGGACTAATTTAATCATAGCATACTCATTCAATAAAATATGCTAACACTAAAAATGATGTTGGATAAGTATATCTGTTGGCATACGAAAATATTCACAACATATAAATAAAATTACAAATGCTATGATTTGAATGTTTTCCCAAAAATTCATCTATCAAAACTTGATCATCAGTGTGACAGTATTTAGAGATGGGACCTTTAGGAGATGATTAAGCCATGAGGGCAGTGCTCTCTTTAATGGGATTATCACTCTTAAGGGACACAGTAGGTCCTTTAATGCCCTTTTGTTCCTTCTATCATGTGAGGACACAGCATTCAACGTGCCATCTTGGAAGCAGAGAGCAGTCCTCACCATACCTATGGGTTCCTTGATCTTAGCTTTCCCAACCACTGGAAATGTGAGAAATACATTTCTGTTGTTTATAAATTACCTAATCTCAGGAATTTTGTTATAGTAGCACAAATAGATTAAGACATAGATACCTCAGAATAGCTATTCTTGGTTTTAAAAGTAAGTTATAAATATAAAAACAGACACCAAAAGTAAACAGTGGCTATATCATGGATAATTATTATTTGTGGTTATCTACCTTTTCTGGTTTATTCTATGGTAAGCACATAGCATATGACATTTTATTTGTTTTCATTTAATTATTTACTTTTTTAAAGATTGATGTGATTTTTTTATACCTTTATTTATTTATTTATTTTTATGTGGTGCTGAGAATCAAACCCAGTACCTTGCACATGCTAAGCAAGCACTCTACCACTGAACCCCAGCCCCAGCCCCTATTTATTTATTTTTGTATTGGGGATTGAACCCAGAGGCATTTTAACACTGAGCCATATCCCTAATCGTTTTTATTTTTTATTTTGAGCAGGATCTCACTAATTGCTTAGGGCCTCACTAAGTTGCTGAGGATAGCCTCAAACTTGTGATCCTCCTGCTTTAGCCTCCTGAGTTGCTGGATTTATAGGTGTGTGCCCTTGCAAGCTGCTCATATGATTGTTTTAAGTGTTTTTTTTTAATATCTTAAATTCTGCTTCATAGTTTTTAATCATACAATATGTTGTCTTAATCACGCCATTCCCCTATACACAAGCATCACTACTCAAATTTTATTCTAAAGATTTATACGCATTTTCACATAAAAATAATTCTCTTGACAGTGGGAGTTACAAATACAAAATGGAAATACAATGGGCCTATGATGTAATAATACTAGTTTAATCATGATGCTTGATTTTGTGACAGGTTATTATGAGTGATTTTTCCTCTCTCTCCTTTTTTCACTTTTCTGTACTATTTAATTGTTCTATAGTGGATATGTATTATTCCTAGTTTGAAAGAAAATTTTAAAAAAGGAATGAAATGAGATGATAGAAATAAGGAGCTGGCTATAGTGCCTGTTTAATTTTAAGATGTCAAAGAATCCTTTATAAGATGGAATTACAGATCATTTTCATATTTATATTTTAGTACATTTACTTCCATGAGTATTACTTTTACAATAAATAATATGTCTAGCAGAGACTGCAAGTTTTCCCCCAGTACTAATTTTTCCCCTCACTTTTAATGATAGAGTATGTGATCTTTCAGAATAAATACCACATTTTCTAAATTCACTTGCAGCCAAGTATGACCATAGATCATAACTAAAAATGGTATGTTTAACTTCAGGAAACTGTGCTTAAATATAAGATATATCCTTCCTGCTCCTTCCCTCCTCTTTCTGCTGGGGTCTTAGTGGAGTGGCTGAAGCCAGAGCAGCTATTTTGGACCAGAAATGGAAGAATCGTGCATAACTCATGTTTGTGGAGGTGGCATGCCAACCCTGGACTCTACATGTAGAGGAGAAGGAAATAAAGGTGTAATTTAAGTTCCTGATATCTTGGATTTTTGTTACTCATCATCAACCCTAATCCTGACTTATAAAAAAAAATAGACAAAAGAGAGTATGTGTTTTCTGCTAATGATTATCTGGGTCAGCCATAATTATACATACACAGGATCATCTGATCATCCACATTCTGCCTCAACATAAGTTCTTCATAAAGTAGCCCATAATTATTCTTATACTGACTCAAAGTGTGCTTCCATTAATTTTACCATTTTCTCATCCCTTAAATAGAGATATCAAGTTGTTTTTCCATATGACAATCCTTCAAACATTTTATTTTTATTTGTTTATTTTGTGTGTTTGTTTTGTTTGGTTTGGTTTGATTTTGGTTTTCCAGTGCTGGGGCAAATATCTTAAAACAGTTATGTTCCCAATGAGACTTCTATTTTCAAATCAAACATCCCTAGCTGTTTTTTTTCCCCCCCAAAAAATATAATTTACTATGTTCCAAGGGTAGTGCTAAATGCTTTACATGCAATACTTGAATTAATTCTACTAAACAGCCATTACTATCCCCATAAAATAAAGAAAAAAAGAGGAATTTGCTCAAGGATCGAGATCCATGCAGTTCTAGTCCTCTCTGCTTCTAAGACATAATTTATAGATCCTTGACCATCTGTTGTTTCTTGACCCTATTTGTCACTTACTGTCATAAAGAGTAACATAAAAAAAAAATTGTCTAAAGGACAGAGTACAGTGACACTACTAACTTTCTTTATTATTAATGTAATTAAAATAATATTTGATTTCTGGCAACCCTTTACATTAAGCAGGCACCTTCCAATCTAATCATAGAAAACTTATGTTAATCTTCTTAAAGCATTATCTTTTTCATTTACACCCAGCACTTGAACTTAGTAATATCTTTGTGAATTTTTTTTTTTTTTAACAGTACTGGATATTGAACCCAGGGGCACTTTGCCACTGAGCTGCATCCCTACCCCTTTTTATTTTTTATTTTGAGACAGGTTTCACTAAATTGCCGAGGCTGGCTTCAAGCTTGCAATCTTCCTTCCTCAGTCTTCTGATGAACTGGGATTACAGGCATCTACCACCATGCCTCACTCTTTTTGAATCTTATACAGTACTGCCATCTGACATCATATAGCACCAGCTTATGTCATCCACAATTAAATCAGAATGCCTTTTACAAATAGACTACCCGAAAAACAGACTGATCAGATTAGGGACAGGCACAATGCTTCTGGAAATTTTTATCCAGAATGATAATCCAAGTTAGTTTTTGAGATGAACTTAAAATAATGAATCAAGGTAAGTCATTTTATTGATGATGGGGCACTAAGTAAGGGAGACAGAATCTCATACAGAACCAGGACCAGTGAATCTGAATCTGGGTTTTACTTACAGCTGGTGAAAGACTGACCTTAAAAAAAATTTTCTTGAAAAACAACAAAATGTTGATTGTTATCAAAGCTGGGCCATGGGAATTTGAGGATTCATTGTATTGTTCATTTTTTTGCTTTTGGAAATTTTGTTTTTAAAAACTTTTTGCATATAGGGATTTAACCCAGGGTCACTATATCACTGCATTATATCCCAGCCATTTTTATTTTGAGACAGGGTCTCATCAAGTTGCCCAGACTGGCTCACGGTATTTGGAAATTTTCATAACAACTTGCAAAAATATTTTAATTTTTTAAAATTCCAGTTGATGAGATAACTCTATTAAAATTAGCAGTTCTCTATCAGTGACTTACCTACTGTGTGGTAATAAGGCGAAAGAACAGAGGCTTTTACACAATTGATTCCTCCTAGTACCTCTGCTAACATTTTATAAATTTGCAGTTGTGCTCCATTCATGCTGCCAGTATCTTTTTGAAAACAAAAATGAGTCCTAAGTAGTTAGTTTTCGATAATAATCCCAATTCCACAAAATGAAAAAAATTAATATTTCCAATAAAAACTTCAATGTAATACTGCATATGTAATGACAATAAATTCAATACACTCATAATAACCTGTCCCAAATACAAGTTCTTGCTCACAAGAGGTTTAGTGTCTTATTTAAGAAATTTTTGTAACACAAATTGCACTTACAAAATCTCAACTAAAAAAATCAAACAGGCCCTCTTGGAAACTCTAGTATCACATTTAGTTTTAACAGTAGTAACAATATACTCCCTAATACTTTACTTTAGAATTAAATTTCATTATCTCACCAAAAGAAAACTCAAACCTTTATTATAGTGTTGTTGACAGAAGTGTTCATGAAACCATGGAATTTGAAACTCAGGGCATTCCAAGCGGACTGCTCTATTTAATTCCATAAGACGAAACTGGACCCTTGAACGTAGAGATGATGGTAAAACTGAAATAAAAATGAAGTACTAATAATTTTAATAGTTTAGACTTACAAAAACATCTCATTTTTTCACATCATTTATCCCCACTATTGGTTGATACTTTCACGCATATTATAGTCACTTAGTTTATACAAAAACACTTTATATTTTTAAATTACTGTATTTAAGGAGCATGATTAGGACCAACTTCTACACCATTTTCATTAGTTGTGAATTTTACAACTACATTTATTTTTTTATTTATTTATTTTTTTTAATATTTATTTTTTTAGTTCTCGGCGGACACAACATCTTTGTTGGTATGTGGTGCTGAGGATCGAACCCGGGCCGCACGCATGCCAGGCAAGTGCACTACCGCTTGAGCCACATCCCCAGCCCCTACAACTACATTTAAAAAAAATACTACCAAGGACTGAGGATGTAGCTCAGTGGTAGAGCATTTGCCTAGTGTGTTTGAGGCCATGGTTCAAAACCTAAAAACAAAAGCACAATTTCATTGACCTAATACTCCATATTTAGAAATTTATTCTAAGGAAATAATCAATGATTGTAATAATTCACTATGTAATAATTCATATGTAATAATTCATTATTTATAATAATTAGGAACAGGAAACAATCTATAACAAGTGAATTTTATTATATCCACATAATGGCATATTATATATACAATTAAAAAATCAGGGGCTGGGATTGTGGCTCAGTGGTAGAGCGCTTGTATAGCATGTACGAGGCCCTGGGTTCAATCTTCAGCACCACATAAAAATAAGTAAATAAAATAAAGGTATTGTTCCAACTACTTCTAAAAAATAAATATATATTTAAAGAAAAAAAAATCATGAGCCAGGTGAGGTGACTCAAACCTGTAATCTCAGCAGCTCAGCAGGAGAATTGAGAGTTCAAAGACAACCTCAGCAAAAGTGAGGCACAAAACAACTCAGTGAGACCCTGACTCTAAATAAAATACAAAATAGGGCTGGGGATGTGACTCAGTGGCTGAGTGCCCCTGAGTTCAATCCCCAGTACCCAAATAAAAAAAAATAATAAACATGACAAAAAATATTTCATGACCTGGGGTTGTGGCTCAGCAGTAGAGCACTCACATAACACGTGCAAGGCCCTGGGTTCAATCCTCAGCACCACATAAAAATAAATAAAATAAAGGCACTGTGTCCAACTACAATTAAAAAAATATTTAAAAAATATTTCATGACATGGAATTTTGCTCAAAATATGGTTAGTTGAGAAAAGACAGCATACAAAATAAATATATAAATAATCCAAATTTGCTTTAAAATACATACAGATATATAAACATTAAAATCAAGAGAAAAACAGAAAAGAAATACCCCAATGAAGGAAGGAAGAAATGAATGAACAATCAACAGTTTCACCTGGTGGTAAAATTATGGGTAATTTTTTTACTTTCTATTTTCTATTTTTATGTTTTCCAAATTTTCTACAATAAGCATGAAAAATCTAGGGCTTCGTGTTAGGCAAGTGCTAGGTAAGCTATACCTTCTGACAATGTCATAAAATAATTTTATTTATAGGGAAAAAAAGTAGCATTAAAATTAAATGATTCAGTATGGATAGAGTTGACATAAAGTACAAGTGATAATTTAAAAAATTAAATGTAGATACGTACTTTCAAGTTGAGAATCTAATCTTGCTAAGAATTTGATGTTAAAAATTGTCTTTAGCAAATTTTCTGGAAAATATTCAAGGGTTGCCAAAGAGAAACCAAGAAACACTAACATAACAGGATCCAATGTACCTAAAAGAAAACTTGATTTAATAAAATGTGTAATGTACAGCTGCCTCACATATAGGTAAATATATAATTTATTCAGATAAAGACAGGTTTAAAAATACATATAATTAGCATTGACAAAACTAATCAATACTGTTCTAAGTCAGGATAATAATTAAATGGGTGGGGATAAGAAAGGGGGAAAAGAGAAGAAAGATACTATAATATTCTGTTTCTGATTCCCTAGGTTGATTCAATATAGGTAAATTCAAACTATTATACAAAGTTTATATAAATGTTGTTATAATTTAATTAAAAGTTTTTAAAACTGCCTTGAAAGAAAAAGAATTAAAAACAAAAGGACAGTAGTATAAGTAAAAAGAGAAGTGATCCTAGTGTCTATGTTTGGTGATAATGATGTAATAGTGCTCAGAATTTGGTAGGTACCACTCTAAGCACTTTATAGATGTTAATTCATTTAAACCTCATTTATGTAAATAGAATTTACAGAATATTATCTCTGTTTTATATTATCTCTGTTTTATATTAAATGGGAATAGGGAAGCACAGAGAAGTTAAAGACTTGCCCCAGATGACAGAGTTATTAATCAAGGTGGGGATTAACTCAGAAAGTCCAGCTCTATGTCACTGTGCTGCTCACTAGGGATCTCAGGACTCTAGGTTGAGTGTACAAATATTTGAGGCTAGTACCCCACCCTACTCCACTATGCTCCATCCTGAACACTCACCCTGCAGTAATGTTCTTGAGAGTACTTCTCACACATGACAATATAGATTTGTCTATGCTTTCTACTAGTATTTCCTCACCAGAAAGTAAATTCAATAATGGTAACCTACCTGTTTTTGTTCTCTCCCTCCCTTATCTCCAGTGCCTAGCAGAGTACCTAACAATAACCATGTGGTAAAGCCATGCACAGAGGCACATGCCTGTAAACCCAGCCACTAGGGAGGAGGCTAAGGCAGGAGCATCACAAGTTTGAGACAGATGTCTGAAACTAAAAACTTTTAAAAGGGCTCATAGCTCAGTGATAAGTGCTTGCCAACATGCATAAGGCCTTGGGTTCAATTCCTAGTACCATACACATATACAAAAAATATATATGGAGGGTGTTCACTGAAAAGGTAAGAACTACCAGATAGTTCACTTTTAAAACTTTCACGGATAAGAAGTGGTTAGGATCTGAGAAGAAAAGCCCCATAAAACCCTACCCTTAAGCATTATATTAAGTAATATAAGCAAGACTCAGGAAGACAAGTGTATGTTTTCTCTCATATGTTTAAGCTAGAGAGAAAAAATAAAAGAAAGGGAGTAGGAGAATTTCCTGAAAATAGAAGGGAAACCATTAGGGTAGAAGAAGGAAATAAGGTGGAGGGAAGAAGGAAGAGAAAGAAGAGGAGGGACTATGGAATTAAACCGATCAAATTATATCATATGCATATATAAAATGCTACAACAAAACCCACTGTTATGTGATACTTATTTTATACCAATTTTAAAAAATTTAAACCCTATTCCTTGAAGGCCAACTTCTCTCAAATACAATTCAGAAGCCAAAATAAGGAATAACAGGGAAAAAATAATTTCCTGCCTCTTGTTATCTGCTTCTGCTAACGCCAATGACAGGAAAGACCAACTTTACTCCGTTTTTCCCCAGTACTGAAACATTATTTTAAAACTTTTTTAGGACACACAAAATAATCAGCACCAGAGCACCTACCTTTCAGACAATTCATAAACACCTAAAGCACCTAAGAAATATTTACTTTCAATAAACCGTTAAAATGGACAGAAACAATCAAATAGTATGTGTTTCCAGATCTCATATAAATATAAGACACATAGTACCACAAGCAAAGTATTTTTTGCTGAAATATTTAATCTAAACTTAATTAAGTTTCTATAACTAACTTCTAATTTGCTAGAAATACAGGAAATGGAGGAACAAGCCAAAAGAAAGCAAATGGACAAATCCATAATGTGACACAATCTACAATAAATGGCTGATCTCTATTCTATAAAATAAATGTCAAGAAAAAAGATAGGGGGAAAGTGACATAACCACTACATTCTGTCTTGTTTTGTTTTGTAGTACTGAGGATTGAACCCAGGCCTTGTGCATGAGAGGCAAGCACTCTATCAACTGAGCTATGTCCCCGACCCCTGTTTGTTTTAAAAAAGTTAGAAAGAACAACTGGGAAAGTGTGATTGTGGACCAGGAAGTAGACATTACTTGTTCAACTGTTAATCATTATTCAAGCTAAGATTATAAGTATACAATATACAGATGTCTGTTATTGTCCTTTCAATTTTTCTAAATATTTGAAAACTTTAATAACAAAAAGTCAGAAAAAAGTAAAAAACCTCCCCATGAAATATTGTAGACTACAAGAGACTGAAAAGATTACAACCAAAAGCAAAGACTGAACCTTGATGGATCCTGGGTCCAAAATAACCTAAAAGGCATTTAGGAGCAACTGGGGAGATTTAAATGTGGACTATATATTAGATATTTGGGAACTATTAATAAGTTTCTTAGATGTGCTAACAGTATGAAGTGTTATTATTCTTAGAAAGCATATAGTACAGTGATTAGGGATAAAAGATCACAATGTCTACAACATACTTAGAAATGGCTCCAAAAAAAAGTGAACAAGAAAGAAAAACAGATAAGGCACATATGATAAAATGGTAACATTACTAAATCTACACATTGAGTATAGGTGTTCCTTATTCAATTCTTTTAATTTTTAATACAGATTTGACATTTTTCATGATGAAAGTTTCAAAAAGGGATATAAAACATGTTTAGGTACAGAATTCATGACTATTTATGCTTATCCTACAATGAGGGACACCTCTAAGCTCATACTTAGCTCAAGTATCCTCTGATCTACTCATTCAATGCATTACCAAACAATATACCCACCTAAGTGAGAATTAAGGCATTGCATGCATGTCCCCAAAAATTCATTCCTTTGAGGTGGATCATAGTTCAAAATGCTGAATGGAAGAATAATAGCAAGAATTGAAAAAGGATGGATCTGTATAAATAGAACAAATATTTTAGTTAAACTTCAGTAAACTGAAAGAAAATTTTAACCTAATTATTATTTTTTAAACATTTTTTCAGTTGTAGATGGACCCCTTTATTTTATTTATTTATTTACCTATTTATTTATATGTGGTGTTGAGGATTGAACCCAGTGCCTCATACATGCCAGGCAAGCACTCTACCACTGAGCTATAGCCCCTAATTATTATTTTAAGTCAACTTTTTCCTAACATGACTATAGTTAAATGATAGATGTTATCACTCTGCTTATTAATTTTTCTATGCTGCTATAAACTTATTTAACTTATGACTATTATTAATAATTCCAAAAGTGCTAATGCAGAAAAAATTAGACAATCTACAAATTGATTTCATTAGTTGTAAAACTCTAATACAGATCCCACTACTAATTAAAATAGTAAACAGAATCACTTATTTCCATATCAGTGCATTTTACAGAATCATCATATAAATAAATAAGTTTCTTAATTTGTAATCATCAACATACTGTTTTCATTTATTCTTTTTTAAAATTTCATTATTCACTCACTCATCCAATACTTAATAACTGTTAACGGCACTAAGCTAAGCAAATAAGACTTTTATTTTCATTTGTTGAGAAATACTGTCATCTAAGTAAAGGCCTTATCCTGATTTTATATATATATTGTATATACAATAGTGATTATATAAGTGAGATTCTTCTCACATAATCCACAAAGCATCATTTTACAGGTTAGTTTCAGAAATAAACCTGTGATAAGATACACTGACAGGGCCAGGGTTGTAGCTCAGTGCTAAAGCACTTATCTTGCATGTGTGAAGAACAGGGTTTGATCCTCAGCGCCACATAAAAATAAAGTATTGTGCCCATCTACAACTCAAAATATTTTTTTAAAAAGATGCACTGACAATTGAAGAATACTGATGTCAGTGTATATCTTATAATTTTCTAAGTTTTCACACTTATCATACACTTTTGAATACAAATATTTTAAAACAATAAAAGTAATACCATAGGATTATAAAAAAAGAAAAAGGAAAAACAAAAATTCTTCATCCTCTACTACCTTAATACACTCAATGTCATTTTAAGTGTTTCTTTCTAGTCAAAGAATTCTGATTACTGATCTTAACAATACTGTAAGGAAGCAAAGAATGCCACTGATCTCCCCAAATCTGGAGGCAGTGGCTTTAAAGGGAGAAGAACAAATTATTGAACCAGAAACCATAGATTAATTTTTAACCTTTAAATTCTAATCCAAGTTCTCAAAGTATTTATGTTATACTAAAGTATAACATTTAAATTTCACCTTTTCAATCTGCTCAATAACCACTGAGGCTATCTTATCAAGTAGCAAAGTACTGAGGTAGTTAGTTCTAGATATAAAAGATGCAATCTTTGAAACGTTCATACAATTCATTCCATCCATCAAACGATGTAAAGCTGCAATTGTTTCTTCAACAAGAGATTCACGAAACCAGTCTTCTTTTAAAGATTTAACTTCCTCCCATAACAGATCTAAATTGTTGCTTTGTTGTAATCTCTGATGACTGTAGTGATCTAATTTTTGAAGTAGTTTCAGTTGTTTCCCAGTAATGCTATTCATATGCATGTGATCATACTGAATCCATCTTAAAACAGATGTGGCAAAATCATTCAAGCCATATAGGTTACACTGTGGTAAAACTGCTTCAATTCGGGATACTGATGCTTCATCTAGGTGAGGAGAAGGAAGCATGGAAATAGCATAGACCAGGATGGAAATCTCACTCGGTATGACACTAACTTTCAAATAACTATAAAAGAAGAGGTGGGGATGAAAAGAACAAAATTAATACATCAGCAACCAGCAAAACCTAAATATATATTTATTAAAAGTGAATATATCATTATTATTATAATCAACATATGAGGTAAGCTTAAAATGGGAGCTAATTTAAGAATATTTAGATACTTTAAAAATGACAAGTTGCAAAGGGTCACTGAGAAGAACCTAAGATGTCCCAAAGCATGCTCCGAGTTTTTTATGCAAAAATAAAACCATAGACCCTGCCAAACAGAAGGTCAGTGTCAGAATAATGTTTCCAGTGCTGTTGCTAGAGGAAGAATTTGGGCTCAGTTTCTGATATGACCTGTCAGGAACTGCTATGACCTTGCATAGGCCTTGGCACAAAGTAATCATTCAATATTACTTCCCTTTCATTTCAGTTATATAGGAAGTCCAACCACACACACACACACACACACACACACACACACACACACCATACAACATCCTTTCCCAAAATCTCCATGCTGAACAGTCCACCAAGGGGACATCAATTGTTAAACTATAAATAAAAAAATCTGGGAGCTTTTAAAAAATCTTCAGATTTAGAAGTAGAAGAAGGAATAATCCAATCTAAGTTAAAAAAAAACTGAGTTGCTTTTTAAAATATTAATTTAGCACAGATAAACAAATACAAGGAATGCAGGCAACATAGCAAGACCCTGTTTCAAAAAATAATAAATAAACAAATCCAAATACCACAAAAAAACAAACAAAAAAACCACTAAAATTTACACAATCCAGATAAAAAATAAATCATACTGCATAATTTTGTTTACATAAAAATATAAAGGCAAAACTAATCACACACAGCTAGAAATAGAAACAGCAGTTAACCCTGGAGATAGGTACAAAGCAATAAGATGGGGGATATGTACATTTTTATGTAGATTATACTTCATTAAGTTAAAAAATAATAAACATAGCTGGGCATGGTAGCTCAAACCTATATCCCCATCAATTTAGGAAACTGAGGCAGGAGGAAAGCAAATTCAAGGACAGTCTCAGCAACTTAGTGAGGTCCTCAGCAATTTAGGGAGGCCCTGTCTCAAAATAAAAAATAAAAAGCTGAGCATGTGGCTCAGTGGTAAAGCATCCCTGGTTCAGTTCTCAGTACCAAAATAAACCTCAACCAGATGTTATTTCAATACAAGAACTCTCAAGTTTTCTGAGCTGTTTCAGGAACTTTTTATATAAGCATTTATGTTAATTGAATTAGACTTCATTCCCTCTAATACCAACTTGAAATTGTCTATACTGAAGTGAAGGGAGGTAATTCTAAATCATGAAGCACCTACAATTTTGTATAAATTCTCCCCAAATTTTAAATTACTCAATGACTCAAAAATAGTTTTGAGCAGGGTATGGTGTTATACACCTATAATCAATCCCCAACTATTTGGGAGTTGAAGATAGGAGAACCATTATTTCTAGGCCAGGCTGGGAAACATACTAAGTCTCTATCTCAAAAAAAAAAAGGGAAGAAAAACATATATTTTTGTAGAGTGGGGGGACAGCTCAGTGGAGATCACTTATGTTGCAAGCAGGAGACCCTGAGTTTGATGGCTAGAACTAAAACAATAAATAAATGAGAAAAAACTTTTTTGGGGGGGTGGGTACCAGGGATTGAACTCGGGACACTCAACCACTGAATCATATCACAGCCCTATTTTGTATTTTATTTAGAGACAGGGTCTCACTGAGTTGGTTAGTGCCTCCCCATTGCTGAAGCTGGCTTTGTACTCTCAATCCTCGTGTTTTGGCCTCATGAGCCGCTAGGGTTACAGGCGTGCTCCACTGTACCCAGCAAGAAAGAAAAGACATTTTTGATAAAATTTTAAACTATAGAGATATATAAGGTACTCTCACTACTCAGATTCTATATTAAACACAGAAAGGGTAAAGAAACAATAACCATGGATGTAATCATTTAAATAAGAAAGCTATTTCTTCAAGAAAAGGGTGAACTCTTATACCTAACATGTTAAATTCTCATCTGAAAAAAAAGTCAATCCTTATTTCTCAGTTCAAATTCTTTTGAATCATAATAACATATCACTTTATAACAATAAAAATCATTTTCAATATATGTCAATGTTTTGATTACAGTATATAATCCCATGCTTTATCTTTTAGAAATCAATATGAGAAATCAAATTAGTAGTGATAAATGGAGAGGAAAAGATTGATTTGGCCTGAACCTCATTCCAGTAATTATTCTCATCTTTAAAATAATTTTTTCCCTTTTATGCTACTAGGGTTTTGATCCTAGGTCCTCAATTATGCTGGGCAAGCATTCCACCATTGAGCTACACCCCCAGATCTTAACATTTTTAATAACAAACTCCTCAATTTCCCCTCCAAAAAGTCTAGTAATTCTGTACATAATTAAGCAATTCAAATATTGCAGATAGATTACAAAACGAAACACTGAACAAATTCATATTTTAATCTTACCTAAGCAGCAATTCTCTGAGTTTCACAAAAAGCGCTTTACTTTGAAAATGTAGAAAAATTAATGCCTGAGTTATCTTCAGTAACTCTACTGGTTTATAGTTATCCAAATGTTTATACAAAACTGAAGCAATTCTAAAAAGAATGACAGAACTATATTACAACCATTTTACTCATTGATTTATGAAACACTGTGCAGTTTTCATGCCAGATACTCTGCTCTGTACTGGAGGAACAGCAGTGAATGAGACAAGATTTTCTGTTTTTACAGAACTATCTCAAGATGGCAATAGAAATATGTAAACAATTATAATTAAGAGTCAGGTGTGAGCCATGCCTATAATCCCAGCAGCTGGGGAGGCTAAGGCAGGAAGATCTCAAATTCAAATCCAGTCTCAACAACTTAGTAAGGTCCTAAGCAACTTAGTGAGACCCTGTCTCTAAATAAAGTATAAAAAAGGGCTGGGGATGTGACTCAGTGGTTAAGTACCCCTTGGTTCAATCCAAGTTACCAAAAAAAAAAAAAAAAAAAAGTCAGGTGGTGTGGTGCACATCTGTAATCTCAGCAACTCAGGAGGCTAAGATGAAAAAGATTAGCAAGTTCAAGGCCAGCCTTGGCACATTAGTAAGAACCTGTCTCAAAATAAAAAATAAAAAGGACAAGGAGCCGGACGCAGTGGTGCACACCTGTAATCCCAGCAGCTCAGGAGTCTGATTCAAGAGGATCCAGAGTTCAAAGCCTGCCTCAGCAAAAGTGAGGCGCTAAGCAACTCAGTGAGGCCCTGTCTCTAAATAAAATATAAAACAGGGCTGGGGATGTGGCTCAGTGGTCAAGTGCCCCTGAGTTTAATTGCTGGTACCAAAAAAAAAAAAAAAAAAAAAAAAGGACTAGGGATGAGCTTAGTGGTAAAACACCCCTGGGTTCAATCCCCAGTACAAGAAAGCGGAGTGGGAGGATGGAAGGAAGGAAGGAAGGAAGAAAAAGAGGGAAAAAAATGTAAATAATTAAAATTAGACAATCAGTGAAGTATGAAAGAAATAATATTCAACTATGAATAGTAAAAAGCTAGAAAAGCATAGTTTTACTTCCTAAATAATTTAAAAAAAATTTTCACAGAACAGGACTACAAATTCTACATCTGCCTCATAACAAAATCTTTACCAAATTAATAACAATTGACAAAAGTGATTTAATTTTTTTCCTTAAATCTACTGGCCCTCAAACAGAGATGCTTAAGAACAATGGAATCCCAGTACTACCACCACACACAAAAAAATGGGAGCCATGGGGGTAGGAATAATAGGAGAATGAATCTAATATTATGACCCTATGTGCATATATGATTACATGACTGTGTAACTCTACATCATGTACAACCAGACGAATGAGAAATTATACTCCAAATTATACTCCATTTGTGTATGATGGGCCAAAATGCATTCCACTGTCATGAATAATTAGAACAAAAAATATATATAATATATATATATATATATATATATATATATATATATATATTTGGGAAATGCTAAGAGGTAACTAGAAGAAATATCAAAAGAAATGCACATATGATAGATAATGAAAATTAAGCATACATAATTTAAAAATATATTTTTTCCTTAAATTTCAAGTTATCAAAAAAGCCAGAATATACGGGGCTGGGATTGTGGCTCAGCGGTAGAGTACCTGCCTAGCACGGGTGGGACCCAGGTTCGATCCTCAGCACCACATAAAAATAAAAGGGCATTGTGTTGTGTCCATCTACACCTAAAAAATAAGTAAATAAATTTTTTTTAAAAAGCCAGAATATGGTATTATTTTTTCAAGGTAACACTGTAGTATAGATGGATGTTAACTGTTCTCTTGAATAGTAGGTTCCTTGCTCTGTGCTCTCCACTTGTGTGGATTATGATACTTTGCTCTAGTAGAACAACAGCAGTAAATGAAATGAAAGATGATATAAAAATTTTTGTTACCTCTATTGTGAAAAAGAAACAAGAACAAAAGCAATGCCTTAAGTGCTGACTCCTTATTTCTTCAAAACAATTATTATAAAAAACAATTATTTTACTCAATTCTTTTACTACTTATGGGGCTGGGGCTGTAGCTCAATGGCACAGCAGTTTCCTAGCATGTGTGAGGCACTGGGTCCAATTCTTAGCACCACATATAAACAAAACAAAATAAAGGCACGCTGTTCCTCTACAACTACAAAAAAAAAATTTAAAAATAAAATAAAGGCATTCTGTCCATATACAACTACAAAAAAATTTTTGGAAAAAAAAAAGGCTACTTCTGAATGACAACTAAACACCAGGACTTTCAGTAAAGATTACTTTTTAATCAAATGTGAATTTCTGCTTTCCATATCTTCCATTGCTTTCACCACTGCTAAGGCTTGCTGGCTGGTGAGCTCCTCTGATATCAATAACATGGTTGATTTAAGTCTAAAAGCAAAGAAAAATATTTTTACAATTAAAAACTGATAATTAACCTAATATTTTTTATTTTCTTTCTTTTTTTTTTTCAGAATTGGGGATTAAACCCAGGGGTGATTTATCACTGAGCTACATTTTCAGTCCTTTTTATTTTTCATTTTGAGACAGGGTCTCACTAATTGCTAAGTTGCTTAGAGCCTTGCTAGGTTTCTAAGGCTGGCCTTGAACTTGTGATCCTCCTGCCTCAGCCTCCCCAGCTGTTGGGATTATAGGTATATGCAACCATGCCTGGCTAACTTGTAATTTTTTTTAAATAAAAGGCTGTGAGCCAGGTGCACACCTGTAATCTCAGAAGCTAGGGAGGATGAGGCAGGAGGATCTTGACTTCAAAGCCAGTCTCAGCATCTTAGTTAGGCCCTAAGCAACTAAGTGAGAGCCTGTCTGTAAATAAAATATTAAAAAGGACTGAGGATCTTGCTCAGTGATTGAGTGCTCCTGGGTTCAATCCCCAGTACCAAAAAAAAAAAAAAAACCAGGTTGTGGGTAACAAATAGAAAAGAAATAATATAGATAAAAATTGAATTCCATGTCTAATTCTAATTTTCTGCCCACATACTTGGGGATAATATAAAATATTATTAAATAAGGAAAAATATACTGTTTTCTTTAATAATTAAGGCTTAAGTATAATCCAATCTAAAACTCCCTAAAAATGTATAGATAAGAAGTATTATGATGATTTCAAATAAGATAAGTTATAATGATTATAAAGCACTATGATTCAGTGAAATTATCTAGTACTAGAGAGCTAAGGTACAAATTGATACTTTTAATAATATTTATTAAATCTAGTGAGATTTTATAACATCTTGTCAGATGTTTAAACTTGTATAAGAACTACCCTGAAAGCCAATTTACCTTCCTATTAACAAAAATCTTATATATTAAGCACTAACTGTAACACTACAATCCGAAAATTAACAAAGATGACCTATTTTTTGAAATGTTTTTTAGTTGCAGATTAACACAATACCTTTCTTTCTTTATCTAACCCAGTGCCTCACACGTGCTAGGCAAGTACTCTACCACTGAGCCACAACCCCACCCCCAAGATGACCTATTTTGAAACTATCCAAAGTGCTGTGGTAATGAAAGAATCAAGATATAAGTGTCTTATATGCATACAGGAATATCCCACAATGATATCTATTCCTCTATAATGTGTACTAATACAAAAAAGATAAGTCTTTTGGAGTAGTTTAAAAGATAAATTCAAAAGATGAAATCTGAGGAGAGAAGAATAAATTTTCTATTCATAGCTCCATACTATCCTTTCACCAACATTATGGAATGCTTCAAACCATCTTCTCCCCAAGGCTTTTCTCAACCACTTCAATCTATGTTTCTCTCACTTCTATCTACCCACAACATTTCCAGTCTACAACACTAATTTTAGTATTTAGTCATAAACCATGTTGTGATGCTCTAATATTAAATATTTCAATTATTTACTTCTAATCCCAGCAACTTTGTACATAATAAAAAAATTATTTTCTTCCTAATTAAAATATAAATTCCTTCAAGCAGAAATCCAGTTAAATCCAACTTTACAACTCTTGTATTTCTTTAGCATGAGTTTTTTGTTGTTGTTGTTGTTTTGTTTTTTCCTTTTAAGTGCTGGGGATGGAATTCAGAGCTTTGCACATGTTGGGCAAATGCTTTACCACTGAGCAATAGCTCCAGCCCTAAAATCAGATTTTAATATTTGCTTGGTGACAAAAAGATTACAGTAAACATTTTTTAAAATAATTATGTTTCTATATAGATGCAATCTCTTAAGATGTACCCTTAATTTTTAAAATATATTTTTAGTTGTAGATGGACACAATATTTTTAACTTATTTATTTTATGTGGTACTGGGGATTGAACCAAGTGCCTTACAGGTGCTAGGCAAGCAGTCTACCAATGAGCTACAACCACAGCCCCCCTTTAATTTTTTTCACATAATTCAAAAATAAAAATTTTCTATAAAGTTTTCTTTAACAGAATAATGATGCAGATTCCTCTGTTACACAACTCCTAGAAACCCCCTGCTTAACTGAATCCATTAATCATACTTATCCAAAACGGCTGTTATTCTAAATATTCCATATGCTTATGCCGGTAAGGGGAATCTTATACCCAAGTGTAAACCCAGTCACATGGCCTAGGAAAGAAGAATCTTATGTACTAGTCATATTTAGCTTATGTATTAATTTCATATTTGCTCATCTTTATATCTCAAATATTTCTCTAAATCAATATCCATCAAAAATGGAAAATTTTAAAAGGCATGAGTCAGACCAAATTCACATAGGAAATATGCCAATGTGCTTAATATGTGCTTTTGATGATGAATGCAATGACTACAAGAAACCACAAAGGGTTCGTTGTTAGATCCACTATAGTTCTAAGTATAAATATACTTAATTTGTGCCCATATAAAACCATAAACCCAGTCACCTGGTCTAGGAAGGGAACATAAAATCACTTAGTGTTCTCCCTCAGTTTTTTCTGTGTTGGCCCAGCACCAGCAATTTATTGGCTCCCTTTTAGAACATACTAGTAGATTAAGAGTTGGAGATATAAATAAGGATAAAGAATCAAGAAGCAGATCATAACAGATTATTTCCCCTTCATGGTTTAATTGGGTAATTTTTGTGCCAGAGGGCCAAGGAGACCTAAGCTTGAAGACTCCATATATTCCCAAGAAGAAAAGTAAAGCATATGACATTGAACTCACTGTTTCTTTTCTTCAGGTCCTGCCACTGGTCCCAATGCAACAAACAATTTCACAAAGCTTGCAGGGTTATCAAAGAGAGGAATCATCTCAGTTAGCCTTCTTTTAGCCACTATAACAAATTCAAAACTATAAAACTGTAGGAATTGATATCCATCAAATATTTTACTGACGGAATCCAAATCAAGGTGGTTCATGTTATCTAAAAACACTTTATTACACCTCTCTAATAGAGGGTAATATCTAAATTTAACATTTTGAAGAAATTGTACTATTCTTTTTGCAATGTCGACCTCAGGAGAACTCATGTTGTCAAAAAGAAGCTCTGTTTTATTCACTAATTGTTCTTGAAAATGTTGTGATATTAAAGAAGATATGTTGACCATCAAGACACACAAGGACCTGAAGAAGGAAAAAGACAAATTTTTACATTACTGAAGAAAACAACCAAAACTAAACGATTAGATGTGGAAAGAAATTGGCAAAAATGTTGTGTACTTTAAATTTTTTCATTTAAATATTAAAGGGAGTTGAATTCAGATCTCCCAGTAATCACTTTTAGAGAAAAAAAAACATTCAAATTAATATTTTTCATGGAATATATAAAATACCTTGTTCTGTAGATAAAACTAAAACTACTTTGTTGGAAAATATTTTTACTCAGAAATCACTTTGGATCAACAGCTCATGAATGTTATCCTACAAGTCTCATTTTGTATTTGTGTGGTACTAGGGATTAGACCCAGGCCCTTGAGTATGCTAAGTAAGTGCTCTACCACTGAGCTACATCCCGAGTCATTTTTTCTGTTTGTTTATTTGTTTTGAGACAGGGTCTCAATGAGTTCCCCAGGCTGGCCTTGAACTTGTAATCCTCCTGCTTTAGCCTCCTGAGTAGCTAGGATTACAAGGTACAGTGTGACACTACTCTTGACTTCATTTTGTATTTTCAGAAGTTGACTTTTTGCTACTCTTTTCTGTGTATCTATGTAATTTATTAATAAACTCCTGGAAAATATTTCTTACTACTGAATGATTTGAATAATTTCATGTTTTTTAGCGTTTCAGGCTAGATTGTTATTAATATACAATCATAAGACAATACTAAAGAGGAAGGAGACTTTTAATATTTCTTCACATAACAAATACTTAAGGAGTGGGGGCTAAGGATTTTGCTTAGTGGTAGAACACTTGCCTACGTGCACAGGGTCTTGAGTTTGACCCTTACCACTGTAAAATATAAATAAAAAATAAACAAACAAATACATAAGGAACATTAGTCACATGTCTAGGCACTATGGGACACACCAAGATTAATGTATGGCATTTGCTTTCAACAGACTATTCTTACATAATATAAAAATCAGAAAACTACAAATACAAGGATATATTATAATGAATAAAGTATGCAAAATGAAAAAGACATTAAAAAAACTATTGGGGATGACAATTAGAAAACAGTCTATAAGAAAGACAAAAATCTAAAACTAAAACCATCTCAATCATTAGGAAAGTGGGGGCTGACTTGTTTCCAATTTTCTTTCATCCTTTAAATCAAATAAATTAATATTGAAAAAAACTCGAGTTATACATACTTTGGCTTCAGTTACAATATTTAATATTAACAGTAATTAGCATTAATAATTAACCTAACATTGCCATTTAAATAAACCTCCTGAAATAATTTTTTTCAAACATGTAAGAACAAATAGTTAAAAAAAAAATTAGACTCTATTCAGAAGCAGTACAATTCTCTAGAATCAGAAAGCCTAGGTTCAAATCTTGGTCCCCCCATTTACTAGCTGAGAGACCTTGGGTCTCTTATTCTCTTACTTATCCTCATAAAGTCTTCATTTCTGATATAGCAAATGAAGGATGCCTGGGGATTAAATGAAACAGATACTTATATTCAAATTTTTTCCCTTCTTTCAGTTCTAGGTCACTGCTGTCATTTCAGATCCTTACTATAGCATTCAAAGCCATCCCTTACCTGTCCTAAATATCTTTGATTCTCGGTCCTCTTTCTAATTCCACTTCTTATTATACTGAAGACCATAACTGATATGACAGTAATATTATCAGTGTATATTAACCCTGCTCACCCAATAGTCATAATTGTCTACTGAGATTTGCATTACTGTTATGTTAAATTTTTTTCTTACAATTTCAGCATTTCATAACATCAGAGATAGCCTAACCAGAGCAGATACTTAGAAAGCCAGGCTCAAAATATACCTTCTACTAGCTTAATAAGATAGTTAAATTTCCACTTTTAGTGAATTTAGCACCATCATAGAATATACAGTCAATATACAAAGTCATTTGATGTATTTATATATATATTTTTTAAAAAATTGGAAAGTGTGGGCTGGGGATGTGGATCAAGCGGTAGCCCGCTCGCCTGGCATGCGTGCGGCCCGGGTTCGATCCTCAGCACCACATACAAACAAAGATGTTGTGTCCTCTGAAAACTAAAAAATAAATATTAAAATTCTCTCTCTCTCTCTCTCTCTCTAAAAAAAAAAAAAATTGGAAAGTGAAGTTCAAAAACAATTTCAGTAAAACATGTGATAATGAATCCCATCATTATGCACAACCACAATACACCAATAAAAAATATAGAAAAAAAGAATAAATAAATAAAATTTTAAAAATTTCATCTCAAAACATAAATTATTTAGGAACAAATTAAACAAAAGATGTAAGATCTCTACACTAAAAAAGATATCGTTCCTAAATACATAAAAAATCATGTGCTATACAGACATCAGAAGATTTTAATATGACAAATGTTTCTAAACTAATTTACAGATGTAATTCAATCTTTATCAAAATCAAAGCAGACATTTTTATAGAAAGTAACAGGTTAATTCTAACATTTATGAGGTAGGGCTAGGGTTGTGGCTCAGCAGTAGATCTTCACACATCTCAACTTTACATATCTTATCTCTAACCCCCATGCAACACTGAAAAGTAGATGTTACCATTCTTATTAGATACATGAGGAGAAATTCTAAGAGGTCATGTAAATTAGCCTTATGTCACATAACTAACTGTTTATATCCAAAGCCCAGGATCTTTTTACCGCAACAAAAAGCCCATAAATAAATTTACCTTAAGTCCTGTATGGTTTCCAAGTTCCTATTTACAATATCAGCTATTTTTCCCATTAGTGGACTGAAATACAAACGCTGATCTGCTAGGCAAGTGGAAAATGTGGATAGTACTTTAATATCAAACCTACTAAAGGAAATACATAAAGGAGATCATTAGTATTAACTTTTAATTAAAACAATGTAGTCATAAAATAAAAAAGCAACAAAAATACTAATATATTATTAAGTGAATTTTTCTAAAATACTGATTACTTATTATCATAAGAATAACAAATCATACAGCTAAAAGTGTGATATTCTAGAAAGATTTAAAAAGAACAATCACCCAAAATTATTTAAATAACCTTTTTTTTTTTTTTGAGATGACAATTTTCTTTTCTATTTTTTGGTACTGGGGATTAAACCCAGTGGCGCTTAACCACTAAACCACATTTCCAGCCCTTTGTTGTATTCAATTTAGAGACAGGCCCTCCTTGAATTGCTTATGGCCTCACTAAATTGCTGAGTCTGGCTTTGAACTTGAGATCCTCCTGCCTCAGCCTCCCGAGCTGCTGGAATTATAGCATGCACAACTACACCTGGATGAGTTGACAATTTTAACTCAAGTTTGCCTATTACAAATAAATACTAATACAACAGTTCTGTTTAAAAACTTCATATTTTGACTATAGGAAAAATGACCCAAATTCTTCATCAAATAAATGGTATGACAAAAGCAAAGAAGAATGTCATAAACTTCTATATTTGTTTTTATTTTTGCAGTGCTGGGGCCTTGTGAATGCATGGCAAATGTTCTACAACTGAATTACATCCTCAGCCCCTAGATTTAAATATTTTGAATTTACTAAAAGATAACAAAAGAAAATTCATAGCAGCACAATATGCAAGAGCAAAAACTGCAAACAATCTAAACGTTCATGAAGAAAGCACAATGGGTAAATCACACATGCCCACAGAATACTACACAATAGCAATAAATAGATTGCTGAACCATACAACATCATAGATGAATCCTTAAAACATACTGAGCCAATTAAATAAAAGGGTACATACCACAGAATTTCATTTCTATAAAAACAAAACTGATGTTTGATGTTAGAAGTCAAAATCCTTTTGGGGTAGGACAATGATACTAAAAGAACATAAAGGGAACTTCTGGGGAACTGTTGATGTTTCTGGATCTTTATGTTATTACACAGAAGAGATAGACATATGCACATTAATCATGCTGTATGTTTACCATTTGTGTAATTTTATACAATATTCTCCAATAAAAGCTTTACTTGGAAAAAGAGAAAAACTTAACACAGTGTGAACCTTATTTAGAGAGTCACAAGTGGCCAAAAGACGGATCTTCATAGGCCAATCAAGGAAATTTGAACACAGATCAGGTATCAATACCTGAAAAGGAATATTTTTAAAATATTTTTTTAAATATTTGGGGTATGTATTTTTAGAGCTTATTTTTCTTTTTTGTTAATTTGTTTTTAGTTGTAAATGGACACAGTATTTTTATGTGGTGCTAAGGATTGAATCCAGTGTCTCACATGTTCTAAGCAAGTGCTCTACCACTGAGCTACAACCACAGCGCTAGAGTCTATATTTCTAAGAGACATGTATTTATAGATGAAATAGTATTACTAGTGAAAACATACTGAAAGCTGAGTGCAGTAGCACACACCAATTCCAGCAATTTGGGAGGCTGAGGCAGGAGAACTGGAAGTTTGAGGACAGCCTTAGCAATTTAGCAAGATTCTATCTCAAAGTTGAAAAAAAAAAAAAAACAGAATTTAAGGGCTAGGGATATAGTTCAGTGGTACAGCACCCCTGGGTTCAATCCCCAGCACCCCAAAAACAAAACAGAAGGTATACTGAAGGGTGGGGAGAGAGCAGGAGGTGATACAGATAATTTCCGAAGCTAAATAATGAGTACATGAGAGTTCATTATATTAGCCTCCAGTTTTGTAAATGTTTAAGTCATTCAAAAAACTTTACACCAAAAATTCAAATAACTCAATAAATAGGAAAATGAATTAAACAGACACTTCTCAAAAGAAGAAATGTAAATAGCTATCAAATATATGAAGAAATGTTTAACATCAATAGCCATTTGGGAAATACAAATCAAAACTACACTGAGATTTTATCTCACACCAGTAAGAATGACAGTCATCAAGAATACAGATAATAATAAGTGCTGGAGAAGATACAGACAAAAGGAATACAATTACACTGTTGGTGGGACTGTAAATTAGTACAACCACGGAAGAAATCAGTATGGAGGGTCCTCAAAAGAACAGGCATGGAACCACCATATGACCAAACTATACCATGCCTCAGTATTTATCTTGAATAATTCAAGTCATCTTAATACAGTGATATATACATGTACACCCATGTTTATAGCAACACAATTATCAATAAGCAAAACTATGCAACCATCCTAGGTATCCATCAGTGGATGAGTAGATAAAGAAAATGTGGTATATATACACAATGGAATTTTATTCAGTCATAAATAAAAATGAAATATAATTTGCAGGAAAATGGATAGAAATAAAGACCATCATGTTAAGCAAAATAAGTCAAACTCAGAAGGTCAAGAGTCATCTGGTTTCTTTCATATGCAATAGTTAAGAGAAGCAAAAGGGAAAAAAAGGTAAAGGTGGATCACCTAAAAATCAAAGGGAGATCAATAGAGGAAAGGGACTAAAGAATGGGAGCAGGAAGGTGCTGAGGAATGATATTGGCCAAATTATACTGTTATATTGTGTGCATGTACAAATATGTAACAGCAAAACCCATCATTATGTACAACTAGAATGCACCAATTTTTTAAAAAGTGAATAAATAAATCATCCATAATAGTTTTTATTTTTTCCACTTCTGGCTTTAAATATGTTAAGTGACCTTGCCATGATCTATCATATAGTGCTAAACCAGAATAATCTATCCCATTTGAATTATTACATATTGTATTTATAAAATACAAATCCATAGATATTTTAGCCAGATCACTAATAGCTATTATTATAACAAAAAATTAATATGTGAAAAAGATGAAAAATTCAGAAATTATATTTATTCTATAACTCTATTACAAGTTCTATAGACATAAATTAGGGCTTTAAATTTTTATAACTTGATATTATAAAAATACTTAGCAAAGCACAGTGGCACAGGCCTATAGTCCAGTTACTGGAAGGCTGAGGCAATAGACTCATTTACCCAGGAGTCTAAGGTCAACCTAGGCAATGTAGCAAGACCTCATCTCAATATACATACACACACACATACAAACACACACACATACACACACACACACACACACACACACACGATACAAACAGAAACATGATAAAAACAGAAAGAAAGAACCACCATATAAAACAAAGCATTATCTTCTGAGTTATTTTGAAGTGAAAATACATTAAAATGTAAAGTCTGATTCACTGGGAAGTATAATGATATATTTGTAATTTAATTGTTTCATTTAATAGTAAAACCAAAAAATCTATTTTACAATTGATTTCAAGCTATATAATTCACATAACACCTACGGCTGTTTTAAAGAGGAATAAAAAGGGGGCTGGGGATGTGGCTCAAGCGGTAGCGTGCTCGCCTGGCATGTGTGCGGCCCGGGTTCGATCCTCAGCACCACATACAAACGAAGATGTTGTGTCCACCGAAAACTAAAAAATAAATATTAAAATTCTCTCTCTCTCTCTCTTAAAAAAAAAAGAGACCCTGATATCTTTGATGTTAGTCCAATACTAAGTCCCTAGGAATGGGAGCTAGTGGTCTCTTTAAAAAAAAAAAAAAAAAAAAGAGGAATAAAAAGGCTTTGACCTAGCACCAACAATGACCAAATTTAACCCAAAACAAATAATAAGTATACATTTCTTATTGTTTGCAAAAAGAATTAAAATTATTCTGTTTACCTTAGATAAAAGATAGTTACGGTAGAAAACAAGCAAGAATGGAGAAATGGAATGGGTAAGATGACAACTGGGTTTAAATAATGAAGTTAACTAAAACTACAACTTCATAGATGGATGCAGAATTTCTAAATCAAGAGAACCCTTCTGAACCTCTTTAACCCAGCCCGTATAATAAAGACCTAAAGCATTTGGCAATATAAATAACAACTGTAAAAATTTAAGCTTTGAGAAGCAATATACCAAAAAACAAAAATATGAGAATGCTCACTCCTCTCTGTCAAAAAATAGTCTATTTCTCCTTTATCTTGGTCAAATTTGTACCTTTCTATTTGGTTTAGAGGTAGGGCTGCGCTGCAGTTTTTAAAACCTTCTTGTCTGGGGTTGGGATTGTAGCTCAGTAGTAGAGCACTCGCACATGCGAGGCCCTGGGTTTGATCCTCAGCACCACATTAAAAAAATAAATAAAGGTATTGTGTCCAAATACATCTAAAAAATAAATATTTTTAAAAAAAACCTCATGTCTGTTCCCACATTTTTTCTATTTCCTCACTGTCATATGTCCTATTTTACTAACAATGGCCTTTAGCCATCCAAAATTCCTAGGTTAAAAAATTCAAAGTTTTCAGAAATAGCTGAAGCTTTCCTAATATGAGATCTGTTATCATCTCAGTTCTTTTATACATGGAGAACTTTCCACATATTCTTACAGAACAGACATCTCAACAAGAATATCCTGAACATATCTCTTGTTTTTCTAGATTATATCAATTATGGCAAAATGATAAAAATACACCCATGTATACTATAGAAAATAGGTCTCAATCAATATTGTCCAGAGCAATGGACTTATTTTCTTCAAAAAGCTTCTAAGTTACCTGTAAGTTCTAGTCACTGCTGTCTGTACATAAAAATGGAGTGAAAAGCTGGGCATGGTGGCATGCCTAGAATTCCAGCAACTCAGAAGGCTGAGGCAGGAAGATCACAAGTGTGAGGCCAACCTGAGCAACTAAAAGAGACCCTCAGCAACTTAGTGAGACTCTGTCTCAAAATAAAAAATATAAAGGATTGGAGATGTAGCTCAGTGGTAAAGTTCCCCTACGTTTAATTTCCAGAACAATAACAATGAAAAAAATGAAGTGAAAGACAAGTAACTAAACAGGCTACATGGCCTTCCACTCAATAAACTGATCTTCTTTATTCTCCTTTTATAGCTCCTGTACTTCTAGGTTCTAATTGACAAATCAAAAAATCTTTTCTTTCTGAAGCAGAACTCTGGTAGATAAGAGTCAAAGCAGCTAGTCTAGTATGTAGCTATGACTCTACCCTATTTATACTTTGACTAATTATATATATGTGGAAAAGCACACTCACTATTCTGGGCTATTAGTTAAAAAGGGAACATCTGAAATACTTTCTTGTTCTATTAAATAATAAAAACACATTACACAATCAAAAACCCTGAAACTAAATTGAGTTTAAATACATTAATTTCCATAAAAGCTTGACAGGCAGGTGGCAGCTCCCCATTTTTTTTCCTATGGGATTTCACTGTGCTAACCCTGAAAAGGATAACCCTAACCTTAAAAGATGAACCCAGATACTTGCCTTTCCATCCTTTTCCACGCTTCTGTAACTAGTGCTTGAATTAATGGATCATGGGCCTTAACAGCGAACCTCAATTAAAACAAGAGAAAATAATTTTACACACACACATATTTTTAAATCATTAAAAACACATGCGGTAAGAACCTCAGGTTACTTTGCTTTTAGATAGGCAGTTCTTATTTCTACTCCCATTTCAGTGTTCTGATTTCTTGGTTCAGTCTAATAAATAAGCATCTTTATTTCATGATCTCATCCTCTTTATCCACTCATTTCAAAATCCTCCACTGAACAATGTTCAATGCTTTGTTTTACACCAAAAGGACATATAAAATGTATTACTTTGTTCTGATTATAAAAATATCTTACAGGAGAAAATATGTAAAGACACAAAAATGCTAATAGTCACCAATCATCTTAATCTTTAAAATTGTGTTCCCTTCATATATATCAGAGAAAAAGAATATTGTAACCTGAAAATAAAATCATTCTTTTTTTTAATCTAATATCAATACCCAGTATAAGCAAAGGCCCCTTTCCTATTAATTCTGATTTTCAAAATAAAAATAAAACAAATAAATAAAAATGGCATGCTGGGCGTAGTGGCACATGCCTGTAATTCCAGTGGTCCAGGAGGCTGAGGCACAAGCATCATGAGTTCAAAGCCAGCCTCAGCAACTTAGTGAGGCCCTAGGCAACTCAGTGGAAAAAAAAAAAAAAGCCTGGGGATGTGGCTCAGTAGTTAAGTGCCCAAGTTCAAACCCAGGTAACAAAAATAACAACAAAAACTGCAATACCTGTATAATGCTGAAACTATAGCTACCTAACCAGGGAAGGGCAGATTATCATAAAAGGACTAATGTTTAATTTTGGTGTTTTTACCCCTTGTCCCTGGGTTCCTTTATTCAGGAATCCAGTTCTCCTGAAGACTGAATTTCCTTACAATGTAAAATGTATCTTTCTCTCCCACTTTCTCAGAGCCCCACCCACTCACCCTCCCACCCCACCCTTATCCCAAACTCCACAGTAGTGGGAATTTAACCTACCGACACTCTATCACTGAGCTACATCCCCAGTCCACCCACCCCTCTTATTTTCAATTTTTTGAGAGAAGGTATTGATAAATTGCTGAGGCTGACCTTGAACTTATTATCCTCCTGCCTAAGTCACTGGAATTTCAAGCATGTGCCACCATGCCTAGCTAAAATTTCTTTTCTTGAAATTTAACTTTGCCAGACATGGTGGCACATACCATCAGCAACTAGGGAGGCAGAGACAGGAGGACCAAAAGTTTCCAGATCAGACTGGACAACTTAGCAAGACTGTGTCTCAAATAAATAAATAAATAGGGCTGGAGATGTAGCTATATTTCCTTTGACATGAAGAAAGCCTTTTTTTGCATGTAATAAGCCAGTCAAAGAATATAATTTGTGAAACATTGTTATTAAATATAAATGAGTCCAGAAAATAATTCTATTTTCTTTCTTTCTTCCTTTTCTTTTCTTTTTTCTTTTTTTAAGAACTGCAACTGGAAAACAACTTATTGTCCCAATAGCCCTTAAAAAATATATCTGACATCAGTTTAATTACAGGCTAAGAGATTGCAAATAGATCAATAAAAACACAATTTGTTAATTGCTGATTTGTTATTAGGCATTAATCTGAAATCTAATAATTCACCTATCTTCATTATCTTTAGCCAATCACATTGCCACAAAATTCCACAATAATCCAAAGTTAATCATCTCTACTGTCATGATTGAATATATTCTACTTTTTAAAATTGCAATACTACTAATAGTGTTAAATATCCTCCAAACATCTTTAAAATATAACATTATCAGGAAAACTACCCTCTTGGAGAAATTAAACACATTTTCATCTTTAAAAGATTTTTTAAAAATTAAAATATAAATAACGATTTCCATAAAAGTAACTTACTGTTGTGTGATGTATAACACATTCACCAGAGTATCATCATTCATTAATTTGATTTTATTTGTAGTCAAATTATGCAGAGTAAGAAATTGGGGATGATCTCCTACATACTCAACATTTTTTAACAAGCTGGTCTTCTGCTTTTGAAGTTGCCAAAGATTATTAAATGCACATTCAACTTGCTTTTCTGAAAGTGTCTCTTTGTTTCTTTCTATAAGATCAAATATTTGCTCTTGATCTGTACACTTATTCATCTGAATAATTAAGGGTTCACAACTGAAGGATCGAAACTGAAACTCTCTCCAGGAGAATGCACAAAGAGTTCTCAGACGAAACATATTTATAAAGGATGAGTCTAGAAAAAAGATATCTTTCCATTTACATCACAAATTCTCTTCAGTAAAGAAAGCCATCTGCAACTAGTACTCAAGCTAAATGTGCTGTTATAAAAAATAATTGGCTTGCTTTCATGTATTCTGTTTCCATTATAAGGACTCTAAATCCATTCCAATATGCAGCTTCTGTAAAAGAATTGGTTAGCATGATTAGTCATATCTTATTAATACTGAGTTAATTCCAAAATTCAAAATAATAAATTTTTTTCTGCATTAACTAGAGACTTTGTTCTTAGTCTAAATCAGATAGTAGGATTTGTTCCAAATCTAAATAGCTAGCCAGGAAAAAGAGCTTCTTTCTGTATTCCTTTAAAAAATGTTTAAGTCTGATATTGCCTAAAGTTTTCAAATTTGACCACAAAAGCAGAAGGGGGGAAAAACTCAAAACTGCTTTTTTTTTTCCTCCTGTGGTGGGGATCAAACCCAGGCCCTTGTACATGTTAGTTACATGCTCTACCACTGAGCTACAACCCTAGTACTTTTAAATTTTACTTTGAGACCGTCTGGCTAAATTGCCCAGGCTAGGCTGGAACTTCAGATCTTTCTGCTTCAGCCTCCTCAATAGCTGTCATTACAGGAATGCAATCCCACACCTTGCCTTCAAGGTAATTTCATGCTCCTTTCTTCTCATTCCCTAAAAGAACTCAAACAATTTGATCATTATTGTTCTTAGTTAGGTTTTAACCAATAAAAGAGATGTTCACAACACTAATGAGGAACTATTTAAAAGTCAAAATGTGTTTCAAGACCTGTAGGATCAATATAAATAAACAAAGATTTTTCTGAAAAGAAAATTTGTCTAACAAATATATCATAAATTTAGTAATGTTTATGTTATATTTATTCTTGAGAAGCAATAGTTAGAAAAGCTGGGACTAAAATCATATCATCTAATACACGTGCAACAGTTACAAAGAACTTTTAAAATATATCCTAATTAATTTCACTCAATTGACTATCAGTGAAGAGGAAGGGGATCAAGGGAAAGTACAACAACAAATATGCCACAAAGAAATCCACCATTCTGTACAATTAACATGCACTAAAAAAAAAAAAAAAAAAAAAAAAAAAGATTAGGGGAGGGATAATCTTATCACTGGAAGTCTTGCCATCTTTGTTCTGTCATAAATGTCTATGAAAATGTAACAGGAGCCTGATGTGGTGGCAAATGCCTGTAATCCCAGCAGCTTCAGAGGTTGAGGCAAAAGGATAAAACTTCAAGGCCAGTCTTGGCAACTCAGTGAGATCCTGTCTCAAAATAAAAAACAAAAAGGGCTGGGAAAGGGCTAGGGCTGTAGCTCAGTGGAGAGCACTTGCCTAGTATGTGTGAAGCACATAAAAAAAAAAAAAAAAAGAAAGAAAGAAAGAAAGAAATTAAAGGTATGCTGTCCATCTACAACTATAAAAAAAATTTTTTTAAAAAACAAAAAGAAGCTGGGATGTAGATCAGGGTAGGGTACCCCTGGGTTCAATCCCCAGTACGGTGAATTTAACTAATTAATAAGCATGAGTTATACTGTTACTTTAGTCTCATTGGCCACTTAAGGCAAGGTTTCTAGAACTGAATTGAATTTTTTAAAATTCTCTCAACCTTCCAGGAAGATATTATCAGTTCCATTTACACATAAAGTAAACCCAAAAAAGTCTTAAACCAGTCAAACATGGTAAAGGATACCCATTATCCCAGCTAAGACAGGAGGATGGCAAGTTTGAGGCCAGCTTTGGCAATTCAGCAAGGCACTGTCTCAAAATTTTAAAAGGCTGGGGATGTAGCCCAGTGGTAGAACACTTGTTTAGCACACTGGACACCCCTGGTTCAATCCCCAGTACTGAAATAAAGAGAAGGGGTGGGGAGGAAGAGAGGTAGGAGTGATTGTAAACAAAACAAATCACTTTAGTACTAGTGCAGATGGGATTATATTTGAGCCTCATTACATGAACAAACGTGTGTGACTAAAAGTATGCTTCAGACCCCTCTCTGGCTATGTCAAGCTGTCTGTTCCCAAGAAAAAACGATGCCACAGTACGACCTATTTTTGATTTTGTGTTCAGTAAAACATGCCAAGGGCCACCTCCAAAAAAGAAAATTTTTTTTTTTTTTTTTTTTTTTTTTGCTCAAAGCAAAGGTATCCTCGAAATACTAACTTAACCACCCATAACTGAAAAGTGGAGGCTATTCGAATTTAAAAGTCCCGCATCCCCATCTCTACCCCAGCTAAGTGACCTTGGAGAAGTCGCTTAATTAAAGGAGGGGCCTTGGGACTGTGAGAAACAGGTACGATTTAACAGGCACAGTGCAGGGTGCACAGGGTCAAGATATCCTCTGTGCGGGCATGCAGAGAGAACTGAACAAGAGCGAACGCGGTCTCCACCGTCCAGGTTAGAAATGGGTTCCGCGGGTCCCAATCCTCCGCACTTTGGAGAGCCCAACACTCGCAAGGAGGCCGCCTCAGATTCTCAGACGAACCCTACGCAAAAACGTGCTGGGTGGGAAAAGAAATACCGACGCTGCTATCCGGCCCTGACCTGCCGGCAAATTCTTCCCTCAACGCCCGCCAACTTTTCTACAGGATCCTGGCGGGTTACGTAGCTTGTCCCTCGTCCCCAGCAAAAAACACAACAGGCTCAGTTCTCCAGCTCACCCCTCTTGTCCCAGAGTTTTTAGCCTTTCCTTGAGAAATACTGTCTTCCCCCGGTAGGGTCGGTCCCCAAGCCGGAGAAAAATTCCGGGTAGACTGCGTGCACAGCGGAAGACACGCACTACACATCCCAGAGGTCTGCGCGGCGCGGCTGGTGGGACGCACGTCCCCGGCTCCTCTGGGGGAATTCTGGGCTTTGTAGTTCTGTATTGGGAGAGGCTCGGGGTTGCGCGTCAGAGACTACTGAAGAAGGTAATGACACAAATGCTTACTTAGGTCAGTGTCTCTGTTATTGAGGTTTATTTCCCCGAGTACTTGGAACATGGATATTTTTGTAATGTACACTAACAATTGTATTTTAAAAAATGAAACGAGAAAATATAAGCACAGAAAATACCTATACAGATTTTTCTTATAATTTTTCAGGGTACTATATATGAAATAACTGTGAAGCTGCTATAGAAGTATCAAAACTCCTACTCTCGATTTCTGGACTTACGTGTTTCTGTACCTATGTCATGGACAGGTGCTAATTTTCAGGCGATGCTTAACAGCTTTCTTAGATATGTATTTTGCACACCATACGATTCACCCATTGAAAGTGTACAATTCAATGGCTTTTAGTATATTCACAGAGCGGTGGAACCATCACTATAATCAATTTTAGAACATTTCTTAACTCGAGAAAGAAACTCAGATTGGCAGGTTCCCCACATCTTCCCACCCTAATTCACCCCCAAATACCCTAGACAATGGGCTAGTTTCAGGCCACATTTTGAGCAGCTCTGATTTAGGTTGTTTGAAGTTACATCAACTGATAATAGAGTTGAGATTAAGGTTGACTTGAATGCACACAATAAAGGGATGTTAGAACAAATATGAAAAAAAAAATTTTGAACAGCATCACGAATATTAAAACCCTCCATTCATAGTCCATAAGGGGTTCTGGTAGTGTAGCTCAGTGGTAAAGAACTTGCCTGGCATGCTAGAGGACCAAGTTCAATCTTCAGTATCAAAGGGGGAAAAAAAATAAAACAATTACCAAAAAAAAACTAATACCAAATTGTACCATTTATAAGGACTCTATAGCTGTCAAATTCATAGGAACAATAAGTGGAATGGTGGTTGTCAGGGCCTAAGGAAGGGGAATAATGAATTATTTAATGAGTTGCAATTTTTTAACATGAAAAGAGGTCTTGACATTTATTGCATAACAATGTGAATGTACTAGACTGTATTGAATGGTACCCTTAAAAAGGGCTAAGTTGATAAATTTTGTTATACACATTTTATTACAGTATTATGTATGTATGTATGTATGTATGTATGTATGTATTGCAATGTTAGGGCTTCTGCATGCTAGGCAAGCTATCTACACTGAACTTTACATTCCATCATCATCACCATCCTTCCTCTCTTCTTTTTTTTTTTTTTTTTTTTTTTTTGGGAGGAGAGCATTTACTGGGGATTGAACTCAGGGACACTTAACCACTGAGAAACATCCCCAGCCCTTTTTTATTTTTTATTTTAAGACAGGGTCTCACTAAGTTGCTTGAGGCCTCACTAAGTTGCTGAGGCTGACCTTGAACTTAAACCCCTCTGCCTCAGGTTCCTGAGCCACAGAAATTTCACCGGTGCTCCACAGTGCCTGGCTCCTTCTTCTTCTAAGACTAACATAGTTTTACTATGTTGTCCAGGCTGGCTTCAAAGGATCCTCCCACTTTAGCCTCTTGAGTAGCTGGGACTGAGCTAGGATAGAAAAAAAATTAAATAGTTAGAAGAAGAAAAAGACGACTACAACTTGAATCTGAAAGTCTTGTGCTAAAGTTTCACACATACTTTCGCTCCCCAAGCCAGTATTCCTCTCCGTCCTGTCACTCCCAACTTTCTGGAGTATCTACAGACCTTCACTCACAACCTTATAGTTGCTGAAAACCCACACACTTATGAAAATTTCCCTGTGCAATGAACTTTGAGAATAAATTAAGCAAAAGGAGATAATAATATTTTAAGAAATGTATACTACAGGGTGCATTCCAAACGTTATCTATTGATCAGATAATGGAGACATCAAGAACAGCCAGACCACCATGAACCATTTTGTGAACACCAGATTGAAATCATCCCACATACCTTCTCATGCCTACCTTTAAGAAAGTCTTCTTGAAAAGAAGAGCTAAGACCTCAAAAGTACTGATTTTCACTCTCAAAAGAGCCTACCTTAGCCAGGTGCAGCAGCACACGCCTGTAATCCCAGTGGCTCAGGAGGCTGAGGCAGGAGGATCACAAATTCAAAATCAGCCTCAGCAACTTAGTGAGTCCCTAAGCAATTTAATGAGACCCTGTCTAAAAATAAAAAATAAATAAAGGGCTGGGGTTGTAGTTCAGCAGTAAAGCATTTGCCTAGCATGTGTGAGGCATTGGGTTTGACTCTCAGTACCACACAGAAATAAAATAAAATAAAGGTATTGTGTCCATTTACAACTAAAAATATATTTTAAAAGCCTACAAGTTTCACGCAGAAGTCTCCTCTGCCCCTAGAGATTCTTCCTTAAACCCCTTTATAGTGACACCACTGTTTTCCAATTGAAAAAAAAAAAAGGCAAGGAAGTCAATAAAAGAGGACCAACCTCTCTATAGTCAGGAAACTGAAAAATAAGATGATACTGTTCTTTTACCTATTAAATTGGCAAAACATAAATGTTTTAAAATAATCTCAGTGGGAGGATAACAGCCATTCTCATACAACCTTGAAATGCATCAACCTTTCATAATTCTAATGGGGTAGTACACCAATTGTTATGGTTTAGATGTGAGGTGTCTCCCCAAAGCACATGTGTGAGATAATACAAGAAGGTTTAGAGGATAAATTATTGGGTTACGAGAACTTTAACCCAATCAGTGAATTAATCACCTGATAGGATTTATTGAGTGGGAATTGAAAGCAGGTGGTATGGCTGGACGAGGTGGAACATTGGGGGCTTAGCATTATGGTAAATATTTGTATCTGGCAAGTGGAGAACTCTCTCTGCTTTCTGATCTTCAAGCCAGCTCCTTCCCTCCACCATACTCTTCCACCATGCTGTTCTGCCTCACCTTGAACCCCAAGGAATGGAGCCTGCTGTCTGTTAATTGAGACCTTATGAAATCGTAAGCCCCCAAATAAACTTTTCTTCCTCTACAGTTGTTCTGATCTGGTCCTTTAATCACAGCAGCGATAAAGCTGACTAAAACACCAATAATCTTACTCTGGCTATCATACCTGATATTTAAATATTAATATTTAAAATATCAATCAATAAATAAGGATATATGCTGTATGCAGATAAATACTTCTTGCAGTATCTTTGTATTAACTAAAACTTGAAACAACTAAAACATTCAATGGATATTTGGCAAATGTATGGATAAGATATGGAATATATATACTATGAAATTGAATATAGTTATTGAAAGAGATGTCCATAATGCAAAATCCAGCAAATTTCAGAGAGATAAGTGACCTCATTTTTTATGTCTAAGGAATGAAGTAGAGAGGGATATTAAATAAAAGGTTTTAGCTAGGTATGTATCTCATTGGTAGAGCACTTGCCTAACATGTTCAGGGCAAATAAATAAATAAATAAATAAATAAATGTATTTAATGGTAGTACATATAGGAATTGACACCTAACTGGGATTGGAAGGGGTTAGGCAAAATTATTACATTTTAATCCTTTTTAGAATGTTCAAATCTTTTACAATAAGTAAGGTGTAGGGGTGCACACTTTTAATTCCAACTACTCAGAAGACTGAGGTAGGAGGATTGCTTGAGCCCAGCAATTTGAGCCCAACCTGGGCAACATAGTAAGAGCCCATATCAAAACAACAACAACAACAAAAACAAAAACAAAAATTTACAACAGCTCATGTTATTGTAAAATATATGTGAAAATAAACATGCTTTTTTAAAAAAAAGTTAAATTATTGATGATATACAACAAAGAAGAAGTTTATGTGTTGATCATCTATGGGTAGAAACAAAAAAGGTTCATTATTTTAAATTAAAGGTAAAGTAGAGGTTGACTGTAGTAGCCCAGCCCATCTACACCCCTTCTTTTGGTATCAGACACCATTCCTCACTTTACAAGGACTAAAATGACCCATTCTAGGTCTAAGCTAGCACTTCAGGCTCAGCCTATTAGATGGGTAGTGCTTTCTGCCATGATGAATAAAGCCAAATATCAGTGTTTAACTTGCAGAATTTGATACCTCAGTCATACTGCATTCCAATGCAGATATCCCTGTTTATCCCTGGTAACTGAAAACTTTTTCTCCACATTGAAGTTCTGGCTTGAATATGATTTGTTTCCTCCAAAACTGAGTCTACTATCCACTGTAAGATATTTTAAGATCTTAAGAGTGGAAACTTAATCTGATTTTTGTGATCAGACATGGGACCTTTGTGAGGTAATTAGGATAGATAAAGACATCAGAGTGGAGTCCTCATGATTGCAAGCTGGTGGCATGGTGGCGTTGTATATTCCTTCCTTCCCCCCTCCTCCTCTTCCTCCTCCTCCCCTTTCTCCTCCTTGTTCTTGTTTGTTTTTTTGATATACTGGGTAAAGAATGTGTGGGCTGGGGATATAATTTATTGATAGCGTACTTGCCTAGCATGTGTAAGGCACTGTGTTCAATCTCCAGCACTGAAGAAAAAAAAATTTGTTAACATAGTTTTGAACCATCACACTGTCCATCAGTTTTGGCTTATAAAGCAATATATTTTCCTTTTACCAAGACTGGTTGAACTTGAGTTTCAGTTATTTGTAAACAAGATCCCTCATTGACTGTCATCAAAAGGCATGCATAATAAGAGTGTTGTTATAACCACTTTGGAAAACTCTTTGGTATTACCTACCAAAGTTGACCTATTTACACCCTAAGATCTATCAATTCCATTCCTAAGTATATCTCCAACATATGTGAAAAATATATGTGGCCCAAAACAGTAGGTGTAAGAAAGTTCATAAAATTTTATTCATAATTATTAAAACCTGAAAACAACAAAGGTCACACAAGAGTAAATCTGTATAATTCCATTTATGTAAGATTCAAAAGTAGGCAAAACTAATCCTACTGCTGCTGGGACTCTGAACAGAAGTCATCTTTGGTGGTAGGGAGTGTGGAATAGCAGAATTAATAGGAAGGGGAAAGAGTGAGACTTCTGGGATGTTGGTACTGCTCTTGCTGTATGTCTTAATCCAGTAAAGTTTACATTTGTTTGTTCACTTAGTAAAAATGTATTGAGATATACTTATGTATATATGCATTTATATGATAAATTTATTTTTAATTCAACATTTTACCTTTAAAAAAGGCATGCAAAGTAAAGGACAAACTAAAACCACCACTCAGAAACCCATGTTTTGATGATTGTAAATATGTTTTTATGTGCAAAAAACTACCTTTTAATGGTATATGTAATTTATTAATTTTCCCCTAGAATATCTTTTTGTCTTTTCTCTGAGCACATGTCCAAATTACATACCCCAGCATCTTGTAACTGTTTGGGACCATGTGATTTAGTTTTCATTGATGAAATTAGAGCAAAAGGGGCATGTGCTACTTTCTGATTTATACATTGCCTTTTATTTTCTTTTTGTTCCAGCTGAAACCCAAGGCAACACACTCTAATCATGCAACAACAAGGTCTTAGGGCATATTGGGATAACATACAGGAAAAACTTGGTTCCGAATAACTACATGAAGCAGAGTTGGCCCTCTCAACTGGTCTGCTAACTTAAGATATATAAGAGAGAAATGAATCCTTAAAACTATAGAGCTGTTGCAGAATAAAATATTTCCTTTTAAGGCGGGCATGGTGTTGCACATTTATAATCCCAGCGGCTCAGGAAGTTGAGGCAGGAGGATCCCGAGTTCAAAGCTATCTTCAGCAATTTAGCAAGGCCCTCAGCAATGTAGTGAGACCCTATCTCTAAAATAATACACACACACACACACACACACACACACACACACAACCGCTGAGGATGTGGGTCACGGGTTAAGCGCCCTGGGTTCAATACCTGGTACAAAAAAAAAAAAAAAAAAAGGGAGGGGCCAGGTTGTGGTGTGGCTCAGTGGGCAGAGTGCTTGCCTAGCATGCTGAGGCACTGAGTTCTATCCCAGGCACCACATAAAAATACACAAATAAAATAAATGTATTGTGTCCATCTACAACAACAAAAAAATTTTTTAAAGGAAAGAAAAGACAAGAAAAAAATATTTCCTTTTACTGTACAATAGCTTTCCTTCCTTTGTGGTGCTGGGGATCTATCCCAGGGCTTTGCACATGCTAAGCAAGTATTCCACCATTAAGCTACATTCCCTAGCCCTTTTTATTTTGAGACTGAGTCTCACTAAATTACTTAGACTGGCCTCAGACTTTTGATCCCTGTCTCAGCTTCTAGAGAAGCTGGGCTTACAAGTGTGTATCACACTTTCCTGCTAATAGCTTTTTTGGTACTGTGGTTTGAACACAGAGATGCTTTCCCCTTGAGCTACATACCCAATCCTTTTATTTCTTATTTTGAGACAGGGTCTTACTAAACTGCCAAATGAATGGAACTGCCTGAGCCTCCTAGTGGCTGGTATTACAAGCGTGTACCGCGTCCTGCAACAGCTTCCTTTTTTTTTTTTTTTTAAATAATTTTTACTTGTCTTTGGACCTTTATTTTACTTATTTATTTATGGATCTGAGAACCGAACCCAGTGCCTCACACATGCTAGGCAAGCGCTCTACCACTGAGCTACAACCTCAATCCAACAGCTTCCTTCTTGATACAATAAATTCACATCAAATCAATTTTGCAAGGTTTGGAATTTCACAGACGAATTAAAGTTAAACATATTAGATATATGCTTTGTGTGTGTGTGTTTCTTTTCTTTCTTTTGTTTTTTTTTTTTTGTATGTTTTTGAGAGTGGGTCTTGCTATTTTGCTCAGGCTTGCCTCGAACTTGGAATCCTACCTCGTCCTCCTTAACTGGTGGGATTATATGCGTGCCTGGCAATATAGATCTAACCTGTACCATGTACCATGGGGTTACTAGAGACAAAAATGTAAATCAGCTAATTTCCTCTTCTTCTCTCAAATACACTTCGTTCATTACTGGTTTTTCAGGACTTGTATTTTGTCATTCACTGTAAGGTGAAACTGGAAGCTCCTTTAAGGTTGAACGTCCTTCAAAATAGCCTGGCAGAGCATTAATATATACTCATTAAATGAAACACTTTATTTCACAAACGACACGGCATTCTGACAGGCAGAGACGCACTCTGTCAATTTATACAGGCGTTAAGCTACTTACAAACTACGAATTTAAAAGGAAGCGAAACCCTAGAATTCCAGGGAGGGCGTGGTGACACCAACCAGGGAACGCCGGGAGACGCCGTCAACCAACCCATGACCTACTTCCGGCGCGACGCTTTCTCTCCACGCCGGGACTGGGCTGTGGGGGAGGGAGGCGGTTAGTGGGCTTTAGCGCCTATTCTGACGGCGGTAGATTTGAAGCGCTTTAAAGGACCGGGCCCAGGGAAGAGGAAATTGTAGTGGTGCAGGTAGGTGGCGCGAGGCCCGTGTTGTTTTGGTGGCGTCATTTGCTGCAGTCCCGGGATACGAGAGCGGGAAGGGCCGGGAGAGAGGGGCGGAGCCGGCGCGGTAGGCCGGGCTGTGTTAACCGTCTTTCCCGGGAGGTATACGGACTGGTAGGGCCCAGAGGGGGCCTCTGAGGACCACTGAGCTCGCTTTGCAGATGTAGCAGCTGGAGAAGGCTTCCGGCCAAGCCTCCAGGGCCAGGAAACCGCTCTTCCTCTGCCAGCCCCCGCCCTCCCCACTCGGGCGCATACCTCGCTCCCTGACGCATTTTGCCGCACAAGCTGTAATATGGCGGCAGCGACGGCGGCCTGAACTCTTAGGGAGCTATGTTGATTTTTAAGGCTTCAAAATCCTAAGACTGAGCACTACTGCCGGGTAGGTGATATGGTTGGTGGGGAAGGGGGAGGCGCAACTCAGTGTCTTTTCAGGTTAGGGTTAGAGAGGACGGGCGAAGAGCCTGAACCACAAGGATTGAAATTGAATACAAGCTTTTCTCCGACTCCGACCTTTTTCTCTCACAGAACAGCGGCTGTCGTGCACACTTAACTGGCACAGGCCACTTTGTTAAGCATTTTCTAAAACTCAAGGTCTTACCTTAGCCCTTCGGAAGTTTTCCCACGTTTCCGAGGAGCTGTGAGCGTCGCAGGCCTCTTAGGAGGACGATAGTCCTTAGGAGAAAAATGGTTTCAGAACTACTTATGCTTTTAGGAAGCAAAGTCAGCTTATGCCGGCAAGGAGCGTGCAGACGTTTTGGAAATGTTTTGAAAGTATCATTTTGTGCATTTAATTTTTTCCCACAAGAATACGTTCTGTGCAGTACCAAATTTTGCATTGGTGATCACAAATACGTCCTAGGAACGGTTAAATATTTTGGAAATTTGGAGATCAGACATTAACTTTCAGTAGCCAAAACCAGAAAGGTCATTTGTGCGCGTTTCCCATTTTGTAGAGGAAAAGGCCAATAATTGCTAGTTTGGAACTGATTGAGGAGGTGGAAATGAACATTTTATAAAAGTTTTGTAATTGCACCATAAAAATTCAGAAAAGATACGTGGAACGTGGAATGACTTTTTTCTTGTATGTTTTTTTATATACCTGAAAATTTGCTGTTTTGGCACCACTCTCCTCCTTATTGTAACTGGGATGGGATTATTTCTACAATTTATATACCTCTGTCTTAAGCAGAATTCATTGCACATTGCCTAGCAATTTCTTTATGAATTATAATTATTGATTCCCAGGGATCTTATAGGGTCTCAAAGGATTCTGTGCTTTTCTATTGTTGTGGTAGCTTCCTAAGGCTTTTTTAAATCTCCTGCAAGAAGTGATCAGGGTTGCCTTCCCTGTTGGCAAGTGTGTACAAGTATGCAAACTTCCTAGATTATAAAATTTGGACGTTTCTGGCTTAGTCATTTTTTCCCGAGCCTTAGTTGTTTTTTTTTTTTTTTTTTTAAATTCCAGCTGCAAAGTGATGTTGTTTTGATTTCCATCTGTTATAAGCTCTGGGCTTGAAAAATAAAACTCAGGTTTATTAAATTGTGTGTAAAATTGGCTTTCAGTGACAACTTAGTGATTGTCCATTTAGTGAAGGGTTTGAAGGAATTTATTTTGACTTAAAGGCCTTTTGTGTGTGTGGGGGGGTATTTACTACTATGATCTTGCAGAAGAGATGATCTCTACATAGTTTGATATTTTTAATTAGCTATTCTGTGAGGCAGCATCTATTCTTTATGCAAAGGGAAGCTGGCAGCCATTCATTATAAAAGGATGAACTAATTCTGTTATCAAAACACTACCTGAGATTATTTCAGTAGTTGCCCCTTTTAGGAAAACTACATGTTGATTTTTTTTAACTAATAAGGAAATCCTGTTTTACAAATAGCATATTTCAACAAAATCATAACATTGTCTATTTTTAGACTTCTTTATTCAATGTATTGAAATATCTCTTAATTTGTAGTAAGAATCCACAGGTAATTAATTCAAGTGATTTGAAGAGCCTGTGACAGATCTTTTTGCTATGTGGTGGTATTATGTGCTTTTTTTTTTTTTTACTGATAATATTAGCACTAAGCTTACATTCTCTTTTTAAAAGAAATTTTTTTTTGTAGTTGTAGATGGACAGAATGCCTTTGTTTATTTTTATGTGGTGCTAAGGATGGAACCCAATGCCTCACACATGCTAGGCAAGTGCTCTGCCACTGAGCTATAGTCCCAGCCCCTCTTTTTTTTTTCCTTTTTCTTTCTAAGTATCAATGATTTTTCCCAGGTTTAAGGTATATGTGGTCAACATAAGAACTTTGTGTGTTTTTATTTCTGTAAAGCAAAAAACTTAAATCTTGATTTATTATAGGCAATACTGTGAATATTCAGACACTGCTGTAACTGGGACTTTGTGCTTTTACTAATAAAGAGCCTTTTGCACTTTTTTAGTGGTAACTTAAAATGATCACAATGATCTTTGAAACTTAAGTATGTAATACATAAATGTTGGGAGGGGGAATGGGGGTTGAAGTCACAGTCTCTGTGGGCTGCACAAACACTCTACTACTGAGGTACATCCCTAGCCCAGTTTTTATTTTGAGACAGGGTCTCATTAAGTTGCTCAGGCTGGCCTCCTGTCTTGATTATTCTAGTGGTTGGGATTGTAGGCATACACTACCACACTGGGCTAAATATCAATTTTAGATATTAAAATGATTAATGTGAGTAAAACGTTTGCTTATATATTATTGCTTCTGTTGATTATATACATTTTAACTTCAGATTTGTTCATAATTAACTGTTGCATTATGGTGACATAGTAGAAAATAAAATTTAATAAGCCATTATCTGCATTGTTATAAATAAACTAGCATCTACAGTGAAGTTGTCTGGTACCAACTAGAACTTTTACTTTTTTTCCCCTTGTGATATTGAGGCATTCACTTCAGTTCTCTAGGCCTCTTCTTCATTTGTAAAATTAGAAGATTGGGCTGGATTACTCTTAATTCCTTCAAATTCCAAAAGTCTATATTTCTGTGGTTTTTGTTTTTGTTTTTGTTTTGGTGTGTGTGTGTGTGTGTTTTCCGTACTAGGGATTGAACCCACGACCTCATGCATCATGGGCAAATGCTTTTATCACTTTGCTACATTCCCAACCTTTTTTTACTTATTTTTTATTGTGACACAGGGCCTCATTCTGTTATCCAGGCTAGCCTTGAACTTGTGAGCCTCCTGCTTCAGTCTCCTGAATAGCTTCGAATACAGGTGTGTGCCACACATCCAGCTCCAAAAATATGTGATTTTTTTAAGTCTTAGAATTACTGGATTAAATAAAGTGGGTTTAGAATGATATAGGAGGGATAAATTTATCATTATAAAAAATACATATTTGGCCAGGCTGGTGGCGCACATCTGAAATCCCAGTGGCTTTGGAGGCTGAAGCAGGAGGATTACGAATTCAAAGCCATCCTCAAAAAGCGAGAAACTAAGTAACTCAGTGAGTTCCTAAATAAATGTGTCTAAATAAAATATAAAACAGGGCTGGGGATGTGGCTCAGTGGTCAAGTGCCTCTGGGTTTAATCCTCAGTACCAAAAAAAGTAAATAATTGCAGGTAAAACATTAAGGGGCCTGGAAGACTTGAGACAGTAGGATTGCAAGTTCAAGGCCAGCTTTAGCAACTTGGTGAGACCCTGTCTCAAAATGAAAAATAATAAATAGCTCAGTTGTAAATTGCCCCTGCATTAAATTCCCAATCCCCCCTCCCTCCGCAAAAAAAAAAAAAAAAAAAAAAAAAATATATATATATATATATATATATATATATATATATATATATTAGCAGGGATTTTCCATTTAGTATTTATTTGCATTTGTGCTTCAGTACTAACATAATTGTTACATTTTTATGTCCTTGAGATTGGATGTATAAGTGTATGATATCCTTATTGAACCCTGAATTTAGCAATATTATAAATTTTTCTTTTTAAGTTTTAAAGAACTTAGGAATTTCAGAGGGCTGGAGTTGTAGCTCAGTGATAGAGTGCTTGCCTAGCACAGGTGAGGCACTGGGTTTGATCCTTGGCACCACGTACAAAATAAACAAAAAATAAACATTAAATTCTTTAAAAGAAAAAAAAATTATTTCAGAAATGCCTGTACACTGTTAATCATGTTGCTACCAGCCCAGTGGTTTGTGTGTGTCAGAACAGTAAAGGGCATTAATATGGAAGAGTTTAGTTGTCTTTCCTGACACTTTGGAATATTAGCATGTTTTCACTTAATTTAGCAGCAATCTGGCATTCATAAATGTACTCAAATGTTTTTGAAGCAGTTTATTTTTATTTCTCATTTGATCTGTGTGAACTACATTAGGAGTGAGCTAAAGAAGCTGGTGTGAACACTAAAATGCTTTCCTTGAAAGTAATCTTTAAAAAAAATCTGCTATGGTTTTAATTAATTTAACTTACATGGTGGCACTTACAGGTTGAAATCTTGTATAGAAATTGTTACTTGTTTTATTAAATTCAGTAGATGAGAATGTCTTGTTTGTTTCTTGGTCCTGAACTGAAGAAGTGGATTCTACAAAGAAAGAAAGGAAGAAAAAAAAAAAAAAAAACCTTTCTTAATGAAATACATCTCAGTAGGAAGATAGAGAGAATGAGCTTAGTTTCAATGGTAGGGTAGACTGAAAGGATGACTACTGGTAGACTCTGGAAGAAATTATTGCTTAAAGATAAATACTAGCACTATACCATGTGAGAAGCCCTGCATATAGGGGGAAAGGCACTAGATTATTACAAAAGGTTTTTATACTAAAACCATTGTTCATGGTTCCATTATCTAGCATTCTTTGTATTTGGTAAGTAGACCTGGGTTAGACACTATGCTTGGTGTAGAAGATACAAAGTTGTTGTTTTTTTTTGGGGGGGGGGGGTTTGATACCAGGGATTGAACTCCAGGGCATTTGACCACTGAGTCACCCCCCCAGCCCTATTTTGTATTTAGAGACAGGGTCTTGCTTTTGCTGAACTGGCTTTGAACTTGCAATCCTCCTGCCTCAGCCTCCTGAGCTGCTGGGATTATAGACGTGTGCCACGGCACCTGGCACAAAGGTTTTGAGTATAAAATTTTCACACAAGTTTATGAGGAAGTCAGCCAGATGAGGTTCAATGAAGGAGGATCATGTAAGCCTTAAAGAGTCAGAGTAAAGTTGCCGGAGAGTATATTCTGGTTAAATTGAATCTTGGAAGACATAGGAATTAGCCAGAGAAATCAGAAGGGGCAGAGACTTGCTTAGCATCTTCATAGTTGAAAAGAATTACTCTTTTCAAGACTCAGTGATATGCTAACTGTGTGAAATTTCCAAATAATTTTGAATATAAAGAAGTCACTGCATTATTTATTGCCTAATTACAAACCCTATATCATTTGCCATATAATTTAGTAATTACTGCCCATATATATCCTTGTACTCTCTTTCCTGGCATCTTTCAGTATATTAGGATGAATACAGAAATTGTTTTATATGTGAAACTGCAAAATGAACTTGTTACCTCTCACTTATTATTTGAAATGTATTTGTTGCAGAAATTTAGAAATTTTAGCATTTTTAGATATTTGAAATGTTACTGTGTACATGACTGATATTGTTTACAAACATGAACAACTTAATCATTTGCTTAACAAAAAGTATAATGTATAAAATTATTTTAAAATATAGATGTTAGGATTTTGTGTATTTTTAAAAATATTTTTAGTTATACATGAACATAATATCTTTATTTTGTTTATTTTTATGTGGTGCTGGGAAATGAACCCAGAGCCTCACATGTGCCAGGCAAGCTCTCCACCACTGAGCCACAAACCCAACCCAGGATTTTGTATATTTTTATATGACCTATGTACTTATTGACTTTATTGCTTCTTATTAAAAATTTTTGTTATGAAAAAAGTAAATTCTTTCTCTCATACTTAAATTTCTGAGGAAGTCAGCCAGATGAGGTGAGTTCATGAGGTCAGGGAGATAATGAATGGTAACAGCTAATAAGCAATGAAGTAGGTCAAAATAGAACATACATATTTCCTCTGATGGAAGCAGGTTATGCTGATTGCTGTACAGAAATGGGGCACACTGCCAGGTGTGGTAATTGTTTTTCCAAGAAAAATGTAAATCTGTATTTTGTAGATACAGCTGCAGCTCATTCAGACTGAACAGATTTATGACAAATTGACAGAATACTCTGAAAGCTTTGTCTTCTAGTATTCTTAGGCAGTACATGAATTATTTTATTGAAATTTTTATGGTTGCAATGTTTTCCTGAATTGTATTTTTTTTAAAGAGAGAGAGAAAGAGGGTTTTTTTAATATTTTTTTTTTTAGTTTTTGGTGGACACAACATCTTTATTTTATTTTTTTTATGTGGTGCTGAGGATCGAACCCAGCGCCCCACGCATGCCAGGCAAGCGCACTCCTGCTTGAGCCACATCCCCAGACCGAATTGTATTTTTGGTAGCTCTCAGCATTGTTTTTCTTTTTACTTTTTCTTGAAGAACTGAAAAGTTGACCAGATGGTTGTTTCAACTGTGTCTGATTTTAGATATTATTTAGTAATATCTGGGAATCATAATTCTAGAGGAAATATTGTATTCTATTTTTCATTACCAGTTAGTGAGCTCTTGATAATGAGTAGCAATTAGTAACATTTTAATAATGTTTTAAGTTTGTTAATATTTGAGCATTTACATATTCAGTGGATTTGTGTAGTAACTTGAATAATTACTGTCTTCCCTCTTTCTTAAAGGATATTTGATTTTTAATTTCAGGAAAATAATTTTAATCAATTTCTGTGAAAAGTATGTCCTTGGGTGATAGAATCTAAATACATGCACATTTTTCTTTTTTTAAAATATTTATTTTTTAGGTGTAGATGGACACAACACAATGCCTTTATTTTTATGTGGTGCTGAGGATAGAACCTGGGTCCCGCCCGTGCTAGGCGAGCACTCTACCGCTGAGCCACTATCCCAGCCCCACATGTACATTTTTCTACAGGAGTCTATGTATGTGGGTTTGGTATTTCGTTTTTTGGTTCTAGGGATTGAACCCAGGGCTGTTTAGCCAGTAAGCCACATCCACAGCTCTGTTTTATTTTTTATTTTGAAACAGGATCTTACTAAGTTGCTAAGGCTAGATTTGAACTTAAATCCTCCTGCCTTAGCCTCCCAAGCTGTTGTGATTGTGGGTATGTGCCACTGTCTTTGGCTATTTTCTTTTTATTAATAATTTTTTTCTTCAATTCATTTAATTAAAGACAAGTAGGAAGAAGTCAAGCAAAAGTCCTACAGTCTTCAAACCAAATGAAATAATGATTTTTTTTCTTCAGCCTTTTTTTCCCTTTGTAAATCTTTCCCTGATCTTGAAGATTTGGAATAGTTTATGTGGTTATGGTGATATTCATATATTGTTTTATATCTTGATCTTTTTGAGGATGGGTGCTAGGGATTGAACTCGACCTCACACATCCTACTACTGAGCTATACCTCTAACCCATCTTGATTTTTTTGGTGGGGTGGGTGATAGGATTGCCTAGCCCGTAGTGAAACAGTCTCACTAAGTTAGCTAGGGCCTTGCTAAAATTGCTGATGCTGACTTTGTACTTGACGATCCTGCTGCTTCAGCCTTTTGGAGTTGGTGGGGTTACAGGCATGCCACTGCACCTGGCTCCATCTTGATTTAAGAACATTTTCTATATAGTTAATCCTGGTAAGCATTGCCTTTTTTCTTTTTTCTTTTTATTCTACTTAGTTATACATGATAGCAGAATGCATTTCAAATCATTGTATACGAATGAAGTACAACTTTTCAGTTCTCTGGTAGAGTCACACCATTCATGCAATCAAACGTGAACGTAGGGTAGTGATGTCCATCGAAGTCCACCATTTTTCCTGCCCCATACTCCCCTCCCCAGCCTCCCCTTTGCCCAATCCAAAATTCCTGCATTCTGCTCATGTTCCCCCGCCCCCATTATGATCAGCATCCACTAATCTGAGAAAACATTTGGCCTTTGGTTTTTTGGGAGTGGTGTACTTTGCTTAGCATGATTTTCTCCAGCTCCATCCATTTATCTATAAATGCCATGATTTTATGCTCTTTTAGTGCTGAGTAATATTCCATTGTGTATATATACTCCAGTTTATCCGTTCATCTATTGATGGGCATCTAGGTTGGTTCCATAGTTTAGCTATTTTTATAAATTGTGAATTCACAAATTTGTGAATTTGTGAGTTGTGCTGCTATAAACATTGATGTGGTTGTGTCACTATAGTATGCTGATTTTAAGTTCTTTGGGTATAGATGGATATAGACTGAGGAGTGAGATAGCTGGGTCAAATGGTGGTTCCATTCCAAGTTGTCTAAGAGTGGTTGCACCAATTTGCAGTCCCACCAACAGTGTATGAGAGTACCTTTTCCCCTACATCCTTACCTAAGCATTGCCTTAATAACTGTATTTTGTTGAACTAGAAACCATAATTTAAACTTTTTTTGTACAATCAAATAGTTTGCTTCTGATTATGTGTTACTAAGAAGAGTGCTAAGCCAACTTTATACTTGAAGGCTTTCTAAATTTTGGAGTAGTTCCCAAATTCCCTGTATTTGACTTTTATTGGTTCAAACTGTAAGCCCTTAAGGATTTCATGTATTGTTTCCAAAGGCACCATGTACTGTTACTAGTAATGTTGTAAAATCCTGTTTCTTTCTGTTTGTACATGTATTAGAATTATTATTTTTTTCAGTACTGGGGATTAAACCCAGAGGCACTCTACCTCTGAACTGCTCCTTCCTCCCCAACCCCCACCTTTTTTTCTAAATTTTGAGGCAGAATCTCACTAAATTGCCCAGGCTGGCTTTGAACTTGGAATCCTTGTGCCTGGGCCTCCCAAGGGCCACCCTTGCACCCGGCTAGAATTACTCTTTAAAAAGGTCTTCACTATTGATAGGCAAAAAAAAAAAAAAAATCTCTTTAGTATTTTAAAATATTTCTCCCTGATTATAAAATTAGTATCTGTTGAAAAAATTATAGAAATTAAAAATGCATAAGAAAATGTCCTCAAACTCATGGTCCAAACCTAATTGTTATTAATGTTTTAGTGTAACACCTCCTATTGTTTTCTCGGTATACTGATATATATGAACTTGTGATTTATAATTATGTTGTTTACTAGTTTGCATTTTCATCTAATAGAAAGGTCTCTAATTCGTAGTCTTTGATTTTCTTTTTAATTTTTTTTCCATTTAAAAAATTTTAATGGATTATATATTTGTGTAGTATCAAGTTGAAAAGGTATGGGAGGTTATATAGTTTAAAACAAAAACAAAAATAAACCTTCTAGGACTGGGGTTGTGGTTTATGTTGTGGTACAACAGCACCACATAAAAATAAATAAGTAAAATAAAGTAATTGTGTCCTATCTACAACTGAAAAACAAAACAAAACACGCCTTCCTTTTACTCCTCTTTCCTAACTACCCCTTTCCTCTCCCATCAGCATGTGAGACAAGTGCTGTACCACTGACATCTATCCCCTACCTTCCTCTCAGCCCCACTTTTTTTTTGACCTAGGGTCTCACTAAGTTGCCCAGGCTGGCCTGGAACTTGTAATGCTCCTACCTCAGACTCTTTAGTAGCTGGGATTATAGACATGGACCGTATCCTGCCAGATGTCTCTGAATTAAGCAAATATATACAGAGTTTTGTTTTGGAGTCTTTTTTTGATTGTTTGTTTTTCTTTTAAAAATGTATTATACAAAGCTGGAGAGAAGAAGGAGGATGGGAGGGAAAAGTGGGGGGGATCATACCTGAAATCAGTTTTTATGCATGTATGAATTTGTTGAGATGAACGTAATTACTGTGTATAATTATAAAGCTCTAATAATAAAAAATAATAAAAATTTTAAAAAACTAAAAAGATTAGATTTGGGCTGGGGATATAGATCCATTGGTAGAGTGCTTGCCTCTCATGTACAAGACCCTGGGTTCAATCCTCAGCACCACCAAAAAAAAAAAAAAAAAAAAAAAGATTTGCTGTAGGGAGGAGGAAAAATAAGAAACCATTGAAAGGAATATTGATTGGCTGAGGTTGTGGCTCTCGGTGGTAGAGTGCTCGCCTAGCATGTATGAGGCCCTGGGTTCCATCCTCAGCATCACATAAAAATAAATAAATAAAATAAAGGTATTGTGTCCAACTATAACTAAAAAATAAAATATTTTTTAAAAAAGAAAGGAATATTGATGTTTATTAAGGAATAATTATCATGTGCATGACCTGTAAGTAAATGGCTACAAACCCAACTGTGATGCATAGTTCTAATTGGCCCCAACATACTGAATTTTATTCAAATGGAGGTGGATTCTGAGATAACACTTTAAGAAACAGTGTTTAAAATATTAGGAAAGAAAGAAGACATTGGTGTTCAAATTTTCTATTTTGTTTGCATGTAATTCTTGGTCACTCATGGTCTTTATTGAGTGTGAAGCACTAAAAAGACTAAATGATAAACTTGAACTCATTTTAAAAAGTAAATAAAAATATACAAAGAACAGCCAGGCATGGTGGTGCACGCCTATAATCACAGCAACTCAAAAGTGTGTGTAAGGCAATGGAAAGTTTGAAGCCAGCCTTAGCATTTTAGCAGGACTATCTATAAGGGGGTGGTTTGGGTTGTGCTTGGGGATGTAGCTCAGTGGTAGAGCACCCCTGAATTCAGTCTTCAGTGCTGCAAAATAAGTAAATAAAATAAAAATATGCCAGGAACACAAATTATGCACATATTTGTTCCCTAGCTTGCACCACCCTCTTTTTAATATCTTGGATTAGCAGTATAGCTATCTTCACTCTTTTATAGCTCTGTACATTGTATGGGATATACTACAGTTTGTGTAACCTGTACATGTACATTGTATACAAATGTTTGAATATACTAAGATTTCTGTGACTGTCCTTCCTTGATGGCCAGTTAGACTTACAGCCTTTTACTGTTGCAAATCATGGTGCATTGAATAACTTGTACATTTTCTATTTTGCAAATTTGTAAGAATATACATTAAAAAATTCCTACAAATTTTTAGAAGTGGTATTACTGAGTCAAAGTTGATTTGTTGTTAAATTGGCAAAGGATTGTATTAATCTACCCGTTCACTAGCAGGAACAATCTATGAGACAGTATTTTTTGTTTTTGTCACTCCAATAAGTGAAAAATGTCTTTGTGATTTTAATATGTAACAATATGATTTCTTAAGTCAGTCCCCCAAATCCAAAGGCCAAATATTCTCCCTGATATGCAGATGCTAATTTACAATAAATGGTATGTGGGGGGTAGGGAAGATTAGACAAAGGGGATTAGACAAAGGGGAATGGAGGGGAGGGACAGGGGATGGGAATAGGAAAGACAATAGAATTAATCAGATATAACTTTCCTATGTTCTTATATGAATATATAGCCAGTGTAACTTCACAACATAACCATAAAAACGAGAAGTTATACTCCATGTATGTATGCTATGTCAAAATACATTCTACTGTCATGTATAACTAAAAAGAAGAAATTTAAAAATTTAAAAGAATAAGATTTCTACTGGCTAGATGATATTTTGCTTCATGAGCATATCATTTATTTTAGTAATTCCTATTACTGGACTGTTTTTTTTTTTTTTTTTTACTATTATAGGAAATTGTGTAGTGACAACTCCTGTATGTAGTTTTTAAGCTTAAAATCCCAACCATGTTAGTTTTTAAATTTTTCATTTAGTATTTAACAGACTTCTTTTTTCTGTTATTAAAAAACACTTGTGTGTTCAGAGGTAGTCCATCAGATGAACTACTTTACTTAACTGTTACGTTAGACATTTTAGTTTTTTTCTAATTATTCATTATTATGAAAAATATATCAAAGACTTTGATTTAAAATTGTTATCTATATTCATTGTTTCTAGTTTATCATATCACATTGAAGGTCCCTTTTATTACAATTATTTCACTTTTTGCAAATTATCTGTTTATCCCATTAAGTGGCCTTTGTGCTTATTGTTTGGTATGTGGACACCATCAGTAGTGGTTCTTGAAGTTGGGGGGCAGAAGGACAGTGAGGTTTTTTGGTTGTCATAGTGACTGATACTTAATAGGGCCAGGGTTGCTTAATGTTCCGTACTGCATTGAGTAGGACAGCTCTCTCAAAGTATTGTCCTACTGGCACCATTTCTATGCATATGCATTGTTCTACTGTTAAAAAATCAATACATTGATTTGTTGAAAATATTTTTCTAATTTCCTCAAGACAAATAGGAATAATATTTTTTCCATGAGTTCAAGTCTTTTTTAAATTTTTTAAAAAATTTAATTTGTTATATATGGCAAACAGAATGCATTACAATTCATATTACACATATAGAGCAGAGTTCAAGTCTTTATCTCCATTATTTACTTCATTTTTAGTAAATCTAAAATTTATTTGATATTCAGTGATTAGGAAATATTCACATGTATTTTGCTTAGTTTCCACTTGGGTGTGGCACACAATTTTGTGAAAAGATTGTTTCCTAAGATCGTCTAGTCTTAAGTCTTTTTTAAAATATTGTATTTATTTATTTGTAGTACTGGGAACTGAATCCTGAGGTGCTCTACCACTGATCTATATCCTGAGCCATTTTACTTTTTGTTTTGAGACTGTTTTGGGTTTTTTTTTTTTTTTTGGTCCTGATAAGTAATTCAACTGATCTCAGACTTGAGATTCTCCTATCTCTGCCTATTGAGTAGTTGGGACTGCAGGCATGTGCCACTGTGCTCAGTTTAGATTAAATCCCTTTGTTTTTATGCAGTACTGGAGATTGAATTCAGAGGCACTGTACTACTGAGCAACTTCACGAGCCTTTTTTATTTCTTATTTTGTGACAAGGTCTTGCTTAATTACATAGACTTACCTCAAAATTGATGTCTTCCTTCCTTAGCCTCCCCAGTTGCTAGTATTATAGTCATGTGACACCATGCCTGGCTCAGTTTAGGCTTAGACAAATCTTAAACAGCAATAACAATCATGAAAGTGAGACACTTAAAAAATATTAAGCTCTCTTTTTTGTTGTTTTCTTTTTGTTTGTTTGTTTGTTTTGGTTCTAATTAGTTACACATGACAGTAGAATGCAGTTTGACATATTGTACTCAAACGAAGCCCAATAAGTTAAGCTCTTTTTTTTTTTTTAACCTATTATTTTTCTGTTTAGAGACAGGGTCTCACTGAGTTGCTTAGCCTCTCGCTCGCTGTTGCTGAGGCTGGCTTTTTGAACTTGTGATCCTCCTCCCTCAGCCTCCTGAGCCACTCGGATTACAGGTGTGTGCCACCGAGTCTGGGAAGTTAAACTCTTTTGAAGAGTTTCTTTTATAAGTGTTTTACACAACCTGAGATATGGAAAAAAAAAATAAAAAACTCATCTATAACCCATTTAGTTAGGGATAGAATCTTTTTTCCCCCACTCTTCTTCAATATTATTGTTTGTTTGTTTGTTTGTTACCAGGGGTTGAACCCAGGGCACTTTACCACTGAGCCAGATCCCCAGCCTTTTTTTTTTTTTTTTTTTTTTTTAATTTTTGAGATAGGATCTCACTAAGTTTCTAAAGCAGGTTTTGCACTTGTGATCCTTCTGCTTCAGCCTCCTGAGCTGCTGGAATTACAGATAGAGATAATATCTTAATGTTTTCATATATTTTCTACTATTTTTGTTTTATTAATTTTAAGTTGGTGAACTAACAATTGAACCTATTCTCATTGCAAAATTTGAAACATACAATTAGAGCTAAAGATGCCATTGACTTCTGTCCTTAATCCTGATATCGTTTGAAGAAATGCTATTTGCAGTTTTTATATGTATTCTTGAGACCTTTATCTGTAGAAGTAGGATATTTTATGGTGCTAAAAAAGTACTTCTGTGCATCTTTTTTTGAAGGGACTGTTAGGGTCTTGGGTAGGTTTCTTGGATTATCTAAATAAGACTGTTTTTTGATACAATAGGCTTCACTTATGCTAAGCAAACATCTGGTATCACTGGGCTATATCCCAGCCCTGGATTAAATATATGCAACTTTTTCTTTCTTTCTTCCTTCCTTTCTGTTTTTCTATCTTTCTTTCTTTTGGCACTAGGTATTGTACCCAGGTCACTCTACTACTGTACTACATATCCTGCCTTTTTAATATTTTTTATTTGAGAGAGAATCTAAGTTGTCCAGATTTCCAAGTAGCTGGGATTATAGGTGTGCACCACTATATCTGGCTGTTTTTTTTTTTTTTTTAAATTGAACCTCCCCAGTCCTTTTCTTTTTTTTTTTTTAATTTTTTTTTAAAGAGAGAGAGAGTGTGTATGTGTGTGTGTGTGTGTGAGAGAGAGAGAGAGAGAGAGAGAGAGAGAATTTTTTTAATGTTTATTTTTTAGTTCTCGGCAGACACAACATCTTTGTTGGTATGTGGGGCTGAGGATCGAACCCGGGCTGCACGCATGCCAGGCGAGCGCGCTACCGCTGAGCCACATCCCCAGCCCCCGATATATCTGGCTGTTATATACCACTTTTGAACTGCCAAATAGTTTTTAAATAACATGTACATATCATAATTTATTCAGCTATTCTCCCATTATGATATATTTGGGGAGTTTCCATTTTTATTGTTTTAATGTTGGAGCCTTACTGTCCTTATCCTCTCACATTTATTCGTTTATTTAATAAATAGCGATTACCTGCCATGTGCTCAGCACTGTTTGCAGCACTAGGGGGTGAAGAGGGGACTAAGACTTAAAGTCTGTCATGTCATAGAACTTATATTCTTATGACTAGAGATTGATATAAAAACTTGAATTTAGGGGCTGGGGTTGTGGCTCAGTGGCAGAGCCGCCTGCCTTACACATATGAGGCTCTGGGTTCAATCCTCAGCACCACATAAAAATAAATAAACAAAATAAAGATTTTTTTTTACACTTGAATTTATAATAAAGTGCCAGTTAACTGGGGTGGGTGGGGAGAATAAAGCAGAAGAAAAGGGTGTTACTATTTTGGATAGAATAGTCAGGGATGGCCTTTATGAAGAGAAGGTGCTACCCGAGCAGTAACCTAAATGAGGGAATGAGCCATGTGAAAATTTGGAGTAAGCTTGTTCCACATAGAGGGAATAGTAAATAAAGGAAAAAACAAGGAAATAGGTCATGGGATAGTTGAAGAACAGCGGGAGTACCAGTGTGACTGAAGTAATGTTGAAGAAAGTGGTAGGGGGTAAAGTTGTATGGGTCAATAAGAGATAAAATATTTAGACTATGTAATTGTAATACATTAACCATGAGCTACTTGTGGTTACAGAGCATTTGAAATGAGGCTAGCTTGAATTGAGATACACTGAAAGTATAAAATATACACTGGATTTTTAAGACTTGGTACAAAAAAGAATGTAAAATATCTTAATTATATTTTTGTGTCAGTTATATATTGATAATATTTTGGATACACTGAGTTAAAATAAAATACATTACAGAATTTAACTAGTTTTTACTTTTCAAAATATGGTATCTAAAATAATTTAAAACTACATATGTGGTTCATATTTCTGTTGGGCAGTACTGTTTAGAGCCTTAAAGTCCATGGAAAACATTTTAATTGTGATTGTAAGACATTAGAGTTTTAAAAGACATGATAAATTTTATTTATATATGCGTTTATTAATTACTTTGGTTGAACCAGGCATGCTTTATCATTGAGCTACATTTCCAGACTTTTTTTTTTTTTAGTCAGGATCTTGCTAAATTGCTTAGGGTCTTACTAAGTTGCTGAGCCTGAAACTTTCTATCCTCCTGCTTCAGTTTCCTGAGTCTCCTGGATTACAGGAGTGTACTGTCATGCCTACCTTACTTATTTGATTCCAATCCTGGGAATAAAACCCAGTGGCACTCTACCACTGATCTACATGCTCAGCCCTTTTTAGTGTTGTTTTTTTTTTTAAACATGGGCTCAAATTAGTGGGCTCATTAATTTGCTGAGGCTGACCTCGAACTTGGTATCCTCCCACCTCAGCCTCCTGAGCATCTGTGATTATAGGTATGGGCCACCACATCTGGCTAAAATTTATGATTTGAAAGAATCATTTCATTTTGGTTATTCTGTGGGTAATAGTACAGGACTAAAAATAAAAAAACAGAAACTAGGTGGGAGGATGTTGCAGTAGTCCAGATAAGGAAGGACTATATTTGTAAAGATAGACTATTTAGGATAATTTTTAAAGCACTCTTTTTAAAAAAAAATCTCATTTTAATATTTATTTATTTATTTATTTATATGTGGTGCTGAGGATCAAACACAGTGCCTCACATGTACTAGGCAAGTGCTCTATCACTGAGCCACAAACCCAGCCCCTATTTAGCATAGTTTTTGAAGTTAGAGCCATCTATATTTAAATGGTTTGGAAAATGAGGTGTGAGGGAGAGTGAAAACAAAGATGACTACCAAGTTTACAGACTTATCATCTGGGACAGGAATAATGTTTACTGTCTATTTGAGGGAATGAGGGTAGGAGGAGAATAAAGAGTTTTGTTTTAGATATATTTATTATTTTTAACAAAATAAGCTTTTTATTGAAATAATGACAGTATACTGAAAAGTACAGAAATTCCTGCACATAGCTCAACGTTTTTCACAAGTAAACTTGCCTGTACACAGTGTTCATTCAGATCAAGGAACAGAATAAATCACTATCCTAGTAGCCCCAACCTATTCAAACTCCATAAATTAGTTGTGATAGTCATTCCATTTTCCAAGTCCTACAAATATAAGATTGTTTACATTTTATCTAGGAATTGAAAAACATAAATCATCAAAGATTTTGTCTGAAAGGTTATGGGCAAATGGAGTTCTTTTTTTCAGCTTTAATCATTTTTGCCTCATTTTCAAATTTGGAGTTTGTTTTTAAGAATATACTATTATAAGGTATTAAGAGTAATAGTAAGAAGTTTGGCATGTTTTTGGCAGTACTGTACCTAAACACATATGAATAGAAATCACCACCTGTGACACTGTAATTAAAAAAAAAAAAGCTATAGAAGTTTCTTTGGAGGAAAATAGTATAAAAAATTCTGTTTCTGGCTCTTTCTTCATCCTCAAAGTAGAAAATTTAAGAAGGCCTACAAAAATTGTTTAGAAGATAAAATGTAATTGGATACTGCCATTAAGTAGTAATTTAATGTTTTCCCGTAAGATTGGATAGTTTCCTCATATTTGTGGAGTCATAGTATTCTCAATTCCAAATATACAGCAAGCAAAATACTATATACATAAAGACATACTGCAACAAATTTAGCAGGACACTATAAAGTTGCTAGGTTTTGTTGTTGTTGTTGTTTTGGTACTGGGGATTGAATTCAGGGGCACTTGTCTCTGAGCCACATCCCCAGCTACTTAGAGACAGAGCCTCATTTTTGCTGAGACTGGCTTTAAATCACGATCTTCCTGCCTCAGCCTCCTGAGCCGCTGGGATTGCAGGCATGTGCCACCACGCCTGGTTAGGTTTTTTGGTTTTGTTTTTAAAGAAAATTCGTGTCTGGGGTGGGGATGTGGCTCAAGCGGTAGCTCGCTCACCTGGCAAGCGTGCGGCCCGGGTTCGATCCTCAGCACCACATACAGACAAGGATGTTGTGTCCACCGAAAACTAAAAAATAAATATTAAAAAATTTCTCTCTCTCTCTCTCTCTCTCTCTCTCTCTCTCTCTCTCTTTCTCTCTAAAAATAAAAAAGAAGAAAATTTGTGTCTGTAGAATTCTGGAGGATTTGAAAGATATCTTTTTGTTTCCTTTGTTTTATTTAAAACAATACCACTATCCATTATATCTGTTAGAATTTTGAGATGGAGAAAGTTAGGAGAAAATGATATTTTTCCATGCAGTAATTCCAAAGTGAATATACCAATACTTTGACTGAATTCAAATGCAAAATAATCTTTTATATAATTTAATCCCTAATTCACATTAACAACACTAAACAAATAGGTTAATACATATAATTTGCATTTTTGTCATTGTTGGTAATTTGGACAAAGAGGTTATCATCCCTTACTTTTCCATTGCTTTTGTTGAATGCTCTGACTTGTGGTTTATGTAAAATTGATAAGGGTTAGTATGTGAACCTACACAAATGATAAAATTGTGTAGAACTAAATGTAAGTTAAACTAGGGACATGTTAGTAAGATAGGTGATAGGTAGGTTGTATCAGCCTCAGTTTTACTATGATATAAAGATTTTGCAAAATGTTCTCATTAGGAGTATATTAAGCAACTTTGCATTACTGTAATTAAATACCTGAGATAATTAATTTGTAAAGGGAAAAGGTTTATTTTGGCTCATGGTTTTAGAGGTTCCAGTCCAAGACAGGGCATGAATTACTTTAGGCCTGTGATAAGACATGGCGTAAGTACAAGTGGTAGAACAGAAGTGCTTATACCCATCAACCAGGAAGCAAAGAGAAAAAGACAAGAGGCTGGAGTCTCACAATCCCCTTCCACTAGGCCTTATTTCCTTTTTTTTTTTTTTTTAAAGAGAGAGGAGAGAGAGAGAGAGAGAATTTTTTTTTAATATTTATTTTTTAGTTCTCGGCGGACACAACATCTTTGTTGATATGTGGTGCTGAGGATCGAACCCGGGCCGCACGCATGCCAGGCGAGCGCGCTACCGCTGAGCCACATCTCCAGCCCTAGGCCTTATTTCCTAAATGCTTCATTACCTGCCAGCAGCACCACCCTGGGACCAAATCTTTAATAATATAAGCACTTTTGGGGAATGTTTATCTAGACTATATCAGGGTGAAACTGTGTGAAGTTTATACTGGATCTGTCTATTATTTCCTTTAACTGCATGTGAATCTACAGTTGTCTCAGTAAAAACTTCAATTAAGAGAGTGGGATATAGCTAAGCAAAAAAGCACATGGTTAGCATGAGCAAGACCTTAGGTTCAGTTCATAGCTGGCAGGGTGGGGGGGTGGCCCAGGGGAGAGATCTACACAGGATAAAGCCTATAAATCTTAGAGTTTCCCTGGGCCTAAAATATAGTGTACTGTTTGCTGAGCCACCAGCTTAGTTTAGATATACTCATTTTCATAAAAGCATATACATTTTAGTTAGTCGCTTCTGAAAGTTGAAAATGTCATTTTTATTGTCAGTTTGTATACTATTTAACTTACTGGCTTTGTTTCATCTGTTCTTCACCTTAAACTCCCTACCCCCATCAGATATTACATTCAAAATTTCAAGTTTTAAAAATCAGGGCATTACCAGAAAAAAAGTTCTATTAAAAATAAGTATCTGCTATGTAGATAAACCTGGTACACAGTATAATCCTCATTGGTATGTCTATAATAGCACATCAGGAAAGGCAATTGCTCATGATTAAAAACTGGCCTCGCCAGGCACCGTTTCTCACGCCTGTAATCCCAGCAGCTCAGGAGTCTGAGATGGGAGGATTGAGAGTGCAAAGCCAGCCTCAGCAAAAGTGATGAGCTGAGCAACTCATTGAGACCCAGTCTCTAAATAAAACACAAAATAGGGCCGGGGATGTGGCTCAGTGGTCAAGTGGCCCTGAGTTCATTCCCAAGTACCAAAAAAAAAAAAAGTAGCCTCATGTAATGAGTGAAACTTATTGTTGTGCTTTTATTTAGCATTTATATCTACCATATATTACTATTATTAAAATACTCTACCCTGCTCAGTGTGGTGGCTCACAGATGTAATCCCAACGACTTGGGGTGCTGAGGTATGAAGATTATAAGTTCAAGGCCAGTCTCAGCAATTTATTGAGGCCCTAGCAACTTAGAGAGATCCTGTCTCAAAATAAAAAGGGCTTATGATGTGGCTCAGTGGTTAAGCAACTGAGTTCAATCCCCAGTACCTAAACAAAAATTCTACTTTGTTCTTTATAGATGATTTATTTTTGATGGTGTTTAGAATTCCTCCTACCAACAATACTTGCAGCTCCACTATTGAGCATATATATCCCCAGCCATTTTTATTTCTTATTAAGTCTCATGTTTTAATCAGAACTCTCATTTTTGCTTTCTAGGAGCAAAGAATTGAATCAATTGCCCTTGTTGGTGTTCTTTTTTCAATTTAAAGGTAATCTACCTGTCAGTTCAGTTGTCATACAAACTTAATACAATTTTCTGTTTGTGCTGGCAATCTTATATTTGGTTGATAAAATAAATTTGATTGTATGATAATGGCTAAGCCTTTGAAGTCTTTTCTATTCTCACAAAACACAATCTAATCTCTGAGAGCATTAATAATCCATATGATTTACCTCATGGAAATACATATAAAAATAATTCAATTCATATTTCTGATTTTTGTTCCATGGAATTATTTTGTCAAATACTCAGGAAAAATCTTTTCTATTTTAGTCTGCATTGGAACAATGGGAATAAAAGTTCAGCGTCCTCGTTGTTTTTTTGACATCGCCATTAACAATCAACCTGGTAAGAATATTAATGTTCCTAGTTAACATTTAAAAATTAGTATTTAATACTTTAAATTAGTAAAGAAGTTTAAACCAAATACTTTCTTTTTCAGCTGGAAGAGTTGTTTTTGAATTATTTTCTGATGTGTGTCCCAAAACATGTGAGAACTTTCGGTGTCTTTGTACAGGTTTGTTCACATTTTCGGTTGCCCTAATAATTCTTAGAAATATTAGTTATAGTGCATTTTATTTGAGATTGATTTCTGCACTTGCCCGAAAAATGTGGATGTGGATGGCTTTTTAAAATGATAAATGCTTTTTTTTTTTTTTTTTTCCTGGAAGGGAGTGAAAGTTCTGTAGTTTAAAGAAATCTATACAAGAGTAGTTATATTTTACAGGGCAAAAGCTTTCATAAGTAATTTTGCTTTAATACTACTTCCTTGATTTTTGTGTTTACTAGGTATCCTGCTAATTTTTCTTCTCTACTACAGGTGAAAAGGGGACAGGGAAATCAACTCAGAAGCCATTGCATTATAAGAGTTGTCTCTTCCACAGAGTTGTCAAGGATTTTATGGTTCAGGGTGGTGACTTCAGTGAAGGTGAGACCTTGATTCCCTCAGAAGAAAACCACATATTTAAAATCTTTGTATGTCATTGATCTTAATGTTAGACAAATCCTTAGAAGTCTAAGTCTGACTTTATTCTCATTCCAATTAGTCTTTGGTCAAATTGTAGAAGTACTCATAGAATGGCATGAAAGAAGAAAACACATAGGAAATAGTTTCCCTTTTTTTTTTTCTTCTTTTCTGTAACTGGGTTTTAATCTGAGGGCTGACTCATGCTTACTGAGCAAAAGCTTTACCACTGAACTACACTCCAGTCCTTTTTATTTCATTTTTCAGACAGGATCTTGATAAATTGCCGGTATTAGCCTCAGACTTGAAATTCCCCTGCTCCAGACTTCTGAGTAGTTGGGATTAGACATATAACAACTGTATTCATCTCTAAATCTGTTGGCTGTTTTTGATTTGGAATTCTTACTACAGTTTGGTATTTTTGTTTGTTTGTTTTTGTTTTTCATGATATCAGGGATTTCAGAAACCTGGGGCACTTTACCACTGAGCGATATCCTTGGCCCTTTTTTATTTTTTGAGACAAATCTCTCATATTTTGCTTAGGGGCTTGCTGAATTGCTGAGACTGGCCTTAAACTTGAGATCCTCCTTCCTCAGCCTCCTGAGTCACAGGAATACAGGCATGCACCATCACACCCAGCTTAAAACTATTTCTAAAGACACTTTGAAAAAAAATGTTATTAATTCTTGTTGAAGAAACTGTGTAGTCATCATTAGAATCTGAAAACTGTTTTTTCCAAGAATCTTAATATGCTTTATCACATTCTTATTACAGCATCATAAGTGAAAGAAGGTAATTTGGGATCTTGTCATTGCTGATATAAAGTTAATATCTTATAATTTGCTGTTGGTCCTTTGATTCAAAAATCATTCACACACTACTTTGTAGGAAGTATGTTGGTTTAGGTAGCAACTTCAAAGAGTTCACTGTCTTGAGAATTCTGAGTCTATTTTTCATTTGTAGGAAATGGACGAGGAGGGGAATCTATTTATGGAGGATTTTTTGAAGGTAAAAATGTTTACATTTTATTCATTTGGTTATTGATTCAACTAGATTATTTATTATAATATACATGTGTATATATATATATATATATATATATATATATATATATATATACTAATGTACAACTATCTTCAACTAATCTGATGGTTAATTTTCTTTTGGGGGGGCATGTACTTGGGGTTGAACTTGGGCGCTTTACCACTGAGCCACATCCCCAGCCCTATTTTGTATTTTATTTAGAGACAGGGTCTCACTGAGGTTCCTTCGTGCCTTGCTTTTGCTGAGGCTGGCTTTGAACTCACATTCCTGTCCTAGCCTCCCTAACTACCGGCATTAGAGGCATGCACCACCGTTCCCAACTTAAGAATCCTTTTGATACTATGAGATTTGGCTAGTTTTCCCACAAATTATGTTTTCTGTCTTTTTTATTGATGTAAAAATCACTTGGAAAACTATAAGCATATGAGTGTTGAACTTAATAGCTTTCATCTTTACTTTTTGTATTCAGGTGAAATTTTATTTCAGATTTCATATGCTTTTTTCTTATATCCTTATTGTATGCTTATAATGTAACTGAAAACTTTACTTCTTTATAGATGAAAGTTTTGCTGTTAAACACAACAAAGAATTTCTCTTATCAATGGCCAACAGAGGGAAAGATACAAATGGTTCACAATTCTTCATGTAAGTATTTATAATTTGATGGTTTAACATATCCCATTTTCTGTTCTCTCTTGATGTGCCTTCCATTGGTTACTAATAAATCAGAGAGAAGCCTATAAAGGCAGGGAATTGTTTAATGAGGAAGAAGAAAGAATTATTGAACAGGGGAGTTGAAAAGTGCTGCTCAAGTTTTTAGATAATGTATATTTGTCAAGGGGACATGAGAGCCAGATTAAATACATTTCTATTGGCCAATTTATTACAGGTTGAGCATCAGAATTAATAATATTATTAGGTTTGGCACAGTGGCGCACATTTGTAATCACAGTGGCTTGGAAGGCTGAAGCAGGAGGATCCTAAGTTTAATCCAGCCTCAGCAATTTAGCAAGGTCCTAAGCAACTTAGTGAGACCCTACCTCTAAAATAAAAAATGAAAAGACTGGAATGTGGCCCAGTGGTTAAGTGCCCCTGGATTCAATCCTCAGTACCAAAAATAAAATATAACAATAACAACAATATTATTATTAGATTATATTCAAATAAAGTAGGAATCCAGGAGTCCATACTGATACATAGTAGTCCTGCATTATGTGTAGTTTTGCTTTCCATAATTTAAGTTACCCACAGTCACCCTGAAAATACTAAATAGGAAATTCCAGAAATAAACAATATATATATTTGAAATTTGACTGACTTGATGAAATCCCCATTGTTCTACTTGGCTTAAAAATCATCCCTTTGTCCATTGTGTCCATACTATATATGCTTCCTACTTGTTAGTTACTTAGTGGTCTCTTTGATAATTAGATTAGCTGTCAAGTTATTGTAGTACTTGCATAACCCTGAAGTAGTAACTTGATGCTACATCACAGTGCCCACATCATTCATTTCACTTCATCTCATTGTGTAGGTATTGTATCATCTCATTGTTGCAAGAGGAAGGATGAGTACAGTAAGATATTTTGAGTGACAGAGATAATCTCTTACTGGGCCTAATTTTTTAATTAAATTTTACCATAGGGTAGGTATATTTATATGAAAAAAATCATTTACTGGGTATATGTAGGATTCAAAACTATCTGCAATTTCAGTTATCCCCTGGGAATTGTGGAACATGTCCCTACAGATTAAGTGGGAAGTACTGTATATAAATAAGTAACAAGGGAGAAGAGAAAAGCTCGTTCCTAGTAAAACATCAACTAATAAACGTAAAAGAAATGTTGAAGTTAGAAAACTCACCATTTTGTAATCATCACAGTAATAATTGATTAAGGCAAGAATCTTCTATGGATACTAAACTTAGTGGGACAGTATTAACTAGAAACAAGATGTTTATGTTACATAGAGTATCTCTCCATAATTATGAAAGTTAAAACAATTGAGCCTCATAATTCACAGATTATGTATTTGTGGATTCACCCATACACTGGGTAGAGCCCAGGGACAAATACATGCTAGGGAAGCACTCTCACTGAGTCACATTCCTAGCCCAAGCTTTAATTTTAAAAGGAAAAAAAAAAAAAAAAAGCCTTGCAGGTGGCTCATGCCTGTAATCCCAGTGGCTCTGGAGGCAGGAGGATTGTGAGTTCAAAGGCAGCCTTAGCAAAAGTGAAGCCCTAAGCAGCTCAGTGAGACCCTGTCTCTAAATAAAATACAAAACACGGATAGGGATGGAGATGTGGCTCAGTGGTTAAGTGCCCCTCGGTTCAATCCCTGGCACCCCCTAAAAAAGAAAAAGTTTGCTGTATTATGTATACTGTAAAGCTTGCCTTTTAACCACTTTTTTGACTTGCAGTCTTCCTGCCTCAGCCTCCCAAGACACTGAGAGGCCTTTTAAACACTTAACTGTGTAGTTCAGGCATGTTTATCAAATTCCCAGTGTTACCAGCAGTCATCACAATCTGTTTCCAGAGCTGTTTTATTATGCCACATTTTTTTTACCATTTTCCTTTCCCCATAGCCGCATAACTACTAATCTTGAATTTGCCTATTGTAGATATTTAATTTGGGTGAAATTATGCAATATTTGTCTTTTGTATCTGACTTGTTTCACTTAGCGTGTTTTCAGAGTTCTTTCACATGGCAGCATTTTTCAGAACTTTAGTCCTTCTTATGGCTGAATAACACTCTATGTATATATCATATTTGTCCCATTATCTGTTAATGGACATTGGATTGTTTCTACCTTTTATCTAATGTGAGTAATACTACAGTGAACACTAGTGCTCTCAGCTTTCAGTTCTTTGGGGGGTTGAGTGGGGGGATAATGGGAATTGAACTCAGGGACACTTGAGTGTGGACACTGAGCCACATCCCCAGCCCCTGTTTTGTATTTTACTTAGAGACAGGGTCTCACTGAGTTGCTTAGGGGCTAGCTTTTGCTGAAACTGACTTTGAACTCTTGATCCTCCTGTCTCAGCCTACTGAGCTACTGGGATTATAGGCATGCCCCACGGTGCCCTGCTCAGTTTTCAGTTCTTTTGCTTATACTCCCAGGTTAGATGGTAATCCTATATTTAGTTATTTAAGGAAAATCCAGGACCTTATGCATGCTAGGGAAGTACTCCACCACTGAACTACACATCCAGCCTTTTAAATTTTATTTTGAGGCAGCATTTTCCTAAGTTACTCTGGCTGGCCTTGAATTTGTGACCCTCCTACTTCAACCACCTGAGTAAATGGGATCACTGGCATGCTATTTTATTATTGTAATTAGCAATAAAATTGTTATAACTAATACAGTAGAACAGTAAATTCAGTTGCATACATACCCAATGCCTTTTTCAATAAAGTTTCTTTTTAAAATTATCTTTAATCTGTTATTCCAATATATCTCTGGTATATAACCAAATAGCAGCCCTCTTCACTACATGACTTTAAAGGTAATCTAGGGGGAAAATGGATGACAAGAAGTTCATTTGCCAAAATATGCTTATTTTAAGTTTTGATTTTGTCTTGGTTTTTTTCTTTTATGGGGGCTTTCACTATGCTCCCCAGACTGGTCTGAGCTCCTGGGCTTTAGTGGTCCTCCTGTCTTGGCCTCCCATGTATCTGGGACTGCAGTACCATGCCACCACAACTTTAATTTTTATCCAGGTTTCTTTCTTCAACTTGGAAATTTACATCAGGAGTAACAAACTCAAGCCTACCAAGGCAAGTGACATAAATTAGCCTGTTGGAACAAGAAACTAAACTATTAATTCACATGTTAAAGAACACAGAAACCCTTGGCTCTGGTCAGTTATTGCTGTGTGCCAGGTATCACAATTTTCAAGTATTGCAGAGAGGCTCCAAGCCTGGATTTTCATGTGAAAGTGTCCCTTGGGTTACCCTTTTGTTGGTTTGTTTCCCGGAGTTGGGAGTTATCTCTGTATGACCTAGGCTAGCCTTAAACTTGGATTTCTCCTGCCTGTTCTACCTAAGTAGCTTGGATTGTAGGCAAACGCAGTGGCACTTGGTGAAATAATTTAAAAATTTAAACATTGTCAGTTAATTAAAAAATTGTCTAGGGGGAAGAATAGAAGTTCGTTGGATTAGACGACATTGGGAATGAAGGGAAAGGAAGGGGGATGGGAATAGTAGATTGAGTCAGATATAACTTTCCTGTGTTCATGTATGAATATACAACCAGTGTGACTCCACATCATGTACAGATACAAGAATGGGAAGTTATACTCCCTTTATAATATGTCAAAATACATTCTACTCTCATATATATCTAAAATTAGCAGGAAGAAAAAAGAATATTTGCCTAGCATGCACAAAGCCCTGGGTTTGACCCCTAGTATTGTAAAAATAATAAAATAAATGAATTCATAATTTTTTTTTTAAAGTGGTGAACACTAATATGGATCATTTCTATTCAGGATGAACAGAATATGTCTGAAGGCTATCCGAATCTGACTATTCCCACCTCTCTCTCCCTGTTCTGTTTAAAATGTTGAAATTGAAAAGTAGTCTCCCCTCCCCACCAAGTTATTTTTATATACGTTTTTAGTCATTGATGGATCTTTATTTATATGTGGTGCTGAGAATCAAACTCAGTGCTTTACATATGCTAGGCAAGTGCACTACCACTAAGCCACAACCCCAGCCCTAAAAAGTAGTCTTAACCCCATAAAACCATAATCATAGAATGGCTTGGTAAATTTTGATAAGTCCATACAGTAGAAACTTTATAAACCATAAACATTCAGGAAGAACTCAGTTTATGCAATAAATTCAAATAGATAATAACATCACCAAAATGTTGACTTTTAATTTTTATTTATTTATTTATTTATTTTGTACCAGGAATTGAACCCAGGGGCACCTAACCACTTAACTACATTACCAGCCTTTTTATTTTGAGACACGTTCTTTTTTTTTTTTTTTTATTGGTTGTTCACATCATTACAAAGCTCTTGACATATCATATTTCACACATTAGATTGAAGTGGGTTATGAACTCCCAATTTTACCCCAAATGCAGATTGCAGAATCACGTCGGTTACACACCCACAATTTTACATAATGCCCTAATAGTAATTGTTGTATTCTGCTACCTTTCCTATCCCCTACTATCCCCCCTCCCCTTCCCTCACATCTTCTCTCTCTACCCCATCTATTGTAATTCATTAACATTAAACAGAGACATGAAATGGGGGGAAAGGGAGAGAAAAGGGAAATTGCGTGGAAATGAAGGGAGACCCTCATTGCTATACAAAATTACATATAAGAGGTTGTGAGGGGAATGGGAAAACAAACAAGGAGAGAAATGAGACACGTTCTTACTATGTTGCTTAGGGCCTCACTAATTTTTGCTATGGCCGACTTCGAATTAGCAGCTCTTGCCTTGGCCTCCCAGATTTCTGGGATTATAGTTGTGTGCCACTCTGCCTAGCTTATATCCAGGTTTTTGACAAGTAGGTATTGCTTTTCTATAAAGAACAAATTTTTTAAAAATACGTTGTGCATCCAGGTGTGGTTGGCCTATGCTTGTAATTTTCAGTTACTTGGGAGGTTGAAACAGGAGGATCACAAGTTCAAGACTCAGCCTCAGCAATTTAGGAAGACCTAAAAAATAAACCAGGTTGGGCTGAGGCTGTAGCTCAGTGGCAGAGCGCTTGCCTAGCATATGTGAAACACTGGGTTCCATCCTCAGCACCACATAAAAATAAACAAAATAAAGACATTCTATCCATGTACAGCTATAAATAAATGAATGAGTAAATGAATGAATGAAAGTATAAACAAACAAATGAATGAATAAACCAGGTTGGGGCTGGGTTGTAGAGCACTGGTAGAGCGCTTGCGTAGCATACATAAGGCATGGGTTTGATCCTCAGCATCACATAATAAATGCATGAATGCATAAAAATACATACATATATACATAAACAAACCTGGTTGGTGACCTATGTCTGAGTCAAGAGGATCACAAATTTGAAGCTAGTCTGAGCAATTTAGTGAGATCCTGACTCAAAATTAAATAAATAAGCAAATAAATAGGACTGGGTATGTAGTTCAGCAGTAAAAGCAAGACTGAGCTGAATCCCCAATGCAGTGGGGGTCCGTGGAATACATTGTGTGGCAGATATTTTGCATTCTTTTTTACTCAAAGTTAAGGTAATATGATTCTGTTATGTTAAAGTAACATATGATTAGTTTGGGTTTTGCTTTGTTTTCAATGTAGTTATTTTCTTTTCCTTTTTAGAGATGCTAACTTTGTTTTTCTTTGACTTTGTTTTTATTCTTCTTTCTGATGACTTCCAAAAGAACAACAAAACCAACTCCTCATCTAGATGGGTAAAAATTCAACTATTTTATAACCTACTTTAAATTAATGTTAAAATAAGAAGCTTTTATTTAGTCATCTTTATTTGACTCTTTAGGCATCATGTTGTTTTTGGGCAAGTGATTTCTGGCCAAGAAGTTGTAAGAGAGATAGAAAACCAGAAAACAGATGCAGCTAGCAAACCATTTGCTGAAGTACGGATACTCAGTTGTGGAGAGCTAATTCCCAAATCCAAAGGTAAGAACAGTACATATTTCAAGGAATTCTTGCTAATATAAAATAGACACTCTAAATAGTTGGTTTGAAATTCATACTATAGTTGACATAAATGTGAGGTGTTTGTGTATTTTTTTATTTTTGTACTTGGATTGAACCCAAGGGTGTTTTCCCCTCTGAGCTATAGTCCCAGTTTGCAGTCCTCCTTCCTCACCCTCCATAGTCATTGGAATTACAGGCATGAACCATCTTGCCAGACTTCTAATTTTTTTTTATTTTTTATTTATTATTTTTTTATTGGTTATTCAAAACATTACAAAGATTGCAGAATCATATCGATTACACATCCACATTTTTACGTAATGCCATAATAGTAACTGTTGTATTCTGCTACCTTTCCTATCCTCTACTATCCCCCCTCCCCTCCCATCTTCTCTCTCTACCCATCTACTGTAATTCATTTCTCTCCTTATTTTTTTTCCCATTCCCCTCACAACCTCTTATATGTAATTTTGTATAACAATGAGGGTCTCCTTCCATTTCCATGCAATTTCCCTTTTCTCTCCCTTTCCCTCCCACCTTATGACTCTATTTAATGTTAATCTTTTCCTCCTGCTCTTCCTCCCTGCTCTGTTCTTGGTTGCTCTCATTATATCAAAGAAGACATTTGGCATTTGTTTTTTAGGGATTGGCTAGCTTCACTTAGCATAATCTGCTCTAATGCCATCCATTTCCCTGCAAATTCCATGATTTGTCGTTTTTTAGTGCTGTGTAGTACTCCATTGTGTATAAATGCCACATTTTTTTTAATCCATTCATCTATTGAGGGGCATCGGGGTTGGTTCCATAGTCCAGCTATTGTGAATTGTGCTGCTATGAACATCGATGTGGCAGTATCCCTGTAGTACACTCTTTTAAGGTCTTCAGGGAATAGTCCGAGAAGGGCAATAGCTGGGTCAAATGGTGGTTCCATTCCCAGCTTTCCCAGGAATCTCCATACTGCTTTCCATATTGGCCGCACCAATTGGCAGTCCCACCAGCAATATACAAGTGTACCCTTTCCCCCACATCCTCGCCAGCGCTTGTTGTTGTTTGACTTCATAATGGCTGCCAATCTTACTGGAGTAAGATGGTATCTTAGGGTGGTTTTGATTTGCATTTCTCTGACTGCTAGAGATGGTGAGCATTTTTTCATGTACTTGTTGATTGATTGTATGTCCTCCTCTGAGAAGTGTCTGTTCAGGTCTTTGGCCCATTTGTTGATTGGGTTATTTGTTTTCTTATTGTTTAATTTTTTGAGTTCTTTGTATACTTTGGATATTAGGGCTCTATCTGAAGTGTGAGAAGTAAACATTTGTTCCCATGATGTAGGCTCCCTGTTTACCTCTCATTGTTTCTCTTGCTGAGAAAAAACTTTTTAGTTTAAGTAAGTCCCGTTGTTGATTCTAGTTATTAACTCTTGTACTATGGGTGTCCTATTAAGGAATTTGGAGCCCGACCCCACAATATGTAGATCGGAGCCAACCTTTTCTTCTTTCAGACGCATAGTCTCTGATTTGATATCAAGGTCCTTGATCCATTTTGAGTTAACTTTTGTGCATGGCGAGAGAAGGGGATTCAGTTTCATTTTGTTGCATATGGATTTCCAGTTTTCCCAGCACCATTTGTTGAAGATGCTATCCTTCCTCCATTGCATGCTTTTAGCCCCTTTATCGAATATAAGATAGTTGTAATTTTGTGGATTGGTCTCTGTGTCCTCTATTCTATACCATTGGTCCACCCGCCTGTTTTGGTACCAGTACCATGCTGTTTTTGTTACTATTGCTCTGTAGTATAGTTTGAAGTCTGGTATCGCTACACCTCCTGATTCACACTTCCTGCTTAGCATTGTTTTTGCTATTCTGGGTCTTTTATTTTTCCATATTAATTTCATGATTGCTTTATCTATTTCTACAAGAAATGCCGTTGGGATTTTGATTGGCATTGCATTGAACCTATAGAGAACTTTTGGTAATATCGCCATTTTGATGATGTTAGTTCTGCCTATCCATGAACAGGGTACATTTTTCCATCTTCTAAGATCTTCTTCTATTTCTCTCTTTAGGGTTCTGTAGTTTTCATTGTAAAAATCTTTCACCTCTTTTGTTAGGTTGATTCCCAAGTATTTTATTTTTTTTGAGGATATTGTGAATGGGGTGTTTTTCCTCATTTCCAGTTCAGAAGATTTGTTGCTGATATACAGGAATGCCTTTGATTTATGCGTGTTGATTTTATATCCTGCCACTTTGCTGAATTCATTTATTAGCTCTAGTAGTTTCTTTGTAGACCCTTTTGGGTTTTCTAGGTATGAAATCATATCATCCGCAAATAGTGATAATTTAAGTTCCTCTTTTCCTATCTTAATGCCTTTAATTTCTTTTGTCTGTCTAATTGCTCTGGCCAGTATTTCGAGAACTATATTGAATAGAAGTGGTGAGAGAGGACATCCCTGTCTTGTTCCAGATTTTAGAGGGAATGCCTTCAGTTTTTTTCCATTTAGAATGGTGCTAGCCTGAGGCTTAGCATATATAGCTTTTACAATGTTGAGGTAAGTTCCTGTTATCCCTAGTTTTTCTAATGTTTTGAACATAAAGGGATGCTGTACTTTGTTGAATGCTTTTTCTGCGTCTATCGAGATGATCATATGGTTCTTATCTTTAAGGCTATTGATGTGGTGAATAACGTTTATTGATTTCCGTATATTGAACCAGCCTTGCATCCCAGGGATGAATCCTACTTGATCATGGTGCATGATCTTTTTGATATGTTTTTGTATACGATTTGCCAGAATTTTATTGAGGATTTTTGCATCTAAATTCATTAGGGATATTGGTCTGTAGTTTTCTTTCTTTGAGGTGTCTTTATCTGGTTTGGGAATCAGGGTGATATTGGCCTCATAGAATGAATTTGGAAGTTCTCCCTCTTTTTCTATCTCCTGAAATAGATTGTGGAGTATTGGTATTAGTTCTTCTTTAAAGTTCTTGTAAAACTCTGCTGTATATCCATCCGGATGGTCCTGGGCTTTTCTTGGTTGGTAGTCTTTTGATGGCTTCTTCTATTTCCTTACTTGATATTGGTCTGTTTAGGTTGTTTATATCTTCCTGACTCAATCTGGGTAGTTTATATGTCTTAAGGAATTTATCAATGCCTTCACTATCTTCTATTTTATTAGAGTATAGGGTTTCAAAATAATTTCTAATTATCTTCTGTATTTCTGAATTGTCTGTTGTGATGTTGCCTTTTTCATCCCGTAAGCTAGTAATTTGGGTTCTCTCTCTTCTTCTCTTTGTTAGCGTGGCTAGTGGTCTATCAATCTTATTTATTTTTTCAAAGAACCAACTTTTAGTTTTGTCAATTTTTTTGATTGTTTCTTTTGTTTCGATTTCATTGATTTCAGCTCTAATTTTAATTATTTCTTGCCTTCTACTGTATTTGCTGCTGATTTGTTCTTCTTTTTCTAAGGCTTAGAGGTGTAGTATGAGGTCATTTATTTGTTGGCTTTTCTTTCTTTTAAGGAATGAACTCCATGAAATGAATTTTCCTCTTAGTACTGCTTTCATAGTGTCCCAGAGATTTCGATATGTTGTCTGAGTTTTTGTTTACCTCTAAGAATTTTTAAATTTCCTCTTTGATGTCTTCTGTAACCCTTTGTTCATTCAGTAGCATGTTGTTTAATCTCCATGTGATGTAGGATTTTTTCTTTCTCATTTTATTATTGATTTCCAATTTCATTCCGTTATGATCAGATAAAATGCATGGTAGTATCTCAACTCCTTTGTAATTGTTAAGATGTGCCCTGTGACATAATATATGGTCTATTTTTGAGAAGGATCCATGTGCTGCTGAGAAGAAAGTGTATCCGCTTGATGTTGGGTGGTATATTCTGTATATATCAATTAAGTCTAAATTATTAATTGTATTATTGAGCTCTATGGTTTCTTTATTCAACTTTTGTTTGGAAGATCTGTCCATTGGTGAGAGAGGTGTGTTAAAATCTCCCATGATTATTGTGTTGTGGTCTATTAGACTCTTGAACTTGAGAAGAGTTTGTTTGATGAACGTGGCTGCACCATTGTTTGGGGCATATATATTAATGATCGTCAAGTCTTGTTGGTGTATGGTTCCCTTGAGCAGTATGTAATGTCCTTGTTTATCCCTTTTGATTAACTTTGGCTTTAAGTCTATTTTATTTGTTACAAGTATGGACACCCTTGCTTGCTTCCGGGGTCCGTATGAGTGGTATGATTTTTCCCAACCTTTCACCTTCAGTCTGTGTATGTCTTTTCCTATCAGATGAGTCTCCTGTAGGCAGCATATTGTTGGATCTTTTTTTTTAATCCATTCTACTAGCCTATGTCTTTTGATTGGTGCATTTAAGCCATTAACATTTAGGGTTCCTATTGAGATATGGTTTGTATTTCCAGTCATATTTGGTTATGTATGATACTTAACATGATTTGTTTTTCCTCTATGCTTAGTTTTTCCTTTACCTCCCGCTGTTGGTTTTCATTGTTATTTTTCATTTCCTCTTCCTGTAATGTTTTGCCAAGGATGTTTTGAAGAGCTGGTTTTCTAGCTGCAAATTCTTTTAACTTTTGTTTATCGTGGAAGATTTTTATTTCATCTTCAATCCTGAAGCCTAATTTCTCTGGATACATGATTCTTGGTTGGAACCCTTTTTCTTTCAGCGTTTGAAATATGTTGTTCCAGGATCTTCTAGCTTTCAGAGTCTGTGTTGAAAGATCAGCAGTTATCCTGATTGGTTTACCCCTAAATGTAATCTGCTTCCTCTCTCTTGTGGGTTTTAAGATTCTCTCCTTATTCTGTATGTTGGGCATCTTCATTATTATGTGTCTTCGTATGGATCTCTTATGATTTTGTACATTCGGTGTTCTGTAGGCTTCTAGTATTTGGATTTCGTTTTCATTCTTTAAGTCTGGGAAGTTTTCTAGTATTATTTCATTGAATAGATTGCTCATTCCCTTGGTTTGGACCTCTGTACCCTCTTGTATTGCAATAACTCTTAGGCTTGGTTTCTTGATGTTATCCCATAATTCTTGGATGTTCTGCTCATGATTTCTTAACATTCTTGCTGAGCTGTCTATGTTCTTTTCAAGTTGAAAAACTTTTTCTTCGTTGTCTGAAGTTCTATCTTCTAAGTGTTCTACTCTGCTGGTATTACTCTCATTTGAGTTTTTAATTTGGTTTATTGTTTCCTGCATTTCCAGGATTTCTGTTTGTTTGTTTTTTATATCCTCTATCTCCCTATAGAGTTTATCTTTTGCTTCTTGGATTTGTTTATGTAATTCATTGTCAAAGTGATTTTTCATTGTCTGAATTTGATGTATAATGTCTTCCTTGAGTCTCCAGATCATCTGAAGCATGTATATCCTGAACTCTTTGTCTGACATTCCATCAGCTGCAGATATTACCTCATCTAATGTTGAATTTACCTGTATTGTTTGTGGTCCTTCCTTTCCTTGTCTTTTCATACTGCTCATGATTCTTTCTAGCTTTGTGAAACTGTTGTGCTAATGTTTTTCCCCTTATATATTTGTATTGTTCTTGTATAGCTCCAAAATCCCTCTTTTGCGGAGAAAGACAATGTTAGCAGATCCCAATATCAACAGTACATTATCTAAGCACAAGTTTTCATTATTAATACATTTGTAGTTAGATTCTAAGACTATAGGTATTGGTTTTAATTATTACTTAAGAATATATTCATTAGTTTCATAAAAGGTGTACCATATCTGGTGGCATATAGAAAGCTTAATTTCAGACGAAGGATGTTATACTTAGAGGGAAAGGAGTGAGGGTATGAGGTTAAACTAACTTAGCACCTTTGGAGAACTCTAACCACTAGACTGGTAATTTATGGAAGAATGTATAGACTCAACCTCCTATCTATTTAGATAGTTACCCTATGTATAGATAGCAAAAGTTAGGAGATTGAAAGTGGGATAGAGAGAATATGAATTAAAAAAAAGAAAATAACAAGGAAGAAAAGAGAAATAAGAGAAGGAAAAGGGAAGTAAGATAGAAATAAAGAAAAGAAATTGGGGGGAGGTGGGGTATATGCAATTCCTCTATATTATATTACTTTGGTAATTCGGTTGTTCATGCACAGTTCTTGGTTACACATATGCTGAAGTTGTGGAAGAGAGAGAAGAAAAGAGAAAGAAAGAGAAAAAAAAAAGTCTCTCAGAACACTGTTTTCCTTGCTTCCAGTAGGTGGCATTGTCTATTCCTAGCTTGAGCCTCTGTATTCAGAGTGGTGGGTATAGCCAGTGTGAAAGGAAATGAGCTTCCACCTGTATCTTCCCTACTCTAGTCTCTGAGGTAGAAACCAGGTGCCTGTACAGTTGTTGTTTTGTGTTGATAGCTACAACCCCCAAAAGCTTGTGGGAAATATTTTGAGTTATCACAGCTAAGAGTGGGGGAGTTGGAAACCGGGTACCTGGATCAGCCGCAGAATGCTGGTAGCCACACTCCCTTTGATGGGTTTTAAGGGTTGATGGGATTCCTCCGGACTAGCACTTGGGGTGGGGCCGGACTTCCTCCTCCTGTCTGGCTGGGCGCCTTGCGTCTTCCTCCTCTGGTTTGGCTGGGCGCCTGGCGCGTCTTCCTCCTCCGGTCTCTATTTTTTTTTTTTTTTAATGACAAAAATTATGTATATCATGCACAATGTGATGCTTTGAAATATGTATATGTTGTAGTTTTTTGTGTGTGTGGATTGCATAATTGAGCTAATCACATTACCTTTTTTGATGTGTGTGTGCACGCACACATGCTTGCACACGCATGGTGATAAGCTTAAAATCTAGGTAGTGATTTTTAAGAATACAGTCATTCCTTCTTCTCACCTCTATACTGGGAATTGAACCCAGGACCTGCCACATTCAAGGCAAGTTCTTTACCACTGAGCTACAGCTCAGACCTTTTTAAATTTTATTTTGAGATGGGGTTTTACTCAGTTACCCAGGCTGGTCTTGAATTTGCAGTCCTTCTATCTCAGCCTCTAAGTAGTTTTTTTTTTTTATTCTTGTTTGATTGTTTTTCTTTTTTTGTTTAAATATTTATTTAGTTGTAAATGAACACACAGTATTTTATTTTTATGTGGTGCTGAGAATTGAACTCAGTGCCTCACACATTCGAGGCAAGCACTTTACCACTGAGCTACAGCCTCAGCCCCTTGTTGTTGATTTTTGAAACAGGATTACCCAGGGTGACCTCAAACTTAAGATATTTCTGCCTTTCTCAGCCTCCAGAGTAGGCATATGCCACAGAGCTCAGTGTATAGTCGTTATTAACTGTTCTCACAATGTTGTACAGTAGATTTCTTGAATTTATTCCTTCTAACTAAAATTTTGTATCCTTTGATCAACATCCTCTCCGAATATACTCTCAACCTTCCTCTTCAGATCCCTAGTGAGACTACCAATCAGTTCCACTCTCTATTTCTGTTAATTTATCTTTTTTAGAATCCATATGTAAATGAAATTATTCGGTATTTGTCTTTTTTCGGGTAGCTTATTTCACCTAATAGATTAGGTGTAGATTTGTAGATTTATCCATGTTGCCACAAATGACAGGATATCCCTTTCTTTTGGGTACCAGGGATTGAACTTGGGGGCACTCAACCACTGAGCCATATCCCCCTGACTATTTTGTATTTTTATTTAAAGACAGGGTCTCAGTGAGTTGCTTAGGGCCACTGGGATTACAGGTGTATGCCGCTACTCCCAGCCAGGATATCCTTTTTTAAGGCTTAATAGAATTCCATTGTGTGTGGGGTTTGTTTTGGTATGTGTGACATTTATTATTCTATTTATCCATTGAGGGACACTTAGGTTGATTCTGTATCTTAACAATTGAAAATAACACAGTGGTAGTGCAGACATCACTTCAACATACTGGTTTAATTTCCTTTGGGTATATATATCTAGTAGTGGGATTGCTGGATCATACGGTCGTTTTATTTTTAATCATGGTTGTTTTTCTCCCCCCTAGACTGGGGATTGTATCCATAAGTGCTTTACTACTGGGCTGTTCCCCTCTTTTTTTATTTTGAGATAGGGTCTTGATAATGTTGCTCAGGCTAGCCTTGAACTTGCAACCCTTCTGCCTCAGTTTCCTAAGCACCTGGGATTATAGGTGTGCAACACCATACCCAGCTATTTTTAATTTTTTGAGGAACTTCCATGCTGTTTTACATAATGCTGTTCTAATTTACATTCCCACCAACAGTATGCAGAATGTTCCCTTTTCTCCATATCTTCACCAACACTTTTTTGTTATATTCTTAAGAGCTGTTCTAACAGGTATGAGGTGGTATTTCATTGTGGTTTTAATTTTCATTTTTCTCCTTATTAGTGTTGTTGCATATGTCTTACTTTGAGAAATGTGCAGGTCCTTGGTCCATTCTTTTTTTTTTTTTTCCTTGAACCATTTTTAAAAATCAAGTTATTTTCTTGCTACTGAGTTGCTTGAGTTCCTTATATTTTCAGTAATAATCCCTTATCAGATGCGTGGTTTGCAAATATTTTGTCCTATTCCATTTACTGTGTCTTGATTCTTGATTATTTCCTTGATTATGCAAAAGCTTCTTTTTTAAAAAAAAAATACTTTTTAGTTTTTGGTAGACTTTATTTTATTTACTTGTTTATATGTGATGCTGAGAATTGAACCCAGTGCCTCACTCATGCTAGGTAAGCACTTTACCACTGAGCTATAACACTAGCTCCTATGCAGAAGTTTTTTAATTTGATGTGAATCCCATTCATGTTTTCAGCTGCCTGTGCTTTTGGGGTCATATCCAAAAAAATTGTTTCAAGTTTTAATCCATTTCAAGTTAATTTTTTGTGTATATTGTGGGATAAAAGTCTAATTCTATTCTTCTACATGTGAATATGCAGTTATCCTAACCCCATTTTTATTGTCTTAGAGAGTGCTGGGGATTCCCCAACGCTTCTCACATTGTAAGTATGCATTTTATACGTTGGAACTACTCCTGCAGTCATCCCCATTTATTGAAGAGACTATTCTTTCTGTATTATATATTCTTGACATTTTTGTATTTTCTTTTTTTTTTTCTTTTTATTGATACTAGAGATTGAACCCAAGGGCACTTAACCATTAAGCCACATCCCTTACCCCAGCTTTTTAATTTTTTTATTTTGAGATAGGTTCTTGCTAAGGGCTTTGCTAGGTTGTTGAAGCTGGCTTTCAACTTGTGATCCTCCTGCCTCAGCCTCCCAAGCCACTAGGATTACAGGAGTACACAACTGTGCCTAGCAGCATTTTTTAAAATTTTTTTCAAGTGTTTATCCTGCTTTTTACTTTGTTCATTAAACATGGAACCATTTACATTTTTCCTCATTTATTTGTAATAATTTACCCTTTTGCTTCTACTTGGTTTGTTTTTTAAAAAAAAAAAACAAGTTGTCTAAAGAGCATGGGTGTAAACATTCTAGAGGAAGAAAAAATGGGTGGGATAGGATGGCAATTGATGAGAATAAGATAGATTAAGAAACTGACGGAATAAATTCTTTCCCTTCGTGTGTTGCTTACATTCAGAAACATCCTGCATGTTTTAAAACTTCTCTTAGTTGACTAGACCAGACTATTTGAAGCTAATATGAAGCTAATTTGATGTGATGTTATCTGAAATGGTAAGAACTTTTTTTTTTTTTTTTAATGTGGTGCTAGGGATAGAACTCAGTGCCTCATGCATGCTAGCCAAGCACTCTCCCACAGAACCACAACCCCAGCCCAAGAACTTTGTTTTGAGTGAACATTTTGTCTCTATAATCTGAGAGATGTGACTGCTTCTATGAATTACAAATATTGGGTCTGATGCTCTGAGAGTAACAGAATGAGATTACCTTCAAACTAGTATAGAGAATAATAAAACATTAAACTGATTCTGTTCTTATTAATCTAGGGAGTAATAAAAGCTTATGTCACTAATTCATTAAAGTTTAAATGTCTTTAACATGCCTTTCAGAATTGCTTGAAGAAGAACATTTGGTTTCTCACCTTTTAGGTCTACTCATTTGCTGTATAATATTTAGAAATATACACATTTTGTGTTGTTTTAATTTTAAGAGATCCTAGGTGGGTGTAGAGAACTAAAATGCTTATTTTAAATTTTCTGTTTCTGTATTCTATCTTGATTTTGATGATTTCATGTTTTATCCATTGCATATTAAATATATTACTATTAACATTGTAGGAGTATAATGAGACTATGTAAAATGATTTTTGTTGTAAATGAAACTTGATTTATATTCTTAGTAACAAATAGGAATAATGTCTGCATTTTTTGGATAAAGAATGAAGTGCTTTGAGAATTGAGTGCTATATAAATCATTTATATTTTTTTAAATTAATAAAAACAATCTCTATTAGTGTTGATAAATTTTATACCCTGAACCTGCTGATGTTTGATTCTTCAGAATATTGTTAATTCAACTATAATATTTTGGCTTAAGGTACTACTTATTTTCACATCATATAGAAAAATCTTGTATTCTGTGTTTGACATTATTTTTCTTATATTTTATGGTCTTTCAGGTCTCTTGTATTAAGATCTATTCTCTGCTTATAAAAGCTAATGAGATTCTATGTGGCTTATATAGAAAGAGAATGAGTTAGTAAAACTCACATTTGAAACCATAAACACTAATCATAATCTCTAATTAATTTAGTATTAAGAATGTTTTGATATTAAGAGGTCAGGTATTTATTTCCCTGTAGTATGTGTGACTCTTTATATATTATTCCTGGCATCTTTATAATGCATTGTCACCTGAAGGAATAAATGCTAGTTTTTCTATGCCATTGTGGCCAGTTGGTTCTGAAAATTGATGTAGCATCCTACTCTGTGTCACTTAAACCCCTGGTAAATTAGCATACCTTGTCCTTACCTGTTCCCTTACACAGGAAAGATTCTGCCCCCTTTTTAGTATCTGTCTTTTCAGGAGTTTCTACGAAGGTCAGATTTGTTTTGAGCCTGAACTCTCTCATGCCTAGTGTGTTCTGAATCACACTGGAAAGAAGTAAAGTGTTTTTTTGTTTATTTTGTTTTATGGTGGTGAGAATCGAACCCAGTGCCTTACACATGCTAGCAAGTGCTCCCTACCACTGAGCTACAACCCCAACCCAGAGGTAAAGATCTTTACTTAAGATCATAGTTTGACACCAGTTATCCCATGGTCTTTCAATTACCATTCAGAACATTTCTTAGAATGAATTTAGCCATACATCTGTGTAATCTTTGTTTAGATAGAGCTGTCTTATATCCAACTTTTAAGTTTGGCTTCCTTACAAGAATTTTAAATCAAAAACAATCAAAAAGCCAGGTGTGGTGCATGCCAGTGACTTGGGAGCCTAAGGCAGGAGGATCTAAAGTTCAGGGCCAGCCTCAGCAACTTAGTGAGGCCCTAAGCAACTTAGAGAGACCCTGTCTCAACATAAAAAAAGAGCAGGGGATGTGGCTCAGTGGTAAAGTACCTCTTGATTCAATTTTCAGTACCAAAAAACAACAAAAACCCAAAAATAGTCAAAAAGCTTTATGCAACACCGTGATGTTAATCATCATCATATTAGCCTGTGTGAAAGATTTTCACCCTAATTTTTAAAATATATAGGTGTGTGTGTGTGTGTGTGTGTGTGTGTGTGTGTTTTGACTTCCTGAAACAAGACAAAGAGACTTTGAAAGAAATCTCAGACTGGGCCCACCTGTCTTCATGAGTCTGAGCTGTCTCCTTGGGGTCCTTTTCCCTTTTCTATTGCAAGATTAAAAATCTTGCTTTTTTGGCTATGTAAATTTGCCAGAGGAAGTTCAGGGTCCAAGAGAAAAACCTTTCAACATATATGCAGAGATAGAACACTGGAGTTCAAAACAAAAGTGTCCCCAAGAGACTCAATGAAGCATTCTCAGGAGTGGAAAATAGAACACAGACCACCAGAAAATGAAACCACTGCCTTGATTAAGGAGTTTCCTAATTTTTTCAGTAGTTGACATGACCTCTGGTCGTGTTGTTCTCTTCAGAGTCCACTGCAGTTGAGGAATCTGTCTTGGCCATGCAACAAGAGATGAGGGCATTGCTACATTACAAAGTACACACAGGAACCGAGTTGTGACAACATGGCAACATATAGTTATATGAGAAGAAAAGGTAGGAAACAGATTGTCTGGCAGTACAGAAAGAAAAGCACAATAGGAAACAGCTGTTGAATCTTATGCAGGTAGTCCCAAATTGCCATGGTTTGGGATTTTTTTTTTACATTATGATGGTGTAAAAGTTGCACTAATTTAATGGAAACCATGCTTCAAATAAGATAATCAATGAAGGGATTCATAGGGCAAGGTATGGAAGAAGGGGCACAGAGCTTCTAATATCCTCTGGTGTGTCACACTCCAGGAACCTCCCATGTGTTCAGTTGTCCAGAATGAATCCTGTTTAAGGTTTTTTTTTTTTTTAATATTTATTTTTTAGTTTTAGTTCTACACAATATCTTTATTTTTTATGTGATGCTGAGGATCGAACCCAGTGCCTCACACATGCCAGGCGAGTGCGCTGCCACTTGAGCCACATCCCCAGCCCAAGGATTGTTTTTTTTTTAAAACATGTTTTTTAGTTGTCAATGGACATTTACCTATTTACTTATTTATTTATTTATTTTTACTTATTGATATGTGATGCTGAGAATTGAACCTAGTGCTTCACATATGCTAGGCAAGTGCTCTACCATTGAGCCACACACCAGCCCCTGTTGTTTGCGTGTTTATTGAGACTTCATTGCCTAAGCATGATTGTAACATGACAACTGTGTAAAAATGTGGCAAACGGTATGATCTAATGCTTATAGACTGATGAAAATATCCACCAAGGCCTGTCCAGATTCTTCTTGGTCTTTCCATGCAACAGTCCTTCTTCCCAGGTATAAGGGAAGACCTCTTCTGAAATGAGGTCTTGAGATCTATTATCAGATAGGATAGCTTCAGAGAATTTTTTAGGCACTCTCCAAGACAGAAAGGTGGAGGAAGATTAGTTTCTTTTTCTTTTTGGGAGGGTGGCATAATGGGGATTGAACACAGGGGCTCTTTACCACTGAGCTATCTGGCCCTTTTTTATTTTGAGACAGGGTCTCAGTAAGTTGCCTAGGGCCATGTCAGGTTGCTGAGACTGCCCTCAAACTTAAGGTTCTCCTGCCTCAGCCTCCCAATAAGTATGCACTACTACACCCAGTAAAGATGAGGTTTTTTAACCTTCCTGGGGGGGAAAAATTATAGTTTCTGTAGCCTGGGTTTGGGAAAGAGTTATGATTCATGGACAAAAACTAATATATATTTGTCATCACGGTGGTACATACTCTTCTGTGGTGGAGCATGGCAGCAGTGCCGTAGCTCTGTCAACCAGTCAACTAACTGCAAGTGATGTGTCTCTGTTATGTTGTGTTGCTAAGCCATGATGTTTGGGAGGTTGAGGTATTAAATGCATTTTTCACTTAGAGCATTTTCATTTTATAAAGAATATATCTACTCAGGAGACATGATAGGCTCATTTCAGTATCTTTATTTTTAAAGTATTTCTGATACTTTTACTGGAAAGTAGTGAGTGGGATGTTAAACTTAGATATTACTTAGAAGAGAAGACCAGTAATACGAAATGAAATTTTCTGAAGGAAACCATTTTGGGAATAGCTCTTTATTTCAAATTTTATTTTGAAGGTTAATTTGGAAATTAACTATTACAGGTTCAAATGAAATTCATTGGTTTTAAGACCCAAATAAAGAACAAGTTAGCGTTTTTCTTACCTTGGGTTTTTACAAATAAGATGTTCTGAAGTTTGTTTTTTTAACCTTAATATTATACTGATAAGTCCAATACTTAATTGATAGGATTACAAACTCGCCACCACTATCCCCACCCCACCCCCACTAATAAAGGTCAGGGGACAGGTTTGGGAAATTCTTTAACATAATGATAAGTGAACTACATAATCTAAAATAAACTCAAGGCCTGGGGATGCATGTGTGAGACCTTCTGTTCTATCCCTAGTACTGTAAAAAAAAAAAAAAAAAAAACAGATAATTAAATCAAGACATCAGAAATAACCCAGGAAAGTGTTACTCTTTATAATTCCTTTTCATTCATTATGATTCTTTTTTTTATTATTTTTTTTTTTTTTTTAGAGAGAGAGAGAGAATTTTTTTAATATTTATTTTTTAGTTATCAGCGGACACAACATCTTTGTTTGTATGTGGTGCTGAGAATTGAACCCGGGCCGCACGCTTGCCAGGCAAGCGGACTACCGCTTGAGCCACATCCCCAGCCCTCATTATGATTCTTAACTTTGCATTGTGGCTTTTGCTTTTACTTCTGTTTCATTTTTACCTTAAGGATACTTAAGTGCATGTAAAAATATTTTGCACTTTATCTTGTGTAAATGGTTAGGCAAGGATTAGGATTTTGTGGTTTTAGTTTTGTTCCTTTGTATTGAGAGTGAGGTGAAAACAATTGTCATACTTAGAGTTTTAAAATGCTCTTTAAAAAGATTTTTATGGTAAAGTGAGAAGTTATTGCATATAAAATTATGGGGTTCAAAGTGATGATCTATATGAACAATTTGGGAAGAAAATCAAACTAATTGTTGTATCTAATCCCTCAAACTTATTTTTAGTAGTGAGAACATGTAAGTTTTTCTGTCTGTGGTTTTGAAATACATAATGCATTATTATTAATTATAGTCACCATACTATATAAATAAACATAAAAAAACCCAAACTTATTCTTCCTAACTAAAACTATATACCCAATTTTTAAAATTTAGTCTGTTCTTTTGGTTTAAAATTTAGAATGTGTAACAACATAATCACATTTAAAATATGTAATAAAATTCTCCTTCCTGTCTCTGTCCATTAGAGTTCCCATTCCCACATTTGTACATCAATTCCACACATATGTTCATATATTGATCATGTAGGATAAATTCCTAAAACTTACCGAATTACAAGGATTGTGCATTTGTAACTTTGGTAGACACTGCTGTTAAAATGTAGGAAAATAAGTTGCCCTGTATCCTTTGCAAAACCACATGGTAGTAGACTTTTTTCTTTTAATATTTTTTAGTTGTAGTTTAACTCTATATTTATTTATTTATTTTTATGTGATGCTGAGGATTGAACCCAGGGCCTTGCACGTGCTAGGCGAGCACTCTACCACTAAGCCACAACCCCAGCTCCCATTTCATATTTTGACCAAGTTGCTGAGGCTGGCCTCAAATTTATGATCCTTCTACCTCATCCTCCCAATGCCTGAGATTACAGGTATCTATCACTACACCAGGCTTCTAGCTGCTTTCAATGTTTTGTTTTTAGAAGTAAGTTTGTAGTGTGTCTTGGTGTGTATTAGAGTTTATCGTATTTGAGACTCACTCAGCGTTTTGTTTTTGGTTTTTTTTTTTCCTTTATCTTTGTGGTACTGAGGGTTGATTCCAGGGGTGCTCTGCCACTAAGCTACATTCCCAGCCCTTTCTATATTTTTTACTTTAAGAAAGGGTCTTGCCAGGATGTTCAGACTGGCCTTGAACTTGGGATCCTCCCTCCTAAACCTCCTGAGTTGCTGGGATTACAAGCATGTACCACCCTACACAACTCACTCAGCTTCTTGAATCTGTGGATCTATACATTTTTCCAGATGTAGAAAAATTTCTTCTATTACTAATTAGAATATTTTTTGACGTTTTCTCCTTTTCTTCTGGGACTTCAGTCACACAAATATTATTCTGTGGGTCTGTGAGGCTTTACTCATTTTTTGTTGTTGTTGTTGTTGTTCAATGTGTTTTCTTTGTGCCATCCAGGTTGGGGGGTTTCTGTTGATCTCTCTTCTGACTCACTAATTCTTTCCTCTGTCATGTCTACTCTGCTGTTGAGTGTTTATAGTAAGTTAAGTTCTGGGTTGGTTCTCCCCCCCCCCCCAGGTATTGTATATCTTAGTTCTAAAATTTCCATTTGGTACTTTATATCTTCTGAGATTTTTCACTTTTTAAATCTGTTTTAGAAGTTTGTAATTGCTTCTTGGAGCTCCCTTCTGCCCAGTTTCAAATGGATTTTATTTTTTTCCTCCTCTTGTTTTTTATTTGATGCATTATGGGTGTACAAAATGGTGGGATTTGTTGGTACATTCCATTCTTTTTTGAAACAGTGTCTTGCTCTGTTGCCTAGTCTGGCCTTGAATTCCTGGGTCAAGAGATTCTTCCTCAGTGTCCTAAGCATCTGGGACTATAGTCACCCTCCACTGCATGCAGTTCAAAACTTTTTTTTTTTTTTTTTAATTGATGACTTCTTTTTTATCCTTCTCAGACAAGTCACAGTGGTGGATGCCTGTAATCCCAGTTACTCAAGAGGCCAAAACAGGAAAATCAAAATCTGAGGCCAGCCTCAGCAACTTAGTGAGACCCTGTCTCAAAATAAAATAAATGGAGCTGTGGGTATAGTTTAGTGGTAGAGACTTGCCTCACATGTATATGGCCCTGAGTTCAGTTCCCACCATTGCCAAAAATATAAATAAATAAATCCTTTTGACTTAATTCCAATAACTAAGTCATCTTGATTTAGTATATTTTGATTATCTTTTTTCACTTAAGTTGTGTTTTTCCTGGTTCTTATTAAAGTGGCTGGTTTTTTCTTCTTTTTCTTTCTTTTTTTTCCCCTTGTATCATGAACATTTTGGGTATTATGAGACATTAAGTTCTGTTTATATTTTTCTATTTTTGCTACCAATCACTTCTAGATTTAGCATGTGTGTTAAATCTAGTGTTATTCTGGTCTGCTTTATTTGCTACTCAGAGGCTGATTGGGAAACCTGGGTGTTCTTTAGTATTGTAGTTTAGTTATGAAATGTTTTGCCATATTAATTCTGATCTTTTTCATTTGAGAGTCTGCAAGGACCTTATGTATAGGCTTAAAGAGTCCTTTCCCCAGCTGTCATGTGCCAACACAGAGGGAGAGTTACAGACAATTGATGCTGAGGCTTCCTACTTTGTTTCTACTGAAATTACTCTGGCAAGGGAAGAGGAATGCTGCTTGCTTTCACCAAGGGCAGGATGATTGGAAATCCAATTTCTCCACTTAATCTCTGCTGATATTGATAAGGGGAAAAGCAGGCAATGGCACATTTTTTTTTTTTAATTCTTTTTATTTGGTTGTCATAGAGAGGTATTGGCCAAAAGAAAAAAAAGAAAAATCACTTTGAAAGCAGGGTTTTCTTGAGACTTAAAAAAAATTGCGCATTAGCATATCTAAGATGCAGATGCACTTTTCTCTAGCATACAGTTTCAGATATATGGGTGGCAAAATTAGAATTTCTGTCATTCTCAAGGCCAGAGATCCTTGATCACTTTCCTTCTTTCTACCTTTCAGAGTCTTGTCTTTTTTTTTTTTTTTTTTTTTGGTGGTGGTGCTGGGGATTGAACCCAGGGCCTTGTTCACACGGGGCAAACACTACCAGCTGAGATATATCCCAGCCCCTCGGAGTCTTCTTCTTTTTTTTGTTTTTTTTTAATCTTTATTTATTTCTTTTTATGTAGTGCTGAGGATCGAACCCAGGGCCTCACATTCATAAGTGCCAGGCAAACACTCTACTGCTGAGCCACAATCCCAGCCCCCCTCAGAGTCTTCTTAATGTATGTTCTTTGCACATCTAAGGTGTCTACTAGAACCAGGAAGAAATGAATGTATTCCATCTTATTTGTAATTTCTCTTTTCCTTTTTTCTAAGCTTTTTGTCTTATCTAAAAACCTTCCCTTTTAAAATATAAAATCTCATGCTTAAATGACTTTAGACCTTTATAATGATTACTGCTTTATAAGTACATTACGGATAACTGCTCCCCACTACTTATTTTTACTCCTATTTCAAATCCTAAAAAGTTTTTTATACTAGACTGATTATTTTGAAAACATGCATTTGTTCCATTGTGATTGATATATTAGAAAATAATTTGAATATAATAACAATTTCTTGCTTATACCTGATGTTTTTTACAAGAAATACTAAGTGAATGCAGAAAAACCGTACCCAGCTGAATTACTTCATAGGAATATACAAAAAATTAACACACACATCTCAGACATACACTAGCTACTGCAGTTCATTACATGTGCTATGAGCCATACTCTGTACAGTCTGCTCTTAAAACTCATTTCAAATCACTGTTTTACCATTTTATAAGAATTCACAAGCTGCAGCCCTTCTGATACTTCTCAAGCAAACCCTAGGTCATTTATTTTATCTTTATGTGGTCCTGAGGATCGAACCCATTGCCTCACACATGCCAGGCGAGCGTGCTACTACTTTAGCCATATCCCCAGCCCCTGAACCCCAGGTCATTTTCAAAGTAAAATGTCATATTTATTGTTGTTTTTAGATTTCTGAACCACTTAATGTAAGTAAAACTGCTGCCATTTTTATGTGCTTTCTATATTTTTGGTACCAGGGATTGAACCCGGGGCTCTTAACCACTGAGCCACATCCCCAGCCTTTTTGAGACAGGGTCTTGCTAAGTTGCTGAGGCCTATTTGAACTTGTAGTTCTCCTCCCTCAACCTGGAGCTGCTGGGATTATAGGTGTGTGCCATTGCACCTGGCTTCCTTTTCTTTTTTTTTTTTTTTTAATGTGTCATTGATAAAAGTGAGTGTTATGCTCTTAAATGTTTTCCCCATCCGCCATGTTGTTCTTAATGTAGATTCTCATAGTTCAGTGCTTTATAGGAACATATATGTTTTATTATAGTTGAGAATTTTTATAGATGTATCACCGAACTATATATTTTCTAATGCTGTTTGACATTGAATTCACATTTTTTGGTCTTATTTTCCTGAGCAGGTTTTGTAGGAAAAGGTCACATCAGTTAAATTTTACTCAAAATAATATTGACAAACATCAAAAGAGAGGAACAGGGGATCTTTTCAATTTCAGACTTTGTAAGCTTTATTCTAGGGTGCTTTTCTTAAAATACAGTTTATTTTCCTTTTATAGTTAATGTCTGTTCTGTTCAATCCCTTTACCAAACAAACAAAAATGTCTGATGCTCAGTAAGTTTACATTAATATAAAAATAGTTCTGAGTCTCTTTTTGACCTTCCATATTATTTAAAAACTTGCTTCACTGAAATCTTTTTTTTATTGAGTGTGGTTGGAGCATACCTATCATCCCAGCAACCTGAGGCAGGAGAATTGGAGACTTGAGGCCATCCTGGGCAACTTAGGAAGACCTGTCTCAATAAAAAATAAAGAGGGTCAGGGACATAGCCAGTGGTAAAGCAGCCTTCTGTTCAATCTCCAGTACCAAAAAAAGAAAAAAAAATCTTTTCCCCAAAAGTAATGTATAGAGCTGGGGATCAGTAGTAGAGCATTACCTAGCATTTTTAAGTCCTGAGTTCAATCCCTAGTATCACAAAAACAGAACAAAACAAACAAAGGTAATATATAATAACGGTCATTTAAAATACACTTAATACACTTGATGGAGAAGGTGGGCTTGCTTTTATAATAAATCGTTTGTGATACATTTGTCATAGGAAAGAATTGTAATGCAAAGTAAATATAAGTTGAACCTGGTGAATAAAGATTTGTTAATCATGAGGTTAAATGTTGCTAAGCTTTATTAAGTAATTTTAATAGGTATACTTGGTGTTTATGTGAAATATTTTCATTTTGCTTACATATTATGTGGTTTCATTTAGACTTGCTCATTATGAATTTATTTTCTTCCTTAGGTATCTTTAAAACTTTCATTTCCCACCCCACTTCCCACCCCTGCATACTTCTCAGTTTTTTAGTTTTGTACATTACACATTAGTAGATTTTTTTAGTTTTTACATGTTTGAATACCCACTCTGCCTTGCCAGCAGCAGTGGTTCAGATTAACAGTTGGACTCATACAACAAAATAGACTTCATCAGCATTAAGTTTCTTTTAAGAAAAGAGACAGGATAGGAAGTAACACAGCTAGGACAACAACAGCATATTGGAGATATGATTCCCAGGCATCTTATATTTGATGTGTTTCATGTTTCTCCCAAGAAACATAACTGAATGTTCAGTTAAATCATTGCATTTGGGTCTCCGCAGCTTTTATATCTTGTTCTCATTCTCTAGTGCAGCAGCATGTGATCAGTACTAAATTACCATTCTTGACAGTGAAGCATAAGCCCTTGGGGCATGCACATAGTAACTTCAGCCAGATTCTCATTTATCTTGGATTTATTATGTTCCTATAAATTCTGAGTTAAGAATTGCAGGGGCTGGGGATGTGGCTCAAGCGGTAGCACGCTCGCCTGGCATGCGTGGGGCGCTGGGTTCGATCCTCACCACCACATAAAAATAAAAAAATAAAGATCTTGTGTCCACCGAAAACTAAAAAATAAATATTAAAAAATTTCTCTCTCTTAAAAAAAAAAAAAGAAAAAAAGAATTGCAAAGATAATTTGCCCACGTATCAAATCAGGTTTAGCTGAACATGATGGTGCATGCCTGTAATCCCAGCGACTTGGGAGACTAAGGCAGGAGGATCACAAGTTTGAGCCCAGCCTCAGCAACTTAGCAAGACCCTAAGCAACTTAGTGAGACCCTTTCTCAAAAATAAAACAAAAAGGGTTGGGGATGTAGTTTAGTGGTAAAGTGCCCCTAGGTTCAATTCCTAATACTAAATAAAAAACTAAAAGCAGACAAAACAAATCCTCAGGTGTTCCTAAAACTAACACAAACCAGCTCTTAACTCCTTGACTAAGGTCCTTTAATCAGGGAGCCAACAGACAGTTCAAAGATGTATTTCCTTTGTGATTATTGTATAGGAAATATTGACATGTGCAAGTAAATAAAATGGATAACATAATTTTTATTATCCACCTTCAATTTATTCATGACTGATCTTGTTTTATCATGTCCAGCTACTTCTTCCTCAGAATCACTCCCCCTTTTTTTGAATGTGGGATCTCACTGTTTTGCCCAGGTTGGTCTCAAACCCTGGGTTCAAATGATCCTGCCTTGCATGCTTCCTGGAGTAGCTAGGACTACTTGAGGCATGTGCCACTATACCTGGTCTTGTTTATACATTTTAGAGCAAATTCTAAGTATGACAGTTTAATAAATACCAATAAATATTGCATTATTTTCAATAGAGAACTCTAAAAATATCATAATAATATACACATAATACACATAATCCTGATAGTGTTCTATAATTATTTCTTATTTTTTCAGCTATAGATCGACATGATCTTTATTTATTTTTATGTGGTGCTGAGGATCAAACCCAGTGTCCTACATGTGTGAGGCAAATGCTGTACCACTGAACCACAATCCCAACCCCTCTATAATTGTTTTATTAATTGTTTTGTTGTTTGAATCTGGATCCAAATGAAATTTAAACATTGAGATCAGTCTTGTGAGTTGATACTGAGAATTGAACCCAGGGGCTCTTAACCACTGAACTATATCTCTAGCTCCAAGTTGCTAAGGCTGACCTTGAACTTGAGAACCTTCTGCCTCAGCCTCCCAAGTAGTTGGAATTACCCAGGGTGTCCCACTGTGTCCAGCTTGTACAGTATTTTTTGTTTATCATTTGAGCCAGGCTTGGTGGCACATGTCTGTCTATGATCCCACCTACTTGAGAGGCTGAGGAAGAAGAATGATTTGCACCCAGGCAGCCTAGGCAAAATATAAGAACCTGTCGAGAGAGGGGGAAGGGGGGGGCCTGCATTTGTTTAATAGATTCCCTTATCATTTCCCTTTATGTTTCTTTGAAATGTATTCTTTGACGAAGCTGTCATTTGTCATGTAGCAGTTCCCACAATTGTACCCCCTGGATTTTATTAATTGAGCCTTTGTTTAAAATTTTTTGGACTCTTTTAAAAATAATTATTGCACCAAAATAAAATTTGAATTTGAAATGACTTTTGGTAGAGACCCCAATCCAGTTCTTAGGCAAGTGACTTCTGTTATGAATCTGTACTTCAACTAAAGCTATATTTCTTAATCATTATAGGAGTATTCAGACATTGAAGCATAAGTCCATGCCAAGAAAATTATGTTTCCTATCTTTGTTCCTACAAAGATTTTTTTCCCCGATTTCCTTTCTGAGTTCTACCTCCAGCCTGATGATAAGAGAAAACATAGAAGGCTACATAAGATGATTAGAATCTAGGGGATCTTAAATGTTTAATTCTTTGCCTCTTTAAAAGTTGTTATTCAAGGGCTGAGGATATAGCTCAGTTAGTAGAATGCTTGCCTTTGTGTGCACAAGGCCTGGGTTCAATCCTTCAGCACCACAACAAAAAAACCAAAAAAGTTTGTTATTCAAATGTTTCTTAAATGTAACTCAGTTTGGCATTTTTTTTAGTTGTCAGTGGATTTTTTTTATTTATATGAGGTGCTAAGAATAAAACTCAGTGCCTCATATATGCTAGGCAAGCACTCTACCACTGAGCCACAACCCCAGCCCTCAGTTTGGCATTTTATACTAACATTTCTTTTCAAAAATTCTTTAGCCTTAATAGGTATGATTTTGACCCATCGATCTGGAGATCTGAATTCTAAAGCTGAGTCTTGATTCCTTTCTTGTACCTCATTACCCCTCAATTCATATAACTAGATGAGCTCAGTTAAATACTAGAGTTGTGGGAATCTACAGAAATTTTAAAATTTATGCTTATAAAGTTTATATAAAAATTAATTGAACCAAACCTTTTTGTTTTTATTAAAGTTAAGAAAGAAGAAAAGAAAAGGCATAAGTCATCATCTTCTTCCTCATCATCATCCAGTGATTCAGATAGCTCAAGTGATTCTCAGTCCTCTTCTGATTCTTCTGACTCTGAAAGTGCTTCTGAAGAGAAGTCAAAAAAAAGAAAAAAGAAGCATAGGAAAAATTCCCGAAAACACAAGAAAGAAAAGAAGAAGCGAAAGAAAAGCAAAAAAAGGTCTTACTTTTATAATAATAGCTTTATATTCTGATTCCCTTCTGTTTTATAAATAAATCTGTTGAGATTCTGAATCAATTACACATGAGCATTATAATAGAAATTTTTATTGCCTAGAGTATCATATAAGACCAATCTTATATGCTACAGTCACTAAATTAAAACAGTACATTCATTCCCTCTGAGTTCATTTTGTGTTTTCTCTAAGAAATGATGCACTAGTTTATAGTATAGTGTTTTGGTTTTGGTTTGTTTTGTTTTGGAGATTGAACCCAGGGTCTCAAGCATGCTAGGTAAACAGTCTACCAGTGAACTACATCCCCAACCCTTTTTTATTTTATTTTAATATAGAGTATCATTAACTTGCCCAGACTGGCTTCAGATTTGCAATTTTCTTGCCTCAGCTTCCTGAGTAGGTGGGATTATAGGTACATGACACCGCACCAGTCTTATTTTTGCTTTTTTTTTTTTTTTTTAGGAGGTCTCACTCAGTTGCCCAGGCTGTCCCCCAACTCTCAGTCTCCTGCCTTAACCTTGCTAAGTAGCTGGGATTAGGAGCACATGCCACCAGTCCAGATTTAGGTTTATATATTTTCTGTGAGATTGTTGGGATAATGAGGATTACAAAAAATAATGTGTTCCTTATTTTCTATAGTATTCTCTCCTGGGTTTTATGTTCTTTATCTTCTTGGTTTTTATGATAGCATGTGGATTAAAAGCAGATATTAACTACATATTTGCTTTCTTTTCAGTTTCGTTTGCAATAATCTGTGTACTATAGACTTTAAAAATCTAATATCTTTACCCATAGATTTTAGAAAAATGTTTTTGAGTGTGATAACACTTTTGGGAGGTATAGGATACCAGAGATTGAACCCAGGGGTGCTTAACCACTGAACCAAATTCCAGGCCTACCCCCTCCCCCTGCCCCCACTTTTGAGACAGGGTCTGAGTTATTTACAGCTTTTTGTTGAGGTAGGCTTTGAACTTGCAGTCCTCCTGCTTCAGCCTCCGAGCTCCTGGGAATACAAGTGTGCACCACCAGGCCCTGCTACAAATATTTCATTTTATTTTGTTTTTTGATTGGTTATTTTGTTTGTAAAAGGAATGGAAGAAGATTTTCCCCTTTGCAGGGGCAGGGGGACAAGATAGTATATATGTTGTGACATAAATGAGAGAAATACAAACAATTGGAAATTTTGGGTATGTACATAATAACTGAATGAAATTTATTTTGTGTATTTCTATTAAGCCCATCTAGTGAAAGTGAAGCAGAAAATCTTGATGCACAACCCCAGTCTACTGTCCGTCCAGAAGAGATCCCTCCTATACCAGAAAATAGATTCCTAATGAGAAAAAGTCCTCCGAAAGCTGAAGACAAAGAAAGGAAAAACAGAGAGAGAGAAAGAGAGAGAGAGTGGTATGTAAATGTATTTTGTAGAATATCTTATATACCTTATTATAGAGAGTTTTCTATTTTTCAAAATACTTGAGTCAAGATTTAATTGGTGACTTTGTCCCAGGATAGAAATTCTTTTTTGTAAATATAGGAATATTAGCGAAATTCCTCCTTAAGTTCTGTAAATGGAAGATAGAAAGGGATATTTCTTAGGAAGTAAAGATTAAAGAGAAACTATATGAACTACCAAAGTTTACTTTAGTGAACTTTTCAAATATCATTTATGTGGATATTCACGAGGTAATTAAATGCATGTAATTTATTTGAATTCACTTTCTTTATAAACCATGATATGAACATTTACCTCATGTTGATCAGCTTGCCTCTGCTTAATTCACATTACTTACATTTACATTTGTTTATACTTCTATTACCAATGAACAGCTTCTTTTATGTGATAATAAGGTACTTTGGTATAAGATAGTTTTAAATTTTTTCTCCATCAGACTTCTGAGCTCTTTCTTGTTGATTTTCCTTAGTACTATCAAATCAGCTTCATTTTTGTAATGAACAATGTTTCTTCCCAGGGTTTGATTGGCATTTGGGGTAGGTAAATCTTTCATCTTCACATTACAAGCTTAGAATTTCTGACTCTTGGGTCCTAATGACCTGTAGCTCTCTCTAGTCATTAACATTTGAAAAAACGTTGTCATACTTTTTCAGATTTTTATTAAGACCTGATAACATTTTAGGTTAAGAAACACTGATTTCATGTAGAATTTTAAATGCATTAATTTAGATCAGTAAATCTACATTCTCCAGATTAATTTTTATAACGATAATGTGTTTTAATTTTCCCTTTGCTTCCTTCTAGTAATCTACCTAACTCCCAACCTGCTTCATACCAGAGACGTCTCTTAGTTACTAGGTCTGGCAGGAAAATTAAAGGAAGAGGACCAAGGGTAGGTGATTCTTCACCCAGAAATTGTAATAGTATTGTAATAGTATTGCATTTATCTCCCTGAAAGAATTGTAGAAGGTTAGGACAAAGCTCAGCGGTAGAGCACTTGCCTAGCATGTGCAAGGCTCTAGATGTAATTCCCAACACTGAAAAAAATTTTTAGAGTATTTTTTTAAATTATTTAAATTATTTTACTTATACAAATTACAAAAATTTATGGCAGATGCAGATATTGAATAATATATCTCCTTTTTATAATAACTTTTATGTGTTGGTACTTCTAAACTGAAAATCTACAATAATTGATTTATATATTTACATGTTATATAATGTTTTCAAGGTCTTGTGACCCTTACTACTTCCTGCCTACCATATCTCTACTCTTATATACCTCTTTGTCTTTACTAGGTGTTCCCTTTCAGAATTTAAATACCTTCTATGCTTTCAAAACTTTTTAGAAACATAGCTATACTTTGTATTTCATTTACTAGGGTGCTTCAAGCATTTCAGTTTTTCTTTTACTACTACCATTCTCCTGAAAATAGTACTTGCTATATTTCGGTTCCAAGTCACAAAATCAAGAGGATTTTTTCCAGTATGGTTCACACTCCTTGAAGTTCTAGCTCATTTCATACTGTACATGTTCCTTGGGCAGTCTCATTCCCGTGGCTGAAAACTCAATTAATGAACAGCTCAAACCTAGCATATAGAAGGTTGAGCATAAGCACTTTTTCTTCAGACCTGACTCTTTTCTAACCCTGTAGCCCAAGTGTTATTTTAATCTACCCTTTTATTCATTTTTATATATCTTATCCATCCCCAAATCCTGTTAGTTTTGCTTGCTTGATACTCTGAAATCCACCTGCTGCTCTCAAGCTTCACTTTCATCATGTTAATTCAGTTTATCATTGTCTGAATTATAAATGGCTTTGAAACAGGTATTTTGGTACTTCTCAAGTTTTTTTGTTTGTTTGGATACTGCTTCACACTGTTAAAAATTTTGAGGACCCAAATAGTTTTTGTTGGTGAGAGTTATATCTATCTGTATTTATTCTTTTGAAAGTTAAAACTGAAAAATAATTTCAATCACAAGCATATTTAAGCACACATTACAATTGCTATGAAGCAGTGACAACATGGCATGTAGTATCTGAATAACTCCCTGTTAGATAATGAAAGGACAGAAATTAGAAAGACAAATAGAATATTATTCTGAAAATAGTTTTGATTAAATAGATACCCTGTATCTTTCAATCCCTAGATCATATCTTGAGGATCACTGATCTAATTCTTTTTGTTAATAGCCAGAATAGTCAATTTTAAAAGAAAGAAAATCTGATCACATTACATCTACCATTGATCTTAGGATAAATCCAAAATTATTACTGTGGTTGATAAGACCCAGTATCATCTAGTCCTACTTTCCCTTGCAATTTTTAGCTTTAGTATATCTGACCTGTCTTCTCATCATTTCTGAAACATGCTGTTTCTTTGTGTCTCAGAACCTTTAGCATAGTATTTTTCGCTTCCTTCCTCCTTTTTTTTTCCCTTGCTAGAAGTAAAACCCAGGGCTTTATGGGTGCCAGATAAGTGCTCTACCACTCAGCTATACATCCCCAGCCCTCAGCTTGTATTTCTTGTACCTTACTTGTTTTTCTTCATCTATCCTTACTGCCTTTACTTTCTTTTCTTTTTAATTTTATTTATTTATTTTGTGGTGCTGGGGATTGAACTGAGGGCCTTGTGCATGCAAGGTGAGCACTCTACCAACTGAACTATATCCCCAAACCTTCTCTTTGCTTTCTTTTCCTCACCCTTCCCTATGTAACACATCATGAACCTTGTTTTGGTTTTTCACCTTTTATTATTTTAACTGATCAAATCTCTTTGGGTCAGATCTCTTTGTTACTTATTCTTTGAGCACCTTTTCTCCTTTTATACTCAATCTGGTCTAGTTGCATATGTTTGATATTATGACTATGTATCTATCCATGTGTTTTCCTCGCCCCTGTAGAATAAGTTTCAGGAGAACAAAATCAGATATGTTGGCTCACTGTTTTCTCAGTGCAAGATAGAGTAGTTAGCCATTCTAAGGCTGAGTAAATATTGGCTGAATAAATGAACATCTTTGTGTATACAACATTCACATTGAATCTTAGCATCTTGTAAGAGTTAATATTTCCTAGTATGCTCTAACACCACTTGGACAGACTCTTCCATGGGAAAATGTTTGGCTAGAGTTTCTGTAGTTAAAGTTTATTATTTGGAATTTATAATGTGACTACTTAAAGTTTCTCGGCCTTCTTGATTTCATACCTGAAAATTGGGGAATTTTAGTAATTTAATGGATGCTGGGAATTGAACCTAGGGCCTTATGCATGTGAAGCACAATACTCTCTACCACTGAACTTCACCCCCATTTCACTAAAATTTAGTAATTTTAGATAACATAGAAGTATCAGATATTTACTTGAATCTAGAAATGCTTTAGCTATTCTTACTTTGCTTTTACAGCATTTTATTGTTCTGCTGTTGATTTTTTTCCCCTTTTTTATTTTCCTAAGCGTTACCGAACTCCTTCCAGATCCAGATCAAGGGATCGGTTCAGACGTAGTGAGACTCCTCCACATTGGAGGCAAGAGATGCAAAGAGCTCAAAGAATGAGGGTATCAAGTGGTGAAAGATGGATCAAAGGGGATAAGTAAGATTTACCTTTTATTTCTAGGTTTTTGGTTTTGTTTTTGTTTTTACTATTGTACATCAAATTATTAATAGCTATTTCAAAGATTTCTGCATGTTTTAAGGAAAACACATTATCTTTTAGCTATAGCTATTTTGTTCTTTTCCTAACAATATTGTCAAAAGTTTTTTTTCCCCTTTTTAGGAGTGAGTTAAATGAAGTAAAAGAAAACCAAAGGAGTCCTGTTAGAGTAAAAGAGAGAAAAATAACTGATCACAGGCATGTGTCTGAGAGTCCAAACAGAAAAAATGAAAAGGAAAAGAAAGTTAAAGACCATAAATCTAACAGCAAAGAGAGAGACATCAGAAGAAATTCAGAAAAAGATGATAAATATAATAAAAACAAAGTGAAGAAAAGGGGCAAATCTAAAAGTAGGAGTAAGAGCCAAGAGAAATCTAAGAGTAAGGAAAGAGATCCAAAACATAACAGACATGAAGAAAAGAGGATGAGGTCAAGGAGTAAAGAAAGGGATCATGAAAATGTTAAAGAAAAAGAAAAGCAGTCTGATTCTAAAGGAAAAGATCAGGAAAGGAGTAGGAGCAAAGAAAAGTCTAAACAGTTAGAATCAAAAAGTAATGAGCATGATCATAGTAAAAGTAAAGAAAAGGATAGACGTGCCCAGTCCAGGAGCAGAGAACGTGATATAACTAAAGCTAAACACAGTTACAATAGTAGAACAAGGGAACGAAGCAGAAGTAGGGACAGGAGCAGAAGAGTGCGATCTCGAAGCCATGACAGAGATCGAAGCAGAAGCAAAGAGTACCATAGATACAGAGAGCAAGAGTATCGGAGAAGAGGAAGGTCACGAAGCCGAGAGAGAAGAGCTACACCAGGAAGATCCAGAAGTAAAGATAGGAGGAGGAGGAGAAGGGATTCACGGAGCTCAGAGAGAGAAGAAAGCCAAAACAGAAACAAAGACAAATACAGAAACCAAGAAAGTAAGAGTTCACACAGAAAAGAGAATTCTGAGGGTGAGAAAAGAATGTACTCTAAAAATCGTGATCATAATAGCTCAAATAATAATAGGGAAAAAAAATCTGAAAGAGATCAAAGTCCATTCTCAAAAATAAAACAAAGCAGTCAGGACAGTGAATTAAAGTCCTCCACGTTGAAAAATAAGGAGGATGAGAAGACCAGGTCCTCAGTGGAAAAAGAAAACCAAAAATCAAAGGGTCAAGAAAATGACCATGTACATGACAAAAATAAAAAATTTGATCATGAATCAAGTCCTGGAACAGATGAAGACAAAAGTGGATGAGTGAGTTGTGTAAACATTATTTCCTTTCTGTCTCAAAATTTAAGTTTTAGAGACTTGCTGATGAATCTCTTTTATGTTGTTTTCATTGTTTTTGAGTTATTTTATGTTTGCCCCCCACCCTTTTTTTTTTTTTTTTTAATGTGGACTTCATTGAGTTGATCTTTTGATAATCTGCAACCTGGATAATTTGTACTGCTAAAGTTTTAATAAACTTGAAATGAGAAAAACACTTTGGTGTAATACTGTGTGCTATGTTAAACTGTTTTATGTATGCATTTTTGTTTTAGCAGTCAGCCAGTGACAATTTGTTTAATCAGCCCTTTGGAAACAAGTATTTAACTGATGGTTGTAATACATTGTTCCAAAAGCTTGCATTTCTCATGATCAAAGTAACTTTAAAAGCCACTAGAAGAAATTTTGTATAGATTTTCTGATTGCATTTATAATAAAGACTTGCAGCAATTTCTTTTAATTACACAGAAGTGGGATCCTAGTAATTTGAGATTTGAAATCATAACTTTTTGTGCTTTAAAACAAATATTTATAGTTATTTATCTTGTCCTTCATACACTATTCTTTATAGTTCTAGCCATAACTTGTTTCTTATTAACACTTTTCTTGTCTAGTTTTGTTCTACTCAACTGTCTATAAAAATCATGAGTGTTGTTAGTTTTGTTTTTTTGATGTCCCGATTGAACTTGAGTTGCTGTTATACAGCAATTGATAGGAATGATATCTTGGAAGATGAGACTGTAATTCCCTATGTTGTGTTTTTTGGTCTGAAGAGTTGAAACTGTTGCTTTTTGAGAACATTATTTTATTTTTATTATTGCCTCTTTCTAAAATTATCACTAAAACATGCAGGTCCTTAAGCTATAAAGATTCTAAAAATTGTTAGTATTGATACATTAACTTCTAAGATTTCTCTTTTTTTGGCAACCAACCTACATGGCTTTGAGTGTTAACTCTGCATGACTTTTGTTTTTATAAACTTAACTAACTTCTCTAACTCTCATAGCTGAGTTTCAAATTGCAAGAAAATGCATTTTTTCTATATATGTACCATGATAGGCTGTGGCATGTTTATGACTCTGGTTTCTTTCTATTTGGGTGGCTTTATACTATTACTGTTAAAATTATTTTAACTTGGCATGTATAACATTGCCATGTAGTGTAGAACAGAAAGTCGCAAAATTTGATAGCTTACAGAATTAAACACTAAACAGGTCCAAAGTCCATTCAGTTTTGTGTGTTGTATTTTGCTATTTTTGTGATGTGTGGCCTTTTATTCTGTAATATCTCTTATTAATAAAACATTGAACATCCAGCAAACACAAAACCTGCCTCATTTGAAAAGAAATTTCAAAATTCCAATTAATAGTAGCCTCTAGAGAGTTTTGTACTTTAATATTTGTCAATATAGTGTCAACTCTTATCAAGGTAGCTTCTTGGTAAATCCAATGTTATTTGTACTAAATAAAGCAATGCTTAATATGATATTTCCCATAATTGATTAATACAGTAATGATACATTTGGCATTATAGCTGTTGCAGACTGAATAGTATAATGATTATAAGATTGTTTGGAATATTTTGGAACAAATATCCATAACGCATTCTTTCTACTTTTTTTCTGTGATGGTAAAAGTAGGATTTATTATAATCCAGGATGATTCCTTAGAGACTGACCACAAACCCTCATTAAATATAATTGAGTCTGAGTGCCCAAGCTGTATAATCTATATATTTTAAACAAATTGTTGTTTTGTCTTAAATTCAGTAAATTGCATTTTAAAATCTGTCATGAACTATTTGAGCTTCAAGAAAGATACTATTTAAGAAAGGATTTCTAATAAGTTATATATATATTTTTAAAGTCCATCTAAGTAAAAATACTTCTATTACCTGATTCTAGAGCTTTATCTAGTAAGAATTATAGACAAGAACTTTCCAAATCTTTGAGTTTCAAAAAGTAGCCATATGGGGAAAATTTGTCATTTCTATGAGCAGTATGTTTAGATTATCAAAAGAACAGTTCCATGGTAAACATTATTTATGGACCTTTTTAAAAAGCTTCGTTAGCTGTTTTTACAGAAAGATGTGAAGGAGTTGAGATTTAGAAAGGACAATCAACTAGATTTTATTTTCAGAATATAAAGAAGAGTTAGAAAATGAATAGGACTATCAGTTGAACCCAAGATCCATACTTGCATTTGAATAGCACAGGCTCAAGTGGTCCTGTCCTTTTGTTACATTTTAGTAGTTGCATTTTTAGTTTTTACTTTGGGCATTGTCTGTTTTCCAAAAATTCAACTGTTTTATTTTTTCCATCAAATTTATTTTAATTATCAGTTTACAATCCACTTCCAGCTACCTTTGACTTAATATACCTTTTAAAGACATTTTCGTTTGTTTTTATTGCTTGATTGGTGATAGCTGAGAAAAAAATTCCTGTATGTAGAATTTTCACAATCATTGTGTGAATTCTTTCTCTGGGTAAGCTATCTGCCACAGAAATTGAGACTACAAAGAGATTAACGTTAATGAAATTAACAATTGAGGAGCCATTGGGTTGATTTAAATTACTCTATAGTTTTTGAGTTCATAGAGCTATATAGTTTAAGTTACTAAATTGAAGCTTTTGGACATTGCAAAGAATTTATCTGATAAATCTCTTTGTATAAGTGTGATACTGATGCATGTTGACTTTGCTTGAATGGCCTTTGATTCTTGTGCCCAGTGGAATATGTGAAACTAAAAAGTTTTTGTGTGTGTGTGTGTGTTTTTTTAATGTTACGTTGCAGACAGGCACACATTGGGCTTCTGTTATTTTGCATAATTGTATTAACTGATAATTCTAATTTATTTTCTAGTTAGTATTTGGAGCAAGTTAGTAGATTTTTTAGTAGGTTGTACTTTGCTCCAGGTGGTAATAGTTTTCATCATACTGAACTTATTTCTATAATAAGTTTGTTGGGTTTGTCTTCACCAGAAGGTACTTTAAATATATACTGTATAACTGACTGGTATAAAGAAACAAAATGGGTATTTTTTTTTTTAGTCTTTTTTTTTGTTATTTTTACTGTAATTATTCCATTTAGAATTCATCATACATTTACAGTTATAAGTAACTTCTCCACAGTTTGTAGGTTGATACATTTTTATTGTGAAAGATGTGTTTTGTTCCAAATACTTGTTTATAATATAACAGCCCCATGAAGTGCAGCATAGATTAGCACACCTGCCCATAGTAGGCTTCCTGACTTCCTCTTAAGTGATACAAACTCTCTGGCCTGTTGTGTAATAAAGAGGTAAATATTAAAGGAAAAGAAAAACAACACTTTAAAAAAAAATTCCATGAACAAGGTTGGAGAAGGGAGTTGTTGAGGGTTTTTTGGTTTTGTTTTTGGTTTTTCCAGTGGGGGAGGGTAGGATGGGGTTGATTTGTGTCCCTTGCCTCTTCCACTTTTCAGAAAAAATTCCATGTTACGAAAAGCACATGCTGTATATTTTCTTCCCTTTTTGTGTGTGTTTATAGTATTTTGAAAGATTAATAAATGAATTGGCTATTTCTATGTGAGGATGTTCAAAGTTGTGGCTGCTCTTTGTGGAAGGGAAAACAATGAAGTTAATGCACTTCTTTTCCTAGCTCAGAAGTCACTGTGATGTATATTTTTTTAATGAAATTCAGAAATAAAACTGTTGTCTTCTCAATTGTAAAATTAGTTTCAAAATGCTGCTTCTCTTATCATTATTAGTCTAGTAACTGTTGGACTGTTTTCTGCAAATTGCATTTTACAAAATTTAAACTTCAAAACTGTATTAACTTTTATATAGTTAAACATTGTATTAAATAAACTATACTGTAATAAACAGTTTGTTGTTGATTTTTTTGTTATTGTGTTAGTAATTAACCTTTATAAAAAAAATTAAATAATGAAAATCAACTAAAATATACTTTAAGAAAACTTAAGTGAGATTTAATAGTACTAATCTTTAAGAATTTAGCTAGCAATGATAGTTTCTACGTTTAGGATAAAGTTCTAGTTAATATTAATGTTTAATCATAATATTGCTGTCTTCACATAGGATTTACCCATGCAACAGAATACTATGTCAGTTAGAAAACTAATGAGGGTCTTTATGCATTCCTATGCTGTGATCTTTAGTCTATTAAATGGGGGTGGTATTTTGTGTAAGAGTAAAATGTGTGTATGTGTGTATGTATATATATATTTTTAATATAGTTTTAGTTGCAGTTGGACACAATACTTTTATTTATTTTTATTTGGTGCTGAGGATCGAACCCAGTGCCTTGCACTTGCTAGGTTAGCACTCTACCGCTATATATATTATATTATATATAATCCAGCAAAACTAACCAATGGAAATGAACAAAGGTGGTCATTTGACATTTCTACCATGTAACATACAAATGGCCAGCAAGAATATGGAAAGAGGCTGGGTGTGGTGGTGCACACCTATAATCCCAGCAACTCTGGAGGTTGAGGCAGGAGGATCTGAAGTTGGAGCCAATGGCAGCAAAAAAAAAAAAAAAAAAGGCTCGGGATGGGACTCAGTGATTCAGTACCCCTGTGTTCAATCCCTGGTACCAAAATATAAATATATGGGATTGTAACTCAGTTGTAGAGCTCATGTACAAGACTCTGGGTCAGTCTTCAGTTGCAGCAACAACAAAAATGCTCAACATAACTATTAAAGAAATAAAAGTTAAAATCATAGAATACCTCAATTAGGATGGGTACTATAAAAAATAAGTGTTGCTGATAACATGTACCCTGGTGCAGTGTTGGGAATGTAAAATGGTGCAGCTGCTGTAGAAAACAGGAAAGTTTGGGCTGGGGTTGTGGCTCAGTGGTAGAGCACTTGCCTAGCATGTGTGAGGCACTGGATTTGATCCTCAGTACCACATAAAAATAAATTTAAAAAGGCATTGTGCCCATTTACAACTAAAAATATTTAAAAAGAAAACAGAAAAGTTCCGGGCTGGGGATACAGCTCAGTTGGTAGAGTGCTTGCCTTGCATACACAATTAAGGCCATGGGTTCAATCCACAGTACCACACACAAACAACAACAAAAAAAAGTTCAAGAATTTTTAAATGGAATCGTGATTCAACAATTCCACTTCTGGGTATAAATCCAAAATAATGGGGAAAAAATGGAAAGCATCTCAAAAAGAGTTATTTGCATGTGTTCATAACAGCATTACTCACAATAGCCAAGAGGTGAAGGAATCAAAGTGTCCACTTATGAAGAACTAAATAAACCATTTTTGGTGTATGTATACAAATGTATTGTGTATATTTACATGCACACGCCATGGATATTCAGTTGTTTTTTTTTAACAGATTTTTTTTTTAAGTTTTCAATGGACACAACATCTTTATTTTTATGTGGTGCTGAGGATGGAACCCAGTGTTCTGTGCATGCCAGGCGAGCGTGCTACTGCTTGAGCCACATCCCCAGCCCAGATATTCAGTTTTTCAAAAAGTAAGTTGGGTCTGGGGTTGTGGCTCAGTGGCAGAGCACTTGCTTCACATGTGTGAGACACTGGGTTCGATTCTCAGCACCGCATATAAATAAATGAATAAGATGAAGGTCCATCAATATCAAAAAAAAAATTTTAAAGTAAGCTGGCACAGTTGTATATAGTTTAAAATTAGGCTGGGGTTGTGGCTCAGTGGTAGAGTGCTCACCTAGCATGTGTGAGGCACTGGGTTTGATCCTCAGCACCACGTAAAAAAATAAGTATTATGTCCAACTACAACTAAAAAAATAATTTAAAAATATATGTTGATACATCTTACAACATGGAAATAGTCTTAAAAAAAAAAAAGACATCCACTGATTACACTTACATGAGGTGTCCAGAGTGACAAATTTAATAAAAGAATGGTAGCTTCCAGAAGTTGAAGGAAGTGGGAAATGGGAAGTAGTTGCTTAGTGGATATAGAGTTTCAACTGTAAGATGACAAGGTTCTAGAAATTATATGATGTGACTATCTCGTATACTTAGAAATGGTTAAGATGGTAGCATATTCTGTGGGGTTTTTTTAAAGAGCAAGGGAATGCAACTCAAAAATCCTCTGACCCTCCATATCAAGGTGTGACAAAGTGGTGTAGAATTACTTTAAGTGACTTCGAAATGTATTTTGTACTCACTTCGGCAGCACATATACTTTAAAAAATTGGAACAATACGGAAAAGGTTAGCAATGGCCCTTGCACAAGGATGACATGCAAATTCATGAATTGTTCCATATTTTTGAAAAATGTAGTATGTTGAGCTGGGGTTGAGGCTCAGCGATAAGAGCTCTTGCCTATCATGTGTGAGGCACTGGGTTCAATCCTCAGCACCACATAAAATAAACAAAGGTACCCAACTATGACTATTTTTTCAAAAAATGTATTTTGCACATCTATCTACAAAATAAACCATAGACTATTACACTCAATAATCAATGTTACTAATAACAGTGTTATTTGATCCTGATACTTAAGGACAGAGCAAATAAGTATACGTTTCTAAATGTATTTTGCACATCTATCTACAAAATAAACCATAGACTACTACACTCAATAATCAATGTTACTAATAACAGTGTTATTTGATCCTGATACTTAAGGACAGAGCAAATAAGTATAAGTTTCTATCGAAAAGAAATACATCCTGTGAAATGTTACACAGCCATAAAAAGGAATGAAGTATGGATATGTGTTGCAACATGGATGAACCCTGGAAATACATGAAATAAGCCACCCAAACGCAAAGCATGTTTTTTTTTTAATTTTTTTTTAATATAGTTTTCTGCGGACACAACATTTTTGTATGTGGTGCTGAGGATTGAACCCAGGCCGCACGCATGCCAGGCAAGCGCACTACAGCTTGAGCCACATCCCCAAAAAGTATGTTTTAATTTAGATGAAATATGTAGAACAGACAAATGCACAGAGACAAAGCAGAAGCTGTGGGAGGGGGTATGGGGAATAACTGCTTAATGGGTGCAGAGTTTCCATTTGGAGCAATGAATAGTCAGGTTGCACAATATTGCGAATATACTTAATGCTATTGAATACACATTTTAAATAAATTTTGTGTATTTAATAATTAAAAAAGGAATTGCAATCAGTTACCTTTAGGGTTATATATACTCAAAGGAAATGTTGTGCCAGGTTCAGTCCCCAATACCAAACAAGAAAAGAAAAAAAATTTGTGAAGAATCAAATCAGGTATAATTGTACTGAGATGAACGACAGATTTATTAAATAATAAGAATATAGTCCATTTACATTTGTAGCTCATTTGCTATCACTTCAGTCTTCTCAATCTTAAAAATAAATTTTTTCTACCATGTAAAACCTAATCTTCCCTTAGACTTCTGAAAATTATTATATTTTGATCCCTGAGAATTATAAAAAGGAAGCTGGACTCCAGTAATATCATTTGCCTGATAGCTTGGTCTTAATCCACCTCTCCCCATAAAAGCTGGTCCGTGGCCACCTCCAGGTCCTTCCTGTGCAGCTTTTACAAGAGGATAAATAAATTTATTTGTTGGTTCAGATTCATGTTTAATTACTTCTCTGGCATAATCCTGAAATTCTTTCTCCTTGGCAGCTGCAAGAGTTTCAGTAAGTCTGCAATATTCTAATTCGTTTTGTTTTGCTTCTTTTGCATTAAACTTTTTTTGGGCCTATGTGGGAAAGAAAGGAAATACAATTTAGTATTGGCTAAAAACATGAACTTTCTAAATATATGTAGCATTTGTAGTTATAATTTTCTAATTTGACAATATGCTATTCTTACAGAAGCTCCCACTCCCAGCTTTCTCAGAACAGTATGTTCAAAGTCTGCCTCTATAGAACCTAATCATAGGGGCTGGGGTTGTGGATCAGTGGTAGTACATTTGCCTAACACATTTGAGGCACTGGGTTTGATCCGCAGCACTACATAAAAATAAATCAAGGTATTAAATAAAAACTTTTTTTAAAAAACTTAATCTTACTTGTCTCATATAATACATCTTCAAACAAACAATAAAATAGTTTTTAAAAATCATGAAGTTTTAGGTCAAAAAATAACTGAAAAAGAAAGGGGAAGGAAGAGAAATGGAATATATCAAGAAATCAAGTGAGTTATAACTTTTCTACTTGTAAAAATCCAGGCAGGCCCAGTTGATTTTGCTGGTTAGAGCATTTAAGAACTGACACCAATGTGGCTCAAGCAGTAGCGCGCTCGCCTGGCATGCGTGCAGCCCGGGTTTGATCCTCAGGACCACATACAAAACAAAGATGTGTCTGCCGAAAAATAAAAAATAAATATTCAAATTCTCCGTCCCTCCCTCCCCCCCCTCTCTGTCTCTCAAAAAAAAAAAAAACAACAAAAAAAAAAACAAAAAAAAAAAAACAGAAAATACAAAGGAAGAAACATTTGCCAATTGAATTAGGTCAGTATTGCTCTATGAAAGCTAGACAGACAGCATAATAGAACTACAGAACATTGTCTTCATGAACAAAGGTGCAAAAATCCCTAACAAAAAATTAGCAACTGAATCTAGTCATATATTTAAATATATATGTATATTTTAAATCCACAATGACCAAGTAGGGTTACTCCAAAGAATACAAATGCTTTCAATATTTAAAATAAAATGAAATGAGCCAGCATGGTGGCGTACACCTGTACTCCCAGCTACTTTGAAGTCTGAGGCAAGAGGATCACTTGAGCCCAGAAGGTCGAAGCTAGACTGGCAATATGGTGAGACTCCATCTCAAAAAAGTAAAGAAAAGAAATATACCATAGAATAAAAGAACACATGATCACTTCAATATATGCAGAATTGACAAAATTCAACACTCATGTGCTAAAAACTAAGCAAATTAGAAATAGAGGAAACCTACTCAAAGTGATAAAGGGTATTTATTAAAAATCTCTGGAGGGGCTGGGGCTGTGGCTCAGCGGTAGAGTGCTCGCCTAGCACGTGCAAGGAGCTGGGTTCAATCCTCAGCACCACATTAAATAAATAAGAAAATAAAGGTATTGTGTTCAACTAAAAAATTATAGGAAACATGTTTTAATGGTGAAAAACTGAATATCTTACTCCGAAGATTAGGAGCAAGACAAAGATATCACTTTTTGCTCTTTTATTCAATATGGTGCTGGTTCTAGAAAGTGGAGTAAATCAAGCAAAAGAACTAATATACACATATTTGGAGGCGAAAAATTAAAGCCATCTATTCACAGACAACATGATCACAAATGTAAAAGTTGTAAAGAATTACCAAAGAGCTAATAGGACTCATAACTGAATTTGGCAGGGCTTCAGGTACAAGTTAATATACTAAAAATCTACTGTACTTATACATATTATAAATAAATAGAACAAATATGGAAATAAACAATTTCACAAGGACATTTTTAAAAACAAAAATAAATTTAGCAATATATATAAATGACCTATTAACCCAATACTGAAAAGGAATATTAAAAGAGAAGTAAATGCATAATATTCATGAATTTGAAGTCTTGATGATATTATCATCCCCAAATATTTTTCATAATTCTCCCCAAATTACTCTATTTATTGAAATCTCCAAAACTCCTGCAGACCTTTTATTGTAAAACTCAATGAGCTGATTATAAAATATATAATTCCAAGAATTCAAGATAGCCAAAACAATTTTAAAACAACAAAGTCAAAAAAGAACTTACACTGCTGATTTCAAAGACTTTGTATAAAGTTATAGCAGTCAAGTAGTATGATATGAGGGCGGGGGCTGGGGCTCAATGGTGAACTTGCCTAGCATGTATGACGCAGTAGGTTCCATCCTTAACACCACATAAAAATAAACAAAATAAAGGCATTCTGTTCATCTACAACTAAAAAAAATTTAAAAAAAATTAAAAAGTATGGTATTATTACAAGAAAAAAACAAAGGGCTGGAACATTGCTCAGGTAAAGAGTATACTTAGCATGAATGAAGCCCTCGGTTTAATGGCTCAATTCCCAGTCACACACACACACAGAGACATATATATGCATACACACACACACATATACATACAGATATACACATATAGACAGATATCTAAATACAGATTAATATGAAGGAATTGAGAGTCCGGAAATAGATCCACTCTTAGGTGATAAATTGATTTTCAACAAAAGTTCCAGAGTAATTAATTAGAGAAACCATAGTTCATTATCAAACTGTTCTGAAATAACTAGATACCTGTATGGAAAAAAAAATAGTTTTGATCTTTTACATCATATACAAAATTAATTGAAAACATATCATACACCTAAGCTATAAAAGCAAAAGTATTTCTAGAAGAAAACAGGACAAAATCTTTATGATCTAGTTTAAGTTTAAGTCTACAATGACACAAAAAGCATAAATCACAAAGTAAAAACCAAAAAACCGGGCTTTATCAAAATCAAAACATTTGTTCATCAGAAGATACCATTAAGAAAATGAAAAAGCAGGCTGGAGTTGTGTTTCAGAGGTAGAGAGTTCCCCTAGCTAGTTCCCTAGCATGTGTGAGGCACTGGGTTCAATCCTTAGCACCACATAAAAATAAAAAATAAAGATAAAAAAATGAAAAAACAAATCACAGATTAGGAGAAAACACCTGCAAACACAAAACTGACAAAAAACCTCTATACTTAAAGAACTTTTGAAATTCAACAGTAGTCTAGAAACAAACCCTCACATATGTGAACTAATGATTTTCAATGAGCATGCCAAGACTCATTGGAGGAGAGTCATTGGAGTCTTCAACAATAGTGTTGGGAAATCTGAATATTCTGCAAAAGAATGAAGCTAAACATATAAAAAGCCACATACAAAAATTATCTCAAAAGAGATCAAAGACCTAAACTTAAGAGTAAAAACTATGAAACTTGTAGAACAAAACAGGAAAAGCTTCAAGACATTGACTCAGGAACTTCGTCTTGGATATGACATCAAAAGCATAGAATGAAACAACAAAAGAAAAAAAAAACACAAAATGGTCGTAAAGAAAATGAAAAATCTTTTTCTGGGCTGGGGTTGTGGCTTAGCAGTAGAGTGTTCACCTAGCATGTGCAAGGCCCTGGGTTCGATCCTTAGCACCACATAAAAGTAATAAATATTGTGTCCAACTACAACTAAAAAATAAATTTAAAAAAAAGAAGATACTATTGACAGAGTGAGAAGATAATCCATGGAATGGGAGAAAACATTTACTTGTCCTACCTGACAGGAAATTAATATTCAGAATATAAAAGAACTCCTAAAACCCAACAACAAAAAGCAAACAACCCAATTTTTAAAAATTGATAAGGAAGGGAGCAAACATTTCTCCCAAGAAAATACACAAAAGACCAATTAGTACCTACATCACTATTTAAAACCAAAATGAGGTCCTTTTTTAAACCTACTTTGATGGCTATTACAAAAAAAGAAATAAAAAGATGTACTGTTTGAAGAAATTGAACACATGTATTGCTAATCGAATGTAAAATAGTGCAGCCACTATGAAAATCAACCTGACAGTTCCCCAAATATAAAACACGGAATTAGCAAATGATCCAGTGACTTTACTCTGCCTATACAAGCAAAAGGAAAGCAGGGACAGTGGCTGGTGGTGAGGGAAAAGGCTCAGGCAGAAGGATCCCAAACTCAAGGCCAGCCTGAGCAATTTAGCAAGACCCTGTCTGAAATTAAAAACAAACAAACAAACAACAACAAAAAAAAACAGCTAGGGATATAGCTCTACTGTAGAGTGCTTGTTCAGCATACACAAGGCCCTGGGTTTTATCACCAACACTGCAAAATTTTAAAAAGAACTGAAAGAAGGAACTCAAATAGATATTTTATTCATATACCAGTGTTAACAGAAGCATTATTCATAATAGCCAAAATAACCCAAAGGTCCATCCATAAACAAAATGTAGTATAAACATATAATGGAATATTACTCAGCTATGAAAAGGAATGAATCTGATATACATGCCACATGTATGACCCCACATGGATGAAGCCTGAAGACATTATGCTAAGTGAAATAAGTCAGACAAAAAAGGATAAATATTGTATGATTCCACTTATATAAGGACCCTAGAACAATCAGATTAATAAAGCCAGAGATAATTAAGGCTAGAGGGAAGAAGGAATGGGTAGTTACTATTTAATAGGTACAAAGTTTTAATATAGGATAATTAAAAAGTTCTAGAGATGTGCTCACTTCAGCAGCACATATACTAAATTGGAATGATACAGAGAAGATTAGCATGTCCCCTGCACAAGGATGACTAGGAAATTCATGAAGCATTCCATATTTTTGAAAGTGAGGTATTCCTAACCTGCAGGGACACTACAAGATTATAGGGTAGAAATGACAATACCTCAGGTCCGCACTGCAAGAGAGGAAGTCACATAGACCACATGAAAAAACAAGGGAGAAAATGCCCCAAACAAACCAAGATACTATAACAATAGAATCCATGACAGCACAGTAGATGGAATGACAGAGGGGTTCAGAATGTACATAATTAAAATGATCTGAGAATTAAAGAGTGACCTAACTGAGCAAATACAGGCAAAAATTGATCACTCCAACAAAGAGATGAGATATCAAGCACAGGTAGCAAAAGATTGCTTCAGGAAAAAGATAGAGATTATGAAAAAAAAAAAACAGAAATTCTTGAAATGAAGGAAATAATAAGCCAAATAAAAAACTCAATAGAAAGCATTACCAACAGACTAGGTCTCTTGGAAGACAGAACCCTAGACAATGAAAACAAAGTATATGATCTGGAAAATAAAGTTGACCACACAATGAAGATGGTAAGAAACCATGAACAGAACATCCAAAGATAACGTCAGTGCTGGGGCTGCAGCTCAGTGGCAGAGTTCGCCTAGCATGTGTGAGGCACTGGGTTCAATCCTCAGCACCACATGTAAATAAAATAAAGGCATGCTGTCCATACACAAGTACAAAAAAAAATTAAAAGAAAAAAGATAACATTAAAAGACCAAGTCTAAGATTTATTGGGATAGAGGAAGGTACAGAATTTCGAACTAAAGGAATGCACAATCTCTTCAATGAGATAATATCAGAAAATTTCGCAAACAGGAAGAATGAATTGGAAAGTCAAATACTAAAAGCTTACAAGACACCAAATGTACAAAACTACAACAGATCTACACCAAGGCACATTATAATGAAAATGACTAGCATACAGAATAAGGACAGAATTGTAAAAGCTGTAAGAGAGAAGAATCAGGTTACATATATGGGGAGACTAATTGAGATCTCAGCAGATTTTTCAGCCTAGACCCTCAGGGCCTGGGGATCCTGGAATAATATATACGGAGCTTTGAAAGAAAATGGATGCCAACAAGAATCATATCCAGCAAAATTAAACTTCAGATTTGATGACAAAAACCTTCCCTGATAAACAAAAGTTTTAAAAATTTACAGCAAGAAAGACTGTATAACAGAACATTCTTGGCAAACTATTCCATGAGGAGGAAATGAAAAACAACAATGAAGATCTACAAATGGAGGAACTACACTAAAGCAAAGGCCAATCAAAGAGAAGCCAAGTCAAGTTAAGAACCAAAAATAACCAAAATGGCTGGGAATACAAACATATTTCAATAATAGCCCTGAATGTGGATGGCCTTAACTTATCAATTAAAGACAGACAGGATTTTTTAAAAAGACTCAACAATATGCTGCCTTCAAGAGACTCATCACACAGGAAAACATCTACAGACTGAAAATGAAAGGATGGGAAAAAAACTTATCACTCACATGGACCATGTAAACAAGCAGGGGTTTCCATCCTCGTATAGATAAAGTGGGCTTCAAACCAAAGTTATGAAAAGGGATAAAGAAGGACATTTCATACTACTCAAGGGAATCATACATCAACAAAACATAACAATTGTAAATATCTATGCCCCAAACAATAGGGTATCTATGTACACCAAACAAACCCTTTTCAACTTAAAGAATCAAATGGACCACAGCACAATAATACTGGCTGACTTTAACACACCTCTCTCACCACTGGATAGATCTTCCAAAAACTAAACGAAGAAACTATAGAACTCAATAAAACAATAAATAATTAAACTTAACAGACATATACAGAATATTCCATCCATCAACCAGCGAATACACTTTTTTCTCAGCAGCACATGGGTCCTTCTCCAAAATAGACTATATGTTATGCCACAAAGCAAGTCTTAGCAAATACCAAAAAAAAAAAAAAAAAAAAAAATAGAGATACTGAGCTGGGGATACAGCTCAGTTGGTAGAGTGTTTGCCTCGCATGCCCAAGGCCCTGGGTTCAATTCCCAGCATCACCAGAAAAAAAAAAAAAAAAAGGATACTACCCTGCATTCTATCTGATCATAACAGAATGAAATTAGATGTCAGGGATAAAATAAAAAATAGAAGCTACTCCAATACCTGGAGACTAAATAATATGTTACTAAATGATGCATGGATAACAGAAGACATTATGGAGAAGATTAAAAAAATTCTTAGAGACACATGAGGACTCCAATACAACACATCAAAATCTCTGCAATACTATGAAGGCAGTGCCAAGAGGAAAAGTTCATTGCATTTAAGCTCATTCATTAAAAGAAGAAAGTCAACAAATAAACAACCTGACATTATATCTCAAAGCCCTAGGAAAAGAAGAACAAACCAACACCAAAAGCAGAAGACAGGAAATAATTAAAATCAGGGCTGAAGGGTATGGAGTAATGGTTCAGTGGTAGAGCACTTGCCTAGCATGTGTGCTTATTTATAAACACCACTTATAAATAAATAAAATAAAGGTTCATTAACAACTAAAAATATTTTTTAAAAAAATCAGGGCTGAAATCAGTGACATTGAAACAAAAGAAACAATTTTAAAAATTGAAAAAACAAGCAGCTAGTTCTTTGAAAAAATAAATAAAATTGACAAACCCTTAGCCATCCTAACAAAAAGAAGGAGAGAGAAAACTCAAATTACTAAAATTCATGATGAAAAAGGAAATCATGACAGACACTATTGAAATACAGAAGACAATTAGAAACTATTCTGAAAATTTATACTCCAGTAAAATAGAAAACCTCAAAGACACTGACAAATTTCTAGAGACATATGATCTACCCAAACTGAACGAGGAGGACATACACAATTTAAAGAGATCAATTTCAAGCAAGGAAGTAGAAGACATCATCAAAAGCCTACTAAACAAGAAAAGCCTGGGACCAGTCAGATTCATAGTTGAGTTCTACAAAACCTACAATGAAGAATTAATACCAATACTCCTCAAATTATTCCATGAAATAGAAAATGAAGGAACCCTTCCAAACTCATTCTATGTGGCTACTATCATCCCAATACCAAAAACCAGACAGGGACACATCAAGTAAAGAAAATTTAAGACCAATATCCCTGATAAACATAGATGCAATAATTCTCAATAAAATTATGGCAAATTGCATATAAAAACATATTAAAAAATTGTGTACCATGATCAAGTGGGGATCCTTCCAGGGATGCAAGGTTGGTTCAACATATGGAAATCAATAAACATAATTAATTCATCATTATCAATAGGCTTAAAGATAAGAATCATGGGCTAGGGATGTAGATCAGTGGTAGAGCACTTGCCTAGCATGTGTGAGGCACTGGGTTCGATTCTCAGCACTGCATATAAATAAATAAAGTCCATTGACAACTAAGAAAATATTTTTTTAAAAGATAAGAATCATATGATTATATCAATAGATGCAAAGAAAGCATTTGACAAAATACAGCACCCTTTCATGTTCAAAACACTAGAAAAACTAGATAAAGTAGGAATACACCTCAACATTGTAAAAGCTATCTATGCTAAACCCTAGGCCAACACCATTCTAAATCGAGAAAAAATAGAAGCATTCCCACTAAAAACCAGAACAAGACAGGGATACCCTCTTTCACCACTTCTATTCAACAAAGTCCTTGAAACTCTAGTCAGAGCAATTAGACAGATAAATTAAATGGATACAAATAGGAAAAGAAGAATTCAAACTATCATTATTTGCTGATGATATGATTCTATACTTAGAGGTTCCAAAAAACTCCACCAGAAAACTTCTAGAATTAATTAATGGATTCAGCAAAGTATCAGGACATAAAATCAATACCCACAAATCAAATGCATTTCTATACATCAGTGATGAATCCTCTGAAAAATAAATTAGAAAAACTACCCCATTCACAATAGCCTAAAAAAAAAAAACTAAAATACTTGGTAATAAATTTAGCAAAAGAGGTGAAAGATCTCTACAATGAAAATTATAGAACACCAAAGAAAGAAATTCAAGAAGACCTTAGAAGATGGAAAGATCTCCCATGCTCCTGGATTGGCAAAATTAATATCATCAAAACGGCCATACTATCCAAAGCACTATACAGATTCAATACAATTCCAATTAATATCCCAATGTCATTCAATTTTTTTAATTAGTTACACATGACAGTACAATGATCTTGACAATTCATACATTTGAATCAAATGGGGTATAATTTCTCATTTTTCTAGATATAGAAAAAGCAATCATGAAATTCACTTGGAAAAATAAGAGACCCAGAATAGCCAAAGCAATACTTAGCAAGAAGAGTGAAGCAGGAGGCATTACAGTATCAGACCTTAAACTGTACTACAAAGCTATAGTAATAAAAATGGCATGGTATTGGCACCAAAATAGACATGTAACCAATGGTACAGAATAGAAGATGCAGAGACAAGCCCATATAAACAAAGTTATCTCATACTAGACAAAGGTGCCAAAAATATGCATTGGAGAAAAGATAGCCTCTTCAATAAATGGTGCTAGGAAAACTGGAAATCCATATGCAGCAAAATTAAGCTAAACCCCTATTTCTCACTATACAGAAAAATCAACTCAAAATGGATTATGAACCTAGGAATTAGACCAGAGACCTAATAGGAGAAAAAGTAGGCCCAAATCTTCAAGACTCCTAAAGTGCAAAAATTAAAATCAAGAATCAATAAATGGAATGGATTCATACTAAAAAGCTTCTTTTCAACAAAAGAAACAATCAGTGAGCTGAACAGAGCCTACATTTGGGGAGCAAATTTTTGCCACAAACACATCAGATAGCACACTAATATCCAGGATATATAAAGACTCAAAAAACTTAACACCAAAAAATCAAACAACCCAATCAATAAATGGGCTAAGGAGCTGAACAGACACTTCTCAGAAGACGAAATACATATGATCAACAAATATATGAAAAAATGTTCAACATCTCTTGTAATTAAAGAAATGCAAACCAAAACTACTCTAAGATTTCATCTCACTCCAGTCAGAATTGCAGTTATCAAAAATACAAACAATAATAAGTGTTGGCAAGGATGTAGGGGAAGAGGCAAACTCATACATTGCTGGTAGGACTGTAAATTGGTGTAGCCAATCTGGAAAGCAATATGGAGATCCCTTAGAAAACTTGGAATGGAACCACCTTTTGACCCAGCTATCCCACTATTTAGTCTATACCCAAAGGACTTAAAAGCAGCATACTACAGTAATACAGCCACATCAATGTTCATAGCAGCATAATTCACAGTAGCCAAACTGTAGAACCAACCTAGATGCCCTTCAATAGATGAATGGATAAAGAAACTGTGGTATATTTACACAATGGAGTATTACTCAGCAATAAAAGAGAGTAAAATTGTGGCATTTGCAGGAAAATGGATGGAGTCAGAGAATATCATGCTAAGTGAAGCCAATTCCCAAAAACCAAAGGCCAAATGTTTTCTCTGATAAGTGGATGCTAATCCATAATGGGGGCGGGTATGGGATGAGTGAAGGAACTTTAGATGGGGCAAAGGGGAGGGAAGGAAGGGGTTATGGGGGTAGGAAATATGGTGAAATGAAACAGACATCATTACCCTAGGTACATGTATGATTTCATGAATGGTGTGACCCTACTTTGGGTACAACCAGAAAAGTCAAAATGTGCTCCATTTATGTATAATGAACTGAAGAACATTCTCCTGTCATGTATAACTGAATAGAACAAATAAATAAATTATAAAAATAAAAATAAAGCACAGAAACTCAATTATTGCTAGAATTGACTTATTAAGTCAGTTGCTGTCACAACTAGAATATTCTTTAATTCCATGGCAATGTTGAATATTTTCAGTTTCTTGTACCATTAGAAATTATTATGCCTCATAAAATTAATAAATGTGAATCAAGTTTTGGCATGGTTTGAAAAAAAATAGCTCTAGAGATAGTAATGATGGTCAAAGTGAACGTACTTAATGCCCCTAAATTACACCCCTAAAAATGGTTAAAATGGTAAGTATTATGTTATGAATATTTGAACCCAATAAAAATTTTTAAACTCAACAATAAGGAACTATCTCAATTAAATAATTGAGAACAGGTTTGAGTATACATTACACAAAAGAAGTCACATGAATGGCTAAAAAGGATATGAAAAGATGCTCATTCTCTTCAGTCATTAGGGAAATGCAAAGTAAAACCATAAGTTAGCACGACATTAGGGCAATGAACAAAACACAGGGTGACAAAGGTAAGTTTGTAAAGCAGCTTGTGCTTCTATACATTGCTGGTAAGAAAGGAAAATGGTATTACCACTTTGGAAAGCAGGTTTTGGTCACAAATGATTTGATGCCAGATCCTCTATCTGTCTTTTAAAATCTCTATATCACCCCCTCACCTCAAAACTGAAACCCACGAGATCCCAATCAACATGGTCTCTGGAATAGTCAAGAAGGGAAAAAAGTAAACCAAAGATTAGCAGTATAGCCTGTCACATGCATTTGTTTTTTTTTTTTTTAAAGAGAGAGTGAGAGAGGAGAGAGAGAGAGAGAGAGAGAGAGAGAGAGAGAGGAGAGAGAGAGAGAGAAAGAGAATTTTTAATATTTATTTTTTAGTTCTCGGCGGACACAACATCTTTGTTGGTAGGTGGTGCTGAGGATCGAACCTGGGCCTCACGCATGCCAGACGAGCGTGCTACCGCCTGAGCCACATTCCCAGCCCCTGTCACATGCATTTGTATCTTCTTTAATATTTACTAAAGTAAAAAAGACACTAAAGAAGGATGAAGATATGTGTAAAAGAAAAATCTCTTGTAGGAATGCCAGTGCAGATAAAAATAGAAACAAACCTCATATTTCTTTATACAGCTTATTGTGTCATAACCATAATGACAATTTGTTCTTACCCAACAAAAGAAATTGCTTGAGCAATAGAAAGCCAGCATGAATTCTGTATTACATATTTATTGCTAAAATAAATGGAAACATTTAGGAATAATTACTATTTGTTGAATGTTAGCATCTTGAACTTCTCTGCGTTCTTTATCAACTTTGCGCTTTTTCTCCTTTTCATGCTCACGAAAAATCTGATCTGCTTTCATAAAAGCCAGCAATTGTTTTTTAGATTCTATTTTCCTTTGTCTTTCTTCTTCCTCTTTGTTTTTCATCTAGATGTTTAAAGGTAAAAGAAAAAAAAAAACTATTTTAGCAAGGAGTCCTGTCTGAAAAGGGATGGAATTAGAAAGTTCCAAGTAGAAAGCTGGGAGTCATGCAGCAGCACAAAGTTGGATGCACCTGGACTGACTCCCATGTGGTCACTTTTCTTTAAAAGAAATATGCAAATGTAACTGGGTAATTTTTACTTGTTTTTTCTTAAAAGCATCTAAATGTTTTCATACTTCTGTATGTTAAATAAATAATAATCTTTGCATGTTAAGATGGTTCTGAACAGTTTATTACTTTGTATCTATAAATGTCTTATTTATAATTATGTCATTGTTAGAAAGCAAACACTGAATTCAAGAATATAGAAAGATAACTTAAACACTGTTTTTCACATCTCTGCTAGTTTGGGATCAGAGAAGCAAAGGGAGTGGAAACCACACAGTGGAAAAGTCTTAATGTATCTACTTTTATTAGTCCTAATTTAATTGTTTACCACAAGGGCTCTATGTTCAGCAATCGCTTTTAAGTCCACTTGGTTTTTTTCATTTCTTTCTCTTTCTCTTTTCTCCCATTCAGCATCAATTTCTGCAGTATCTCTAGAAATAGTCAAATCTTCATTGTCAAGTTTCTCTTTAATTAGTTTACTCAGGGAGTTATTTATTCGTTCTCTTTGTTCCTCCAACAACCTATAAAAAAACATATTTTTCAAATCTTTATGAATATTTGTAATGAAGCCAATGTAATTTAATGAGTCTGAAATATTTTAGTCTTCTATAAAACTTAAGAGGAGACCCATTGCTCCCTTTATACATTGATCATTTCAAGTAGAAATTATTTTTTTAATCGAACCCAGTGGCTAACACATGCTAGGCAAGCGCTCTACCTCTGAGCCATAACCCCAACCCCGAAATTAATTTTTATAATTACATTCTAAAAATCCAAAGATGGTAATATGTATAATATGGTTGTATGTATGCATGTGTATATGTAGAAAAAAAGGGGGTGTTAAAAAACTTGCCACATTGGAAATTCTTTCTTTTATATTTATTTTTTAGTTGTAGTTGGACACAACACCTTTATTTCACTTGTTTATTTTTGTATGTGGTGCTGAGGATCGAACCCAGGGTCTCGCACGTGGGAGGCGAGCGCTCTACCGCTGAGCCACAACCCCAGCCCCTGGAAAATATTTTTAAATAGTTGATTAGACTTCCCTGCTTACTCTAACATTGAAGGCTATAAAAGGTATTTTTAAAAATAAGACCTAGGAAATAACTAATAAAGCTTATCAAAATCTGAATAAATCCATCCTCTCACTATACTATGTCTGGAATTTACTGATAGCACTTCATTGACTTGATGTGCTTCTATGTTTCTCTCCCTTTATATAACTATGATATTCCTAAGGCCGGAGACTGGAAGAATTCTCTCTTTAGTCCAAGACCACATATGTGTCTAGTAAATCATAAACAATAGACATATTTTGTTAAAGGAACAGAGGGAAAAATAACTGGGCAAAAATCAGTTGTGACAAATTTACTAAGTTATTGAGAGAATTTGCAAAGCAATGTGTGATAAATAATGAAAAGAGCACAGCCTATGTCCCAAAGAAAGTATAAAGTAAAGACATTTATGCAAATAACTACATAGGCAAAGGGTGATACATGCCCTGAGAATTCTAGAAAGCAATACAGACAGGAGATAAAAGGAAGCCTTTGTGAAAGGGAGATGTTTCAGTTAGGATTTCAAAATAATATTTTAAGTACTTTTATTATTGATTGCTTGCTATGTACCACACACTATTCTATGCATCAGCACATTGACTCATCATAGATAGGCTCAAAAAGAACAGGGCCAACCAACCATGGACTGAAAACTCTAAAACTGTGAGTCAGCTAGTGAGGTGGCATGCCTGTAATCCCAGAGACACAGAGCCTGCTCCAGCTCATCCCCTGCCCCCTCAGACCAGTATTTTCAACCATCTATCAGAAAGATGTCCCTGAATAATTCCAAGGGTACCTCATGTCACTAAATGCCCTAGTCATATATAAAATGAGACTTTTATTTCTAAAGACTACTTTCACATTATAACTTCAAATTTATTGTGAGACAGTTGCATACAGCACTTTATAGATTATACAAATTATTTCAAAATCCTACCTATGTGTTTCAGCTTCTTTTTCTTTCCTAATTTGTTCAAGACGCTTTTTTGCTTTGATAAATTTTCTACTCTTTTCTTCTTCCTCTTCCTCCTGCTGTTGTATTACAGCTTTGATGATATTTTTATCATGCATATGCTCCTTGGGGAAATAAGTATATGTTATTCTATCACAAAAAGACCTTTCAATATCTCAATATCTAACAAGTACTTGTCAAATGGTCACAACTTATGATCCAGTCAATTCTCTCCTGGAAATTTATCCCAAGAAATTATCAGAAATACGAACACAGGTTTATGTACCATGAACTTCATTTCAAAGTTACTTAGAATAGCAAAATTTGGAAATAACCTCTAAATATTCAATAACAGAAAAAATGGTTAAATAAATTACAATCTCAATGTTATGAGAAGATACAAATAATTAGTAAGTAGAGAGAAAATGCAAGATATATGATATAGTATATTTCAATTTCACAAATACAAACAAGTACAAGTTTATCATGTATCTATGACTAGAAAAAATGAGTTAAATGTCCATAGTAGTTCTTTCTGGGATATGAGATGATGAGTGGTTTTTATATGTCTTCTTAATGCCTTTGTATGTTTCTTTTCAAATATCTCATTTCTTCTAAATATATGATTAAAAATAACTATATAGTCGAAGAAAAAAATTAAATATATATAATTTTCATGCAGCTTTTGAATACTTCATATTGTTACATGGTTAAAATTTGTTAAATATTTCAGACAATGGTGTCTTTATACTTCATTCACTATCTGCCTTTCCTAATCTCCCTTCCAGACTCAATTACTGTTACTAGTTTCTTGTCCAGATTTTATTTATGAAAATACAGACATATGTTCTAACAGACAATTTTAAAATAGGTTACTATTTTTTAAGCAAAAAATAAAATCTGTTCTGGTTTTGATCCCCCAAAGTCTCATGTGTGCAGAGGTGGGGCATGTAGGCAATCAGTGAATCCTGAAGGATTCATCAGTGCATTAATATCAATGGATTAATCCATTGATAATTGAATGGATTCCCAGAGGTAGTTGGAGGAGGTGGCTCACTAGGGACATGCCCTGGAAGGGTTTATGGTTTGTCTGGTTTATCTTATCCCTAGTCTGTCTGTCTCTCTCTCTCTCTCTCTCTCCCTCTCCTTCCCAGTTCCAGGCCTGAAACCTCTGAAACTTGTAATACAAAATAAAAATTTCCTCCTTTAAGTTCTTTATATCATATATTTTTTTAACAGTAATGAAAAGCTGACTAATATACTGCTCATTTCAGCATACATTCCAAAATCCTAATCTGAGTTCACCATCACAAAAATAGGTGCCTTTGAACACAACAGCCTGGGTATATAGACAGGTTAGTATAATCTATAGATAGAAACTGTTTTTAGGTAAAAATTGTTAAATACAACATTTCATCTTCCCACATATTTAAAATTCCAGATTTTCTATGTGCCAAGCACTCTTAAGCACTCTTTTATTTGATAGCTGTTACTTTTTTTTTTTTAATATTTATTTCTTAGTTTTTGGCGGACACAACATCTTTGTTTGTATGTGGTGCTGAGGATTGAACCCGGGCCGCACGCATGCCAGGCGAGCGCGCTACCGCTTGAGCCACATCCCCAGCCCCAAACTCCTGAATTTGATTCACAGTACTGCTAAAACAAATACATACTAACAGCAACAAAAAACGAAACCACAATAGAAGGTTTAGAGCTTTTTATTCAGATAATTTAAAAAATTTACCTCATATGCATCCTTTCTTAGGAAACTACTCAAAGATATATTTCATCAAGATTGGGGGTAAACGAAAAAAAAGGAAGACATTAGACTCAGAAAATAGGAGGTATGGCTTCAGAAAGAGGCACAGAGAAGTCCTAGAATGGCAACGGTACAACAGGCCTAGCAAGCAGTCAGTCCAGAAGGTAGGGAAAGATGGAGAACTCTAGATGGGCAAGCTCAAAAAACAAACAAACAAACAATAACAACAAAAACACATCTAGATAAATTATTACTTAATTAAACATTTAAAAACCAGTATTGGGGGGAGCTGGGGTTATGGCTCAGTGGTAGAGTGCTTGCCTCACACATGCAGGGCCTTGGGTTTAATCCTCAGCACCACATAAAAAGAAAGAAAGAAAGAAAATAAAATTATTGTGTCCACCTACAACTATAAAAAAATAAATATTAAAAAAAACAGTATCAGTATGCACTAGGCAGAACTTATTGAACACATGGAAGAATTGGGGTCATCAAAATTGATTTCAAAAAGGTCAAAGAAATTGAGTCATAAAAGCAAATGAAAACAAAGACAAATATATATTAACCATAGAAAAAGAAACATTTCTATAATCAAAGAAATATAATCAAAATGTTAGTTGGCTCAGCATAGAAAAATATTTATAAATTCATAATAATGACTTAAGTATAATTACAACAATTACTTAGAGGGTACAAAGGAGAAAGGGCAGTAAAGAGCTAAATCCTTAACTATCAGGGAGAAAATGTCTAAAACTGATAAGAAGAAACAGCTAAAAGAACCTGAAATGTTAGCCTCCAGGAATCAGAAGAGATGTAGCAAAGAACTGCTACTCTTCTTTTAAGTGATAAGAATGAAAACTAATTTTAAAAAAATATAGAAAATTATCAAATTACAACATTTACTTAGCACATGTTACCATTTACTTAGCACATATCAATAGCATAGAAGATATCAAACATAAAACACCTCATTTATTCCTCACAACTTTCATTTTAAGGATAAGAAATCATTTTAAAATATCTCATTCCCTTTCTTCAGGCATGAGAGAACATACACATGAAGTCATAGGAAATATAGCACCCCAAAAGCATGCATTTGCTTAGAAATACAACTTAATAGCAACTTGTTTTCTACTCCATTATTATTTTTTGATATATTAAAAGTTAGGCATTTGACTCTCTCTGTATCTTTTAACATTTGCATTTTCAACTTACAAAAAACAGTCTCCTGTTTTCTTCAATATCGTCTTTTTTCTTTTTTGCTTTTTTTTTCATTTCTATTTCATATAATAAATTCTGACGCTGTATCTCCTCGGCATCTTTTTCTTCAAGTTTTTTCCTTCTTTCTTCTTCCTCTTCATGTTCCTTTATTCTTAAGCAAAAACATAAGTATAACTGAGTATAAATCATAAAAATAGGTTATATCTTAAAGAAATGAATAAGATTCTAACCTGGGATGATTTGAAGCTATAAGAATGAATCTGTGAATTTCTTTGGGAAAAATAATGATAAGTAATGACTAAAACAAATCTAAACAGTCCAGAATTGCCAATATTTTCCTTTCTTCAAAAGTTGTTTCACTCCTAACCTAAATATGGTCTATACCAGATTCAAGTATTCCTTTTCTTTAGAAAGAACCAGTTAACTGAATGACAGTAAAGGGGAATGGTAATCTTAATTTACAGAAAAGTTCATAATTTCTAGTGCTTCTCAATTTCACTACAAGTTGATGCTGCATAAGCTACAGGTTGAGCCCCTTAGGTGATAAGGTTTTTTTTTGTTTGCTTGTTTTTGGTACTGGGGATTGAACCCAGGGGTGATCAACCACTGAATCACAAGTGATGGGGGGTTTGATGGAAGGAGAGAAACAAAACTCTCTTTATCCAACTAGCTACTTTCGTTGTCACTCTTTTTGTAGCCAACACTGACTAGATACTAATATCTACAATTGGTAAGCCTCCAATGGCTGGCTGACTCTCTGAGATTATGTGTGGGTTGCTGCTCTAGGAGATTGATCTCCAGCTCCACCTCTTCAACTCACCTCCCAAATCCATCACCATCACTACCAGGAGCTCTCACCACCAGTTGTTTATAGCATATTCTGTATGCCAGAGGCCCCTCATCTGGCAGCCAATTCTGCACCCTGGAAAGTCTGCTCATGCCCAAGATGTCTACCTGCCCACGGAAAGCTCATGCATCCTTGTTGGCCAGTCAATAGGTGTACAGCCTGTTCTACTGACATTCTTTCTGCCACCTCTATCATTATTTTTCTTCCTGAACAGGTAGGCACAAGGTAAATCAACAATGCAAACACACAAACAACTGAGGAATAAACTTTCCTTCCATTTGTACTGAATCAGACCAACATTTTTCCTAGAGTCCTTTCACTCAGCTTTAGGGAGAGGAAAATCCCTTTCCCCTGTGCCACACTGTCCTATGTGGTTAAGTGAGCCAGTAAATCCAGGACAGGATATTTGTCATTGACTCATCTGAACAGAGTAGGTATCTGTAAAGTCAGACTCATTCTCTTTAGGGGGGACTAAGAAAAAGGTCACTGTTGGCCATAGCTGAACCAGATTTAAGACTGCCTGAAAAAATAAAATTTCAAATATTTATTTGCTTATTTGTTTTGTTAATACTATTTAATATTTTATGTCTACATTTTTGAAGTTTCAAAAGTGCTTCTTTAAGGGAAAACAAGATATTAAAAAAATGCTACTAGACATCTTAGCAAATCTGGGAATCATTAACATGACAACTAGGTATCCATTGGATAATTCATTGTTTAGGTAAAAAAAAAATACTTATTCTGGGAATAAATTAGAACAAAAACATGTCTATTAAAAGGTAATATATTACCAATCACTTTCATAATAATTTATAATATTAAAATTTTAATTACTTATAAATAAATACTTTATATTAGTTTGGTAGTTTGGATAGACCACTTAATTATTTAATTTGGCTTAATGCAGAGTTAGTGTGTGAGAGGAAACATGAGATCCTCCAGCCAAGGAATACTCAATACTCATATATTTACATGCCACTCTCATGCCCACAGCAGATGCTGATAAATAACACATAACTCCTTCCTGTTGAGTCCTGTTTCTTAACATCCCTATGCAATGGACAGTCTCTATCAAGGAATCGTGAAAGCACTTTGCTATCCCTGACTCACATTCTGAGGGTCCTAAATCTGTATTTTGAACCCAGGGGTACTTAACTACTGAGCCACATCCTCAGTCCTTTTTTGTATTTTATTTAGAGTCAGGGTCTCACTGAGTTGTTTAGGACCCATTAAATTGCTGAGGCTAGCTTTGAACTCTAAATCCTCTTGCCTCAGCCTCTTGAGCCTCTAGGATTACAGGCATGTGATACCACACCTGGCCAGATATGATTCTTGAGCAGATACAGATCTCTTATAGTTCTCCTATAAAAGCAGGAGGGACCTCTACTCCAAATTTGGTTCAAATGTCAAGACTGATGATACTCCATGCACCAAGAGAATTTGAGAAAGTATGTTCACACAAGATAACTCCCCAGGAGAGCTGGGCAGGTTCAAGTATGTCTTGATTAGCTTGGGCAAAGCAGAGAGTGGATTTGGGCCTGTAATGTGGATGAGAGGAGGGACTCAGGGAAAGTTTCTGCGTGTTTCCCACCAGTGTCAAAGGAAGAGGAGGTGAGACCAGAGGGCCTTATCAGCCTGTCTAGTTGTGAAACTAAAGTGAAAGGGAGAGGTAAGACCTATAACAAAGTTAGAAGTCAAACAAAAAAAAATTAAGTCTAAGGCTAAGGTGTAGCTCAGTAGTAGAGTACTGCCTAGAATATGGGAGGACCTGCGTTTCATCCCCAGCATTTTTACACACACACACACACACACACACACGTGCGCGCACACACAAATAAAAAAGTCTATTACAAGTTATTTCAACTGACAAGTTTGATTTTTGTTTTAATTTTCTTTCTTTCTTTTCTTTTTGGACCAGGGATTGAACCCAGGGGTGCTTAACCACTGAGCCACAATCCCAGCCCTTTTTTGTGTTTTATTTAGTGACTGGGTATCACTGAGTTGCTTGGGGCCTTGCTAAGTTGCTGAGGCTGGCTTTGAACTCACAATACTCCTGCCTCACCCTCCTGAGGTGTGCACCACCACACCCGGCTAATTTTCTTTTTTGAGCTGGGATTTCACTATGTTGCCCAAGCTAGCCTGAAAATCATGGGATCAAGCGATCTTCCTGCCTCAGTCTTCCAAGTAACTGGGACTACAGATGAGTGCCATGCCCAACTGATAAGCTTGATTCTTATAGAGACAACCCACTAGGAATCATTAACTGGCTACTGCATAGATACATTACATTCTTTATGTCTAAAACCAAATTCATCATCTTCCCCTTCTAAACTAATCTTCTTGATGTTTCCTCTCTCTCTCTCCTTTTCAATAACAGGGATCAGACTCAGGTCCTTGAGCATGCTAGGCAAGCACTCTACTACTGAGCTGAACCCCAATCCTCCTTTTCTTATTTTGGTCATTAGTGCCACCATCTTTTCAGTTGCCCTAAGAATCATACAAACATTTCTATAATCCTTACAACTCTTGTTCAATTATCTAATAACTATTTATTGAATTTCTACTAAAATTATAAAGCAGGTGGCTTGGGTGTGGCTCCCATGTGTGAGGTAATGGGGATTGAACTCAGGGGCACTCAACCACTAAGCCACATCCCCAGTACTATTTTGTTTTTATTTTTTGTTTTTATTTAGAGACAGGCTCTTACTGAGTTGCTAGTGCCTCATTTTTGCTGAGGCTGGCTTTGAACTCACAATCTTCCTGCCTTAACCTTCCCGGTCACTAGGATTACAGGCATATGGTACCATGCCCAGCTCTCCATTTTATTTTAAATGAATGGAAAGTCATTGAAATGTTGAATATGGGAAAATAATAAGATCAATTTTCACTTTTACAGGATCTCTGTAGAAGATAATTAAAGAAGGGATTGAGAAAGCAGAATATCATCACGTAATTTAGAGACTGATGCAATAATCCATGAGCTATATGAGGGTGGCTTAGACTAAAATGATAGCAGTAAATTCAAGATTTGTTTTGGATAAATTAACATGAATTGCTTTTAGTGATATATGCAAGATTAAGATATGCAAGATAAAGGAAAATGAGAAATCAAGGTGGATTCCTAGGTTTCTGGTTTGAAAAACTGGGTGGATAAGGATGCCAATGGAAAATCCACTGCAGGGGTGGGGAGTCCATATTCTGTGTTGGACATGTGTTTAAAATACCTATGCCACATCAACATGAAGATATCATGAACATAACTGAGGATCATGTGCAATGGGGTGGCTTAAGGAAGTGGTCTAGACTAACCAAACTTAGGATGGCATTTAAATCTATAAGATAGATGAGATCACTTGAGCCCTCTTTTCTCTTTCTACCCTTTCCCTAGATGATCTTACCAGGGAAAAGTGGTGCAAACTATCCTATTGATGATTTTTCCTTCTTTTGAAAAACTGATAGTATTGATAGTAATCTGAGTCTTTTATAAACAAGGCCTATGAGCCTCTTTCTAAGAGAAGGACTTAACTATCTATAGAAAGAATGAGAGCTATTGTAGCACCAACAGATACTGTTAAGTTTATTTTAGTAATTATGTTTAAGGTTCATGGTGAAATATCTCTATTTGGAGATGGTGATGTCACCATGGTTGCTTATTTGCCTTATCCCCATCAGACTATTAGTCACAGGTAGACTCTTACACTGTTCAACGCCCCACAGTGGAACAGCCTGCTCAGGTCTGGAGCCTAGGAATTATTTATAAAGTAAGAAAAATCTCAACTTTAGGCACACCAGAAAGAGTATCAGAAGTTGTACAATGTGTTTCAGTAATTGATTGATGAGTAACTAATTACCCCAAAATGAGGTGGCTTAAGACAGTGGTCATTCATTGTCTTATACCATTTTTTGAGTCAGGAACCTGCGAGTGACTTAGGTTGGTGGTTCTCAAAGAGTTTCAGACAAGATGTCGGCTGGGGCTGTAATCATGTGAAGACTTGATCGAAGCTGGAAAAATCCACTTTCACATATCTGTTGCAGAGACTTTAGCTCCTTGCCTAACCCTAACCCTAACCCTAACCCTAACCCTAAACCTTAACCCTTAAAGGCAAAACCTTTAAGAAGTATAACCTAGTGAGAAGTCCTTAGGACATTGGGAGTATGAAGGGATTAAAGGGGTTTTTATGGAACCTACAGTTAGTTCTCTCTAGAGATAATTATTCTGGAAGCCTGATCTACATCCCCAATCCTCCTTTTTTTCTCCTTCTATTTTGAGACAGGATCTCACTAAATTGCCCACATTGACCTCAAATTTGCAGTCCTCCTGCCTCAGCTTTCCAAGTCACTAGGATTACAAGGTGTTCACCAGGGGGACCAGCTTGAACGTTTCCTAGATGGAACAGAAGATACATCAAAAAAAAAAAAAAAACAACTAAAACAAGCCTGCTTGAACTTCTGACCTATTGCTAACACCACAAGAAAAGGGGATTCTGTAGCCAAACACAGCTTACATACAAGGATATGGGTAGGCAGACAGCCTGTGAAGATGTTAGTACTTGCCAAGTAGCTTGATGGAGGTTAGGCTGCTAACTTTATCTCCAAGTCACAATATAGGAAGAAAGATTTCTTTTTTAAAAAATTTATTTTTAAGTTTTAGGTGGACACAATATCTTTATTTTACGTTTATGTGGTGCTGAGGATCGAACCCAGTGCCTCATGCATGCTAGGCAAGCATTCTACCACTGAGCCACAACCCCAACCCCAGAGGGATTTCTTAACTACAGGAGAATCACTTGTCAATTACTTGCTTCTCTCTGCCAATGGCTCCATTTCTAACTTGTACAAACCCTTAGATCTTTACACTGCTAAATAAAAAAAAAATTACAACAAATCCAAAGGTTTCTCTTCTTTTTTTTACAAAGGACAGGAATAACTGAAAATGACACGTAGACATTTGTGACTGTTTGCTTTTCTTTTTCCTTTTGCATTGCTGAGGATCAAAACAGAGCTTATGATGCAAACACTCTGACATCTGTAATTAATAATTAGAAATATGACATACATACAAGTAAGTGAAAAAAGCATTTAATAAAATGATATTGTTAATCCAATTTCATTTTATAAAATGTGAGTACATACATTTAAAGAAACAAATCTGTATCAGTAGATCAATGATGGCTATGGGCAAGGGGTTGGGGAGAAAACTTATGTAAAGGGTCATGAAGGAAACTTTTTGGGTTAATGAAAATATCTTGATGTAGGTGGTGATTATGTAGCTATATACTTTGTGTGTGTGTGTGTGTGTGTATTTGTGTAGTGCTGGGGATTGAAACCAGGGCCTTGGGCATGCAAGGTAAGCACTCTACCAACTGAGCTATATCCCCAGCTCCAAGCTACATATTTTTTAAAAAAGATGAATTTTACTAAATGTAAATTATATGTCAATGAACCTGATGTCTCCACCATCAAAAAATGTCTAAGACAGGGCTCGGGTTGTGGCTTAGTGGTGGAGTGCTCCTCTAGCATGTGTGAGACACTGGGTTCGATCCTCAGCACCACATAAATGTAAAATAAAGATATTGTGTCCACCTAAAACTAACAAATGAAAAATAATTTTAAAAAAAATATCTCAGACATGATGTCACATTCCTAGTTGCAAACACTCAGAAGACTGAGGAGAGAGGATCACTTGAACCCACATGTTCAAGACTAGCCCAGTCAATATAGCAAGATTCCAGCCAAAATAATAAAAATAATTTCCTGTTCTCGATTAGATTACTGGTTTAAAAAAAAAAAAGATTCATTACCCCTCACCACTTCCAAGGGGGTCTACTTCTCTGTTCTACTGCTGTTAAAATTGGCCACGTGACTGGCTTTAGACTTGTGTTATACCAAAAGGACCTTCTTTGTCTTTTTGTGGTACTCGGGGTTGAATCCAGGGCCTCTCACATGCTAGGCAAGTGCTCTACCACTGAGCTACATCCCCAGTCCTTTTTTAAAATTTTATGTTGGAGCAGGGTCTAGCAAAATTGCCCAGGTTGTCCTCCAATTTGCAATCCTACTGCCTTAGTCTTCTAAGTAGCTGGGATTACAGGCATGCACCACCATGCCCAACCCTCCTTATTCTTTGACTTTAGGTTTGAGCACATTGTTACAAGCTTATTTTCTTGTAAGTCTCTCAACATCATGAGATGAGTTTACCCTAGGAGGCTTCTTCATCCTCAACCTCAAAATGAAAAGACATGGAATAGACCAGAATCCTCCCCACAGCCCACAGCAATGAGCAAACTCAGTCCTGCTGCTTAAACAGAAGCTGCCCAGCTAAATCCAGCCTAGGCCACCAACCACACTCAACCAACAGATTCATGAAAAGTAAATGTTTATTGTTGAATGGCACTAGGATATATCATTGTTTGTTATGCAGCATTACTACAGCAATTGTAACTGACATGTAATTTAGGAGTGACAGTGACTTTTAACATTTTTTTTTGCAGTGCTGAAGATCAAAATCAGCTTCTTTCTAAGATGATAAGCAAGTATTCTATTAATACATCCCCAGCTCCCTACCCTCTCTATACTTTTTCTATTAAGTATTTTAGCCTCTATTACTTTCATTGTCAGGGGGATAAAAAAGTAATATCCATTATAAGAAAAAGTTTTTAAAAAGTTAATTTATGTATACATACTGTTTTAGATGATCATTGGCAAGAGCTATTCTTTCTCTGTGTCTTTTTTCTGCTTTTTCTTGCTCTTCTTTAAAAGCCATTTCAATGTTGAGTTTCAATTGTTCTTCCCATTTTTTATCTGATTTTAAATTTCTCTTTTGGAATTCAATCTGGGCATCACGTTCCTTCATGACTCTACTGAGAAGAAGTCCTGACTACAAAAAAAAAAATGCAGTATTTTAAGAAAATAATGTCTAATTTGTATACATATGTTAAAATATATATGTATATATAAGAAGAGAAAACTCAAGTAATACATGAAAGTGTTTCATTCTTTCTGTTTGGTAAAACTGATACTGCTTTGCATGTTCAATGGCCTTTTTTCTTTCTCCTTGTTTGTATATTTCTTCTTCTATATCAAGAATTTTTCTTTCTGCCTCAATTTCTTCATCACGCTTCTTTTTAGCTTTAAGTTTCTGTTGTTTCATCCCCTGTAAAAAAAGAAAAAAGAAAACTTTTATCTTATTCCAGTGCTGGGAATTGAACCAGGGCCTCACACATGTTAGGCAAGTGCTCCACCATTGCACTATACCCCCAGCCCAAAAGCAATCTTTTGTTTTCATTGTCAATTTAATTTTACCAAAATTTAACATTATAATTTGAGCTTTCATCATAAGATTTTATTGTATTTTCTTATTTCACTAATATCACAAGGTTACATTTTGGACCCAATTGTGTGTGTGTGTGTGTGTGTGTGTGTGTGTATGGTGGGGTAGGGGTAGATACGGGCAATCAAATCCAGGGCCTTGGCATGACAGAGAAGTAATCTACCAGAGTTACATTCCCAAATCTTTTTAAAATTTTATTTTGAGAGAGGGTCGCATTAACTTGCTGTCCTCAAACTTGAAATTCTCCTACCTCAGCCTCCTAAGTAGTTGAGATTAGGTATGCATCACCACACCCAGTAGAAGCTTTTTTTTTTTTGTGGTGCCAGGATTGAACCCAGGGCCTGGTGCATAGTAGACAACGTCGCAGCCTTGGAGCTAATTGTTTAAATTGAATTGTTTAGGAAGGTAACATATTTACATGGCTCAAAATCCAAAATTATTTTAGAAGTATATAATACTTCTTCAAACCTAACTTCCAGCTGCAATCTCCTCTTAGTCTATGATAACCACTATTACTAGTTTCGGTGTTTGTACTTCTAAAGTTTCTCTTGGTGGTTATATAATAAATATATATCTTACAGCTTTTGCTTCTTTAAAAAACTGACAGTAGAACTGGGTGTGGTGGTGAACACCTATAATCCCAGCTAGTGGGGAGGCTGGAGCAGGAGAATCATAAGTTCAAGACAAGCCTGGGCAACTTAGCAAGACCCAGTCTCAAAATATAACTTTAAAAGGGGATGTAGCACAGTGATAGGGAGCTTACCTAGCATGTATGAGGGCTTGGGTTAAATCACCAATACCCCACATGCACGCACACACACAACTAACTAAAAATAATGGCATTTTTTTTTTTTTAAAGAGAGAGTGAGAGAGGAGAGAGAGAGAGAGAGAGAGAGAGAGAGAGAGAGAGAGAGAGAGAGAGATTTTTAATATTTATTTTCTAGTTCTCGGCAGACACAACATCTTTATTGGTATGTGGTGCTGAGGATCGAACCCGGGCCGCACGCATGCCAGGCGAGCGCGCTACCGCTTGAGCCACATCCCCAGCCCAATAATGGCATATTTTGTATGTTCTTCTACACCTCTGAGTTTACTGACTGTCTTATGTCATTCAAGGTCTTTCTTCTCCTTTATTGGTCACACTTTCTATTTCTTAAGAAAATCCTACTTGTCCTGATTTCCTAATGAGAATCTATGACCTATGCTTAAATTTAGGTCTTTAACTTAGTTAAAATTCATTTTTCTGTATTCTGTACCATTGGGATATAATTTAATCGCTGCCATATGTCAGTTACCTGAGTACCAGTTATGGAATGCTTTCCCTTCTAATTTGTAATAACATTTCCATCATCTGCAAGTTCCCACATATAAAATGGGTTTCTAGGCTGTCTCATCAGACTTATTATAATCTCTGTGCTTATATCACAGTTTTAACTGCTATGGGTCTATAGTAAATCTTGCTGATAGTAAGCTGGACCTTCATTTATTCTTCTTTAACACTCATGGAGTGAGTGTTAAAGTAGCATTAATGTGTTACTTGAGTATACAAACAAAATAAAAGGTATATAGCATTACTCTATCCATTTATGTAGTAGTTTTTTTAAACCAAGACTTTTAGATTATAATGTACATACTACCTTTTATTATTTCATATTACAAATGTATATACTCATTTATAGAACATTTCAATTCTCCCCCCAAATTTCCCTATGCCCCATTACAATCAACTCCTCCCCACACCTGCAGCCTTTGGCAACCACTAATCAGTTTCCTTTCCCTTTTTCAGAATGCCATTTGTTACATATATGATACCAGACATGATCTAACTCATCTCTCCTCCAGAAAAAAAAATTAGTAAAATATGAATAATATTCCTAAAGCAACATACCAGAAGCTATCTAGTCTTTTTCCAAATATAAATAATATATATTTCAACTAAGTAAAGAAATGTGCAATGTTAAAAAAGTGAGAATTCTCTAAACAGAACTTACACTTACCTGTAGTTTTAACAATTCTATTAGAACACAGAAAACAATTGTGCTTCCCTGTGCCTCGAATGATATAGGAAAGTGTGTGTGGGGATAACCTTTTCCCAACATTTCTCCCCATATGAGATAACAAAAGAAATCAGGGGATGTCTTCCCACTTTAAAGTAGTTTTCATTCATGTATATGGAATTAATCTGGGTTACTGTTATCTCCTAGGTAAAGGGAATCTAGAAGAAACAGAGAAGCACAGCAAGGACACTATGAAATTTTTTTTAATATTTATTTTTTTAGCTTTAGGTGGACACAATATCCCCATCTTATTTTTTATGTGGTGCTGAGAATCGAACCCAGCACCCCACACATGCTAGGTGAGCACGCTACCACTTGAGCCACATCCCCAGCTCAACACTATGAAATTCTAAAGAGAAAGATAGGCAAGCAGACAAGACAAGTAAGAGGCAGATGATGAAAACCTGTCATGATAATTTCAAGCCCTCTATCTTTCTGGGCAATCTTGCATTTTAAACATAAAACAGCATTACTCTGATAACAAAACCAGACAAACATTTCATGAAAACTATAGACCAACATCCTTCATGAACATAGCAGAAAAAACCAACAATATTTTAACAAACTGAATCTATAAAAAGGAAATACATCATGACCAACAGGGGTTTATTCCAGGAATGTAAGCTTGGTTTAAGATTTGAAAATATTGGGCTGGGGTATGGTTCAAGCGGTAACACACTCGCCTGGCATGCATGGGGCGCTGGTTCGATCCTTAACACCACATAAAAATAAAATAAAGATGTTGTGTCCACCGAAAACTGAAAAAGAAATATTAAAAAAATTATCTCTCTCTTCTCTCTCTAAAAAAAGGAAAAGAAATCAATATATCATAATTAACAAACTGGAAAATTAAAAAAAAACATAATCATCTTAATAGAGAGCACCAAAGAGCACTAAAAAAAAAAAAAAAAAAAAATCCAACATCCAAGCAGGGTACCAGTGGCACATGCCAGTGATTTTGATAGGCTGAAGCAGGAGGATTCTCAAGTTCAAGGCCAGCCTCAGCAACTTAGTGAGATCCTAAGCAACTTAGATGCTGTCTCAACAATAAAAAAAAAAGAGGACTGGGGATGTGGCTCAGTGGTAAAGCACCCTAGGATCAATCCGCAGTATCAAAAAACAAATAAAAAACCCTAAATCTATTCCTGATTTTAAAAGAACCAACAAAACTCAATAATTTAGGTACAGAAAGCAACTTCTTCCACTCAACTTGAAACATGTACAAAAGACCTAAACTTAGCATCATTCTTATGTGAAAGTAGTACTTTCCCTCTTAACATTAGGAAAATTACTGGGCTGAGGTTGTGCTCAGCAATAGAGTGCTTGACTAGTGTGTGCAAGGCCCTGGGTTCAATCCTCAGCACCATATAAAATAAATAAATAATAAAACTAAGGTATTGTATCCAACTACAACTAAAAAAATAAATATTTTTTAAAAAGATTAGGAAAATGACAAGAATATTCATTTTTACTTTATTTGTTCAACATTGTATAGGTGGTTCTAGCCAATGCAATAAGTGAAGAAAAAGAAATAAATGGTACCCAGATTGGAAAGAAAAAAGAAAAACTGTGTTTTCTGATGCATGATTGTCTATGTGGAAAATCTCACAGAAGTTATAAAAAAAACTTACTAGAACAAGTGAGAATTGCAATATTGAATGATATAAGGTCAATACAGAAAAAAATAATTATATTTCTATAGCTAACAATAATAGCAAATTGAAATTTTTCAAAATACCATTTTACTATAGCATCAAAAATAACAAATGCTTAGGGATAAAAACTATGAAATATTTTTATGTTTTATATAAAATTAAAGACAAATAAATGGAAAGATTCAATATTGTCAAAATGTAAATTTTCTCCAAACTGATCTAAAATTGAACACAATCCCAATCAAATTTCCAGATGCTTTTTTTTTTTTGCAGGAATTGACACACAGATTCTAAACATCATAAGGAAATGTAAAAGATCTAGAATAGCCTAAACAAATCTAGAGATGTAGCTCAGTGGTAGAGTATATGCTAAGCATGCATGAGTTCTTGAGTTCAATCCTCAGTACCACCAAAACAAACAAAAAAACCCCACAAAGTTGAAAGACTGATACTACCTGATTTCAAGACTTAACATTAAATCTACAGTTATCAAGACTGTGTTATTGGAGTAATGACAGAAGAATACATCAACAGAATTGAATCTAGTAATTTCACCTACACCTATGAAGGAACTGGGTTTTCTTTTGTTCCTTCTCCTTCTCCTTCTCCTTCTCCTTCTCCCCCTCCCCCTCCCCCCTCCTCCTCCTTCCTCCTCCTCCTTCTTCCTCTTCCTCCTCCTTTCTTCTTTCTTTCTTTCTTTCTTCTTCTTCTTCTTCTTCTTCTTCTTCTTCTTCTTCTTCTTCTTCTTCTTCTTCTTCTTCTTCTTCTTCTTCTTTCTTTTCTTTCCTTTCTTCTCCTTCTTTCTCCTTCCTCCTTCCTCCTTCCTCCTTCTCTTTCTTCTTCTTCTTCTTCATCCCCAGTCTAACAACTAGATTTTCTACAAAGGCAATTCACTGAAGAAAGAGTAGTTTTTTCAAAAATTATGCTGTAACAATTAGCTATTCATGTGCAAAAAAATTTCAATTAACACTTCACTACATATAAAAAATTAACTAAAAATAGCCCATAAACCTATATGTGAAACAAAATTTTAAGACTCTAGGAGAAAATCTTGGTGATCTTAGGTTAGGTAAAGATTTTTTAGATAAACTTTTAAAGAATAGTTCATACAAGAAAAACTGATAAACTAGACTAAGATTAAAAACTTCTGCTGGACATGGTAACACACGCCTGTAATCCCAGAGGCTAGGGAGGCTGAGGCAGGAGGTTCATGAGTTCAAAGCCAGCCTCACCAAAAGCGAGGTGCTAACTCAGTGAGACCCTGTCTCTAAACAAAATACAAAAGAGGGCTGGGGATGTGGCTCAGTGGGCAAGTGCCCCCTGAGTTCAATCCCTGGTACCAAAACAAACAAACAAAAGAAACCAAACAAACTTCTGTTCTTAGCTAGATGTTACAGTTTAGATATGAGATATCTGCCCAAAAGCTCATGTAGCAATGCAGAAATGTTCAGAGGTAAAATTATTACATTATGAGAGCTATAACCAAATTATTTGATGGATTAATAATTTGAATGGATTACTGGATGGTACTAAAGAGAGGGTAGGGCATGGCTAGAGGAAGTTGGTATGTCCTTGGGGATTATATTTTAACCCTGGTCCTTTTTTTTTCTCTCTCTCTCTATCTCTCTCTCTCTCTTTCTCTCTCTCCACCTTATCCCTACCTCTCTCTAGTAGTTGCTCTAGCTGAGCAACTATTCTCCACCATGCCCTTCTGCCATGATGTTCTGCCTCATGTTAGGTCCAAAGCAATGGAGCTGACTGACTATACACTGAATCTCTGAAATGTGAGCTAAAATAAACTTTTCCTTCTCCAAGTTGTTCTTGTCAGGTATTTTGGTCACATTGGCAAAAACCTGACTAACACACCAGGCCTGGTAACACATACCTATAATCCTAGCTACTTGGGAAACTGAGGCAAGGGATCAAATGAGCCTATAAGTTCAATTCCAGCATGGCAATATAGCAAGACCTGTCTCAAAACAAAACAAAAAAATATTTTTTGCTCCTCATAATATAAGGTAAAGAAATGAAAAGCCAAGACACATACAGGGAAGAAATATTTTCAAATAAAACACTTAATAAAGGATTTAATATCTAAGAAAAGGACAGGATGCATTTTTAAACCCTCTAAACTCAATAATAAGAATTCAACCCTAATTTTAAGACGGGCAAAAAATTTGAATAGACACTATACCAAAATAGATGTACTGGTAGAAAATAAGTTAATTAAAAGATATTTGGGCTGGGACTGTGTCTCAGGAGCAGCAGCGCTTGCCTCTTACATATGAGGAACTGGGTTCTATCCTCAGCACCACATAAAAATAAATAAATAAAATAAAATAAAGGTATTGGGTCCATCTACAACTAAAAAATATTAAAAAAAGATATTCAACAACATGTGTAATCAGAGAAATTCAAATTTAAACTACAATAGGATACTTAACACCCATTAGCTCTTATGCACTAATGGTGGAAATGCAAAATTACAACTCCATTGGTATAACATTTTGGAAGTTTCTTACAAAGTTAAATATACATCTGCTGTTTGATTTAGTCATTCTATGCTAAAATATTTACTCAAGAGAAATGGAAATGTGTGTGCATGTGTGAGTTTATGTTTTATGTGTGTGTGTGTGTGTGTGTGTGTGTGTGTATTTTTTTTCCCCCAGTACTGAACTCAAGGGTGCTTTACCACTGAGCTACATCTCTAGCCCTTTTTAAAATTTTTATTATTTTTTAAAAATATTTATTTTTTAGTTGTAGCTGGACACAATACCTTTATTTCACTTATTTATTTTTATGTGGTGCTGAGGATCAAACCCAGGGTCCCGCACGTGTGAGGCAAGCACTCTACCGCTGAGCCCCACAAAATTTTTATTATTTTGAGACAGGATGTGGCTAAATTGCTTTGGGTCTTGCTAAATTGCTAAACTATAATCCTCCTGCCTCAGCTTCCCAAATTACTGGGATTACAGGCATGCACCACAGTGCATGATTTACATATAGACTTCTATATGAATGTTGACAGCAATTTTATTTTTAATAGCCATAAAGAAAGAAAGAAAGAGACCAAGAGAGAAATAACTCAAATAGCAACATTTGGTTGCTGTCAAACCATCAACCAGCAACTAGATAAACAAATTATTATGTATCATACAATAGAATACTACTTGGCAATAAACAGCCAGGTGCATGAGAGTATGCACCTCAATTCCAGCAACTTAGGAGGCTGAGGCAGGAGGTTTAAAACTTGAAGCCAGTCTCAGCAACTTAGTGAGATCCTGTCTCAAAATAAAAAATAAAAAGGACTCAGGATGTAATTCAGTGGTAAAGCACCCTATGTTCAATCCCCAGTCCAAAAATAAAAATGAATAAACAATTGATATACACATTATATGAATGAATCTCAAAGTAACTATGGTGAATAAAATTTACATTAATAAGATAAGTAGGGATGGAAAGAAGAAACAGAAGTCAGAGGGAGTAAAAAAGGACATGAGAAAACTTTTGGGCGATGAATGTGTTCATTATATTAATTTTAACAATGGGTTTGGGGCACATAAGTATATCAAAACTTATCAAAATGTAAACTTTAAATATGAATTGTTTGTTGTATGTCACTTATACCTAAATAATGCTTTTAAAATGTTTCAATGTTATTTTATGACAGTTTACACATAAAATCCTTGTAAAAGAAGTATAAATGAATATTAAGAAACAAGAGCAAGTTTTTAGTGCATGTGGACTCCTAGAAGATTAATACTTACTGCATATGTATTAGTCCAGTGTTTTACCACTTCTTGGGATCGTAAATGCATTTCTTTCTTTGCTTTTCTTTCTGCACGAAAAGCTGCTGCTTCTCTTGTCATACTGTCCAGGCTGTCCTGAATTCTTTTCCACTCATCATGTGAAATTACGGTGACCTGCCGTAGATCTACGTTGCAAGGTAGAAGAGGTGGATAGGCAACTTCATCTTCTTTAGACTTCCTTATTTCTAATAAATTTTAAAAAATGATTACTAAAGTCTTTCAGGAAGAATTTAAGTAATATTTTTCTCAGAAATTTCTATAATTGACATAATACCTGAATATTATTTTAAATATTTGATTTATTCTGGTTATCTTAAGAATAGCTGTGGAAAAAAAAACGTTTTAAAGCCGAAAGACAAAGATTTGAGTGTTTGCTTGGTCATGTCCTAATTGTGTAAACTTGGCAAGCCATTTAACTTCTTCCAACCTTGATATCCTCAGTTCAGATCAATAATACCTATCCCAGTAGATTGTTACAAAAGCATTTCAAAGTTAACCATGTAGAATTTAAAAATGGATAATTTGGGGATGTTCATCTTTTGGGGTTGCAGTCATTGTGATGGCTCTATGCAACCTGTTCCCCACTGAGCAGCTGCAGTACAATCTGGAGAATTGACTACAGTTCTGGGGTGAATCTGATCAGTTTAAGAATACTTGCCCCCTCCCTTGCCAATAACTACTGCACTAATAAGCAAAGAAACAGGACAAGAGTTTCATTTGTGATTTTTCAATAAGTTCTTTCTTGTTCTGGGAGTGATACCCAAGAAGACTTTCAAGCTGAATATGAATAAGCAAGGTAGGTAGATAGCGAGCCGGTGACCATAAGATGAACTAGTTTCAGATGAAGCTGTCAGTATGAACTGTAAAGAAGAAACAAAGAAAGAACTTATGGCAATTTCATTATGCTGCTATCAACCCAACCAGAAATCTGATTTGCTGTTATGTATGTCAATGAATTTTCTTATTTTTTTAAATTATTGATTGGGTATTCTGTTATAGGAATTTAAAAAAACATCCTAAATGATATGGTGGAGCATATTAACAGCTCTCCTCAGAGAAATACTCCTACCCTTTTTTATTAACAACCAAACTTACTCAAGAGTGAGTTAAAGCAAAATAGGGATTCAGTAAGGGGTATTAGGAAACCTGTTCAATCTTCTAGAGAGCCAGAATCACCCTTGGAAGAAATACATGCAAAATATCACAAAAACCTTATCAATGAGGCTACAGTGAAGGCTGATGGTAACTGGCACTGGGTAGACAATTTGACTTGCCCAATTTACAACTTTTCCACTGATTATCAAATACCTGAACCTTTACCACTGTTGCCTCTGAAACATTGCTGGCATTCTCTTCAGAAAACTAAACATGCTATTTGTTTGCTTTATACTGCTGTTTTCATAATATAAATCTGACATATGCAAAACTTAGTATTAGCCTCATGCCTGAAGCCTAGCTTCATGGGAGTCTGAAAATTGATTCTGCCTTCTATCTTAAGGCAGTAGGGCTTATAAAGAAAGAAATTCACCCAAAACAGAAAAAGGCATTTGAATAACAATGGGTAGGTCAGATCTAATGAAGGTAATAGTAGGAAAGAGTGTGGACTCTAGAGACAGACTACCTGGACTTTTTCTGAACATACCATATAATAATTATATGACTCTAGATAATATTATTTCACCCTTATGAATCTGTTTCTTTAATTGCAAAATGGCATTATTAACAGTACCTACTTTGTAAGGTTGGTTTGGTGATTAAATAAAGTTAGGCATGTGTATTATATATATCTGGAATTTAGAATAGTGTTTGGTACACAATATGTTCTTAATAAATATTTACTATTTCATTTTTACAATTTTTAGGGACATAACAAAGCAGAAGTAAGAAAATCACGTGATCTTTCTCTCCAGACCGAGAAACAAATTCTGAAAGAAAAACTGCCAGAATCATGGGCTGGGGTTGTAGCTCAATGGTGGAGCGTTTCCCTAGCACATGTGAGGCACTGGGTTCAATCCTCAGCACCAAATGAAAATAAATAAAATAAAGGTATTGTGTCTCTCTACAACTAAAAAAAAAATTTTTTTAATCCTGACAGAATCAGTCATCACAGGGTTTGAAAAAAAGCTTATGAGAGTGGGAAATTGGCTGCTAAAGTAAAGTGAGTTTAGAATGATGGGTACTATCTTGACTGCTACAGATCAAGCCTCTGCATGCAGAATAAAGTCAATTTAAACTAAGAAATGGCCCAGTGTTTTAGATAAATTTATACCTGAATTTTCAGGTATGTGAACCAAAATATTCTTTGGTTTTAACTAATTATTCACTTTCAACCAAAAAATTATGATCAAAGTGTTCTTAGAGCTTTATAACAAATTTCTTTTTGGTGGGGGAGGGTACTGAAGAGTGAACTCAGGGACACTCAATCACTGAGCCACAACCCCAGCCCTATTTTGTATTTTATTTAGAGACAGGGTCTCACTGAGTTGCTTAGCGCCTTGCTATTGCTGAGGCTGGCTTTGAACTCTCCTGCCTCAGCCTCCCAAGCCACTGGGATTACAGGCATGCACCACTTTGACCAGCTACAAATTTCTTTTGTTTTGCCTAAAGTGGCTCAACTTGGTTTATGCTACTTGCAATCAGAGGTTAACCAAACTATGATTTCCAAGTTAAATCAACTGTCTTAATTAATATCTTGTTAGGACATGTCAACATCTGGTTCTGACCCAAGAATCATTCTAATTCTTTGTTTACTTGTTTTTATTTTTTAATATTTTAGTTGTCAATGGACATTTATTTTATTTTAAACATTGTGCTAAGAATCAAACCCAGGGCTGGGGATGTGGCTCAAGCAGTAGCGCGCTCGCCTGGCATGTGTGCGGCCCGGGTTCAATCCTCAGCACCACATACAAACAAAGATGTTGTGTCCGCCGAGAACTAAAAATAAATAAATAAATATTTGAAGAAAAAAAAAAAACTCCAAAAAAAAAAAAGAATCAAACCCAGTGCCTCACACACACTAGGCAAGTGCTCTACCACTGAGCCACAACCCCAGCCTCTGTTTAGTTGTTTTTACTTGACATGTAATAAATATACATATTTATGGGTCACAGTGTCATGTTGTCATCTAATTCTTTTAAAATGTGAAATAAAATGAAGAAAATTTAATTTACCAAAATTACAAAGAGGCTCGGTAGAGCAGACAGCCCATACTAGCAGAAGCTATTGCCTACAAAGTAAAGTGTACTTTGTCAGTAGTGGCAGGAAAGCAGAATGTCAGAAAGCTGTGTAGCGCACAATGTGATCTCAGCTCTTTGACATCTCTTCAGTAAAATAATTGGATTCACATGTTTTATTCAGGTAGATATTTTCATGGACTTTAATGTAGGAAAAGGGCTGTCACCTATAAAGAAATAGAATCTGGGGCTGGGGATGTGGCTCAAGTGGTAGCATGCTCGCCTGGCATGCGTGCGGCCCAGGTTCAATCCTCAGCACCACATACCAACAAAGATGTTGTGTCCACCGATAACTAAAAAATAAATATTAAAAATTCTCTCTCTCTCTCTCTCTCTCTCTCTCTCTCTCTCTCTCTCTCTCTCCCACTCTCTCTTTAAAAAAAAAAAAGAAATAGAATCTGCAGAAGGCTTGGAAAAGCTTTTTGCTATCTTGGGCCACTGAAGATAGGTCAAGTTCATTAATTCATATGTATATGGATGGATGAAGAGAGAGAGAGAATTTTTTTCAGTGCTGAGGATGGAAATTGGGTGTGTATGCATATGTATGTGTGTGTTCCTAGGATCAAATCCAGGGCCTTATGCATAATAGTGTTCTACTACTGAGCTATATCCCTAGCCCTCTCCTATATTTTTAAAGATCAGGAAAGCCCTGTTTAATATCAGAGCTACAGATGATTTAAAATAAACCAACTTTAATCAGTGAATTAAAGTGGATATAAGTTTACTTCTCTGAAGGCAATCTCATTTCCAAGATTCATACCTCACAGTGGCTCTCATTCAGTTTCAGAAGAGGTTGTTAGAAAGGTTAACGTAGGCAAGGCAGGCCACAGTTGAAGTATGGGACAAGAGAGACAGAGACAGATGGACAGAGGGAACACTCAAGCATTCAAGAGGGACAAAAGTAGTGGCAAGTGACCTAAAGGTATCTAAAATCAGTTCATGTGCCTGGTATTATTGATGCATCTTCCAAAGATTATCAATATTTTATTGATAAATATGTATACATTTATATTTATTGTTGCCATTGTTGAATGTAACATTCAGTGGATTTTTGTCTAGTCATAAGATTGTGCAACTATCAACACAAAATAGTTCCAGACCATTTTCATCATCCCGGAAAAAAACTGTACCCATTAGCAGTCACTTCCCATAAACCCCCCCTCCTCACAGTCCCTGGCAATCATTTATCTACCTTTTGTTTCTATGGATTTGTCTATTTCAGACATTTCACATACAAGGAATCAAACAATATGTGGCCTTTTGAGTCTGTTTGTTTTTACTTGTCATTCATGTTGTATGGATTTCCACAATTCCTTTCGAGGTACACCCAAGGACCTCCCACCAGGCCCTACATCACTGATTTTTTTTTTTTTCAAGACAGGGTCTCCTATGTTGTCCAGGCTGGCTTCAAACTCATGACCTTCTGCCGAAAGCTTCTCAGTAGCTGGAATCACAGGCTAGTGCCACCATAAGTGGTTTAGGCCTTACCTCTTAAAGACCAAGTCTTTAGCATATGGACCTTTGGGTGGCAGTACCCACATTTAAGCCATAGCACCGAATTCCTAGGCATGTCAAATAATAACAGTTATCTGTGAAATGGGTTTTAAAGGGAGTCAAATCATGTTCTTCCCCCTCCAAAAGCTGCTAAATCAATGGTTTTCACTGTTATTGTTCTGTTTTTCTAAGATACCATGGGATTGGGAGAAAAATATAGGCCTAAGGCAAATTACTATCCCAAATACTTCCCTATTGTTACCAAGATTCTGCTGTTTTTCTTGTACACTCTCTGCTGGGATTATTATTAGTTAATTTCCAGAGTTCTAAAATGTTGATATTGACTATTTTTTTCAGAGTTCTTGTTGATTTTTTGGAAGGGAGAATTTTTAGGAATCTTTATTCCATCATTCTGGCTAATGCACCCCACTAATTTTTCATATAATTATTTGTTTCACTTAAATTGTATGTGAATCCCTATCCTACTGTACCCTTCCCAAATGGAGATGATAATTTAGCTGAGGCCCATATGGAAAGTTTTGGGTCATTTGTTATAAAACATTTAACACTTAGTAAGCAAACTAAGTTGTTTAGTGCAGTACTGCATATATAGCACATACAGGAAAGTGAATATGTGGGCGTAAGTGTGCTTGTCAATACTTGCCATATGATAGCCTCTCTCTCCTTTTATATGGCACAACTCTGCTACTAATTCATAAGATGTCCACTGCACAAATACTGGGTGGGGTCCACTGGTGAGAGAACGAATGCATCAAGTGCAGGGGGGCTAATGCTACAGAAGCTCAGTCAATGACATGAAGAAAGTTCAAATACTCAAGATTCTAGTTGTTACCATGACAACAATATTATATAGGAATTTACAGATTTTTTTTTCCAATACTGAGGGCTGAACCCAGGGAGTCTTTACCACTGAGTTACATGTCCAGCCCCTTATATTTCTTATTTGGAAACAGGGGCTTGCTAAGTTACTGAGGCTGGCCTCAAACTTGTTATCCTCCTGCCTCAGTCACCCAAGCTGCTGGCATTACAGGTGTGTGCCACCACGCCCAGCTGGAGATTTACAAATTTAAGAAACCGTTGTAGTTAAAACTGATCAATACTTATTTAGAAGCCCACTTTTCTATTTCGATTACAAAGTCAAAACTTTATAACAGGTCATTGAGTTACAACATCTTAAGTAGCATTATTATAATTATTGTTTTTTACACTTTATCAAATCATTTGACTTAGGGAGAGATTTTAGAGTGGAGGGAGGTAATAGAGACGTTTCCTTCAAGAGACTGTAGTAAAGACCATTCAGCTGGTTTGTAGCAGAGTCTAAGGAGGTCATTGATATTTCCCAAAGATATTCCTATTCATTCAGTGAATACCGAAGCTTAAGCTCCCAGGAGTTCAGCAGGAAAGGGCCAGGTTAGCTCACCTGTGCTTTCTCTCGCCTGTCCAGCGCGCCGCCCAAACCGCACTAGCATCTCTAACTAGTAGCACACCCCGCGCCCAAACCCGGATAGGAGACCAGCGCAGAGTAGACTCCTGCCTACGGAGGGTTTCCCTGACCACTTGGTTGCTTAGCAACACTACCGGAAGTGACGCAGACTGTCGCCGAGGAACCGGGAACGCACCCTAGTAGGAGGTGAGGCTCGGGATCTGAGGCTGCGCCTGCGCGGAAAGCGGAGGTCGGGCGGGTGAGTGGGCGGCCCTAGCGGCCAGGCGCCGGGGCGAGGCTGGAGGACCGGACCCGCGGGAGCCTCGCGGACGCCAGAAGGGCTGCTGGCTGCTGACTCCCGGCGTGGGTCAGTGAGAAGACCCCGGGCCCCGGCCCCGCCTGCTGCTCCCATCCCCACCTGGTGCGCGCCTCTCGGGGGTCGACCCCGAAGAGGTCCCGACGCCTTCGTTCGGGGTGGACCCAGCAGGTGTGTGAGTGCGAGGCCTGGGCTCGGTGTGTGTGGCCCACAGACCTCCTCGCGGGTGGAATGTGAAGGGAAAGCCCTCCCTTAACTCTCAAACCCAGGGATTAATTGACACAAAAGCTATATTTAAATGATTTGATTTCTGAGGTATTGATCAGGGCTAGGTGGGGCTAAGTTTTTTTTTTTAATAGGACTATTAAAATCTGGATGTTTTCCCCAAAACATTCATGTTTGGACCTTTAAGCTATTTTGAACCGCCTCGTAACTAAATGATAGTAAATTGAATGTATTTTGAAGACCAGTCAGATCTCTATAACGACACAAAAATCGGTGAAGAGTGAGTGTGCGCCCTTGGTTTCAAAAGATCCTTCTCAAACACCTTGATGTACAGATGATTTCATTACTAATTAGTTGCCTGCGACACGTATACATTAGGCATCAAACTGAAGTCACTCAAAATGAAAGCACCTAAGATTTTTAATAAGTAAATTTCTAACACTTAGTTGTGCTATTTTTCTTCAGGTTTTCTATCAGATGTTCCACTGTAATAATGCTGGTAAGTATGGAAAGATTAATAAAATATTTATATTAATCGTAATGCTAACAAAATGTTGTGCACATACAACACTGATAGTTTTGGGGAGAGCATAGCTTAAAACTCATCAAGAACTGGGAAGGGTAGGAGATTTGACCCTGTTTGCAGGCTAAAAACAGCCTGTCACAGTTTTGTACAACACCCAAGAATCCTAGGTCAGAGATGAATGAATTACAGCAGTAGCCAGAATATCAGCAATTTTTCCTCAGTTCCCCCAAGCCAGAGTGTTGTGAAGCAGGCCAGAGTCATGTGGATGTGGAATGAGCGTCACAGGACAGGAACTCTGAGTTGAGGGAACTCAAATCTTTTTTTTTTTTTTAATGGACAGCAGACTTGTCTTTCAAGGCTGCAACTGTTCAAACATCCTCTAGACAGTAGTCCAGAGCAATGGACTGTGACTGCATTGCTTTTAAGATGTGCAAAATCATCAGAGATCATGGGGTATTGAGTCCCAACAAAAATTCTGTAGAGTTTTAACAAAAAGTATTGAATCTCATAAGATTTGATGTTAAAAATTTGCCAGTTTGATATGGTCAGATATTATTGACACCAGGTTGCAACTCTAACCTGTACATCTTCACAAACAAGTTGATCTAGAGTTAGTTATTTGTTGTTCTTAGCCTCTCACTCTTATTTTTTTGTTGTGAATTTAAGAAGATACCATTTGCACAATGATCTGAAACAGAGTTTAAGTTATTCTGGGGAATTTTTTTTTTTACATGATTAATGTGGAAGGTAGAAACTGCAGTTGAACTACTCATCAAGACCCTACTGCTGTGCACAAAAACATTTCTTTTTTTTTTATCTTCTTCTTCTTCTTTTTTTTTTTTTTTTTTAGAGAGAGAGAGCAGAGGGAATTTTTCAATATTTATTTTTTAGTTTTCGGCAGACACATCTTTGTATGTGGTGCTGAGGATCGGACCCGGGCCACACGCATGCCAGGCGAGCGCGCTACCGCTTGAGCCACATCCCCAGCCCCAACATTTCTTTTTTAAAAAACAAAAAGGGATTATAGTGTAAACACTATTTTGTGAACTGAACATCATAGCTTTTACTGGTTGAATAAATATTCCTTTAGATTGCTATCAGACACATACTTGATTTAATCAATCCCCAATTCTTGAATGTCTGTGTAGTTTCCAGTTTTCATTGTTATAAAAAGCACATAGGTTGTCATTACCTTTTGGAAACATTGCAGACATACCTCATAGATGCTACTTGTGGGGAATAGTTAATAACTGTTTTTGGAATTTTAACAAATAGGTTTCAAAAAGATTTACATTCTTAAAACTAAATCTTTGTGCACTTAATCTTTTGGAGTTATTTTTATTTTGAGTACATCACTAAATCTCTGAATGTTTACTGAAAATGAAATGTGATATTTCTTTATTGCTTAATGAGTAAAAAATACTGGAACATGGAAATCTCAATTGGCTTAACACTTGTGATTTTATCCAATGGATAAAATATTTTTCCATATACCTTTCCCTGTTTTGTATTTATTTAAGGTTATTTGTGTATTCAAAGGGTTTTATCCTGTTGCCAAAAAAAAAATGCTTTTCTGATACAAGAAAAACAGCATAATTAGAAAATACAACTTTTAAAATACTTTTATTAATTGTAGGAGTTAAGCGGTTTCCATTTCTGTGCTCCAAATCAGAAGACTTTTTTCCCTGCATACAGTATAGGAGAAATATTTAAAAACAATTGGCAACTGACTGGTGTTTAAAACTGAAGATTGTCATGACTGTTTAACCTAAACTCTATGCTGAAGTAAGATTAATTGTATTGGAAATACTAATTTGGGTAAGTATTTTTTCTTTTTTTTTTTTTTTTTTTTTTGTGGTGCTGGGGATTGAACCCAGGGCCTTGTGCATGCAAGGCAGGTACTCTACCTACTGAGCTATATCCCCAGTCCCAAGTATTTTTAGTAAAGGTATATGTTGAATGGTGAAAGAAGAAAGATCTAAAATTAAGAAAAATATATTCCTAGGTCAGCATTAAAGCCATGTTAACTTCAATGTCATGATATTTTGAGTCTAACAGTTCAGAAATGTCAGTAATTTATTATATACTAAATATAGGCTGGAGGCAGTTTTCAACCAACAATAAGTTACATTAGTTTTTTGTTTTTGTTTTTGTTTTTAATATGAGCTGGGAATCAAACCCAGACCTTCATACATGCTAGCCAAGTGCTTTACTTCTGAGCTTCACCCCAAACCCTAGAAAATTTTTTAAAATTACAAATGCCAAATGCTCATAATAATGTTTAATCTAAAATGTACTTATAGTACTAATGTGATCATCAACTATGCCTTATTACTATTTATTACATTGGTTCTATGGAAAAGTGAATTCTTCACTTAAATCTCTGGGAGCCAGTAACAGAAACCTGGATTAAGCATTTATAATACAAGGATCCAGAGTGTTAGCATATTGTGTACCATCTAAATTCATACAATAGGATTTTCTAACTTTGAGAGAAAGAATACTTTCTCATGTGTGCTTCAAGAGCTCTGTTATGTCTTTACTACATATCTTTTGTAATAAACCAGAAAATGCACGTGGTTAAATGGTATGTTTCCCATTTTTAATTGATTTCTTCTTTTTCTTATTGGTGGAGTTCTACACTTTTTTTTTTTTTTTTTTAGGATTTCTTGCTAAAATCTCAGGATGGTTATAAATTGGATCACAAATGTGGTATTATAATTAGTGTGTATTTTGAGACTAATGAATATTTTTCTATAATTAAACATGTTTTTAACCAAGATAACCTACTTTGTCATTTTTTTTAAGTTGTAAATGGATGCAATATCTTTTTTTATTTAGTTTTTATGTGATACTGGGGATCCAACCCAAGGCCTCACATATGCTAGGCAAGCACTCTGCCACTGAGCTACAACCCTAGCCCCTGTATTTTATTTTTAAAGTAATGTATACTTTTTAATATTCTGTTTCTTTGACACTGGAGTGTTGTACTTAAAAGCAAAAACCTTGGAATTAAGCTGAGTCCAAAATTTCAGTTCTAATACTCAGCTACTTTTAAGTTTCAGTTTATATTTTTAGGATGAGGATAATAATAATTTTTACTTAATAATATGTAAAAATTAAATGTGATAATTGATGATTGTAAGTCCCCAGTCCCATGCCTTGCATATAATGGTTACTCAAAAATATTTGCCAATTTTTTTTCTTTTTGTTTGCACACACAAGTTCTAGCCTTTCCTGGGTATTCTATAAAATTGCTAACTTTTTTCATATGATAACATTCATTTATACTGTCTGTTGACCTGCTTAATTTTCCCTTTTCTCTTGTGATTTATAATTAATGGTTTTCATTATTTTTTTTCTTTCTTCTTTTTTTTTTTTTTTGTTTTTGTTTTTGTATTGGGGATTGAACTCAGAAGCACTCAATCACTGAGCTACATCCCCAGTTTTTTTTTGTGTGTGTGTGTGTGTTTTATTTAGAGACAGAGGTCTCACTGAATTGCTAAGGGCCTCACTAAGTTGCTCCTCCTGTGTCAGCCTCCTCAGCCACTGGAATTACAGGCATGCACCATCTTGCCCAGCTGTTTTTGTTGTTTTCTAATTAGAAACAATGAAAATAGAGACTAATTTGTTCCATCACAAGTAGTGTTATTACTCAAATACATTCAGAATATTTGGCCCTCAAAGCTGAACTATCTAAAGAAGATGTAAATTAATGTGAAAACTATTAACAAGAATTATTCTGGTTTGGAAGAATTGAATTGACCTCCATTTCTCAAGTAATTCTTTTAGAATCTTCATGATAACATTAAGCAGTCACCTAGTTATAACATTGGCATTTAGAAATTAATTTCAGCTAAATACCTTTTTAAAAAATTATTTTACATTTTACAGGATTACATGCTATGTTAAATTTGTTCAGAATTTTAGTTACTAAGATTATATGGAGAATCCATATTATTTATGACCTGTTATTTAATGTGAGGATTACTGAAAATATAATAAGGTAATAAAATGACTGATTGATAATTTAAAGATAGTAAGGATGATTCACTTGTCTTCTGTCTTATAACTTTTATAAATTTGACTATAAGAGATTACTTCATAAATTTCCTTTCTGGATAGCTCTGTAGTTTCATTCTGAGTGCTCAAAGAATCATCCCCACAGAAACACGATAATACTGAGTATCATTTCTAGATATTTTGTTTTCGATTCACTTAAAATACTCAAATATGGCCTGTGCCTCTTAGGAAAAAGTGATTAAGTGATGATCTTAATATGCTTAATCACTTGTTCATATTCCTTGTTTAGCAGATTAATAGTTACTTAGGCTTTAAAATTAGTTTAATAGCCAGTATGCAAACACAGTATGTTTAGGGAATCATATTTCTTCTTTTTCAGGGTAACCCAAATCTATTTCTGGAACCATGAAAATTTTGTTGGTGTTTGACTTTGACAATACAATCATAGATGACAATAGTGACACCTGGATTGTGCAATGTGCTCCAGACAAAAAACTTCCTATTGAACTACAAGATTCTTATCAAAAAGGATTTTGGACAGAATTTATGGGCAGAGTCTTTAAGTATTTGGGAGATGAAGGTGTAAGAGAAAATGAAATGAAAACAACAATGACATCAATACCTTTCACTCCAGGGATGGTGGAACTTTTCAACTTTATAAGAAAGAATAAGGATAAATTTGACTGCATCATTATTTCAGATTCAAATTCAGTCTTCATAGACTGGGTTTTAGAAGCTGCCAATTTTCATGATATATTTGCTAAAGTGTTTACAAATCCAGCAGCTTTTGATAGCAATGGTCATCTCACTGTGGAAAATTATCATGCTCATTCTTGTAATAGGTGCCCAAAGAATCTTTGCAAAAATGTAGTTTTGGTAGAATTTGTAGAAAAACAGTTACAACAGGGAGTGAATTATACACAAATTGTGTATATAGGTGATGGTGGGAATGATGTCTGTCCAGTAACCTTTTTAAAGAAGAATGATGTTGCCATGCCACGGAAAGGATATACTTTACAGAAAACTCTTTCCAGAATGTCTCAAAATCTTGAACCTATGGAATCTTCTATTGTAGTTTGGTCTTCAGGTGTTGAAATAATTTCTCATTTACAATTTCTAATAAAGGAGTAATATACCAACAATTGAAATGTGTATTAGTTAAGATTAGGTTCATCAGCATAAAACTAAGACCCTTAACACTAGTGGCTTAAAAGAAAAAAGAAAAAAATTCCCCTCTCTCTTCAAAGAAGTCCAGAAGTATTTCAAGGCTGCAGTGTTGCTCTACCAAGCACTTGGCTTTCAACTCATTAGGTTGTGTAAGCTCCAACACTCACAGCAACATTCTGGCTAGCAAGAAAGAGGGCAGTTAGAAGGTTACAGCTCCTGGTTTAAGGGAATTTCCCAGAATTGTACCCAAGATGTCTTTTAAATACCATTCATGAAAACTTAGTCATAATACCCCACCTAACTGCAAGGAAATGGCAAATACAGCTTTCCAGGTGGTCATGTGTATAGGAAAAATTGGAAAAAAGAGAAGTACAGAATTGAGGTAGGTAAAACCAGTGGTCTATGCCAAAGGTATAGTTGGATTGTGTTTTTTAATTTATTCCTAGAGAGAGTGGCCAAATTTTCTTAAGGTAATTATTTTCAAAAGTATATCCAGTAGTTTCAGATCTTAAAAGTAAGCCTGATGCCTTCCCTTGCCACCCCCAGTTATTTATTCATATAAGAAAAAGAGGCTTTCAGCTGGGCACAGTGGCACATTGCCTGTAATCCCAGCAGCTCAAGAGGCTGAAGCAGGAGGATTGCAAATTCAAAGCCAGCTTCAACAGTTTAGGACCTAAGCAATTTACCAAGACCCTGTATCAGGGCTGAGATTGAGACTCAGTGGCAGAGTGCTTGCCTCACACTTATGAGGCACTGGGTTTGAAACTCAGCACCACATCAAAATAAATAAAATAAAGGTATTGTGTCCATCTACAACTAAAAAAAAAAAAAAAGGTGCCCCACACCCCGCTGGGGATGTGGCTCAGTGGTTAAGCACCCCTGGTTCAATCTCTGGTACCAAAAACAATAATAATAAGAGGCTCTCTCTCAAATCAGTGTATTTTAAAGATAGAGATGCTGGGTCTGGGGATGTGGCTTAGTGGTAGACACTTACCTAACACAGAAGGCCATGGGTTCAATTCCCAGCACCATTAAAAAAAAAAAAGTGGGAAGACTGGGGTTGTGGCTCAGCAGTAGAGCGCTTGCCTCACATATGTGAGGCACTGGGTTTGATCCTCAGCACCACATAAAAATAAATAAACAAAGGTATTCTGTCCATCTACAACTTAAAAAATATATTTTTAAAAAAATAGATGCTGGGCTGGGGATGTGGCTCAAGCGGTAGCGCACTCGCCTGGCATGCGCCCAGGTGTTGGGTTCGAGCCTCAACACCACATAAAAATAAAATAAAGATGTTGTGTCCACCAAAAACTAAAAAATAAATATTAAAAAAATGGATGCAGTATTGATTGTCCAAGTTCTCATCAACTTTATTTCTTTTTTAAATAAAATACATATTAATGTCCTTCAATTATCTTAAGTTTATGTCTTAGCATCATAGACAATAACTAGTATGTTGGGTTTAATCAGTGTGTTATTTCTATTTGGCAATGTAGTTTTTTTTTTTTTTTTTTTAATAGGGGGAGTACCGGGGATTGAATTTAGGGGCACTTGACCACTAAGCCACGTCCCCAGCCCTATTTTGTATTTTATTTAGAGACAGGCTCTTACTGAGTTGCTGAATGCCTTGCTTTTGCTGAGGCTGGCTTTGAACTCACAATTCTCCTGTCTCATCCTCCCAAGCTGCTGGGATTACGGGTGTGCACCACTGCGCCTGGTGGCAATGAAGTTTTGATCAATAAAATAAGTAATTTGTAGGACTATTCAACATATAAGAGACTTTCATATAGGGATATTAGCAAAATATCAACTAATATAGAAATTTTTACAAATCTATTCTAATTTCTAAACTCATGTTTTAGCCATAAATACTCAGTATGTAATAATATTAGGATTTTCTTTTCCAAATTATGTGAAGCTCCAGAAATATAAATATTCAGTATAATTTAGTGAGGAAAAATTGATACTCTGCAATCTTTTTTAAGTTAAAAGGTAGATCTTTGTTTTGCTTTAATAGGTTAGATTATATTGAAACACATCTATTCTTATAAATTACATTTGTGTATGCTCAGACCACTAACATTAAAAATTATAGAACTAAAAAAAATTAGATTTTTGGACTAGGACTGTAGCTCAATAATGCTTGCCTAGTATGTGGAAGGTCCTGGGTTAAATCCCTCCCTGTACCACAAAAATACATAAAATAAGTTTCATTTACAGTAATGGTCGGCCAAGTGATTTTCTGCTGAGCATAAAAGCTGACACTTGAACAAATGTCAAAAACATCTGATTAAAGACTACAGAGAGCTGACAACAATGAAGAATTTCTAAGAAACTTTGGTAAGTAGACTGTTTTCCCTGTAAATTGCCCTATCTGTAAGTGGTAGCTGAGGCATTAAGGGGTTATGTTGATAACTTCATGAGACCAGAGGAAGAGACACTGAAGTATGTCTGCATTGGTAAAGCTTTTCCCTCACTTTGAGTCAGGGGAAAAGGATCCTAAGTAGTGCTCATTAGGAGTAAGAATGATCCAGAAGTAAATATACCTTTAAAGGGATGGCTTTAAATACTCTGTCTCTGAAATTGGATTGAATCTAAGATTTTTAGAGTTCCCAGGTGCCTGGCAAAAGCAAATCTAAATTTACTTCTTACGAGGACTAGGTATAGAAGACTCTTAAGCTAATCCCTGTCATTTGGTATTCCTTGTGTGTGTGTGATCTATGGCTTGTTTCAAATCAATAAAATAACATGAAGATGACGGTGTATACATGATTGTATATAAATAATTACATCAAATGCTCATGCCCATCTTAAGAGCAAACTGGCATGTTGGAGCTGGCTGCTGGAAGAAGCCACATGGCCAGCAAGTGAGGGTGGTCTCTAGCCCCGATTCCAATATTCTGCAAGGAACCAAATGCTGCCAGCAACCTATGATTTTCGAAGTGAACCTGCTCCAATGGAGCTTCAACTGAGACCAGCTAACACTATGACTGTAACCTTAGACCATGAAGCAGAGGATCTTGCAATTAAGACATTAAATTTATAGAAATATTGTTATGCAGCAGAAAGAAACTAACATACTAGTCCTCAAAATAAATGTGACCAGGCACGTGGCACACACCTGTAATCCCAGAACCTTGGGAGGCCGAGGCAGGAAGATCCCAAGTTCAAGTACAGCCTTGCTAACTTAACAACTCACTAAGAAATTTAGTGAGACCCTTCTCAAAAATAAAAAGGAGACTGAGGTCGTGGCTCAGTGGTAGAGTGCTCACTCAGCATGCACAAGGCACTGGGTTCTATCCTCAGTGCCACATAAATGTAAAATAAAGATATTGTGTCCACCTAAAAAGAACTAAAAAAGAAATACTTTAAATAAATAAAATAAAAAGGGCTTGAAATGTAACTCAGTGGTAAAGTTCCTCTGGGTTCAATTCTCAGTACTCCAAAAATAAATAGATCTGTGAAGTTTTGCAAGCACATTATAGGGTACACAATAAAAGTAGCCACACAAAGAGACATGAGTGAAAACCAGCAAAAATTGTTTTTTAAACACATCTGCAGGACCTCCAGATATTGGAGTCCTCAGAGACAAACTTCTGAGAATTTTGGCAAAGAATTGAAAATTATATTAAAAACAAAATGGAAATACTAGAAATGAAAATCAGAATTTTAATGAATAGATGTGACAGCAGAGCAGGCAATAGTGAAAAAGAATTGGTGAATAAACACAAGTTAGAAGAAAATAGAATGATGCAAAGAGGGACAAAACAATGAAAATACAGAAGAAAAATGTTGTAAAAAGATCTAATATAGGAAAGAGTGTCCCAGGGGAGAAGAATATAGTTTGTAAGATAATGACAGAACTTCACAAAATTGATGAAAGACATCAAACTAGTTTTAAGAACTAATATCAACTGGACATAATAGTCGTAGACACCTGTATTCCCAGCTATTAGGTGAGACTGAGGCAAGAGAATCTCTGGAGCCCAGAAGTTCAAGGCCACCCTGAGCAACATAGCTGGAAAAAAGAAAGAACCTATGAACCCCTAAACAGGATAAATAAAATGAAAACCAAATACGGATATGTATAGCTCAGTGGTAGAATGCATGCTTAATGTGCACAAGGCCCAGGATTTAGTCCCCAGCACCAAAAAAAAAAAAAGAGAAATCACATTATAAAACTGCTGTTGTAGCTCAGTGGTAGAGTGCTCGCCTAGCATATGCAAGGCCCTGGGTTTGATCCTCAGCACCACATAAAAATAAATAAATAAAATGAAGGTATTGTGTCCAACTACAACTAAAAATAAATAAATGTTTTTAAAAACCTGCTGATTAACAAAAATGGAAAGAGTATAAGGCAGCCAAAAATAAATATTACATTAAAAGAAGCAACAATGAAAATAATAGCTGGTCATTATTTTTTAAAATGCTTCATTGACTTCAGCAGTGACCAATTTCAACTTCATGTAGGCTTGGAGTTTTCTTTGTTGGAAGGTTTTTAACCATATTTGAATTTTTTTATTAAATGAAGGACTATTCAAGTTATATCTCTTGAGTGAGCTTTGGTAATTTGTGACTGTATTAGTTATCTATTGCTGCATAATGAATTACCTCAGAACTTAATAGCTTTAACTTGCCCTGGTGGCTCATGCTTCCCAGCTACCTGGGAGGCCAAGACAGGAGGATCGCTTGAATGTAGCCCTGGGCAAGAACTCAAGACCCTTTCTTCTTGAATCTCTCTCTCTGACTTTTCTTATGATGACACTTGTGATTACATTTAGGGCCTACCTAGACCATCCAAGATGAGGAAAAAAAAATGTTCTAAGTTGTCCTCAATTTAATTACAAGACCAGAGGATAAAGGGGAGGAGTGCTGGGTAAGGTTAATTAGTTAATAGCTACAGTCCATAAACAACAAAAGTCCGCTTCTCAGTTCTGAATGTATATTAAAACCTTACTTCAAATACCATCAGGACCTCCTAGGTGCCAGCCACCACATCCTGTTACAACACCAGCTAATCCAGAAGCAATAATTACTTCTGTGGACTGCCCATCTACCCCAAAACATTCCTCACTTTGTGTTATCCCATTCCTTTTAGCAATAGCAAGACAGGTTAAATATAAACATCTTACATTTTCCTTCCCCAAAGTTTTTTTTTTTGTATTTTTTTTATTGGTTGTTCACAACATTACAAAGCTCTTGACATATCATATTTCATACATTATATTGAAGTGGGTTATGAACTCCCAATTTTACCCCAAATGCAGATTGCAGAATCATGTCGGTTACACATCCACAATTTTACATAATGCCCTATTAGTAATTGTTGTGTTCTGCTACCTTTCCTATCCCCTACTATCCCCCAAAGTTTTGTTATAAAAATGTTCTTAGAATTAAGTCCAGTAGACATTTCCAACTGCTTTCTAGCCTGGCTGCTGGAAGTTGGGGGAACTTGTCCCAGGAGCTGGTCCTTTTTCTGACTAGCATAATAATGGCTTGTTAAACCCATTTACTTAGAGATTCCTTTGGTCTCAAGAATTTTGATGTAACAAGGGTAATCTCCCCATTTTAATAGACTTAATCACATCTGGAAATACCCATTTTTTCTTTTCAAGGCAACATTTACAAGTCCTATGGATTGGCCCTGATATATTTGGGTAGGGGAGTATTATTTAATTTACTACAAGTTAAGAAGGCATTGGCACATATTTAATGATATTTAAAATGTTTGACGATCACTATAGGTACAAACCAATAAGATCAGAAGCACCAGCCAATAAGAATGGATGCTAAAGAGCCTTTGTTTGAAAAGAAACTCTATACCTTACATATGCCAGCACCTAACACCTTGCACACACACACTATAAAGTGAATAAATGCTAGTTTATTGAGGTCCAACATTTTTATTTATTTATTTATTATTATTATTATTATTTTATTGTTGGAGATTGAATCCAGGGCCTCACATAAGTTCTCTACCACTGACCTACACCCCCAATCCAAGGTCCAACTTCATTTCATTTGTTTCCTATTTTTAAATGTCAGGGCATGTTCTTTGCTCACTTATCAGTAGGGTCTTGTGTTCTGCATATCTATTTGAATACTTCATATATGGAGCATAGTAACATTGCTATATTTGTGACAAACAGTATTTGCATTGTACGGAAGTTTTAAATTTACTCTTTTCCTGCTGAAGTTTTGGGAACTTTAGTCTATAAAATACACTGACAATAAACGTCACAGGAAAAAGAACACAAATTTTATTACATGTCTAAGGCATGGGAATATGAGACTCAAACAGGAAAGATGACTTAACCTCATGGAAATTTTTAAAAATTATTTGTTTATTTGGTGCTGGGATTGAACCTAGGGCCTTTTACATGCTAGGCAAACAGTAGAACCTTCATTCCTGGTAATAATACTAGGTCCCATTTAAGCAGTTTATTTCTGTATCTAATTAGTCTCCTTTAGTGATCAGTGCATAGTAGTTGGGGTAAGTTTTTCTGTGGCAGATATTAAACCAGGATCTCGGAAACAAAATTTATTAAACCATTACAGATGTTAGCCAGAAAGAAATGACCACTCATGGGACAAGTTCCCAAAGCTTCCAGCAGTGAAGCTAGGTAGCAGTTGGAAAAATGTCCATCAGATCTAAAAAGCTGGAGTGTCTTATGAAAATTTGGAGACTGGATGGTTTAAGTTTTTTGACATCAAACCTCCTTCAGCTGTAGATGGGAAGAGCAGGATTACTCCAACCAGCAAGGGCTTTGGGAAGGAGGGCAGTCCGCAAGAAGAAGCAACCTTGCCTCTCTAAGCAGGATACCATGGCATTTATGTCGTCTTAATAGGATCTAAATCAAGGTTTTAAAATACAATCAAGAATATAAAATGGTCTTTTGTTTTTCTCAGCCTGTATCTTGTTGCTACATTAAACTTTGGAAGACTGAGGTTGGTGAAGGAAAACAGGTTTATTCAAAGCCAACCTTGTTCCCACAAGGATAGAGACTTGAGGGTATGAATAGCTTTTATAGGAGGAGAGGGGTCCAGTGGGACAAATGGCAGAATATATACATATGTAGATTTAGTGCTAGTCAAAAGTAGGCCACAATTTCAGTTTTTTTGGCACCTGCCTGAGCCAGGATGCAACTTTTCAGTTTCCATTCTCAGCAAGGGGAAACTCCGGATGCAGAAAAGTAGTTACCAGAAAGTTGGGATGCAACTTTTAATTTCAAAGGGGCTCTGTTACAGTATGGTGAATGACTTAATACAGACTTTCTCAACTTCGGTATTATAGACATTTTGGACCAGATAATTTCTTTTTTTCAGGGGAGAGTTCTTGTGCGTTGCAGGATATTTAACATTTTTGACCTCTGTTCACTAGATATCAATGGTAGCTATTCTCACTCCAATTGTAACAACCTTCAGTGGTTAAAGTTCATACCTTTCTTTATTGTTGTGCTGAGGATCCAACCCAGGACTTCAAATATGCAAGGCAAGTGAACCACTTAACTGCATTCCCAGCTCTTAGTCTACATCTTTATTTGTAGATCATGTGAAGATATAGCAATCACATGCTAAATTATGTACTAAATAATGGCTTCTGTTAAAGGCACAGATCCAGAACATTTTTCTCTGAAATTTTAATTTTCTTATCACCAATTCTATAGCCTTGTAACAACATAGAAATATGTTTAATAAATATTTTGATGCCTAACTCAATCACCTACTTCTTGTGTTGGATACATAGTTTCATTTCCTACCCAAGTATTAAATGTGTATTGTGGCACATATCTATTAGCTTAAATCTGACACTAAACATCTTTTTGTTTTAATATTTTTTAGTTGTCAATGGACCTTTGTTTTATTTATTTATTTATTTATTTATTTTTAAAGATCTATCTTTTAGTTGTAGTTGGACACCTTTATTTATTTATTTATTTTTATGTAGTACTGGGAATTGAACCCAGGGCCTCACATGTGCTAGGCAAGTGCTCTACCACTGAGCCACCACCCCAGCCCCCTAAAGGGTCTTTTATAGTGTAACCTATAATTACATCTCTAGTCCACTTTTTTAAAAATGCCATCTCAGACATGCTTGCATATTCATTTGTTTTTAAAACATATACATTTTAATCTCTTGCTTGAAATTAGCTCTCAGGAAGAGTTAGAGATTCTCTTTGCTGTCTCATAAGCTGCTTTCATGGACAGGTGGTATTGATAGGGCAAATGCAGGCAAGCACTGAATGGGGTACAGTGGCTTGGCTAAGTGTTGTTTTTTTTTTTTTAAAGAATTTTAATATTTATTTTTTTAGTTTTCGGCAGACACAACATCTTTGTTTTTTGTATGTGGTGCTGAGGATCGAACCTGGGCCGCACGCATGCCAGGCGAGCGCGCTACCACTTGAGTCACATCCCCAGCCCCTTGGCTAAGTGTTTAAGTGGGATTAGAATTTATAGCAACTTCCCTGATTAATATCAGATATATTTTTTCCCAGAACATGGTTTCGTCTTTTACTGACCTAATGCTTCCATAGCACATCTTCAGATGAGACCAGTTGTAAGGATACATATATGATTTATATATGTACAATAATTAATTGACTATTTCACTTAATACCCTCTAGTTTGTGCACTCTGTTGGATTCCTTTTTAGATAGAGAATATAGTAGCTCTATAGTAGACAGATTTCAAATGTGCTCTGAAAGAGATATATTCTGGGCCAAAAGCTATTGTACTTGTTTGTGTTATACAAAGTGAATTCTCTGTTATGATGATTCATATGGAAATATTAATGTGGATGTTTGCCATGATAGAAATTTTTAGAAACTCCCATTGTTTATGGAAGAAGTTACTTAGCAAAAATCTAGTTTCTCTTTTATAATTAAATAATGGATGTTCAATCACATATGTAAACAACTAGCAAGAAAAACTCAAAATTAAGCTAAATTCTGATTGCCACATAAAATTTTATAACCAGTACAGCTGGAAACCTTGCTGGTTCACATTTCTCTACCACTCTACAGTCATTACTCTGGATTTTGTTACCTACCCAAATCACATTTTTTTTCACAACCAGTCCAAACAATAAGTTATTATCCTCAGTTCAACATAAAAGTTTATTCTTTGAGGCATCTATTGAAAACTTGGCCCCTTTACATTTAGCTAGAAAATATCCTATTATACAAATTTTGGTGCTAAAAATACTTCAATCACAAAATACTTTATAGGTATCTACTATGTGTCATTAACAAAATAATAACTGATGAATAATAAGGAGTGGAGAACTATGTCTTTTACAAAGAAAGATACAATTTACAATTAGAATGAAGAGGTGGGATGTGTATGTAGTAATACATAAAAGAAGATATGCTTCCTCTTAGTAAGCAGCATAAACAAAAGTACTTAGGTTGGGCTGGGGGTGTAGCTCAATGATAGGGTACTTGCCTAGCACAGGCAAGGCCATGGGTAGGATTTCCAAGACTATTAAAAAGAAATCACAGCTCCCATGGAGTTTACATTCTCATAGGAAAAGTCACATAATAAAATGACAAATAAGCAAAATATATAATACTTTGATGATTAAAAATAATATGGTTTAGAATAAAGCAGAAAAGGAGATCAGGGAATAACAAATGGTAGTAGGGAAATCGTTTCAAATAGGTTGGTAAAAGAAGACCTCACTGGGACGTAACATTGAACAAAAACCTGACATCAGTGATTGAACTTGTCAAAAGAACAGTTTAGACAAAATGAAATAGCTAGTAGCTAGGGGTGGACATCCAGGAGATGACTGTAAGTACTATGGTTTTTAATGAATGAGATAGGAAATCTTTAAAGAGTTTTAATCTCTGCCTTATTTGAGAGTATCAGTCTGTTATGCCATGGTTTGAATGTACTCTCCAAAAATGTTAAAACTTAAAGGCCAAATTTATGAGTTGATGGTATTGGGAAGTAGGGTCTTTGGGCATTAATTAGGATTTTAGGTAAGGCTGTCAGGAAGGAGCCCCCCTGATGACATTGGTAGCTTTATAAGAAGTGAAAGAGAGACCTGTGTTGATGTTCACTTGCTCTGTTTTGCCCTGTGATGCCTCTAACATGGTGCAGCAGTGAAGCCCTTAGCATATGTCCACACTCTTGGACTTCCCAGTTCCTAGAACCAGGAGTTGAATGAACCAATTCTATTATTTATAAATTATTCAGTCTATGGTATTCAGTTATGGTAATAGAAAACAGACTAAGAAGACATTTGATTTGTTTGATGCAGTGCTCTTAATTTTATTTTTCTAGTTGGAAGTTTTGGATTTCCCTTGCTTGAAATTTAAAAAGTCCCATTTATTATCCTTCTGTCTCTTGCTAATTTTATCTGGAATTTGGTATATGTATACAAACATATATATTATATATATATTCTCAAGTGAACTGTTATCTTTTAAATGACCATCCCTCCAAATAGTAAGGGGTAATAGGCTATTTCCTGTTTTGAGACTAGATCAGTGTTCTTTCAAGTATTTTTTCACAAGTATCCCCAAAATAACCTCAAAAAACAATGTACTCCCACATTTTCAGAGTGATATTAAATTTTTTTCATTTAAGTTTACATATTTGCCAAGATTGTAATTTCTAATGTGATAATGACATTCTAATAGACTACTAAATAATGCTTTTAAATCTGTTTAGTAACAAACTGAGCAAAGCAATTTGAAATCCACTATCCCTCATTTAAAAACACATAAACAGGCTCTTTAAAACAGGAAAAATTTAGGGTTGGGGATATAGCTCAATTGGTAGAGTGCTTACCTCATATGCACAAAACCCTGGATTCAATCCAGCACCACAAATAAATAAATAAATAAATAAATAACAGGAAAAATTTCATTTCATTCTTTTTCTTGAGATCTTATTATCAACCTACTTGTTCCAAAGAAGGTTGTCCTACTAAAAATACAGGCAGTTCTCACTTACAGTAGTGGAAGTCCATAAAATAACCATGTAAGTTGAAAATGTGCAAAGCAATCTTAATAATGGGGAAAATTATGATTATACTGTTACCTTTAAATTTTTTTATTAGAATATTAAAAACTGTTACTGTCTCTTACAAATGTATAGGCAAATGAAAGACATATTTACTTAGTGCACCATAATTTAAAATATTGGAATCATTGAAAATTAAAATGTTATATTTCTTTGTAAAAAACTTATCAAAAGTAGTTTAAACAGGGCTGGGGATGTGGCTCAAGCGGTAGCGCGCTCGCCTGGCATGCATGCGGCCCGGGTTCGATCCTCAGCACCACGTACAAACAAAGATGTTGTGTCCGCCGAAAACTAAAAAATAAATATTAAAAAATTCTCTCTCTTTCTCTTTCTTCTCTCTCTCTCTCTCTCTCTCTCTCTCTCTCTCTCTCTCTCTCTCTCTCTCTCTCAAAAAGTGATATGATTGCATTTACATTTAAAAAAAAGTAGTTTAAACAGTTCTTGCCTTTCTTTTGTTATATGACTTAGGATTTGGAAGCATCTGTCTTTCTATGACTTAGTGAATTATTAAACTTCTAAGTTTGGGTCAGCTTCCAACATGTTTTCCTCTACACTACTATGAACTATATCAAGAGTTCCTGTAAAGGGAAGTTTTTTGCCAGCATCAGCTCTTCTGGGATACCTTTGTGACGACCACTTCCTCACTTATGTCACAAAGTGCACCTGCACTAAGTTCCCCTGGCTGCATGTTTGGTTGCAGCATCAATATGCCCACAGGCAGCTATTTCTTCTGTAACTTAATTTATCTTGGATTCTAATTTCATTTGCAGCATTATTAGTTTTCATTTCTTTGATGTATTTTTCATCCTTGTTTGCCAATACCCTCTTTTAATTACCTATTTTGGTTTTATATATATATGACTAGCAGACAAGGTGGTAAAGCAACTGCAAGCTTTGCTGCCTCTGTGAAGTGAACTACTGATGCATAGTGACCAAACATTGACAGACTTTGTCAGAAGAGACATGATTGTACAGAAATCATGATGCCCATGTTATTTATGTAGTAATTCTCTGATTGAGAGCTAGCACTGTTTGTATTTTATATAGGTACTACTAATAATATATTATACTAACTGGAGTTTGAATTCTCCTCTTAGAGGACTGGTATTATTTAACTAAACTGTGGTAACTAAAATTCACACATACTAGAACCTTTCAAAGAAAGGCATTATCTGTATATTTTTTTTTTTAAAGAGAGAGAGAGAGGGGAGAGAGAGAGAGAGAATTTTTAATATTTATTTTCTAGTTCTCGGCGGACACAACATCTTTGTTGGTATGTGGTGCTGAGGATCTAACCCAGGCCGCAGGCGCTACCGCTTGAGCCACATCCCCAGCCCTATCTGTATATTTTTTATACTTGTAATAAAAGTGAAAATGAATTAAATTTTAACTGTTATATCCTTAAATATTTAAAAATTTCTGGCCTAATTAACATTATAATTATAATAATCAATGAAACAATTGAGGGCTGGGGATGTGGCTCAAGAGGTAGCGCGCTCGCCTGGCATGCGTGCGGCCCGGGTTCGATCCTCAGCACCACATACCAACAAAGATGTTGTGTCCGCCAAGAACTAAAAAATAAATATTAAAAATTCAAAAAAAAAAATGAAACAATTGATATAAATTAAATTAAAAAGTCAGAAACCTAATTAACATTATAATTATTATTGGTAAAAACAATTGCTTTAAATTAAACAAAATAAAAATTTATCAAAAGTTATTTCATTTGGATGAATGGGACTATTTTCTTTTCATTTAGAGCATATATCCTCCCCCAACCCTAGAGCATGTATCCTTGATTGGAATGAGATAGCATTCAAGATCAATGATATTCCTGTTTATTTTTCTATAGATGTAAACCCTGAGAAAAATGTGTTCACTTAGATGAATAGAAAGGAATGGCAAAGATTTTATTATAGCAATGCCTTTCATTAATTCTTGCCAAGGTTTTTGTAAAAATCCTCTTTCACTTTGTTGAAAACAAGGATTTAGAAACTTAGGACTTGAAAAAGTATTTGTCACTAGAATTCTCACACTTTCTTATTTTATAGGAAGAATACCAAAAAAGGCTGTGCCAAGAAATTTCAGCTCCAGGATAGTCAAATATACTTGTGTTTATTGTGTTATGTTAACTTTGAGAGCAATGTTCACTATGCACACTAAAATAATTTTAGTGGCAGGAGCTGATATTAAACAGTTCATAATTTACACAGCTATATGTGGTAGATTATAAATTAACCTATACATTGTTTACCAGTAGCAATCTGCTTAATCTAGTATGCAAATGAAGTATAAAAATTTTTCTGTCTGCACACATTGATAATGGCATCACAATCAGCATATCAAACATTTAATGGCATGGCTATACCTAGTGGAAAGATAAGCTAATAAGGCAAAAATAACATATAAAATCATTATTTTTAGAAACCTTTCAAAAGGTGAAGTGTGCTGTCAACAAGACATCAGCTCCATGTCAAGCTCAATATCTGCCAAGAGTCATTTATGCCCCATTTCTAACTTACTTCTTTAAGGCTTGGGATTGCAGATAGCACATCTGTCTTCTTGAATAGTATCATTTATTTAACTTATGATGCTGACCATATGTTTCTGAATGCCTCAAATTTATCAGCCTTTGCACTTTTTTTCTTTTTCATATGAGGGATTGAACCCAAGGGCCTGAGCAACATTAACAACTTTTTTTTTTTTTTTAAGACAGGGTTTCACTAGGCTGCATAGGGCCTTGCTAAGTTTCTAAGGTTGACTTTGTACATAGACAAAATACCTTTAATTTTATTTATTTATTTTTATGTGGTACTGAGGATTGAACCCAGTGCCTCACAGGTGCCAGGAGAGTGCTGTACCATTGAGCCACAACCCCAGACCCTGCAATGTTTTTTTTTTGTTTTTGTTTTGATAAAGCACATGGTAAAGAGGAACTATTCCTGGCAATATCCCCCAGGATCTACTCTTCTCTTGATAAAGTGAAGAAGACTTCACTATATGTTCACTATATGTTTTTTAAAAAATAGATTTTTTTAGCTATAGATGGACACAATACCTTTGTTTTATTTGTTTATTTTTATGTGGTGCTGAGGGTCAAACCCAATGCTTCATATATGCCAAGCAAGTGTTCCACCACTGAGCCACAACCCCAGCCCTCTGAAATGTATTTTTAAACAATAATTAACAACTAGGAGATACCAGGCGATGGAAGCAAAAGTTTTAACTGGTTCATGCAGCAATCTGAAATAGCTGCACAAATGACAATGTAGTGAGTGAATCATTGATTACAAACAGTTACGATTCTAGAAGCACCTACTGTAAATTAGGTAAAGCTTATAATATTTTCTGTGCATCAAATTTGGTAACTATAATCACAGCCACCTCTGCACTTCGGTGACAAAAATGGAAGGAATGTCCCATCTTTAATCAGTCACATTATTGTCCTTGAATGACAATACTGACAATACTATTACTGTAAATTGTGAAGGACAGGGGCTGGAGATGTGGCTCAAGCGGTAGCTCGCTCGCCTGGCATGCGTGCAGCCCAGGTTCGATCCTCAGCACCACATACAAACAAAGATGTTGTGTCCTCCGAAAAAACTAAAAAAATAAATAAATAAATAAAATTCTCTCTCTCTCTCTCTCTTTAAAAAAAAAATTGTGAAGGACAAATTATAATTACAACTAACTACAGAGTTCATAATTTTTTGAAGAAATGTTAAAAAGGTACTAACTCCCCAAATGATGTTGTGATGAAGAATTAAGCATAAATATTCCTTCATTATAAGAGCTAATATGTATATACCATGTCCTCAGTATGTTTACATTTGCAATTTTATTTGAACTTTAAAAAAATAGTTGTAGGTGGACACAATACCTTTATTTTATTTATTCATTTTTTTAATGCGGTGTTGAGGATTGAACCCAGTGTCTCATATATGTTAGGCAAGGGCTCTACCACTAAGCTACAACCCCAGCCCCTTTATTTTAACTTTTCAATAAACTTATGTTAGGCTGAGGATGCATTGATATTATGTTTTACAGGTCAGAAAACAAGATCAGTGAAGTTTAGTAACTTGCTCCAGGCTGTATGTTAGGTAAAATGTCAGAGATGAACCTTAGTCCTGAATCTAAATTTCATGTACTTTCCTTTTGTAGTACTTACCTGTTGAGTAGATGTTGCAATCTTGAATCTTTCAGCTTTCTTTCATTTTGGGTCCAATACACATTCTCCTAATTGCACAAGAATTACGTGCTGTTCTTGATTAGGTGCATATTCCTAAGTCTCCACCACAGAGAAATCAGGGTTAGTTTCTGTGGTTTTGCATAATCAGCATTCCATATAATTCATTTAAGATGGTCTAACCCAAAGTCAGTGGTGGGTGGTGCCCCTAGTCCCAGCTACTGAGAATTGAGGTTGAAGGATTAGAGGATCACTTGAGTCCAGGAGATTGAGTCTAACCTGGGCAACAAAAATCTTTTTTTTTTTTTAATGATGGTCTCGTACATGGAATTAAACTAAAATACCCAAAGGAGAACAAACAGATGCTATTTATTCAGAGCTTTGCTATAGCAAGAGATTTGTTCATCATCACTTGCCTTTGGCAGAGGCTCAAAGACAAACAGGTAAGTGAGAAGCTTGATGAAAGTGGTGGTGGGGGAGAAGCCCCAGGTATCCTCTGATTGTAGGTGTTTGGCATGGAAAATGGGGCAGGCTACAAGAATCAGGGGATATTTTGTATGATTGCTTTGGAGAACACAAGTTAGCTTCCTCTGGTTGGTCCTGAGGCCAAAGTAAGGGTGAAAATAGAGAAACTGGCAGTAGTTGACCTATGCTTGACTGTTGTCCAATTGCAGAGGAGAGGTTCTGGTTTGGTTTTCTGAGCTTCATAGGTGGTTCAGAGTTCAGTTATGTAATGTCGGGCCATTTATTCATAAATTCTGTCTTGGGCCATACTTAGAAACACACTGGTCCTCTAGTGGTGTGGTTCCATACCCTGAAGGTGGCTGGACTGTAAGTTCCACGGGAGCCGTGGACCACCACTTCAAAGCTCTATTACCAGTTCCCAGCCCTATCAGGTAGGTGCTGAAAGGCACTTAATAAAATCTTGCTAATGAGCGAATTAATGATAAATGAAAATATTTCGTATTGGTTTTTGTTGGAACAGAAAACGAACTTTTCTGGTGCAGCACACGGACATCCTTATGTGAACAGTCTGGCTGTCACAAGAAAGTCTGCCGGTTGCTCCTTCTAGCTCCTTGGGCTGTAATACAGCCGCTGGAATCCTTGCAAAGGGACTTAGCCTTGGCCCTGGACGCCCGGAGTTTTTCTCAAAGCCTCCAGGTTAACCCTTGATGTACCCTTCCGTCCGCCATGGCTCCCTCCTGAGCGCTCCGCTCCTGGTGGGATGGCGTTTGTGGGAAAGGGCGGCTACTTCTGGCAATCTGAAGACAACCCCAATTTGAAACCTTCAGTTTGGTCCGGTGTTCTCCGCACTTTCCCTCTCACTCCCCCTCTCCCCTCCGTGAGGGCCTAGGCTGATGAGGGAGGGAAAACACGCACACACTTAGACGGTCTTCGTTCGGGACTCGCTCGGTTTATCTAAGAGGACGCTCGAGAGTGCGAGAGGCGGAGAGAGCCCGGAGAGGGGCCAGCCAGCGGCGCGGGCGGCCTCCTCTGAGAAGCCGTCCCACCTGCTGCGGGGGAACCCGCGGGGAGGCGCCGCCCCGCCCCGCTCGCTGCGCTGCCAGGCGACGGGGGAGTTCCCGCGTGTGGCCCCGCGCCCAGGCTGCGCGGGGGGCTGTTCGAGTGGAGGCGGGGGAGCAGCCGGGGCACCAAAATAGGAGCCGCTTGTGGGCTGGAGCTGCACTAGCAGGCAGCCTCCGCTGCGCTGCTTCCAAAGATGGTCAGAGGGTCCGGAGGCGCCCCCGCCCCCGCTCGCCGCTAGCCCGGGGCCACCACCGCGTCCCGGAGCTGCCAGCGGAGGTAAGTGCGGTGCGGTGCGGTGCGGTGCGGACCCACCGTCCGAGCCCGACAGGCGGGAGCGAGTGGGGCCGGGAGCCGGGGAGCGAGGCCGCGCGGTTTTTTAAGCCGCCCGCGGCGGCGGGGCGCAGACAATGGCCGCGCGAGTCCGGGCCGGGCCGAGCGCGGTGCGTGGGGCTGCCCGAGGCGCCTTCCCACACCTGTGCGCAGTGCGGGACATCGGGATGCGGGCACCAGTCCGCTGGCGGCGCTTGGCGCTTGGCGCCTCGGAGTTGAGTCCCCGCGCCAGGCCCCGGGGCGGGGCGGTCTCCAGGCGGGAACGTGGGCCCCGGGGCCCAGGCGCCAGGCGCGCGGAAACCCCTGCGGCGGGCGCCGGGAAGGGGCGCAGGCTGGAGGCTCTGCCCCCGGGCCGTGCCGCTTTCCTTCTGTCTTTCCCTAAGCAAAAAAACTCAGGATTTCCCTTTTCTTAGATTTCGTTTCCTCTCACATCCCTTCTGTGGCATCTCGATGTGATTTGAAAGGGAGACGGCGCTAGGGAAAAAGGTTGAATTGGGACCGGGCCGAGCCGAGTCGGCCAAGGTCCGGAGGCGAATGAAGTGACGGTCGGACACCTAGTGTGTGTGATCTCCCTAGGGACCGCCAGCCTCAAACAGATTGCAAGCGTGAATGGGGTAGTAAATCAGTATTTCTTCCCAAATGAACTAAAGAATCCGGGGACCTCATTTCCGGCTCCAAGCTACCCTGAATTTAAATGGACCACCATATAAATTATGAAACAGTCCATCCACCTTTTGCATATGTTACTTAGAGATGCTGAACTTAGTCTAGATTTGGAGTAGGATATCCGATACTAATTCAATTCTAGTGATTGTAATAGCATTGATTATTTGTGCAAAATGAAAACATGTTTATTATTTCATGTTTTTTTGCAGCCATGGCTCTAAAAGGACAAGAAGATTATATTTATCTTTTCAAGGATTCAACTCATCCAGTGGATTTTCTGGATGCATTCAGAACATTTTACTTGGATGGATTATTTACTGATATTACGCTTCAGTGCCCTTCAGGCATAATCTTTCATTGTCACCGAGCTGTTTTAGCTGCTTGCAGCAATTATTTTAAGGCAATGTTCACAGCTGACATGAAAGAAAAATTTAAAAATAAAATAAAACTCTCTGGCATCCACCATGATATTCTGGAAGGCCTTGTAAATTATGCATACACTTCCCAAATTGAAATAACTAAAAGAAATGTTCAAAGCCTGCTTGAGGCAGCAGATCTGCTACAGTTCCTTTCAGTAAAGAAGGCTTGTGAGCAGTTTTTGGTAAGGCACCTGGATATTGATAACTGTATTGGAATGCACTCCTTTGCAGAATTTCATGTGTGTCCAGAACTAGAGAAAGAATCTCGAAGAATTCTGTGTTCCAGGTTTAAGGAAGTATGGCAACAAGAAGAATTTCTGGAAATCAGCCTTGAAAAGTTTCTATTTATCTTGTCCAGAAAGAATCTCAGTGTTTGGAAAGAAGAAGCTATCATAGAGCCAGTTATTAAGTGGACTGCTCATGACGTAGAAAACCGAATTGAATGCCTATATAATCTACTAAGCTATATCAACATAGATATAGATCCAGTGTATTTAAAGACAGCATTAGGCCTTCAGAGAAGCTGCCTACTAACAGAAAATAAGATACGTTCTCTTATATACAATGCCTTGAATCCCATGCATAAAGAGATTTCTCAGAGGTCTACAGCCACAATGTATATTATTGGAGGCTATTACTGGCATCCTTTATCAGAGGTGCATATATGGGATCCTTTGACAAATGTTTGGATTCAAGGGGCAGAAATACCAGATTATACCAGGGAGAGCTACGGTGTTACAAGTTTGGGACCCAACATTTATGTAACTGGAGGCTACAGGACAGATAACATAGAAGCTCTTGATACAGTGTGGATCTATAACAGTGAAGGTGATGAATGGACAGAAGGTTTGCCAATGCTCAATGCTAGGTATTACCACTGTGCAGTCACTTTGGGTGGCTGTGTCTATGCTCTAGGTGGTTACAGAAAAGGGGCACCAGCAGAAGAGGCGGAGTTCTATGACCCACTAAAAGAGAAATGGATTCCTATTGCAAACATGATTAAAGGTAAATGTGAATATTGTTTATCCTATATTTTTTTAGGTACTTGGGATTAGGCCAGAAGTCATTTCTCTTTCAAGTAATTTTAAAAAGATTATCACTTTGGGTGGGGCAACGTGGCATATCCTGTAATCCCCACAGCTTTGGAGGCATCATGAGTTCAGAGCCAACAGCGAGGCACTAAGCAACTTAGTGAGACCCTGTCTCTAAATAAAATACAAAATAGGGCTGGGGATGTGGCTCAGTGGTCGAATGTCCCTGAGTTCAATCCCCGGTACTAAAAAAAAAAAAAAAAAAATTATCACTTTGGGATGTTCTCCAAGAACTACAGTGGATTATACAGATAATGTTGCACAGAATGTTCCAGATGAAAACATAGCCCCCAACTTGTCTGGAATTCATGCTACTCAGGCTAGAAAAGAAATATCAGGGAATAGAAATATAAGGAAACGTATAGCCATTTTACTAACTCTACATCTTTTCTCTAGATCTTTCTTCAAGTCTTAAGAATTTATATCTAAGTTGAAGGCTAAATGAAGAGACAGACCTGAGTAGTTTTATTGATTTGTCTTTTAAAAATTTTTTTTTGTAGTTCTGTATGGACAGCATACCTTTATTTTATTTATTTTTATGCAATGTTAAGGATCAAACCCAGTGCCTCACACATGCTAGTTAAGCACTCTATCACTGAGCTACAGCCCCAGTCTTATTGAATTGTCTTTTTTTAGTTGACCTTGAAATCAAACACTTTTCAGTTCTGTGTTTTAATGTTCAACTTTTTTATTCTCTCAAAAAATACTGATAATTTCTTAAAAGGCCCTTCCTTAAAACCTCAGAAGGTTTGTGCCCTATAGGATGTAACTAGTATATTCTCCTAGTTTGATGCAGGCTTGTCTCAGAATAAAAGAAAGTAGCAGAGGGCTGGGGGTATAGCTTAGTGGCAGAGCACTTTCCTAGTGTGGGTGAGGACCTGGGTTCAATTCCCAGTACTCAAAAAAAAAAAAAAAGGGGGGGGGGAGAGTGAAATTCAGCACACTCCTCTTCATGTGGCCCACAGAGCCAAGTACACTACTGGGTCTCAGTATCTGTCAGATAAATTGTATTTTCGGGTGTGTTTGGGAGTGTATTAGCTCTACTTCTCTCCCACTGGGGGAGAAAAGTTAAATTGAAATCTTATTTCATAATACATTTATTCTTTATTCATTGGTTCTCGGGAGTTATCCAAAAACATCTGGTAGGTTGTTACTAAGTTTGTGACATTTTGTTCCAAATGTTTCTTCCCAGGCCTTTCTGTTTCTTTTTTGACACTAGTGAGGGTATGGGAATATGACCTGGTCTGGAAATCTGACCTTGTATGATCCTTGGATGACAAGCAGGAAGCCTGAGAGCAGAATGATCTTGTGATCAGGCACACTGCTTCTGAAGCTAAATTGCCTGGGTCTAAACCTGGACTTTCCACTCACTGGTGAGGCTCTGGCAAATTGTTCGGTTTCTCTCTGCCCTGGTTTTGCCATCTGTATGATATCATCTTAGGATATCATCTTAGCTTGGGGGTCTTTGAGAGGATTAAATGAATTGATATTTGAGAAGCGCCTAGAACAGTGTCTGGTGCAAATTGACCCTCAGTAAATGTTATGCCTGCTTATCATGAATGTCATTATGGAAGAATATATTTTGACAGGGCAAAAATAACTTTTGCATGAAATCAGGACCAGGTATGCCCACAGGTGCAGCAATAGCTCATAGGATGGGAGAAGCTAGCTTAAATGTGTTGCAATCAGCTGCTGATTTTTGGCTTTGCCTAAGCTTGAGCATCACTTAATGATATGAGTGTGGTTCTGAATGTCCTGCCTCCTCTCTTACAAAAGAAACAAGAAACTTTCCACATATTTTAGTGGCAATTGTAAACCCAAAGCTGAAATCCAAATATTTCAGCTTCTATTTTTTAATGATGAAATAACAATTTTAAGAATTGTATACTTGGACTGTATTGAGTTAGTGGTGGAAGTTTATATTATATTACCTTACTGAAATTTTTAAAAATTGTATTTGAAACAGTGTTTGCTGAGAGGACAATGCTGCAGTAAATTATTTACTATTAAAAAAAGCCATATGTGTTTTTTTTTTCTTGGCCTTGAGTGGAATGGGAGACCCAGTGCCCCCAAATCATCCCCACCTGCCAGATGGGTCTGAAATTTTAGAGATTTATTTTTTCAACTTGAAGTTTTTATTCTTGTTTATATTCATTCAACCCAGAGCAGGGTAACACTCACCCACTTATATGCAGTTTTGACAGATTCTGTTCTGATGAGTAGATTCATACTAAAATTTTAGTTTTCCATATTTCTATGGGAAGGATAACATTATTTTTCCCAGATTATTTTATAGTCATGGAGTAAACTAGCAGCTTCCCCTGAATGAGAGCTTAATTTGGGTCAGGATAAATTTCAAATTCATTTACTTTTTTGGTTTAGGGATGTGAAATACAGAGAAGAAATAAACATTTGGTTATGTAGGAACTCCTAAGTCTTTCTTTTTCATCATAACTACCCTGTTTATAAGCCTACTTTCATTTTGAAGTAGAAATGAACAAGGAGATTAAACTGTACTTGGTACATAACAGTGCTAGTTAAAAGTTGGTTAGAAGATTAAACTGACATTTGCAACTGCAATGGGCCTCATCATCTTTATTCCTCTTTTCTTCCCCCAACTGAACCAGTTACCTCCTCCTCCTAACCTGTGTGTGTGTGGTGAGCAGGGAGTACTGTGAATTGAACTCCAGGAGAACCACTCGGGATTGAACTACTGAGTCCATTTTATTTTTTATTTTGAGACAGGGTCTCACTAAGTTGTTGAGGCTGGCCTCAAACTTGTAATTTTCCCGCCTCAGCCTGCCAAGTTGCTGGGAGTACAGTAATATGGCAGTACACCTCACTTCTCCATACTTTTCTGTGATATTAAGGACTCCTAGTTTTCCCGGTTCAGGATCTCATAATCAGCGTGCTTTGTCTTGGACTCAAGGCCAGTGTGTCTGACCTGTCTCTTGCCTCCAACTCTAAGCCCCCTTTTAAATCAGGGCCTCAGTACTTCTCACCTGGATCAGCACCTACATCTTTCTGACTTCTGTCTTCCTTTTTAGTCCCTCCTGTCCTCTGTTTAAAAAGCTTACATCAGGGTGCTTTGCCTGTGGCTTCAACTCACAATGCCAGCCATAATTCCCATGTGACAACCCTTGAAGTATCACCTGTCATAGTCAAACTGGGCTATTTGACATGCCTAGTAAGCCTTTATGCTTGGAATGGCTTCTTCTCACCTCTGCTTGCCAAAGCCCTACTTACCAAAGCCAAGGTCAAATGCCACTACCTCCTGCTATGGTTTTCTTAGTCAAAAGCAATGTCTCCTTGCTCTCACATTCACATTAGTTTGTCTCTTTTTTATGGCATCTTTACCATTTCATAACTATGTTCTAATTATTTATCTCATCCTCTCTTAAAGAGCATAGGAGCCTTCCTATTTCATTTTTTTTATCCCTCATAGCAACTAGCACATTGCCCTGCATCTGTCATTAGTAATAGCAAAATAAATAAATAAATAAATTTACTCGGTATTTATTGCAAAAGGGGATGAACAATTGATCTAAAGGTTTGATTTTAATTGACACACAGGTGTGGGAAATGCTACTGCCTGTGTCTTACATGAAGTCATCTATGTCATTGGAGGCCACTGTGGCTACAGAGGAAGCTGTACCTATGACAAGGTTCAGAGCTACAATTCAGATATCAATGAATGGAGCCTCATCACCTCCAGTCCACACCCAGGTAACAAAGTACTGTCTTCAAATAGTGCATGTCCTGATGCAGTTTATCAGCAAAAGGGATGGCTAAGAGTGGGCTAGAAATAGAAAGTGCCAATTTTATCATACACTACACATGGGTATAATTTTAAAGCACAAAGAATTCATAATCCATCTAACAGTAGTCATGATTATATCCTGATTAAATCACATCTAAAAATATTTTCCTTGATGTATTTATATAACACATTTTAAGGCTGTGTGGTTGAAAGTGGTAGGTTTCTTTTTAATTTACTTACATTCTTTCTTGTGTTTCTTTTCTTTGTTACATGCTTTTGTTTATTTATTACATGCAGTATATAAAGCATACTTTTTATAGACAATTAAAAAGCATTAGTTTGTCCATCAGATAGTCAAAAAGATTAAAGTTCAGCAAGAGATTGTTGTTATCCTCTTTTTAAAGCATGTCCTTTCTGGGTTTCAGTTACTGTTCAGCACTCATTCCTGTGATATGCAGCGTGTCTGCCATAAGGAATGGCCTGCCTTCTGTGATGGCTTTTTTTTTAAAATATGTGTATATATTTTTAATTGTAGTTGGACACAATATCTTTATTTTATTTATTTATTTTTATGTGGTGCTGAGGATCGAACCCAATGCCTCGCACGTGGTAGGTGAGCACTCTACTGCTGAGCCACACCCACAGCCCCTCTATGATGCTTTTAATCTTTGACCGTTTTGTAAAAGAGCTCAGGAGGAGCATGATTTTAGCTGGGCTGGGAGCACAGCTCATTGGCAGAACACATGCTGAGCATTGTGAGGCCCTGGGTTCAATGCCCAGCCCCAGAAATAACAAATTTTAGCCTATTCTAGTAGTATTATGTGTTTAAATTTTTTTCATTAGGCAAAATTCATATCACATTACCATATTACTTTGAATCATTTTCCATAGAGCATCAGGCTTTCATGTGGATTGCTAGAGAGAACAATTAAAATCTACAAGCTTGAATCATCTGAGAATAAGAGTAAATAGCTAATCCTCTTGAGTACATACTATAGATCAGATACTGGCTAAGCATCTTATTTGTAATATTATCTTAAATTCTCATTGTGATTCTATGAGTAGGTATCATTTATCACTATTTTACATATTTGGAAATGGCATTTTAGAATGAATAAGTAGCTTGGCCAGAGTCAAATTTGAAATTGGTGGGCCTGAATACACTTGATGATCTAATTCCATAACCTGTTTCATAATCGATAAGAGAGCAGATTCTCGATTTCTACCTGTACAACTACTTCCACTGCACACATTAAATGTCTCATCTCATGGTTCAGGTGGAGCACACCTAAATCTGGTACTGCAGCTCCATATGCTGCAGGTTGTACTACGAAGAAACTGCAGCTGTAGGATGCCCTGGCTCTGAAGACATCATGGAATATGTAGACTTCTATCTTCTAGCAGTTCAGATTCATCATCCTAGGCTCACCACCATTTTTCTTTCCTTCTTTCTTCTCTCTCTCTCCTTCCTCCCTCCCTCTCTTTCTTTCTTTCTGTAGTACTGGTAATTTAACCCAGGAGTCCTTTACCACTGAGCTACATTCTCTCCCAGCCCCTTCTTAAAAATTTATTTATTATTTTGAGACAAGTTGCCAAGGCTGGCCTCCAACTTTCTAACCTCCTGCTTCAGACTCCTAAGATACTGAGATTATAGGCATATGCCACCACATCCAGTTCCCCACCACTTTGTTTTCCTGGTATGACCAATAAAATTATGAAAATTAAAAGTAATAGATTACATTGAATTATAGCTAATACTTCCATACTCAGTAAAATGTGCCAGGCACTTAACTGTTCCAATAATTTTATATGTATTAATCTGTTTGTATTTATCAGCCTCACGTTACTATAATGAAATACCTAATCAACTTGTAAGAAAAAAGGTTTACTTAGCCCATAGTGTAGAGGTTCAAATCCTAGATTGGGTAGCCCATTGATTTGTCCTCTGATGAGAGCAATGGAATGACAATGGCAGGACTAGCCAGGGTTCCAAAATCCCTTACAGGGGCATGACTCCATTGAGCTGACGACCTTCATAAAACCCAACTTTTTAAAGGTCCACAGTACCTTGCACTGTGTCCACCCTGCAGACCAAGTCTGTATATATAGTTCTTTGGGGGAATACTACCCATATTCAAACCATTGTACTATTTAAACCTCACAATAATCTTGTGAGCTAGATAGGCATTGTTATTTCACAGGCCACTGAGGCACAGAGACATTGCCCCAGTTAGCCAAGTAATGCTTGTTAGAGGTGAAGTTCAGTCCAGCAGTTTAGCTTGTAACCCATGTACTGTACTTAAGTATTATCTCATTTGAACCTCATAACAAGTTGCATATAGTCTGTTAGCCACTTGAAAAAGAGTCAAAGGCTGTGTGACTTAAACCTAGTATTAGAAGCCATGGAAAAATTTCAATCCAAAATTATTAAATTACATTTTGTAAATCACTAGGAACATAGAATTCCTCCTGTAACATTTTAGTGCACATTGAACCCTTTCCTGATAAAATGTAAAAAACCAGATATCAAAAATTGGCACTTTGCATGATACGTTCTGTTTGGCATTCACGGTGCTTAAAAATATTTTTGAACTGGCTTATTACCAGAATTTAAAATTTAAATTTATATAAAAATCATGATTTCTGGCCTTTAGAAAAATTGGAAGATCTGACAACTGGACAGTGCTCTTTCCTGGCAGTAATCGCTGGAGCTGGGCAATAGCTGTTCTTGTTAGTTGAGGCTTGTGTTCTCCATTTCATCCCAGTCCCTCCACTTCTGGTCACATCTCAGACCCAGGAGGCCTATGCTGTTGCTTTTTTCTTAGCCCACACATGCTTCATCAGTTAGTCCTGTAAGCTCTTGAAGGCATTTGCATCTGCATCCATTGAATTATGGCAAGGTATGCCTCTTACACGCACTCCAGGAACACCTCCAAGGAAGGTAAAGTGTCCGTTTTGAGCTTGCCATATGTAGAGACATTGCCTAGATGGGGAGGAAATGACTACTACTGTTATTTTTAAAAGGTAATATAAATGTTATCTTTTATCTTAATCCCTTTAATGAGTTAATTTTGTATAATTGAAAAACTTGGGACCATAACTTCATTAAATTCAGGATAACATTGAGACCCTCCATTGGGAAAGGTAGAATTCTAATAGTTATGTAAAACTCAGAGATGATTAAGTACTAATCTCTACTGCCAAAGGAACTCAGAATCTAGTAGCAAGTAAACATTTAACAGTAATACAGGATAATCTTTAGCAAGTTCTATACAAAGAAGTGCTATTGAAATTGAGAACTTGAGTCTAATTAAGGGAAATCTGGCAATCTGCAACTGCTCCCCAGGGGTAGGTATTTCTTTTTTTTTTTTTTTAATATTTAGTTTTAGGTGGACACAATATCTTTATTTTTATGTGGTGCTGAGGATCGAACCCAGTGCCTTACACATGCTAGGTGAGTGCTCCACCACTAAGCCACAACCCCCCCCAACCCCCTCCCATAGGTATTTTTAAGTTATGCCTTACAAAATGGCCACTATTAAGGATGGTAGTTTCTGAGGAACTTCCCCCACTCTTACTGTCCTGCAGGATGTCAGTTGAGTGAAAGAAGGCCAAAGGGAAAGTTTCAGGTGTATTCCATTACTTGGGAGTAGACAAGAACAAATGGAATGGTGCTGGGAGAACAGAAGACAGGATGGGAGAGTTCAGTTCAGGAGCGTATCTAGAGGGCTTTGAGAGGCAGTTTGGAGAATTCTAAAAATGTAGAACTATCAAAGTATTCAGAGCAAAAGAATGATGTGGTTCTTGGTTATTTGTTTTTTGTGATTCTGGGGATCAAATGCAAAGACTTGTACCTTCTAAACTTGTGCTCTATACTGACATCCTCAGCTCTCATTTTAGGAAGAGAACTCCTTTTAAGATATATTGTGGGGCTGGGGCTATGGCTCAGCAGTAGCACACTTGTCTGGCATGCGTGAGGCACTGGGTTCGATTGTCAGCACCACAGATAAATAAATAAATAAATAGATAGATGTGAATCAACAACTTATTAAAAAAAAGATACATTGGGAGAAAGATAGTGGACAGGGAAATATGATAACATTAATATGTAATAAACCAGGTGAGAAATACTGAAAGTTTGAAGAAATGGTAGGCAGAAAAGAGGGGCAAATATGAGGATTGTTAGAGATTCAACAGCTGATTGCTTCCTTGGATGACTGGATCTGGAGAGAAAAAGAGTTGACAGTGATCTCAGGGTCTGTGGCCAGTTGCCTGGGAGGATCCAGAGTATCAATGGAGGAGCCAATAGAGAGGGAGAAGAGGGGAGATGGTGAGCTCTATTGGCAGTGTAGGGTTGTAGAGCTAGTTGGATAACTCAGAAGGACTGTCCAGCAATGGGGGTGGGGAGGGGAGATGTGTATTTGCACATCTTCCTCGTAAAAGGAAGGATATGGCTGGATGTTGAGATCTGGGAATTGTTTGCTTGGATGATTCCAGTGGATGTGAGCATGAATGAGGTGCCTCACAGGGCAGGACCAATAAGATAGCTATGGGCAGAATTTTGGGAAGTAGCTTTGAATTAGGGGATGATCTGAGAAAGAAGGCATGAAAAACAGGAAGAAAGAAGCAATACATAACAAAGAAGAAGCACCTGTGGGCAGAGAGTTCTCTCCTGGCTTTGCCATTTATTGACCCTCCTAACCTTGAACAAGTAGCTCAGGATTTTGGCCTTACTTTCCAGTAAAATTAGGAAGTTAGGCTCCATCAGCTTTACAGATCCTTTCAGTGAGAACAGTCTTAGGAAAAAAATTTAAACCAATTCAATTGGATGTTGTGGTTGTCTCTGATTCCCTGTGTCCTTTTGTTCATATCACTCAATTAACACTGGATACATACTGCCATGTATTTATGGGTAATATTTGTGCCCAAACACTTGGAACCATTACAGATGGTGTCATTTCCATGCTTGATTTGAAATTGTTCACTCATTTATTCACTCATCCATTTATCTTAATAGATAGTTGCTGAATATTTCCTATATTCTGTGTCAGGAGCACTCCTTTGGCCCCAGGAGCTCAGACAAATTGACCAAAAAAAAGGCAGTTATAGCTTAGGAAGAAAAAGTTCCATTGACAATAACAATACTGTGTTGTATTTAGGTAACAGAGAAAAAACTCAGAGGAATCATTTTATTTTAAACATTTTTTACTGTTATGGGAAGATTAAGATACATCTATTAATAAGATTATCAGTTGAGGATTTTTGTGGTAAGCTTGAGTAACTTAAGAAAAGCCTAGTAAACTCACCGTGGAATCACTTATTCCAACTGACCCACCAATTTTCTTTTTCTTTTCTTTTTTTTTTTTTTTTTTTTTTTTTTTTGTACTGGGTATTTAAGCCAGGGGTGCTTTACCACCAGCCCTTTTTATTTTTTTATTTTGAGACAGGGTCTCCCTAAGTTGCTTAAGGCCTTGCTAAGTTCCTAAGGCTGGCCTTGAAATTGCAATCCTAGTGTTTTAGCCTCCCAAGCTGCGGGGATTATAGGTGTGTGTCACCGCACTTGGCCCCCTATCATTAATTTTTATAATCATTCACAATGAAATGATAAATATAATTTATGTAAATAATGTTTCATAGATACTTGAAACAACTAAATCCTCTAAGAATTCTACATGTATTTAATTAGAACAAGTGAGTTTTTAAGAGGTAGAATCATTTTGTTAGATATCAGAAACTTGAACAGTATGTACAAAGAAAACTATCTATCTTCTGAGATATTCCTTAGCCTTCAGAACCTAGACAGCAAGAACTTTACTTATAAGGCATTATCTTCCATTCTGTTGTGTGTGTTTGATTTTTTTTTAGAATTTAACCTTTATTTTATTTATTTGATTTTATGTGGTGCTGAGGATCAAACCCAGTGCCTCACATGTACCAGGAGAGCACTTTACCACTGAGCTACAACCCCAGCCTCATTATCTTCCATTCTTGAAGAAGAACTCATATTTCTATTTGTACATTCTTTCTAAGGAGGGGCTTACCTGTAAGCTTTTCACAGTAGTGTGGGCATGCATTGGAGTGTAAGAGGGTACAAGTTATAATTTTTTCATTGATCGAGCAGACATGTATTGAATCCTTAAAAGTACCAGACACTTGTCCTTCTCCAACTGTGAATGGAGTAGTGGGTAGGACAGATATTCTACACTGCTTGAAAGAGAAGAGACAATGAACAGAAATCATACCAATTGATGAGAAGTACTATGGGGAGAATTAAGATATGATGAAATATAATGGGGGCTATGGTGCACACCTGTAATTCCAGTGACTCAGAAGGCTAAGGTGGGAGGATCAGCCTGCTAAAGCTGGCTTAGCAAGGCCCTCTGCACCTTAGGGAGACCCTGTCTCAAAATAAAAAATAATAAGCTGGGTGTGGTGATCTATGCCTATAATCCCAGAGGCTTGGGAGGCTAAAGCAGGAGGATCACAGTTCAAAGCCAGCAACTTAGTGAGACCATATCTCTAAATATAAATATAAAAAAGGTCTAGGGATGTAGCTCAGTGGTTAAGCTACCTGGGTTTGATCCCATGCAAAAAAAAAAAAAAAAAAGAATGACCCAAGGGATGATGGGTAGAGACGGGAACAGGTCATCTGAATCAGATGGCAGGAATTGGATTTTAAGTTTCTGTTTTAGTCAGCTTTTTTGCTGTTGCCACCAAAAGATCTGACAAGAACAAATTTAGAGGAGAAAAAGTTTATTTGTTGCCCACTGCTTCAGAGGTCTCAGTCTATAAGCAGCTGATTCTATTGCTCTGCCCAAGGTGAAGCAGAACATTATAATAGAAAAGTGTGGTGGAAGAAGGCAGCTCAGGTACCAGGAAGTAGAGTGTTCTGCTCTCCAGAGATAGATTATATACCCCCAAAAGTATACCCCAGTATATGACTCACCTCCTCCAGCCACTCCCTACCTGCCTACAGTTACCACTCAGGTAATCCCTAGCAGGCTGATTAGGCACTGATTAGGTCAAGGCTCTCATAATCCAATCATTTCACCTCTAAGCTCTCTTGAATTGTCTCACACATGAGCTTTTGGGGGACACCTCATCTAAACCATAACAGCTTTAGTGTGCAGTAGTTTGTGTCAGAATCAAAATATCACCAATGCTCTATTTGTGTGTGATAAATTGTACAGGATTATTATGTCACCAAACAATGGTGACTCATTTATTTGTTATTCTAATAAAAAATTGCTCTTTTCTTTTGTCTTTTAAAAGAATATGGATTGTGCTCAGTTCCATTTGAAAATAAGCTCTATCTAGTCGGTGGACAGACTACAATCACGGAGTGCTATGATCCAGAGCAAAATGAATGGAGAGAAATAGCTCCCATGATGGAGAGGAGGATGGAGTGTGGCGCCGTCATCATGAATGGATGTATTTATGTCACTGGAGGATACTCCTACTCGAAGGGAACGTATCTTCAGAGCATTGAGAAATATGATCCAGATCTTAATAAGTGGGAAATAGTGGGTAATCTTCCAAGTGCCATGCGGTCTCATGGGTGTGTTTGTGTGTATAATGTCTGATTAGATCTGCCAGAATTAACCAAGTAATCACTCTTTGGAGGTGTAGTAAAAAGAATGCAGATTTTGGAGTCTCTTACTTGTCATTGTGGTATGGCACGTGATAAGAGATTGGTAAATTTTAATTCCTGATTGTATTCTCAAACCCAGTATTTTATGGTCAAGAAAAAAACTTATGTAAATATACAGATGAATCAGTAGGGTTAACCCCTATAATCTGTGCTTTTCAAAGGTAGTATGGAATATTTGACACTTGGTAAAGAACCTTTACATTGAATCTTTACCTCCTGGTAGCATCAGCACTGGGTGTAGGTAGAAATCATTCTTTATACTGAAATATGTCTTAAGAGCCTATGATATCACAGGTAGTGTATCTTAAGGTTTTTGTTTAGCTGGCAGGAATTTGAAATTTGAAGAGGGAATCTTCTCTACCTCTACAAAATCAACAGGTAAAAAATAATTTCCCTTTAGAATTATTTAGAATGTGGACTGATTTTAGTTTTTTTTCCTCTGTAGTGTATATAATTTATTGTTAGTATTCTTTATTTACTGACTGTCAGAGATATACAAAGTACTGTGCAAAAGATTATAACTGTTCAGAGTTTACAAACTAAAATTAAAAGAAGAGCAAGTCTGAAAATTTGTAGAGAAAATAGTCAAATGTTTGCTGATGCTGAAGGCTATTTTTAATGTTCAGCTTTGATGTCAATTGCTAGTTAAGGGGTCTGTAAGCATGTCGGGAAATCCTTTTTTAAGTATAGATACTTTTCTGCATATAAAGTTGAACTTTAGAACCAGAAAGCGTGTAGATCAGTTGTGATATAGTAGAAAATACATTGAGGAGAAGAAATTTGCATTCATTTTCTAGCTGTCATTAACTAGGTTTTGTGACATAGTCCCTGACCTATGCACACTGGCACTGATGGTTACAGATGTGTCTAGAAACAGATCCCCTTAAGCCTTGAAGCTAGAGAGAAGGCCAGGGTGACTGAAGCCTCCCAGAAACACTTTTGTCCATCTTCCCTTGTGCCTGTAGCAGGGTCCCTCCTATACCTGCCGTAACTTGAGATGAGCTAGGAAGCACCGCTTAAGTTAATTCATAAAAACTTTTAGTTATTTGTGAGACCGTCTATTCCATACACTCCTTTTTTTTAAAGAGACAATAATTGGTTTTCACTTTTAATACTGAAGTTTAAAACTAGTTCTCATTAAAAAAAAAAAACAGACTTTTGGACAGTCACTGTTTAGTTCATTTCAGATGACATTTTACATAGATGCAACCCTTTGGGAATACAATGTGGTACTACATAGCAAGGACCATAAAAATGACTGTATTCCTTGCTCCATAAATTCTATTTACAGATTTTTAAACAAAAGAATTATACAAGAAAAAGTAAATGCATGAAGATATTTGTGTCTGCATTATTTGTAATAGCAAAAATGAGAAAAAAATCTACATGTCAAAGAGACAGCTAATAAAATAATGAAGTATACTGATATAAGTATACTGATATAAAAACAATTATTTGAAAGACTGTAGAAACATGGGCATGTCTATGATGTGATAAGTAAAATAAGCACAATACAAAACAGTATGTACAATCTGTGGCTGTGAAGTCTATGCATGTGGAAGGTAATATGCAAAATAAATTCATTGTGTTACTGTGAGGAGATATGGAATGATTTTTAATTTATTTAAAATTTTTCTTTAGTATTACTTTGCATTTTCAATAAAAATAAATGAATCACTGTCTACATAGTTAAGACTGCTTGAATTTGGGCCAATTGGGTTGAAGGACAGTCTGAATTAGTGAAACAACTTAATTATAGACTATTTCAATCTATAATTGAATTCTGGACCATTTTCTTGCTCTCAAGAACATTTAGTAATTAATGCTTACTAGTAATATGTTGCCCAGTTGTGTTTTAGAGACAGATGAGGACAGTTGCAGTCACCTCCACCTCCTTACCTAGGTTCTGTAAAATTCTAAATCAACTTAACCTGGGTTCTGTAAAATTCTAAATCAACTCTAACCTTCTCAGAGAATTCTTTCTTGAATGTTTCAGCTTCTTCCAATAAAACTCCCATTGTCATATTCAGAAAATTTATAATTTATGGATGCATAGTAGGTCTCTTGGACAGGTTTGAGATCATGGGCCATGCCTTTTTCTTTAGTGTTCTCAAGGTCCAGCCATTTCATATACATATCCAGTATGGTTTCTTTTTTTTTCTTTTTCTTTTTTTTTTTTTAATACCAGGGATTGAACCCAGGGGCACTTAACCACTGACCCACACCGATACCCCTTTTTATTTTCTGTTTTGAAACAGTATCACTAAGTTGCTTAGGGCCTCAGTAAGTTTCTGAAGCTGGCTTTGAACTTGTGATTCTTCTGCTTTAGCCTCTCAAGGTACAGGGGACCATAGATGTGTGTCACCACACCTGGCCCTAGTATATTTTTTTGAAGGGTAAAAGAATAGTTATTTTTACAGAAAAGCATTCTGGGGGTGATTGAAGCATCTTGAAAATAGATGCTTTGTGATCTGAGGCATTTAACTTGAGCTTCTAAAAACATTCCTTTTTGCTAATGATTTGTATGCAGAACAGAGGATTAAGGAAGGTACACAAATTCCTGTGAGTTATCTCAAGTTTCAGGTTACTGCAGTATGAATGGAAAATATTTTACTGTATTTAAATTTAAAAGCTATTGCTTTGGGAGGGTAGACACTTGTATAAAATAAAATTGTGGAGATGATTTTAAGCGTGACTTAATTAAGATGACTCTTAAGTATTCAAATTCTAAGAGTTGCTATTTCTCATGGGTTTTATTTTTAGCTGAAACTGAAAGAAAACATCTGGGGTGCTTGCTTAAAGGTATATTAATCTTTGTTTTCACATTCATGTAAGTGTATCTGTGTTATGAACTGAATGTTGTCTCCCCTAATCCATATGTTGAAACCCTTAGCCCCTTTCAGAGATAGGGCAAATACTTTATGGAAGTTCTTTTTTTAATATTTATTTTTTAGTTTTAGGTGGACACAATATCTTTATTTTATTTTTATGTGGTGCTAAGAATCGAACCCACTGCCTCACGCATGCTAGGCAAGCGTGCTACCTTGAGCCACATCCCTAGCCCCTGGAAGTTCTTAAAGTTAAATGAGGTCTTGAGGATAAGGCCTTCTTGGATCCAGCCTCCAGAACTGGGAAAAAATAAATGTCTGTTGCTTAAACAACCCAGTCTATGGTATTTTGGTATGGCAGCCTGAGCTGGATAAGGCAGCCTGCAAAGAAGACTGCCCTTTTTCTGATGCCTTCAGGTGCCAGGTAACCCAGTAGTAGACAACCTGTTACCAGGTTGTCTGTCCCCATCCTCCCCCATAACATATGCAGAGCAACCAAAAACACCTATTTTACCTATTTTATTAGCCTGAAAATGTTTGATGTTCAATAATCCAGCTTCATTTCTTAGGTCACAGTACACACAGGTTGGAGTTTCTTTCCTCCCAAAGACCATGTCTGCTGATGCTTGAACTCCCTCCCCTTGTGATCCTTACCCTTGGACTGTTGTAGCTTCTCATCCTGAGAGGTTTGAGTGAAGAGAGTGATAGAGAAGCTATTGTGACCAGGAATGGGGATGATGTTGATATATCTTGCTTCTAGGCCTTACAGTTCCATTCCTGTGTTGTCCATAGTTTGGTCATGTGAACCAGGAGACCCTTTTATTATTTTGAGTTGTGATTCTGTCTCTCACAACCAAAAAAGCACAAACATGTCAAACAAGCTGGGCTGGGGATGTAGCTCAGTGGTAAAGCACTTGCCTAGCATTCATGAGATCCTGGGTTTGATCTCCAGCATTGCAAGAAATAAAATAAAGTGTACAATTCAATCATCTTTAGTAAATATAAAATTTAAAAAAAAAACAAGGGATTTGTCCCTTGCTATAAATGTAAATATTTTTGAAGACTATATTCCTTTTCAGGGTATAACAAATTACCACAAACTTAGTCACTTAAAACAATGTAATTTTAGGGGCTGGGGTTGTGGCTCAGAGGAAAAGGGCTCACCCAGCATGCGTGAGGCACTGGGTTCAATCCTCAGCCCACATAAAAATTTAAAGGTATTGTGTCCACCTACAACTAAAGAATAAATGTTTTTAAAAAACAATATAAGTTTATTATAGTTCTATAGGGTTGAAGTGGGGAATAGGTCTTGCTATGTGAGTATTAACAACCTTAACTATCTGTAACCTCCATGGCCCTTTGCCATGTAGCCTAACATATTCACAGGTTCAAGGAATTAGGACATGACAACTTTAGGGGGCCATTTTTCTGTCTGCCACAGATAATATATTAAGTCTTATCCTGACTTACAGTTCCAGATGGATGAATTTATCTTGTGCTTTTCTTTTTTTTAAAAAAAAAATGTTTATTTATTTATTTATTAGACATAGATGGACACAACGCCTTTTTTTTTTTTTTTTTATGTGGTGCTGAGAATCGAACCCTGGTCCCACCCATGCTAGCGGGTCGCTCTACCGCTGAGCCACAATCCCAGCCCCTATCTTGTGCTTTTCTGAGAGGAGATTCTAACAGAAAGGAGAAAAATAAAAAATAAAAACAAAATATGAGGGATCCTGAGAACGGCAAGGTACTGAATAGGTTAAAAAAACGGGGGCGGGGAGAGCAGAAGAAAGAGGAGAACAGTTTGACAGCTAGGAAGTAAAGCTCTATAAGACAAGACTATTATTGGGCTGCGGTTGTGGCTCAGTGTAGAGTGCTCATCTAGCATGTGTTGAGGCCCTGGGTTCAATCCTCAGCATGACATAAAAATAAATAAATAAAATACAGGTATTGTGTCCATCTACAACTAAAATTTTTTAAAGGCAAGAATATTATTTTTATAAAACTGTATTACTACTGAAAAAGCTTCATGAATTATCACAATATCACAGTAGTAAAGAACATAACTTAGTAATGTTGTATATTTGAAAGGCTCAATATGAAATTCCATGTGAGATTTATTTATTTATTTATTTATTTATTTATTTATTTATTTATTTATTTTAGATGGACACACTGTCTTTATTTAATTTTTTTTTTAAATGTGGTGCTGAGAATCGAACCCAGTGCCTCGTACGTGCTAGGCAAGCATTCTACCACTGAGCCACGACTCCAACCCTTATTTATTTATTTTTGTGGTACCTGAGATTGAATTCACGGGGGCACTTAACCACTGAGACATATTCCCAGCCCTATTTTGTACTTTATATTTAGAGACAGGGTCTCATTGAGTTGCTTAGCATCTCACTGTTGCAGAGGCTGGCTTTGAACTCTGATCTTCCTATCTCAGCCTTTTGAACCACTGGGATTATAGGCAATAAATAGAACATCACCTAACTAATAATCCTCAGTAAAATCAGGAATACATAAATTATAAAAATACAAGAAAAAAATGAATAACAAATTTCACAATGTAATAATGAATATAAAATTTCTAATGAAACTCTTCATGAAAACCAGAGACATTATCATAGTTTCTGAGTCTGAGTTTCAGTGCTATGTTGAAATTGTATGTCATGAGCTGTTAACTCTTTAGCCCTCTGAATTAAAACAATATTCTCTTTGGGGTTTCACTAGGATAGTGCTGAGCTTTGCTAAATCCTGGGTGAATATCATAGCTTCTAGTTCGTGACATCCTGAGACTATTCTGGATTAACCTAAGAAGAGTCACTGTAAATTGCACCTTGATGTACATACAGGATTGCCAGCATTTCAACTTCTACCTTGAAATTCAAACATGACCACAAGGTTGTATATCTACAAGTGCCTGCAGAAATTCTTATTAGAAATCTGAAATTACCAATGCTGTATAAATCAATCTTCCTAGAATCAGCCAGTTATTTATTATCCTCCACCCCAACCTATACTGACCAACATTTATGAGGCCAGCTGGCCTGTATAATATGTGAACACTTAGCAGAGCCTTTCAGATGTGAAATATATCTTTCATTAGGAAGTCCACAGATAAATTCTATTTCTTGGACAATCCATTTATACAAAGTGGTATTTCTGATTTCCCAGAAGGGTATTTCTGACAACCCTTTTCTAGTCCTTTAACTTTTTCCTCCTCCCACTTCCTCATTGTGGAAATGAGTCATACTTTCTTCCCAGTTGAGAGATTGTGGGACCTTACAGACATTTGAGTATTTGGTTTGATGTTTTAAAAATTCTTTACCAGGGACTGGGGATGTGGCTCAAGTGGTAGCGCGCTTGCCTAGCATGTGTGAGGCACTGGGTTCGATTCTCAGCACCACATAAAAAAATGAAATAAAGATATTGTGTCCAACTAAAACTAAAAAAATAATTTAAAAAAAGATCTTTACCAATAAATATTATACAAATACAAATATCCATGTGAAACAAATATACTGCTTAATACCTTATTAAAAGGCAAAACTCATTTGCAGCTGACATCCATGCTAGGAGACAAGACCTTGCCCACCACCCCAGACACCCTCCATGAGCGTCCCCAACTTTCTATAGTCATATTTTCATTTTCCCCCTGAATATTATTATCTGTATTACTACTTTCCTGTGTTGCAAAAAATTACTACAAACTGATGGCTTAAGACAACAGAAATTTATTCTTTCAGAGTTCTGGGGGCGGAGGTCTGGAATCAAGGTGCCAGCAGGCCTGCACTGTTGGAGGCTCTAGAAGAACCCATTCTTCTCCAACTTCTGGTGGCTGGCAGCCTCCTTGTCGCGCCATCAGGCTACATCATCCTGGGGCCTTTTCTTTTTGTGTCAAATTTCCCTTTGCCTAACACTTATAAGGACACTTATCTTTCAATTTAGGGCCACCTGGATAATCCAGGATGATTTTCTCATCTCAAGATCCTTAACTTAATTACATCCTAATTTAAGATAACATTCATAGGTTCCAGGGGGTGGGAATAGCAGGGGGGTACTACTCAACTCTCTATACCACCCCTGTGTAATCCCTAAACACTATTAATTAGCTTTGCTTTGTTTTATATTTTAGCCTTTTTATTCTATGCTTCCTATCCATCTCTTATCTTCTCTCTCTCTCTTTTTTTTTTTTAAAGAATTTTAGTATTTACTTTTTTTTTTTTTTTTTAATTTTTGGCGGACACAACATCTTTGTTGGTATGTGGTGCTGAGGATCGAACCCGGGCCGCACGCATGACAGGCGAGCGTGCTACCGCTTGAGCCACATCCCCAGCCCTCTCTCTTTTTTTTTAACACCTAGCACCTAGCAATGGATTTTTGAAGAAGTAGGATCATATATCTAACTTGCCCAACATTTTTTTTATTACATTCCTTTTGTGTAGTTTAGCATGTTCCTCTGTCCTCTGAATTTTTTTTTTAAAGAGAGAGTGAGAGAGGAGAGAGAGAGAGAATTTTTAATATTTATATATTTTTTTTTTTTTAGTTCTCGGCAGACACAACATCTTTGTTGGTATGGGTGCTGAGGATCGAACCCGGGTCACACGCATGCAAGGCGAGCGCGCTACCGCTTGAGCCACATCCCCAGCCCTGTCCTCTGCATTTTTATAGGTTCAAAGGTCTAAAGACCTATTCAGATTCAAGTTTGATTGTTGCTGTCGTTAAGATTGTTACGTAGGTGGTGGTTGTGTGTTTGTTGAAAGACACTGCTTTTAGTGGCCATAGATGCTCAATACCTAGAATGCAAAAATGGTGATTTCCAATGCTCTCTGCTCTTCTTGGTGTATTTGCTGAAATACTTGTATAAAAAGAAAATTTCCCTCATTTACTTAATGTTTTCCCAGAGACATAATTTGTGTAGGAGATGCAGGATAAAGGCTTGAATCTTGCCTTTGTTTTTCAGTTTGATAAATAAACCTTATAGGATGCTATAGACTTATTAGACTTATTGTTTTTAAAAATCATTATGAACTCATGGATTTGAATATACTTGACATTTTTCAGTCCACTGCAGTTCCTCTTACTGATGCTCAATTTATTCTGTCATGAGCCAGTGGATGCTTCTGCAGATTGTTTGTTTGTTTGTTTGTTCATTTTGCTTAATTTTATTTTGAGACAGGGTTAAGTTATCCAGGCTGACTTCAAGCTCATGAGCCTCTTGCTTCATTCTAAGTTTTGAAAGATTGTACCACCATGCCAGACTTCCTAATTGGTTTTGATAGTTTCTTTGCTGTATGGTATAAGATGCTCCTAGATCATTTTGTACAGTTCCTGCCTTAAACATGGAATGAAGTGTTTGTCCGAGCAGCACTGGTTTCTTTTAGTGAGAAATGATATTTCAAGATCATAGTCTGCCATGAGGGGTGATTATTGACACTGGATAGTTTATTCTTTCTAAGCCTAAAATAAAGTATGTTATAATAATAACTTAAAGGCAGGAGAAGGTTTATTAGAGTTAAAATTCTGTAAGGTTCAAGCAATGATAGGGAAATGGTAAAGGCACCCTGGTGTTTGCCTAACCTCTTCTGCCGGGCAGCTGGAGGCTCTTTTCCCCAGAAAGTATCCTGGTTTTCAAGATCACCTGAAATGGTAGAATTAGACTATCACATTATAACTCATTTGCTTTATTCTACCACATGCACATGAGCATGTACACACACACACACACACACACACACACACTCCACCATTTTCACAATAACAATACATGCAATGTGGTTATAAAATTTAATACTTTTGGGGCTGGAGTTGTGACTCAGTGGTAGAGCACTTGCCTGGCATGTTTGAAGCCCTGGGTTCCATCCTCAGCACTGCATATAAATAAATAAATAAAATAAAAGATCCATTTACAACTAAAAAATATAATAAATACAATTTAATAATTTTGGATTTCTTAAACATTCCAATTTAGAAAGCAGCTGAGATTGAAACTGGCAAACTACCACCTGGGATTTGAGATTATATTCAAGCAGAATGAAAGAATGATAAGGAATTCTAGCCAGAAACAGTAAACATGCAAAAAATAAAATAAAAATATAAAAGTTTTAAAGAATTTTGTTCATCTTTTTTTGTTTGTTTGCTTTTGTGGTACTGGAGATTGAACTCAGGGGCACTGTACCACTGAGTGACAGTCCTAGTTATTTTTAAATTTTATTTGGTGACAGGGGTCTCACTAATTTGCCCCAGCTATCCTCAAGCTTGCAATCCTCCTATCTCAGCCTCCTGAGTCACTGGGATTAAAACTGCATGCCACTGTGCCCAGCTGTTCACAGTTTTTTTTTAAAGGTCTTTGAAATATAGTTTTTATTTCTCTTCCATTTTTTCTGTCTTCCAATTTCCATCATAAGGCCTTTATTCCTGGAAACTTAGCCAAAGTTTATAGGCAGAATCTTCCAGATAACATAGGCAATCCAAATCAACACAAAAGAGTAATAAAATTATTTTCTAGTATGTTTAAGTAAATATATAAGCCTAACATTATTGGTTTTTAAATATGTCTATTTTTTCTTATGTCTATTTCTTCTTATATGTCTACTTTAAAAAAATTCAAGAAAGGTGAAGTGGTACATGCCTATAATTCCAGTTTCTCTGGAGGGTAAGACAAAAGGATCTCAAATTCAAGGTTGGTCTGGACAACTTAATAAAACCCTGTCTCAAAATAAAATAAAAGGGACTGGGGGTGATTTTCAGTGGTAAAGCACCTGTGGGTTAAATCTCTAGTATTGATAGATATATAGATTGATTGATTGATTGATTGATTTTGAGATAGTGTCTAACTATGTTACCCAGGCTGGCTTTGAACTCCTGGGCTCAAGTGATCTGTCTGCATCAGCTTCCAGAGTAGCTGGAAATACAGGTGCACACAACCACACCTGGATTACAGAATAAGCCTAACTTATTTTTAAAGAACTCAGAAAGATAAGGTGATGGAGCCCATACCCTTTGTCTCCTTAAACAAGAAGAAACTTCTCTCAGAAGGCTTTTGGCAGGAATTGCCCATGTTCAAAAGCTCTTAATCCAAACATTGACTGAGTTTCACCAAAATCAAAGTACACAGCTGGTTTATTAAATCATCAGAAAGTTTAAACCAAAGTTGTGCCTGATAAAAAGATCATTTCTCTCTGGGCTGTATGAAACTTCAGTCTTCAAGTACATTTTGTGGCTTTGTATTCTCTATTTGAGGCTTTTGTCTTACATATGTAAGATTTTGAAAACTAGTTCTAACTGGGCATCTTTCCATAGTGACATCCGCCCTCTGTAAGCCTTTGTGCTTTTATTCCATAAATTCTAAATAAAAATGTTTTTGGCCATTGAACTGAAACTTTGAAATTTTTTTTTTCAGTGAGGAAGCTCAAAGTTTGATGAGAAAACAACTGCAAAAATATAACAAAACATCTGTGTAATAGCACAGTATCCTGTCTCTTAAATTCAGGATCAGAAACAAGATTCTTTCCTTTTCTTTCCCTTTTTTTGTCTGTTAAAACCCCAAACATTTAGAAGACTATAAAAGAAGAGAAGGTAGAGTCATCTGCCCAGTTTTCCAGTGCCTGAGGCTCAACTTGCAAAGTAGCTTTGTAAGAGGGGTCCGGCGGAGCGTCGGAGGGAGAGACCACACACAAGAGACTTACTCCATGCAATTGGCAAAAGGGGATTTATTGGGGATCCATTCCAGCGCACTGGGACTCTGTGCCCACTCAAGAAGGGAGCGCAGCTCAGAGCCCAGAGCAGAGGTTCAAACAGAGCTTAAGTACACTTTTTGGGGAGGGCGGGAGGCTTTGCATACATCAGAACAAATCATCATGAGGCGCGGGGAAATTGAACAACAACTCTGAGATGTGATTGGCACAATCATTGGTGGGCGAGGGTGATTGGTCATTCGTAAGCGGGTTACACATTCAAACTGATTGGTTTGGGCCCTGTGAGGAACTGCACAGGGCCCTAGGCTAAACGGCCAGTAGGGCGTTGTTTTAACTATCTTAGGAATCTGGGTGTAACAGAGGAACTTAATAATACCTAATCTTTTACATTCAAGCTTTCCAGCTTAGAAACTTTACCCTTTCAGCTTTACTTCTTCTGGAGGATACTTTACAGTTAGTCAGGAATAAGGATGGATATAAGAAACCAGTAAATTTTTTTTTTCATTTTATTTTGCACTGAGGGAAAAGAACCTGATACATTTAATACGTACCTGGTGCTAGGTGCATTTTATATTTGTTGCTTCTTAAAATCAGAAATAATGAGTGCAAATTCAAAGTCAAAATCAAATGCCTCGAAGTAGTATTGAGTACCATACCTCTTTCAAATCTTATTTGCTAGTAGAGTGATCATAAATTAAGTGCTCAATATTTTCGTCAATCCAAATGCATTTGTATTTATTTAGTTACATAAAGTGAAGCAATTGCCATAATTTTATTTATTTATTTGGTATTGAGGATTGAACCCAGAGGTGCACTCAACCACTGAGCCACATCTGCAGTATTTTAAAAAAATATTTTATTTAGAGACAGGGTCTCATTGAGTTGCTATGGACCTCGCTAAGCTGCTGAGGCTTTGAACTTGCAATCTTCCTGCCTTAGCTTCCCGAGCCACTGGGATTACAGGCGTGTGCCACCAAGCCAGGCCATAGTTTTACTTTTTAAAAAACTCAAATCACATTTGATTAAATCAGCATGTAATTGTGTACCTAGGGGAAAATTCAAATAAAAACGTCAGCACAAGGAGAGTTATAGTAAATGGCAAATTTCATCTTGAAACGTTATTTGTCTACCTCATTTTCATTTTCTGTGCTAAAAAATACATCCTGAGAGCCTCCTCTGTGCCAGGCCATGCTCTGAACTCTGGAAAACAGAGTGAGAAACTATTCCTGTTCTTAGTACAACCCTCTGGCAGGGCATAAAGGCAATTAACAGGTAAGCAAGCAGATAAGCTAGCTTTTAAGAGTGACAGTGCTGAAAGAAAGTAAGCCACAGCTAAGAGAATATAGTGGCTCAAGTGGGAGAGCATAAGAGGTTAGTTTCTCCAAATTGATTTTTTTGGGGGCAGGGGAGGAATGAAGCTTTTTAAATTTTATATTTGTTCTTTTTAGTTACACATGACAGTAGAATATATTTTGACATATTATATATACATGGAGTATAACTTCCCATTCCTGTGGTTTACATGTTGTGGAATTATACTGGTCACGTATTCGTATATGAACAGGAAAGTTATGTCCAATTCATTCTACTGTCTTTCCTATTTCCATCCTCCCTCTCTTCTCTTCATTCCCCTTTTGTCTAATCCAATAAACTTCTATTCTTCCCTCCCCACTTACCCATTATTGTATGTTAGCATCCACATAGCAGAGCGAACATTCAGCCTTTGCTTTTTTGGGAATTGGTTTATTTCACTTAGCATGATAGTCTCCAATCCATCTGTTTACTGGCAAATGCCATAATTTCATTCTTCTTTATGGATGAGTAATATTTCATTTCATATATACACTACATTTTCTGGGATAAAGCTTATTAAACAAAAAAATGCATATCACGTCCCTTTGTGCCTAGTGCTGTTTTGGGAACTGGGCGTATGCTGAGGGCCATTACCAAGTAGGTATGACGCATCGTAATCCTTGCCAGTGTACCCCATGTTAAATGGACTTGCCTTGGAAATTTGCTGCGACCTTGCTTGTGTGTTTGAGAAAGGTGACCCTGCTCAATCACCAGGGTGGATCCAGGATTAGGGTGTATTCCTGAGACCTTGCTTGTGTGTTTGAGAAAGGTGACCCTGCTCAATCACCAGGGTGGATCCAGGATTAGGGTGTATTCCTACAGGAAGTATCTCCGTCCTTGGGTTTAGGGCGTGACAATAGGAGTTTTAGGGAAGTTGAGGTTGAAGATTATTGATGCTGGGATTAGGGTGTTCCTGCTGCTTGTTCCCGTTGAGTTCTCGTGAGATTAAAATGGGACTTGAAAAAAGCCTCGTGGAGTAGGATTTGGGATCAGATATTTTGGAATTGCCCCTGAACGTGTGTGGAGGCTGGTGTGAGATCGGGAATAAAGAATTGCTGTTTGAACCTACAAAGCTGTGTGGTGGCTCGTGATTCTGTGCCAAGCCGAGACATTGGCACTTGGCTTTCGGCAGGCGTAGAAAGTAATAAACATAGAAGATAAAGTCTCTTCTCTCAAGAAGCTTCAGACAATATACACAATGGAATATTACTCAGCAATAAAAGAGAATAAAAAGATGGCATTTGCAGGTAAATGGATGGAGTTAGAGAAAATAATGCTAAGTGAAGTTAGCCAATCCCAAAAAACCAAACGCTGAATGTTTTCTCTGATATAAGGAGGCTGACTCATAGTGGGGTTGGGAGGGGGAGCATGGGAGGAATAGAAGAACTCTAGATAAGGCAGAGGTGTGAGAAGGGAAGGGAAGGGGCAGAGGGTTAGAAATAATGGTGGAATGTAATGGACGTTATTATCCAAAATACATGTACAAAGACACGAATGGTGTGAATATACTTTATATACAACCAGAGATATAAAAATTGTGCTGTATATGTGTAATAAGAATTGTAATGCATTCTGATGTCATATAAATTTAAAAATTAATTATTTTTTTTAAAAGAAGCTTAAGACATTCTACTGATGGAGCTGATAATATGACAAATCAATGTATAATATGTGGCATCAGATTTACTGAGATGCCCCAGGGAGTGCTGAGAAGTGCTGAGGGTTATAGAATATTCTAGGTAGCAACTGGAAGCCATTCTTTTGTTAACTTTTTTTGTATGTTTGATGCTGGGGATTAAACCCAAGGCCTTGTGCATGGGAGGCAAGCACTCTACCAACTGGGCTATATCCACAGCCCTCTTTTGTTAATTTTTTTAAAGTGGTACCTATTATTCAGAATGGTGGGTTTCCTGATGGCATACTCTTTATACACATAAAAATGTAATTTCATCACTGTCACTCCTCAATTCCTTCCCACCCAACAACTAACTATACATTTTTTTTTTTAAAGAGAGAGAGAGAATTTTTTAACATTTTTTTTTTTTTTTAGTTTTCGGGGGACACAACATCTTTGTTGGTATGTGGTGCTGAGGATCTAACCTGGGCCGCACGCATGCCAGGCGAGCGCGCTACCACTTGAGCCATATCCCCAGCCCCTAACTATACATTCTTGTACAAGGATTTCTCATAGATTATCTAAAGAAATCTTAGAAAAAAGAAATGAAGCTCTAAGGTGCAATAATTTGTTATGATTTCACATTCTAAATAAATATTAACTTTATACTTTATTTTTAAATTGTAACTTTTATATTTTATTTCTTAAAGCTCCTGCGGGGGGCTGGGAATGTGGCTCAAGCGGTAATGCGCTCGCCTGGCATGCACGGGGCGCTGGGTTGAATCCTCAGGACCACATAAAAATAAAAAAAATAAAGATGTTGTGTCCACCAAAAACTAAATAAATAAATAAATAAATAAATAAATAAATAAATAAATAAAGTTAGAGGGCTAGAAACATTTAAAAAAAAAAAAAAAAAAGCTCCTGCGTTGTGGCTCAGAGGTAGAGTGCTTCCCTAGCATGCATGAGGCACTGGGTTCAATCCTCAGCACCACATAAAAAATAAAATAAAATAAAGGTATTGTATCTACCTACAACTAAAAAATAAATATTTAAAATAAACTCCTGCTGGGCTGGGATGGTGGCTCAGCAGTAGAGCACTTACTTAGCTTGCATGAGGCACTGGGTTCAATCCTCAGCATCACATAAAAAAAATAAAATTAAAATTTCAATAACAAATAAAAATAGTTTTTTTAAAAAACTATTAAAAAAAATAAAAACCTCCTGCCCTCAAATTGTATGAACTTCAGTCCCCATAAAACCTTGACTGTATCCCTAAGATATTAGGTGGTGTTATAAAGAAAAATAGTCACAATGAAGCAGATGGAGTGAGATCATTGGCAAAGAAATATTGTTTATATAGGGTGGTTGGCAAAGGCTACTCTGATAAGATAACATTAATGCTGAGGTCTGACTAGAATCTTGGAAAGAGTCAGTACAAAGGCCCTGTGGCATATGCATTATGAATTCTTCTGTACACTTGTTACTTGAAGGGATTTTTTCCTAAATTGATTCTTTTCTAATATCTTTAATCTACAAAATCAAGGCGCAATTATACTAGTAGATGCATGTACTCATTGAACAATCAATTCATAAGAATGGCAAAGAGTGAATTTTGGGGGGGGGGGGCGGGTACTGGGGATTGAACTCAGAGGCACTGGACCACTGAGCCACATCCCCAGCCCTATTTTTTTTTATTCTATTTAGAGACAGGGTCTCACTGAGTTGCTTAGTGCCTTGCCATAGCTGAGGCTGGCTTTGTACTCAAGATCCTCCTGCCTCAACCTCCTGAGCCACTGGGATTATGGGCATGGGCCCCCACACCCAGAAGTGAAGGGTAAATTTTGATGAAAACAAGTTCATTTTCTTCAGATGAAACTGGCATTCAGCATTAAGCAAAGACTACAAGCTGACTCATACAACCACACTTGGTCTTTTACAGAGATACTCCTAAAGTGCCAGAATAATTAAATTCTTTCTATTTCCATCAGTGGTCCTTTCTAGCACTCTGAGAATCAGAGCAAACTTTTTTCTGCCTTCTGCAAGTCATATGAAGTTTGCATTGCCCAGAGACAAAGGAGGCCTGGGCAGGAAGAATCTTCCTGTTGGTAACTGTTAGCTCTATTTTTACAATAAACACATCTATTTAATAAAAACAGACAATGTTGATGCACCGACTGTTATTTTAAGGGAAACAACACAGAAGTGGAGGGAGGGGATCAAAAGGTTACTAAACAACCTGAAATTGACAATAATACGCTTTTGGACTAGGGTTGTGGCTCAGGGGTGGAGCACCCACTCCCCTAGTGGGTGGAAGGCCCTGGGTTCAATCTTCAGCACCATGTAAAAATAAATAAATAAGATAAAGGTATTGTGTCCGACTACAACTAAAAAATAAATATTTAAATAATAATAATAATAATATGGTTTATGAAAAAAATCTAAACCCCTATATCCTGTTTCTTTCCTGTCCAACTTCTATAAAAAAAAATGCTTACTGGAGAGACGTATGATGAATTTAACTGGACTGCAAGGTTACCTGGGGCAGAGGGTAGGACTAACTTTAATTTACTCTTGGATCTTCAGGGCCAAACACAGGGTATCACACCATACACATTAGTGCAATTAAAAATTAATGTTGGGGTCTGGAGCTGGGGCCGTGGCTCAGTGGTAGAGCACTCGCCTGGCATACATAAGGCCCTGGGTTCAATCCTCAACACCACATAAAAATAAAATAAAAGCATTGTGTCTACTTACAACAACAAATATACATTAAAAATGTTTTTAAAAGTAATGTTGTGGGGGCTGAGGACATAGCTCAGTTGGTAGAGTGCTTGCCTCTAATGCACAAAGCCCTGGGTTCAATCCTCAGCAGCACTACAAAAAAAAAAAAAAAAATACTAATGTTGCATAGGGTGTGGTGGGGCAAGCCTGTAATCCCAGTGACTTGGGAGGCTGAGACAGGAGGATTACAAGTTCAAAGTCAGCCTCAGCAAAAGAGAGGGGCTAAGCAACTCAGTGAGTCACTGTCTCTAAATAAAATACCAAATAGAGCTGGGGATGTGTGGCTCAGTGGTTGAGTGCCACTGAGTTCAATCCCTGATATCCCCGCTAAAAACAAAATAATGTTGGAGCTGGGGTTGTAGCTCACTAGTAGAATACTTGCCTAGCACATGTGAGGCATGGGTTCAATCCTCAGAACCACATAAAAAATAAATACATAAATAAACAAAAATAAAGGTACTATTTCCATCTATAACAAAAAATAAATTAATGTTAAGGAAGGAGAGGAAGGGTGGGAGGGTAAAAGGAACCATGAACTTAAATTGAATTCCACACATGTATGATTTTGTCCTGATGAGCTCAACTACTATATATAACTATAAATGCTCTAATAAAAAATAAAAAGTTTTTAAAAATTCCACCACCCAGTATGAAGAAGAATTGAACACCAGACTGGCAAAAATTGCTGAAGGAGAACCCCAAATCTCAAGACAACCACAAAACAGCAATAACTTTGGAGAGGGCACTCTTCCCTTTGTTGTTCTCTGCTCAGGCACAGCCTACTGTCTCCCTTGGGAGTGCAGCTTGAACCCAAATCTCACTTTGCTTCCACTTTACCTTCACTTTTTTTTTTTTTTTTTAATCTGGCAAACAGGTTTTATGGTTTTATTTTCACCTTGCAAGATTGCACACTCATAAAAATGTTTTGTAAGAAGTTTAAGATTATACAAAGTTTATAAATAATCCTGCAAACACACAAATAACAAAGTATATGTGTAATAACTGAACCATACCAGTCATAATTACATAACTTTTAATTCACAGTCTTGTCATCAATGCACTTATATCTAAGCATAAGAGTTCTTTTTCTTTATTTTAGTGTTTCATTTCCAAGTCATACATTTTCAAACTTGATTAGGTGAAACTACATTCAAACTAGTGATGGGAAAACTTACTATACCAGAACAATATACCAGTGGTTCCCAAACTTTATTGTAAACATCAGTATCACCTGGAAGGCTTGTTAAAATAATTGCTGGGTTACTAGAGTGATACAGCCATCAGTTTATACCATCACAATTCACAACAGGCAAGATAGGGAATCAGCCCAGGTGCTCTTCGATAGATGAAATTGTTAAAGAAAATGCGGTATATACACACAATGGAGTTTTACTCAGCCATGAGGAATGAAATTATGGCATTTGTCAGTAAATGGATGTAACTGAATAACAATATGCTACATGAAATAAGCCAGACTGAAGAAAATCACAGGTCTAATGTTTTTTTTTTCATATATGGAAGCTATAGCAAAGTAAGGGAAAAGTGGGGGTAAGGGCTAGGATACCATAGAGAGCAGCTCAGCAGAGGAGGAGGCAATTGAGTGGGAGGAAGGACAACAAAGAGAAGGAAATGTGGAACAAAATTACACTATGTTCATGTACAGACCACAGTGAAAGCCACCTTATTTATATCTATAAAGCACCAATTAAAAGTAAATGAGTGAAAGGTAGCCCAGTAGAGTAAAGGAAGGGTAACAGGAGGAGGGAGGCAAAGTAGGGAAACCAAGGACTAAAATGGAGTAAATTCCATGCCTGAGTGATGTCAAAATGAGCTCAGCTATTATGTACAACTATAATACAGTAACAGAGGAAAAAAATTGCTAGGGCCCCAAATGTAGTGTATCTGATTTTATAGTCTGGGTTGAGACCTGAGAATCTATATTTCTAATAAGCTCAAAAGTGATATTGATGATCCAGGGACCAAACTTTAAGAACCACTGTACTGTACTAATGAAGTAATACCAAAAATTCAAGTACTTTCATATAACTTGTAATCTAAATTAGCAGTAAGTACCCGATCTTAGAAACCTAATTGTTATAGTTGTCACCTAATTCCACTTGGTTGCCTGTACCATTTCTGGGGTTATAAACCAGCAAAAAATGGTAAAAACTAATAGTCATTTGTATTTAAATTTGAATAATGCATCCTAATATCTGATTTGCATAACAAATGTTTTGGAAAGGCTTCTATGGCCTAAATTATGTTATTGTTTCCTTCAAATATCTTGAAAAATAAAGAGTTATGTGTTGTGAAAAGACCAACTAGTATTCAGGAGCCTTAAAAGGCACAGGAAAGAAGTATCGAGTATTAATGTAAGAAAAGAAGGCTGAAATGTTACCCTCCACAAAAAAGAATCAAACCATACCTGGCCAAATGCACTGTGTTCCCAGGGATTTGCATTTCAACAAGCGTCTAGGTGATGCTGATTTTTATTTTTTACAGCAAGATCCCAGAATGTCATTTTAAAATATTCCCATATAAGTTTCAATCAGTTTTTCATACAGAAGCAGATATAATACTTGAATCCATGAACATTTCATTAAGGTAAAAAATTACAGTATTAATTTTTAATGGAGCCATAGCAAATTCATATACTTAAATACAAGTAAAAGCTTCCAGTGGGGGATAATCCAGCAGTTACCTTAGGCAAGTGCCTTCTGAAGAATAGCTTTTAAACATTACTGTTATCAACCAAAATGCAGACCTCCTATATCTTTGGCTATTTTTATCACATCAAACTCTATTCCTCCAACTAAGATAGAAAAGCTTTCCTTACTGGACTCCTAACTGGAGCAAAGTTGAAAATATTTCTTAGAAAACAGATAAGGAAACTATTTAGACTCAGATACTTTTATAAGTGACTATAATAACAAATTGATAACATCAGTTTTAATGGGAATAAAAGAAGGGGTAAAAATTTATTAGTGGGGGCTGGGGATGTGGCTCAAGCGGTAGCGCGCTCGCCTGGCATGCGTGCGGCCCGGGTTCGATCCTCAGCACCACATACCAACAAAGATGTTGTGTCCGCCAAGAACTGAAAAATAAATATTAAAAATTCTCTCTCTCTCTCTCTCTCTCTCTCTCTCTCTCTCCCCTCTCTCACTCTCTCTTTAAAAAAAAAAAATTTATTAGTGGTTTACATACTTGCCATAATGGCAAAAGTGATTGTAACCTGCATAAATAGGACACTCAAGAACATTCCACACTCCTTGGAGGTAAGAACAATGGAGCTTATAAAACAAAACAAAAAGTTGACTATTCCCATTAAAGAAGACATCAAAAAATTAGTTTTGAGAAAGAAGATGAAAGGATCACTCTCTAACTCCTGGATACCAGGAAGCAGAGTTTTTCAGAATCAAAAACAAAGAAAGCCCCAATTAAAGAGCTCAAGGACCCACCCCTCAGGGGTCACAAAGTTGGTTCTGTTGCTTTTAGCTAATTCATTATTTAACACAAAAAGCTTAGTCTTTATCCCAAATTAAAACAAAGAACATTTCCTAACACTTTTCTGAAATGCGAACACCCTGGGATAGATCATTACCAGAATCTACACAGGGATTTGCCACTTAGTTATAGTATAATTCATATTGAAGTCATTTCATAAAAATAACAACTCTCCCAATCTTCCAGGTTCCATTTCCTCCCATGACGTTCACCAAAGCAACCTCTATTGTTTAAGATTCTTCATTGCTTGAATGTAGAAATTGCTTAGTAAAATTCTCCAACTCATTTTCAAGCTGAACAGCTTTATTTCTTAAGAACTTCGAATTGTTTTGTATTTTCTCCAACTGATCTATTTCTTTGGATAATCTAGCAATTTCTTCTTCCAGATGTCTTTGTGTAATATCAACTTGTTGGCACAGGCGAGCAAAAGTAGTAGCCATTTCTTGTTGTACTTGGTGGCTACAGTTTGCACTTGTGAAACTAACAATCATCTGCAGTTTTTCAGTTGCATAGTTCACAAACTGCTGTTTAAAGGCTCTCTCCTTGGCATGGGTAGTCCAGGTTAGCCTTTCATAAAGATACAAAGCTCTATACATACTCAACGAAACAGATATGAGTTTCCAGCCTACAGTTTTCCAAATCACTCCTCCAACAACTATGATGCCCATAGAAGTTCTAGATGTAAGAGAAGCTAATCCTGTCATTAAGGTAACCATGAGTTCTTCCTGTGACGCATTATCTGGTGTTGCTGGATTGGTGGGAGCAGTGGGAGTTGAAGCTAATGATATAGGAAGCTGAAAGATAGGCTCTGATAATCCAAGCAATACCCTCTGAGCATTTGTGGGGCCCAAGAATCGATGAACAAGGGAAGACCAGCCCAAGGAAAAATGAAATACAATATCCTCTTGAAAATCTGAACATAACTTGTGGCAATTTAGGTCATAACTGAGGTCAAATTTCTTGCAAGGGATCAATGTATGAAGTTTATTTTGTATACCAACTGGAAGTAATGGCTTCAAATTTTCAATAATTTCTTGCTGGGATTGAAGCATTGAGGCATTGACTTCATTGGTGCACTGATCTGCCAAATTTCTTCCCATACCATCTTCTATGTGCTTATTTAACTCATTTTTATATACTTTCAATACACTTGGAGTTGGATGAAACTCAGAACAAAACTCATCAACCAAAACAGATAGTCGACAAATTTCATCTGTCATTGCACACGAAACCTTGTTCGCTACCTCCTCAGTGACCTCCTTGATTTTTTTCTTAACATCCAAAGTTAAAAGGTTCATCTGGTTTCGGATAAAGTCCAGTCTGTCAATTTGATCTTCCCTCTCTTCCATTGAATAAACCCTTTTCTCTGCTGCTGCCACGTTTACTGAATCCATTATGTTTTTCACAGTATCTAGTATCTGTTTAGCTCTGATAGTGTGCTGTTCAAACTTTGTTTTCACTGCTGACTTCGAGATACACTCCTCAAAAATTTGTTCAAAATTCTGAAATTCCTGTAATCTTGCCTGAAATCCTTCAGCAAGTGCCCCACCACCTTCTGGCAACCCCTGTATTTTGTGCTTTCTAGCAGTAAGAACTTCCTTTGCTGAAACAAAGAAGATACGATTTTGTGCTTCTAAACGATCCACAACTTTAAGCTCCTCTACCAAGAAATGCAGGCATCTTTCCATGTGTTGTCTGCGTACATCTTCCATATATTCTGGCTCTGATGCAGAAGCATCCCAACGATTATTCAGTATGAAAATATTAGGCTTGGAAAGTCGTTCATTCACTTTGTGAAAAAAATGTTTCTCCGTGTTCGTTAGTGTTGATTCCGAGTTTGCAACCAAAACAAAGACATCAGCATCTAGGCAAAACTTATCAATCCAGCTATCCAGTTCCGTTGTAACATCTGTGCCTGGACTGTCTACCAAAACCAAGTCATCTCTCAATAGGGCACGTTTTGCCTTTGGCCAAAACACATGCACAAGACAGCCAGCTTTCAAGTCTTTGTCCATATGGAGGGCATGAGCCAGCTGATTAACTGTCTTCACACTCTTTTTTTCATCTGATCCTTCTGTCATAAGATAAGCTTTATCTCCATCAGTTCCTTCAACACTTAGGAAGCAATTGGTTGTATGGCCAATCCCACTAGGGAGAACTTTGTCCCATAACATTGCATTGATAACAGAGCTCTTCCCACTGCTTGTTCTGCCAAAAAATGCCACTTTCATGTGTCTCCGAGACAGCACCTCACCAATGACAGAAAGCTTATTTTTACACCCCTGTATTTCCACCAAATCATCTTCAGTAGCTATTCGATCAAGTTCTGGATTCCTGTATGTTGCTTCAACAAAATGTGATCCTTCAGTAACAAACTCCAGTAACTGGGCAAATATTGAAGTAATTGCCTTCTTAGCCAGCACAAAGTGCTTCAGTGGAGAAGCTGATTCTGCCATTATGTTAATTCCAGCTCTTAAACTTGTCACCCGGCAACCGCAGCTCCACCACACCTTACCTTCACTTTTAACAAAATAATTCTCTTGCATAAAAAAAAAAATCTTGTTAAGCTAGACAGAAAAAAAGGGGGGAAAACGCTTGGGGGATCTCATGAAAATAAAAGGGAGGTCAGTAGAGGAAATGGACCAGGGGATGGAAGGAGGAGAAGGAGGGGGAAGTGTTGGGAAGTGATATTGACCAAATTATATTGTTATACTCTGTGCATGTGTGTCTATGTAACAAAACACCTTTATTATGTACAATGATAATGCACCAATAAAAAATGTGCAAAGACGAAAAAATGATGGCCCCAGGGGATTACTATTAAATTGACTTGACGATAGCAAGCATAATTTTTCTACACTGCCTGGCAATACTTGAGTTCAATTTTATATGTGAGTTTCTCATTGTTTTTCTAGAACCTGCCTACGAAAGTCCCATGAAGAATGGGATGAGAATATTCCCAAGCCCAGTTATGCGGTCACAGAAAATGAGAGGCTCCCTGACTGTGGGCATCACAAGAATTTCAAGGCCCAGAACCTGTAAGGCATGACTCACTGGTTCTCAGAATGATCCATTTATAAATGGTGGTATAAGTTGTGTCTTAGCTGGGAAACTAGAAGGCAGGGCTGTCATTATATGCTCCTTTGGCTTGGTAGCTATCTCACTCTGCAGAAATGGCAAGAGATGCAAATTTTTTGTGTACTCTGGTATATACAAGGCAGGCACTGGAAACCACATTCACTCTCCTGCATCTATATCTTGTTTATATTATTTGCTCTGCTTCTAGGTTCATCCAAAACTAAGAAAAAATAAATGGAACTCAAGTTTTTATTCTCTCCATTCTCCAAACTCAGACTAGGTTCCATTTCTCAGCTTAAATTATATTGTCCAGCTGTTTTTATAGTAAACACATTTAATAAAAGGTGACAATTTGTGCACAGTATTATTTTAAGAGAAGCTATAGAAATGTGCTCCTCCCACAAAGAGCTATCTAGTGAGGGAGATTAAAAGTATAAAAGCCATTACCATCCTAAGTAATGTCAAAGTCATAGGATCTAAGACCTATAGTAGAACCAGAGAACATTTACTCCATTTTATATGCCAGTGTAGAAATCAGCTTTTTCAAATTATATATATATATTTTTTATTTATTTCTTTCATACATGACAATAGTGGAACGTATTACATAATTATCCATTCACAGCACAATTTTTCATAACTCTGTATACAAATGCCAAATTATGCCATTATACATGAGCTCTCTTATTGATTTTTTTTTGCATTACAATTCTTAATACACCTTTATACCACAATTTATCATATTTTTTGTAGAATTTTCAATGTAACAAAAGATTACCCAGTATGGCATTATTTGATTATCTAAACTAGACTTTATTACTATACCTCCATACCATGCACATGTCTTTTGAGGTCAGGGTAGAAGACCAGAGTACCTCAGTTTCTTGGTGGTATCTGTGATGGCTGTTTACTCACCTTGTAGATATGGACGTTCTGTTTCACCCAGCATCTACCTAAGCTGTCACTGTAGCCTAAATGTGGTATGAGAAGTCTCACTGAAGTGAAGCTCAGAGCTTCTGTGCAGGGTCTCAGGCTCTCAAGGTTGGGAGAATGGAGGGAGAATACTTACCAGAAGCAAGCATCATTGAGCTATGATGGCTTAGGGGTTACACTGGGTAAAACCTAATATGTTGGTCCTAGATATGATGTGTGTCCATGGATGTAGCAAGCACTTGTGAGTTGGTTCTAATAATACATGGAGGCCAAAGGTAGGACTTACTTTTTTTTTTTTAATAATTTCCTTCCTTCCTTCCTTCCTTCCTTCCTTCCTTTCTTCCTTCCTTCCTTCCTTCCTTCCTTCCTTCCTTCCTTCCTTCCTTCCGTGCTGAGGATCAAACCCAGTGCCTCACACATGCTAGACAAAGCACTTATATCCCTGAGCTATAACCCCAGGTGGGGACTTAGAATATTCATACACAAGAATAGTAATGAGTGCTATAACTGGGGAAGTATGGAGCACTACAGTAACACAGGGACATCTTTTCTCAAGAAATAATGTCCGAACTAACACCTCAAAATGACTTTGGATTGGGGGCTTGGGGTGTGGCTCAGTGGTAACACACTTATCTGGTATGTGTGAGACACTGGGTTCGATTCTCAGCACCACATATAAATAAAGGTCTACCAATTGATTAAAAAAGAAAATGACTTTGGCTTGACTTGTTTTCCCACCCATCTGATAACTCCATGATGCCTCTTTTTCAGTCAGCAAGAGCTCAAGTCTCCCCAGTCATCCCTCATCATTCTCTCATTCTGCTCAGCTCAGGTCCCAATCTGACTAAATACCCAACACTTCCAGACCCTCCAGAACCCTTCCTATGTGCCACCAAGATCCCTGGAGATCCAGATGTGTGATTAACATGCTCCATCAATGTTTGTCCTTCATCCAAAGTGTTTCCTCTGACTCCTTGACCTCACTGTGTGTGCTCTGTCCATCTCCTAAGGACACTGGCTCCACATAGCCTTTTCAAATGAATCAAATCCTCTCATGTCCTGTGTACTCCAAGGCCAGAATGCAAGGTGTGTTTTTTCTTCTTTGATCCATTGCCACTTTCCTTCTTCTTTCTTCAAAAGCCCCAGTTCCTTGTTTCCACAATCTAATGATCTCCTTATCATTCCATTCATTCCCGGAAGACTTGACACCTGGCTTAGGTCTTCCTCTTCATCCTGACTCTAGTTGTCATTTTTATCTCTATGGTCTCTATCCATTATCCTGTGGGCTCCGATCCGCTGAGCTCACCACTTTGTTTTATTTATTTATTTTATTTTATTTTTTTTTTTAAAGAGAGAGTGAGAGAGGAGAGAGAGAGAGAGAGAGAGAGAGAGAGAGAGAGAGAGAGAGAATTTTTATTTATTTTTTAGTTCTCAGCGGACACAACATCTTTGTTGGTATGTGGTGCTGAGGATCGAACCCGGGTCGCACGCATGCCAGGCAAGCGCGCTACCGCTTGAGCCACATCCCCAGCCCTCACCACTTTGTTTTATAGACTGTCTATCGTGTCTATCCTGTCTTCATTCTCTCCCTTATCCATTGATGATTTCCTGGTCTATCATTTTGAAAAGCATATTCACCTGCTTTGCTGCATATCTCCACGTCTCTCTGGTCTACAGCAGAGTAGCTAAACACTAGGAATAGTGCCTTAAATTTATGACCACAGGTTGAAACACTCTACTTATCTGTTCCACTATCCACCAAAGGTTTCCCCAGTAAAATTAATATTCATTCTCTGAGTCAACTATTTATAATCTTTCCTTTTTTTAACCCTAAAAATGTCAACACTAGTAAAAGCACTTGCCTAGCATGTGTGAGGCAGTAGGTTCAATCCTCTGCACTACAAAAATAAATAAATAAATAAAGTTATTGTGTCCATCTACAACTAAAAAAAAAAAAAAAGAAAGAAAAGTCAACCCTCCCTCTTCTGGCCCCTCTCTCACATACTTTACCAAAAAAACATAAACAACTAAACATGACTATATTCTAACCACCAAATCTTTCTACCCCTGTTCAATGTCTCCTGCCTTTCCACATACTACAATACAGACATCACTGCTCTCTCTAAGGCCAGATTTTTTCATGCTCTGAAGCCTATATGCCCTTACTTTCTAGAGGACAATGATCTTGTAGTTGAGTTGTTCCCTCTCTCACGGATGTCTAATTTCTCCCTTTATTATATGGACCTTATGGTTCTTAAATTATCATCTTTTAAAAAGTCTATCATTAAAAAAATCCTCAATTGATTTTACAACTGCTTCCAGGAGAATTCCATTCATTTATTCTCTTTTAAAGAAAAATTTCACCAAAGAATTACCAACCCTTCTCTCTTTTCAGTCCTTTCTCCCTCTTCAACCTATTCCAGGATTTCCATCCCTGTCACATCACTGAAACAATTATCAAGTCACCTATGACTTTTATGTTGCCAAATCTGGTGGACATTTCTCTTTCCTCATTTTACATGAGATCCTGTGCAAACTGACATAAGCCAGCTTGACTCTTTTCAATTATTAAGTTCTTTTTGAAGATATCAGTAACCAGCTATAGGTGCAGGTGAGGCCTCTTCTGAATTTGAACTAGATACTTTAGGAAGGGCATTCTAGAAAATAACTGTTTAGCTTCCCCTATTACCATAAAGTATTGAACTTTTTGTTCTCCCAATTAAAAAAAATCCCCAGAAATATCAGTTCCAATTATTCATTCTGAGGTTCTGGCTACTGGTACTCAAAATTCCCTAATTGGCCCTTGAACATTTCCAGTGTGACTTGATCTCTCATTGCAGATATAGATATATTACTAAAACCATGGATATCTTATGGACTTCTCGAAAAATTTTAGATTTCCCAAAAGAGTGTTCACTTGGGATTTATCATCTATAAATGATGATTCATTTTGATGTTTTTCAAAATTAAATAAATTGTTGGAATAGTGTATGAGAGACTGTGCCCTATTCCAGTGGCTGAGAGGCCCACCCTATATAATAGAACTTACCAGTTCAGAGATTCAGAGACCAGTTTCTTCCTCAGATGGTGCTATTTAGAGCCATCATCAGTAATGTTGACCTGCAGCCAAATTAATTGGTTATTCTAAAATAATATTAAGAAATCAACTCATTATTCTGAAAATTAATAGAAGAAAAAAATTCAAGGTGCTGAGGTTGTGGCTCAGAGATAGAGTGCTTGCCTAGCATGTGTGAGGCACTAGGTTCGATCCCCAGAACCACATAAAAATGAAATAAAGATATTTAAAAAAAAGAAAAAGAAAAAAATTCAAGCAATCATCTTCTCTTTCCTGTATGTACATAAAGGAGAACAAACCATGAAGTGGTAAACATACTTTTTTTCAGTAGTAGGGACTGATCTCAGGGACTCTGTACCCCTGAGCTCTAGCTCCAGCCCTTTTTATTTTGAGGCAGGGTCTCAATAAGTTGCCCAGGCTGGCTCAGGCTGTAGTCTATCTGCCTTAGCTTCCCAAATAGCTGGTATTACACATGTGCACCAAAAGATGTGCATACCTGGCAACTTAAAAAAATGAAAAACAGAATTCTACCTAATTAATGTAGAAAGAATTATATGCTATCACCATTTTCCCACTTAATGAAAGGCATTGATTATTAATAGCTAAATCATTAAGTAAGAGGATATTGGGGAACTTACAATGATGGATCAGGATGACAATATTTATTCATTTTTTAGTGCTGGGGATTGAACCCAAGGCCTTGCACAGTTGATAAGCACGTGATCTCCCAGGCTGGCTCTTGAACTCACTAATTTTAATATTTCAAAGAGACAGTCATTATGTGCCAGCTGATGTGATGCAATAAAAACACAGTACAACATATGAAGTATCCTTCCCAAAATATTTTGTGTAAATCTTATCAACCTTCTAGATCTAATTTTCAGGTTATATGAAATACAGAGGACTGAGGAACAGGTTAAATAACATTCATGATACAATCCGCAAAATATAGAATGTAACAAATTTTATAGGAAAAATGGCTCAATTTCATCAAGAAATAAATGGAAGAAAAACAAAAGATTCAATAGACTAGAGGAAATTTAAGAGCCACATCAATGGTGCTATGTATGAAAAGCCTGGGGGTTTCATACATACACAAAACTTAACAGATTAAGTAAAAAATGCAGCCATTTGCTCTAAAATAATCCCCTGAGGGCTCTGGGAAAGTGTGTAACGTGCAGATAAAGCAAGGCTTTAAGGGGCTGGGGTTGGTTCAGTGGCAGAGTGCTTGCCTAACATGTGCATCAGCAACGCATATAAATAAATAAATAAAAGATCCACTGACAATTAAAAAAAAAGAAGACGTAATTTGCTGATGAATGTGGAAGCTGGATAATAGATATTCAGGGGCTTATATTATTTATATCATACTTTTTACTTCTGACGTAAGCTTAAAATTTTCCATAATAAAAATAAAATAAAATTTTAAGATCTTTTAAAAAAATTTTGCAGGCTTCTTAAATGTTCCTTTGGGAAATCTTTCCAAAACCTATGAATAATTTATTAGCAATATCTTTACAATGTTTCATCTGATTTTCTTTCCTTTATGGCCGTTGAGATTGTCTCAGAATTCCTCATGACTCTTTCAAGTAATTAATGCTGCGTTTGTGTGCTTTGATTACGAAGGTTGAATTATTTCTTCAGGAACTTTTCTAGTAGTCAGTTAGGCTCCACAGGTGCGAATTAAAGCACTCCTCCCAGTAGGAGGCGCTGTCGTCAAAGTATGGTTTTGGCATGTTAGAGCCGATTTCCCAGGTCTTCCTACACTGCTCCAGTATCCCTACTGCTTCTGGGGCGTCCGCTGTATCATAGCGAATTTCTCAAGAAAATTTGCTTCTGGAATGATTTTCTACTCTGTGCTGCCAAAGTTGTTTGGGCCAGCATTTCCTCCACCCTACCACTTACCCATCTCAGCCGCTTTTGTTTTTTCCCCCCTCCTTCTTTAATGGGTTCCTAAACTCCTAAAATATATGATCCCTCTTAGAGAAGAAGCTTCATTTATGTTCTAATTTCATTGCCTTGTCATTATTGTCTTGCCTGTTTCTGTAGTATGTATTCTGAACAGATTAATATCAGAATTTGTGGGGCATGATGCTAACTACAATTTCGGGCTTTTTGTTTGTTTGTTTTGGTACTGGATTTTGAACCCAGAGGCCCTTAATTAAACACTAAGCCACATCCTCAGATCTTTTTGTGTTTTATTTAGAGACAGGGTCTCTCTAAGTTGCTTAGTGCCTGGCTGAGTTGCTGGGGCTGGCTTTGTAATTCTCCTGTCTCAGCCTCCCAAGCTGCTGGGATGACAGGCATGGGCCACAGCACCCGGCCTTGGGGGGTTCTTTTTGAGGAAAATAATGCCAAATTAAAAACACAAAATTAGGGAAATGAATATGATAGATGAATAAGTCACAATAAAGATAAATACCACACAACAACACAAAATCCAGAAAAAAGTCCCTCTCCCCCTTTTTTATGCTGAGGGCTGAACCTAGGATCTCCAGTATGCTCTAGATCCACTACTGAACAACACAGTTGATTAATTGCCAGAAACATCTTTATAATTATTTCTCCTTCCTTCCTTCCTTCCTTCCTTCCTTCCTTCCTTCCTTCCTTCCTTCCTTCCTTCCTTCCTTCCTTTTCTCCTTCCTTCCTTCCTTCCTTCCTTCCTTCCTTCCTTCCTTCCTTCCTTCCTTCCTTCCTTCCTTCCTTCCTTCCTTTATTTTTCTTGTTACCAGGGATTGAACCCAGAGGGTCTTACCCACATCCCCAGCCTTTTTTATTTTGAGACAGGGTCTTGCTAAACTGCTTAGTGCCTCACTAAATTGCTGAGGCTGACTTTGAATTTGTGATCCTCCTGCCTCAGTCTCCCAGGCCAGTAAATTACATGCATGCGCCACCACACCTTGCTATAGTTTTCTACATTTTGTTCAGTATAGTCGTTGATCTTTCTTCATACACAATAAATTTTAAAGATTTTCTACAAAGAGGATATAAAGATAATGTTACCAGGGCCCAGGCCAGAGATTGCTGGGGTTTGAACTAACTGGATTTGGTTGCCTAACTACATCAGAAATAAGAGAACAACAATGTAAAAAGGAAAAATGAATTTAATCACAGTTTGGCCAGAACTGGGAAGTCAACTAATCTGTCTTCATGCAACCTAAAGAAATGTTACAATTTATAGAAACAAAAGTCAGGAAATATATGTATGTAAATACAGCCAGGCTGTGTTTACCAGAATTATGTTAAAATTCCGGTTTTTCAACCTTTGTGATTGCCCGCCAGGGATTTGGGGACAGATTCTCAGCTTCCATTGTCAGCATGAGATAGCTGAGATGGAAACCAGGAAATGTGGAAAAAAAAACAATTTAGGGCTTTTAATTCAAAGGAGCCCCTTTACCATAATTCAGTATTTCTATTAAAATAGTTAGAATTCCTCTAGAAAGATTTTTTTTTATTATTGGTTGCTTAGAAAACTGCTTGGAGATGAGATGTGATTTTTTTTCCCCTTCAACTGTACACATCTGTGACTACTTTTTAATAATGTCAAATTTGCATGGTCTGGAACATAAATCAAACAAATTCTGTAGTATTACAGTTGCAGGAATTTTAAAATACCATTTGGTTCTAGATATGTAATATACTGATACACTGGAAATATGACTTTATCTTTTTTTTTCCTTTTTTGTGCTATTGAGGATCAAACCCAGAGTCTTATGCATGCTAGGTGAACACTCTACCACTGAGCTACACTCCCAACCCTGGGAATTCTAGTTTTTAACATGCAGTTTTTAGCCTTAATATTAATTTTAACTTTTGTTTATCAAAATAGCTATATGAAGTATAGTCGAATAGCAGCAAAACACTGAATTTGTTTGGATATTCTAAGAAATGGAGTTAAGAAAATGGTGTCGTTGATAGTTGAAAATTGAATGCATTTGTGCCATTAAGATACTGTTAGTGAGCTGGGCAAGGCGGTGCACTCCTATAATCCCAGCAGCTCTGGAGGCTGAGATAGGAGGATCTCATTCAAAGCCAGCCTCAGCAACTTAGTGAGGCCTTAAGCAACTGGGTGAGACTAAATAAAGTCAAAATAGGGTTGGGGGGGCTGGGGATGTGGCTCAAGCGGTAGCGCGCTGGCCTGGCATGCGTGCGGCCCGGGTTCAATCCTCAGCACCACATACAAAGATGTTGTGTACGCTGAGAACTAAAAAATAAAAAATAAATGTTAATAAATTCTCTCTCTCTCTCTCTCTCTCTCTCTCTCTCTCTCTCTTAAAAAAAAAAAATAGGGTTGGGGGTGTAAATAGCTGAGTGCCCTTGAATTCATTCCCAAGTATGAAAAAAAGAGATACTATTAGTGTACTCCAATGCCTTGGAATAATATGAGTATCTTTTCATTCAAGCTTTTATCATAATTACCTATTCTTATATGGTTATTTTCTTAGCACTTCTCAAGTTCTCATTATTCTAGTTCCTAAACAGGCTTTTTTTCTTTTATCCAATGTCCAAAAACTGGAATGCTAAAGGGTTCAATCTGGGGCCCTCTTATCTTCACAGCAGTATAATTCATTTAAGAGAGTTTATGTAATGCCATGACTTTAAATATCATCTATATACTAATAACTCCATAATTTGTGTCTCCAACCCTGATTTCTGCCTTTAATTCCAAACTCAGAGATTAACTGTTTACTGGCATCTCTCCCTAGATGTCTATTATTTCAAAGTAAATGTCCAAAATAAAATAATACAATTACTCTAGATTAAATGTCCTTAATATAAGACAGAGGGCAGTAATCACTTAGTGTTTGGAAATGTGGATGGGATTTTTCATTGCAATAGTGACAAGAGTGCTACATTTTTTTTCTCAGCATATTACATGTGAATTTCATCAACCTCAATGCATGCAGATCTAGTATAATATTGCATTGTTTATGCCACAATTTAGTTACCCATTCTTTTGGAGTAGATATTTAGTTGATTTTCAGTTGCTTGGATTTACACATCATGCTGCAATAAATATTTTTTAATATGTTTTCTTGTTCAGATGTTAGAAATTTCCCCAAAATATATTCTGAAGAGTGGACTTGCTAGCCATCCACAATGCACATCTTATATATCAGCAGATTTTATCAAAGTGTCCTCTAAAATGATTGTTCTAAATGTATACTGAGATACTTTTGGTATATTGACGTACAAACTTATGCTATGAGAGAGATGTCTAGCAGCATAAGAATCTTTTCCTAGGTGCTTTAACTGGTAGGTTGAGTTTCCTGGTATGCTACCAGCCAGCTATTGTACCAAAAGGTGGTCTCCTGGAGACCAAGACAAGAAAGAGAGGGAGAGCAAAGGACCAGTGACCTGATAAGACACTAAATGTTCCTAAGTGTTATTTGTTTACAAACTGTACCTGCATTTCTTTGTAGTCTTTGTGGAGCATGAAAGAGTTACATTTGTTTAGGTGACTGTCTCTAGGCAATCTCCCCCCCCACCTACTCCCAGTGTCAGGCCCCCCTACCAGACATTAGTAGATATGTAATCAACAATTTGCTTGCTCACTCCTGGGGAAGAGGCTTGGCTGTTGCATCTGTCTGGTGGCTCCCAGATGAATCACCACTGATATCTCTGTTCCCTCTAGCACCCCTAAGGGGTCCTCTGGACTGAAAAGCCAGGCTTGAGCCATAACCAGGTCCTCAAGGGGCTGGAGGCACTGCAGGCTGGGAGTAGCCCCAGGGCATGTTGGTGGCAGCCATCAAGCTCTACATCCTGCACAATACCCCATAGTAGATGTCTTTCACTACAAGTACCTGCTGAAGCAGGTCCTGGCAACTGCTGGTGAAGAGGATTGCTCACCAGGCCTGTTAACTCCAGGAGCAAAGGGGCCACTGTCTCTTCAAATTAGTTCCCAAGCACAAGAGGAAAATCTGGCCTGGGAAGACACCCACCCTGAAGGCCCCCAGGAGAGCCAGGAAAGCTCCTGGGAAAGGCTCAAGAAACCAAGCAAGGCACAGAAGGAACCTGCCAGCTCTGGCAAGGTAGAGAAGGCAGCAAAAATGCTGGGTGAGGGGAGGAAGGCTCCTCCCAGACCAGCTGCTGCCAACCAAAAGATCCTCAAGAGAGGCCACTCAGGCCCCTTCCTGTGCCAATGGATCAGTGAGAAGTCAAAGGTCAAAGAAAGGCAAGAGTAGTAGGCAAGTAGATACAGAGGCCCGTGGGAAATCAAAAATGAAGAATGAGATTTCAAAACCTGTAACTAAGCAGGTCAAGAATGGAGTTGTTTCCCCAACCAAAAGGAAGATGGCTGCCAAGGCCCCTAAAGAGAGAGCTTGCCAGGGGGCTGGAGAGAAGCCAAGAACGAAAGCAGTAGCTGCTCCTCCTAAGGGTGACAGGTCCAAGGCAGTCCTCATACCTCCTGCCAGGGAGACAGAGGCTGCCCACGAAGTCCTCATCCTCCAGAGTATGCAGCAAGAAGGTAGAGGCTGAGAGCTAGAGGCCCTGGGTGGACAGAGATGGTGATTTTGCCTGAGTTTTTATTCCCTGACAAGCCATTACTCAATTGTATCATAACATATTTATCAATAAAGACTTCATTTTCTTTTTCCTTAAACACAAAAGATAACAATTTGCTCAATGGATGAATGGGAATACCCTGACGCTCATATGATTAGTTCTGTTAAATACCTATATTCTCACTGATTTGGTCTAAAGGATAATTGAGATTTCAATTGTGGTTAGCACAAAGTAGGGGCTAGAAAAATATAGAGTGAGTAAAAGAGAATCTAATTCATCTGAAATTAAACTACCTGAGCACAATGCTATTAAATATCCCGCCTTTGGCCCAATGTAATGTCCTTATTCAATCTATAACTGCATTTTTTCCCAAATAAATAATATTTGATCTGTTTGGGATCACTGAAAATCCCTGAAATAATTTGACAGGATTTTTCACCAATGGCATTAAATATTTTCAAGAAAATTGAGGAAAAAAAAAAAGATGGTCTCACTACAGGAAAGGGGATAACTGCTTTAAATTAAACGACTAGCAGGGAGCGGTAATTCATGCCTGTTATATCAGCAAATCGGTTGGCCGAGGTAGGAGGATTGCAAATTGCACGCCAGCCTCAGCAACTCAGTGAAACTCTGTTTCAAAATAAAAATAAAGGGCTGGTGTTATAGCTCAGTGGTAGAGCGCTTCTGGGTTCACTCCCCAGGACCTGGGGTGAGGGGAAGTAAATGACTAAAATTTTGGAAAAAGTATACTAATAGGGAATGCCTCTAGCATAAACAATAATCAGTAGCGTTAGGGTAGGTGGCACAAATATCCATGGGAGACACTCTCTGAGTTCAAGCAAAGGTTTACTGACAGAGAATATTTGCCAGGCTACTTTCTCCAAGGCACAGCAAACTGCTGGGAAAAACTTCTTAACTATATAGTCAAATACAATGGAGTAGTTAAAAAATCATCTGTCTGGTTCTGTGATTGTTAGGGACTCTTTCAGGGGTCGGCCTAAGGTCATGCCTGGGCGGGCAAGTGCTAATTTTCAAAATGGAGTTACTTCAGCCTAGGGACCTAACAACTACATAGCCTTTTATTATTATTATGGTACTGAGGATTGAACCCAGGGCCTTATGCACACAAAGCAAGCACTCTACCAACTGAGCTATCTCCCCAACCAACAGGCCCTGCTTTTTACAGGAGGGACAAAGAAGTTGACTGGCCCACAGACGCACAGTTTTCACACAGGACCGATATTTGAAAGCAGACAGTCTGATTCCAGAGCCTCAGCACACACACACACACTCCATTGTTTTCTCAACTCCAGGATTCCACAAATCTTTGATTTTTAGAATTTTCGCTTACACGATGTAATTTGCATATATATTAAAACAAGTTTTTAGAAAAAAATAAAAAGGCAAACGCTTCAAATGAATAGACAGCCAGAGGAAAGGCTGGGATACAAATGCCATCCATAAATATTTAAACGTTTACCCCAACACGAACTACCAGCTATCCCTCATCACCCTGCGGAACGTTTTAACCCAATCTTCTTGGAGTGAGGGCGGGACTTTGCGGGCCGTGGGAGCCTGCGACCGTAGCGCATGCTCAGAGCGACGGCTCTAGCTCGCCCGAGGCCACGCCCACTCGTCCCGCAAGGGCTGCCGGGACGGCTCCCATCTTTGAGCGCTTTGAGCCAGCCGGCGGCGCTGCGAAGTGGAGACGTTCGGTCGTTGTTAGTGATCTTGTGGCGCGCTTACGGGGCCCGGACCTTAAAGGTGAGCTTTTCGATAGCTAATGGGAAGGTAAAAAAGAACCTGCATTGCGTGATGCACGACGGCGCGTCCTCCTTCCTTGCTGCCGCCCGCGGGACGCATGTACACCTCGCCTACTGCACGTTCGGGCGGAGCGCCGCATGGGCCGCAGCCGGAGGCGGCGTGCTGTGCTACGAGTCGAGGGGGCGCGGGCCGCGACTAGGTTACCCTACCGGCCCGGGCGAGGAATGCGGGCGCCTGGGATTCCCCACGTGCCCAGGGGAGCCTGTGTTCCCTTAAGACGCGACTCTGGTGAGGTCTTTGAGTAGAGGCTACCCGCATCCTCCCTGCGTTCTTTCGGTTTCTTATCTCCACCAGTTCTCAGTCCTGCCCAAGGCTGATGCTTCAGCCACCTCTGTAAATTTCTAGGTAGGTCGGTGCTGGGTAAAACACCAAAGGGTTCCATGGAGTCTGTGGGGACTGACTGGAAGCCAAAGAAGTTGGGGCCGCAGATGTAGCCTCGACCTGTGTCTCTTGGGCTTTAGGATCCTCCTTCCTTCCCAACAGAGCTGCTTCTGTGTGAAATGGGAGAGCGTGGGTAGTATCTCAGTTCTAGTTGTACGTTCTGGAAAAGTAGATCTAATGAAACGAAGTTCCACAATTGGGTAGGCCAAAGTAGCCTTGCAGGGACTAAATAAGTTCGTTTATCTCATCGTTTGCTTTTTTGAGAGGCCCTAGATCACGGTAATGTTAGTAACTTGACCATTGTAGGTGGTGGTATGCAAACCAGGGCATAATATCGCGTGAATTCTGTAGTGGGCCGTAAATATTCCCATTGCGTGATCTTTCATTGGGTACTCGGGTTATTGAATAACAAATTTAGTGTATCTGGTGATGTCTTCAAGAAGTATATCATCAGTAGCTCATTACTAGATTCAACATAAAGTCAAAAGACTTGCTTTGTGATTTCTAGCAAATCACATCACATCCTTCTCCCCCCCCCCCCGTAATAATGTCAGGATGTGAAACAGGAAACTGATTGTAAAGTTAACGAATATGTTAGTGATTTGTTAGACACCACCTCTCATTCTTCACCCACCGCAAAGTGGTTATAGCGTATCCATGCTCTCAGATTTGCATACATTTCTTAATATAGTGTCTAATCTAACTCCCGATTTTAATATTTGAAAATTTTACCGTAAAGTTATGATATCTAACTTGCTGATAACGTTTTTATAAGTCATCCATGGCTAATTTTAAAAGAAGCTACACCAATCAAATAGCAAGGAGAGCCATAGTAATATACTGACAGATTAGCTGCGTATACTGATCTGTTTAAAGCCATCAATGGTTGGGAATTTTCCATCTCTTATTCCAAAGTATAGCTTTGTTCAGATATTTGAGAATTGAGTAGAGAAATTGAACCTGTGAACTTGGAAAATTCTTGACTTTAAGAAAACAATGGCATATTAATTTTTAAACAATATTTCTGGTCTTAAGTTTTATGTTAAAAGAAATAATCATTTCTGCCGATTTGGGAAAATTTACAGATAGCCACAATGGCTGAAAACGGTGATAATGAAAAAATGGCTGCCCTGGAAGCCAAAATCTGTCATCAAATCGAGGTATGATTCTTGTGCTATTAAACTGCAAAAATAAGTTCCTTAAAGGGAAATTTAGGGCCTGAAAATAACAAGAAGGATATTTAATTCAATACATGTCTTCTCTTTGATTCTTAGAATTAGATGAATGTACATTAGTATACAGTTTTATTTGGGTGAAGCCAGGTTAGGAAACCCAAGAATTACAAAAATTTCAAAACGTAACATTATGGTGTTACTTAACCATTTTTTACTGGGGATAATAATAGTATCCTCCTCATAGGGTGTTAATCTTACCCTTTTGAAGTAATCAAGGTTAAAAGCCTTTGATATGGGTTTGGGTTTGTACTTCAGTGATAGATTGCTTGCCTAGCATGTGTGAAGCACTGGGTTCGAATCTCAGCACCACATATAAATAAATAAAATAAAAGCCCATTACAACTAAAAAAAAAAAAGCCTTTGATACTTTGCTCCATACTCACAATAATGTAATGGGGAGCTGTGATGACTGGGGATTGAACTCAGGGGCACTCGACTACTGAGCCACACATCCCGGCCCTATTTTGTATTTTATTTAGAGATATGGTCTCACTGAGTTGCTTAGTGCATTGCCATTGCTGAAGCTGGCTCTGAACTTGCAATCCTGCTTTTGCCTTCCCCTGCCTCCGCCTCCCAAGCTGCTGGGATTACAGCCAGGTGCCACTGTTGCCCATCGAATGTAATTTTTTTAATGGACTTTAGAGCAATGTTAAGTTCACAGCAATTTGTATGAAAATACAGAGATTTCTCAAACATTCCCCACCAGTGTGGCACATAACTAACACAATTTTTATTTCCTTCCTTTTCCTCACACCAATCATGGGATGTGTTTTGGGGAATAAATTTTTTTATGCCATCAATATTTTATTATTCATTTCCCCTCCTTAATATGTAGGATCTTTCTAAATTTTAACAGTTTTATGATTTTTTGTTTTGTTTGGCACTGTAGATTGAACCAGGGTCTCAATGCAGGCTAGGCAAATGCTGTACCACTGAGCTATATCCCAGCCTTTGTAAATTTTGATTTTGAGATGAAGAGTTTTCTTGTGTTGCCCTGGCTGGACTTTAATTTGTAATCTTTCTGCCTCAGTCTTCCCATTAGCTGGAAGTAAGGCATGTGCCATTGTGCCTGTCATGCATATTCTTCATGTGAATCTTAGTAGACATGCTTACTGATTACTGTTAAGATAAAATTCCTATTTTTAAAAAAAGTTTTAATATTTCCAGTTAACATCTCTACCAATGTTTAGACCAATGCTAGGTTTTCTTGTTTTTTTAGAATTTTATCCAGTTGGGGGCGGGGGAGAATTTTAATCAGTTTGTTAGGTGGGGGGGGAAGTGCTATCTGTTTTTCATTTTGTTTCTTGGCTTTATAATGAGGTCGGCTTTTTTATGTGTAATACATATGTACTTTTCTTTTTGGTTATACATGACAGTAGAGTGTTTTTTGTTTGGGGGGGGGGTTCTAGGAATTGAACTCAGGGGCACTCAACCAGTGAGTTGCTTAGCACCTCCTAAGCCACTGGGATTTCAGGTGTGTGCCAAGACACCTTGCTAGAATGTATTTTGAGGTCTACATACATGGAGTCTAACTTTTTCCATTCTTGTGTACATGATGTGACATATATACTCTTTAAGTTGTAGATGGACACAATGCAATTATTTATTTATTTATTTTTAAAGGTTCTTTAGTTATTGATAGACCTTTATTTTATTTATTTATACGCAGTGCTGAGAATTGAACACAGTGCCTCACACTTGCCAGGCAAGTGCACTACTGCTGAGCCACAGCCCCAGCTAAAGGTTTTTTGTTTTTTTTAAGTTGTAGTTGGACACAATACCTTTATTTTACTTTATTTATTTTTATGTGGTACTGAGGATCGAATCCAGTGCCTCACACATGCTAGGCAAGCATTCTTCCACTGAACTACAACCCCAGCCCACTTTTTGTTATTTTTCTAATGTTGTTATTTCTCTATAACTGTTCACTTTTTTCCCCACCATTCCCCTTAGTTTATAAGAACCTTAAACTACTTTTTCTCTCATGCTACTTTTGACATTCCAAATAGCCATAACTGGGTATTTTTTTTGTTTCGTTTGGTACCAGGGATTAAACCCAGGGGTGCCCCACCTTTTTTATAAAATATATATATATATATATTTTAGTTGTAGGTGTACATAATACCTTTATTTATTTTTATGTGGTGCTGAGGATCGAACCCAGTGCCTCACATATGCAAAGCAGGCACTCTGCCACTGAGCCACAACCCCAGCCAATAATTGATACTTTAATTTTCTTTTTATTAATTTGTATTATAAACATTTCATTATTGTAAATTTAGGAAGAATGGTTGTTTCCTCTTTTAAGTTATGACATGCATTTTTAAAGAATGAAAGTTGGTAGTATAATGGTAGTTAAAAAAAAAGATTCCAGGGTTGGATTAAGTATTATACAGTGCTCCAAAATCTAAAATGTATTATGATTATCTTACAGTATTATTTTGGAGACTTCAATTTGCCACGAGACAAATTTTTAAAGGAACAGATCAAATTGGACGAAGGCTGGGTACCTTTGGAAATAATGATAAAATTCAACAGGTAAAAAAACCCTTTTTGGTTTGTTTGCATTTTGGAGATTGAACCTAGAGCCTCCTACATGCTAGGCAAGCCCTCTATCACTGAGCTATTCCCTCAGCCCTAATGCCTTTTAAAAGTCATCTAGGTTCTCTGTTAGTAATGAGTGCTTCTACTAAATCTTAACGTTGTTATATATATATTCTTCAGGTTAAACCGCCTAACAACAGATTTTAATGTAATAGTGGAAGCTTTGAGCAAATCTAAGGCAGAACTTATGGAAATCAGTGAAGACAAAACTAAAATCAGAAGATCTCCAAGCAAACCCCTCCCAGAAGTAACCGATGAGTATAAAAATGATGTAAAAAACAGATCTGTTTATATTGTAAGTGGGTCTTAATGCATTTAATATAATACATTTATTTAGGAAGAAAATAGTGGTGTGGATAAGGGCTCAAGATTCAGTTGCCTCACTTTCTGTATGTCCTTTGGCAGTGTTCTTAACCTCTCTCTACACCTTATTTTCATAAATATGGATAATATTTTCTACCTAATTGAAATATTGAGTTAAATAAAAAAAACTGACACATTCGATAAAATCTTTGACATATTCTAAGTACCCAGTGCATATCATCAACTATTCTTACTTGTCAACACCTAAAATCTACAGCAATTTTCTTTAGTATGTTGATTTTAAATACTTTATTCTGTAAATTTTCAGAAAGTTACAGAAGTAGCTTGAACAGTATAAAGTATAATGTACCATTATTGAAATTTAGCAGTACTTAACACATGAATAATGGTTGTTTTTTTCCCTCTGTGCAAACTTAAAACCTATATCAGGTGAATCACTTTCATTGCACTGAGTAAGGCTCATTTGATTGAGACAGGAAGAGAAAGAGATAATGTGTATCCTTGCTTCATTACCAATCAGAATTTTGGGGGAATTGTTCACTTTTCACAGAAAGGCTTCCCAACTGATGCAACCCTTGATGACATAAAAGAATGGCTAGAAGATAAAGGTCAAGTGCTGAATATTCAAATGAGAAGAACATTGCACAAAGCTTTTAAGGTATGATTGTATGATGATAAGACTTCTAGTTGTAAAATATATGGGGCATAACTTTAAAAGAAATCCCCCCCCCCTTTTTTTTTTAGGGATCAATATTTGCTGTGTTTGATAGCATTGACTCTGCTAAGAAGTTTGTAGAGACCCCTGGACAAAAGTACAAAGACACAGATCTGTTAATACTTTTTAAGTACGTAATTTCATTCTTTTTTCTTCTGGCTTCTCAGTTATTTAGAATTGTTTGACAAACTCGGATAAGGATCATAACTAAAGTCCCCAGTTAATATTTGGTATTCTTGAATCCTTTGAAAAATACCTAAATTTTTTTCAGTAAGAAGTACACTAGTCCTTTCAGAGTATAAGACAGTGTTTATTAGTACCTTTTCATTATTAGAAACTAATAAGGAAAGTTAACTTTTAGTACTTACTTTGCATCTAAAATTTATAATCAGGCTGAATACTAAAGTTGGACTTTTTGTGTGGGTGAAGAGTAAATCACTGTTTTATATTTAATAGTTTGTATAAAAATGTTTTTATAAGGAACAAAGGATAGAGACTTGAATCACGTTCTTGTGTATGTGCGCATGTCTTTAAAATGAGAATGAACCAGGGCATTTTCATGATAAAGTTGTAGGGCCATAGTGCCTTACTTTTGCATTATATAGTCTTCTAAATGCTGGTGTTAAACCTGATTGACTGAGATCCACTGTGATAAAGCATACTATCAGTGTTACATAGTCAAAATTAAATTTTTAACATGATTTTCATAATTGCTGGGTGTTGTTTTGGGGTACTGGGATTTTAGGTTTTTCGCCTTTTGTGAAATTAACACTACAGAAAACTGTGAAACATTATTTACATGACTTCTGATCTTTTTTATATTCATGAAGGGGTAAGTGAAAACCAACACAAGACAGGAGTGTGGGATATTGGGTTTCTTTGGGAGTCATGAAATGTCTAAAATTAGTGATGGTTGTAGAATTCTGAGTATGCTACTAAATCATTGAAGGTACACTTTTAAAGGGTAAATTTTATCATAGTAAAGCTGTTATTAAAAGAAATAAAACCTTCCTATATGTATTTTGAATTTTTAGATGATTACCTTGATAGAAAATGTTTGTGACCTTCCTTGCTGTGCCATGTCTTAAATCATTCAAAATAATTTGCAGTCTTACCTTTGTTCTCATGACCTTAGCCTTTGTGTTATGTTCTTTAGGGAAGATTACTTTGCAAAAAAAAATGAAGAAAGAAAGCAAAATAAAGTGGAAGCTAAGTTAAGAGCTAAACAGTAAGTATGTTGAAGTATGACATATCTGAATTACTTAAAGCTTTAAAATAGGCTTGAAACACAGTTTAAGTGTCTTATTATATTGGAGGCCATATTACATTGTAGTCTAGCATTGGATAATCAGAAAACCTAAGGACCGGCTTTGGTAATCAAGTAGCTTAGTGGTCATGATTAGGTTATTTATTTTTAATTTTCTTATTATAGTGGGTGGGAAATTTATAATTAAATCATGTTTATTTGTAGAGAGCAAGAAGAAAAACAAAAGTTAGCAGAAGATGCTGAAATGGTAAGTGTATAGTACTGATATTTAATATATCTACTAGTTAGAATAACTTTTAAAAGTCTTGAAAACGGTGTAAATGTGTGTGGTGCTGGGGATTTAACACAGGACATTGCACAATCTAAGCTCATGCTCTGCTACTGAGTTACCCACCATGTCTGAGGCTTTTTTAAAGAAAATATGTTTTGGTTATCATTAAAGTGATATAGAAATAATATTACCTAAAATTACTGTCCTGAGTTTAATAATCGGATTTATATAGTTCGCAGTTAAATGTCACTTATAGAAGAAATTAAATTAAAATCAGAAGCAATTTTAAAGAATAACAAAGGAAAATACACTTAAACTACATTAAAACAGCATTTTGGTTTCTGTTGTAGGCATAGAATGGTTTGAGCCATTTCTGATAGGTGGGTAAGAAACTTTTTTGATTGCCTTTTGTATTTCTTTAGAAATCTCTAGAAGAAAAGATTGGATGTTTGCTGAAATTTTCAGGTGACTTAGATGATCAGACCTGTAGAGAAGATCTGCACATCCTCTTTTCAAGTCACGGTGAAATAAAATGGATAGACTTTGTCAGAGGAGCAAAAGAGGTTTGGAAATATTCAAATACTTTTTGGTGCTCAGTTTGAAAGTCCATAGAAGATAAAGTTAATAGAAAACAATTTTTAAATTGTGTTGATTAAAATACTTAAATGATTTATTTTTCGTCTTGTTATTCCTATCAGTGATGTTATGTCTGATTTTTTCCTGAATAGCTTTTGGTTCAGTAAAATTCATTGAATTAGTAATGGCATAGAGGAATTACAGGGTAGGAAAAAGTTAGTATGAACAAAAAAATTTAATTAGGGGACAACAAACTAAGGGTGTGATTTTTGTTTTCTGTACTTGGTTAGGGAATTATTCTCTTTAAAGAAAAAGCCAAGGAAGCACTGGAGAAAGCCAAAGATGCAAACAATGGTAACCTACAGTTAAGGAACAAAGAAGTGACTTGGGAAGTACTCGAAGGAGAGGTGGAAAAAACAGCTTTGAAAAAAATCATAGAGGACCAACAGGAATCCCTAAACAAATGGAAGTCGAAAGGTTATTTATTCTGATATTTCCTTTAACAGTTTGGTTATTTTACTTATTTTAGTCAGTGTTCAAAAACACAACAGACTCAAATTATTTTCTTTACCAAGTTCTCAATTATGCCTCTACAGGTCGCAGATTTAAAGGAAAAGGAAAGGGTAATAAAGCTGCCCAGCCTGGGTCCAAAGGAAAAGTACAGTTTCAGGGCAAAAAAACGAAATTTGATAGTGATGATGACCGTGATGAAAATGGTGCAGCAGGTAAGTTTTTTCTAAGTCCTTTGGTAGTTCCATGAGAAATGTGTACTTTATGAGAAGTTACTTGTCAGAGATGTGGTTTTTTAACTTCTGTATGAGTGACATTTTTGAATTATGGTGTAACTCTGTCGTGCTGTTTTACAAGTAGGAGACAGGCTAGGATATTTTATTAATAATTGTGCTCAGCATTAAAACAAAGCAGTTGAATTTATTAAAAATTTCTTTTAATTATTTAGGAACAGTGAAAAGAGCAAGAGAAGAAACAGACAAAGAAGAGCCTGCATCAAAGCAACAGAAAACAGAAAATGGTGCCGGAGACCAGTAGTTTAGTGAATACATTTTTTTTTTTTTTTAATTCATTGTAGTTAGGTTTTAAGCTGCTTTTTGTCTTTGGAGGCTTTTAAAAAGAAAACCGAATTAGGTCCACTTCAATGTCCACCTGTAAAAAGAAAAAATTTTTTGTTGTTCAACTTGTCTTTTTTTTTTTTTGTTATCAAAGTGAGGTTTTTTTTGTTTTTGTTTTTTTTTTAAATGTATAGTTCTGTTTGTGTTCAGAGGATTCAAATATCAAATGGAAGATTCTTCCACTCAATTGCTTTTGTAATATGAAAATGTATTAGTACAAACTAATAAAATATATGCTATATAAAAAAGAACAAAAACTTGTTATTTTTCCTTTTTGTATCCACAAAATGTTTGAGAAAGAACTTAAAGAAATTTGAGTATTGGCTGTTGGTTATGGGCCCTTCCCACAGTTAATTTATTTCTTAGGCTGGCTTTCTGTATTTACCCAGGCAACTTATATAACGGTGCAAACAATTACTTACTGCAAAGGTTTTTCCCTTCACTCTGTTGGTCTTTCTAGCCATCATCTTTCCTTCTTGCAGTGCTGGGGATCAAAGCCGGGACCTCATGCATGCTAGGCATTCACTCTATCTGATTGAGCCATTGAGCTATACTCCCAGCCCTTCAAAGCTTTTCAATACTGTATGTAGATAGGACTGAATCAAGAGACTTACTGATTTCTTTTTATGAAAGTTGTATAGTGCTGGCAGGTCATATCGAAGTTCTAAAAAACAACAGGTAAAGATAAACATGTCATTTCCAAACATTTACCACCCTTAACTATAAGTAAAACTAAGAAAGTTCGAAATGCTGGTAAGCCTAATGACATGTTACTTTAACTTCTCCATGTACTGAATTGATGTTTCCCCAAGAGTGACATGGCAAACTGGCCAAGGCATTTCTGGTGTTGTAACCCATTTGTACCACAATTTCATGTTAAAGGGGAAAGGTTAAAGAAATAACAAGTGGAAAATAAATATAGTTTCATGGTAATCTATAGATGACTGGGGCGGGCTAGGATTGTGGCTCAGCAGTAGAATCGCTCGCCTAGCACAAGCAGGACCCGGGTTCAATCCTCAGCACCACATAAAAATAAAGGCACTTGTGTTGTGTCCATCTACACCTAAAAAATATTTTTAAAAAAATCTATAGATGACTTAAGTCATCTCATAATGATGATGCTTAATTCAAAGTTTTCTTGTCTAGATTTTAGTAATGGCAGATATTTTTCTACTAATTTCTAAAGTACTCATATTTTTCATATTCTAAATAATTTAAACTGTACTCTTACTACTGATCTGTTTTAGAAGGATGGGAATCAGTTACCTATCCTTCATATTTTCCAACACATATTTTAACCCTAGAATCGGCTCTTTTGAGTTTTAATGTGCAATCAAAGCACTTGGGGATCTCATTAAAATGCAGATTATAACTCAGTGGATCCTGAAATTTTCTTTAGCTTTCAGGGATGTCAGTGCTGACGGTCTGAACACCAGGTGTGGAGCAGTAAGGCTCTGGCATATTAAAATACTGTGGCATAGGGGCTGGGGTAGAGCACCTGCCTCACATGTGTGAGGCACTGGGTTTGATCCTCAGCACCACATAAAAATAAATATATTGTGTCCACCTACAACTAAAAAAGTATATATATGTTACTATTTCAAAAATGCTCTATATTGTAATACCTTAAAACTTCATGAGGGACAATAATACCGAATATAGTAGGAAGACTGATCTTTTAATTATTTCATTACTAATTATAAACAGTAACATACCTAGTTAGATATTTTAATACCACAGGACCAATTCATGGTAAGTTTATTATTAGGGAAAAAACATGTTTCACTGAACTTTTATTTTGTGCTGGGGAGCCAACTAAGGGCTCTGCAGATGCTGGGCAAGAACTCTACCATTGCACCCAATGTAGTGAAAAATGTTATCAAAACAGCTGAGCCAACCTCCTTGGCAACTTTTCTCAAAAAGGGCTGGAGATGTAGCTCTGTGGTACTGGGTTCAAGCCCCAGTATTGCCAAATATTGCCAAAAAAAGAAGCATGAGCTCATGGTATAGATGTTTGTAATCTATCTCCCACCAGAAAGAAAAAGGTCAATGTTATCTTACTCTATGTAATTAGAAAATTAAAAAAAAAAAAAAAAGTTAACTAGGAAACAACCTGGTGGCAATTTCCACAAGTGGATTTCAAAAATTGGTTTTATCAACTCCAAGCCCATGTTTTTACCCACTGGATGATATAGTCTGTCTGGGCCTGGAGTTACAAATTACCTGAGGTCTAATAGAAATTTTCAGTAAAATGGATAAACTGTGACAGACAAAATCAATTACCAATCATTCATATTTTTCCACACAGAAAAACATTCTATAGTATATTTCCTTAGCACCTGAATAAAAATTTTGGTTAGGTTATTGCATGTTGGCTTAAGGGTTAAGATTCATCTTACCTGCAATGATATCTATCTTGATTTTCCATTCTGCAGCTTTCTTTTGAACATGCTAAACATAAATAACATTTTTATGTGGGCTTATTTTTAAGTAAGACTTAAAAACTGCTTGTTATTAATATTAGATTAAGTTTTAAGCTTAAAATTTCATTAGAAATTAGACTGAAAAGTTTCAACTAGATGAATATTTTGAAAATCAGTAATCAAGTCATTTCAATATATTTAACAATCAGCCAGATTACATAAATTCAAGTGAAAAACTTTAAGCATCAGAATACATGATACACTCATGATTTCTCATCATTGTCTCATCAATATAACTACTTATCCTGGAAACTATTCAGCAGAGGTCCATGTCCATGGGCAATTCAGTGGCAGTATGGTGTAGTAGTTCAGAGCATGGTCTCTAGAACCAGGCTGCTTGCATTTAAACTACAGAACTACTAATTGCTAGCTATATAACCCTGAGCAAATTGCTCATTCTGTGCCTCAGTGTCCTCATTTGTTAACGGGACTAGAGTTTTTTTGTTTTGTTTTTGTACTTGGGATTGGATGCAGGGATGCTGAAGCACTGAGCAACATACCCAGCCCCTTTTTACATTTTATTTAGAGGCAGGGTCTTAAGTTGCTTGAGGTTAGTGTTTTGAACTGTAACAGATGTATTAGAGCTTTATAGGTCTAAAATTCTTGAACCACTTCACAAAGAATTATTAATTTTTAGTTACTAATTTACTATTTAAAACTGCTTTATTCAATTAAGGCTTTTTTGGACACAATATGTACTAGCACTTGCTTTCATATATTGATTGAGATTTACCAGTAGTTATGTTATATTCTGTTGACTGCTTACATGTACCACTGTTCATTGTTAGCAGTGTATTTCTGCTTGGCTATTGGATGTTGTACTTTTAAAAAGGTTATTATGGGCTGAGGTTGTGGCTTAGTGGTAGAACGTGCGCCAAGCATGAGTGAGGCAGTGAGTTTGATTTTAGCACCACATAAAATAAAAAAGTATGGGGCTGGGATTGTGGCTCAGTGGTAGAGCACTCGCCTAGCACGTGTGAGACCCTGGGTTTGACCCTCAGCACCACATAAAAGTAAAAAATAAAGATATTTTTTAAGTAAATGAAATAAAGGTATCGTGTACATCTACAACTAAAAACTATTTTTTAAAAATGGGAGGAGCTGGGACTGGGTATGTGGCTCAAGTGGTAGCGTGCTCGCCTAGCATGCATGAGGCACTGGGTTCGATTCTCAGCACCACATACAAATAAAGTAAAGATTGTGTCCACCTAAAGCTTAAAAATAAATTTTAAAAAAAAAAAATGGGGGGAGCTGGGGTTGTCACTCAGCGGTAGAGCGCATGTGCAAGACCCTTGGTTCGATCCTCAGTACCACGTAAAAATAAATAAAGGCATTGTGTTCAACTACAACTAAAAAATAAATATTTTTTAAAGAAGGGTTATTAGATTACCATGTCTCTAGAATTTTTTATTTTCAACTGGGTTCTTTTTTTTTTTTTTTAAGAGAGAGAGAGAGAGAGAGAGAATTTCAATATTTATTTTTCAGTTTTCGGTGGACACAACATCTTTGTTTGTATGTGGTGCTAAGGATCGAACCCGGGGCCATACACATGCCAGGCGAGAGCGCTACTGCTTGAGCCACATCCCCAGCCCCCCTCAGTTCTTAATCACTAAGTTATATTTTTTTTTTTTAAAGAAAGAGTGAGAGAGAGTGAGAAAGAGGGAGAGAGAGAGAGAACTTTAATATTTATTTTTCAGTATTTGGCGGACACAGCATCTTTGTCTGTATGTGGTGCTGAGGATCGAACCCGGGCCGCACACATGCCAGGCGAGCGTGCTACCGCTTGAGCCACATCCCCAGCCCACTAAGTTATATTGACAAGGAAAAAGGTACCGCCCCTCCCCCTAATTTCTGTAATACATCTTTCACACCCCCACATTATGTATTGGCAAAAAGAATAGTGAAATATGTGGTTTCTGAACTCAGAATTTTTTTGCTTGAGGCTTACCATTTTTGAAACTAGTTATACTATACTTCTCCTTTAACTGCATGAGCCCACTGGGAGAAGAGGCATTAATCAACCAGAACTTACCCAGGCAAACCAGAACATATGGTAATCCTAGTTATACCATACTTCTCTACTCCTGAATTGTAGTACCTTTGCTAGTAACAGTCCTGTTTGAACAAATCTTTGATGAAAGAAGGTAGTCATAAATAATAGCTAATTAAAGGGAAAATTTAGTTACTAAGAGCTAAATGTCAAAAGGTCAGGAGAAACAGGCACTGTGGTAATTTAGCATCCACAGCAAGTCCTTAAAACACAATTTTTTAAAAAATGACCTAAAATATCATGGTGATGTGAACTTACCTCTCTAGTTGAAGATTTGTGTAAAGAATATACTGCTGTTCTTGCCATTTCCAAAGCAGTCTTTAGAAAAGCCATATCTGTTCCTATGAAAAGAAAAAGAAAAAAAAACCCTCTTATTTACATTTTGTACCTTTTATCAAAGCAGAAGATTAGACAAATAGAATTTAGAAACTTTTTCCTAAACTCCAAAACAGGCACTTCAAATTCTTTCTGCATCAAGTCAGGGTACAAATAAATATCAGAATATTTTATTAAAGTTGATAAAATAAAACCAGAATTATATTGTCTTGGCTAAAAAATAAAGCTAAAGTAAAATTTTAATATTATATCCCATTCTAATGAGTCAAAATCCAGAATCATCTTGGTGGGGTAGGGGTACTTTTTAAAGTATGCATGTGTTTTCCTTCTCTTATTGATTTCCTACCCTCCTTGCCCATAGTACACACAAAATTAATAGCTACAGTGAGTCACTGTTACCAATGAGCACATTCTGAAACACTCATGTGTGTTTAAACATTAAAAACAGGTTTGAGGGCTGGGGATGTGGCTCAAGCAGTAGCGCACTCGCCTGGCATGCACACAGCCTGAGTTCGATCCTCAGCACCACAAACAAAGATGTTGTATCCGCTGAAAACTAAAAAATAAATATTAAAAAATTCTCTCTCTTTAAAAAAAAAAAAAGATTTTGAAGTAGACAATACAACTAAACTGTGCCTGATCTTCTCACCTACAGAAACTGTGAGTTAATCCACATGTGTTTGAGATAATGCATATTTATTTATTTATTTTTAAAGAGAGAGTGAGAGAGGAGAGAGAGAGAGAGAGAGAGAGAGAGAGAATTTTTTTTTAATATTTATTTTATTTTATTTATTTTATTTTTTTTTAATATTTATTTTTTAGTTCTCGGCGGACACAACATCTTTGTTGGTATGTGGTGCTGAGGATCGAACCCGGGCCGCACGCATGCCAGGCGAGCACGTTACCGCTTGAGCCACATCCCCAGCCCCGATAATGCATATTTAAAAAAAAAAAAAAAAAAAAACAGGTTTGAGGGCTGGGGCTATGGCTCAGCAGTAGCGCACTTGCCTGGCATGTGTGAGGCACTGGGTTTGATTCTCAGCACAGCATGTAAATAAATTTAAAAAGGTCTCTATTAACAACTAAAATATATATATTTTAAAAAGAAAAAAAAACAGGTTTGAGTGGCTGGAGTTATAGCTCAGTGATAAGAATGTGTGTTTAGGGCTGGGGTTGTGGCTCAGCAGTAGAGCACTGGGTTCAATTCTCAACCACATAGAAATAAATAAATAAAATAAAGGTATTTGTCCAACTACAACTAAAAAATACACATTAAAAAAAAAAAAACAGAATGTGTGTTTAGCATTGGTGAAGTTTTATGATCAATTCCCAGCACTACCCCTGAAAAAAAAAGGCAGATTCAAAAAGTACAAAATCCTTTATAAGTTTCATAATCATTTATAAGGGCCAGACAAATCATCCCAAATATTAATCATAAATGATGAAAATTTACTTAATACAAATTTGTAAAAATAAAGATTAAAAATTCAATTCCTAAATAAACTGAAATTTAAGTTATAATACCTATACAGGTAGAAGATTGGTTTATTTAATGATCAATGAAAAAATCACTTAATCTAGTTAATAGTAAAATGTTCTTTAAAACTTGCTTTCCTATGAATACACTAGTACATCTAATTCTTGTTACTAACCTTTATTATTTTTGGTCCCAAACGGAGGATTCATTATTACTGTATCAAAAGACTTAGACATTCTGTTGGATAATGAGCATACATCACATTGAACTATATCCACATTTGTTAACTCAAACTCTTCCACATTCCTATTAAATATTTCCAATGCATCTTCATCTATGTCAAATCCAACACACAACCTATAAATGCAAAACACAAAGAGTGGCATCTTACACTCCCACAACAAAACAAAAAGTTTTTACTTATGCTTTTTAACTCAGTTAACAAAAGTTAAGAGTGGGTGTAGCTTTTCAACAGCATGATTTCCCAATGCAGCCAGGGTTGGAAACTCAGATGTATATAAAAGGGACTGCTGCTCTTATACTTTAAAAAAAAACTATTCTAATTAGTTATACGTGATAGAAGAATGCATTTTGACACACTGTACACAAATGGAGCACAACTTCTCCTTCCTCTGGCTGAACATGGTGCAGAGTCACAGAGGTAGCATAATCATACATATAGGATAATAATGTCCATCTCATTCCACCGTCCTCCCTAACCCCATACCCTTTCCCCTCCCCTCTGCACAATCCAAAGTTTGCTGTTATACTTTTTATTTATTTATTTTTTGGTACTGGGGATTGAAGACAGGATGCTCAACCACTGAGGCACATCCCCAGCCCTTTTTAGAATTTTGAGACAGGGTCTAAGTTGCTGAGGACCTCACTAAATTGCTGAGGCTGGCATTGAACTTGCAATCCTCCTGTCTCAGCCTCCTGAGCCTCTGGGATTCAACCATACTGCCTATCTTTATTTACATCCTATAAACAAACAAATATATAGTTTTTGATATTCTGTACATTCAAAATATACTCAGTATTAGATTACTGGTCCCCCATCTCATTGTTTAGAGTCCCATGAATATAATTCAGTTCATCCTATTTACACTTATTAAGGCTGCCCCATACCCAAATAGTATAAGTTGGATCACTTACCCTGCTCCTAACATTGCAGTTCCGATGCTAAGCACTCCACAACCACATCCTAGGTCTGCAACGACTTTATTTTCAATGTCATCATATGTGTTATGGATTGTATAAAGCATACATGCTAAAGAACAATTTTAAAACATATTAGGGAATAAGTAGGGTATGACTCATTTAATTTGTACAAATCAGTGTACCATGTAATTAAAAAAAAAAAAAAAGATTACTTGGTATGTAGTAAAAAGCACCACAAAGGAGGATAACACCTATTAGAGGTTCCCAAAAAACTGTCTCTGGTAATAATGCCAAGAATGACAAAACTGTCACTAGTATCTCAAGTAAAATGAGAAAAATGCTTTATTTTTCCTCAGCCACCTATTCAAAACATTGTTCTGTGTGTGTATGTGTATCTATTAGTTTTTTCTTTGATGCTGAAGTAGTTTATATAAAAGAATAGTACAAGTAAATAGAGTTATAAATATCCTTCCTTGTCAAAATGTAAGTTTGGCAGCCCTGTATCAGTCAGCTTTAAAAGTTTACTAATGTGGGAAGACTACAAGTCTAGGAACCAGTAATATCAAACAAGCATTAGCATTAAAGGGGCACATAACTTTTTTGTAAAGTTTGTCATCAGAACACAGGTATCATAATCTCCTACATCCTATATATATATATGTGTGTGTAATGTGTGTGTGTGTGTGCACGCGCGTGCGTGCACACATGTGTATACAGATATATATATATATATATATATATATATACACACACATAGATATATATATCTTAAGACACATATTCATAATCTACAAATGATAACTGATAAGAGAACTAAGGAACAGGGCAGAAGGTTGCTGAGAAAGAGGTTTTTCAAACACAAGGTTAACTGTAGGTTAAGCATGAATAATACCACTTATATCTCTCTGTGGATATCTGACCTCAGCAAGGGCTACTGGCAATCCCTAGTGGCTGAGGTTCCAGAAATTTTATTTTTTATTTTTTTTTATTTTATTTTTTTAAAGAGAGAGCGAGAGAGAGAGAAGGGGAGAGAGAGAGAGAGAGAATTTTTAATATTTATTTTTTAGTTTTCGGCGGACACAACATCTTTGTTGGTATGTGGTGCTGAGGATCGAACCCGGGCCGCACGCATGCCAGGCGAGCGCACTACCGCTTGAGCCACATCCCCAGCCCCAGAGATTTTATTAAAAACACAATTATAGGGCTATTTCAGACTGAATGTGTAATTACTGATGTGGGTGTGATTACTTTGAAGCTGGTTTCTGAAAAGAAGCACACCTGTGTGCATGCTACAAACTAGGTGTGAAACAACTTATTTTTTAAAAATTGTATTTCACAAAAAAAACTAAAACCCTACAGAAGACTATAAGAAGTCATTATAAACTGAGAAAACTGATCTTAACCTAGACACAGTTTAAATTAATTTGTACTGGCATATTATAATTTTACATAATAGTGGGATTCATTTTGACATATTTACATACACAAAATGAAGAAATTTGGTCAATTTCATTCCCCAGTTTTGCACAAAAGTTTTGTGTGGATTTTTGGTTGGTACTACGCCAACATCTTAGAGTTAACTGCAGGTATGTATACATTCTTTATCCTTCTCATTGGCAGCTTAGAAACAACTATTTTGGAACTGGAAAATAGTCCCCCTTGCAAGTGTTCCCAGGAAATTAATTTTCCTAAGGTTTCCCCACCACTTTATTATATTATTATTAAATATGGATCTTTCTATATTCCCTTCTGTACTCTATGTCAATTGCTGGCATCAAGAAACAGTGCTAATTCTCAAGTAATGGGTTAAAATTAAAACGTGTCCTCATCTCTTTATACAGCCATACTCTGATTTTGCTAAATTCAAGTCCTTCCACTACCAACTCTAGTATTCATTTGTAGGGCAGAGGATTGCATCAGAATCTTGCAATTCCAATCCCTGACAATTCATTCTAAGAGGAAAATGATCCTTACTTAGCAAATATTTACTGAGCTCCGAACTAGTACAGCAACTTTTTTAGGCACTGGGAATTCGGGGGGGGGGGGGGGGTGTGACAAGACTAACAAATTCCTTTATGAGAGAAACAAACAGTGCTAAGAAGTACGCAGAAAACCAAGCAGGAAAAAGTGTGTGTGTTTAGGACCGGCAGGGGACTGTCTTTAACTGCGGTGTAAAGGCCTCTCTAAAGTGACACGCGATCTTAAAGCGGAATTTCTCCAGACAGTCCCTAACCAAATTACGTTTCTTTTTTTCATCAAGGAGTAAGCATATAAGGCTAACCCCAGAAGCTAGGGCATGGTGAACCAGCCGCCCTACCTGCAATGTGCGGCCTGGTCGGATACTGTTCTAGAAGTAGCTTAGGCTTTTCGAATCCATCCACTTGTTGCAGGCGACTCTCTAGTTCCTTGAGCCTTAATTTCTTCATTTCCCCCCCCCCCCTCTTACATGTGGGCTTACAGGGTTCAACCACACCAGAACTGCAGGGAAATCTATCTAACCCGGATCTTTCCTCCCGCCACACACTTTCTCAGTGTCACAAGCTGAGGGCGGGGCAGGAAACGCGGGACATAGGGCCAGCCTCCAACCCGCCTCCCGGGTGTCGCGCGCCGCCCTACGGCCTCTGGGAGCCGGCGGCGATAGCTGGAGCGCGCGTGGAAGATGCCTGGTGCAGCAGCGTCCCAGCACCTCGGGAAGCGAACGGCGCCGGAAGCGACAGCACGCACACGCGCACGCCTCCGTCATCCGGCGTCGGGTTGCAATCTCTGCCCATCGTTGGGGTTCCGCTGGCGATCCGGCCTCTTCGAAGAACCACCTGAATTCGCATATCGCCAGTCAGCCCTCGCGTCTGTCGTGTACTCAGAACCCTCAGGCTTTGCCTTGAGTACCTACCAGCCGCTAAGGATGTGGAAAGAGGGTGAAAGTGAAGCAGGACAGAGGGTGAAAGTCACAGTTACTTTGTGGCCCAGTGTGACCCTTTTGCTTGTTTTCTCCCAAGCTCCCTCTCAAAAAGCGGCAGTCTCCACTTCCGTTGCTTCCTTCTCCATTCACATGTCCTACTTTATTGTAGCGTTTCCCTCTTTTTAGGTCACCTGTGTCACTTATCTCAACCATCACAGGAGTGGTGATGTCAGAGAAGCCAAAGAAAGTTTAAATGAAGGAATAAGGTCGTGGTATCTTTTGCAGAAAAGAGGTCAGGTGTCTCACAGAAGGAGCAGAAACCACGTTGTAGTGGATTGTGAAGAGAATGGAAGTTTAGGAAGTAGAAGTTGTAAAGGTGAACAGTTCTTAAAAAGTGGACCCATGAAAAGGAGAGTGAAAATGGCTGACGCTTAGCAAGTTTGGGGAAAGGCTTTACTGGTGGTGTTAGTTGATAACTTTATTTACCTACTGGGTGTGCTGGGGTTCAACTCAAGAGCCTTGCACTTGCTAGGCAAGCGATCTACCACTGAGCTACACCACCAACATTATTAGAGTTTCTCTAAAGATAGGATAAGAAAGGAACATATCTAAATTCTAACAGAATAGGGACAATGGAAAGGGAGGGGATATTGGATGGAGCTGGGATTCTCAGATCCAGGGCTTAAATAAAAGGGTTGGACCCTGAACCTTGTACAACCAGAGGAATGAGAAGTTGTGCTCCATATGTGTACTGTATGTCAAAATGCATTCTACCGTAAAATTACTTAATTGATTGATATATATAAAAAAAAAGGATTGCCCTTAGCCAATGGAATGACATTTTGTTATTAAAGGAAGAAAAAGGGAGTAAAGGGATGATGACTGAGTTGATAAATGGTGTCTGAGGCTGCTACTTCCTATGAAAAGTAGAATTCATTTACTGTTATGAGGATTAAATGAGTTTGTACATATAAAGTTCTTAGTAGATAAAGGCAATACACAAAGTTCTTTGTCATATAACAAACGCCCAATAAAATGTTAACTGTTTTTGCTCTTGGTGGTGTTTATTGATAGAATGGTGGTGGAGAAAGAGGTAATTGAAGCTAGCCATATATTCAAAAGTAATGGGTCCCCCACTTTTTTTCTTTTGTTTATCCCAAAGATGCAGGTTGATTTGTTATTTTTTCCACATTTTTTATTGGTGCATCATAGTTATACATAATGATGGGATTTGTTGTTACATATCTGTACATGCACACACAATATAAGAATATAATTTGGCCAGTATTACTCTCCTGCACTTCCCCCCTCCCTCCGCACTTATAATTCTTTTGGAGGTTAATTGCAATTTAGAATCTTAAACTACACCAATGAATCAATAACTTCTCATATTGTTACATTGCAATCCCTTAGTCTGTCTTGGTCTTTGAATAAATGTTTTACTCATACATGATTTGTAATATCATGTATTAGTCATTTGGGAAAAAAAATTGGTTCACTGAATTTTGAAAGTATTCCATCATGTTTCATTGTACAATACCAGAAAATCACATTTATTAATATCAATACTGATCTCCCCCAGAAAAGGCTTTAAGTAGAGGGAAGACTGTTAAACTCAAGATGGAAGATATATTTTCCAAAACATTAATACAGCTTGAGTTTTTTTTCCATTGGCAAAAAATACAGTCTAGTGTTTTTCATGAAGTGACAGTTGTATTTATTCCACTTTTCAGAAAATGCCTGTCAAATAGCAAGACTGAAAAAACATAGTTTTGTCAGTCATGCTGTAAGGGTCCGGCGAACGTAGGAGGAAGAGACCACCAAGAGACAGACTCATGCAAGGGGGTTTATTGATCCAGAGCGCTGGGGCTCCATGCTCACTCAAGAAGGGAGAGTAGCCCAGAGCCCAGAGCAGGGGTTGAGCAGTGCTTAAGTACACTTTCTGGGGAGGGCAGGGACTCTACATATATCACATTCTCCTTTAACAAATCACCATACACCGCGGGAAAATCAAACAACAATTCTTAGACTTGATTAGTACATTAATTGGTGGGAACAGGTCGGGCTGGAGTGATAGGTCATTCCTAAGGAGGGGGTTACATTCAAACTGATTGGTTCGGGCCCTGAATGCCTATGTACCAAGCTGCACAGGGTCCTAGGCTATTAATCAACTAAATGGTCAATGGGGCATTGTCTTAACTGCCTCAGGAATTTCAGGTTCTGTGTGCAGTTCAGAAACTTTACAATACCTAGTCCTTTACATTTTAACTCAGGCTTTGCAGATTAGAAGCAGCTTTACAATGCCTGGTCCTTTACATTTTAACTCAGGCTTTGCAGCTTAGAAACTTTACCCTTTCAATGCTTTCAAATAAAATTGTGTTTCCTTAAAAAAAAAAAAAGCCAACTCTAGTAAATGCTAAAGATTATACAGGCACACAACTTTTAGAATCGATCAAATTAATTAAATTATCAAATTTGCAGGTTCCAAAACAAAAACTGGTTATGTTTCTACTCATTAGCATTTAGCAATATGAAAAGTAAGAAAACAATTCTATTTACAATAGCTTCAAAAAGAATAAAATACTTAGGTATAAGTTTAGCCAAGGAAGTGAAAGACTTGTGCACTAAAATCTACAAAACATTGCCAAAAAAAAAAAAAAAAAAAGAAGAAGAAGACATGACTAAATGAAAAGATATCCCATATTTATGGATTGGAAGAGAATATTAAGATGCCATTACAACCCAAAGAACAGATTCGACACAATCCCTATCAAGATCCCATTTTTTTGTTTTGTTTTGTTTTTTTAGAAATGGAAACATTTGTCCCAAAATTTATATGGAATCCTTAATAGATCTGAAATAGCTAAAACAGTTTTGAAAAAGAAGAACAAAGATTGAGGACTTATACTTTTCTAAATTCAAAGCTTATTACAAAGCTACAATAATCAAACTAGTGCACTACTTGCATGAGGAGAATACATATATACCAATAGAATAGGGAGTCCAGAAATAAACACTCATGTATTTGGTCAATTGATTTTTGACAAGGATGTCAAGACCATTCAATGGAGAAAGATAGTTTTTTCAACAAATGGTACTGGGAAAACTGGATAGCCACATGCAAAAGAATGATATTGAATCTTTAACTTCCACCTCATCTAAAAGTTAACTCAAAATGATTGATGGGGCTGGAGTTGTGGCTCAGCACTGGGTTCAATTCTCAGCACCACATATAAATAAATTAATAAATAAAATAAAGATCCATGGACAATTTAAAAAATATTTTAAAAAGATTGATGACCTAAAGTAAAAAGCCAAAACTATAAAAATCTTTGAAGAAAACATAATGTTAAATCTTTATGAAATTGAAAATGGCACTATTTCATGAACACAAAACCAAAAGTGTAAATAACGAAAGAAAAAGTAGGTAAATTTGATTTTATCAAAATGAACAACTTCTGTACACCAAAGGACACTATCAAAAGAGTGAAAATACAACTCAAAGACTGGAAGAAAATTCTTGCAAATCACATGTAGTGCATATAAGTAATTTCTACCAAAATATGTAAAGAACTCCTGCAACTCAAAAACAAAAATACAACCTATATCCAAAATAGACAAGGAGATTGAAAAGACATTTCTGCCAGGAAGATACACACATGGTCAATAAGCACATAAAAAGAATGCACAACTTCATCAGTCATGAGGGAAATAGAAATTAAAATCACAATAAACTAACACCCACTAGAATGGTTATTATCAATAAAATGGAAAATAACAAGTGTTGGAAAGGATATGGAAAAACTGGAACTCTCATGCATGGCTGGATTATAAAATGCTGCAATTACTGTGAAAAACAGTTTGGTAGTTATTCATAAAGCTAAACAGTATTATCATATGATTTAGCAATCCTACTTCTATGTATCTACCCCGAAGAACTGAAAGCAGAACTCGAACATACCAACACTCATAGCAGAATTATTCACAATAACCAAAAGGTGTAAACAACCAAAGTTGTGTATCACCAGATGGATGGATAAACAAATTGTGGTACTATATATACATAAAATAGAAATATTATTCTATTATAAGATGGAATGAAATTCATATACATGCTACAACATGGATAAATTTGTAAAATACTGTGCTAAGTGGAATAATAAACACAGAAGGACAGATATATGATTATATTAATCATATATTATATATGATATATATATATCATATATGATATTGAAAGGGTAAAGTTTCTAAGCTGGAAAGCTTGAATGTAAAAGATTAGGTATTATTAAGTTCCTCTGTTACACCCAGAACTTGGAATTCCTGAGATAGTTAAAACAAGGCCCTACTGGCCGTTTAGCCTAGGGCCCTGTGCAGTTCCTCACAGGGCCCGGACCAATCAGTTTGAATGTGTAACCCGCTTAGGAATGACGAATCACCCCCGCCCCACCTGTTCCTGCCAATGATTGTGCCAATCACGTCTCAGAGTTGTTGTTCAATTTCCCCGTGCCTCATGATGATTTGTTCTGATGTATGCAAAGCCCACCGCCCTCTCCAAAAAGTGTACTTAAGCTCTGCTTGACCTTTGCTCTGGGCTCTGAGCTGCGCTCCCTTCTTGAGTGGGCACAGAGTCCCAGCGCGGTGGAATGGATCCCCAATAAATCCCCTTTTGCCAATTGCATGGAGTAAGTCTCTTGTGTGGTCTCTCCCTCCGACGTTCCGCCGGACCCCCCCCCCTTACATTATATATGATATATATATATCATATATGATATATATGATACATATATGATATATATATTATATATGATTATAATCATATAATATATGATTAAATGGAATCATATAATATATAATCATAATTATATGATTCCATTTATATGAAATACCTAGACTAGGTAAATACATAGACAAAGTAGAATAGAGGTAGTCAGGGTTGAGAATGAGTGGGTTGGGGAATCTATAATTATTGCTTAATAAATAGAGAGTTTCTGTTTGAAATGATGAAAAAGTTCTAGATATTGATCGTGATGATCATTACATAACATTGTGAATGTACTTAATGTCACTTAAATTGTGCATTTAAAATGGTTAAAATGGTAAAGTGCCTCAGTCTGGCTGGGCACAAATCACGGAGCTGCCACAAAGCACTTGTGTGTTCAAACAGGAAACTTTATTGCCCGAACTCCACCAGCACTCCACGCACACTCCCCAGGAACTCTCTCAGCTCTCCCTGGGGCTCTGTGCCTACCCCACTCGGACCCTGGAGAACTCCACAGGAACTCCAAAGTAGAGGGTGCCAGAGGCAGCAGGAACTACCCTATTCCCAGAGCCACCCTATTGCCAGACAGCAGGGGTCCATATACAACTGAATATACAGCTTAACATAACCATCATCATCTCAATGGCTTGCTGGGTCACCTCTCAACCACTCCCTTCTGGCAGAATGCCATGTGTCATCCCGATTTGGCTGTGGCCCTCAACAGTAAAGTTTATGCTATGTATATTTTCCCACTGGGCTAAAAGTTTGTATCCCCTCAAAATTCATGTGCTGAAACCCTAGCATCCAAAGTGATAGTATTGGGTGGGGGGGCTTTGGGAGGTAATTAGCTTAGATGGCTTAGATGAGGTCACAAAGTTGGTGACTGCCTGATGGGATTAGTGCCCTTAGGAGAGAAGAACTTCCTTTCCACCCTGCCCCTATCATGTAAGGACACAGGAAGAAGGAAGCCATCAACGCCAAGAAGAGGGCCTTCATCATACCTGAACCCTGATCTTGGACTTTCCAGCCTTCACAAGTGTGAGAAATAAATGTCTGTTGTGTAAACCACCCAGTCAATGGTATTTCGTTACAGCAGCTCCAGCTAACTAAGATGGTCAGAATTTAAAAATATAAAGCTAATAGTTTAGTTTAGCACTTTGCCCATGTACTTTTTCCTGGAGACTTCTAAGATACTTCAGTTTATAACTGAAGAGCTTTATGAGTAATTACTAACTCATTACAAATATTAAGAGGGCTTGTTGTGCTCGAATTCAGGACATCCAAAGACCACCAGAGACCCAAGATCGATGTAAGCAGCAAAGAGGTGTTTATTGCGAGCTAGCTCGGTCCTCCGCGTGCATACACAGCAACTGGTGACGCTGAGAGGCCCCGAGCACAGGGTTTGCAGCATTTTTATACATTCTTTGGAAAGGGCAGGACTTCACATACATCATAGCAAATCATCACACACCGCGGGAAAATCAAATAACAACTCTAAAACATGATTAGCACATTCACTGGCGGGAACAAGTTGGGTAGGGGTGATTGGTCAGTATTCATTTGAACTGATTGTGTAAGGGACCAGCGACACGTCGAGGAAGAGACCACAAGAGACCGGCTTCATGCAATAAGCATAAGGGGATTTTTATTGAGGATCCTGATTCAGCTCGCTGAGGCTCCAGGCTCACTCAGGAAGAGAGAGAGCCACCCAGAGCCCAGGGCATTTGGGGAGGGTGGGGGCTTTGCATACATCACAGTCTCTTTTAACAAATCACTATACTCCCGGGAAAATCAAACAGTAATTCTTAGACTTGATTAGCACATTCATTGGCGGGAACAGGTTGGGCGGGGTTGATTGGTCACTCCTAAGCGGGGTACACATTCAAACTGATTGGTTTTGGGCCTTGAATGCCTACGTGCTGGGTTACACAGGATCCTAAGTTATTAAACAACCAGAGGATCAGGAGGAATATTTACTGGGCAGTTCGGGTATTGTCCTAACAGCTACAGGAATTCCAGGTTTTGGGGGTAGAGGAAGAATTTAACAATACCTGGTCCTTCACTTTTTAACTCAGGCCTTGCAGCTTTGAAACTTTACAATGCCCGGTCGTTTACACTTTAACTTCAATTTCTTTTACTCTTACAATTGGTTTAAGCCAAGAGGGGTGTATGTGCTGAACTACATGGTTTCCCAACATGTTATCAACCACCATAAACTGGGAGGGTCATCTGGCATCCCAGGTATTTCCCTGTCTCATGCTGATTGGTGGCTGCTATGGATCTCCACCTAGCCTGACTGAGTCAGGGACACCTGGGGCAGCAGATCTCTCCTGTTATTTGTAGATAAATAACTTAGCAGGGTGGGAATGTGCTTAGGAGTGCTCCGTGGGTTTTTCCAAGGACAAAGGTCATGTTCCTTTCTTGGACAGGCTTTGCTCTGAGATAGAGGCTGGTTTTTCAGGCTGGGGTTATGGCTCAGTGGTAGAGCACTCGCCTCGCATGTTCGAGACCCTGGGTTCGATCCTCAACACCACATACAAACAAAGATGTTGTAGTCCGCTGAAAACTAAAAAAATAAATATTAAAAAAAAAAAGTTATTCAATACTCTGAGTATTTCAGCATGAACTAAGTTTATTGCCAAGCATTCACATTTAAAAAAAGAACTGATACTTATTTGGTGCTGAATATGGAGAAATAAGGAAAATTACAAGTTCAGCCATGTATTATAGGACTCATTCTTTTTTTTTTTTTTTTTTTTTGTCATTTCAAGAGACTTGACTTTACTGGATCATGTATTATCAGTGAAGCCAGATTTGAGGATAGGTAGTTAGTGTAGCTAGGTAACTAGGTTTAATATCGAGTAAGATAAATTAAATGGAGGCTATTATAGAGAATGGAATCCAAGAAACCAGAGCAGCACTTGGGGAAATTGAAATGTTAATGTCTCCAAGGCCTGGGAACCCATCCTAAGGAACTGTTAATGAAACAGCTCCCAGCAAACAGGGAAGTGCTAATCAAAAGCTGCCCCAGGCCCTTCCTGCCCAGATTACTCCTCTAGCCAACCTATATCCCACCTATTGGGTCTTCCCACCTGCATTCTATCACTGAAAGATAAAGGGAAACAAAGGACAGGAGTGTGACAGAGCTGAAAGACCTTAGCTATGAAAAAGGGAAGACCTCCCCCTTCCAGAATTCTTCCTTTCGGGTCCTCTTCTTCCTCAGGGAGAAGTCTTTTCTGCTGTCCTTTAATAAAGGACACTTATTATTATTCCACTCTACACTTGTCTCTGAGTGCTTCTCTGGTTTTATACTTCAGCATTCAGGGAAGCAAGGACTCATCACTGGTAAACCGCGGTAACATCAGTATAAATAAATGCTTTATAGACTCATATTCATTGCTATCTTAAATAAGGCAGTGCCTGGTCAATCACAAAACCCTGGCTTGGTTTCTGAGCATTTTACTGCTATATAAAGCCTTTTGATGCAAGTTATACAATGAGTTTCTAAAGCTCTCACACTACGGGCATGCCCTTGCTACTGCCTGGAACAAGTTTACTGCCTTCAGCCCAAGATACTGGTTGAAGGACGATTTATTATTTTTATGTACAGAAATGCAAAAGAGTACATTTATCCCAGTTTATTGGTGAGTTCTTTATTCTTTGTCTTTTCCAGCTTGGCAATGCGAGCCACAGATTTTGGACCCAGGATGTTGCCTCCCTGTGGCAAGGATCTCTCTCATCATATCTGTCATTGTAGTTGGTTCTGATAGCTTCCACCAACTTAGACAGAGCTCCTTTGTCTTCTGAGTTAACCTGTGTGAAGGCACCTCAGATGTCCCAGGCAGCCTAGCCTTCCTTGATGCTGCAGTAAGGGACTCCCTTCTTGCGACACAGGGCAGGCAGGAAGACAACCAGCTCTATGGGATCCACGTCCTGTGTGATCACCACCAGCTGAGCCTTCTTGTTCTTCACCAAGGTGGTGATAGTATTGACCCCTGCTCAACGGATAGGTGATCTCTTTGTGGGGACATTCCCTTTGCCAGCAGCCTTCTTTTAACCCCGGGCCAACAGCCTCTGCTTCTTTTCCTGCTTGGTCTCGGGTCTGTAGTTGTAGGCAAGCTTAAGCAGCTGGGTGGCTGTTTGGCTGACCGAGGCCTGGGTGAAAGTAACTGGATGTAGCAGGGCTCTTTCACAGAGCGGGTAAGGTCCCTTTTGGGCTGGATGTCCTGTCTGATGCCGAAGTTCTTTGGCCTCTTCTCCTACAGCGGGTTCACTACCTTCTTGGCCTCTTGCCTCTTGACCACGGTGGGGGCCGGGGACACCTTCTTTCCCTTGGCCTTCTTTCCCTTTGGCATCTTGGGCGACTGGAGGAGAGCCGAACTCATACTTAAATGTAAGAAATGTGAAAAAAAAAAAGCTATGAGTGAAAGAAAAGTGACCACAACACTCGGAGCAACCAAAAGATCCTTACTGCAGCAGTGCAACAAAGAGAAAAGAAAGAAGGAAAGAGAGAGAGAGACAGAGAGAGAGAGAAAAGAGGAGAGATGAAGAGGGAGAGAGCAAGAGCAAGAGAGAGAGCGTGCACAAGAAAGACAAAGAGAGCAAGAGAGAGAGAGAGCAAGAGAGAGGGGGGCCTGGCAGCAGGAGGGAGTTTTTATAGCCCAAATGTAATGGGGCCTCTGGGTCTGCAAGCTGCGTTGTTGGCCCAAGGTGGGGTTAAGTGTTCAGCCTTGAGCGGGGTTGAATGTTCAGACTTGAGGCAAACAGGTGATAAAGGACCAGATAGAGGGGGGTTTGAGTGCGTGGGCTATCTTGGAGCCAACATCTGTTCAGCCTG